>NC_080075.1:52609631-53947935 GCF_949987535.1 Balaenoptera acutorostrata | reverse complement strand
AGAGATTTTCAACTTTTTAAAAAACCATAACCCACAATATCAGGACTCAGCACTTATATATGCAGTGCTTTGTAGTGGAGATATAAAATAGGGTTTATTGGGGGAAAACTTACACAGAGAGAAGGCGAAGAATGCTTATGATACCCAGGCCCTCATCTATCCACTGAAAGGCTTGCTTAGGTGGAATTGCTGGACTAAGCTGAAGTCACTGGATTTTGAGCAGAAGTGATATTTGCCTCATGATATCTTTAAAAGGAAGCTGCTTGCCCTCGCTTTGCTTTTTACCCCTTCAAACAGACTGGAATGAAGATGTAGTGGCCATGATCCAGCTTCAACCAGGTGGATAAGGAAAATATCAAGGAGATAGAGGAACAGCCAGATAGAAGGGACCTGGGTGCCTGCATGGCTGTGTGGAACAGAGCTGCCTACTTACTGCTCTGGACAACCTACAAGCTCAGACTTAACATGAAAGTGAAACAAACCTTTTTTCTCTAAGCCTTCACTATTTGGTCTTTGTTAAAGCATCCAAATCAATATTCTAAATGATATGATACATGTACACAGTACTGAAAGAAAAGGTTCACAAAACAATATCTATTCTTACAACGAGAAGCCCTCTGATATTTTCTAGTCTATATCAGTTTTTTAAAATGTTGATCCCAGTCTGTTAAATTGATTTCATTATCCATTAATGGGTGGCAACTTGCAGTATAGAAACCATGAAGATGAACCGCATGAAATTGCTGGTTTTAAAGTTCAGAAATGCTCAAATATTGGCAATTTCATACAATTGAATCAAATAGCTATCTATGAATCAAATAGTTAATGCTTGCTTTGTTCATGTTTGTAGTCTCAAATGGACAATAACAACAGACTAGTAAATGTGTATACACAAGTGATTCTGCAATTCGCAGGCACAGACTTGTATGTGTTGTGCATGTGTACACACACACACACACACACACACACACGGAAGGAGGGCCCTTGGTACGAGTGTTCATTATTCTGGTCCCTAAATTTACACGAATGCTTTGTGAAGCAAAAGTGATCAAAACATGAAAATATTCACTAATAAAGTGAGCATTTATAAAATTAGACTCTACTCCAAACATTATTCCTTTTTTACTGGTAATGTCTAACTACATACACTTTTTTGGTCAGTTTCTCATGCATTATTAGATATATACTTGATAATACAATCCAAATACAATGGAAATTAATTGCAAAGTAAACCTGCAAGTCTTACAGAAATACAGAACTTCATTAAATGAAAGTGAAAAAGAACTACTTGAACCACATGCAAAGCCATTGTCAGAGTTAGAGCAAGTATCAGTTGAGAAAATCCACAAAGGCGATAACAGAATGAGCCTTTTGAAATATAAGAGAAGTCTTTGGAATACTACTAAGGAATAAAAAGAAATGAGCTGCAGATACAGGCAACAACATAGATGGACGTGAAAGGAGCCTGACATGAAAAAACTATATACTGTATGAACCCATTTATTTGCAGTTCTATAATAGGGAAAGGTAACCTATGGTGATAGGAATCAGATCAGTGATTGCTTGGGGAGGGAGTGGAAAGGTATATGAAGGAGCTTTCTGGGGTGAAGGAAATGTTCTGTCTTGATATGAATTCCTACAATTAATTGAATGGTACACTTAAGATTTGTGCATTTTGGGCTTCCCTGGTGGTGCAGTGGTTAAGAATCTGCCTGCCAATGCAGGGGACACAGGTTTGAGCCCTGGTCCGGGAAGATCCCACATGCCACGGAACAACTAAGCACATGCGCCACAACTACTGAGCCTGAGCTCTAGAGCCTGCGAGCCACAACTACTGAGCCCGTGTGCCACAACTACTGAAGTCTGCATGCCTAGAGCCCGTGCTCCGCAACAAGAGAAGCCACCGCAGTGAGAAGCCCGCACACCGCAACGAAGAGTAGCCCCCGCTCGCCGCAACTAGAGAAAGCCCGCGTGCAGCAATGAAGACCCAATGCAGCCAAAAATAAATAAAATAAATAAATTAAAAAGAAAAATTTGAGCATTTCACTATACATAAATTATATCTCCATTAAAAATTTATTTATTTATTTATTATAAACTAAGAGAAGTATTTGGGAAAAATTGATAAAGCCTCAAATATCTTTGCAAAAGATAACACTCTTTTAGGTCATACCACAAAAGTCAAATAAGAATTGGTCTAAGTTATATTATATAGTCAAATAATTTTGTCAGAAAAAGTATACGCCCTCCCAAATATGAAACATTTGGTTCATTCTTTGCTCTAAGAATTAATATAGCTGTAATTATAAACCACGTTTTGTGAAATATACATTAAAATACTCGTATTTTTGTTTCTGTTTTTAAAGATAAATTCGCCATCAAATTTTGGTTCTCATTTTTAGTGGACTCACTTTAAGATTCGTTTATTTAACAAATATTTATTGAAAGCTTATCATGTGCCTGGCATGGTTCTAAGTGCTTAAAATATATCAGTGAACAAGGATCCCTGCCCCTGTGGAGTTTATGTTCTCACAGGGAAACAAGCAACACACAAGAAGTACATAAAATAAGAAAATAGAGAAGAATGAGGTGGAACAGCTAAGGAGCTGAGGCCCTGAGATGGGAGGGTGCTTGGCATATTCAAGAGACAGCAAGGAGGGCAGTGTGGCTGGAGCAGAGAGAGCTGCAAGGGTGGAACAGGAGAGAAGTCTGAGGGGGACCAGGGGCTGTAACATATGAGGGTTTGTCGTGTTTCCCTGGTATGGGTTCCTAGTACTTCTTATCCAGTTATTCTTAGTAGGGGTCCCGTGTATTTGTGTGTGTGTGTGTGTGTGTGTGTGTGTGTGTGTATGGGAGTATAAATTCCTTTTACTCCACTCTAGACTAGAAGTATTTACTGGCTGTCCTGCAGTCACCTCAAAGCAATATGTTCAAAACAGGACTCTCCAGCCACTCAGAGCCACCTCTCCTCCTGAATTTTCTGTCTCTTACAGGAGCATAAACTTCTACCTAACTAATCAAGCTAGAAACCCGAGTCATTTGTTTCTTCTTTCTCTCCTATGCTCCAAAGTCCTACCAAGTCTACCCCCACAGTCTCCTGAATGCACTTCGCCTTCTTCTTTCCATCTCCACTGCCTCAGCCACCATCATCTCCTGCCTGGCTACCTGCAACAACCTTCTTCCAGCCCTCCTCTTCCAGACTGTCCCCTCTTGGCTGTCAGACTGACCTCTCTCAAACCTAAGTTTCATTTCATAACTCCCCTGCTTAAAACCTTTGGTGGCTCCCCACTGGACACAGGATAAAGGCCTCCTCATTCGTGAGGGCTGCTCATCGGCCTGTCTCCATCAGACTCCCACCCTCATTTTTGGTGTCATCTCCATCACCCTAAGCTCCGGCCATCCCAGACATCTCACCATCACCAGGACACACCTTGCATTTTCATGCCTTTGTAGATGCCATTTCTAAATCTTGAAGTGCTTTCCCTCACACCTGTGATCACTCGTGCATCCTTCAAGATCAGGTCAAGGGAACTCCACCATGGCTCCCTCTCCCTGACCTTCCCAGTCAGTTAGGCTCCTCTCCCTCTGTGCCCTCAACAAACTCACACACACTCTGGCCTTGGCCTTGTAACTGTGAGTGTAACCTTATTTCCCCCCATATGCCCTCATCTGCTAGCTCAGGTCTCCAACCTTCTGCTACCTCCCTTCATGTTCCTACCACACCACACCCATAATTCTGGTTCTCCCCAGGAAAGTCAAGTCCAGCCAATGTCAATAAGGTCTGAGGATTGTTTTATTCCACTTTTCCTACTATTATGTGTACAACCTTCCCATGAGTATGACCATGTATGTGTGGGGTGGCAGAATTGAGACTTAACTAATTCCCAAGTCCTGAGTTCTAGATGCTATCCCTCACCCCAGGCAGGTGTAGCTCCATATTTTTAAAAAAAATTTTTTTTTAACATCTTTATTGGGGTATAATTGCTTTACAATGGTGTGTTAGTTTCTGCTTTATAACAAAGTGAATCAGCTATACATATACATATACCCCCATATCTCTTCCCTCTTGTGTCTCCCTCCCTCCCACGCTCCCTATCCCACCCCTCTAGGTGGTCACAAAGCACCAAGCTGATCTCCCTGTGCTATGTGGCTGCTTTCCACTTGTAGCTCCATATTTATGTATACATTTTTGCATATTTAAAGTTCAAAAAAACCTCAAACTATACATAATGCATAGGTATGTATAAATACATACTTACGTATCCTAGAGCTATTTTACAGCTTATTCATGGACATACCCACATATATAAAACAAAATTTTATCCTTTGAAGGCTGTTTATACATGACAAGATTTCTGCCAACAGGTATTTATAGACCTTGATATCATTGCTTACATAAGTAACTGTGTATTTATTGCTATATGTGTATACCATAAATAATTTTAGGATCTCAGTTGCTACTACTAATCAGGGACTAATATACCTAGACTCATAAGTACAATTTTAGAGTTTCAGTAAAAACTGATAATCTAAAAATTGCCAATCACATTACCTCTAGTCACCTAGTCTCCAAAGGAAAGTCACTTCTCAAGCAAATGGTATGTCTGTCTCCCTATGGACAGAGAGTATTATTGTTTCCACAGACTCCTGTCCCCTGTCCAGCTCCTCTCTGAATGGGTGACAGCCGTGCATCAGTGGGGAGACCTCTAGCTCATTTTCCCTGGGGTCCTGGGAGATGAGGGGCTGTGCTGAGCGCTGGGCCAGTTCCCTTCAGGCATCAGTGTCCAGGAGAGGAGTGAGGAGGGCCCCAGTGGCCTGAGGCACCTCCTCGCACCTCCATTTCTGCTGTTGTCAGAGAGCTTCCTGGCCTCCTTTTGTGATCCGGGGGTCTTGCAAAGGCTGCAGCAGATGGCTAATTACCATAATGCGCAGAGCTTCTGAGGGTCCTGGGTGCAAACCCAGGCGTGACCAAGCCAAGAGCAGCTGCATCTACTGCAGCATGTGGAGCCAACATTAAGCTCTACCCACACACCCATTCTGACCTTTCCAGTGGGAAGCCGATGGCACAGCTCGGAACAGATGGCCAAGAGAAACACGAGGGAAAAGCCCTCCCAACAGCTGTAGTGTCACTTTTCCAGTCTCCTAGCCTAACAGCTCTGAGCTGACATGAAGCTTATTATCCCCATTGTGTCTTTCTCTCATGGTGTTTATTCTCAGGGCAAGCACCAACCCTGATGGTTCCGTGCTTAGCAGTCCTAGCTATTGGGAAATGTGGTTTCTAAACCAAATGATGCTTGCAACGGTTTAGGTCTGTCAGTCCCTGCCTGGTTTCTACCCTTGGCCAGCATCTTTCCCCACAGGTAAGACTCAGGACCTTCTACCAGCTGATTTAGCCCTCCCTGGTCACTAGAACCAATCCTAAACTTGGAGGGATGTTAAGAAGCTCTTGCCCAAACTCAGGATTTATCATCAAATCATACTAGCTACTCATCTGGTGTTGACCTTGAATGTTTAGAGCTGTAAAAGAAATATATTATTGTAGCAGAGTGAAACAAAATTTTTTAAATCAGGATTCTTCTTCAAGACAGAACAAAATTTTTGCTTAGGAAAACCACTTGACATTGTTTGGGTAAAACAACAAAGGAGGCCCATATGCTATATGTCTAAAGATTTAAAGTTATAAATCAAGTTAACAAACTGTTAAATAAAATGTGTTCTGCTCTCCTAACTTGACAAATAGTCCTTCTTAACGAGCTGGAAGGCCAGGTTTGAATTTGGACTTTATGGACTCCTCAGAGTTCTGAAACCGAATGCGGTAGCCTAGGGAGAGGCTGGGCTCCAGCCCTGGCTCCTGGCTCCTGAGCCACGCCCACTCCTGGCCTTCCTTCCTAACCCTATTCCATCCCACATGGAGGGAGCCTCTGGCACACAAGTGAGAACACCCCAGGCTTCACAGCCAAGCTCTGAACACACTCCTGCCTACAGCTGACATAGAGACCATACGGCCATAAAGGCTAAAATATTTACTATCTCATCTAGAAGGTAGGAAGGAGGGCAAAGTCTGGGTATATATGAAACCCTTGGCCAACTGTGTGCCTCAGACTATAGGTCAGGGCACAGGCTCCTCAAGCACAGTGCCCAGAGCTGGGGCCCCTCTTATCTGGACTTAAGAGCAGTACTGCTTCTGAAAGCAGTATCTTCTGAAAGCAGTGAAAAGTATCTCATCCTCTGAGAGCATGAAAAATTAATGGCACTTTGGGCGTCAGAGAGCAGAGAAGGGAAGGCATAGAGCAGTGGTGCCTTCTCCAAAGCAGTGGAGAACTTTTAAAAACAGGGATGATCCTTTTTTACTGTAAGTTTCGTGCATTGATGCAGTATAACCCCCTTGCCACCCCAAATCTTCACTAAAGGTCTGCTATCCACACAGTGGCCTTGTTTGATTCAGTGGTGAGTGGTAGTAGGGGTGCAGGGGTGACGGGAATCAAGGAGAGGGGATGATTCCAAGGCTGGATCCATATAGTCATAGAGGCAGCATGCACAGGGAGGCAAAATGATCCCCAAACAATTAATTCTGCAGAAGCAGGAGATGAGAACTAAAACTGACTAGGAACTTGCCCTTGGGACCTTTGCAGAAAATTTGATGAAGACACTGAACCTTAAACAAATTGAGGAATAAGTCAATCTTCTGTAGCTCTAAAGAGCAGGGTGACCCTAGTATACATTTTTATAGCTTGATATTAAAAAGTATGTCTTTCTAAAATACATAATATGTATTTGACATATTAAAAAATACAAATCTTTTAAATAATATGTTGTCTTTGGTGACCCATCTAATATTCTGATCCTCTCTATCCAGGAAGTTCCCTTGCTCTTTCCAGACTAGGTCCTGCTACCAGATGACCTTTATATCTGTATGAGAGTCACGATTTTACTTTTTTCTAAAACTTATCTCTAACACTTGGGAAACTCATTTCTGAATGGGAGTGAAGGTTGTTCTAACAGGGAAACTATATTATTGCACACAGAGTCTGCAGTTCAAATCCAAACAGCCTGTGTTCAACTCTTACCCACATCCCCAGCCTCATCATCCTTGAGGATCCTTCCCATTACTGTAGGCTCCTCCTTTACTTCTGGTCTTATAGAGACTTCCCTTTCTTGTTTTCAGAGTTGGCTACACAGTTGACTAGTATTTCTCATGTTTGGATTGGAGAAGAGGGACTTCTGGCATTAGCTCAGCCCACCATTTTTTATTAGACCTCTATTCAATTATATTTTTTAAATACTTAAAGAAAAAAATGTATGGAAAAAGCAACATGCATAAAGCAATAGCACTATTTATAGCAGTGCAAACTTGGAAACCACTCAAATGTCTAATAATAGGGTAATAGATAACTTGTGAAATTTACTCACGGGTATACTTTGCAGTCATTCCAAGTGGTAATTATAAAAGCCATTTAGTAACATGGGGAAGTGGTTTAGTGGGGAAAAAAAAAGATCCAAATTATTTATATGTGATAATTACAATTATATAAAAGAAAGGTACACAAAAAAGACTAGAAGAAAATACTCCAAAACAATAATTTTAGGGTTATGGGATTTCGAGTGATTTTTTTCTCAATTTTCCATTTAAAAAATTTACTATATTAATTTAATTAAGTTAACAATTAAAATTCAATTAACTTAGTTTTAAAAACTGTTAAAAGTAAAGGTCTATAAGGAGAATCAAATTTAAACTGGAGATATTAAGCAAACTTAGAAAAACAGGCTTCACGAATTAAAATTGCACCCCATACATGTTTTTGTATAATTTTTAATCGTTAATGAGTTTTAATGAAAACATTGATGAATTTGCTTCCATTAAAGTAGAGAAAGTAAAATGATAATAAATTCTGGTTTTGGTATAAGTAAAATACTTAAAATTAAAATAATGGAGTTTTAATACACCTACTTTTTAATTTTCCAACATTTTTCCAACTCGTTTAGTGTTCTGGGGAAAAAAGCCATTAAAATAAATACTTAAGAACTACTATAGAGATTCACAATTTTCCTTCTGCCTCAGGTAATGTGAGTTGGCTCAGCACTGTTGGATTCTGTCTTTTCAAACATTTTTATGTTTTGCTCATCAGAGATTTTTTGCATTAATTTTGATTTTTAAAAATATTACATTTAAATATTATTTATTTTGATTACTGAATTTTAGGAGCACCCTTAAATGTGCACTAGAAGCAAGTACCTTATTTTTCTCACTCTAGTTCTAGCCCTGAATCACAAAAGTCCAGGATCTGCTCTGGTAAAAATGAACTAACTCTTCAGAGTTGAGTTGGGGAATTAAGTAGGAAAAAGTATGTTTTCAACCAGACTGGCAGTGAGGAGGGAAGAGAGTCTGGATACACATCAATAAAATTTTCTCTGTCACATGTTTACTAGCATTCCACGTAAGAGTTCATTAGCAAAAAGAGTCCAAAAGTTAAAAAAAAAAAGTTTAAAAACTACTGATTCCATCTCAACTCCCTCATTTATAAGTAAGAAAGACACACAGGTCACACAGGAAATTAAAGGGAGAGCTGGAACTAGAACCCAGGTATCCTAATTGAGATGAGCAAAACCTATGAAAAATAATATTCCTTCACAGTAGTAACTACAACTAACAGTATCTCAGTTATCCCTCCCTCATCCCATGCCCCACCCTCACCACTGAAGTAAAAGACAATTCTGCAAACACTTTTAGTATCAGAGCTGTAACTCAGAAGCCAATGCCCAATTCAGAGAACACATAACACCTGGAAATCTTTTGACCCTAAGAAAATGTATAAAAAAGTGCTGCTTTCTCTTTAACCCTAGTAAGGGGAAGCAGAGTAAAATGAAGTACAGCAGCCCCTTTATCCACGGTTTTGCTTTCCTTGGTTTCAGTTATCCATGATCAACTTCGGTCTGAAACTATCAAATGGAAAATTCCAGAAGTAAACAATTTTTAAGTTTTAAATTGCATGCCATGATGAAGTCTCCCACTGTCCTGCTTGTCTTGCCTGGGATCCCCACCCATCAACACCATCTGCTCTGGACATCGAATCATCAGCATCATCATGGCTCCATGATCCAGGATCACCCAAAGCAGATGATCCCCCTTCTGACATATCATCAGATCAGTAGTAGCCTAATGGTATGACACAATGCCTACTTCATTCACCTTACTTCATCTCATCACATAGGCATTTTATCATCTCACATCATCACAAGAAAAAGGGTGAGTAGCGTACAATAAGACGTTTTGAGAGAGAGAGAGATACCACATTCACATAACTTTCATTACAGTATTTTATTATAATTGTCCTATTTTATTATTAGTTATTGTTGTTAATCTCTTACTGGGCCTCATTTGTAAATTAAACTTTACTATAGGTATATATATATGAAAAAACATAGAACATATAGGGTTCGGTCCTATCTGTGGTTCCAGACATCCACTGGGGGGTCTTAAAACATATCCCTTGTGGCTAAGGGGGAGTACCTTAGAGATTTCAGCAGACACTGCTTCTGGAATCAATTTACCCCAATCCCAATTATAGCTCTTTGGGTATCAATGTTTCCCCATCCTGATTCATGGACTTCAGGACCTCTCCTTAGCCCCTCCCGATGACCGGAATGGAACCAATAAGTGTATCATATACTCTACCTTGGATTATAGATTCAAGTGTGGTCACATGACCCAATCAGAGCCAATGAGAAAAAAAATAAGGCTTTCGCTGGGACTTTTGAGAAACAAAATCTGGCTCCCTCAGATGGGGTTTGAATCTGAGAGAATGTGTGATCTGGAGTTTCTTCAGCCCTCAAATGACTATAAAAAGAGCACGTTGTGGAAACTGAAGCCAACCTGGAGGAGAGCCAACTCAAGGGATAGAGTAAGGGAGAAACCAAGTCTTGGTGACACAATGAGCCCATGCACTGAGCCACCCACAGTGCCAGCATTACAGTAGAATTCTTCAGTCACATGAACCAAAGCTTCCCCTTTTTGCTTAAGTTACTTTGGGTTGGATCTTCTGTCATTTGTAATCCAAAGAGCTCTAACTCATATGATTGGCAAGATTTAAAGTTTCTTAAATAAAACATGATTGCTCCAGTTGTATATCTCTTTGAACTTTGTTCTATGTTTACTTTCTTTTGTTTTGTAAGTGTTCAAAATTAAAGAATAGTTGATATTCATGCTGTTATTTTCATTACAAGTTCACAGTTTTAATAGAAAAATAAATGATTAAATCATGTGCTAGATTATCAACTATTTGCATATTTAGCTATTTGCATCCAAGGGAAAGTCTAATCCATTGACCTATTATAAGCCAGAAATAATAAGCCAGAAAATACCTTCATTCCAAAAACAAATGGAAGCGCATCCTGAAGAGAATGTGTCTAATTGAAAAGTAGCTAGAGAAACAAAAATGGATTTAAAAAATCAAGTAATCTTAAAGAAGGCAGCAAAAAGGAAAGGAAATTTAAAAGGTGAGGCAAATAGCACAAAATAAAATGGTAGACATAATTCCAAGAAATCAGTTATTGTAAGTGAAGTAAACAGTCTAATTTAGTTCAAGTTAGTCTAGTGAAGTCAGAGGACAGAGATTATCAGACAATAAAAGTAAACCAACTCTATGCTTATTACAAGACACAAACCTAAATCATAGAGACACTAAAAGATTGAAAATGAAAGCTCAGAAAAACTGAAACAAGACAAATATTTAGCTAAATGCAGCTATACTGGTATCAGCCTAAAAGGTTTGTTACCTATAAAAAGGATGTTACAACTAGGAGGTGTCAGGCAGGGCTTCACATGGTGAATAGTGGACATTCCATGATTCAGGGTGTGGTTCTTACTTTTCTAATCACTCATTCAATTCATTCAACTTATTAAAAAATAATAATTCAAACAGCTGACTATGTGGTAAGCTATCAAAGTCAAACGTGGTCCTTGCTTTCAAATATGCAATCTGGTAGGCGGCACAGATAAATAACTACACCAACAATTAAAGTACAATGTGGTCAGTGCTGTGATAGAGGGATGCAAACAGAGCCTTGAGAACACACTGACAGGGAGGGAGGTGTGTATGACTGGAGTTTTGAAGGGTATTCCATTCATTCACCTATTGGATAAATTTCCCTGATAATCCAGGCTGGCCTCCTGCTATTGATTCCTGACACTTAGCTCCAGTACTCCTGTGACACTGAAGGGGAGGAAAAAGTTTATTACAGGCATAACTCATTTTATTGTGCTTTGCTTTACTGTGTTTCGCAGATATCACATTTTCTTACAAATTGAAGGTTTGCGGTGACCCTGCGTTGTCAGATGATGATTAGCATTTCTTAGCAATAAAGTATTTTTTAATTAAAGTATGCACATTGCTTTTCTTAGACATAATGCTATTGCATACTTAATAAACTACGGTATAGTGTAAACATAACTTTTATGTGTACTGGGTAACCAAAAAATTCGTGTGACTCACTTTATTGTGATATTTGCTTTATAGCAGTTGTCTGGAACCAAACCTGCAATATCTCCAAGGTACACCTGCAGAGGGAAGTGAGGTGAACCTAGGACCTAGAACCATCACTTTCACTGAATTGGGGCAGCACGAGGAAATCCATTTGGATGGGTGGCAAGTCATAGACCAGGTTCAGGCCAGCCTCAGGGAAGTCCAGCAAGAGATAAAGGATAGGAGGAGAAGGAGCAGGGGAGTAAGGAATACTTGGAAATCCAGGAAGATGGCTAGAAAGCTCGTAGTTCATGTAAGTGGTGGGAAGGGGAGGGTTAGAGAGAGTTTAGAGGCAGAACTGGCAACATCAAGGCATGGATTCATTTTTAGAAGGCCTGAGATCCTGGGTAGGCCAGGTATCAATGGCAAGGAAACTGGTTGCTCCAACGTATTCAATATCCAGTCACTAAGGTAGGGCACTGAACAAAGCAGGACAGGTGATAGGGAAGGGTTGAGGGTCACCTGAGTGTCCAACTAGAGTTTCTTTAATTTCTCCAAACTGAGGCCAGGTTGGTCCTGCAGGGTCTGCAAGGAGAAACCACTTGGCCCAATTATGGGGAGAAGGGAGAATCTGAGCTGAGTAACCAGGCAGGCTCTGACACCACCATGAGCACTTCATCCCTCCAAGTTCCATGGTTCCCAATCCAAGCTCCTCTTCTGAACTGCAACTACTCTTGGAAGGAGTAACCCATTAAACCACTCTGTGTGAATGAGTTTATCAGATGTCTTCCTGCCTGTTGGAAAGAACCTAGTAATTTGAGAGCACTGGGTGCCTGGGAAAGAGTGAACATAAAGGATGGGTGGGGAAGGAAAGACACTGAAAGGGAAAAATCACAGGCCCCAGAGATAAGTTTATTGACTTCCGTTTTGCTGACGACCAGCTCTGCCTGTGGTGTCTTGGCACCATTCAGGAGTTCAAAGACAGGGTCCACCCAGCTGAGAGCTGGGTATAGCTGTCCTGTATATATAATGCCATGTAATGACTGGTTGGGGTTAATCAAATATAATGCCCAACCCAGACCTATTAAATTTCACCACAAAAGAGGCTTTAATCAGTCTTTTATCAGCTTGGTGCTCTGGCCTAAGAAGACTGCTTTTGTTTGCCATATAAGAGACAATGGGAGAGCCAGGATCAGCCTGCTCTCTGGAGTACAACAAGCGAATTGTCCACAAACAACAGATCATTCAAGGCCATGGGAGAGGAAAGGCAGGAGAGGCTGCATGAATCTACAAAAGTGTTCACTGTTAATGGTCACGGCCTCGAGTGTTTAAATTCAGGCCACATTCCCACTGGAGCTTCCAAAATATAGGGAGGATGGGAACAAAAAGACTCCAGTGTGCTCCATGTAAGTCTATCTGGCCTTGGCCCTCTACAGGACATTCTTGCTTGCTGTTTGCTGAAAAGGGAAAGGAAAACTGACATTTGGTTCTCTCACTAAGCAAAGCCCAGATCTCCTGGTGGTTAGATGTGCTTCACAGGCTAGGGATTAAAGTGCTGAGTGTAGTTCTATGCCAAACTACACCTGTCCCACTGCCCAAGCACCTCTTGGACTATGGAAGGGATAGGAGGAGAAGGGAGATAAAAGGCAGTGAAGAGGGGAGAGAAAAGAGGGGAGCTTCCCTGACCCAAAAGAGAGGATGACATTTAAGCCACCCAATCAAATCTGTTCCACAAATATTTGAATACTTCTAGGAGGCAGGCTGAGACACACCCAGGTACAGAAACAAGGACACAAATTAAAAATCTACCTTTTCTGCTTGGAATTGGAGGATGTTAGAGTTGGAAGGGTCCCAGATCATCTTTCTTTATATTGTTTTGGTCTTCAAAAGACGCCTTGGGTTAAAAAAAAAAAAAAAAAAAATCCATGCTGAGAAACACAGCCCCACGCACTGGAGTAACCTCAAACTCTGGGGCTGCTGTAGGAATGTGTCATGTGTCACTGGGGGGAGAAAGGTTGAGAATTATTGATCTAGTCTGCTGCAGAAATGGAAGTTCCAAGAAACAAACTGGATTGCCCAAGGCCACTTAGCTATTTAGTAACAGAGAGGGGATTAAAATCCATATCTTCCAATGCCCAATGCAGAACCCAATCCGTTGTACCACAAAGTCTCTCCACTCAGGCTTCCTGGAAGATGGAAGTCCTGAAGACCTTAAGCAAATTATTGAGTATCTTGGGTCTAGTATCCTCACTTATATGTGGCCCATTAGCTACCAAAACTTTGTGCCATCACTTCTGGTCATCAGAGTTTAGACTTTGTTTGTGAACCAAGATTTTCCCTTCTGCTCTAGATGGAACTTTGTTTGGAACTGCCAATCTATAAAGAAATAGGAGGAAGAACAGAAGGAATTAGACTAACAGCAAAGAAAAAAGAGTAAACCTTTGCTCATAGCACCAAACCTGTGGCCCCTCAGCTCCAGATTAGTGTGAAGGCAGGGGAGGCAGCTGCCTAACTTGGTCTTGATTCGAACTACATTCAGATATGTTTGGGGGTTGATAATGATAGGAGGAATTCCTGTGACCAGGTGGGCGAGAGATCTGGGAGTGATTCTATTTATGGAAGGTTTACTGGATATATGCGTCTGAAGATGAAATGAACAGCGCCCAGTCTAGATGGCCTTTAGGGAGTGGGATGAAAGAGAGATGAGAAAGGGACCAGGGGAAAATGAAAGTTGTTCTGTGAAGTGTGAGGGGTGCCAGCGGTCAGAAGTCTTTGGCCATTTTCATTTGTCATCCAGTGTGGCTGACCCGTGCTTTGTGCTTTGAAATCATTCAGCTTCCCTAAAGACGTTTTGAGCTGTAATTGCAGATTTCCGTTTTAGGTTCTTGCTCTCTCCCATTCTGCTCTAGACCAATTCAAAATCCTTCCTCAGGCACTGTGCAAAATGCCTTTGCAGAGTCGATGAAGGATCGTGGTGAGGCCCGTGTGAATTTATCAATTTTTTTCTGCCTGTAATGGGAGTGGTTATGACAAAGTGGTTATTAGCTAAATTAGATCAACAATTTGGGCTGGTGGGGCTTGGTGACATACCCCCTTTGATAATAACTTCTTTATTAATTATATTAATTATGACTTTGCCTTGCACTGCAGTAATGGGACTGGAAGCTTTCTATTTTCTTTCAGATTTCAAAAGTAATGCTGCTTCAGTTTCTTTACTTATGTTCCTGGCAATTAAGTGTTATCCCAAAACATAAACACAATTTCCTCTTTTGAAATCATTATGCAAGGAGTGTCATGTGAAAGCTGCTGTTACTTAAAATATGATCTTGTAAAATAAAGGGGAGCGCTCCTATTTATCAGACTAGCAAGGAGCTGTTATTAAAAATCTTAATAGAAAAAACTATGCTGTCCATTCTTTTTTTTCCTTTTTTTTTTTTCCCTCCTTCCAAAAAAAAAAAGGTCTTTGGGATATTTTTAACTAAAAAGGAAGAAAAACCAAACAAATGAACAAATATTTTTATTGTTTTGACTATGGTTGTTGAAATATGGCCTATAGGAAACGTAGTAAAAAGAATGATCACATGCACTTCTCCTCACATGATGAGCTGTGAGCTGTCAGGGCTAACCCTGCAGCCACAGCTCTAAGCTGTCTCCTCTTTACCTCAACCAGCCACGAGGGTTCTTCTCTACAGGAAAGATTGACCTTGGAGTCAGACTGACCTGGTTTAAATCTATTAGGTTGAACCACAGGAAATTGCTGTTTATATACATCAAAGATGGCCAAATAATGGCAATTTCATGGGGGTCGACCTAATATCATCTTCTCATTGGTCAAGCTTCCGATTACTGTGAGGACTACAGATGATGTATTTTAAATGCTTTACTTATTCCATGGCACTCGGTATGCTCACAATACATGTGACTAATACAAACTGCAAGAAGCAGCAGGGACATTTCAAGTCAGTTCAACAAGCCCTATTTGAGACCCTCCTTTTCATCCCAGGCACTGCTTTTGTGCTGGGAATACCTGGATTCATAGCTGCCAGGTGGCATGATGCATGCAGGAATTTAGCAGTATACCCATGATAGAGGGTAGCATGGTGGTGGGGTAAGAACTTTTGTGGGGATGGGGAGATGAGGGCAGCCTTTTCTCAGGTGTGATGCCTCATCAGGGTGCTGCAGAACAGACAGCGTGGTGGGGAATGTTCCAGGCTGGGTGTTCAGAGAACCTCAGGCTGGAGAGAGAGAGAGAGAGAGAGAGAGAAAGAAAGAGAGAGAGAAATACAGAGAGAGAGAGATGCTATAAAATGAGGTTGGAGAGATGGGCACGGCCCACAGGGTAGAGTTAGGTTTTGTGAGGCCTGGATATTTTACAACCTGAGGGGACCCTCTTTACAAAACAGCCATGTAAACACCCCTCTGGGGACTCCTAGGTCCTGAAGCTGGGAAGCCTTGACATTTCAGCTTTATTATCTTCCTCAAACATCTGCCCCTGGCAGGGCCACAATGTGAGGGGCCTTGTTAAAGAGCAGGGGGCAGACAATGCTACTGAAGGATCTTAAGCAGGAAAGTGATATTATTAGATTTGACTTTGAGATAAAGCCCCCCAAGGGCTGTCTGGAAGATGGATCAGAGGAGCTTATGTTAGACAGCTGAAAAACCAATTAAAAAGCTATTTTAATAATCCAGAGGGCCAAGAGTTTGAACATGGCAGAATTCATGAAGAAGGAATTAACTCATCATCACCCAGCAAAAGTCACTGGGGGATAGTCACCCCAGGAGGCCTGGTCCTCCTGTCCCTGAACCCATCCTGAACAGGTAACAGATGCTTTTAAAATCAGATTCTCCACCTGGGAAGGTCTTGAATTAGTCACATGACCAGAGGCCTGTCATTCTACACACAAGTGGTCAGCCATGGCACTGTCATGCCCACTGAGGCCTGGTTATTCCTCGTTCCTGCCCTGCCCTGTCACGTGGCTAGGTTCTTCCTCAGTTTTCACTTCAATATTTCAGTTCTCTGTCGGGTTCAGAGTCTGACTCTGAATGCTGGACTGCTTGGCCAGGGCTCCGTCACCTGCTAAATCTCTGCCATGCTCTTTCTGTCCCTCCAAACCTGAAACTGGGCCATGTACTCCACCCACTGCATCCTCCTAGGAAAACCCCTGTTCCTCTTGTTCATCCTTTGAAATGCTGTGAATGGGTCTGCTCCGCAGTGATCCTTCTCTGGCTACCTCCCACTGTTCCCCCTAGATTCAATGACTCACTCACCTCATCTATATCTTGCATGTACCTTTATTATTATATGTATTATGCTCTATAATATTTATTTGTATATCTTTGAGGTTGGGAAACATATCTTATACTGTCATTTCCCCAGTAGCTCACACAGTCCTTAGTAGATAGTAGACACTTAATAAGTGTTGGGTCAACAGATTTGAACTGAATTCACTCCTCCCCTTTTTAAATAATACTACACAATAATAACCCGGCCAGGATCTAGCTGTGCCTCCTTCTAAGGACCACAGTACCCCAGCCTACCTGGATTTGCATATCTCGTACTATCTGTGCCTCTTGCTTCAAGGCCTCCATTCAATGGGTTGAACTGCTCTTCACCCAGAATCAAGCCTGAATTCATCACACACCCCTCCCAATTTCACATCTTTCCTGGGTACCCTCCTACAGCTGGGCCTGATTTCTTCTGGCCAGTCCTTGCTCAGTCCTCACTTCTTCCCAGCCCATCTCTGAGGTGAACATGCTTTGTGACCTCTCTGGTTGTGCTGTCTGGACAAGAGGGGGGTACTTAGTCCAAAAGCAGCCAATTCATGGGCTAGATCATACCTGTAAGGTAGCCCAGTGGGAAAAGCTTTAACCAAAGGGACTGTCTTGGTCAGTTTGGGCTGCTATAATAAAGTACCATAGACTAAGTGGTTTATAAACAATAGAAGTTTATTTCTCACAGTTCTGGAGGCTGGAAGTCTGAGATCAGGGTGCGAGCATGGTGGAGCTCTGGTTAACAGTGGTCATTTTCTTACTGTGTCCTCACATGGTGGGAAGGGCAAGGGAGCACTCTGAGGTCTCTTTTATAAGGGCACTAATCCCATTCATGAGAGTTCTACCCTCATGACCTAATTACTTCCCAAAGGCCCTACTTCCTAATACCATCACATTGGGGTTTAGGATTTCAACATATGAATTTGAGGGGAACACAAACATTCAGTCTATAGCAGGGATTTTATGAGCCAATCAGACTGACAGATCATGTAGTGGAAAAAATCACTTTGAGGAGCCTTCCCTCAGCAGGAGAGCTGTGGATGGGGTAGTTTCTCTTAGAAGGGGACTGTTGGTTGGGCAGTCATCATGAATGAGCTCTTGAGAACACTGCTCCAATCTCTATCTGCCTAAGTTTTTCTACTCTCCGTATGGTCCACTCTTGACTAGAGTCACCTGAAACCCAGAACCCTGTGTAGTGTTCCTTCTAAAAGAGCTCCTCATCTAACTTTCAAGAACTGTGAAGGGGTCTAAGATTTTACCAAACTTACTTACAGGCTAACAAATTATCTTGACACAATTTCACTGATGCTAGTAGAAGGCAAGAGACTTCTGGGTCAGAGACAAAGGACTTTACCACTCACAGCACAGCAAGTAGAATGACCATTAGCATATTTACATCAGTTCCTCTTGCTCCCTAGTCCCATGGGAACAATGTGGATGGGGACCAAATGGATGCTTGTGTAAGCTGTGGGTTGTGTTACAGTAGAGGAACTCTGAGCTTAGGGAACCTAAATCTTTTATAATGGGCAGTAAACACGCCTGCTCTTTGTTCTGGAGAAAGACATTATGACACTGGACAGTAAGCATATCTGGCCTTTTCTCTAGATGGAGGCACTATCTCTATCTTCCATGGCTATTTGTTATACAAACACATTCTTGAAAAGATATTTTGAATGAAGGGTAGTAAGTACCTCACTTACAAGATGTGCAGAAATGTGAGATACTTGCGGGGAGTTGTCTTGAAACACTAACTAGCAGCTCCCATCCATCCACATTCTGGTACTGGCATGTTTATTCCTCAGGTGACAGGAACTTTACTTTCCCAACCCTAATCCCTTGCCTAAGCTCTAATCACAAATTTCCTGCTCCAAGTGAACATCCCATTCAGATAACTTCAATAATTAAATTTAAAATGTTTATATACATCTTCCTTTCCTAACCTTCCAGTTTTATTACCACCATTCTCCTTGTCTCACTAGTTCCAACCTTAGGAGTCATTTTTAAATTCCATCTTCCTCTTTGTCACCAATCAATCACAAAGTTCTATCAGCTCTCCTTTGAAATATCTCATTCTCACCCTCTTCTCTTCCTGGCCATTTATACCATCATTAACTTAATTCAGAATTTTATTTCATCCCTAGAATGCTCAAGAAATGTCCTCATTAGTTTTCTAGATTCCTATTCTCCTCGTTGATACCTCTTAATCCCCTTAAGGCACTGTTTTGATCATATTGCACTCTTATTTTTAAAGTTTCAGCAGTTTCCCATGGCCTGTTCAATAGAACAGTCTAAGCTTCATCTCCCACTCAAGGCCCACCCACTCTGACCTGGGCCTTATCTCCTGCCACTCTGTTCCGGCTGTGCAGGCATTGTCTCTTTTCTCTACCTGGCAAACCCGTCCATGCCTGGTCTACTTCCCTACCCTTCCCCATTCCTCAGAGTTCTGAATCCTGTACCTTTGCAAAACCACTTCATCCTTCAGCACCTAGAAGTTCTTCTTTTACTGGTCCAGTCTACACTTATTTCCTTTGTCCAATTATACTTACTTTAATATTTAGCCTCATTCTGTTCCATGTGGCTACTTAATTGTCTTATGTACCCACCTAAGTTTTAAGTTCCTGGAGGATGAGTACTATCATTTGTATACCTTTTATACCACTCAGTGTCTACTTAGCACTGACTTGGCCAAACTGTAGAAACCCAACTCTCCCACTTGCTAGCCATGTGACTGGAAAGGTAACATCTATGCCTCAGTTTCCTCATTTAAAAAATGAGATATAGGGAATTCCCTGGTGGTCCAGTGGTTAGGACTCCATGCTCTCACTGCTGAGGGCCCAGGTTAGATCCTTGATCAGGGGAATAAAATCCCACAAGCCACGTGGCGTGGCCAAAAAATAAATAAAATAATAATAATAAAATTAAAATAAAATTTAAAAAATAAAATGAAATAAAAACAGATATAAATAGTACCTATATCACAGGGTTGTTGGGGTAATTAGATTAGATAATATGAGAAAACCTTAGCAGATTACTGGTATATAGGAAGAGCTCAATCAATATTGACTATTATTATTAATCTTATAGTGATGAATGAATAAATACAAAAATGAATGAATAAATAAATGAATACATGAAATACACAGTCCTCTTTTTTGGGGGGGCTCCAGTCTTATGAAGATAACCTTGAAAGATATTTATAATCCCAAACCAGTGACACATGGGAGAAGTTGGATGGAAGATGAGAAGTAGCATCTTCCAAAGGCCTGACAATCCTTGAAAAGATGGATTGTTCAGAGATAAGAGAGACCCCGATAATAGAGAAGAACCAATAAAGGAGAAGTCCAGGTAGTGTTTGCTTGTCTCCTTTCTGTTTCCATGTTTCTCTCTGCCTCTTAGGTAAGTCTAAGGCTCTTGAAACATAGGTGGGGGCACTGGAGAAGCAACAGTATGGCAACTGGTCAAAGAGATGGAGCCTGTTCCCTGGCTGGGGGTTGGCAAAATTTTCCAGAGAGGACACATCATGTCTTTCTGCCAGGGCATCTCTGCCTCCTTAGATCTGCCTACAGGCAAGCTTGATATGAGCTAGTTCTATGGAAAGTTGTCACTGGCTGTCAGAACCATAATGCTGCTTGAGAAGAAGCATTAACTATCTGGAGAAGAAGGCAAAGGAATTCTCTCTTAAAAAGTAGAGCAGCCTCAATCTTCTTCCATTAACAAATTACTATGATTGTCTTTTCAATGCCTTTCTATATGTCACGTACTGTGCTACCCAACAAATAGTCCTCAAAATAATCTGGTAAAGTAAGTATTACAATATCTACTTTAAAGAAAAGAAACTTAGGAGCACCACGGTTAAGTAAGCGTCTTTGGTCATACAGCTAATAAGTGATGGAGCAAGGACTTAAACCCAGGCACTCCTTCCTCCAAAAGTCTGGGAGTGTTTTCCCTCAATACCAGCATATAAAAGAATCCAAACAAGCCAGGCCTTGGATTCCTACTCACATGTGCTTTCAGCCACACTTTACTAATTTCCTTTTACCATTTATCAGCTATTAACACAACTGTGCAAGTGAGCCTATCAAATACTTCTTTGAGGGTGGGTTTTCACAGCTAAGAAAGGGAAGGGGAGACACTGAGCCCTTCAGTAGGGGTGAGGGAAGAAACTAGCCATGGGCAGCTGAAGGCAAATGAAAACAAATTTGTTAGCTGAGGGCTAGCTCTCTGCGTAGCAACTAAAATGTTTTTCACATCTCCTGCCAGATAGAACTTCTGTTACAGTGCTTCTTGTCACCAGTAGGAAAATATGGGCTCCTCCTAGAGCTCTTAATTATGAATCTGTTACTACACTTAAAAAAAATAATGTTAATAGAGATAATAAAATGGAATCCTAACCACAGTCACTTTGCCGTCTGCATGAAAATATTGGCTCCGGAAAAGGGACAGCCTGGTAGGAAACCAAAGACATAGAAATATGTTTTGAGAATCATATTCTTGGCCTGAAGCAGATCTCACCGTAAGGAAGGTTGGCTGAGGCCAAGGTTCCTGAGGTCAGGAAGGGGGAGAAGCTGAGTAGCTTGTTTTTCTGCAGTCTCAGTGGAACAAGGCAGTCAAGGAGGGTGTATTTTGGTTTCTACTAGCTCTTCCAAGGGAAAAAGCAGCCCAGGTTTGTGTCTCCTCCACAGAAGTTGGGGTAGTTTGCCTTAACAAGGGCAGACCACAGACCCTCCATGAAATTGTGGAGACTTTTCTTGTTGGCCCCATTCCAATTCCCCTTCCAAAGGGTCTCTCTCTCCTGGGTATCCCAAATCCCACTATTCCTGACAACCCAAGCCACCAGCTTGGTTAATGCAGTTTCTATATACAGTAAGATGATCTGGGTTAATGGGAGGTCCAATAAATTTGATGATTTCACTACTTCTTATTCCCATTGTCTTCATTCCTATTTGATTGAATGAAATAGTTAATCAGGCAATTATTTTAAAATTATGTTTTAAAACTAACTTGATCAATTAAGTGGGTCTGATTAATATAGATATTATTTCTGCTTTATATTTTGATAAGTGCTATTGTATCCCCCAAAAGATGTTAAAGTCTTAACCCCTGATAATTATGAATATGACCGTATTTGGAAATAGGGTTGTTGCAGATATAATTAAGTCAATATAAGATCATACTAGATTAGAGTGGGCCCTAGAACCAACGACTAGTGTCCTTAAAAGTAGGTTGTGAAGAGACATAGACACATACAGAGGGAAGGCAGTCATGTGAAGATGGAGGCAGAGACTGGAGTGATGCAGCTGTAAGCTAAGGAATGTCAAGGATTGCAGACAACCAAGGATTGCAGAAGCTCGGGAGAGGCAAGGAAGCATTTTTCCCTTGGAGCCTTCAGAGGGAGCATGGCCTTGCTGATACCTTGATTTTGGACTTCTAGCTTCCATAACTGCGAGAATAAATTTCTGTTTTTTAAAGCCACCCAGGGGCTTCCCTGGTGGCGCAGTGGTTGAGAATCTGCCTGCTAATGCAGGGGACGCGGGTTCGGGCCCTGGTCTGGGAGGATCCCACGTGCCACGGGGCGGCTGGGCCCGTGAGCCACAATTGCTGAGCCTGCGCGTCTGGAGCCTGTGCCCCGCGACGGGAGGGGCCGCGATGGAGAGGGGCCCGCGCACCGCGATGAGGAGCGGTCCCCGCGCCGCGATGAGGAGTGGCCCCCGCTTGCCGCAACTGGAGAGGGCCCTCGCACGAACCGAAGACCCAACACAGCCAAAAATAATAAATAAATAAATAAATAAATAAATAAATAAGAAAATCCTTAAAAAAAAAAAAAAAAAGCCACCCAGTTCATGGTACGTTGCTATAGCGGTCTTAGGAAACTAATACAAGTTTTTTCATTTGCATTAATTTTTTTCTTACCTATTGTACCCCAGCACTTATCAAACTACTTCGCAGTATAATGGGAGCTCAATTAACACATGTTGAAGGAACGAGTGAATTGAGTGTGTATGTGTACACACATCTGTGTATGTAGAAGCACATTGATATACTTTCTGATCTACTTCACTCGTTTTCTATTGCAATGAGTCCATGAGTCTATAAATCCATACATGTGGACTGAATAAATAATGCCTATCATGTAAATGTACTTCTTATTTTAACTTAAGAGCCATACAAATAAACAAAACTAACAACTGGCAAGAATTCCTACCAAAAAAGTCAAAGTGAAGTTACATTTGTTAATAAGAAAGTAGGAAAACATGAAAACAGATGGATTCAGCTTGAATTACGAAATCTTCATTTTTTTCCCCCAAATGCCATTCTTGGTAGCCTTCCTCTCCTTGTTGCTGAAATCAACTCATAATCCTACTCTGCACGGGGCTTGTACTACACCAGCCCCTAGGCCAGTGTTTTTTAAAGTGTACTCCATGGATCACCTGCATTAGGACTACCTTATAAAGCTGGAATAATTAAACCGTGTGGTATCGGTGCATGAAGAGACCGATATACAGTTGACCCTTGAACAACATGTGTATTAGGGGTGCTGACTCTCCATGCAGTTGAAAATCTCCATATAACTTATAGCTGGCCCTCCATATACACAGTTCCTTCATATCCACAGTTCCTCCCTGTTCACGGTTCCACATCTGAGGATTCAAATAAAACCGGTGCATAAGTAGACCTGCACAGTTCAAACCCATGTTATTCAAGGGTCAACTGTAGTAGTGTCACAGAAGAGAAAGTTCAGAGTTAAACACAAATTCATATAGAAATCTAGAATATGATAAAATGAGCAATTCAAGTCATGGGCAGTGATCAATTAAGGAATAGATTATTCAATAAATGTTGTTGGGGAAACTGCATAGCCATCTGGGAAAAATAAATAAGTTGCAACCAAATTCTACATATTATTCTAGAATAAAGTCTATGTGACTTAAAGATTTAAATTTTAAAAAATAATCTATAAAGGTACTATATGAATTTGTGGAATAATTTTTCAGTCTTGGAGTGGGAAAAGCCTTTCAAAGTATAACTTAAAACCCAGAAGTCACTAAATAAAATATTAATTAATTCGGTAACAGTTACACTTTCATAAAAAGCTGTCCCACAGAAGTCACCAAAAGGAATTCAAAAGATAAATGACAAACTGAGAAAAATATTTGCAACTCATATCACAGCCTAAGGATTTATTTCCCTAATGTATAAAGAGTTTCTAAAAACCAATAAAATAAAGATCAAAAGATACAGTAGAAAAATAGTGAAAGGAAATGAACAGACTTTACAAAAAGAAAATACAAATGACTCAAACATATTAAAATATTCTCATCCTCATCTCTTATGGTAAAGGAACTGTAAACTTAAACACCAGTGAGGGACTTCCCTGGTGGTGCAGTGGTTAAGAATCCGCCTGCCAATGCAAGGGACACAGGTTTGATCCCTGGTCTGGGAAGATCCCACATGCCGCAGAGGAACTAAGCCCGTGTGCCACAACTACTGAGCCTGTGCTCTAGAGCCCGTGAGCCACAACTACTGAGCTCGTGCACCACAACAACTGAAGCCCACGTGCCTAGAGCCCGTGCTCCACAACAAGAGAAACCACTGCAATGAGAAGCCAGAGCACCGCAACGAAGACTAGCCCCCCACTAGCCACAACTAAAGAAAGCCCACATGCAGCAACGAAGACCCAATGCAGCCAAAAATCAATTTTAAAAAAACAACAACACCAATGAGATACTATTTTGATGTACCATATTGGCAAAGTCAAAAAATTTGATAATATACTTTGTTGGCTAGAGTTCATGAAGAAATGGTGCTCATGCTGGTAAGAGTGTAAACTGATACAACTTCTGTGAAGGGCGATTTGGCAGTATCTATCAAAATCACAAAATCACTTATCATTTGGCCCAGTAATTCCACTTCTAAGAATTTATCCAGATATAATCACTTATGTGTGAAATGACATACGTACATGGTACTTGTTGCTACATCGTTTACAGTTGGGAGAGATTAGAAACGACCTGCATGTCCATTGGCAGAAGATTGTAAAACAAACTATGGTTACTCCCACACTGAAATACTATGTAGTCATCAAAAACGATGAGGAAACTTTATATACAGGAATGGCAAGATCTCAAAGAAATATTGTTAAGTGAAAAACAAAACAAAACAAAACAAGGTTCAGAACAGTGTGTATGGTATGCTACCGTGTGAATGAAAAGGAGAAAATTCATACATAGTTTTTGTTTAATATGCATAAAATATTTCTGGAAAATATACAAGGAAAATTACAGATTCCTAGAATGTAATCCCTACCCCAGACTTATGGAGGCAAAATCTGCACAGGCATTAGTTCTAAAGCTTACTGAAGATTGATAAACACCGACCTTAGGGGGTAAAAATTGGAGAATCACTTTGAGATTCGCTGGCTCAGTTCCAACATGTAGCATTTTGCCCTTTTTCTCAAATCCAGTCTATTTACTCCCGGGACCTTAGTTCTACTAACTAGCTTCCTATCCCTATGACCTCATCACTGTCCCAGAAAACTACTTAGATCCATCATGTCAAACTTCTTCTTCCAGGTATGTAGAAGTCCTGAGCCACTGACCAGGGTCAACATACCCAGAACCAGGATCAACCGAAACATGCACAAAGCTGACAATAGCTCCTTCTTGATAAGTACATTCTGGGAAGAGAGAAAAACTCAATGGAGCAAGCAGAGAGCCAAACCAGGGCCTTAGATTTGGGTTGATAGCAGAGGACAGAGATGATAGAGGAACAGGCTGAGAGGAGGAAGGATTATACATGTCCCTGAAGGTGACAGAACTGAAGATGCCTTTTAAGGAGAGCCAGTAACTATGCCTCTGGTTGGGAAAAATTTCAGACCCCTTGTTCTTCCTGAACCAAAGCTCTGCGTTCTCTTTCTAAGCACTACTGCCATCATCAACACTCACCCCTGAACTGAATCATGTGGCTGGGTCTCTGTTATCTAATTCCAGACTTCCATGAGCTGCCTGCCCACCTGCCTAAATTTCTAAATACCTCCTGTTCCCACCAATCATGAAGTATGTGTTTGTACATCCAATGTCTCCAGATACATTCTTAGGACTGAGCTTGCTCTTAGAACCTGCAGCTGTGTCTGTTCTCCAGTGACCCGTCCCCCATTGGTCTGATCTGATTCCTAGATCCCAGCTCTCCAGGTCAGCACTGTTATCCCAAAGGGAACCAAGCCCCATGGGGTCTCATATCCTAGTTGCTGGTTGAAATTCATATCACAAGTTAGATAGGAGCTCTGCCTTGAATGATGTGGTCTGTGAACACAACTACCTGCAACCACATGAAAAGTGAATAATCATATTGATACAGATTCAATCCTAGGTATGGACACCAAAGGAGCAAAGATTTGGCTAGTCTCATACTGGTATAAGTACAGGCCCTTAGTCATCAGATGTCAGAAAAATAGACGGGCAGGTAGGTTAATGGATAATGGCTAGCAGAGGTTAGGACCAATTAAAGATATGTCAGGTCAGGCAATCAGAGTCCTGTGATATATAAATCTGATTCTGAGGCAACGTCTGCCTCAGACCACTCTTTGCCAAGGCAGGTTTGGTATAGGAGTGTGCTCAAAACTTCTCACTTACGTAAGCAATCATAGGTGGCCAAGGAGGGAGCAAGAGAGTGACAGAAGGTTCTAAACTGTGTATAGGTAAATATGCAGCTTGATGTGGTGGGGAGAGCACTGGACTAGGTACCAGTAGACCTGAGTACTGCTCCTGAGTCCTCTCCATGCTCCTTGTTCCAGTGATCTCCATCCCGACCCCAAATCTTGCCCAGTAGGGCCTCCTTGTTTTCAATTCAGCATCCCTGGTTCCAGAAAACTGTTCTACATCCATCCTCCCCACCTGACTCTGATGGCCTAGAGCAGATACTTGGCTCTTTATGTCTGTTTGGTAATGGAGCATTCCCAACAAGAGCTATCACCATCAGCAATCTTGGCAACACTTTGATCCCTGAGTGTGACAGCCTTGTATCCTTATCAGCTGAGGACCCTGTCTATGAAGTGTTTAATTTCCAAAGGAAATGTTGGGCCTACAGAAACTTCTAGCTAAGAACAGGGAACCAGTTCTCTTTACATGAAATGTCCTAATCCTATTAGTATAAAGAGAGATTTTTAACAAAATATGTATATATATATATATATTTTTTTTTAATGAAGCAGAAACATTTTAAAAGAGGAAGAAACATCACACTGGTCTTTGAGGGATTTATTTGTCTTCAATTTTGAAAGTCCTCCACCTTCCCACATTCAATCTGTGGACTGAGAACTGGTCAGGAAGTGGCCTCTGCCACAGTTGTCCCCAAAATGTCAGCAATGCAGGTAAATGTTAGCAAAGTAACTGTCTTCTGCTTTAGATAAAATTCTGCCTGCTCTTTTCCCTCCTTTCTCCTGGACACAAGTCAGCAGTTAGCATAAGGAAAAAAGAATTTCACATTTCCTAAACATTTGACACATTTAAAAATCTCCTGAAAACTCATTTACTGTTGAAACGTTGAGGTTTTTCTACCACAATGTCTTAACCTATCTCCCTACTGACCAGCCATCCTAAAAAGTAACCTTCATTGTCTCACTGCCTGTCTCAAACATCTTTGAGAGTATCTCATGTTCCACAGGGTGAAGTAAAGCTCCTCACCTTGGCATTCAAAGCCCTCCATCAGGCCTTACCTCCTATTAGTCCCTTAAAGAAACTCTTAGTTCAAGCCAGAAAGGCCACTATTAACCATCTTACATATTCCTGGTACCTCATTTCCACTCATGACATTTCCCCTTCCTTTCCACTTATCCAACATTTATAATTTTTTAAATATCTAGCTGAAGTCCTTCCTCCTTCACAGTGGAAGATCACCTAGCCCACTGAGTTCTCTCTCCTTGTCACACTTACAGAACTTGTTTACTAACTGTTCCCTTCATTTGGGATGTTGCTTTATGACAGGCCTTGTATTTTCAACTTGTTTTTCAAATCCACTTATGCACATATTTACCTTTTCATCTTTGATGTTTGACTTTGAGGGCAAGGATCATATCTAGATTAGATTAGCACACAGCAGACTCACAATAAATATTTACCAATTTTAACTGATTGACAGTTAAAAGATGACAACCCTTTGCTTTGATCTTTTCCCATAACCCTCCCTACTTGCTTTTTATCATGAACCATTCCAGTTCCAAAAGGCCAACATTTTCTTTCTGTCTAAAACCTGTCTAACATTCTAGGTTTTAACACTGGAAGGGAATTCTCCAGAAGAGACAGGGCAGCTCCTCAGATAGTAGGAGGGCTATCTCCACGACTTTCACCTTTTTTTTTCTTTTGTCAAGGAGGTCTCTTCCTCCATGAGCATGCTGCTGCCCCTTGAGCACTCTGATTCAAGGTGAACAAACTAAAAAGATCTTCTCTAGGGTCACCTAGCACAAAATGGACCTGCTTTATTAAGCAAAAGGAAAGGGAGGCCAAAAGGAAAACAAACACAAAGAAGAAAATGTAAAGGACTTACACATTATAAATTTTGAATCATTCTGACATGAGCTCAATCCCAAGGTGCTCAGGACCTGTCCCATTCCACAAGGCATCTACAGTGTCTACACTTTATTCCCAGATAAAGACAGCCAAATTTTAGGCATAAACAGTTGAGTTCTTGTTTCTTATTCCTCAAATTGTCTAAAGCTGAAGAGTGACATTTTATAACCTACTACTCACTTGTTGGCTACATGTCCTAAATTCTTTCTTTGCTCAATGTGCTCTTCTGTAAAATGAGGATAGTAATAGTAAAGTAAAATAATCATAAAGTTGATGTGGGGATTGAATGAGATAATCTAGGTAAGGCAGTTAGCAAATGGAAAGCACTCAGTAAATACTATTATTATTTCACAAGCAAGACTGACAGATTAGGCGAGATAAAGGTGGGGTGGGTTAGAGAGAGGGAAAGAGAGAGGGAGAGAGATTTCAATTTCAACTCTACTACCTAAACCACCCATCTAGGGCCCCTCCATCTCCTCTTTCTTCTGAGGAAGACATGCCTCTCAGGCACAATGACCATCTTCAAGAACACAGGTTCACTCTTTCAGTCCCAAACAACAATTATATCTTAATACAGTGCAATAATTGTTACACTCAGCATGGTAACAGAAGAGTCCGCTCTTTATGTTCTTTTCTACCTGCCCAATAGTTTCAATGTTTTTCTTGGTACGATGTAACCATGCTCATTCTCCTTACCTACAACTATTCCACTCCACTGTCCTTACCTCAAGATGAAAGATCACAGGTATCTCTTTGCCTTCCTCCTGAAGCACCTGTAATAACAACAAAATTGTTCAAACAGATACATATGTGACCTTGATAAAACCCTTTTTCCTCTCTGGGCCTCCGTTTCCTTATTTGTAGGTAAGTGGGTCTGACCAGATGATCTCTAAGGTCCATTCTCACTCTACCATTCTCCACTACCAAAATAGGGAGACATTAAACCAGAAAAGTTAGTCTGGAGCCTTACTGTGGAGAGCTTTGAATGCTGGATTATGGGTCCACTTAATCTCATAGACAGGGAAATTATGATTGGAATTTATTAACAATGATGTTTAGGGATAGGGAGTCCAGGGGAGAATTAATGAAGCTTGAACAGGAGAAATGGGTGTATCGTGGGAAGGCAGAAACCTTCCAGCTTGGTAAACAATTGGATATAGGGAGCAAGGGAGGATGTGTCAAAGGAGCTGGTGATTGGGATGTTACTAACAGGGTTAGGAGGCTGGTTTTGCAGGTTACATAAAGGAGAGGAGGCTGGTTTTGCAGGTTACATAAAGAATTCTGTTTAGACATACTCTACAACTCAGCAATTCCACTCCTAGGCATAAACTCCAAAGAAACTCTGGGACCCGTATAAAAAGATACATGTGGAAGAATATTCATTGAAACATTGTTTGCATAACAATAACCTAGAAATAATTCAAATGTCCATGAACAGGAAAGTAGATAAATGAATTTTGGTATAGTCACACCCTGGAATATTATACAATAGCCAAAACAGATGGACTGCAATGACACACTGTAACATGGATGGATAACAGCAATTTAAGTTAAAAAGTAAGTCCCTGAGGATATGGGGAGGGGGTGGGGTGAGATGTGACAGGGTAAGAGAGTGTCATGGACATATATACACTGCCAAATGTAAAATGGATGGCTGGTGGGAGGCAGCCGCACGGCACGGGGAGATCGGCTCGGTGCTTTGTGACCACCTGGAGGGGTGGGATGGGGAGGGTGGGAGGGAGGGAGATGCAAGAGGGGAGAGAAATGGGAACATATTGTATATGTATAACTGATTCGCTTTGTTATAAAGCAGAAGCTAACACACTATTGTAAGGCAATTAAACTTCAATAAAGATGTTAAAAAAAAAAAAAAAAAAGTAAGTCCCTTACATACAACATGGTATCCTATTTACACAGTTATAAACAACGAACATAAAGAATATTGTAGTATATTATATGTATAATATATATGATTATAATACATATATAATCCTTTGAAGGAATACATATTGACACAATATCACAATATACAAATAAATCAAAAAAATGATGAACGTAGGATTCAGGACAATGCTTACTTTGGATGTGGAGAGGCATTTTGATGCAATAAGGGAGCCACATAGATATAGATTATTTTCAAGGAACTAATTTTCATGTTAGATTTTCAGGTGTTTATTACATTATTTAAAATAAACTAATCAAATAAACAAATACATAAGTAATCAGAAGGAAAAAATGTATTAAACATAAATTATTGCTGTAAAAATAGGTCTCAAAGAATATTACAGGGGTTTAAAAAAATACAACAGAAGATAAAAGCACATTGGTAGAGAAAGAAATAAAAGAGAAAATAAAAACATCTCAGAAATGAATGCTACATTAGAAACAACCAAAAATAGGGGGAAAATGTGATAAAAGCATGTTAAGACATGAGGGACAGGCTAGAGTGAAAGACATCAAAAGAGCAAAAATATAAAAATTTTATAGATAAGGTGTAAAAAGGAGAATCAACTTCTTGAAACATAGAGATGTGATAGAAATACTATTTAAAGAAATTATGAAAGAAATGTTTCCTGAAATAAAGACTTTAATCTGCAGATCAAAAAGTTACACCATGCATTTGGAAAAAATGATATAGAAAGGTGAACCCAAGATATATTCTGCAGAAACCATTCATCTTCAAAGATAAAGAACTAATCATAGGAGAATCCAAGCAGAAAAGGCAGGTTACTTCCAAGGAGGAAAGACTTAGGTTCACTTCAGACATCTCCTCAGTGATATTCAAATGCTTGAAGATAATGGTCCATGTCTACACAGTTTTGAGAGCATGAAAGCATAACCCCAAACTCTATATTCAAGTGTGGCAGGCAAAGGTTGCTGGTTATTTCTCCATATTCATTTTCTTCCTTCTTAACACTGAGAACACAGATTTTGAGCTAGACAATTGCCATCAGCTAAAAGACTATATATCCCATAGTCATGTAATTAAGTTTTATCTAGTGAAATTTACACAGAAATGTTATGTGCCACTTCAGAGAAATCTCCTTAAAGGTGGGGGCCTATCCTTCTTGACTCCTTCCTTCATTCTGCTGCCTGAAATCTGAATATGATGGCTGGCACTCAAGCAGCATTCTTAGACCATGAGGACAAGGACTATTCTCTAAGAAATGGTAGAGCAGTAAGCTGGAAAGTCTACGGGTTCCTGGCGAGTTTATGGTGCTCTGGACTTCTATTATGTGAGAAAGCAATAAACTTCCAACTTGTTAAAATCTCTTATGTGTATGTTTGTTGGAGGACAAAGATATTTTTAGTCAGCCAAACTTAACTCAGAATGATTACAACAGGCAGATGCTCCTCAGATATAAAGAAAAAGGACAGGATGTATCAAGCTTGGAAATAAAATTAGGTGATGAAACTCAGCCAACAAAAATCAAATCAAAATAATATAGGAATAGGGAATATGGAAGCCATTGTAAAAGGATTAATAAAGAAATTTTAATTCATTTAAATATAAAACTGAGATTAAATAACTGGGAATTATGGTCACAGAACAGAATGTAAGTAATAACACAAAAATCAAGAGTATGGTGGAAGAGTAAATGTGCTAATTTTCTTATCTTGCATCACATGGGATCCATAGATATAGTCTAGAAAAGAATTTTTAAAAAACTTTTACGTAATGATTCCAACCTCAATGTTTTTCATAACTTCAAAAAAAATTTAGGAACTAATAACTTTCATAGTGAAGAAACTGTCTAAAATTCAGCAGTTCTTACAGTTTCACTTCAATTTCCTTTAACTTCGTTAAATAAAAGTAAAAAGTTATTTTTTGCTTTAAAATAACGTGTAGTGTATGATTCCCATTTTTGTTCACCAATTAGTCTCATTTTCACCATACCTATATTTACCTATCTACCTACTTACCGTCTTTCTGTCTGTATCTTAGGTGTATATTGAATATCTTAAAATGTCATTTGTTGTAAGTCTAGAAGGGGGAATTTCTTTTTTTATTTCTGTATTTTAATAAGGATTATGCATTAATTTGATAAACTATCAACTCGGTAAAAACCAAGTTTGTTTTTTTTTTAAATAAAGGAATTCTCCCACTTTCTTCTGGAAAAATCTTGTAACTACGCACAAATGAAAATGAATACTTACCCCTATGCCAGGCACTAATAGAACTTATATTTCAAGCTTTTAATTTTATTATAATTATAATATAAACAGAGGTAGTAACGTACAGCAATGACTTTGGCATAAAAAATCTACATCCACACCTCTAGTCGTATAACTTCCTGAAGGCAGTACCTCACAATTGTACTCTAATTTTTGTCAAAGGGAAATTTTAACTTCACAAGAAAATGTATTTTAAAATAAAGTAGGTAGAGAATGTTTTATCCTCATTTTATAGATGGGCAACAGCATCCAAGGTAACAAACCTAAATAGTGGCAAAGCTGGGATTGGAACTAAAGTGTTCTAATTTCCAGACCAGATGTTCCCAGAAAAAGACAGTTACTGTTATTTTCCCCTTGTTGAATACAACTGGTTTTCATGGCAATAAGATAACCAACACATACTCAACGGAGCCATTAGTTCAAAGAATTTTCGACTTGCAAGGGACCTTAGAAGTCTTACGTGGGCATTCAGCAGAGGGCCTTGGCAATCCTCCTTTCTAGACCCCAGCTAGAGAGCAGCTGATGTGCCTCTGGGCTCCCATTTCAGAGATCACCATTTGGGGGTTTTTTTAATCTTATCTGATTTACATACTAATGTTTCACATACGATTCCATTTGAAAAAGAGGCTGGTTTCTACAAATAGGTTTTAAACCACTGATAGCCTAATCTTACAGAAATAGAGAAGTGATTTAATATAATCATTGCAAAGTGAGGAAGTCTCAAGAAGTACCAACCAATTCACAGGAGAATAAGCAATCTTGGACCAAGCTTATTTTGAGACTGCCTGACATCATTCCATTTAGAAGCAGCTGCTTTTCTGAATTCACACTTCTCCTTTTTTCTAAGCCGCTAGTTAACTAACTCAAGTGTACAGACTGTACAAATCTTACGTGGTCAAGAAATTATAGATTTGATGCATGAACAAGAACTGAAGAAAAATTTCAAATGTCTTGCCTTGTAATGTTCCATGGTCTAACTTTGAAAATTGTCTAAGCAGAAGCAGCTGTCTGCTGTTAAAAATGTGGATCCATTTTAAAGGTAGCAGGAATGTTCTTTATTAGATATAAATATCACTATGCTTCTGAGGTTGATGAAGTCAATTAAATGGAGGATGTAGGTAATTTAATAATTTACATTTATCAAGTGCTTTACAGGTTATAATCAGTAAAGTAGCATTTGGTACAGTAGGAAGAGCACAGGCTTTAGAATGAGACATACCCAGCCTCACTGCTGAGTAGCTGGGAAACCCCAGTCTAGACTATTTACCCAACTGATGTTTGGTTTTATCATCTGTGAAATGGAACTAATATGAGGATTAAGTGTAATGACACATAATGAGTGCCTAACTCTTCCTCAAGTAACTTTAATTTTCTTTCCTCCTTTTTCCTGGAATGTTGAATATAAGTGACATTTTTATTAATTGGACCCTATTTTAAATATACAGAAGTATAAGCTATAATATACGGTAAATTATTTTTTAAGGCAGAATAATTTTGCAACCTGAATCATAACCAGTAGTCAGTATATTGCAATGAAAAGAGTACTGGGTCAATAATCAGAAGACTTCCATTCTTATCTCCATTCTGCCACTTTTAGGTTGAACCCATATGAAATGACCATTTTTACCAGTCACAAATGGTTGAATAAATTTGTGGTGCTGGATAAACAATAATCTCTCTAAGATTGTTTCTTCATTAGATGAAGTTTAGATAACTACATTCATTCATTGATTAAGTATTTATCATTTGCCTATTATCTGGCAGACATTGTTTTAGCTTTAGCTTATGACAATATAGTGAGGAATATAACAATGTCCCTTTCCTTTTGGTACTCTATTCAATAAGGGAGACATAATAAACAAGAAAATAAGCTTACAAATCATAAATTTTTCAGGTAGTGATAAAATATTCAGTAACTCGTGGATTGCTAAGGTTTGCTTCAGCTTGAAAATCGTAAAATACCAGGTCATTTTTGTAATAAATTATACTCTTTTCTTACTGAATTAGTTTAATAGAAGATGTATCTGTAGATAAATTTGTGCTTCTTAAAAATAGAAAGAAGTACCAAAATTGTAGGAAATCTGAAAGGGAATCTTTAGAAAACCTCAAATAAAAGGATTTAGGAGATTATATTAGGAAATAGGTTTGGCTGCATGTAACAGTAAGAAATGCCAAATAATAGTGACTTAAAGAATAAGGTTTTTTTTTCATGAATCAGGAAGTCCAAATCTAGTTGCTCCAAAGCTAGCATGGTACCACAGTGCTTATCGGGTGGCTGCTCTTAGCCATCTTTACCATAGGCTTTCTTCCTCACCCTTGTTGCTCCATGGTTGCAAGATGGCAGATGGAAATTCCTCTGCAACACTATACCAGTGTGGCAGGCAGAAAGAACATAAGGGTCAAAGGGTAAAGCTTAACTGCCAGCTTAGTTTGCCTCCTTATAAAGAGTTTTCCCAGAAGCCTCACCTAGCAATTCCCACTTACAACTCATTAGCAGGAACTGGACTACACTTAAATTTTCAGTTGAGCACTTGGCTACCCTAAACAAAATCAGAATTATGTTAATAAGGAGTGTTCAGATGAATACTGGCTAGAGAACTGGCAGCATCTACCAGAGGGATGTACCAAACTTCACTAAGAAATATGATTCTGAATATCTGTGAAACAAACATATACCAAGAAAAATCATTACTAAAAGGAAACTTTGACATGTGTCTTCTTATATATCAAATACTGTTTGACATACAAATGATTTCCAGTTGCCTTCTCCAAGTTCTACCTCCCATGGGTCTGTAAGTAAAAGTAAGTTTTACTTTTTATTATTTACTAAAGTAATGCCTATCTGTAATATTTACCCAAGGGCTTGGTTTGAATAAAGAACTCCATTTATCTTAAATGATTTTCTGTTTTCTTCCTTCCACATAAAATTTAAGAAGACTTATAAACAAACAAATCCAAGTGATGAACTACTAAATAGCTAAGGGGTTTGAAAAAAGATCAAGAAAACAAAATCCAAGAGGGTGACAGGCATACAAGGATGCAGAGGTCCCTAGGATTATGGGAGGGTTCCACAAGTTAGGTGTCCCTTACCATCTGAATTCTAGCAATCTAAATATGTGTATAAAATCTGGTAAAAATGTTTACCAAAGTTCACTATCTAAATAAAAAATGAGCTAAAATGAACCCATGGGTGTATATCAACTAAAACGTTGTAGGTGAATGCTGAGTGGTTCCTTCAGGCATCCCTCACCCTGCTGTTCAGAGAAGCTCTGGATCAGAAAGTGAGAAGTACAGGTACAGCAAAGATAATGGGATGTCACATTTGAGATTAGGGTACAGAGAGACTGTGACTTCTGTCCTGCTTGCCCACTCTAACTCTCTCTTGTTTGCTTGCTCCGAGGGAAGCCTGCTGCCATGTTGTGAACTGCCTGTAGAGAGGTTCATGAGGCACGGAACTGAGGGAGGCCTCTGACCAACATGAAGTGAGGAACTGAAATCCTCAGGCCAACAACCCACAAGGAACTGAATTCTGCCAACAACCCATGAGTGAGCATGTTATCAGATGCATCAACAGCCCCGCTGGCACCTTGACTGGGGCCTTGTAAGAGACCTTGAGACTGAGGTGCTCTGCTAACTTGCACCCAGATTCCTGATCTACAGAAACTGTAAGATAATAAGTGTTTGCTGTCTTAAGCCTCAAATTTTAGGGTAATTTGTTACCTAGCTAAGGATAATTAGTACAGGAATGCAAAAATCTTTACCAGTTTTTAATATTTTGGCATATAAAAGAACATGTCTTGGTCATATGGGATTCTCTTTTATATATATGGAACATCATATTCCTTGGTATCATCAATAAATAAAAAACTTACTGGGGGGACTTACCTGGTAGTGCAGTGGTTAAGAATCCGCCTGCCAATGCAGCAGACACGGGTTCGATCCCTGGTCCGGGAAGATCCCACATGCCACGGAGCAACTAAGCCTGTGAGCCACAACTACTGAAGCCCACGCACCCTAGAGCCCCAGCGCTGCAACTACTGACCCCATGCGATGCAAGTACTGAAGCCTGCGCCCCTAGAGCCTGTGCTTGGCAACAAGAGAAGCCATGGCAATGAGAAACCCGCGTACTGCAACAAAGAGTAGCCCCCACTCGCTGCGACTAGAGAAAGCCCGCGTGCAGCAACTAAGACCCAACGCATGGGCTTCCCTGGCGGCACAGTGGTTAAGAATCCGCCTGCCAATGCAAGGGACACGGGTTTAAGCCCTGGTCCGGGAAGATCTCACATGCCGTGGAGCAACTAAGCCCGTGCGCCACAACTACTGATCCTGTGCTCTAAAGCCTGCGAGCCACAACTACTGAGCCCACATGCCACAACTACTGAAGCCCACGTGCCTAGAGCCCGTGCTCCGCAACAAGAGAAGCCACTGCAATGAGAAGCCCGTGTACCGCAAGGAAGACCCAACACAGCCAAAAAATGAATAAATTAAATAAATTTTTAAAAAAACACCAAAGACCCAGTGCAGCCAAAAATAAATAAATAAATAAATGAATAATAAATTTATTTTTAAAAAAACTTACTGGGCAATACAAATTATGACAAATTAGGGTTCAAGCTAGCCAGAGAGCAAATGTAAATCCCCAACCCAGAATCTGTGTTTACTAAATACCAACAGAACTGAATCGATAGACCGGAGTAGATGACTGAACCTTGAAGATAGAAAAGAGTTCCCACTTGATCCAATAGGCCAGTGGTTCTCAACCCTTAGCAGGAGTCAGAATCACCTGCGGGGCTTGTTAAGCCACAGATTGTGGGGCCCACCTTCAGAGTTTCTGATTCAGTATGCCTGAGGTTGGAACAAAGAATTTGCATTTCTAAGAAGTTCCCAGGTGATGTTGTTGCTGCTGTTTCAGGGGCCACACTCTGAAAACCACTGCAATAGGCAAGAGTTTCTGTTGTTTCCTGTTGGGAGGCAGTGACATGTGAATAGCCCTCCCAGACAACTCATAATGCATGAGAGAAAGAGTAAGGCTGAAGGGCACCAACTTGGAGCAACTGTGAGGCTCTTGCTGAGATAATAAGGTGCTGGTATTGGGGAGCAAGGAGCTTCACAGCCAAGGGAAATTAAAAAGGAAATATCGAAAGTGCTTGCTGACTTCAGTTCTCCTCCAAATACTGCAGTTTAATCAGTCACTGTAGCTACAGAGGGAGAAAATCATATTGCTGTCATTACTAATGAAAGTCACACAACCAGGTTCACCTGGCTTCCCATGAGAGCCATGAAGTACCATTCAGCGTGGCTCCTACGAATCAGGTGCTCTGAACTCTATTTACTGCTATAATTAACTCTACTCATTCTATTTACCTGATAGAACTGTCTTTGGGCTTCCAGATGGCCCTAGCTTCCTCTAGGGTCATCAGCTGGAGACCCTGAAAGCCATTCAAACCCTTCAGATTTGTGCCTTATCTGATTTACTCAGTTTCAGAACACAGGGTGCAATTTTCCCTATTGGCATCCGTCGTCTCTATTTCCAAGTTGAATACGATTCAAACAGCCAAAAGAGCACATGGTTGTATTTATTCATGGGCTGTTTTTGAAATGCATTTATTTCACTGATATTCTAGAGATAGTGGTGTTACCAGAGTGTTTTCCAAAACACACAGCCCATGGGGGTGCCAGTTTCCAGGTCTGTGGCATCTGTTAGCGGATATCATAAGCAGTGGTGGTGGGGTGGCAAAGAGGGCCTTCTTTGCATCTGTACCTTGGCACGTGCCCCTAAACACTTAGTTACCTTGCATTTTTTTATAATTCCTTGCAAAGGGTTCAAGAGTTATAGAGTGATGAGAATAATGTCTAAGTGACGATTTCAGATGCTGTCTTATTTTTGCTCTTTGGGAAATTGTCTACCTTCCAGCAATTTCTAATACCAAACAATGTCTCCAAAACTGGCAGCATCAAACACTGTCCAAAGATATCCATGGTTGATTTACAAGGAAAGGAAAAAGCAAAGCTTCTTGAGGGTTGAGACGGTGGAAATTTATCCCCAAGGAGCTTCCAGTCTAGCAAGCCAGCTGGTATAAATAAAATATCAGGGCCAAAATAAAGCATCTCAAATGGAAAAATCACACATTTTAAATATTTTTAAAATGCAATGAACAGAATTAATTTCCAGTATTATCAATAGGCGTTTCCAAACAGAAATGAGTAGAGGTCCCTGGACCTGAAAAGTGAGCAAAAACTGAAGGAATTCTTTTCTGCCTCCCCTTTCCATGATTTGTTTATTAAACTTATTTCTTGAGTAAACTTTTTAACAAGGAAGTGCCCTGGTTTCCCTCAGTCTCTTCTCTGCCCCACCTCCTTGGCACAGGGCTTGGCGCTAAACTTACATGCACATGTACTATGAGCAAAGCATCCACATAGATACATACAGCAATTACAATTGTTTTTGTTTTGTTTTGTTTTGATTTCACCTCTTTTAATAAAACCTCTATTTAAAGGTGCTAACTTTTAAGTTGAACTAAAGAAAATTCCTTTTTTTTTTTTTAATTGCAGTGATATCTCTTAGACCAAGATAACAGGGAATATTTACTGGCGGAATCACAGTACAGTAAAACAGGGTTCCCATCTCACTATGCAGGTAGGCTAATATTAATGTGTCTCCATTCTAATGGCAAGTTTCAGACTGAACCTTCTCTGTATTCAGTTTCTCTGAGGCCAACCTTCCCTGCAAGGTTTAAAGATTACAAAACGACCAGCCCCTTTCACAAGCATGGATTTCTCTGGTCTTTTAAATTCTTAAACTGTCCAATTGCTCACATTCATCAGACATTCACCTCATGGCAACCCAAACCCACAAGTACACTTACTCCTATCGGGTTGTTGACATCGCTTGGAAGGTCTTTTCAGTTAACCTTTTTCCTGACCACCCCACAATTTCCTCTGGTTTGTTATTTGACAGACCACCCAAACACTTTTACCTAAGTCATTTGCTTCCTTCCTACTGAAAGCTTTTTACTGCTGCCACCAGCCCCTTTCTTCCTGAGCAAAGATCATGTTTTCTTCAGTCCAGGCTCTGTGGCACACAGTCCCATTTCACAACTTTGAGTAAAATTCCACTTTTTGAACTGCTTGTTGGGGGACAGGGGCAGGTATGAATTATAAACTCAGTCACAGAGGTGTAACATAATTAATTGTGAGTGCCTAGAGTAACTACATTTAAAACTCATAAAACATTCCAAGGGAAGGGCCTTCTAGGTCCTTCCTATAATTAATTAACAGGTAAACAGCATTCGTTTTAATTAGTATATCAATTTTTTCTGCATGAAAAGAGTTCATTCTCTAACATGGTTTCATTATTTCCCTCTGAAAACTTTTCTTTCTAGTTAGTTGTTTAATAAATCTTATTCTCATAGACAGCACAAAGGCCGAGTCAAAAGAGCAAGAACTCTAAATTAGTGGTACTAAATCTCAGGGCTGGAGGCATCCTCTGACTTACTGGAGGCAGAGGTTGGTGTGTGCATATTTTAGCTCTCCTGAGAAGTACCAAAGGCTTCCCCCATCTCCTTCTCCTAAAGCAAACCTTAAGTAATCCTTTTACACTTTACCACTCCCTTCTCTGGGCCCTGGAGTCTAAGACATTACTTAATATTTGCCTGTTTCTCCCCTGGAAAATCCCCAATTTAACGCAGGCTACTTCATACCTAAAATACACTGGTTTCTCCACTCGACCTTGCTGAAGAGTTTCCCAGTGTAAAAACAGCACCAAGAAGTGTTTTTAGATTGCCAGATAAGTGGGACCTGGAAACATTACAATTGGTTCCCAAGCTAATGCTCCTAGTGACCAGGTATGAATTTGGAAGATGGCTGGATAGTCTGAGCTATAACCTGTGTTGACAAACTAGAGCTCTATGGTCTAAACATCCAAGCTAATCACTACACACATACTCTGAGCTTGAAAATAATAAAACTATAAATTAATAAAGCCACTTTTGAGCTCAATGACAATAGGGTTGGAATGCGGGCTAGATATCAGGAGACATGAATATAACCCTGTCCTCAGCACTAATTATAAGCTATATTACAGATCAATTCAGTGAAATGGTTTTATAGGCTAGTGGAACCTTCTGCTCAAAATCAGGTGGGAGTAGCACAGATTAATCCCATCATCTGTTATTCTATCAGTAAGGTTCTACTCTTTAATTTCTAAACTTTTTGATTTTGATGAATACTCTATTGAAATGCAAATATCTTTTGAAGGGGTCATACCAATCTTTTATCAGAGGACTTATTATAAACAGTTAATATTTTAGCAGAGCTTGGGACAAATGCAACACAGGCCAGGGAGAGAAGAAAAAGCTGAGGCTAATGAGGGAGGAAGGAGGGCACCAAAACAAATTTTATTACCCTCCAAAACTGCTCTTTGGGGACTACCTTAATTCTCCCCTGCTGACCATCTCTTCATTGAGGCTGGTGGTCTCCCTGAACACAAGGTCAGGCTTCACAATTGGATGATGAACAATGGCAACCTTGATACTTGCTAGCCTTCAATCTAAGTCATGTCCATCTTCCTTCTGTTGGTAAATGAATCCATTTTTCCTTAACTTTCTAAAACTAATCAGCTGTCAAACCGAGACTCTTATCTACACAGAAAGTGCAACACATGACCCTTGTTTGCTTTTCTCTTTTCATAGGAATCAATAATATCAAACTATCCCTGCAATGCCAGAAGGCTGAAGATTTGCATTTTGAAAATAACAAACAATAAGGGAGGACCCATCTAAAATTTTCTTGTTGGCAGTCCAAAATATCTAGCCCTGCCACCAATGGAATTAACAGACAAAATGAACCCAAATAACTGAACTGCTGGTAGAAGGGAAGGAGATTATAAATACCAAATGTGGCTTCGTGACCAGTTTCAGAAACAAGGACTGTAGCAACCTCCCCTATTTTCTTTCTAACAAATTATATTAATAGATAATAACTGGTACCCCTTCTTCCTTACTATTTCATATAGGTATGTTGGTGGTGGTTAATAACTTAGTTCTTAGGTGACAGATTGTTCCTAAACTAGAAGAATAAACATTACCCAGAGAGAGGTCCAAGGAAGGGGATTTAAAAATTTCCCCTTCAGAGAGATACTAAGCATGTTTTCATTTGCACAAAGGATCATAGCATTTTGTTAGGTGAAAACATGTCCAGATTGTTACTGTTGTTTAGAAATTAAAGCACAGGAAGAAGGGTATGTATAGATGTTGAAAGGTCAAAGGGTGAACCCTCACAGCTTTGGTGAGTCACTTTCAGCATCTATTCCAAACTCCTTATAGGGAGCCTTCCTCTACTGAAGAAGCTGGAGAATTAAAAAGCACATTTCTGATTTCCTGACTCCTGAGTTAAGATAGTTGATTGAATATACACATCTAACTTTGCTTCCTCTTGAAACCCTACAAAATGTACAAAAAAGAGATTTACTTTTTTAAAAAAAGACATAAACCCTCTGGAGCTGGGGAAAACAAGAGGCAAGAACAGTAATATTTTGGAAGCTGGATTGTGGCAGTGAGGAAGCAGAGAAACAAACCAATTTATACTGTAGGATTCTCAAAAGGTTCAAGAACTCATGGTACTGGGTAATACAGGAGCTGGGGTGAACAGGCATCATGCTGAAATAAGGAGGATTGGGTAAAAATGTCTGAGTAGCAGTTAGATCCTTAGAAACCCTTCCCTGTACCACAGTGCTAGGTAAGTGCCCTCCTTTATCCTAGCAGATCCCGGGGGGTTATTACCTTTGGAGGTAAAAGAGGGTGTTAGGACTGGGGTGGGGAATGCTAGGCTTCTCTGAGGGCTGGATCCTGTACCCACAAATGGTCCACCCAGATGTCCCAAAGGTAAACCTCTAGCTTGGCAAGTCCTATCCATTTGCTCAGAGCTTCCAGTGTTTTCATTCCTCACTTGGTTTTAGTTTTTTTTTTTAAATAGGAATTTTTGGGGGGAGGTATAATTTATACATAGTATTGAAATGCACAGATCTTAAATGTACTTGAGCAGTTTTGGTAAATGCACACATCTGTGTAACTCACACCCTTAACACAATATGGAACATTTCCAACTTCCCAGAAAATGAGTCCCTCACTTTAAATCATGAACAGACAACTAAGGATTACCAGACATCTGAGGAAAAACCCCAAAATGGAAGATAAAGACCAAAGCAAACAAATAGAGAAAAAGGAACTTAAGAGGAAAAAGCCCTTTTAGGAAAAATAAAACATTAAAAAAAATACTATATTAATATCCTTAGGGAGATGAGAAGAGTCTGCACACTGCATGCTATGAAAAAAATTCAAAGAACAAAAATAGAGCTCTTAGAAATTGAAAGCATGATAACAGTAATGAAAAAAAAAAAACCTCAGAAAAACTCAGTAGAAATTTTGGAAGATAAAGTTGGGAAAATTTCCCAGAAAATAGAGCAAAAAGACCAAAAGAAGGAAAATCAGAGAGAAATGATAAGAAAAGTGGAACCCAGTCAGGATATCCAACATCTAAATAACCGGGGAAGAAAGTAGCAATGAATAATTCAAGAGAATACCTAGGGTTTTCAGACTGAATGGGCCTACTGGATGCCCAAGAGAATGGATGGAAATTAGACTCACACAGAGGCATGTCATTATGAAATTTCACTGGAAACAAAGAAAGAATACTATTTAAAAAATTGGCCAGGAATCAGAAGAGCTTCAGATTTTTCAACAGCAGCACGTAAAACTAGAAGTCAACAGAGCAAAGCCTTCAAAACTGAAGAAAAAAAGATTCCTAATCTAGAATTCTATATCCAGTCACTTTATCAATCAAGCAGAAAGATAGAATAAAAACATTTTCAGACATCCAAGATCTCAAAAATATTTACCATCCACATACCCTTTTTCAGAAAACTGCTGGAAAATATGCTCCATTAAATGAAGGGAATAAAGTAAGAAAGAATATATGGACCACATGAAACAGGAGATTCACAGGGGGGAGGCAAAGGGAATCTGTCAGATGATGGAGATGATGGACCCCACATGCCTGCACTATACAAAGCACAGAAGATCTTCTTAGAAAATCTGAGGCCAAGGACTGTGGAGAGCCCAGATGCATAGCTGTCCTTGCCTCCAGAGTAACTACACAGGCATAGTGAAGCCCATGTGTGGACAGTAAAGATGAAGAGACAGTAATGAAGGATGTTTCTAACACAATGGTACACCGAAGCCTGGGGTCTCTCTATGTCTTGGTAAAACTCTCCTGACCCCCATAGACTATAATGCAGAAAATAATAAAAACCTGCCCAGAGAAATTCTGCATATTAATTGAAACTTTCAGGGACTTCCCTGGTGGTACAGTGGTTAAGAATCCGCCTGCCAATGCAGGGCACACGGGTTCGATCCCTGGTCCGGGAAGATCCCACATGCTGTGGAGCAACTAAGGCCATGTGTCACAACTACTGAAGCCCACGCACCTAGAGCCTGTGCTCTGCAACAGAGAAGCCACCGCAATGAGAAGCCCACGCACCGCAACGAAGAGTAGCCCCCTCTCACCACAACTAGAGAAAGCCCGTGCACAGCAACGAAGACCCAACACAGCCAAAAATAAATAAATAAATAAATGTTCATATGTTGGGTGTGGGTGTATATGTATATCTATGTGCTTGTATATACATAGACTATCTCTGGATGGATTGTGAAGGAAATTTACTTTCCACTACCTACATTTTTGCTCCTTTTTAATTTATCTTTTTACCCTGTGCATGTATTAACTATTCATAAAATGAACTAATGAATAAAACAAAATTTTCTTTTAAAAATTACAAGCAACATGTCCATTGACTGAGTAATTCTACACTTAGGAATTCTGTGAATACACTTGTCCACATGTGAAGTTACATAAATACAAGGCCGTTTACTGCAGCATTATTTGTGATAGTAAAGGACTGGATATTGCCTACATGTCCATTGAGAGGGGAATGGTAAGATAAATTACATACACCTATGTTGTAGAATGTTTTGCATTCATGAAAAAAGAATGTAAAAGCTCATTATGTATTGATATAGAATAATATCCAGGATATTCTATTAAATGAAAAGGCAAGGTATAGAAGAAAGTGTATAATTTGTTATAAAAATACAGCAGAAAAATGTCTCTGACCCCCACAACTTAAGTCAGATCACTCTGTTATATGTTATCATTATATTCTGTGCTTTGCCTTTGTGATACTTCTTTTTTTTGAGCCTTTATTTTATTTGTTTAATGTAAATTTAGTTATTTATTTATCTATGTTTGACTGCGTTGGGTCTTCGTTGCTGCATGCGGGCTTTCTCTAGTTGCGGCGAGCGGGGGCTACTCTTCGTTGCGGTGTGCGGGCTTCTCATTGCGGTGGCTTCTCTTGTTGCAGAGCATGGGCTCTAGGCGCGTGGGCTTCAGTAGTTGTGGCACGCAGGCTTCAGTAGTTGTGGCTCGCGGGCTCTAGGGTGTAGGCTCAGTAGTTGTGGTGCATGGGCTTAGTTGCTCCGCGGCATGTGGGATCTTCCTGGACCAGGGATCAAACCAGTGTCCCCTGCACTGGCAGGTGGATTCTTAACCACTGCACCACCAAGGATGTCCACCTTTGTGATACTTATGACAATAATAATTAATGATTATTTGTGCTAACAAAAAATCTCACACTCCTCCTACTCCTTGCAGCTGGTTCTGGGTGTGAAATTGATTGCATCAATTCAGTGCATTAAGCAATATTTGGAAAACAGAAAGGGCAGGCACTACCTTCTCATGTTCTTAGCTGTTGCTGCTGACAGTCATGGTCATTGCAACAGCATCCTAGTGTTCAGAGATTAGCTTCACAGATGTGAAGAGGCAATTGCAGTGGCAGCTTTCTGATCGCTAGGATCACAGTCTCGGTGGTGTGTTCTGTTCTTCAACTCAACACTTCCAGAGGGAGCTCCTGAATCCCCACCTTCCAACTGTGGTATTCCTCTGGCAGGACAGTTCAGTGGTGATGTTCTGGGGGTCACTGGAAAGGACCTAGCTTATTCCACTCTTATCAGCCTCCCCAACAATTCTGTAGGCACCCGATTCCCTGTATTAAATGCTCTTGTGGCAGTGGTTTGCTCCCTGCAGCTAAACTTTACTGATATAATTGATAATATGGACTTTTAACATAGAGAAACTGCAAATCTTATTTTAGAATCATAAAAGTAATTTTATTTACTTTATTTGATCTATCCTATATACTGTGTGCTACCAAAGTAAGTGTTAAAGGGTTTAAAAATTGAGGATCCTCTATGAGCTTCTCTTCCACATGTGCTAACAACTATTGGCACGTCAAAACATACACAGCAAACCAGGGGCAGCATGTTTAACTTTGTTTTTAAAGTTTATCCAGAACATAGAATGAGTGAATGAATAGGTATTGGGGATTATTTTCAATAACTAATATTGTTTTTTAACTGATGAAAGTGAACGTGCCTGGCAGGTGGGTGGTGGCTTATTCTACTCTCTAAGAAATGCCTGGTGACATCAATTACAAGATCTGACAGAAACAACTGGGAGATTCCATGTTTCACTCTCCTCAACTCAGTAACCTGAAATGATTCTCAACAGGCTGGGAAACCCATTAAAACATCTCCTGGCACATAACAATAACAGGATCATTACCTTTCAATCATGGTGATACTGTGGGAGATGACTATTCTGGCTTTTGTCTCTTTTTACATTGTTTGAAATGTGAATTTGACAGTGAGTGAGTGAAAGGGAACACCACACAAGCAATTATAGCCTTTGAGTACCACTGAGCACACACTTGATATAATATGTTTGTTTCTGAGGCAGCATTTTATATTTATTTAATCCAGTGACATTTTTGTGTGTGCTTTTAGAAAAGAAACATTTGGAGGCGGTGGTGGATAAGAGGGCAAATGACTGAGAAGTCACAGCTCTCTGCAAACACAGACACACAAATTTACAATTACATGGCAGACAACAAACAGCAACAAACATCTAATTCTGAGTTTTCAGAGATTTACTCAATATTAATGGGGTTGCCATTGAAGGCAGAATAAGGCAGAATTGCTTTGACTCTCAGGTCTATTAAAAACTGGTTGGAGCCTTCCAGTTCTTGACCATATGTGAATTATCCACTTGGTAGATTATTGTTTCCTTGAAATTCAGCCAGCATAGCCCCAAGTGACCTATTCTGCCTAAGTTATATTTAGGAAACACTAACTTATTTAAACATAGACTATGCAAAACCTTTACAGGGTGAATATACCCAAGATAAAATATATATATATATATATATATATATATATATATATATATATATATATATATATATATATATATATCTGTGTGTGTATAACATTTTTAAAACTAAAGGAAATGTTTATTGGATCATCAGAAGTTTTGGAATTAAAATTTTTTTGAGCTGCCAGGGCCCTTAAAGACTTCTTGTCCAAAAATTTCATTTCATAGCTGAGAAAACAGGCGTAGTGAGGTTTACTGACTTGCCCAGTGTAACAGTTAATTGTGAAATTAAAATGTTTAAATCATATCTTCCCTTCCATTAGCCTGCACATAAGTTTTTGGAAATATTTTTAGAATTCTCTGCAATATGGGGGAAATGATCCACACAGAAGCTCCCTAAGAACAGAGCTGGACTCCAGGGGTGATGGGTTAATGGAGTGTGTGGCTGGGGGAAAGGGCCCGCCACGTGTTCCTTCACTCAGCTTTGTTGCCAGTACGACAACAAGTCTTCAGAATCTGTCCTCACTCTCTTATTCTACAGATAGCTCAGATTGTTATTACTTTTGTGCTATCTCTTTCCTGCAAGTAACCCTTGTATAGCTCCCCTCAGTTGCCTTTTGTGAACTATGGAATCTTGGGAGACGCTGGACCTACAAGGAGTCTAGAGAGACAATGGCAGGCTAGCAGAGAGAATGCACTGCAGCTCCAGAAGGGGAGAGTAGAGTAAGGTTTGCAGTGTATATTTAATGCTGCTGAGCAGCTGGGTGCCAGGGATTGTGAGAATTTACACCACTAAAGCTGCTCAACAGTGGTTGGTTGGGCTCTCCTAGGAGTGAGCAGATGGAGAGAGAGGAATAACTGTCTATGCAGCTGGTGAATGAATTCCAGAAGCTCACCTCAGTACTGCTGGCTGCCTTTCAGACTAAAGACCCACAACTGGGGGCTTCAATGTATTTGCAGATGTACTTAGATTTTAAAAGGAAGTCTGCAGCACCTCACATCCAGTAGGATGACTACTATCCAAAAAAAGAAAAACAGAAAAAGAGAAAGGAAGGAAGAAAGAGAGAGAGAAAGAAAATAATAAGTGTGTTGGCGAGGATGTGGAGAACCTATAGCCCTTGTGCACAGCTGTGGGAGTATAAAATGACACATCCACATTGAAAACAGTGTGGTAGTTTCCCCAAAATTTTAAAATAAAATTAACACATGAGCCAGCAATTCCATTTCTGGGTGTATACCCAAAAGAAGTGAAAGCAAGGACTTGAACCTATGTTCATAGCAACATTACTCACAATAGCTAAAATGTGGAAACAATCCAAGTGTCCATCGACAGATGAATTGACAAACAAATGTGGTATATACATACAATGGAATATTATCCAGCCTTAAGAAGGAATTAAATTCTGACACATGCTATAACATGGATGAACCTTGAGGACATTAGGATAAGTAAAATACACCAGTCATAAAAGGACAAATACTGTGTGATTCCACTTATATGAGGTACCTAGAATACTCAAATCTTTAGAGACAGAAAGTAGAATGGTGATGGCCAAAAGGGCTAGGGTAAAGGGGAAATAGGGTGTTAGTGTTTAATAGGTACAGAGATTCAGTTTTACAATATGAAAACAGTTCTGAAGATGGTTGCACAAAAATGTGAATGTACTTAATGCCACTGAACTGTTAAGATGGTAAGTTTTTTGGTGCTATGTATTTTACAACAATTTTTTTAAAAAGGAAGTCTGCAGTATTCCTGCGTTGTGTAAACTGAATTTGTAAATAATTTTTTTTAATTAGAAATGAAAATTGCAGCTTATCTGTCATTCATTCTCTTCTTTATTCCTCCCTTCTTTCCCTTCTTTTTGATGTCTCCTTCCTTCCTTCCTGCAAACATCTGTAGGCTACTTAACATGTGCCAAACATTGTTTGAGGCCCTGGGGGGCTCAGACAAAAGATACCATGCCCTGATCACAGTGCAGCAGTGGGGAGGGGCCCCAGGTAAACAGACATTATCATGTGACCAAGGCTCGGATAGAGACATGCTCAGATTGCCATGGGAGCTCAGAGAAGGGACACCTAACACATCCTTGGAGATGAAGAGAAAGCTTGCTGGAATTTGGAATTCCTAAGTAGCATCTTGAAGGGTAAATAGAAGTAGCCAGCTAAAGAAGGAAAAATCTGATCTATCATGACAATATTAGTGATAGCATATGCTACAGTAAAAAAGCTACAATTCATGTATTATTAATCCAATTGGTGTTTATTAAATACTAGGTGCCAGGCACAGTTCTATGTGCTGGAAATATGGAGGTGAACAAGATTAAAGCCCTCTGTCACGAAGCTTAGGGGAGATAGTCAATGAATATATAGACAAGTAAATACATAGTATATCAGAGTATGGTAAATGTTCTGGAGAACAATAGGGCAGGGGAAAAAGAAAGGGAGGTTTGGGATGAGGGAAAGAATGTCACTAATTTTTATATGGTGGCTAGAGAAGCCGTCAGTAATAGATTGGCATTTGATCAGAGGACTAAAAGCAAGGGGGGAAGGAGCCCTGTGGGAAGATGTGGAGGCCAAGGGAATAGCAAGTGCTAAGTTCTTGAGGTGAGAACACGCCACATGTGTTAGGAGGACAGTGTGGCTGAAGTAGGAGGAGGGAGGGGAAGAGTACTGGGAGAGGAAAGGATGGGGGTTGGGAGGAGGACAGTGTTTCCATTATATAGGGCATTTGAAGCCATGATAAGGCTGTTGGCATGTACAGTATGTAAGATGGAATCCATTAGAGGGCTCTGAATAGAGGAATGACATGACCTTACTCAGGTCTTAAAGTGGTCATTTTGTCTGCTCTGTTGAGAAGACTGGAAGAGGCAAGGGTGGAAATGGTGTCACCAATTAGAAGACTATGGCAATAACCCAGGAGAAATTGACTGGCTTAGACTGGATAGCAGCAGGTGCAACTGTCATATTCTAGATATATTTTCTATATATATATATATCTTGAAATGGCCATATTCTAGATATATTCTATTCTAGATAGATTGGATATCAGGTGTGAAAGAAAGCAAAATAGTCATGAGTGACCCCCAAGTTGTTGGCCTGAACAACTAGAAGCATAGAGTTGCTATTTACTAAGGTTGGAAAACTGCTGGAGGAGCAGGTTTGGGGTGGGAGTAGGTGAGGAATCAGACATTTGGTTTTGGACACATCAAGTTCAAGTTTCTTGTTAGACATATGTGGAAATATCAACTACCTGTTACATATAAAGATCCAGAGTTCAGGGGAGAAATACAGCTAAAGATGTAAATTGGAACTTCTTGGCTTGTATTGGTTCAAAGCCATGATGCAGGATGACATTCCCCAGGGAGTTAGTGTAGATGTAGAAGATGCCTAATAACTGAGCTATGGGGTACTTAGGGGTATTCCAATAGTCAAAGATCAGGGAAATGAGGCAGAACCAGCAGAGAAGACTGAAAGAAACAGGCACAGAGATAAAAGGAGAACTGAGATACTCTTCGAAGTCTAGTGAAAAGATTTGTTTTGAGGAGGAGGGAGTGAGCAATTGTGTCATGCTGATGACAGGTCAAGATTGATGAGGGCTGAGATTGGATCATTGGACTTAGCAGCATGGAGGTCAGTAGTGACCTTTCCAAGAGCTGCTTTGGTGTAATGGTGGGGGTGAGTGCTTGGTTGGAGTGCAGCTGAGAGAAAACAGCTTTTAACTACTTGAATTTTCTATGCCTTGATTTCTTTATCTATAAAAAGTGTGTGTTAGTACTTTCCATATGGAGTTGTAAAAATTAAAGGAAATAACATATCTGAAGTACCTAGTAAAGGTCTAGCATATATAAGTACTTAATAAGTACAGTTGCCCCTTGGTTCCAGGACCCTCTGCAGCTTCCAAACTCCATGAATGTTGAAGTCCCTTATGTAAAATGGTGTAGTATTCACATATAATCTAGGCATATCCTCCCATATACTTTAAGTAATCTCTAGATTACTTATAATACCTAATACAATGTAAATGCTATGTAAATGGTTGCCAGCATGCAGCAAATTCAAGTTTTGTTTTTTTGGAACTTTCTGGAATTAAAAAAAAATTTTTTTTTCACCTATGGTTGGTTGAATCTGCAGATGCAGAACACGCAGATATGGAGGGGTGACTATATTAGCTATTTTTATTATTTGTATTATTATTTGTATTTATTTGATTTAATTTTTTAAAGATTTTTTGATATGGACTATATTTTTTTAAGAATTTATTGAGGGCTTCCCTGGTGGCGCAGTGGTTGAGAATCTGCCTGCCAATGCAGGGGACACAGGTTCGAGCCCTGGTCTGGGAAGATCCCACATGCTGCAGAGCAACTGGGCCCGTGAGCCACAACTACTGAGCCTGCGCGTCTGGAGCCTGTGCTCCGCAACAAGAGAGGCCGCGACAGTGAGAGGCCTGCGCACCGCGATGAAGAGTGGCCCCCGCTCGCCGCAACTAGAGAAAGCCCTCGCACAGAAACGAAGACCCAACACAGCCAAAAATAAATAAATAAAATAAATTAATTAATTTAAAAAAAAAAAAAAAGAATTTATTGAATTTGTTACACTATTGCTTCTGTTTTCTGTTTTGGTTTTTTGGCTACAAGGCATGTGGGATCTTAGTTCCCCGACCAGGGATCAAACCCGCACCCCCTGCATTGGAAGGCGAAGTCTCAACCACTGGACCACCAGGGAAGTCCCTATATTATTATTTTTAGATTTCAGCTATTCCAGGGGAAAAATAGACATTTACTTATCATCATGTTAAGTTAATCACCTTTTTAAAAAAACTTAGATAAGAATTGACATAGTTAACTGACCATTTTTCTCTTTTTCATATTTCTTTTCTTTAAATACAGAGATAAAATGAGGGTATATAGGCAAATTCAAGAAAAGGGTGGAGGAGAAGGAGAGGAATTGCAGAAAGATACAAATAAAGGAGAGAGAAACATCTAAATGTTAATGGTGGGGTTTTTTGTTTTAGATTGTTTTTTAAGATGAGAGAAATAACTATGCATGGCAGAGTAAATTATCCAGTCGAGAGGGAAAAATTAATGATACAAGAAGGGGAGGGGATGTCTTTCAGAGGATAAGAGGAATGGGATCTGGCGCCCAAGTACAGAACTTGGCCTTAGGAATGTAGCCAATTGATCCATAATCAAAGGAGAGGCAGGGTCTACAGGTATAGATGAAGGTGACTGAATAGATGTAGACAGTGGGAGTATGTGGAATTTTTCTTCTTATGGCTTCTTTCTGCTTTTCTAGTAAGACATGAAGCAAGATCCTCAGCTGAGAGTGAGGAGGGGCAAAGGTACTGGAAGTTTGGGAAGAAATGTGAAATGTAAGATAGTCATCTAAGAGATGAAGAAAATGAATATAATAAGGAAGGGTTAAGAGGGGTTAACTGGCAGTACTGAGGGTCTAATTAAGGTTGATGGTGAAAAATTTAAAGTGAAACCAGTCAGCATATTTCCCTGTTGTGTTTATGTGTGGATGGTGGTTCAGAGAAGGTGGGAAGTTGACATTATCAGGGTTAGGGTTTTGTCAGGTGAATCTAACAGAAGGAGAGAGGAGTAAGAGACTAGATGGATATGCAAAGGGTGATTGTAGGGTGGAACCATGTAACAAGGATGGGAGAGCAGGGAAGTGAGGCCATGAGGAGGTGAGGGATCAGGAAATGGTGGTAGAATCCTGACAGAGTACTAGAGGGAGGGCATGGGAAAGTTGGCAGGTGGGCTCAGAGAGTAGGTTTCTTGAAATAGAGATGATAGAGAGGTTGTGGTTATTGGTAGCAACAAGGCATGCTCGTGGAGGGGATGACTCAGGAAGTGTGGAGGACTAGACCACTGGAGGAAAAGAGAAGCAGAGATAAAAGGTTTGGAGAGGATCACCTGCATGTCTTTGAAATTACCCAGAATTAAGACAGGATTATCTTTGGAGAAAGTGTCAGTAAGACAGGAGATAAACTTTTTTATTTTTAACATCTTTATTGGAGTATAATTGCTTTACAATGGTGTGTTAGTTACTGCTGTATAACAAAGTGAATCAGCTATACATATACATATATCCCCATATCTCTTCCCTCTTGCGTCTCCCTCCCACCCTCCCTATCCCACCCCTCTAGGTGGTCACAAAGCACTGAGCTGATCTCCCTGTGCTATGTGGCTGCTTCTCACTAGCTAGCTATTTTACATTTGGTAGTGTATATATGTCCATGCCACTCTCTCACTTCATCCCAGCTTACCCTTCCCACTCCCGTGTCCTCAAGTCCATTCTCTACGTCTGCATCTTTATTCCTGTCCTGCCCCTAGGTTCTTCAGAACCAATTTTTTTTTTTTTAGATTCCATATATATGTGTTAGCATACGGTATTTGTTTTTCTCTTTCTGACTTACTTCACTCTGTATGACAGACTCGAGGTCCATCCACCTCACTACAAATAACTCAATTTCGTTTCCTTTTATGGCTGAGTAATATTCCATTGTACACAAGTGCCACATCTTCTTTATCCATTCATCTGTCGATGGACACTTAGGTTGCTTCCATGTCCTGGCTATTGTAAATAGTGCTGCAATGAACATCGTGGTACATGACTCTTTTTGAATGATGGTTTTCTCAGGGCATATGCCCAGTAGTGGGATTGCTGGGTCGTATGGTAGTTCTATTTTTAGTTTTTTAAGGAACCTCCATACTGTTCTGACAGGAGCTAAAATTTTTGAAGAATTAGGGTGAGCGACCTGTAAAGAGATGCAAACTTTGGGAGGGGGAGGGTTTAGGAAGGGGGAGAGTTTAGGAAGCGGGAGGAACAATGGTCTTAAATCAACAATAAAGAGCTTGAAGATTGCTGATCCTACCTCTAGGCCCAGCAGAACACTGGGATGTGGCAAAAAAAAGCAGCCGTCTGGGAACAAACTAGTTTTCATTCAGGCCAAGAAGGTGAAGGGAATATAAAGAATTTTGCTGATGATGGACCAGGAGTTCCAGGGGACACAGTGAAAGTTTTCTTGTGTTGTAGAGGGGGAGCAGACAGGATCATATTTTAAAATATACAGAGTAGTATGGGCATGCAAGCTGGAAGATACAGTTCTGTCCTGTGGCAATCTGGATAAAGATGAGATTTGTGCTGATGGCCTTCCAGGTAGACTGTGGTAGTGAGGCTCTGACTCTGGTGTGGGAAGAGGAGATTATGGTCTTGACAGGAGCACAAAGGCTCTGAGCTCTGTTGTGGATGGTGAGGAAGAGGATGGGGGAGGTGTAGTGCTACCAGAAGCATGGGGCTATTACAGGAACCCAGACAAGGGATGATCATGGCTTGGGTTGTGGTAGTGGTTTTGGTAGTAAGAAGTAGCTAAAAAGAAATGTATTTTTGAGACAGAGTTCAGGGGAGTAGCTAATGGATTGGATTGATGGGGTAGGGGTGGGGGAGGAGACTGAGAGAAAGAGAAACAAGGATGGTTCCTATGTTTTGATCTGAAAGAGGTGGTATCATCTACTAAAATGTGGAAGACTTGGAAGAAGGAATGACATTAGGTGAATAAAGAAATCACTTTTCGATATGTTAAGTTTGAGTTGCCTATTTGACATTCAGATAGAGATGGTGAGTAAGCTATTGGATATATGTCTGAAGATGTGGGCAGTGGAGCTGGGTGACCTTGAACAAGTTATTTAATTTCTCTAAGCCTGTTTCTCAACTGGAAAAGAGAAGTATCTATTATTATTATCTATGTGATGTGAGGGTTAAATATGGTAATACCATAAAGTGCTTAGGCTAGAGTTCAGCATTCGCAGCAATGCTCAGGAAATGTTTGATTATCCCCATTGAGAGAAAATGGAGGTCCTCTGAACGTAAAGTAAATTTTCCAAAGCTGCTGAGTAGTGAGCCTTAGAGCTTGGACTTGAGTACCAGTCCACGCTCTTCCTATTCCACCAGTGACTCAATTAGATGTAATACTCGTTGTCAAGCCTCTGCAGCCAGGGGTTAGAAGAATTTAGCATAGTATTGAGGCAGGAGATAGATGGGCCCCAGGCTGAACAGTTTCTCCCCTGTGGACAGAAACTCCAAAATAGCAGAAATGCCATAAAAGCAGGATGATGGAGGAGGCTGGGCCCTGCCCAGATCAGAGATAAAAGACCACATATTCCTCATTCTTGAAGTCAAGGAGACCTTCCCAACTACACATGTGCAGAAAGCCTCCTTGGAGGTCAAAAAGGGAGGGGGCGCCCCCTCATAGTAAGTGATGTCAACTACCCATAGCCCTCTTCACTAGAATCCATCTTGGCTAAGAGATGCGCATGCATGCAGGGGAGGACCCTGAGATAAACCAAATACAGACTCAGAACCAGGCAAAGCAACATGATTGGTCAAAGGAAACCTGAAAGAAATGCCCCATAAAAGTGATTCAAACTACCACAAGGGCACGACTCTACCATTCTTACACTGCTTTCATATAAGGTGTCCCACTTTTTTCTCCATAGAGTTATGATATAGGGAGGGGAAAGCACAGACTGTGGAATCAGACAGACCTGGTTCAATCTCACATTATAAAATCAACTATACTCCAATAATTACAAAAAAAATCTCACATTAGAATTTTGCTCTTAGATTATTCAACACGACGGCAGATTTGGGGGGGGGTTCATTTTTTTAAAAAAGAGGAAAATTATTAAGTGTTTATTCCTTAGCTTTCAGTAGCACCAAATTCCATCTGCATCAGTACATGCAGATGTGTAAGTATAAACTACTCTTTTTTAAAATGTTCTTAAGTAACTTAAGTATCTACTTTTCCAGTTAGATAATTACCTCCCTGGTAATTACCATTTTCTAATACTAGTTCTAGACTATTCGCCTTTATATGTCAACTTTAGACATCCTAGAGTCTTGATAATTTTCTCTACCAAAGAGGAGAAGGAAAACAATCCTCTCAATGAGATTCACCACCACTACTCAACCAACCATCAGAGAGAATCTGCCTCATTTTCCTGTGAAATAAGGCTTAGATCTCGGAAGATGACAGAGTTTACTCAGAACAGGAAATGAGCTCTTAGAGACCTTTGGGAATACTAATTGCAATGGATGAATAATTTACCTCTAACAGTCTTCAACAAATATTCATTGAGGGAAATCTTATCAAAATACTATAAATTCTTGCTTCTGGTTAATCCTGCCTACAGCTTGTTTAATAAATGGATTCAGCTTTAATAACTTCAGGAAAAGGAAGCTTATTTATTTAACCACTATCTCTTGACTCTAGGATGCAAAGATGCAGGGATCTTGCTCTCAAGGCATACTCTGTCTAGTGGGGGATACAGCCAAGAAAACAAAAAGATACAGTAGAGACTGATACATGGCATAACAGATGCTTAAGATGGAATAGGGGCAAGGCACAGAAGTGGGACCAGCCTCTGTGGGGATGAGGTTGCTGTCAGGGATCAATGAAGGCTTTCGGAGAATGGCATACCTATGTTGTAAAGGAAAGGCCTTAAAAACCTAACCTGACAAAACTTCCATTTTTAAACTCTTTTATTTAATAGAAATGTCTTTTTATAACTTTATTCACTACTCAACATTTACTGGGGACCTACTCTGTGCCAGGCAGTGGCCTAGGTCCTGAGAATACAGCAGTGAACTGGGCAGAACTTTGCTCAGTCTGGCAGAGACTGACACTAAGGAAATAACTGTAAGTGTGAAGAATGTTGTGAGAGAGAAAGAGCAAGATCTGTGGCAGAGCGGACCTGCCCCAACCCGGGTGAGAGACATGAGTACACAGCTGAGCACCTGGGTGTTTGCCTAGCTGGTGTGAGTCCTGTCTTCTCTTCAAAAGTAGAGTCATTCTCATGGTTTTTCTGAATCCCCTGCAGGACCTAGCCCAGGGCCAGGGGGTTGTAGTTAGCAGCTCAAAACCCACTGCCTGACTAATTGGGTCTTTTTTATTCTTGGGAAGGCACTTCTGGATCTTCACCATTCTGAAAATAATCTATAGTTTTGTATTTAAGTGCCAGAGAGAGTTCTGATTAAATTCTACCAAATAGTTTTTACTAAGTGTTTATTAAAGTCTTGTCTGGTTAAGAAGAACATGAGACTATAGGTCCTGAGATGACTTAATTTCACATTGAGAAAAGTTCTGTGTTTGAAACTCTAACTCTAGCCAGCAGTCTTACAAATACCCATCACTGGTCAGGACACAATAATTATTCAGTGGAATTTTTAAGGAAGGTGGGTAAGAGGTGCCATCACCAGATGTCAAGGATGGTATTGATATATTACAGAAGCTCTCCAACTTACCAACTTCCACCTTACAAATCAGACAGATAATAATCAAAGCCTGAGCCAGAGTATAAGCTGGTTAACTCTGCCCCTAGAAGAGATGGCATTAATAGTAGCTAATATACGGTGGGCCTTTCAGGGCCTGCTACAGTTGTACACTTAGTAAGTGTTTGTGAAATTCATTGAAAACAAAGTTAGCTTTCCAAACCCCAGAAACAAAGATATAACATCAGAGCTGGAAGAGATCTCAAAGGTCATCTCGTGCAGGCTTTGCCAACCAGTAGATCATAAAGCTTTGTCTGGTATCTTTAACCAAGATATTACCAAGATGAACTTTCACACTTTGTCAATGTCTCTGATTTTCCTGGAACCTCCATCAAGGAGGGTAGCTGTGTTGATGGCCCCACACCCACATCCCACTCTTACTCATCCCTACACTCATGATATGGCTTCATTGTCGGCCCCCCAGTCCCTTCGGGACTTTAGGGTTACAAAGACACTAAAAAGTGGCAGAATAATGAGGGAACATTCTGGGGTGATGATAATGTTCTATACACTGAAAAGAGAGTGGGTTTTACATTTGCATATGTAAAGGCGTATGGTTTTGTCAAAACTCTGGAATGGTACACTATAGATTTGTGAATTCCATTGTATGCAGATTTTATCCAAAAGAACTGTAAAAAAAAAAAAAAACTCTAGTAAATGATATACATGCTGCTGAAGTGTTTCGAGATGAAGTATATGGATGTCTGTCAGTTTATCAAAAATATCAGATGGATTGATGGATGGACAGAGGGATAGGTAGACAGATAATTATGCAAGGAGGCAAATACAGTAAAAATGTTAATTGTAGAATCTAGGTAGTTACATGGATGGTCAATGTATAATTTGATTTTTCTGAAAATTTTTCATAGTAAATTTAAATAATTTATAATTATTTAATGATATGTAATAAATACTGATAAAATAAATAAAAAATTTAAATTACTAACTAATAAAACATTTGAAATTTTTCCTACTAAAATGTTGAGGGAGGAAAAAGTGGCAGAATAGTTCATCCTAGGCCAACCCAGTCTAGGAAACTAATGCTCAGAGAGTATGTCTGATCTATTATTCCATTATTTAAGATCCCCAAGGGCTCTCCATTCCCTGTACAATAAAATTGGAGCTCTTTGGCTTTGCACACAAGGCATTTCATAACCTGTCCGCTGACCAGCTCTCTGACCACATTTTCAAGCCTCCAAGCATAAGAGCAGAGCTGTAATGACACATGTAGGCAACTGAGCCAGCTAATAATTTGGTGCTCCTTCAGTATGATATTTTTAAGCTAATTTTTACTTATCAAAGCAATATAAGTGCTTAATTTAAAAGGTCAAGTAGCACCAAAACACTTATTAAAAAAAACAACACAGCAGTATTTTCAAACAGCTCTGTCCCTCCCCACCATCCTATTATTCAGAGACAATTTTTTTCCAGCTTTTATATTGTTTCTATTTGCCTCCAAGTTTCTGGGTATGTGATTCTCTCTATTAATCAAGTTAGAGATTATCTATCGATTTCCTTTTTTCTTTCCACGTAATTTTTTTTCTTTTTTCTTTTTCTTTTTTTAATATTTATTTACTTGTCTGTGCCAGGTCTTAGTTGTGGCATGCAGGATCTAGTTCCCTGACCAGGGATCGAACCCAGGTCCCCTGCATCGGGAGTGCGGAGTCTTAACCGCTGGACCACAAGGGAAGTCCCTTGATTTCCTTTCACTGTGCGATTAGCACTCTTACTCTTCCCCTACCCCTTCCTCCATCCTCCCAACACAATTGTATCATACTTTTTGGTTAAACTCATATTCGGTGTTAATTAATATGACTGTAAGTATTGTTTTCTAATGAGTCAAGAAGTGTATGATGATTGAATTTTCTTTCTTGTGTATCTTTCAGTTTCTCTTGAAGTTGATAACTGCCTCTGTTTTTTCATTTGCCTAGATTTCATTTGGTGGAACATATCATCCAGTAATTTCTTGAGAAAGGATATGTGAAAGGAACATCTTTTTGAGATTTCGCATGTATGAAAATGCATATATATTATCCTCGCACATAATCAATGGTTTGCTTGGGTGGCTGGATGTAGAATTCTAGGTTTGAAAATAACTTTTATTCAGACTTTTAATGGTATTACTCCATTAGCTTCTAGCTGTCAATGTTGTTGTTGAGAAGTCCAGTGTTATTCTTTTCCCCAATCCTTTGGAATGATTTTTTTTTCTCTCTCTCTGAAAAGATTTTTCCCCTCTATTATTGTTCTGGTTTCTAACTTCCATATTGGAGGTTCTCCTCAGATCTCCAGTGATCTTTGTCTATCTATTTGTAACTTAAATGAGATACTTTAAAGCTGTTTGGAACTGTTCATACGAGGGTAGGCTTATCCTCTGGTGAACTGTAAAATGAGAAGATGGCTAGCCAACTTTTTCATTTGGTATCCCTAAATTTTAGCATAGGTAGGTCTCTTTTTGGATGGTACTCAGTTTCTCCCATGGGAGGAGAGAAGAGTGGGAATGCTGCTAGAACCTGGTAGTAGGTCCTTCCCTCTTTTCAGATTCTAGCGTCTCACTGCCAGCTCTCCTCTGTACCTGGCTTCCTGAGACTAGCTAAGCTTCTCGAGAGACCCTACTCTCATTTTTGAGGGTGGGGGAAACATAGCCCCTGTAGAGTGCGTGGGAACTTAGAGGTCTAGCCATTCCTCATACACTCTTTTTTTTAAAGATTTTTTTTTTTGTATGGACCATTTTAAAAGTTTTTATTGACTCTGTTACAATATTGCTTCTGTTTTATGTTTTTTGGTTTTTCGGCTGCGAGGCATGTGGGATCTTAGCTCCCCAACCAGGGATCGAATCCACACCCCTGCGTTTGAAGGCGAAGTCTTAACCACCGGATCGCCAGGGAAGTCCCTCCTCACATACTCTTAAACAGTCCCTGCTCCACTCCTTTGCCTCACCTCTGCCTCACAGGCACCTGGTGCCAGCATCCCTGAGCCTTCCTGAAGTTGTGGGGAGTGAATCAGCTCCTTCTGGTTAACATGAACTTCAGTTTGACCTGCTTCCTCTTTGGTTCAGAGTCACAGTTGTGTGACTGTGATAATAAACAAAGATAAACTCTATGTTCCTTATTCTTGTTTTTCTTATTGTTTTAGGGGAATTTTTGAGAGAAAGGTGTGGGGGGCAGAACCATCTTTATTCTGTCATCTTAAAACTAGAAGTTTTCCAACTGGATAGTTAGTGGGGAAAAAAGCAAGTTTTTCCTTTACTCTCACACTGCTACCACACTCACACTTCTGATGCCAGGTGTGTGGGGTTCCCCTCACTCCACACACCAAGCAATTCTGTGATACTAGCTGGGTGTCCTACAATTTAACTCAATTCCGACACTATCTACCTGGGATAGTATCAAATCCCACAGGTTAAGGGCTCAGTCCCACGGGACTGCCCCCCCCCCCCACTTCAGATGCTAATCACAAGTAGTAAGTACCCATGATACCCATAATTTCTGTCCAACTTGGCTACAAATTGGAGATTCCCATGACTTCCTCTCCCTTGGATTCCATTATTTGCTAGAGTGGCTTACAGAACTCAGAGAAACACTAACTTATGTTTAACATTTTATTAAAGGATATGATAAAAAGATACAGATGAAGAGACATTCAATACATAGGGTCTGGGAGCGTCCCGAGAGCAGGAGCTTCTGTCTCCGTGGACTTGGGGTGTGCCACCTTCCTGGTACATGGATGTGTTCACTGACCTGGAAGTTCTCAGAACCCCATACTTTTGGGATTTTTATGGAGACTTCATCACATAGGTATGACCAGTCATTAACTCCATTTCTAGCCCCTCTCCTCTCTGGAGAACGGGAGGTAGGGCTGAAAATTCCAAGCTTCTAATCATGGTTCGGTCTTTCTGGTGACCAGTCCCTACCCAGGAGCCCATCAAGAGTTACTGTTATTACCCAGAAAATTCCAAGGGATATAGGAACTCTCTGTCAGGAACCAGGGTCAGAGACCAAATATTAGAACAAAAGATGCTCCTAGTACTATTATCACCTAGGAAATTACTAGGGTTTTACGAGCTCTGTGCCAGAAACTGGAGGCAGAGACTAATATACATATTTTCTATTGCCTCACAGATATTCTTTATTATTTATTCAAGAAATTATTAGAGGAGAGGCTGGGGGGCTGCATGGGAAAAGAGGACCAACAGTGGAAGAGATGCTGAGCTCTGCCTCTGTTATTAAGTCTTACAACTGGAACTAATTTAGGCCAAAGGGGAATGTACTGACTTATATAAGTAACCAAACCACTGAAAGGACAATGATGGCTGGATCTTACTAGAACTAGGCACTTGATCTTTCAGGACTCTCTCTAGAGATGGCTACATTCAACAAGTGGTGGTGAGTGACTTGTGCTCATACCTTGATATTAGCACCCTCAGAGAGGAAAGAACTGCTATCTATCACTCAGCTATTGGAAGAAAATATCTAGAGAAATTCTTTGACTGTCCCTGCCTGCATCATGAACTTGCCCCACAGTGGCCTGGGAAGCTCCATTTGGGAGAAATGAGGAGAAAAGTGGCAAGGGTCTAAAAGAAGGGGAAGCAACACCAATGTTCCCTGGGGGCATCATTGGTGTCCTGTATATTCACTGAACTGTTGACCTACAGCTCACCACTGCCCCTAAATGGGCTACTCCTTTGACAAGGTACCTAGAAAACACAAGATCCATTTATTATCTCACTTCCTTCCCAAACGTCTATGAGCACCTACTATATGCCAGTGGATACTGGGAATAAAAAGATGAATAAGATCCAGTTGCTGACCTCAAAGAGCTCAGAGTCTAATTGTAAAGAGACTTATGTAAACAAACAATTGCAGGACAGTGCTGTGACTGCAGCAATCCGGATGCTTAGAAGACGTAGAGAGAAAGGAGGCTGTAACTTCCTCTGCAGGAGCAGTATTTTGGATTGGTGATACAAATTGGGTTTTGAAAAAACATAAATATGAGATCACCAGCAAAATAGGAAGAGGGAAGACATTCTAAGCAGAGAAAAAAGAATCATTTATTCATTTGTTCCAAAATATTTTTTGATTACTACTAGATATCTTGTACTAGGTAGGCACTGGGGACACATTTCTGAACAAAATGGTTCTTGAAGTTTGTCCCTGCTCTTGAAGTTTGCAGTATGATTAAGTCAGACAATCAAATTATCAAATGAATAAATATCTAATTACAAACTGTGTTAATTACCATGGAAGAAAAGTATAAGGTGCCATGAGAACCCAACAGGGTTAAGAGTGGGACAGGAATGTGGGGGGAGGGGTCACAGGATGGAGTATCAAGGACCCATAACCACTTCCATGTGGCTGGATAGAAACGGAAGGTCTAGCTGTCTTGGACAAGGCAACAAGTCCATTGCTCCCATTTTGCCCTTAGGCTGTTCCATACTCATAAATAGTTCTTCAAAACTCATGGAAAGAGAATTAGGAATTCTAGAGTTTTTCTCTTCTTTCACCAAATTTATCTTATCTGAGAATTTCAAACTTCCATTTGAAAATTATGGATATTCAAGTCAGACCTAAGCTGTCATATTGCTGCCTGCTGCCTCCATCAACATGTCTGAGTCCATCTGGAGTTTCTCAAAATCCTTCAGTGGGTTTTCTTTTGTAGTTTTTTTTTGTTTTTTGTTCTTTACTTTCTCCAAACAATTGTGTCATCAGCTGCCTTCTCCAATGTATGTTTTTTTTTAAATTTAAGATTAATTTTTTATTTAAATATACATATCATACAAAAGTTTTATCTCATAAAAAATATACCCGATATTAAATAACTTTAAAGATACATAAGTATTTATACATAATGCTTTCAATTTAGTTTATCCACTATTGTGAATCCTTTTGGTCCCTGAACTTAACTTTGGGTTTTTCTTTAGTTTTTTTGTTTTGTTTTGTTTTGGTTTGGTTTTGGTTTGGTTTTGGATGCACAGCTTGTGGGATCAATCCCCAACCAGGGATTGAATCCAGGTCCTCAGCAGTGAAAGCACAGTGTTCTAATCACTGGACCACCAGGGAATTCCCCTGGAATTTACCTTTGTTTCCTCTCCTAAGGCTGGATGCAGCATATAACTGCCCTCATGGGGAGGAGCAAGAAATCAAGGGTACTAAGGAGACCAGTCTGAGTTATCATTGATGATGTCAAGTGGCACTCAGCAGAACTCATTTATGTTATTCAAACGTAAATGAGAAAATAAGCAATATGAGCAACCTTCAATAGGTTGTTCACATGAAGTATATTTCATATCATGAAAGATTTAAATACACCTAAGTTACTTAACTACTTCTGAGTCTTTTGAAGTAACGTCAATATTCCAATTTCCACATTTTGTTAAACTTTCTGTTGAATGTGTTAAGCACTCAACCATTGGAGATATTTTTAAAGAGTTAACTTTGGATGCACTCTCTCTTCTACTATAAAAAATAATTAGTATTTTTTATTTCCATTTAGCAAATCAAAGCTGCCCATTTTTGTCCTTGTATGTGATATTATCAAGTTGTGGTGAGTCACTGGTCTATTCTGCAGAGCACTGGCTTCCTGGTTACACCAGGTTGAATTCCTCTGATTCATACTCTTTAACATCTGCAGTGTCCAGACTCACATTTAAAAGAGAACACTCAGAACAGCCTATCAAATGCTTCCCCTACAGATGATGTCCTAGGAGTACCCAGATCAGCTACCAAGGGTCCTCAGCAAAGTTGCTATGGTATGTCTTTGGTGCCTTCCCAAAGCCTACAGCTTTGCCTCTCCCCATGTCCCTTCTCCTCATTTGCAGTTTTCATGCTCTTAGTTCTAGTGAAGAACTCCTGAGGTGGCATGAAGGAGTCATTGAGAGAAATGAAGAGAAGCATCTTGGAGTGACACTGACAGTAAATGATTCTTTGGCTCAGGGAGTACTTGTAAGTCTACATGTCCACATCCAACTGTACTTACACATCTTGAAAGACAGGCCCTCAGGGAAGGAAGGGTGGGTCTGTGGAAAAAGATAAGGGAGGGAAGAGGTCCAGAAAGGAGGAGCTCAGATGAGAGCTCCACCCTCAGGAGCAGAAGGGGAGCCATCAACACTTCTGAGTAGCAGATAAGGGTAAAGTTGGACAACGTGTAAGGTTTTTGGAGACTTCATAACTTCCTCATGTTGTTAATTTTTTTCTCCTTCTGTTTCCCCACGGTGACCCCAAGAAAACCCTTAAAACTGAAAGGGTCTGTGTACTTATTTTGGTGCACAGCAACACAGGGATACACCCCACTCCACATCCACTCTTGGAGAAAAATGAGAACCAAGAAATAGAGTAGTTGCTAACAGCTCAGAACAGAAAAGCAAGCAAGCTGAATTTCTCAGATCTATGGGAAGGAGAAAAGAGGTTCAAGGGGTTGGGTCATAGAGTCTAACTGGGAAGAGAGCCGTAGAGTCCCCAGTAACCCTCCTCCTCCCAGTGCCTGTCCCCCTCTAGTACTCTATGTTTTCAAATGTCCTTTCCTTCCTCATCCTTAATCCAAACTCCCATTTGGGCAAAAGAGGAAAAAGGAGTGCCTGGACCACCATGGCAAAATCGAGGAAGGCTTTGCAGAAGAGGAAGCCATATATGAGCTTCTTAATTTGGCATCATCTCTAACAGAATTCTTGTATGATTGCACTCTTCTGGGTCAGCATCCATGGGATATCCAGGGAAAATATCATTTTTCAAAAGGAATAGCTACTTTCTATTTAGAACTTAAAAGGAGAAGGTAGGGTAGAGCCAGTCCCAAGAGAAATATCCAGTGGAAGAATTCTTAGCGTCTCCTAGCTGCACTTCAGAAACCATGATTTCCTTGAATGTATTCCTGAATGTGATTATATTAGCTAGACACAGATGGCAAACATTTCTTGTTAATGACTGTAATTTGTGTTCCTTTTACCTTGCCACTTATATATGTTATTAGAAAATGAAGACCTCAATCAGCCCATTATAAGCAGGAGATCCTTTTCTTCAGCCCTCTAAATCCATCTCCAGACATGGGTGTTCTTCTGTTCTAACTGCACATGTTCCTTCCAATCTTCTAGGATGCCCTGTCATATGCATCCTCAAGGGAATCTTGAGTAGCACTCTGGCTGCATGCCATTTCCTAGCTCCTCTTCTCCTTGAATTTGGGCTGATGGCTAAAAGGACCTACCCTCTGAGGGTAGGTCTTTATGGAGTTCTGGCTATGAAGGTGGTCTCTGCAGTCTGACAGCCTGCATTAGAACCCTTGCCCCCTTGACTAATAGTATTACCTTGAGCAAGTGTCTCAATTCCCAAAGCCTATAAAATGGGGATCACAAACTTTTGACATGGCCAGCTGACAGTGGTACAGACTTGACTTCTGCTAAAATAACAACTGATACAATAATCCCTAGTTGGTATCTCATTTACACAGCAAAGACAACTGACAGTCCTCATCCTGAGTGGTCACTTCACCTAAGTGGGCAGAGAGCACTTCCAGCCAGCCCAGCACTTATACAACACCTAATTGTTAAAGCCAGACAGTGCCCGCCAACCAGAGACACTTCAAGGCTTTGTTTTCTTCATATGGAAGAAAGCTAGTTTGCGGTGTTTAGTTTTAAAAGATGTGGTAGTCAACCCCAAAATGGCCCCCCAATGATCCACACCTCCAGGTATTCATGCCCTTGTGTAATTCTTTCCTACTTTGCATCAGAGTTGGTCTATGTGATGAATTGACAGCAGAAGTGATGGAATGTCACTCTTGAGGCTAGGTTATAAAAAACATTGTGGCTTTTGCCTTGCTCTCTCTTGGATCAGTGGATGCCAGCCACCATGGCTTGAGGCGGCCATGTGAAGAGACTGATGAGGCAAGGAACTGAGGCTTCTTGCCAAGAGCCATGTATGTCAGCCATCTTGGAAGTGGATCCTCCAATCCTGGTCAAGCCTTCAGATGACTGCAGCCCCAGCCAACATCTAGACTGCAACCTCATGAGAGACCCTAATCAGAACCATCACTCGAAGCTGCCCAGATTCCTGACCCTCAGAAAGTATGAGATAATAAATGTTTATTGTTTTCAGCTGCTAAGTTTGAGGTAACTTGGGGGGTGTGGTATATAGCAATACATAACTAATACCATACGCTTTCTCTCTCTTGAACCTGAGCCCCCATAGTCAAAACTCTGTGCTATATTCCTGCCTAGCAGTAAAAAGAAACGTCCACTTAGAGCTTACTCTGTGGTATTAACAGTACCTATATGATCAGGTTGGGAGGATTGAGCAGGGTAATACATGTAAAGTGCTTAGTGTGAGCCTAGCATGTGGTAAGCACTCAACCAATCTAGTTATCACTATTCTGCAGAAACATAGGGTAGTTGCTGTAGATCTTGGTGTCTGGGACACTTAGGGCTTAGCATAATGAATGAAGACTTAAAGTTAAGGGTGCAGGGAAGGAACCCCTGAGGCACCTTTTCCCACTCCTAGTAGCTCTTAGGGGTCAGTCCTTAAACTGCTGCAGCCAGGGTTCCTTCTGTGAGAGCAGGAGGGACAGATCAGAGGAGAGACATTCTTTTTGGCTGGCTCCTAAAGTGACTAAAGCAGTATGTTAAAAGATAGAAAAAGTTTACTAAGTGGAAAAAGGGAAAGAAAACAGGAGTGTAGGGGAGTGGATTCATCTTTTTCTGCTTCTTAATTTTGCCCGGGTACTACCTTGTTTATTTTCAGTTTCCACTGGGTTAAGTAGAAGCGCTGCTCAGAAATATTCCTTACTGTGCACAACTATGCACTCTGTAATTTAGAACAAAACACAGGTCCATTGTCTAGCATCCGCTCATGGCCCAGGCCATCTCTGATATGAGCTGTACACAAATGTGATGGGCTCTGGGAGTTGCACACCAGGAGGCTTATCACTGGGTCATTTGTTCTCAGGGGAGACACATCAGAAGGGAAAGACAGTTTTTGAAAGACTAAGAACAAAGTGAAGAATATGAAGGACAAAGTGGAAGTTTGTCAATCAATGTGCCAAACTAAAGTGATTAGGCAGAAAAGAAACTGAAGAACAATTGAGAGCCAAGAGTGGTCAGAGGGGCTTCCCTGGTGGCGCAGTGGTTGAGAATCTGCCTGCCAATGCAGGGGACACGGGTTCGAGCCCTGGTCTGGGAGGATCCCACATGCTGCAGAGCAACTAGGCCCGTGAGCCACAATTACTGAGCCTGTGCGTCTGGAGCCTGTGCTCCGCAACAAGAGAGGCCACGATAATGAGAGGCCCGCGCACTGCAATGAAGAGTGGCCCTCACTTGCCGCAACTAGAGGAAGCCCTCGCACAGAAACGAAGACCCAACACAGCCATAAATTAAATAAATAAATAAATAAATAAATAAATAAACAAACAAACCAAAAAAAAAACAAAGAGTGGTCAGAGACAGACTAAAATAAAACAGGTCAGTTGGAGCAATCTTGGAACTAATTCTGTAAATGTGGCTCATACACTGAATCATTATCCTGAAATACCCTAGAGTATAAGCTTCACGGTTTTTATCTGTTTCAATTACTATGATGTTCCTAGTGCCTACATCAGAGCTCAGCACATAGAAGGAACTTGATAAATATTTGTTAAATAAATGAATGAATATGACTAAACACAGCTCAACAAGTAGGGGTAAATATAGAGAAACCTATTATTTAAGTATACACACAGATTTATTTCTAAAGTTAAACACTTTTGATTTACACAGTTTTTCACTGATCTGCCTGATATTTCAGTCGTCAATGTGCATTATGCAGCTCACCAGCCTACAAATTCTTCTTGTCCCCAAACTTTGAGCTCCACTCACTTGTTAGACAAATTAGAAAGAATATTCTAGCTTTGTGGGTTATGGAAATAGGCAAGCTGGCTGTTTCAAATATGTTATATAAGAAAATTATAGCTTGAGTTCATAGGTCAGTAACAACATATTAACATAGAATTAATTGTCCTATACTTAATTCGAGGATTGCAAGCTATATCTTTCAGGGGTAGAAATACACTCCCCTGCTCCCAGTGACCTACTGTTAGAGAAACTGCTTTGATAAGACAAACTGCTTCACTCAGCCTAAGTCTCTACAAGGTCACTGCATTACTGTCATTCCATTTGTACAAATAAAGAGGAAACCTAAAGAATTTTGATATCTTTTCTGTCACTTCTGGTATGAAAAAGGGACACAAACTGTACTTATTTGACTAGAATCCTTTAGTCCTTCAGGACTTTGAATCATTTCAAAAGTCTCTTGAGAGGTAAACAAATCTCTCTACACAGAGATACTGGCAGCATAAAGTTCAGGTCAGAGTACATGAAGGAAAGACTCTCCACAGTTACCCACAAGTTTCATTGATTGTCTGTCCACAGCCAAATTGGTCTGAGCTTCCTCAGTGCTCAACTTGGGAACAGTACAGTCATCTGGAGCCATTCTGTGCCAATGACAACCATCTGCTTCCCACGTGCCCTTTCTACTTGGACAAATAAAAACAATCACCCCACATGAAAACCCATTAATTCATATTTCTTCAAAGACACTTAGCCCCACCTCGGAACAGTAACACATCTGACAGCAATTCTTTGGGTATCAAGAATGGATCACCTAAAGCAAACCTTGGAAGTATTTAGAATGTCTGTGCATTTTCACAAGAAAAATACTCCTGGTTCCTTTTTTGGAGACATTTATCTTCCCATCTGTCTGTAATTGGATTACTCAAATGATGTACAAAGAGTGGGTAAACAATTATTTACATGAGCCCTGGCTTACAGCACTAAGTTTTGACCCTAGAGATACTGGTTTAAAAGGACACAGGATTTGTTATAATCCTATTATTATTTATATTCATAACAGGTTTCCTTATCCTCATAGATAATCCATTCTTTAAGTATTAGGGATCTGAGAGTGGTAGATAAAAGTGAACTGAATTCACTCATTCAACAAGTATTATTGTGCTTACTATATGTTGGTCTGGTAGCAGCACTGGGATACAGGGGTGATTTTATATTTATTGAAGTTAGACACTGTGACTTTTTCACTTTTTCCTTCCTTCAGAAAGTACTTGTATCTATGTATCTATCAATTAATTAATTTTTACCATTATCTGCAGCATGGTACCAATTTGCCCTATAATTATTTTTTAAGGGCAGAGTTTTATCATTTTTATGCTTTATGCATTATAAAGCTTGGACAGTTGGCCTGAGGCAAATGTATTTAGTTCTCTTTTCAGTCCAAGATTATTTCATCAAAACAAATAAAGCCAGGAAAACACCTTCTTTGAGAATCAATGTTACTGTTGTCACAGTACTATAAAATTTGCCACTTTAACACTATTGATGAAATAAATAACAATGGTTAAGTAGTAGTCAAATTCCCAGAATTATAGAAGCCTGGGAATTGCTTAGACAAAAAGAGCAGGTGGTGAGAAAGCTCCAACATCAAAAAGAGAACCACAAAGGCAAGGCAAAGGTTTACAGCTTTGGCACTGCCCTGCCTTTGAGAAATCACTCTAGAGGGCAAAGGGCACTAGGGTGATTACTACTTTAAAATTAAAAGTCTCTCTAGAGAAGGGGGGATGAGAGACAAACCTTATTATGCACATACAAACACACGTGTACATACATATATACACATACACATGTGTATATGCCTGCATATGTACATAAATATATTATATAAAATAGTGTATATCTGAGGGAAAGTAATGGGGAAAAGTACAGGAGTCAAAGAGAAACTATGTGAAACCCCTTCCACCCCAGGATTTTGAAAGGTTCTACTTGGCTTTTGAAGAATGCACCTCAGTGAAGGGGAGAGCAATCAGAAAGAACTCACACATGCTGAACCTGCTTTGTTTTTTCCTTTCTTTTAGTTTGCCTACCACTAAGCAGCAGAATGGGCTGGGAATTCTTTTTGGACAAATGGCAGTTTAACCCCTGCTACTGCTGGAAAGTTAGTCATTTTAGAGTCCAAAGTCTGGGAGGGAAAAAAGTACCTGGGGTTTTCCTTATGCCAACTATTAAAATGGAAGTTTCATAAGAGCACAAACTTGCTCATAGCTATAAACCTGGCAGAAAGGACAGCACATAGTTGGCCCTCAAAAAATATTGTTAATTGAATAAATGGATGAATTAGAGGATCAGTGAATGAGATCAATGAGTATTGAGTGTTTTCTATATGCAGTGGAGAATACAGGAAATTATAAGACATAATTGCTGCCTTTAGGAAGCCTTGTAACCAGATAAGGACACAAAATTAACAATCATAAAGTAGTTGGAGGACAATACGCAATCGTAGCAATAAAACCACTATTGTTTTGACAAAATAATCTTGAAAGTTACGTTATGAGTGGTTCAGTCTATAATGCTCTTAAATGGCTTGGAAAACAGAGAGACGATGCTGAGCTGGGCCTCAAATAATTGACAGGATTTAAATAACTGCCTGCTTACTAACCCCCCCAAGTCCACTGGCATCTTGGGGGGTTTTGAGGCACATCCTCAGAACCTCTTGGGCTGGTTCGTTTATTTATTCATTCATTCATTCATTCATTTAATTTGCCACGCTGCGCAGCTTGTGGCATCCTAGTTCCCCAAGCAGGGATCGAACCCATGCCCCCTGCAGTAGAAGCATGGAGTCTTAACCACTGGACCACCAGGGAACTCCCTTGGGCTGGTTAAAATAACTTAAATTTGTAAGAATGTGTTAAATTCATCTGTCAGGTCTACTTGCAAGTACAGCCCTGTTTTCATTAAGATTAGAGGAAAGAAGACAAAGGACGATTTTGTAAAATAAGTATGGTGACCATATATTTGGAGCTCCAACCCCGTATGTGAAACTGAGACTCCATAGAAAAACCTGTGCTCAATACATACTTGCACACTGTCTGATACAGATATCATGGCCCTCTTCTCACTCGTCACAGGGAATGTGTTATTGGTTACACAGTGGACTCTCGTTCTTTGCTTTAATTAGTACTTCAGGAAAGTTAGCTTTCAGAGATCTTTGCTGACAACTTAAAGACTGATTTGTCTTTAAGGCCTGTAAACTTGTCTCCTTTGTAGCTTAAAGTCAAAAGATCAATGGATCAAATGGATAAAAGCCATTTTGTTTGTCTAATCGAATGGAGTGAAGCTGTAAACTTGAACAATATGGGATTCTACAGCTTCTCGGGGAGATTTTATGATACCACCTTACTAATGCTGCCATACCTATACCTACCTATGCTTTCCCAATTTTGCTTAATATTACTTTTTGCAGAAATATGGTTGGATGGTAAAACATGTTTCTTTTTTACTTTGCTGGCCTCTCACTGCTTTCTTTCTATCCTATTCTTAAATCAGGTTGTAGATGGAAATGTATGTTTGTCTATTAAGCCAAGAACAGGCTTTGCTGAATTTAATGGGAAAATGTGGACACACTAGTTTTTTTGGAAGACACTGAGAAGTGTCCTGAAATGAAATCAGCATACAGCACAAGTCTCTACTAAAGCTCTTTATGTTTTGCACTGCTCTTAAAACAAAACAAAACAAAAACAAAAAGACAAACTTTTTATTAAAAAAACAAAACAGGTACAGAAAAACACACAAAACAAATATATAGCTTAATGAGTTATTAGAAAGCAAACACTTTTGTAATCACCATCCAAGCCAAGAAATAGAGCTCTGCCAACCCTCACCCCCACCCAAAAGCCCCTCCATGTTCTCATTCCAATGATAACCTCCTCTCTCCACAAAAGTAGCCACCATTCTGAGCATTATAGCAATCGTGGCTTTCTTTACAGTATTATCACCCAAATGTAATAAGACATCCAAGTGTACATTCCTGGACTATTATTTAGTCTTATCTGCTAAGCAATGTTTTCTTTTAAGTCTCTTTTAATCTATAGGTTCCTCTTCCAATCCTTTTCTTTACACCCTGTTAAAGAACACAGATCACTTAAACTGTACACTCTCCTACACTCCAAATGCTGCTGACTGTACACCCATGGTTCAACAAGTTTCTCTGTCTTCATTTCCTTTATATTGGTTGCTGGATCCAGAGGCATGATTAGACTCAAGTCTTCCTCTGGGAAGACTAGGTGCTGTGGTCTGAATGTTGGTGTCCCCCCTAAATTCATATGTTGAAATCCTAACCCTCCAAAATGATGGTATTAATAGGTGGGGCCTTAGGGAGGTGATTAGGTCATGAGGGAGGAGCCTTCATGAATGGGATTAGAACTCTTATCAAAGAGATCCCACAGAGCTCCCTAGGGCCTTCCACCATGTGAGGATACAATGATAAGCCTGCAACCCAGAAGAGGGTTCTCACCCGACCATGCTGGCAGCCTCCAGAATTGTAAGCACTAAATTTATGCTGTTTATAAGCCACCCAGTCTGTGGAATTTTGTTATATTAGCGCCAGTGGACTAAGACAATAGCTGATGACGCTTTCTTTCACTGGGAGGCACACATCTGGTTGTCTCTCCTGTTGTGATGTCAGCAGCATGTTGATGCTCAGTGACTATACCCATTAATTTGTTGAGGGTTGAAAAATGGTGATACTCTAAATCTGTTATTTCTTTTAAAATTATTAGCCAGAATGCTTTTATAAAAAGATGCTTCCCCTCATTTACTATTAAGAGACACAATGGCACTGTTCATATAGGAAAAGTAGGATAAATAGTTGATACTTTTGCACTGTCAGTTTTCAAGACAGTGAATTAGCTCTCTATCGACCTCTACTTTAAGGAGGTTGACTACTTTAATAGATATTAAAAATTGTAATTTTATTGTAAATTTGTAATTGTCTTCAAATTGTAACTGTCCTGTGTTTTCTTTAGGTTGGCTCCTAGGCCTTTGGCTATGACCCCAGTAAATCTTAATAACTTCCTCACTATCTAGTATAACAAGGCATTTGAAGTTTATCTTGTATATTTACTGCCTACTATAGGTTGAATTGTACTGCACCCCCTCCCCCATTTTTTATGTTGAAGTCCAAACCCCCAGTACCTCAGAATGTGACTTTATTTGGAGATATGGTCTTTACAGAGGTGATTAAGCTAAAGTGAGGTCATTAGAGTGGGCCTTAATCTAATCTAACTAGTGTCCTTATGAAAAAAGGGGGAAATTTGGACAGAGAGACACATGTAGAGAGAAGACAATGTGAAGAAACATAGGGAAAAGATGGCCATCCACAAGCCAAGAGGGGAGGCCTGGAATAGATCCTTCCCTCATGACCCTCAGAAGGAACCAACCCTGCCAATACCATGATTTTGGATTTCTAGCCTCCAGAACTGTGAGACAATAAATTTCTCTTGTTTAAGTCACTCAATTGTGGTATTTTGTTACAGCAGCCCTAGCAAACTAATACACTACCCAAGAGCTGAAAGCAGCCATTTCCCCGAGAAGCACAGGTTTCTTTTAGGGAGAAATGATATTTTCAAGATCACAATCTGGCTGCTAGGTATGCTCAGGACTACAGGATTTGTCACTGTTTCTAGGCCTCTTCAGTGGACGGAGACATGAAAAACCTATTATAAAACAACACACAGCTACAGAAAAACATACATTTTAAACATAAAACACCTCTAAGTTAATATTGATATTTTCAATTCAAATTCAGGACAGTAGGTTTTTCTATGTAACCCCTCCTATATTTAGTCTTCCACACTGGAAATGCTGGTACTCAAAGGCAGAGGGTAAAATAGAATTTGAATATTCCATAACTGCTATTTACATTACCCTGCATTATATACATCACAGGCTCAGAAAAATACAAATAGAATTACTGAGAACAGATAAAAATTTTTCCCATATTCCTCTCCCCATTCTCCTCTCAGTTTTAATAGTTGTACTGTATCTACATTGTCAGAGAGCCATTACATACCATACTGTCCCTTTTAATCCTTATTTAATCCTAGTCGTACATGTAATTATTTGTTTAATGCTCATTAGCAGGCCTAATAGCAATGTCTCTTTAGTCAGTTTTTTTTTTTTTTAACTTTGGGTTTGTTTATTTATTATTTATTTATGGCTGTGTTGGGTCTTCATTTCTGTGCGAGGGCTTTCTCTAGTTGCGGCAAGTGGGGGCCACTCTTCATCACGGTGCGTGGGCCTCTCATTATCGCGGCTTCTCTTGTTGCGGAGCACAGGCTCCAGATGCGCAGGCCCAGTAATTGTGGCTCACGGGCCTAGTTGCTCCGCGGCATGTGGGATCTTCCCAGACCAGGGCTCGAACCCGTGTCCCCTGCATTGGCAGGCTGCTCAACCACTGCGCCACCAGGGAAGCCCTCTTTATTCAGTTTGATTGTCCAAAGCTTGTTGTCTAATAGACTCCTCAGTGAGAAAATAAGAGTGATATCCTCAGAGTTCTTGCATGTTGATAAACACTTGTCTGTGCTTCTTATACTTGATGGTCAGCTTTGCAGTTTATCCTTGATTCTCATTTGGTTTCTTTGAGTGCCTTAAATATGTTACTCCATTTCTGTCTGGCATAAAGTGTTGACAAGTCTGATGATAATCTCATTGTGTTTGTCATATAAATCACATGTTCCTTTTGCCTATATACCTAAAGGATTTTTTCCTTTTTTCTTTAAAGTCCAATAATTTTACTAAATTATGTCTTGGGGTTGTCCTGGTGAATACTCTCAGATACATGGTGTACTCTTTCAACATGTAATTTAAGTTCTTTTTTCTTTATTATTTCAGCAAAGTTTTCTTGAATTATGTTTTTTAGTATTTGACTTGTTCCTTCACTTGATTTCTTTTTTGAGGACTTCCTTTTATCTATATGTTGGATCTTTGTTGCCTTTAATTTGTCACTTTCTCTTGAATTGTTTCCAAATCTTTTAACTTCTTTTTCATTTGAAAAATTCTTACTCTTTTCATCTTTTATTTCCCTTAAGATATTATTTATATGTTCTCTTGTGTTCTTTTTAGTTAAGACTTCATTTCTAAAATGATTTTTCTTTTCTTTTTTACTTTTAAAATAAAATGTGATTTTTTTTTCATGTCAATATCATTTAGATTATTTTTCTTAATACCTTTTAGATTATTGTGAAATTAAAGGTTATGGTCTCAATGTATTCTGTGGACACATGTTTCTGATGTCCTTTCACTGTTTGAAGTGATGTCATTCTGCTCCTTATTTTCCCCTCCCCCTTTTTTGATATAGTAACTAATTTATTGTCGATTTTTATGTGAAAAGAGATTTCTGAATTTTTAGAAGGAGACATGGTTCAGGGTAGCTTTGCTAACCTCACAGAGCTCCCCCTTTTGTTTCCATGAAGGGTTAAAAAGTGTTAACTGCTTGCTTCCTGAGATTTCCTGCCTGTGGTTCTTCTCTTTCCTTTGTCTATATTGCCTTTATCTTGATTAATTTTGATTCTACTCTCAGAAGTCTGGGTCAGGCTCTATTCTGGAAGGGAGCCCTAGCTGGTAATTTCATAAGTTTATTGAGACCAATCTGTTCTAGTCCCTTCCATCCTCCCTGTAGGCCTCTCACATTCATCTGCCATTGGAGTAGGGGAAACACCTCCCAATTTCAGCTGCTATTCACAAATTGGTCTTTGCCTTTCCAGTAAATATCTATTGGCTATTTTTTCTACTCTGTTTTCAGGTGCATCAGAGGCCCTATTGCTTTCCTCTGCTTTCTCCCACACAAATGGAAGGTCTTGTGGATTTTGGTGGCTTGTTCTCATTTGCTTATAGTTTGGGTTTTCTGGGGATACCTTGTCACCTAATTTTATGGCAAATGTTTTTGGTTTTGCTATCTAGTGGCTCTAGGTATTGTAATATGGGGATTTGGAAAGATTCAAAAACTATGTCACTGCTGCCATCATCCCAGAATCTTCTCACTCTTAAAACATTTTTAAATGTATATTTAAAGCACAACAATATTGTCCAGCACACAGCCCATAATAAGATGGTGTCCTGACCCAGCAGGTTGCCTCAGAGATCTTAGAGCTAGACAGAGCTTCAAGGAATCATCTGGTCCAGCACCCTGTGGTCAGGCAAGAAAAGCATCATCCTATATTCAGAATAGGTAGCAGTAGCACTCCGAAATTAAGCACAAAGTGGAACCTACTATTTAGTAGTTTTAAATTTTGATGTTTTCTTATAGTGTTCATATAAAAATCTAAACATATAAATATCTACCACAGAATATTATTCATTCAAACTAAAATAAACTTCAACATACAAACAATTCAACAGTGCAAACATCAGGTTTATGTTACATTGGGTATGGATGAGTGTTAAAATGTCTGTATTGGTTATAGTCGTGAATTGGAAATATTAATTTAAAATAGCTATTTAAACCAAATCTGAAAATCAGCTAAGAGTAACATCCAATTCAATCAGTTCATGAACAGCTTTTTGAGTGATCCAGAATATTTTAATGCAAATTCTTGTGAATTAACTGGGGAATAAAATCTCTGGTGATGGTAAAATAATGAACTAATGATAGAAGGATCTTTTTTTAAAAAGAAAGACAGCTCTTCATAATAACAAAAAGAAGTAACTATAATACAAGATGAAAATAACCGAAAAGCAAACAGAACATGTCATTAATAGAGTCCTTCATTATCTAGCATAGCCTGTAATGGAGAAAATGGCAAGTATAATTCTGTTATCTTACCATAGGCAGTACACACACACACTGTAAAATCCATCTCTTCATTTTCTGGTTGAAAAGATCAGTGTAGAAAAGGAGGACCAGGGAGTGGAGGTCATGCTGATTTATTGGCAATTAAACCTGCAGGATTTCTGCACTCCCTTCAAAACAAAGTATCTGAGCCTATGCAGCCAGGATGATTATATAGTGGGCTATCTACTAAAACCCAGGAGTCTTTCTGTTAGCACACAACAAATACAATTGACTTGTCTGTACTTAGAAGATTACTGCTATTTTCTGTGCAGATTCATGTTGTATCTTCCTCAAATAGCCTAGGCCCAAAGAATTACCTTGTTCATCAGTTTAATAAGCAGACTCTTACCAAGTGGTATATAATTCTGCTTGGGTGTATAAGAACTTTGGTACAAATAAAAATATGGACTCATTTAAAGCAAGGGAATGCATTACTGAATCCATATAATCTCTCTATGGTGCCTCAGCCCCAGCTTAATGAAATATTTGAGATAATATTTTGAGGGTTTGATGCTTATTATGGACTGAATGTTTGTGTCCCCCCAAAATTCATGTTGAAATTCTAACTCCTAAAGTGACAACATTAGCCAGTGGGACCTTTGGGAGATAATTAGGTCATGAGGGTGGAGCTTTCATGAATGGGATCAGTGCCCTTATAAAAGGGACCCCAAAGAGCTCCCTTGCCCTTTCTGCTGTATGAAGACACAATAAGAAGTCAGCAGTCTGCAATCCAGAAGAGGGCTCTCACCAGAACCTGTCCATGCTGGCACCCTGATCTTGGAGTTCCAGCCTCCAAAACTGTGAGAAATAAATTTCTGTTGTTTATAAGCCACCCAATCCTTGATACTTTGTTATAGCAGCCCAAACTAAGACAATACTAGTGCAAATTAACTGGCTTTTATCCATTCCATGTCTAGATACAACCCAGGTTACCTAGACTAGCTGTTTAGACCATGGATGCCATTTATATACAAACATTCCCACTTGTCCTACAGATGGTGATAGGTAGGCTTAGGTGCTAGGAATGAATCTCAGCAACACAGGTAGGTGAGAAAGAGAAGGAAGGTAGGAATAGTTAGTTGAGAGTGGGGAAAAGTGATCAGGTTAACATTTCTGCCTCTGTCCAACCTCATTATACCTGAATTGCTTCTACTCCTTAGGAATAGGAATATGGCCACTGTACGTTGTACCATATAGGATCTGCCTCAGGCACTTGCCTGCCTCCACCATTCCTACTTTCTCTTCCTCCCTACTGGCCTGTATTGCTAAGGTCTCAATTATTCATCCATTCATTTCATTCATTCATTCATTCAGTAAATATTTATTGAGACTTTAATATACACCAGTTACTATTCTAGGCCCTTGCAAAACAGCATGGCTCTGTAATGCACTCTGTTTTTAAAAGTTGTTTTCATTTATACAACTTTAAATAAAAATGATATATTTATTTTAAAAAATATAGAAAATGAAGAAGAAAATTTAATCTGCATTATAATCTCAACAAATACTATTAAGCATTTCACTGTGTATCTTTTTAGTCTTCTTTTTACCTCTTCTAATGTTTTTAAGTTGAAACATTACAAGCATACACAATGTTAGAGATCAACAAAATAAGCACCCATGGACCTATTACACTGTTTAAAAAATAAATTATTACACAAATTGTTGAAGGCCCTTTCCCAGTTGTATTAAACTTTGTCACTGTCAGGGGTTACCACTATCACGAAGGTTATTTTTATTTTTTACCACACTGACAGGTAGTATTGTAGTATATTTTTACTACATATATGTGACATATAGGACTGTTTTGCACGTTTTTAAAACTTTATATGAATATCATTCTGAATATACTCTGCAATTTGCTTTTATCCCTTATCATTGTTTTTGAGTTTTATTCATGTTTGTGTATATAGCTCCATTTACTGATTTTAACTGTTGTATCACAGATATTCCAGTGGATGAATATGCTGCATTTTTTTTACTCATTTTCCTATAAACTGACGTGTAAGTTGGCTCTAATATCTTGTTGTTAAAAACATGCAATGACCATTCTATTCATATCCCCTTGAGCACATAAGGGGGAATTTCTCTGGGATATATACCTGGGAATAAAATTGTTGGAACAAAGGCTGCAAATTATCTGGATATTACCAAATGGCTCTTCAGAGTGGTTGTATTAACTTATACCTACCACTAATATAACTGTAATGTACTCTTAAAGTGTAAAGAAATATAGTCATACTCACACTCATGCACATATTGTATATATATGGGTGTGGATGTCATATGTATGTATCAGGACTCAGAAGATCCAAGCCTGGATATTCCCACCTGGCTCTCTTTCCTTCTCTTCTTTGCCCTGACCCAATTTCTCTCACCTCCCTGGCCTTCAAGGCCCTGCTCCAGTCCCTCAGGAGGCCTTCCTTATCAACACCCCTCTCCAACCCCTGACTTCCCGAGGCAGACCCTCACATATACTCAGCATCTATGATGGGTATTTAGTGTTTCAGATGGGTATGATGGGTATTTAGTGTTTCAGAGGTCTATGCTCTAGCTCCACATCATATAATCAGCTCCTCAAAGGCAGGAGCCATTCTGAAGATTTATCGGCACCTTCCAGAATCCAGTGCCACATTCATAATGGGTTCTTGAAGAGATTGGTGAATTGTTGTTAGACTGAAGTCAGTTTCCTTTTGAAACCAAGCAGGATCCTGTGGGGCCCTCCCTGGTACAAAAGACTTTCCATGTCCAACATTTCTTGTTTGTGGGAAAAAGGCTTCCAGCCTCCTAGACCTTCCCTGAGTTCCAAAGGGCAGATTCAAATGGTTACTAATTAGGAAAGTGAGGGAATGCAGAAACAAAAGAAAGGCAGTCAAGAGACAATAGTGCAGCTATGGGGCAGGGTTCTGGTTCCTCCTAGTGGGATGTGTATAGCAATCTGATATTTATCTCTGAGTTCCTATAGGAACTAAGGCCCGCAGGTGGAGGATGGTAACTTCAGGCTGAGCATAAGCACAGGGAATCCAGACTGGTTGGAATCAGAAGGCTGATGATTGAGATTCCTGGAACACCACCCTGTTAACTTACCACCAACCAATCAGAGGAAGGTCATACACCCTGTAGCCCTCCCTGCAAATTTTACCTATAAAAACTCTCCCCCAAAGACCATCACGGAGTTTGGGCTTTTTGAGCACAAGCAGCGCGTTCCCCTTGCAATAAACCTTTCTCTGCTCCAAACTTCGATGTTTTGGTTGGTTTGGCCTCACCATATGAACTTGGGTTGAATAACACTTTTCCTCCCCTAGAGAGGTCAGATTATATTCTTGGAGTGACTTTCTAGGAACAGCTATCCTCCCCAACTTTGGTAATATCCAGTTAAGATGCAGATCCACACACCTATGGCTCCAATAATTTCATTCCCCTGTGTATATCTTAGAGAAATGCCCTCATTTTTCTTACATTCCTCCTCTTACTAAATTCTCAATGACAGCAACAAATACAGGCTAATCTTCTTGAATCCACTACAAGTGATAAACTATTCTTTGAAAACCATAGCTACATAGAGGTAAGCATATACAGGTTCACAGTTCATCTTTGTTCAACTTAGAAGAAATCTATACTGAGAGTTTTTAGCCTGGTCACTTACCCAAGCACATTCGATTCTTAGTCCTGGGTGCTTGAAAAGTCTTCACTCTCCTTCTGTTCTCTATTTCTAGCTATCTTCTAGTCTTCTCCTCCTATGTCCTGAGCAATATGCCTTTTTTTGCCATATCTACTCCCAAAACTTGTTGTGTTTCCCTCCACAGGGTATCAAATTTTTAGATTTGTTTTTTTATCAGAATTTACTGAAACTTCCTTGTTTTTTTTGTTTTTGTTTTGTTTTTACTTTTTTTGGCCGCATCACACAGCATGTGGGATCTTAGTTCCCCTACCAGCAGTCGAACCTGTGCCCCCTGTGGTGGAAGTGAAGAGTCTTAACTGCTGGACTGCCAGGAGAGTCCCTGAACCTTCTTTCATTCTGACAGCAGCATGATGTAGTGAAAAGAAAGCAGACTTTGAAATGGATAGAACTCTTCAAATTCTTTGTACAAGTGAATCTCCACTCTATTACTTTATTGTGTTCAGCAAGTTACTAAACCTCCACCATTTTTCAGGTGGGGAAGTTGGTACCTCTGTCTCACAGTTGCTGAGAGGATGAAATAGGACAACATAGGTTAAGTGTGTTTACCATAGTGTCTTGCATATAGTAGGTGCTTGGTAACTCTTAGTGTCATTCTTCTTATTCTCCTTCCTCCCTCTTGTCTGCATTCCAGAAATTCTATCACTACTAATTAATTATTTTAGACTCCTAACTGACAGATATTTTAAGTCCCTTGTCCACTGTAAAGGAGTGTATTAGGCACTTTGTCCCAGAAGAGAGAAATCTGATGCAAACCTGTTACCCAGGTATATAGTGGGGCACTGAAATGGACACCCTTTCATCTAACCAAGACAATCTTACCAGCTGGGCTAAGGGACCTAATGAATATTTGCTTGTCTCCTAAAAGGAAAGAAATGTTTCTCTCCATGTATATTTTATACATATGTATTATATATATAATATATATAATTTCCAATAAATATATACAATTGTCCAATAAATACACATATATATATCTATACCTACATCTATATATCTATATCTATATCTGTATCTATATCTATATCTATATCTATCTCCTTACACTGGTTTTCTTGTACACATACTGTCTTAGTCCATTCAAGCAGCTATAACAGAATACCACAGACTGGGTAGCTTGAACAACAGAAATTTATTTCTCATGGTTCTGAAGGCTGGGAGTTCCAAAATCTAGGTGCTAGCAGATTCAGTGTCTGGTAAGAGCCCACTTCCTGTCTCATAGACCACCATATTATTATTGCTGTGTCCTCACATGGCTAAAGAGGGTAGGCAGTCCTCTGGAGGTCTCTTTTATAAGGGCACTAATCCCATTAATGAGGGCTTCACCCTCATGACCTAATTACCTCCCTGAGTCCCCACCTCCAAAATACCATCATACTGGAGATTAAGTTTCAGTGTATGAATTTTCAGGGGACACAAACATTCAGTCTTCAGCACATACAAAAAGTAATGACATCATTACACCAGAGATATCCTGCCTCTCTCTATAGTTAATGTGCTTTTTACTACAGGCCTTCTAAAATATTTTTAGACTATTTTAGAATAACATGTTATTACTTAGAATATTTAATTACTTTTTTTAATAATAAAAATCTCGAGGGACTTCCCTGGTGGCGCAGTGGTTAAGAATCCACCTGCCAATACGGGGGACACGGGTTTGAGCCCTGGTCTGGAAAGATCCCACAGGCCATGGAGCAACTAAGCCCGTGCACCACGACTGAGCCTCCGCTCTAGAGCCCGTGAGCCACAACTACCGAGCCCACATGCTGCAACTACTGAAGCCGGCACTCCTAGAGCTCATGTTCCACAACAAGAGAAGCCCATGCACCACAGTGAAGAGTAGCCCCCGCTCACCTCAACTAGAGAAAGCCCACGTGCAGCAATGAAGACCCAACGCAGCCAAAAGTAAATAAATAAATAATAAATAAATTTATTAAAAATAAAAATCTCAATACCAGTAAGATTGCCTCAACACAGTGCAGTTAATTTCCTTCCTATGTGTATCCACAAAGTAAATTCTTTGAAGGGTAAGCAGCTAGAAAAGAGCTAGTTCCTTCTGAATTAATTACCTGAAAAAGCTATTGGAAAGTCTCAGCCACACTTTTACTTATCAAAGTAAAAGAGCTATCCTAGATCACCGAAGCACTAGATAACTTGAGACTAAGAAAAAAAGAATCATTCATTAGGAAGTGTGAGAAATGTCTTAGGGTAGATTTTGTTTAAATGCCAATGTGAATTGATCATTAGCATTAGCGAGAGCCGTGCAAATAACACCACCTAAGAGGCTAAACCAACATGGAATTGTTTCAGAGCAATTAATTCACTTCCAAGCTTCTTGTATTAACACCACCTTATTTCCCTAGTGTAGATAGACAATTTGCTTTAAAAGTCAACCAAAAACTGTGATATTCTGCCAACAAGATTACAAGAGTGAAAAAACAACCCCCTAGTCAAATGCAAATTGTAGTCATATTAGTATGCTAATGAGCTAAGTGATAAACTGTGGGTCAAATTTCCTCCTCTTCAGCTTAAATAGCACTTGAAAAGGCTTATTTTCTAAATGTTTGGGAAACCTAGGAGAAGCAACAATTAAGGTTTATTACATGAATATTATCTGTTCAGCGATATGAAAAACTAATAGATGGGACTAAATTAAAATGAGACATAATTCTTTCTAGTGATTTACAGGTTATTGAGAAGTATGGCTTAAAGGCAGCATATGTAACTATTCTAAATTTGGAGTGAAGTCTTTTCGAAATTTCTTATTTAACAATTAAAATAAAAAGGTCTGTTTTGTTTGTTTTGAAAGGAGATATGTTATCATGAGAAGGAATGTCTAGAGATGTAAACTTCTCTTTCTTGACCACTTATCAAAGAAGACTTTCTGGATTGAACCTACTCCCATCACCAGATTTCACAAACCAGATTTCCTTAAAATCCACAGCCAAGTCTGATTGTATTCTGCAGCATCCAACCCAGCTCCTTGTCTGAAGACCACGCTCGGGAAAGCCAGGTGAAGACCCAAGAGGGCCAGAAGGTGAGGTGGTAAGAGCCTGAAAATGGGGTCACATGGATGCCGCTTCTTTTCTGTGTACCCATGTCCATCTACCCTCTCTTCCACTTTTGCAAGCTGGGCAAGTTACAAAATCTCCCTGGGCCTCAACTTTTACGATTCTAAGAGGGAGATGATAAAGCTTTATGTCCAAGGCAGTGGTCTGAACCTTGGCTGCACAATGGAATCACCTGGAGAACTTTAAAAATACTGATGACAGGGTCCGATCCCCAGAGCTTTTAACTTCATCCGTGTGGTTTTTGCCAGGGTATAGGGAGTTTTAAAACTCCCTAGGTGATTGTAATGTACAGATGAGGTCAAGAACCACTGCTCCAAGTGTGTTAAAAGAATTAAATAAAACAAAGAAAAATAGTACCTGATAAGTAATAGATCAAAAATCATTTGTTTTCTTTTTTTTTCCGTTGGTTTTTCTGTTTGTACTGGTAATTGTATTTGATCCTGGCTGGAAGCTAAGGGACAGAGGGAGAATTTCTTTCAAAGATTTGTTTTATTTTTTTAAACTTTTTATTTTGAAATAATTTTAAATTTACAAAAGAGTTGCAAGAACAGTACAAAGAATTCTCATGTGCCCTTCACCAGATTCACCAATTGTTAACAATTAATTACATTTGCTTTCATTTTTTATTTATTTATTTATTTATTTTTGGCTGCGTTGGGTGTTCATTGCTGCCACGGGCTTTCTCTAGTTGCGGCAAGTGGAGGCTACTCTTTGTTGTGGTGAGCGGGCTTCTCATCGCGGTGGCTTCCCTTGTTGTGGAGCACGGGATCTTGGCGCGCGGGCTTCAGTAGTTGTGGCTCGTGGGCTTTAGAGTGCAGGTTCAGTCGTTGTGGTGCACGGGTTTAGTTGCTCCGCGGCATGTGGGATCTTCCCGGACCAGGGATCTAACCCGTGTCCCCTGCATTGGCAGGCAGATTCTTAACCACTGCCCCACCAGGGAAGCCCCTGCTCTCACTCTTCCACATTCTCTTTATACATACAATTTTTTTTCCTGAACCAGTTGAGACGTAGTTGCAGAAAACATGCAACTTCACCCTAAAGAGCATATATTTATTAAGAACAAGGGCATTCTCCTACGTAACCACAGGACAATTATTTGGAACGTTTAATATTGATACAATACTCTTATCTAATCTACAGGCCATATGTAATTTCTCCAATTTTCCTTATGTCCTTATGGCAACTCTCCCATGCCCTCCACTGCCACATTCAGGATCCAATCCAGGATCATGTATTACAGTTAGTTGTCATGCCTTTTTAGTTTCTTTTAATCTGACATAATACCTTCTGCCTTTCATGATATTGACATTTTTGGAAATGTACAGGCTAGTTGTTTTGTATCCCATGCCATCTTTTTTGTAAGTATTTATTTAATGATTTTTAGTAAATATATAGAGTTGTGTAGCCATCACTACAATCCATTTTTATAACATGTCCATCACCCACCAAAAATTCCCTTTTCCCCACCCCCACAGCCTTAAGTAACCACTAACCTACTTTCTGTTTCTATAATTTTGTGTTTTCAGAATGTCAAATAATAGAAACATACAGAACGTGGTCTTTTATGCCTGACTTCTTATACTTAGCCTAAAGTTTTTGAGGTTCATCCATTTGTAGCATATCCCTGTAGTTTGTTCCTTTTTATTACTGAATAGTACCATTATATGGATGTACCACATTGGTTGCAGCTTCTAAGATGGCCCTCAATGATCTCTGCCTCCTGGTTTTCATGCCCCTGTGTAATTCTTTCCCATTGAGTATGGGCTGGACCTAGTGACTCACTCCTAATGAACAGAATGTAGTGGGCTGTCACTCCTGAGATTAGGTTAAAATCTAATTAGGTTAGAATTTAAAATAAAAAGACTATGGTTTCCATCTTGGGGGCTCTCATTCTCTCTCTCTTTCTTGAATCCCTCATTCTGAGCTGCCATGTTGTGAGCAGCCCTATAGAGAGGTCCACATAGCAAGGAACTGATGTTTCTGGCCAATAGCTAATAAGAATCTGCAGCCTGATAACACCACATGAGTGAGCATGGAAGCAGATACCCCTCCTCTGCAGTTGAGTCTTCAGATGAGACTGCAGCCCTGGCCAGCACCTTGACTGCAACCTTAGGAGAGACTAAGCTAGAGTTACCAACAAAGCAAGATCCAGATTCCTGACCCTTTGATTTCTCACAAGAATGGTGAGAAAATAAACATTTGTTGTTTTTAGCCACTACGTCTTGGGGTGATTTGGTCATAGCAATAGATAACCAATATATCACATTTTGTTTATCCATTCACCAGTTGATGGACATTTGGATTGTTTCTAGGTTTTGGCTCTTATGAATAATATTGCCATGAACATTCACATGCATGTTTCAAAGGACTTTTCTTAGGGACTTCCCTGGCGGTCCAGCGGTGAAGAGTTTGCACTTCCACTGCAGGGGGCACAGGTTCGATCCCTAGTCAGGGAACTAAGATCCTGCATGCCATACGGCACAGCCAAAAAATTTAAAAAATAAAAATAATAAATAAAAAGGACTTTTCTTATGGCACCAAGTTCACCTGGCTTGTACTATTCCTACAGTTCCAAATACAACTTTGGTTTTTTAAAAATTTCATTGCTTAAAGCAGTTTCTTATCTTATCAAATAAAATTGTGCAATTTTTCACCTATGCCTTTCAGTAATATTTTAAGTCAGAACACATGTTGGAGAAATGAATTGACTTAATTTTAAAAACCATTAGGGTCCAATCTATACTAACTACCTCTTGATAATCAGAGAATTAATGTTTCAGGAATTAAAATATAACTTAGGGATAGCAGTGACTATTTGTTTACTTTTATTTTATGCTAGATATGTGTACAGGGTAAAGGACAGTTTTGTGTCCTGGAAGAATTAGGGTCATACTTTCTTTTGCCACTTACTTGCTCTCCAAAGCACATGTCTCTTAAAAAAAATTTTTTTTAATCTACTACACCTGCACAGTGGTACCTGAACTCCTTTAATTCTTAACTAAAGATACAGTTACCATGACAATGTGTTCAGTATTTTCTTTGCACAGCCAAGATGTGGACCATTTTCTAATAGTTAGTACCTAATGAATCCTTACCATGTGCTGGCACTGTTCTAAACCCTTCATATGCATTCCACTTCTTTTAATCCTCACAATGATCTTAATCATCACAACTCCATGAGGTAAGTACTCCTAACAGGATGACCCCTTTGCACAATTCTAGGTGATGCTATTCATGTTGTAGTCTATATGAATGGGATTCCTGGAATTGTATAGTGCTAGGCTGTCTATTGGTATTATTTATTAGACTATCTACTTTACAGATGAAGAGGCAGAGAAAGGTTAAGTACCTTGCCCAAGTTTACCCACTTTGTAAGTGGCAGAGCCAGGATTTGCATCTAGGTTATCTGGCTTCATCCAGGGTATGAACTCATAACTATTGCACTCTTCTGAAGAATATTAATTTTTGGTTTAAAAAAAAAAGTCATGTTAGCTATGGTCATCTTAGATGATTATTTCTAGGGCATTGTTTCTCAAGGAGTGGTCCTTGGACCAGGAATATCAGCATCATCTGGGAGCTTGTTAGAAATGTGAATTATAATGCCCCACCCCCATCCCAGATATATTGAATCAGAAATTCTGGGATGGGACCCAGCAATCTGTGCTTTAACAAGCCTCCAGCTGATTCTGATGCACGCTCAAATTTGAGAACTACTGTTTTAGGAAATAACTTGGTTTTTTTAAAAGGAAAAAGTATTTTAAATTTTTTTCTATTTATTTTAGAACAAGTTTTATTTCAAGTAACCTACTCAAATTAGTTCAAGTGTTTATTATACTCTTGATCTGTGATTTAAGAAATACTGATCTTACAGAATTCAAGGAGAAAGCAAGGGTGGGAACAGGGCAGTCACCTTTTCCAGCTCCCTATGAAAATGATGCAGCTAACCACTCCCTAGGTTTCTGTGTCTCCTCTCTCAAATGTTCAAAAAGGAGGATTTGATTGGTTTAGCTACAAAATAGGGTGCATCTCCTTGGGCCAGCCAAGTGTCTGCCCTTTGCTTACTTGCCTAAGTCCAGGGGAGGGGTGGGATCACGTTGTACAAACAGGCCAGCAAGGGCCTCCTCTATTGTGATGGAGGCAAGAGTCAGAATCTTTTAGAAATAGAGGATGGGTAGAATCAATGATCTGCATCCCTAATACACAATTTATGTTTAAAATTATGTGGTAAAAAGAAAAGAATGCATTTAATTCCATCACATTTGTTATTGAACAAGTGGCATTTGATATTCTTAATTGGTTTGGGAAAAGAAGAAGATATGGGCCTGGCTAGAGAGCACAAGCCCAATGCAGAGCAGCAGTGGGTGAGATTCAATGAATTTCTCCATTAAGGGGCAACACAGACACCCAAGAAACATCTAGTAATAATTAAATAAAATAATAAAAGGGAAAATTATTTCCTATGCCCAATGAACGGAATTAAGGTTAGCATTTTTTTCTCTTAGAGATCTGAAGATATTTTATAACAGAATGTGAAATACAGTATTTATTGATGAGAAAATAAAGCCAATGGTAGTTCAGACTTGTTTAAAGTGACATCGGGACTTCCCTGGTGGTACAGTGGTCAAGAATCTGCCTGCCAATGCAGGGGACACAAGTTCAATCCCCGGTCCAGGAAGACCCCACGGGCCGCAGAGCAATTAAGCCCGTGTGCCACAGCTACTGAGCCTTCGCTCTAGAGCTCGCGAGCCACAACTACTGAAGCCCACACGCCCTACAGCCCACGCACTGCAACTACTGAGCCTGTATGCTGCGACTACTGACGCCTGTGCGCCTAGAGCCTGTGCTCCGCAACAAGAGGAGCCACTGCAATGAGAAGCCCACGCACTGCAAAGAAGAGTAGCCTCCGCTTGCTGCAACTAGAGAAAGCCCGCGCACAGCAATGAAGACCCAACACAGGCAAAAAATAAATAATAAATAAATAAATAAAGTGACATCATCATTGACTGAATTATTCATTGTATCTAGCTATTTCCTGAACAGTGTATATAACCTTTGAATAAATGAGTGGGACTATCGTGGCTGCCCTTTTTCTACTATGTTGCCGTCTCCCAGCCACAGTTGATTGGATCAGAGGTAGACATCTGACTAAGGAGAAAAAAGCCATTTCAGCCAATAAGATTTTCTATCTCAATACTTTAATAGCGGAGGCACATTAATTGGTAGAGCACTAGAACAAAGGTCTCTAAATCTTGATACTGAGAGTGCCAAAATGTATTGATTCCTGTCCTTCCTATGGCTTAGTTGTTCCTGGTTTCTTTAGGAACTGCAAAATGTTATTTTTATAATACAACTCTTTTAAAAATAACATATGATTTAACAACACCTATATAGATGGTAAAATCTGTAAAGAATAACAAGAGAATGGTTTTCTCAAAAAAGCAGTATAACAGTTACCTCTGCAGGAGAGGGAGAGAGATGTGTTCAGAGAGGTGCAAACAAGGGACTTCTAAGGTATGGCAGTTTTCTATTTCTTAGTCTGGGTGGTGGTTACTTTATAGTTATTTCTAGTATGTATTCATACATGTGTATTTTTTTTAATTAATTAATTAATTTATTTTTGGCTGTGTTGGGTCTTCGTTTCTGTGCGAGGGCTTTCTCTAGTTGTGGCAAGTGGGGGCCACTCTTCATCGCGGTGCGCGGGCCTCTCACTATCGCGGCCTCTTTTGTTGTGGAGCACAGGCTCCAGACGCGCAGGCTCAGTAATTGCGGCTCACGGGCCCAGCTGCTCCACGGCATGTGGGATCTTCCCAGACCAGGGCTCAAACCCGTGTCCCCTGCATTAGCAGGCAGACTCTCAACCACTGCGCCACCAGGGAAGCCCATACATGTGTATTTTTTACATTCTTGTTCTACATGACACAACTTCTCAAAAAGAAAAAAGAATTTTTACTTGAGTAAATTCAGTACGTTTCTATTCATTTCATGCAAATATGCTCCAAGACCCATAGTTATTAAAAATAGTTTAATAGTAGTAGTATTCATTCAAATAAATAAAGTGTGTGTGTGTGTGTTTGTATGTGTGTGTTTAAAGCATGCTATTCAAACTTCACTGGATTCCAGGGTGGAAGAAACCTGAGAAATTTTCTAGTTACTTGAAGGTCTTTATTTAACAAAGATAAAACTAAGAACCAGAAAAGTTAAATAACTTGTCCATTTTCTTCTTCTATCTCAGAATCCTGGGTTCTTTCTACTAAGCTATACCACTTCCCTAACAAAAGAAGAGACAGCAAATGCATATTTCAAAGATTCAATTTTTTTTTTTTTCCACTGCATTGGGTCTGTTGCTGCACGTGGACTTTCTCCAGTTGCAGCAAGCAGGGGCTACTCTTTGTTCTGGTGCGTGGGCTTCTTATTGTGGTGGCTTCTCTTGTTGCAGAGCATGGGCTCTAGCGCGCGGGCTTCAGTAGTTGTGGTGCACAGACTCAGTAGTTGTGACTCGTGGCCTTAGTTGCTCCACATCATGTGGGATCCTCCCGGACCAGGGATAGAACCTGTGTCCCCTGCATTGGCAAGCAGACTCCTAACCACTGCTCCACCAGGGAAGTCCCCTCAATTATTTTTAATGCTTATTTTATTCTTAGAAGACTTGTATGCCTCAGAACTGAAAATAAATTCTGCTATGTAATATAATATCTATACAGAAGCAACATTTTATATCATGGTTGCTGGATATCAAGAACATCCAGAAAAGAAATTACTGCAATTTACAATGAAATATTACTGACAACTACTAAACTTTCTTCCCTGCTTATTAATTTTAAATCATATGATAAAGTGAATTTAACGATACAGCGATTCTTATGGGTATGGGAAAAACTGATTCCCCTTCGCTAAACCCATCAAAGGTAACTGAAGATTAATAATATGTGTTGTAAAAATTGGCTTATTTTCACTAATGAAAGACACATCACCATGTCTGATGTTATAACCTGTTACTTAGAAAGGAAAAGAAGTGTAATGCATACAGACAGCACTGGCCACATTATCTGCAGGGCCCAGTAAAAAATGAAAATATAGTGCTTTGTTCAAAAAGCAGAAAAATTGCCAAAGTACTGTAATATTAAAGATACCAAAATATAAAACATTCTTCTTTCTTATTCTCTCTCAACTCATCACGGTGTTTTGTATTTGCTACTTAATGTCCTGTTTCCTTGCACGGGGATACTTTCAAGGTGCCTCTCAAAGGCACCCTGGGGCACCATTCCACAAATGTGTGCACTCACCATCCACCAGCTGCCAAGTTCACCTCTTTTTTTTTATTTTAACATCTTTATTGGAGTATAATTGCTTTACAATGGTGTGTTAGCTTCTGCTTTAAAACAAAGTGAATCAGCTATACATATACATATATCCCCATATCTCTTCCCTCTTGTGTCTCCCTCCCTCCCACCCTCCCTATCCCACCTCTCTAGGTGGTCACAAAGCACCAAGCTGATCTCCCTGTGCTATGCAGCTGCTTCCTACTAGCTATCTATTTTACATTTGGTAGTGTATATATGTCCATGCCACTCTCTCACTTTGTCCCAGCTTACCCTTCCCCCTCCCCGAGTCTTCAAGTCCATTCTCTAGTAGGTCTTTGTCTTTATTCCCGTCTTGCCCCTAGGTTCTTCATGACCATTTTTTTTTATGTGTTAGCATACGGTATTTGTTTTTCTCTTTCTGACTTACTTCACTCTGTATGACAGACTCTAGGTCCATCCACCTCACTACAAATAACTCAATTTTGTTTCTCTTTATGGCTGAGTAATATCCCATTGTATCTATGTGCCACATCTTCTTTATCCATTCATCTGCCGATGGACACTTAGGTTGCTTCCATGTCCTGGCTATTGTAAATAGTGCTGCAATGAACATTGTGGTACATGACTTTTTTTTTTTTTTTTAAATTATTTATTTATTTATTTTATTTTTGGCTGTGTTGGGTCTTCGTTTCTGTGCGAGGGCTTTCTCTAGTTGCAGCAAGCCGGGGCCACTCTTCATCGCGGTGCGTGGGCCTCTCACTGTCGTGGCCTCTCTTGTTGCGGAGCACAGGCTCCAGACACGCAGGCTCAGTAATTGTGGCTCACGGGCCTAGTCGCTCTGCAGCATGTGGGATCCTCCCAGACCAGGGCTCGAACCCATGTCCCCTGCATTGGCAGGCAGATTCTCAACCACTGCGCCACCAGGGAAGCCCCACATGACTCTTTTTGAATTATGGTTTTCTCAGGGTGTATGCCCAGTAGTGGGATTGCTGGGTTGTATGGTAGTTCTATTTTTAGTTTTTTAAGGAACCTCCATACTGTTCTCCATAGTGGCTGTATCAATTTACATTCCCGCCAACAGTGCAAGAGGGTTCCCTTTTCTCCACACCCTCTCCAGCATTTATTGTTTGTAGATTTTTTGATGATGGCCATTCTGACAGGTGTGAGGTGATACCTCATTGTAGTTTTGATTTGCATTTCTCTAATGATTAATGATGCTGAGCATTCTTTCATGTGTTTGTTGGCAATCTGTATATCTTCTTTGGAGAAATGTCTATTTTTCTGCCCATTTTTGGATTGGGTTGTTTGTTTTTTTGATATTGAGCTGCATGAGCTGCTTGTAAATTTTGGAGATTAATCCTTTGTCAGTTGCTTCATTTGCAAATATTTTCTCCCATTCTGAGGGTTGTCTTTTTGTCTTATATATGTTTTCCTTTGCTGTGCAAAAGATTTTAAGTTTTATTAGGTCTCATTTGTTTATTTTTGTTTTTATTTCCATTTCTCTAGGAGGTGGGTCAAAAAGGATCTTGCTGTGATTTATGTCAAAGAGTGTTCTGCCTATGTTTTTCTCTAAGAGCAAGTTCACCTCTTGCCAGTTGCAGGACCTATGCACTGTGCCCTGGACAGGGGCAAGAAGTCAACCTCCCTTCCCATGGCCCACCACCTTAACCCGTGGCAGACGGTCAATCCCCAAAGAATTGCAACCTCCACTCCAAAAGGCACTTGGTACCTTGATGGGGGTACTGAGAGCTTGCCCCTGCCAACACACCCACCAAATGCACTGTGGTGCTGCCAGCCTGGAGCAGGGGTGGCCACTGTTATGCCTGCCCCAAGATGCTGCAGGTGCGTGCTGGTAGAATGCAACCTCCATCATTTCCCCATGACCCAGTGGCCACTCTAGGTAAGGGCAAAGAGGAGGGCAGGTCATCATAACTATAAATACTTTCCTTTTGCCTTTTCTTTCAAGGATCTGTTCACTTTTTATCAAAGGAGCTAATTAACCTCAACAAGTGTGTTAATGAAAAATGGGATGGACCCTACCAAAATCTCCCTGCCTAGGCAACATTTAGACATTTATAACAGATATTTTGGGGAGACAGACTCCTAAACCAAAAGGAGGGCTCTAATTGTATGAATTTTTGCCATTTTTATGGTTCTTTTCCTAACACTTCTCTTAGTTACTTGAATAGGTCTTTATTAGTTCTGCTAATCCTACACCTAAAAGTTTCCTTATGTAGCCCTGCCATGGAAGCCTCCATTTTGGCCCCATGTCAACCTTGAAGTAGGAATCAGAACATATTCAAGTCCCTTCCAAGGAAAACCCACACTTCAAATACTTATAAGCAAGGTAGATTCTACTGAAAATTTTCTAACGGTGCCAAGGGAGGGCTTTATAAACCACAGCGTATAGCACACAATTTTATTAATGTCCCCATTCCAATTTGTCTTCTTTCCCTTGTCCCACGGGGAAAGGGGTAACAGAGAGTCAACCTTTTCACATGAAGGGCCAACCCCCAGATCTTCTTCTATGCACCATTGCTCCTATTCTCTCCATTCTTTACAGCAATAATCCCAACCCAGACTACTGGCCTCAGGGTGAGTGTCTCTCAGCCAATACACAAGACTAGGCAGCCCTAAAAATAATGAAGTTTTGGACATACACGTCTGTTCTGTGCATAGATAGGGTATGGCTGAGTACTAGAAAGGAAATGGAAATGGCATAGATATATATTAAATGACATGAGGAACATGGGTTCTTAGGTGAGGAAATATGAATGTCAGCTTAAAATAGAGTTGTATTGAGATATTTGGGGATTTTATCGTAGCATGAAGAAGAAATTGAAAACAAGGAGAAGTAAAAAGAAAACGGGAAACCTGCAACTCATGCAATTAGATTTATTAAATTATTGTCAATTTAGTTTAGTCTTTGTCCAAATAAGACAGTGCAACAAACACACACAAAACTAGTAACCACAAAACAAATTAATTCAACAAATATTTGTTGAGTGTGTACTATATGCCAAGCAGTGTTCTAGATGCTTAGAATACATCAGTGAACAAAACAGAGGCTGCTGCCCCTCTGAAGCTTACATTCTGGTATGTGTGGGGGTGGGGGGGTGCAGACTTAAGCAAAATAAAATAAATAAGCTATCTAGTGTGTTGTAAAATAAAGTACAAGGGAAAGAGGATTGGGATTCCTGGGATATGGTTGGGGGAATTTTCAGTATAAGATTAGGAGGTCAAGGCAAGCCTCACTGAGAAAGTAAAATTTAAGCAAAAACTTAAAGGAGGTGGGAGACTTAGCTGAGCAGATATGTGGGAGAAGAACATTCCAGGCAAAGAGCAATGGTCATAGGGCAGGGGTGTACCTGGCATTGTAAAGAAAGAGCAGGGAGGCCAATGGTGGTGGTAGTGGTAGGGTTAGATTATGAAAGACTTTGTGGGCTATATGGACTTCAGCATTATTCTGAGTGAAATGGGGAAGCCAGTGAATAGTTTTGAGCTGAGGAGTAACATGAACTGACAGATTTTAAGAGGATCACTCTGACTGCTGTGGTAAGAAAATACTGCATGGGGGCAAGAGTAGATGCAGGGAGTTGGGAGGCTATTAAAGTCATTCGGTGAGAGATGACTGAGGTCTTGATCAAGGTGGTGGCAGTAGAGGTAGGGAGAAGGGGTCAGATTCTAGACATATTTTGAAGTTATGAGAGAAACAGAGGCGCCAAGGATGACTCCAAGGTTTGGGAGTTGCACAATCAGAAAGATAGAGTGAGGCAATGGACCATAGTTACTAAAAATGCCTGACTCCAAATGCAACACTGCCGTGGATCAAAAAGTTGCATTTGCTATAATATAATTTGGAATCTCTTTAATACTCTCTGCCTTCCTTAAACATTTGCCTCATTTATCAAGAACCATTTTCACAACTGCAGTATTTAATTTTGAAGAAACTATTTACTAGATAGCCTGTTGCTGCAGATAGATTTGTTTTACTCTTCTAGCAGTAGAAAAGAAAACAGTTTTCTCTAGCTTTACACGTGCAGTCCTTTTAGGCAATTTCTAAAATTGAAGTAGGTTGACTTTTCAGTTGTTTATTTAAAAATAATATTAGACATGAAGAGGTTTAGAAAATGTTGAACTATTTTGCGTGGGTTGGGAAGTAGCAGAGCCAGGATTCAAACCTGAGCCTGTCTAAATCTAGGGCTTTTAAAAACTGCACACACTGTCTCTCCACTTCACTGCTAAATAAAAAGGAAAATGGCATTTTAGCACTTTCTTGTTCCTGAGAATTACTGAAGCTTCAGATCTGCCTCTGTCTTAGTTCATTTCAGCTGCAACAACAAAATATGATAGACTGGGTGGCTTACAAAACAACATGTATTTCTCACGGTTCTGGAGTCTGGGAAGTCACACAGTTCGGTGTCTGGTGAGAATCCTGGTTCACAGACTACCATCTTCTCACTGTAATCTGACATGGCAGAAAGGGCAAGGGAGCTCTGAGGGGTCTTTTATAAGGGTACTTAATCCCATTCCTTAGGGTTCTACTCTCATGACCTAATCACGTGTCAAATTTCTCACCTCCTAAAACCATCACATTGGGCATTAGAGGTCAAATAGATGAATTAGGGGGGACACAGACATCAGCCCATAGCAGCCTCTTTTGTTAGCAATCAGTGTAGTTTTAAATGTGGCCATATTTTAATGGAGTTTCATTGGTCACATTCTGAGCCTGAGTTTCCCCATCTTTAAGCTGAGAGAAGGGATCTAGATCAGTGATTTTCAAGTCTTTAAAAGTTCCAGCTCTCTCAAGGCAGGACATATCCTATAACTAACAGGGATTCATTGTAGTAGACGTTCTCAGTGAGGTGGAAGTGGAAGAGGGCCTGGGAGTTTGACAGAGTCTGGCCCTGAAGATTCTAATTTTACTTCCACTCATTCTGTTAAATCAGTGGTTTTCAAACTGTGTTCTGGAGGAACATTGGATGGAAATGCCTGGGCTTTTCCAGTGCTTCTCTGCCTGTCAGTATCCACCCATCTTCAACCAGCGAAGGTCCACTTTGATTGATAGAGTTGAGTTCCATATAAGATTTCACTAAAATAAAAGAAAACCACAACTGTTCTACTTAGAATGGTCTGAAAACTACTGTTCTAATTCAGTGCTTCTCATACTTTAATGTGTGGATGAATCATCTGTGCAATCTTTAAAAATGCAGATTCTTAATCAGTGGGTCTGGGGTGGGGCCTGAGAGTCTGAATTTCTAATAAACTCCCTGGTGATGCCAGTGCTGCTGAGTGAGCTCAGCTCACACTTTGAGTAGCAAGGCCTAGAATGAACTCTAAGATTGCTTAAACTTTAATAGTTTTTCTACTCAACCCAAAAGACTGCTTATGAAAGATCTTCCCCACAGTGATCTGTCTCATTCTCTCAGTGCCTCTTCTCTCTCTCCCTCTTTTGAAAGGTAAATGTTTAACCTTCTGGACACGCATTTAAAAATCTGTTTGTACAGTGAACATTGTGCCTCAGCCAGTTCATCTCAGCAACAGCTAACTATGGAGGGTCAGGGAAATTTGCCACAAGCGAGTTATTTATAGGTAGTTTCTGTGACATGCTCTCCTAAATTTAGCATCTTAATGAACTTCTCCAGATTAAGGAGTAACTGTCTTGCACTCTCCCACCCTTTGTGTAAAAAATTTAGCGCATACTTAGACTGATTATCTTCTTTCCTGTGTTAGAACATTCAAACAGTTATTTTCTCAAAATACTTCCTAGGCTGCCTTTGCTCCACATTATCCTTTTTCCACAGTGGGGCAGGGCATGGTTATCCCCTCTCAGAACTTTGTTACCAGAGCTGACCCTCCGCCCTGCCCTTCGCAAGCCTCTGCACAGCCCTATGACTCCACATCCAACTGTCTGATGCAGGGGTCAGCAAACTTTTTCTTGAAAGATCTAGATAGTACATGTTTTGGAATTTGTGGTCCATAGGTTCTCAGCTGCAACTACTCAACTCTGTGCTTGTAAATGCCAAAGCAGCCATAGACAATATGTAAATGAATGTGTTTGGCTGTGTTCTGTTATAACTTTATTTATAAAAGCGGAAGTCAGGCCAGATTCCCCCTACACCACTCTGCCCCCAGGCTGTAGTTTGCTTACCCCTGATCTACATGCTTGTTGAAATAATACCAGTCAGATTACAACCCCTGGGAATTTAGAATTTCGACCCTGAGGCTGAGTTAAGTAATAACTGTGGGTTGCTAAGCAGGAAGGTTGGGCAAACTGGGTGGGAGCCAGTGGTGGATAGCTGGGATCACTATTTGGGACAGTCATAGGCCACATGCAAGCAAAAAACAAGCAGAAAAGCCAATCTGCAGAGAGAATGAAGCAGGCATATGAAGAAACACCATGACTAGAGACCATAAGATGAGAGAGAGAAGGGGGGAAGGGGAGTTCTTGTAAAGTTGGCTGTGCTTCCCACAGTTGTGTCTCACGTAATCCCTGCCTATTTTTACATTCGTTCCTCCTTCCCTTTAGCCAGCAGGCATGAATTCTGTTTCTTGCAACTAGATAACCCTGTCGATCAACCTTTTATACTCTAGGCATTTCAAATAACTGGCAATTCTCGGACTTCAACAGTCACCTCTCACACAACCAGGCTTTGCTAGGTGCAGTGCCACTGCCCACCCCCACACTGCCACTTCTATTCTATAGTCTTTTCTTTTGTCATATTTTGCTCAGGCATCATCTGTGGCTGAGTTAGGACTCAGTTCCCACTACTCCTTATGTAAAGCTCTATCACTGCACTTACAATACCACATTATATTTTCTGATTTGCTGGTCTATAATTTTTTTTTTTTTGGCCATCCTCACAAAATGTATTTATTCATTTTTTTTCTTATTAGTCATCCATTTTATACACATCAGTGTATACATGTCAATCCCAATCGCCCAATTCAGCACACCACCACCTCCACCCCTCCACCACTTTCCCCCCTTGGTGTCCATACGTTTGTTCTCTACTTCTGTGTCTCAATTTCTGCTCTGCAAACCGGTTCATCTGTACCATTTTCTAGGTTCCACATATATGCATTAATATACGATATTTGGTTTTCTCTTTCTGACTTATTTCACTCTGTATGACAGTCTCTACATCAATCCACATCTCTACATATGACCCAATTTCGTTCCTTTTTATGGCCGAGTAATATTCCATTGTATATATGTACCACAACTTCTTTATCCATTCGTCTGTCGATGGGCATTTAGGTTGCTTCCATGACCTGGCTATTGTAAATAGTGCTCCAATGAACATTGTGGTACATGACTCTTTTTGAATTATGGTTTTCTCAGGGTATATGCCCAGTAGTGGGATTGCTGGGTCATATGGTAATTCTATTTTTAGTTTTTTAGGAAACCTCCATACTGTCCTCCATAGTGGCTGTATCAATTTACATTCCCACCAACAGTGCAAGAGGGTTCCCTTTTCCCCACACCCTCTCCAGCATTTGTTGTTTGTAGATGTTCTGATGATGCCCATTCTAACTGGTGTGAGGTGATACCTCATTGTAGTTTTGATTTGCATTTCTCTAATAATTAGTGATTTTGAGCAGCTTTTCATGTGCTTCTTGGCCATCTGTATGTCCTCTTTGGAGAAATGTCTATTTAGGTCTTCTGCCCATTTTTTTTTTTTTTTTTTTTAAATTTTATTTATTTATTTATTTATTTATTTTTGGCTGTGCTGGGTCTTCGGTTCGTGCGAGGGCTTTCTCCAGTTGCAGCAAGTGGGGGCCACTCTTCATCGCGGTGCGGGGACCGCTCTTCATCGCGGTGCGCGGGCCTCTCACTATCGCGGCCCCTCCCGTTGCGGGGCACAGGCTCCAGACGCGCAGGCTCAGCAGCTGTGGCTCACGGGCCCAGCTGCTCCGTGGCATGTGGGATCTTCCCAGACCAGGGCTCGAACCCGTGTCTCCTGCATTAGCAGGCAGATTCTCAACCACTGCGCCACCAGGGAAGCCCTTCTGCCCATTTTTTGATTGGGTTGTTTGTTTTTAAAATATTGAGCTGCATGAGCTGTTTACATATTTTGGAGATTAATCCTTTGTCCGTTGATTCATTTGCAAATATTTTCTCCCATTCTGACGGTTGTCTTTTCGTCCTATTTGTAGTTTACTTTGCTTTGCAAAAGATTTTAAGTTTCATTAGGTCCCATTTGTTTATTTTTGTTTTTATTTCCATTACTCTAGGAGCTGGATCAAAAAAGATCTTGCTGTAATTTATGTCAAAGAGTGTTCTGCCTATGTTTTCCTCTAAGAGTTTTACGGTATCTGGACTTACATTTAGGTCTCTAATCAATTTTGAGTTTATATTTGTGTATAGTGTTAGGGAGTGTTCTAATTTCATTCTTTTACATTTGCTGTCCAGTTTTCCCAGCACCACTTATTGAAGAAACTGTCTTTTCTCCATTGTATATCCTTGCCTCCTTTGTCATAGATTAGTTGACCATATGTGTGTGGGTTTATTTCTGGGCTTTCTATCCTGTTCCATTGATCTATATTTCTGTTTTTGTGTCAGTACCATATTGTCTTGATTACTGCAGCTTTGTAGTATAGTCTGAAGTCAGGGAGCCTGATTCCTCCAGCTTCGTTTTTTTCCCTCAAGACTGCTTTGGCTATTCGGGGTCTTTTGTGTTTCCAAACAAATTTTAAAATTTTTGGTTCTAGTTCTGTAAAAAATGCCATTGGTAATTTGATAGGGACTGCATTGAATCTGTAGATTGCTTTGGGCAGTATAGTCATTTTCACAATATTGATTCTTCCACTCCAAGAACATGGTATATCTCTCCATCTGTTGGTATCATCTTTGATTTCTTTCATCAGTGTCTTATAGTTTTCTGCATACAGGTCTTTTGATCCCCAGGTAGGTTTATTCCTAGGTATTTTATTCTTTTTGTTGCAATGGTAAATGGGAGTGTTTCCTTAATTTCTCTTTCAGATTTTTCATCATTAGTATATAGGAATGCAAGAGATTTCTGTGCATTAATTTTGTATCCTGCAACTTTATCAAATTCATTGATTAGCTCTAGTAGTTTTCTGGTGGCATCTTTAGCATTCTCTATGTATAGTATCATGTCATCTGCAAACAATGACAGTTTTACTTCTTCTTTTCCAATTTGTACTCCTTTTATTTCTTTTTCTTCTCTGGTTGCTGTGGCTAGGACTTCCAAAACTATGTTGAATAACAGTGGCGAGAGTGGACATCCTTGTCTTGTTCATGATCTTAGAGGAAATGCTTTCAGTTTTTCACCATTGAGAATGATGTTTGCTGTGGGTTTGTTGTATATGGCCTTTATTATGTTGAAGTAGTTTCCCTCTATGCCCACTTTCTGGAGAGTTTTTATCATAAGTGGGTATTGAATTTTGTTAAAAGATTGTTCTGCATCTATGGAGATGATCATACGGTTTTTATTCTTCAGTTTGTTAATATGGTGTATCACATTGATTGACTTGCATATACTGAAGAATCCTTGCATCCCTGGGATAAATCCCACTTGATCATGGTGTATGATCCTTTTAATGTGTTGTTGGATTCTGTTTGCTAGTATTTTGTTGAGGATTTTTGCATCTATATTCATCAGTGACACTGGTCTGTAATTTTCTTTTTCTGTAGTATCTTTGTCTGGTTTGGGTATCAGGGTGATGGTGGCCTCATAGAATGAGTTTGGGAGTGTCCTTCCTCTGCAATTTTTTGGAAGAGTTTGAGAAGGATGGATGTTAGCTCTTCTCTAAATGTTTGATAGAATTCACGTGTGAAGCCATCTGGTCCTGGGCTTTTGTTTGTTGGAAGATTTTTAATCACAGTTTCAATTTCATTACTTGTGATTGGTCTGTTCATATTTTCTATTTCTTCCTGGTTCAGTCTTGGAAGGTTACACCTTTCTAAGAATTTGTCCATTTCTTCCAGGTTGTCCATTTTATTGGCGTAGAGTTGCTTGTAGTAGTCTCTTAGGATGCTTTGTATTTCTGCTGTGTCTGTTGTAACTTCTCCTTTTTCATTTCTAATTTTATTGATTTGAGTTCTCTCCCTCTTTTTCTTGATGAGTCTGACTAATGGTTTATCGAATTTGTTTACCTTCTCAATGAACCAGCTTTTAGTTTTATTGATCTTTGCTATTGTTTTCTTTATTTCTATTTCATTTATTTCTGCTCTAATATTTATGATTTCTTTCCTTCTGCTAACTTTGGGTTTTGTTTGTTCTTTTAGGTGTAAGGTTAGATTGTTTACTTGAGATTTTTCTTGTTTCTTGAGGCAGGCTTGTATAGCTATAAACTTCCCTCTTAGAACTGCTTTTCTGCATCCCATAGGTTTTGGATCGTCGTGTTTTCATTGTCATTTGTCTCTAGGTATTGTTTGATTTCCTCTTTGATTTCTTCAGTGATCTCTTGGTTATTTAGTAACGTATTGTTTAGCCTCCATGTGTTTCTGTTTTTTACGTTTTTTTCCCTGTAATTAATTTCTAATCTCATAGCGTTGTGGTCAGAAAAGATGCTTGATATGATTTCAATTTTCTTAAATTTACCATAGCTTGATTTGTGACCCAAGATGTGATCTTTCCTGGAGAATGTTCCATGCGCACTTGAGAAGAAAGTGTAATCTGCTGTTTTTGGATGGAATGTCCTATAAATATCAATTAAATCTATCTGGTCTGTTGTATCATTTAAAGCTTCTGTTTCCTTATTTATTTTCATTTTGGATGATCTGTCCATTGGTGTAAGTGAGGTGTTAAAGTCCCCCACTATTATTGTGTTACTGTCGATTTCCTCTTTCAGAGCTGGTAGCAGTTGCCTTATGTATTGAGGTGCTCCTATGTTGGGTGCATATATATTTATAATTGTTATATCTTCTTCTTGGATTGATCCCTTGATCGTTATGTAGTGTCCTTCTTTGTCTCTTGTAATAGTCTTTGTTTTAAAGTCTATTTTGTCTGATATGAGAATTGCTACTCCAGCTTTCTTTTGATTTCCATTTGCATGGAATATCTTTTTCCATCCCCTCACTTTCAGTCTGTATGTGTCCCTAGGTCTGAAGTGGGTCTCTTGTAGACAGCATATATATGGGTCTTGTTTTTGTATCCATTCAGCCAGTCTATGTCTTTTGGTTGGAGCACTTAATCCATTCACGTTTAAGGTAATTATTGATATGTATGTTCCTATTACCATTTTCTTAATTGTTTTGGGTTTGTTTTTGTAGGTCCTTTTCTTCTCTTGTGTTTCCCACTTAGAGAAGTTCCTTTAGCATTTGTTGTAGAGCTGGTTTGGTGGTGCTGAATTCTCTTAGCTTTTGCTTGTCTGTAAAGCTTTTGATTTCTCCATCGGATCTGAATGAGATCCTTGCTGGGTAGAGTAATCTTGGTTGTAGGTTCTTCCGTTTCATCACTTGAAGTATATCATGCCACTCCCTTCTGGCTTGTAGAGTTTCTGCTGAGAAATCACCTGTTAACCTTATGGGAGTTCCCTTGTATGTTACTTCTCGTTTTTCCCTTGCTGCTTTCAATAATATTTCTTTGTCTTTAATTTTTGCCAGTTTGATTACTATGTGTCTCGGCATGTTTCTCCTTGGGTTTATCCTGTATGGGATTCTCTGCACTTCCTGGACTTGGGTGGCTATTTCCTTTCCCATGTTAGGGAAGTTTTTGACTATAATCTCTTCAAATAATTTCTCTTGTCCTTTCTCTCTCTCTTCTCCTTCTGGGACCCCTATAATGCGAATGTTGTTGCGTTTAATGTTGTCCCAGAGGTCTCTTAGGCTGTCTTCATTTCTTTTCATTCTTTTTTCTTTACTCTGTTCCGCAGCAGTGAATTCCACCACTTTGTCTTCCAGGTCACTTATCCGTTCTTCTGCCTCAGTTATTCTGCTATTGATTCCTTCTAGTGTAGTTTTCATTTCAGTTATTGTATTGTTCATCTCTGTTTGTTTGTTCTTTAATTCTTCTAGGTCTTTGTTAAACATTTCTTGCATCTTCTCGATCTTTGCCTCCATTCTTATTCCGAGGTCCTGGATCATCTTCACTATCATTATTCTGAATTCTTTTTCTGGAAGATTGCCTATCTCCATTTCATTCAGTTGTTCTTCTGGGGTTTTATAGTGTTCCTTCATCTGGTACATAGCCCTCTGCCTTTTCATCTTGTCTATCTTTCTGTGAACGTGGTTTTTGTTCCACAGCCTGCTGGATTGTAGTTCTTCTTGCTTCTGCTGTCTGCCCTCTCTGGTCTGTAATTTTAACTATAGCTTTCATCTCTGTGCTACGTACAGTGCCTGGCACATAGTAGGAACTGAATATGCTTACTTAATGAATGAGGTAAAGGTACACATTGGTAAACAGATCTGTAAAATACAGATATGTTCCAAACAGGTGATATGTTCCCAAAGGGATACTTGGATGTCTCTCCCAGCTTCATGAGCCCAAACAGAAATGAAATAAGTGATGAATTTTTTCATATGTAAAGGATTATAGAAATGGACTCAATATGCCGTTATACTCAACTTCGCTAAAAGTGTTGTTCAAACCTATATTCTTACTGAAATTTTTGTCTGCCTATTTTATCAGTAACTGAATATGTTAACATCTCCCACTAAAATTGTCAATTTTTATTCTTCCTTGTCATTCTGTAATTTTTGCTTTATGTACCATGAGGTTATGTTATTAGAATAATACAAATTTAGAATTTAAAAAATCTTCCTGGCCAATTAAATCTTTACCATTATGAAGAGTCTCCCTTTATCTCTAGCACTACTTTTTGTTTTAGAGTCTGCTTAATCTATTCCAGCTTTCTTTAGTATTTAAGTAGTATTGCATGGTTTAGTTTTTTCCATCCCTTTTCTTTTGAACTTTTTGCATTTTTATAGTTTAGATATATCCCTTGTAAACAGCATGTAGTTGGATTTTGAATTTTTGTCCAGTCTGACAGTCTGTGCTAGCTGGCTACATGGACCAGTGGCCCCAGGTTCATCACTCCTCCAAATATTTATGTCCTTAAATAGTTTCCTCCCCTTGACTCTGGGATGGACCTGTAATTTGCTATCCAGTAGAATGTGGCAGCAGTGACAATGTGCTAGTTCCAAGCCTAACCCTTTTGGAAGCCCTGAGTTTGTATATAAGAGGTCTGCTTATCTCCCTGGAGAGACTACATGCAGAGGCACATGGAAAGGAAGAAGTCATGAAACTATTTGTACAAAAATCAAAGAATCCAATCAACAGTGAGAACCAATGCCCTACACATATGATCTCAGTCAAGCTGGTCCAGCTAACACTCACCATTGGAGCCATGCTAACTGAGGTGCCAGACATGAGAGTAAAGCTATCAGGGATGCTTTAGCCCCAGCAGAAAATCACCCAGAGATGAGATAAGCCATTCCCTTTGTGTCCTATCCAAGTTCCTGACCCATAGAATCATGAAATATTGGTAAAATGGTGGTAAAGTTACTAAATTTGGGGGTAGTTTGTTGCACAGCAATAGGTAACCAAGGGAGACCTTCAAGATGGTGGAGGAGTAATACGTGGAGATCACCTTCCTCCCCACAAATACATCAGAAAAACATCTACATGTGGAATAACTCCTACAAAACACCTACTGAATTTTGGCAGAAGACCTGAGACTTCCCAAAAGGCAAGAACCTCCCCACGTACCTGGGTAGGGCAAAAGAAAAAACAGAGACAAAAGAATAGGGACGGGACCCGCACATCTGGGAGGGAGCTGTGAAGGAGGAAAAGTTTCCACACACTAGGAAGCCCCTTCACTGGCGGAGATGAGGGGTGGCGGCGGGGAAGCTTCGGAGCCATGGAGGAGAGCACAGCAATAAAGGTGCAGAGGGCAAAGCAGAGAGATTCCTGCACAGAGGACTGGTGCCAACCAGCACTCACCAGCCTGAGAGGCTTGTCTGCTCACCCGCCAGGACGGGTGGTGGCTGGGAGCTGAGGCTCCAGCTTCAGAGGTCAGATCCCAGAGAGAGGACTGGGGTTGGCTGCATCAACACAGCCTGAGGGGGGCTGGTGCGCCACAGCTAGCGGGAAGGGACTCCGGGAAAAAGTCTGGACCTGCCTACGAGGCAAGAGACCATTGTTTCGGGGTGCACGAGGAGATGGGATTCAGAGCACCACCTAAATGAGCTCTAGAGACGGGCACGAGCGACAGCTATCAGCACAGACCCCAGAGACGGGAATGAAACGCTAAGGCTGCTGGTGCAGCCACCAAGAAGCCTGTGTGCAAGCACAGGTCACTCTCCACACCTCCCCTCCCAGGAGCCTGTGCAGCCCACCACTGCCAGGGTCCTGTTATCCAGGGACAACTTCCCCGGGAGAACACACGGCGCGCCTCAGGCTGTTGCAATGTCATGTCTGCCTCTGCCGTCGCAGGCTCACCCCGCATTCCGTATCCCTCCCTCCCCCCAGACTGAGTGAGCCAGAGCCCCCTAATCAGCTGCTCCTTTAACCCTGTCCTGTCTGAGCGAAGAACAGATGCCCTCAGGAGACCTACATGCAGAGGAGGGGCCAAATCCAAAGCTGAACCCCAGGAGCTGTGCGAACAAAGAAGAGAAAGGGAAATGTCTCCCAGCAGCCTCAGGAGCAGTGGATTAAATCCCCACAATCAACTTGATGTAACCTGCATCTCTGGAATACCTGAATAGACAATGAATCATCCCAAAATTGAGGTGGTGGACTTTAGGAGCAGCTGTAGACATGGGGTTTGCTTTCTGCGACTAATTTGTTTTTGGTTTTATGTTTATCTTACTTTAGTATTTAGAGTTTACTATCATTGGTAGATTTGTTTATTGATTTGGTAGCTCTCTTTTTTTCTTTATGTATAGATATATGTATATTTTCCTTTTTCTCTTTTTGTGAGTGTGTATGTGTATGTTTCTTTGTGTGATTTTGTCTGTAGAACTTTGCTTTTACCATTTCTCCTAGGGTTCTGTCTGTCCGTTTTTTTTTTTTGTTTTTTTGTTTGTTTCTTTGTTTTAGTACAGTTTTTAGTGCTGTTTATCATTGGTGGATTTCTTTTTTGGTTTGGCTGCTCTCTTCTTTCTTTCTTTCTTTTCTTTTTATTACTTTTTAATTTTTTTTATTTTTAAATATTTTTAAAAATAACTTTATTTTATTTTTTGCTTTCTCTCTTTCTTTTTTTATGCCTTTTCTTATGAGCCATGTGGCTGACAGGGTCTTGGTGCGCCAGCTGGGTGTCAGGCCTGTGCCTCTGAGGTGGGAGAGCCGAGTTCAGGACACTGGTCCACCAAAGACCACTGGGCCCCACCAGTTCAGGTCACTAGTCCACCAAAGACCTCAAATGGCAAAAGCTCTCCCAGGGATCTCCATCTCAATGCTAAGACCCAGCTCCACTCAACGACCAGCAAGCTACTGTGCTGGACACCCTATGCCAAACAACTAGCAAGACAGGAACACAACCCCACCCATTAGCAGACAGGCTGCGTAAAATCATAATAAGGTCACAGACGCCCCAAAACACACCACTGGACGCAGTCTTGCCCATCAGAAAGAACAGATCCAGCCTCATCCCCCAGAACACAGGCACCAGTCCCCTCCACCAGGAAGCCTACACAACCCACTGAACCAACCTTAGCCACTGGGGCAGAGAGAAAAAACAACGGGAACAACGAACCTGCAGCCTGCAAAAAGGAGACCCCAAACACAGTAAGTTAAGCAAAATGAAAAGACAGAGAAGCACACAGCAGATGAAGGACCAAGGTAAAAACTCACCAGACCAAACAAATGAAGAAAAAATAGGCAGTCTACCTGAAAAAGAATTCAGAGTAATGATAGTAAAGATGATCCAAAGTCTTAGAAACAGAATGAAGAAAATACAGGAAACGTTTAACAAGGACCTAGAAGAACTCAAGAGCAAATAAACAATGATGAACAACACAATAAATGAAATTAAAAATTCTTTAGAAGGAATCAGGAGCAGAATAACTGAGGCAGAAGAATGGTTGAGTGGCCTGGAAGATAAAATAGTGGAAATAACTACTGCAGAGCAGAATAAAGAAAAAAGAATGAAAAGAATTGAGGACAGTCTCAGAGACCTCTGGGACATTGAACACACCAACATTCGAATTATAGGGGTCCCAGAAGAAGAAGAGAAAAAGAAAGGGACTGAGAAAATATTTGAAGAGATTATAGTTGAAACCTTCCCTAATATGGGAAAGGAAATAGTCAATCAGGTCCAGGAAGCGCAGAGAGTCCCATACAGGATAAATCCAAGGAGAAACACGCCAAGACACATATTAATCAAACTATCAAAAATTAAATACAAAGAAAAAATATCAAAAGCAGCAAGGGAAAAACAACAAATAACATACAAGGGAATTCCCATAAGGTTAACAGCTGATTTTTCAGCAGAAAGTCTGCAAGCCAGAAGGGGGTGGCAGGACATATTTAAAGTGATGAAAGGGAAAAACCTACAGCCAAGATTACTCTACTCAGCAAGGATCTCATTCAGATTCGATGGAGAGATTAAAACCTTTAGAGAAAAGCAAAAGCTAAGAGAATTCAGCACCACCAAACCAGCTTTAAAACAAATGCTAAAGGAACTTCTCTAGGCAGGAAACACAAAAGAAGGAAAAGACTTACAATAACAAACCCAAAACAATTAAGAAAATGGTTATACGAATATACATATCAATAATTACCTTAAATGTAAATGGATTAAATGCTTCAACCAAATGACGTAGACTGGCTGAATGGATACAAAAACAAGAACCGGATATATGCTGTCTACAAGAGACCCACTTCAGACCTAGGGACACATACAGACTGAAAGTGAGGGGATGGAAAAAGACATTCCATGCAAATGGAAATCAAAAGAAAGCTGGAGTAGCAATTCTCATATCAGACAAAATAGACATTAAAATAAAGACTATTATAAGAGACAAAGAAGGACACTACATAATGATCAAGGGATCAATCCAAGAAGAAGATATAACAAGTATAAATATTTATGCACCCAACATAGGAGCACCTCAATACATAAGGCAAATGCTAACAGCCATAAAAGGGGAAATCGACAGTAACACAATCATAGTAGTGGACTATAACACCCCACTTTCACCAATGGACAGATCATCCAAAATGAAAATAAATAAGGAAACACAAGCTTTAAATGATACATCAAACAAGATGGAATTAATTGATATTTATAGGACATTCCATCCAAAAACCACAGAATACACTTTCTTTTCAAGTGTTCATGGAACATTTTCCAGGATAGATCATATCTTGGGTCACAAATCAAGCCTTGGTAAATTTAAGAAAATTGAAATTGTACCAAGTATCTTTTCTGACCACAACGCTATGAGACTAGATATCAATTACAGGAAAAAATCTGTAAAAAACACAAACACATGGAGGCTAAACAATACATTACTAAATAACCAAGAGATCATTGAAGAAATCAAAGAGGAAATCAAAAAATACCTAGAAACAAATGACAATGAAAACACGATGACCCAAAACCTATGGGATGCAGCAAAAGCATTTCTAAGAGGGAAGTTTATAGCAATACAATCCTACCTCAAGAAACAAGAAACATCTCAAATAAACAACCTAACCTTACACTTAAAGCAATCAGAAAAAGAAGAACAAAAACCCCCCAAAGTTAGAGGAAGGAAAGAAATCATAAAGATCAAATCAGAAATAAAGGAACAAGAATTGAAGGAAACAATAGCAAAGATCAATAAAACTAAAAGCTGGTTCTTTGAGAAGATAAACAAAATTGATAAACCATTAGCCAGACTCATGAAGAAAAAAAGGGAGAAGACTCTAATCAATAGAATTAGAAATGAAAAAGGAGAAGTAATAACTGACACTGCAGAAATACAAAGGATCATGAGAGATTACTACAAGCAACTATATGCCAATAAAATAGACAACCTGGAAGAAATGGCCAAATTCTTAGAAAAGCACAAGCTTCCAAGACTGAACCAGGAAGAAATAGAAAATATAAACAGACCAATCACACGCACTGAAATTGAGACTGTGATTAAAAATCTTCCAACAAACAAAAGCCCAGGACCAGATGGCTTCACAGGTGAATTCTATCAAACATTTAGAGAAGAGCTAACACCCATCCTTCTCAAACTCTTCCAAAAAATTGCAGAGGAAGGACACTCCCAAACTCATTCTATGAGGCCACCATCACCCTGATACCCAAACCAGACAAAGATACTACAGAAAAAGAAAATTACAGACCAGTGTCACTGATGAACATGGATGCAAAAATCCTCAACAAAATACTAGCAAACAGAATCCAACAGCACATTAAAAGGATCATACACCATGATCAAGTGGGGTTTATCCCAGGAATGCAAGGATTCTTCAATATACACAAATCAATCAATGTGATAAACCTTATTAACAAACTGAAGGAGAAAAACCATATGATCATCTCAATAGATGCAGAAAAAGCTTTTGACAAAATTCAACACCCATTTATGATAAAAACCCTTCAGAAAGTAGGCATAGATGGAACTTACCTCAAAATAATAAAGCCCGTATATGACAAACCCACAGCCAACATCATTCTCAATGGTGAAAAACTGAAAGCATTTCCTCTAAGATCAGGAACAAGACAAGTTTGTCCACTCTCACCACTATTATTCAACAGTTTTGGAAGTTTTAGCCACAGCAATCAGAGAAGAAAAAGAAATAAAAGGAATGCAAATCGGAAAAGAAGAAGAAAGCTGTCATTGTTTGCAGATGACATGATACTATACATAGAGATTCCTAAAGATGCCACCAGAAAACTACTAGAGCTAATCAATGAATTTGGTAAAGTAGCAGGGTACAAAATTAATGCACAGAAATCTCTTCCCTTCCTATACACTAATGATGAAAAATCTGAAAGAGAAATTAGGGAAACACTCCCATTTACCATTGCAACAAAAAGAATAAAATACCTAGGAATAAACCTACCTAAGGAGACATGCAGAAAACTATAAGACACTGATGAAAGAAATTAAAGATGATATAAACAGATGGAGAGATATACCATGTTCTTGGAGTGGAAGAATCAACTTTGTGAAAATGACTATACTACTCAAAGCAATCTACAGATTCAATGCAATCCCTATCAAACTACCAATGGCATTTTTCACAGGAGTAGAACAAAAAATTTCACAATTTGTATGGGAACACAGAAGACCCTAAAGTGCCAAAGCAATCTTGAGAAAGAAAAATGTAGCTGGAGGAAACAGGCTCCCTGACTTCAGACTATACTACAAAGCTACAGTAATCAAGACAGTATGGTATTGGCACAAAAACAGAAGTATAGATCAATGGAACAGGATAGAAAGCCCAGAGATAAACTCACGCACATATGGTCACGTTATTTTTGATAAAGAGGCAAGAATATACAATGGAGAAAAGACAGGCTCTTCAATAAGTGGTGCTGGGAAAAGTGGACAGCTACATGTAAAAGAATGAAATTAGAACACTCCCTAACACCATACACAAAAATAAACTCAAGGGCTTCCCTGGTGGCGCAGTGGTTGAGAATCTGCCTGCCAATGCAGGGGACACGGGTTCGAGCCCTGGTCTGGGAGGATCCCACATGCCGCGGAGCGGCTGGGCCCGTGAGCCACAATTACTGAGCCTGCGCATTTGGAGCCTGTGCTCCGCAGCAAGAGAGGCTGCGATAGTGAGAGGCCCGCGCACCGCGATGAAGAGTGGCCCCCGCTTGCCACAACTGGAGAAAGCCCTCGCACAGAAACGAAGACCCAACACAGCCATAAATAAATAAATAAATAAATTAAAAAAAAAAAAAAAAGGACTGGCTGTAGCATGAGGCTCACTGTGCGTCAGATTCTTCTGGGCTTCTATTTAAAAAAAAAAAAAAAAAAAAAACTCAAAATGGATTACAGACCTAAGTGTAAGGCCAGACACTATCAAACTCTTAGAGGAAAACATAGGCAGAACACTCTATGACATAAATCACAGCAAGATCCTTTTTGGCCCACCTCCTAGAGAAATGGAAATAAAACAAAAATAAACAAATGGGACCTAATGAAACTTAAACGCTTTTGCACAGCAAAGGAAAACATAAACAAGACAAAAATACAGCCCTCAGAATGGGAGAAAATATTTGCAAATGAAGCAAGTGACAAAGGATTCATCTCCAAAATTTACAAGCAGCTCATGCAGCTCAATATCAAAGAAACAAACAACCCAATCCAAAAATGGGCAGAAGACCTAAATAGACATTTCTCCAAAGAAGATATACAGATTGCCAACAAACACATTAAAGGATGCTCAACATCACTAAGCATTAGAGAAACGCAAATCAAAACTACAATGAGGTATCACCTCACACCAGTCAGAATGGCCATCCTCAAAAACTCTACAAACAATTAATGTTGATGAGGGTGTGGAGAAAAGGGAACCCTCTTGCACTGTTGGCGGGAATGTAAATTGATACAGCCACTATGGAGAACAGTATGGAGGTTCCTTAAAAACCTAAAAATAGAACTACCATACGACCCAACAATCCCACTACTGTGCATATACCGTGAGAAAACCATAATTCAAAAAGACACATGCACCCCAATGTTCATTGCAGCACTATTTACAATAGCCAGGACATGGAAGCAACCTAAGTGTCCATCGACAGATGAATGAATAAAGAAGATGTGGCACATATATACAATGGAATATTACTCAGCCATAAAAAGAAATGAAATTGAGTTATTTGTAGTGAGGTGGATGGATAGAGTCTGTCCTGCAGAGTGAAGTAAGTCAGAAAGAGAAAAACAAATACCATATGCTAACACATATATATGGAGTCTAAAAAAAAAAATGGTTCTGAAGAACCTAGGGGCAGGACAGGAATAAAGATGCAGACATAGAGAGTGGACTTGAGGACACGGGGTGGGGGAAGGGTAAGCTGGGACGAAGTGAGAGAATGGCATGGACATATATACACTACCAAATGTAAAATAGATAGCTAGTGGGAAGCAGCCACATAGCACAGGGAGATCAGCTTGGTGCTTTGTGACCACCTAGAGGGGTGGGATAGGGAGGGTGGGAGGGAGAAGCAAGAGGGAGGAGATATGTGTATATATGTATATGTATAGCTGATTCACTTTGTTATAAAGCAGAAACTAACACACCATTGTAAAGCAATTATACTCCAATAAAGATGTTAAAAAAAAATAGGTAACCAAAAAAATCTTTTTCATTAAATTAAGGTCTGTTTTCACTTAATATAATTAGCGATATATTTGGATTTAAATCTACCATCTTATTAAGTACTTCCTATTTGTCTTGCCTGTTATATAGTTAGTTTTGTCCTATCTTACACTTAGATTGATTACCTTTTATTACTCCATTACTTCTCTCCTTTTAGATTGCAAATTGTATGATGCGATGGTTAATTTTATATGTCATTTGGCTGTGCTACAGTGCCCAAATATTTAGTCAAACATTATTCTAGATGTTTCTGTGAAAATGTTTATTGGATGAGATCAACATTAAAATTAGTGCACTTTGAGTAAAGCAGATTACCCTCCACTACATGGCTGAGTTTCATCCATTCAGTTGAAGGCCTTAATAAAACAAAGACTGATCTCCCCTGAGCAAGAAGGAATTCTGCCAGCCAACTGATTTTGGACTCAAACTGCAATTCTTCTTTGGGCTTCCAGCTTGTCAGACTACCCTGTAGATTTTGGACTTCCAAGCCCCTCCGTAATCACTTGAGCCAATTCCTTAAAATAAGTGTCTCTCTCTCTCTCTCTCTCTCTCTCTCTCTCTCTCGCTCTTGCTCTCACTCTACACACACACACACACACACACACACACACACATGTATACACACACGCTGTTAGCTCTTTATCTCTGGAGAGCCTTGACTAATACACATAGTCTTATATCATTCCTTTAGTGATTTTTGTAGAGATTACAAAATGTATTCTTGACTTAGAGTCTATTATTAATTGTAACTTTTTCCGTTCTCCTAGACAATGCAGATTTCAGAACACTTGATTCCTTTTCCCCTCTCCTGACATATATACAGTTGTTGTGTATTTCTAAATACAGAAGACATTACTACTATTGACTTAAATATTTAATATCAATATTCATGTAGAATTATCCACATATTTATTATTTTGATTGATCTTTATTTCCTGTCTTTTTAAAAAATAAATTTATTTATTTATGGCTGCGTTGGGTCTTCATTGCTGCGTGCGGGCTTTCTCTAGCTGCAGAGAGCATGGGCTTCTCGTTGCGGTGGCTTCTCTTGTTGCGGAGCATGGGCTCTAGGCGCGCAGGCTTCAGTAGTTGTGGCATGCGGGCTCAGCAGTTGTGGCTCATGGGCTCTAGAGTGCAGGCTCAGTAGTTGTGGCTCACGGGCTCTTGAGCACAGGCTCAGTAGTTGTGGTGCATGGGCTTAGTGACTCCGCAACATGTGGGATCTTCCCGGACTAGAGCTCGAACCTGTGTCCCCTGCATTGGCAGGCGGATTCTTAACCACTGCACAACCAGGGAAGCCCTCCTCATGTATCTCTGATTTAACAATTAGGATTCCTTCTGCCTAAAGAATGCCACTATCAATCTGCTGGTGACAAATACTCTATTTTGAAAATTTCACCTTCATTCTTAAAATATTTGCTTTTAGTCCTTTGAAGTTATCATTCTATCATTTTCTGGCTTAAGATAGTTCTGTTATTAAGTAAGTTGTGGGACTTCCCTGGTGGTCCAGTGATTAAGACTCCACACTCCCAAAGCAGGGGGCCCAAGTTCAATCTCTGGTCAGGGAACTAGAGCCCACATGCTGCAACTAAAAGATCCTGCATGCCGCAACAAAGATCCTGCATGCTGCAACAAGGATCCCACAACTAAGACTCAGCGCAGCCAATAAATAAATAAATAAATATTTTTTAAAAAAATTAGTTGTAAGTCTAAGTTTTGTTTCTTTAAAGATCAATTCTTATTTTCTCTAGCTGCTCTTAAGATTTTTCTTTGTCTTTGGATTTTAGCAGTTTTTTCATGATGTGTTTATGTGTCAATTGTGTTGATTAAAAAATTTTTTTTTATCCTGCTAGGAATTCATTCATTCAAATATTATTTCTGCCCAATACTGTCTTTTCTTTCCTTCTGGAATTCCATTCATGTGCATATTAAACTTTACCACTGTATCTTCTACATGCTTTCCCTGTGTTCTGTATTTTCCATCCTTTTTATTCTTTGTGCTTCATTCTGAGTATTTTTTTCTGACTTATCTTCTAGTTCCCTAATTTTATATCTGTGTCTAATATGTTATTATACCCATCACTGAGTTATTTTCAGTTAGTGAACTTTTTGGTTCTAAAATTTTCATCTGTTTCTTTTTTCAAGTTTCTAGTTATCTGCCTAAATTATTAATCTTGTGTTTTATTTATTTATATATAGTAAGCATTGTTATTTTTAAATCTATGTTTGATAATTTCACTCTCTGAACTCCTTTTGGGTCTGTTTTTGTTCTCTGTTGTTTCTGCTGATTTTCTTTCCTTGTATGACTTACTTTTAATTGTACACTAGACTTTGTATTTGCAAAATTGTTAGTAGAAATGACTTCAGGCCTAACATGATATTACTTTACTCCAGGAAGGATTTTAGTTTGCCTCCACCAAGGGCTTGTGGGTATTAGCTCAAGGGAATTATCCTAATCCACTCTCAGGGTTGAGATGTTTTGAAAATGAGATGTCACCCATTTACTTCTAGGATGTAGCCATTTGGATTCCTAGTACAAAGCAAGGGAGTTTCAACAGAGCTCTCCTCCTGCCTCTTTAGCACACCCTGAATTCCAATCACTGTCCCTCATCCCTGCTCATCGTCTCAGCAACCTTCTATGGAATGGATAAATGGACATCCCTGGGCCTCCATCATTCCTCAGATCCATGGCCTGGTAATTCCTATCATGTTAGCTCTCTGATGCCTTTGAATTGATTTTTAAATATTTTGTTGAGTTTTTCTAGTCTCCTCAATAGGAGGATTGGTCCAAATTAATCCCAATACCAGGGCTTATACAAATGTAGCTATGATTAAACATAGGTAGTTGTTTTTAAGAAGGACTTTGAAAAAGATCCTTAAAGGAAAAAAGAATTAAGACTTTCATTCACAATCTTTTGAGTCCAAGTGGCAGCTCAGTATTTAGGAATGTTGTATCCTAGTTCTGATATCATTTGAGGAAAGTTACTTCTTTTATTGACAAATACTATTGAACATCATTTTTGTTCTGAAACTATTCTAAGAAATTACATTATAAGGATGAAAAAGACATGATCACTGACCTCAAGGGGCTTGAAGTCTAGATTCCGTGTTGGTAAACTGGTTATTTTTGGACGCATCAATTCATGATCAAAAAGTCTTTTGTTAAATACACATGATACAATGATAAATACATTTAAAATTTAAACACGTATATTTGAGTTCCTATCACTTTTCAACCTAAACATGAGGGCATTTTAAACAATATATTTTCTAATGCATTTGTCTTCGAGTAAAGTTTACTAATGAGTACGTTCTTTTAAAGTATTTTGGAGAAAGAAGAATACAAGCTTCGGGACTTCCCTGGTGGTGCAGTGGTTAAGAATCCACCTGCCAATGCAGGGCACACAGGTTCCAGCCTTGGTCCGGGAAGATCCCACATGCTGTGGAGCAACTAAGCCCATGTGCCACAACTACTGAGCCCGTGCTCTAGAGCCCGCAAGCCACAACTACTAAGCCCGCATGCCTCAACTACTGAAGCCCACGTGCCTAGAGCCCATGCTTGGCAAAAAGAGAAGCCACTGCAATGAGAAGCCCACGCACCACAACGAAGAGTAGCCCCCGCTCGCCACAACTAGAGAAAGCCTGTGCGCAGCAACGAAGACCCAACGCAGCCAAAAACAAATAATAAATAAATTTATTTAAAAAAAAAAGAATACAAGCTTTGCAGGAGATCTTAAACGCCAGGATCCTTTTTTTCCTAAAGATTTAGGCTGTTTCCTAGACTTTTTACTCTGTAAACTCCTGGGAAAAAGCTACTCACTCTGAAACGTCATTATTTTTAATCAGAGCTTTTCCTTTGTAGGTATTCAAAGCCCTCTAAAATAGCCTCTAAGTATAAACGCGTCCCTGGACTCTGAACTGTGTGACAGATTTCCTAAGAGACCTGAGCCTTACCCGCAGAGATTATTTAAATGTGCCAGCCTCTCTGGGGTGAATCAGTCAGTAGAGAGGACCAGCAGAGAAAGCTTAGTGGATGCAGATGCAGTAGATTCATTATTTGACCATGGACAAGTTACGTCACTTTTCTGGATTTGTTTTCCCATCCATGATAGATTGGGCTCCTAGATGATATATCTCTAAAGTATATATAACTTCCAGTTCTCAAATTCTGCAATTCTTCTGGAATTGAGGAGGATTGTTTTGTCACCTGAGCTGAAAATAGATTAGAAGGAAAAACAGAAACTAAAGTTCCATATATCAAGTAAGACACTAGTGCAATAATCTATAAGGAGATGAAGACCTATGTTAGTGGCCACCATGACAATGACCAGCAGAGATAAAACAAGACTGAGGTCTGAGGAGACTATCGCTCTCCAGAAGCCACCTTCTCTCAAACTTTCTTCCTTCTTACCTCTTCTCCCTTTCTGCTACACTGCTCCTCTAGAAACTTCCTTGACTTTGTCCACATGAGGGGGTAACAGTGATTGAGCTTAAGGGAGAAAGTGAAGCAACTCTTGCTTCAAATGAAGCACACTGTACATTTGCCTTGTGGTCTCTTACTCTGAATGCAGCTACGAGGCCCTCCAGGACAGTGTAATGAAAAACAAATGGAACTAGTAGATGACTGGACAAATCGTATAAACAGTGTTTTCATCTGTGGAATGAGGGGATGAAACTTCCATTTTTGTTATTATATATTGTGATTCCTATAATTCTTCTGGATCTCTGTCACCCCCACAGTTTGACTTGTTTAATTGTCAGTAGGCAGCTTGTTTCATATTCTGCCCACTTTATACTTAGAGCCTGGCACATATACAGTTAACATTCATTTTTCAGGAAGGAAATGAACTTCTGTTAGCACCTACTATGCCTCAGCCACAGTCCAGGTCTCTTTCATATACTCTTTTAAAAAAAAAATCCATTCAACACATTTGTGAGATAGGTATCACTACTCTAGTTTTTGAAGATGTAGATATAGGAACTCAGAGATTTAATTATCAGGATCAAAATGATAGCAGTAAAATGGAGCCTTAATTTTGTCACTTACCCTCTATTTGACAGGTTATTTTTCTATGCCTGTTTCCTTATCTGTAAAGTTGGAATTAGTAAGAGTTAGGATAGGGTTGGCAGATTTAACAACAAAAAAACCCCATAACAAACTAGGAAGTATTTCCCAAATGGAACATTCTTATGCTGAAATTCAGATTTAGCTGGGCACACCTGTATTTTATCTGGCAATGCTATTTTAGCACTATGGTTACGACAATGCATGTAAAGAACTTTGCCCAGCCCATATCACTTAGTGAGCGCTCAGTAAATGCTTATTAAATTTTGGATCTGATTCCTAAGTCTTTTTTTTTTTCTTTTTACCTCAGACACGTTGAGCTTAGTTTCCACATAAAATTTCAGTCAAGCGAGGGTGATACTACTTTAAGTTTCTATTAGTGCTTTACCGTTCCTAAAGCTCTTTCAAAGCCTGGCCAATGGCGGAAAGCTCCTGAGGAAACCCACAACAGATCGGGCTTTTGAGGGCCGTCGCTGCAGTCCCAGCACAGGCTCCACGGACGGACCAGACGGGCGGCCACCCGTCGCTCCGCCCAGCCGCGCTCCGCCTCCGCCCCATCTCCGCCACTCAGCGGCCGCGCCGCGCCCCGCCGCATTCCTATAGGTCCTTCCAGGGGCAAGCGAGGCCTTTCCATTTTCCCGCCTTCCCCAGCCCCTCCTCAGCCCGAAACCCGACTGGCCCACAACGTCTCCGCCCTGCCTTCCGTGCGAGCCCCGCCCTTCCGGACACAACATCCCCCTTCCTCCCCCACCTGCCGCCTGGGCAGCCTGCCGGGTCCCAGGCCTGGCCCCCCGGTAGGAGGTGGGAGGGGACAGGGAGGGACGGGCGGAGCCCCCCTCCCAAGGGGTCGCTGGAGGCGGGGACCGGAGGGAGGGGCGGGGCTCATCTCCTTGGCGCCGCGTTGCCATGGCAGCGGGGGAGGGCGGAGGGAGGGGAGGAAGAGAGCCGGAGGGGGATGTGGTACTGCCGCGGCCGCCACCGCAGCTGCCGCTGCCTGCTCGTTGCCGCGTCTTCCCGGAGGCGGCTACTGGAAGCCGCCGGGAGCAGCTGCGGTGCTCTGCCATATTGTGTCTTCCCCTGCTCGTTCCTCACCCCTCCGCTGCGGCGGCCGAGCTGACGGTGAGTCCCGGGAGGAGCGGCGCCCTCCTCAGCCGGCGCCGCCCGGCGTCCGCGCTCCGGGCAGCGCGTGCGGCGGCCGCCGGGCGTGAGGCGCGGAGGCGGCTGTCCCCGGACGGGCCCGGACATTTTTGTCCCGTGAGGGATTGGCGCTGGCGCGGGGGTCTCCCCTGCGCGCGCGCCTTGGGTGGCGTGTGGGCTCCCGGGGGGGTGGCGAACTGAGGGTAGTGTGGCCCCGTGAGGAGTTAGGAGTTTTTCCTGAGGGGTGTAATGACCGCCCGGGAGCGGGTGTCGTGCGGCGGAAACCGCGGCGAGGGGTGCCGGCTCTTCAGAAAGGCTCGGAGGTGGCCCCGAGGACGCTTAGCGCTCGACTCGGGACGAATCTGCTGTTGGGGGAAGCGCCCCAAGCCCGTCGGGAGTCTTTGCAGCACACACCCACCCCTCCCCCCGCCCCCGGCATGAAGTGCTGCGAGACGTGCCGGGCGTGGAGTCCTCGCCCGGCCCTGGGCGGACTGGCTGGGCCCGGCCAAATAGTGCCCGGGGAGGCTCCGGGCGCGGCCGGCAGTGAACTTCGAGCAGCGGGGCGGCTGGGCGTTGGGGGTGGGCAGGGGCGGGTCCCGGATGTGGGGGTGGCCGACCCCGGCACCCTCTGGCCCCTCCTCCAGCGGGCGCCCGGGGGGCCTCCGAGGGTGGCTGTCTTGGTGGGATGGGAGTTAGTGTTTCAGCGATGCAATATGGACACTTCCTGTTCGCCGCTTCTCTTGGGCCCTTGGTTACCTCTGTCCTTACCGGGAAGGTGAGAGGTCGTGTGGGCGTGTGCGAGGCCTTTCAGCCTTCTGAGTTCGCCCCATCGCAACAGCAGCGAGGCTGGAACCCGGGAGGACGGTGGGAGTCAGGGGAAAGCGGCCCATGTGCGTAGTGCTGCATCTTACTCAACTCCACCCCATTGCCCCTTTGCAGAATGCCTCTGTTCCCATCGCAGCTCATGGGAGTTGGCGTGTCTTAATTCACTGGGGGCACACTCTCGGGATCTTCCTGGACCTGATTTCTGCTTTAAAGCCTCTTTAAAGCAGCCTCTGTACTTGGTTTTCTCCTTACAGAAAAAAGTCTTAGCGTGCAAAGAAATGACACATACTTTATTTCTTCTACCCCAACTCCGAGGTTGTGGGAGGAGGTTATTATTTCTAGGTTAGTTTACGCTGTTAATCTTGTCTTCTGCTTGTGACAGCCACGTGGCCGGTTGAGTGTAACTGAGCGCCCTAGCGCAGCTAGGGCTGAGGCTTCACTGGTAGCCAGGGGGCTTTGTAACCATGCAGTAGCTTTGCCTCCACGTTTATTTTGGTGTTTTCTGAGATGGGGAAGTGGAAAAAGCTGAACCGTTCATGTCTATCTCTGTTCCAACCGAATGGAAGACTTTGTTTTCTAGCAGTCCTTGTAAGGTATATATTGACATTTTTGCCTTCTGCTGTTTTGATGATTTATCTTTAAAATCTAAGCAGCAGTGTTAGGTACCATTAAGGAGTGATGGGGAATAGAAGAGTACATTATGGAGTTTCTCAACTTTGGGAAAAAATCGTTTGAATTTCAGAGTCATTAATGAGAGTTTCTAATGTAAACAGAAATAATCACATTCTGCAGGATTTCTTTTTGATAGTTTCATAAAAATCTCAGTTTTTCTCTTTTTACATAAAAATTGTGAACTGAAAAGATATAAATATATTACCAGTGAAAATACTTGCTTAGGGATAAAATAAATACTTGTTTGATTTGTGCATGGGCACTTTCTTAAGCCTTTTTAAGGAAAAGTATTAACAGTTCATATAAATGTTAATGTCAACAGATATTAAGGGTATGAAACTAAAGTTTTAGAATATATAAAAGTAAAAGATCAAGGGCTGAAGATCAAAAAATTAATAAAAAGTAAAATAAAATGAAATAATTTTAAATAAATTATTCTATAGTAAGATAAAGGTTGAAGATAAACTTTTGGAGAGTTTGGAATTTTTAGAATTTAAGAATTACATACAATCCTTGGTTACTAGTGCATCATGTTTCATTTTGTAAATGTTTTGGTGAATTTGAATTATTTCTGTAACATGTTTTTATTTGAATCAGTTTTACTTGAAGAGTGCTAAACCATAGAAAACATTTAGCATGTTTAAAAGAACTGTGCGGAGAAGTTACAGTAGCACCATTTATTAGAATTTTAATTATGCCGTAATAGTGGTTTTCAGTCAGTGAAGCTAATAGTTAAAAAGATTGGAGAGGCTTAGGTGTGCAAAAGATAATGCAATTGAGAAATGAATATGTGTGCTGACAACTGAGAGCAGTGCATAGTTGAGAAAGAAAACTAAATGAGGTGAAGAAATACTTATATAAAGCAGGAAGCACTGAAAACATATGCTGGGAGATAGCTACATTATTAGTTATGGGATCCGGCTATCAAATAAAACTTTAAAAAGTGCCATCCAAACAAGGATTAATCTTGTTCTTATGGCAGCTTGTATGTGTGTGCCTTGCTTTTAGATTGTTGTCATTTTAGTAAGTGGGTTTTGCATAAATGCAAAAAGGTCCTCCAAAAACAAAGTTTTGAGGGCCCAATTCTTTGCTGATTTTTTTTTTTTAATTTTTAATTTTTGGCTGTGTGGGGTCTTCGTTGCGGCCCGCAGGCTTCTCTCTAGTTGTGGTGTTCGGGTTTTCTCTCTCTAGTTGTGGCGCACTGGCTTAGTTACCCCACGGCATGTGGGATCTTAGTTCCCTGACCAGGGATCAAACCTGGGTCCCCTGCATTGGAAGGCGGATTTTTTACCACTGGACCACCAGGGAAGTCCCTTTGCTGATTTCTTAGGGAAGAAAAAGTGCTCTAATATTTGATTCCTATTCTTGGGTTGAAGAGACATGATTAATATATGTGAAAAAAAGTTTACAATGTGAGATGATATAATTCGGAGTTAAATTGTGTGATGCAGGCAGGTGCTGTAACAGTTGAGAACGAAACTAGAGGGTTTGCGTAGATAGGGGAGGCTTCTTGAAGAAAGTAAGGCTTTTGTTTTCAAAAGTCTAACCTTCATGTTACTCGCATTAGATTAATTTTCCTAAAGGTTGTATCACTCTAACAACCAAAACACTTTATTTCAAGCATAATACCAAATTTCTTCTCAAGATTTTTCAAAACTTTGGTCCCACTCTTCTCTCTTCTTATCTATCACTAACCTACAGGAACTGTTCATTATTCACTACTTCAACATGGTATAACAATTTACTACTTTTTACGTTTGCTGATACAACATTTTTCTGTTGGAAATGCACCTGCACACATCCTCTTAACTGTTGAAGGTCTTCTCAAACTTGAGGCTTGGTTAAAATCTTGATTGTCCTGTGAGCCTTAGAATCATAGAATTTTAGACCTGTCTTCCACCTCTCCAACTGAAATTCTTTTCTCTAATAGCATATTATTCTGTTGGGTTGTAGCATTCTATACTGCCTTGTTTTTATTTAATAAATATTTTTTGAGCACCTACCATGTGCCAGGCACTGTTATAGTAACTGAGGCTACAGCCTTGAATAAGACAAATTCCCATATTCTTTGTTATCTTTTTAGGTTTTATCACCCCAAGAAAATTATAGTCTTTGACCACCCAGAGGAGTCTTTCCGCCCCCCCCCTCAGGTATATGTTATATGCTTAGTGAGTATTTGATTATTTTCTGAGTAAAGAAAAGGCAGCACTTATGAGGTGGAGAGATGGATGGAAAGGTCTTTCTTTATAAGTGAAGGGTACAAAGGAATAACCAATTATGGATGGGCTTGAAAACATCACTTTTGAATTTAAACATGGTTTAATGCCAAAAAAAAAAAGGTGGCATTTAAGCTTGGGAATGATAGGATAAAATCCTTATTTGAGGAAGGTTCATTTGACAGCAGTGTGCAGGACTAATTATTGACTATGGGAAGGAAAGAGATCTATTAAAGGACAAATTAATAACTTTGAGGAGGAGGTTTGGAAGGGGAGCATAATCAAGAAGATGGTAAGTTTAGTTGGAATGTTAGGTGAGTGGGAGATATCAAGGTGAATATAACCTTTAATGACTAGAGATTAGAGCTGTGAGATAATCCATTCAATATAGAGGTGACAGCTAATGTTAACAATTTTTTGTTATAGAGTTAGTAATTGAAGTGTTGAGGCCTAAGAATGATGCTTTGGGAAACAAGAATAAGGGGCATCTGCTTTGGTCATATGTGACTTCATAATTAATACTGTAGACTTGTTCAATAACTTAATTTCCACTCTATGAGAATGCTACCAAATATATAGGAACCAAAAGAATGTTTATCATCATCCACTTCCAAAGGATTTTGATTCATATATTTCTTATTCCCCTTACCCTAACTTTTTAAATTTAAATAAACGTTTAATTTTAGAATAGTTTTGCAGTTACAGAAAAGTAGCAAGATAGTAGAGTATATCTCACCCAGTTTACCCTATGGTTGACATCTTATATTACAGTGGTACAGTTGTCACAACTAAGGAAACAAAATTGCTACTTTACTGTTAACTAAATTGCATACTTTATTCAGATTTCATTAGTTTTTCCCTAGTGTCCTTTTTCTGTTCCAGAATTCTAGTTTCTCAAATTTTTCTTATTTCTGATAATTGTGACAGTTTTTAGGAGTACTAGTCAGAAATCTTATAGAACGTCCCTCAGCTGAGATTTATCTAACATTTTCCTCATGATTAGACTGGGGTTAGAGTCTTAGGGAGGAAGAGAACAGAGGTGAAGCGCCATTTTCTTCACAGCCTATTAAGGGTATATACTAAGAACATAAAATTGATATAATGTTAACAAACATTGATCACCTGTTTGAGGTCTTTGTCGGGTTTCACTCCCCACCCAATCATACTCTTTGGAATCAAGTTACCAAGCACAGCTCATGCTCAAGGCCTTGACCTAATTTTAATTCATGTATTTCTTTATTTCCCTCGACCTAATTTTCTTGTCCATAAATAAACATTAAAGTTGGACAAATATTCATTGAGCATCTTCTGTATTTAAGTGCTAAGGGTATAGTGGTGAGCAAGAGACATCATTTCTACTCTTTTGGAGTCTGCCTGATGTGAACATAAAATAAATAGAATTTATCCCCTCACCTACATAGGTCTTATTTCACTGACAGTTGTAAGCATAGTATTACTGTAAGCCTAAAAGGCTAAATAAAGTTCTTAAGTAGCCATTTAGAAAATATGCTGTTATCACAAAGATTAAATATATATACCATTACAATAACCATCTTTTTGCTACCAGCATGGATAAGGGAAAATTACTTTGATTCTCTCCAAGTAGATGTATTACTGTTTAATTAGCAGAGTAGTTTAATTATTGTTAATTATCTTCATATCTTATAAAGTTTGCAGGTTGTATAAGAAAATTCTTGGCTTCTTGATTTTATTTCAGAGGCATTTGGTGCTTTTGCTACTTAGAGGTTTTTTCCTAAGAAGTGGTTTGAAAGACGTGTTGAATAAGAATTTCAGTTAATTTTTTCTACTTAACTGGGTTAACTAAAAGCACTGTTACTTTGGACTCTTATTGAAATTCTCCCTAAAATGTATTATTAATACATTTACACTTTTCACATTTTATGGTGTTCAGCCCTCTGAGCATAATTTAATATTTAAATTAGAATTTTGACACAGAGAACAGTTATTTTGAGTTTTTATATAACCTTGGAGGTAGAGAATTGAGGAAATTGATAAACTTATATCCTTGTGGTTTGTTTATCTTAAAAGAGGAAATACAGGAAAAAAGGAAGAGATTTCTTGTAAATTGAGATTTTACTATTCCTTCTGCCTGCCCTATGCCTCTGTCCAACTCCTCCATCCTTAAAAGTTCAATTTAAATTCTACCTCTATGCTGATTGAGCAACATTTATTAATAATCATGGCAACAATTACTACCTTTTATCAGGTGCCTACTATGTTTTGGCATGGCATTATACTAGACACATGAGTATATAATTTAATTCTCCAAAACAACTATGCAGGACATATTTTATTATAAAGAAACAGAAGTTATGTAAATGCAGACCTGGGTGTTTGAGCCCAGGTCTGTCAGATTTTAAAATTTCATATTCTTTGTGCTGTGACCTGAAGTCTTTGAAAAATAGATATTTGCCAGGATGAGATACTTCTTTCCCAGGAAAAAGTAAGGAAGAATACAGGGTAAAGAGAGCAAACTAATATTTATAGAATGCCTATTCTGTGACATGAATGCCACTACTTTATTGTCATAGTGAATTAAGTAAGTGGTGTTATTCCTTGGGATGTAAGGGGGTTAAGTCATTTGTCAGAGATTGCATAAGAAAGTTGGTAGGTGATGGGTCTGCTTGACTTCAAAGCCTTATTAGTCTTTTACTTTTCTAGTACAGGATGCTGCTATTTTTATTCATTCATTTAAACATTTGCTTACTAATTGTTATGGTCTGCGGTAGAGCATAAAAGTGAATGTATTTTTGTTCTGCCTACAAGGATTTATATTCTAGTACAATATTTCTTAAATGTATGCTAGAGAATCAATATAGTAAATTGTGACCAACATCTCTTAAATACAATCAAATAGAAAATTTCAGTGTGTTGTATGTGGTAAGGGTAAAAGTGCTATTTCATTTTGTTTCCATTACATATGTAAGTGTATCATGGATCTCTTATAAAAATATACTTCTTATTGTGGGATAGCATCAAAAGTTTGAAAACTACTGGTCTAGTGGCTGAGTTGGAAAGGTAAGCAAATAATTATGAATAATCAGAAATAGCAAGTAAGTTCTATAATAGGGCTCTAAATAGTATGCTAAGGAAGCATGATTGGAAAAAATTGTATAATTCAAGGAAGGTTCCTAGAGAGATGACTTTGAGTCTCTCTGAAACATGGGGTGGAGAGCCTAAAATACATCTAAAAGCATGAAGAAGTTAAAGAGCATTGTATACTCAGGAAGCTTGGGGTGGTGTGAAATAGGTGCAAACAGGAGCCAGATTTTTTGTGGAAGTTGTAGGCCACTGTACTAAAGATTGTAGATTTTATTAGGCCCATAGTTTTTCTGGAGTCTCATGGCATTCTTTTGCTAAAGAACAGATACATTTGTATATTTGATTCTATCATACAATCTAGAAACAATTTTAGGCATAGAAAATTTGACCACATAACACATTACGTAGTATAAAATGGTGGGTATGAGCACAACTTTTGATAAAAACAATCACAACCAAAAAAAGATTAAGCCGTTTTGAGGCGACGATCAAATGTTCCTTTTCTACTTTTTCTTGCATTTTTGCTATTGCTAGCAGACTAATGGTAGCAGGTGCTAAAGTTTGAAGAAAACTTTATAAGAGAAAATTGTTCGTTTTTTTCCTTTGAATTGGAAGACAGCCATTATTCAATTTTGAGGCCAGTAGGGACCCTCTATTGGAATATTAATATCAGACCCATTTCTGTAAGCCACAGTTTGCAGCCTTTACCTACAGTTGTGTTTTGTTTGGCCTGGAATATTTTTAAAAAATTTTTTGCATATTTGCCAACATTTAAATATTGGTACATTTCACACAAAAATCTAGAGTTCTTTTGTCCCTTGAAAAATTGAACATCGTGGCAGCATTGGTTTCATAGGTTGATGAAGCTTATAAGCAGCTGCCCTCTTTTGGCAGTTTCCATCATTCTCTGTTGTCTTACAGCAGACCAGCTTCACTTGTTTGTTGCCTGCCTGGTTCTTGTAAGGCTTTTGAATTGCCTGCTGTGTACTGTTATTTTGTGAAGTGTTTTAAAAGGGGGATTTGGGGTCTTTGAAAGATCATTCTGCCAGTATTGTAGAAGATGGATTGGAGGAATATGAGATGCGTCTGGTTAGAATTTTAATGTAGGTGGGATGCCCTTTTCTTCTTCTGAACCCATATTACTTTGTACCTTTCTCAAAGCACTTACTATATATAGCTTCCTCTTATATGTGTTACATATCTCTTCAACTAAATTGTAAACACCTCATACATAACATGTGCTGAGTGAATGCTTGTTGAATTTAATTATATTTATTTTTAAGAACACCATGTTTGTCTCAAAGGTGAGTTTTCTTGGCAGTTTTAGAGTACCTCTTAACTGAAAAAATCTTTTACAAATTTTAAGTATTAGTTGCAATTTATTCTAAGAATGAGTAAATGTCAAACACTTTAAAACCATCTGTTACATGTGAAAAACAGAACAGGTAGGTTCTGTATAATAAGACGGTGGACTTTTAATTCATTGTCCTGTTTGCCAAACATCAGGATGAAACGCTGTGGGAAACTTGTCTCTTGGTTTGCCGTGTAATTTTTTTAAGTCATTTTGAAGATTATTCCAAGAGCTTTTTGTTACTGTGTTTTCTACTGATAGCTAGAAGTAGTTTTAAATTAATACCATTTATGGTTTTTTATTTTCTAAATTTTTTAAATGCTTTTTACTATAAAATAAAATGTAGATGCAGAAAACCACACAAGAAATGTGCAGCAGTGAATTATTCTAAGGCCAACCCTCATGTAACCATCTTCCAGGTTAAGGAATAGAATTTTGCCAGCCACCTTAGAAGCCCTTTCGAGTGCCTCTTCCAAAGCATAACTCCCTTCCTTCAAAAACTAACCACTATTCTAACTTTTTTGAAAATCCCTTAAGTTTCTTTTTGGTTTTATTACCCAAGTATGTGTCCTTAGACAGTGTGGTTAGCCTGCTTGCACCCTTCCTCTCTCCCTTCCTCTTTATTTCTTTCTGATTAAGTTTTCTTCCTTTTTACCCTTGTTTCTTTTAAGGCTTTATCTTATATGTTTATTTTTTCTCATATTCCTTTAACTTAAGTCTTCATTTCTGAAATGGTTTTTTTTTCCTTTTATTTCAGATTCTTTCTTGAGCTCTGTCACTTTATTTCTGAGCTTTTCGGGTTTTTTTAATTTTTAAATTTTATTTATTTTTTTATACAGCAGGTTCTTATTAGTTATCTATTTTATACATATTAGTGTATACATGTCAATCCCAATCACCCAATTCATCACACCACCACCACCACCACCCCCACCCCGCCACTTTCCTGAGCTTTTCTAATTCTGATTTTTTTTTCATGTCGTACATAATTTTTTTAAGCTCTTTTTGAAATAGAAGCTCATTTTTATCTCTCCTGTGAGCATCTCTTTCTGGCATGCTTTCATTGTAGGATATCATTTTATTCCCTGTTTTTTCTTTTATATCTTTATTTTATTTACTTATTTATTTTTACTGTGGTAAGAACATTTAACACGAGATCTACCCTCTTAAAATTTTAAGTGTACAATACAGTATTGTTAACTATAGGAAATGTGTTGTACAGCAGATCTCTAAAACATATTCACCTCGTGAAATGGAAACTTGTACCCATGGAACAACTCCCATTTCCCCCTCTGCCCTGCTTCTCTGAGTTTAACTATTTTTCTTTTTTTTTTTAAATATTTATTTTATTTAGGCTGTGCTGGGTCTTAGCTGTAGCACGCGGGATCCTTGTTGCAACATGCAGGCTTCTTTAGTTGCGGCATGCGAACTTCTTAGTTGCGGCATGCGGGCTTCTTAGTTGAAGCATGAGAACTCTTAGTTGCAGCATTCATGCGGGATCTAGTTCCCTGGCCAGGGATCGAACCCAGGCCCCCTGCATTGGGAGCGCGTGGTCTCATCCACTGGACCACCGGGGAAGTCCCGAGTTTAACTATTTTTCTGTTTCTCTTTCCTTATTGTAACTTTGTATGATATTCAACCCTCAACACTCTTCATCATTTCTTTATATGAAACTAGTTTTCTTGAACTTGTAAGAGGAGGCTTGGTTCCGATAGCTCTTTTAACTTCACAGTCCTCTGTTTTTTGTTTTTATCCATCGTTTAAAAAATGGTGGATGGCTTTCTGAGATTTTCTGGCTCTTTCTACTCTGGCACTTCTGTGTGGACCCTCTTTCCTTAATCTTGTTTTTCCCTATCCTGCTCAATTTTGTTTCTATTCCCAGTACTTCCTCTTAAGTCTAGGGTCTGTCTTGGAAGAGAGCCCCAAAGGTCAAGTTTTGAGAGCTCAAAGGGACTAGATTGTTCCATTCCTGTAGGCTTTACTGTAGACCCCTTGCACTTACCCACTTTTGGAATAGCTTCAGCTTCTGTTCACAAACTGTCTCTCAGTACTTTCCAGGGACTACCTTTTGGCTGTTTTGTGCTTCTTAAGTCCCTCAGACACCTCATTGCTTCCCTCTATTTTCTCTCACTTAGACACTGATAGAAAATAAGTCTGGGCTGTTGGTGGTTTGTTTACGTCCTTGTATTTTGAGGTTTGCGGGGAGACTTTGTTAAATAGTTTTATTGTAGTTATTACCCATGGGTTTGGGGTTTGCTCTATAGCTGCTCTGCCTGTTTTTATGTGAAGATTTGCAAGGAATCAAAAATTTGCTGCCACGACAGCTGCCATCTTCCCAAAATCATCTTCCTGATAATTTTAATTCAGGGAGTGGTCATGTCTTTTTTTCCTAAAATCTTGACAAAAAACTTTCATTTCTTCTGAAATTATTGCCACTTAATGCCGTCCACTGATTGTATATAGATGTCACAAAATTCTGAACCTGTTGTTTTGCCCTGATTATTTCTTCATAGTTAAGAGAGCCTTTAAGAATCTATTAAAGATCCTTTGGGAAATTGTGAAAGAGTCATGGGATTGTCTTTCTGTTGCACATATACAAGTGTTAGTGCTTTGACTTTTAATGCTTTAGCTTTTTCCAATATTCAAAAGCTAACCTACATTGTGTACACCTAGGACCATTCTTAAATTACGGAGAAAAAATTGGGTTTAGTAACAAGAATCAGATGCATGAAAGTAAATAATTGCAGTGTGAGACATACCCTTCTAGACATGGATTCTAGTACTGCGGGAACACAGAGTAGGAACTTTCCCCAATGAGTGGGATTGAGTAAGGTGGATTTTATAGTCATAATGGAGGCTTATTAATGGTGTGTCAGTACCTTTAACAACTCATTATCTCTGTTTTTTTCAAACTTTTCCTTTAGTAGTTCTTAATACACATGGATTAGCATTAGGCTTTCTTTAATTGCAACTTCAAAAGAACATGTTGTTCAGATGGAATTAAAATAATTGATGTTTAAAAGTTTCCTTTTGTGATAAAACTGTTTTCCAAATATTTCTTAAGTAGCGAACTGAAATTTAGGAAGTGAAAAGATCACAGAGCAGAATGGAACATAGTATCTAACATAATATTCTTTACTTGAAAGTTAATTGCTCAGTAAATATTTTTTTAATGAATATCATATTTCACCCTTCAACTTTTTGTTCCATATAGTTTGATTAAAATGTCTCCTTTGTTTAATTGAAAAAAACTTATCATGCAGTATAATTTGAGTGTAATTTTACCTTTGTGTTTCTCCTCTAGTTGGCAGCAAGTTAGAGCCAGGTTGTACTTGCTTGCAGTATTCTGCTTAGGTGTGTTGAACCCATTGTTTCCTAGTCTCCTCTGGTTTTTTATTTAGTCTGGATTAAATACTTTATAATATAGAACTTTAGTGTTTATAAAGTGATTTCATGTTAATTGTTTCTTTTGAGCTGTTGACACAAATAACTACTGTAAAAAGAGGACATATAAATGCAATTGGAACATTGTGAGAGAGATTGAAAATCCCTCAGAGAAGTTCAGGTGGGAATTACATGGAGGAGTTGTCATTAAATGAGGACTTAAATATTAGGGTTTTGACTGATTGGTGGTAGGGAGGGTAGGCAATCCTGATGTTTAGAATAGTAGGAGCAAGCATATAGAGAAATGTACAGTAAGTATTTGAACAAGTTTGTCTAGTTTGGACTACATATGGAAGAGCATTAGGTTGAGGATGTATTGATAGATACTGAGTCAGATATATTGATGATAGTATGTAGCTTTTTTTGTTGTTGTTCTTATGAAGCAATCTAGATAGGATGACAGCCAGTATACTAGTGAAGAGCATGAGCTCTGGAGTCACATTATTCCCTGAGCTTATATCCCAGTTGTGCCATGTCAAGATTTGTGATGTGGGCACACTATTTAATCTCTCTGCATCTGTTTCCACATAAAATGGACACTGATAATAGCAGTTGCCTGGTCAAGTTGTTACAAAGATTAAAAGAGTTAATACTAGTAAAACACCTGGTATCAATAAGCATTCAATGAATTTTTTTATGTAAGAAACTACTAGCTCTCATTTACATAAATTATATGTACATAATTTATACACACACTCACACATGTTGGAAATGTACATACAAGTAGGAAAGGTAGGTCTTACCATGTATATATCTACAGGAAAGCTAGTAATATTTGAATTTCAGTTTTTAATAGCACTTAGATTATTGTAGAACAAAAGTTCAACCATCTCATTTTATAGATGTCACAGTTATGTAGTAGCAGAGCTGGAAGCAAGATCTGTCAGACAATAAATATTTGAGCAGTAAACAAAACAGACAACTGTTTTGTCTGCCATTATGGAGCTTTCAGTCAGTTAGGAAAGATGCGTATTGAGCCATCTCAGGTGTGCCAAATGTTATTAAAAAGTATAGGCAATTATGGAAGAAAAGAACTTGGGGCCCTCTGTAGTCTGGGATGTTAGAGAAAGTCTCTCTTAAGATTTTTAAGCTGAAATATGAATGATAGTCATTAGCCAGAGCTAGGTGAAATGTACATTCAAGTAAGAATGAAATGAAGAGTATTTTAGGCAAAGATAGTAGCATTTGTAAAGACCCTGAGGGAGGAGAAAGCATGGCCTATTCAGACATCTCAAGTGGGGAGAACAAGGAAGAGTGGCAAAAGATAAGGCCAGAGATGTTAGACAGGGGCTAAGTTAGGCAGAGTCTCGTACACCATGTTAAGGCCTTTGGACTTTGACCTAAGGGTCCCTTTGATAGATTAAGCAAGATAGGGACATTTTCAGTTTTGCATTTTATAAGATTATGCTATATTATAGAGAACAAATTAGGAGCATCAGGCATAGATGCAGGGGAACTAATTTAGAAAGATATTATCAGAGCCACTGTGTATGTTTGTGCAGAACACAAACCGTAGGGGGTACCATTCATGTAGACTACCATCGTAGTGGTCTAGATGAGAGATGATGTTGACCTGGACTATAGTTGTGACTGTGAAGTGGAGAAAGATGGGCAGATTTCAGGTTTAACGACTCCAAAATCTATCTCCAGACCAAACCTCTCTCCTGAACTTTAGATCACATATATCCCAAATGCCCACTCTACTTAAGTATCTCACAAGTATCTCAAACTCAACAGGTCAAAACAAAAAATACACACACACACACACACACACACACACACAAATCACCACAAACATTGATCTACCTCCAAGAAGAAAAACAGCCATATTCTCTTTCAGTATTCTCTATATAGTATTATCAAACGGAACTAACATCCACTCAGTTGCTGATTCTATCTACTAGTAGTGACAACTAGCTGTAAATAGCTGCAGTTGATATGGCTACTTAGAATTCAGGTTTTATATTCCATGTAAGTTTATTTAGAAACTTGAATGATTATTACAGTTAAGTATTACTACTTTCTAAAATGCTCTGGAGATAGTCTATTTAATAACATATACTTTAAAAAAAATAAGTTTATTTTTTTATTTATTTTTGGCTGTGTTGGGTCTTCTTTGCTGCGGGTGGGCTTTCTCTAGTTACGGCGAGCAGGGACTTCTCTTGTTTCTGTGGCTTCTCTTGTTGCGGAGCACGGGCTGTAGGCTCACGGGCTTCAGTAGTTGTGGCGCGTGGGCTCAGTAGTTGTGGCTTGCAGGCTCTAGAGTGCAGGCTCAGTAGTTGTGGCACATGGGCTTAGTTGCTCTGCGCCATGTGGGATCTTCCTAGACCAGGGCTCGAACCCATGTTCCCTGCATTGGCAGGCAGATTCTTAACCACTGTGCCACCAGGGAAATACCAATAATATATACCTTTAATAATTTTTAGCATAAATATATTTTACTTAAGTAAGTGTTCATATAGGGTTAGTTTAGTCCTATTTTAAGGAGGACTTAATTCTGTGTTAAGTTAATCATGCTTTTGTATTGTTTTTAGAATTACATATAAAATCAGTATATTAAGTCAACCAGTATACAGTCTTAAGTTTTAACCTTGGTTTCCAAATTTGATATGGGGGTTATTAGTAAGGTAAGATATCATTGTCTGCCTTTATTAAATTTATTTTAATCATGAATGTGCTTTTAAAAGATGCTTATTTTCAGTGGAACAATTCACTGTAGATTTACTGCATGGCTAATTATAGCTTATATTCAAGGCACTGAAAACCATATTACACATAAATAAATTTTGGTGATAAAGAATACCACCTGGGGCTTCCCTGGTGGCGCAGTGGTTGAGAATCTGCCTGCTAATGCAGGGGACACGGGTTCGAGCCCTGGTCTGGGAAGATCCCACATGCCACGGAGCAGCTGGGCCCGTGAGCCACAATTGCTGAGCCTGCGCGTCTGGAGCCTGTGCCCCGCGACGGGAGGGGCCGCGATAGAGAAAGGCCCGCGCACCGCGATGAAGAGCGGTCCCCGCACCGCGATGAAGAGTGGCCCCCGCTTGCCGCAACTGGAGAAAGCCCTCGCACGAACCGAAGACCCAACACAGCCAAAAATAAATAAATAAATAAATAAATAAATAAATAAATAAGAAAATCCTTTAAAAAAAAAAAAAAAAAAAGAATACCACCTGTTTGTATTCACATGCCAACCAAATTTATCTTTGTATTTCAGAACATTAGATCTGTTGATTTTCAGGTTTCTGTAACTTTGTTCCTTTCAAAATAACTTTTCAAGTACAGTTACAAGGCTATCAAAAAACCAAAGTGCTGGTTGGCTAACTGGTCACTATATGGTTTGTAGCACAGGTGACATTACTTCTAATTCTAGATGGTAAGGATATTTCTCTCCATTTGTGGTTTGTTTGTTTGTTTGTTTTTCTGTACTGTCAGTTTTTTTCAGCCTTTAACACATTTTGGTTCAGATATGGCATTGATAGCAATCCCAAAGATTGAGAAGATGGGTTTTCTCAGCTAGATTTACTCTGAAAGCTAGTAGTGCTTTTTTTCTATCATTATGTTTAATAACATGTAAGGTAAACTAGTGCTATGTTTTAGATACTAATAGAAGTTTACAAATTATTTTGTCATCAACTTTTTAAAAACATTTATTAGAAATAGCTATTTTTGGGCTTCCCTGGTGGCGCAGTGGTTGAGAATCTGCCTGCTAAGTAATGCAGGGGACACGGGTTCGAGCCCTGGTCTGGGAAGATCCCACATGCCACGGAGCAGCTGGGCCCGTGAGCCACAATTGCTGAGCCTGCGCGTCTGGAGCCTGTGCCCCGTGACCGGGAGGGGCCGCGATAGAGAAAGGCCCGCGCACCGCGATGAAGAGCGGTCCCCGCACCGCGATGAAGAGTGGCCCCCGCTTGCCGCAACTGGAGAAAGCCCTCGCACGAACCGAAGACCCAACACAGCCAAAAATAAATAAATAAATAAATAAATAAATAAGAAAATCCTTTAAAAAAAAAAATAGCTATTTTTCTCGACAGAGAAAACAATTTTCACTCAATTTAGATCTCTTGTGGTACTATTTTTTGAAACCAGTATTTCTCTGTGTGAAAGGCAGGGTTATGTGCTAGGGATTCATTGTTAAAAAAAAAAAAAGTATTTGGTCTTTATATGGAAAATATCATGTTTGTTTACTGGTTAGAAGCAATTTTTTTTTTTTTTAACTTATAAAGCTATTGCTTCATTTTAACTTCTCCAAGAAACAAATGAACAACTGAGACTTTTTTGGGGGGTGGGGGGAGACAAGTGCTGTAACAATGTGTAGGGAAACTCTATATACTGTATACAAGTAGCACAAAATTGTTTAGGTAGACATGGCATTTGAACCATGGTTTACACAAGGTATTTGGGCAAGTTAACTTAGGAGAAAAGTGGATTCAGTGGAAGATTACCACAACAGATCCCACTCCCCTCCCCAATTTTAGTGTTTTCTGCTTTTAGCACGAGTTGGGGAAAGGTTTTTTTCCCTACTCAATTTTATTTCATTTTTTACCCCTATTTGACAAACTGTTTCTCTATGAGACAAATCTTTGACCCTTTTGTATTCTGCGTCCTTCCCTCCCTTTCCCTTTCTTGACTGGAAAATGCAGCTGCACACATTTTTTGTTTAGAGACAATGGATCACATGCTGTGTCACCTAAATCTATGACCAAGAGGCAGTTTTATCCCTAAGAGACCATAATGCTTCAGTTGTCCTGGATACATGACATCATGTAGCATTATAATCAAACATACGTCTTTTTGCAGTAGTACTTTTGGGATTTGAATCTGCCCTCTAATCTCAATATTGGATTTTATGCGATGGACAGTATTTATAATAGAGAACCTTAAAACAAAGAATGTATTGTAGGAAAGGTTGTGAGTTCCTTTTATATGGCTTAATTTTCTTACCTGAGGGTTACCAAAGTTATCAGATAATTTGAGTTAATAGAGTATCTTTAAAGTTCTAGCATTAAATTTGTTACACAAAGCCTTGCAAATAGTATGTGCTCAATAAGTGTTACACTATTATTGCTACCAATGTGATAAATTAACAAGAAAATTGTTTTCCTTATTTAAAAATGAGGAACTCTTAAGATTTTGAAAATAATTAGTATCTGTAAACTGCTAAAATATTTTATGTTGAGCTTATTATAAGCTTATTATACTGCTGAATAAATCTAGGAAATATAGTACTGTGGCTTCCAGTCTTGAGTTATGGTACGTTTTATAATTAATTAATAAAAATGGTTTATTCCTAAGGAGGTGAAGGTGAGGAAAGGAGGGGGAAATTGAACGGAAATTCCTTTTATTATATAGTAAATCTTAATCAGAGACAAAGCTTAAATTACAGTAAAGAATTGAAGTAATTGCCAGGTAGTTCTGATAAAATTCACAAACATTTTGGATTTCTATGTATGCCTTAACTCTGTAGTAGATTTTTTTTTCTTATGGAAAACATTGTTTAGTCATGTGAGCTAAGTGAATGACAGCCTGTTTCCCCTTGCGAGGGTTGTCTTAGCCTGTCAAATGGTTTTTTGTATTGGTTACTTTAAAGTGATTGGATGGGAAAGCCACAAATCTGAGAAGGGGCCTACTCTCTGGTTACTCTTTTGACACTGCTAAGATTGGTTAATTTACTGATGACATTAAGTTCTTGGTGAGAGGTAGAATAGCAAGTCAATAGAAATAAAGTTTCCAGATGTCTTAAGACCATGTAAAAAAGCATAATTAGAAATTGTAAATATATATAATTAAATACAACCAAATATCATACTCATTTGTCACATGCTTCAGGAATTTAGATGTTTAAAGTATTTATAATGAGACTGATTTTAAATAGGAAGCTAGACTAGTAGGGTGAAGATGGTGAGAAACAACTGTATCTGTAGGTCAGATGCTGCCATATAGTTCCAGATTAATCATCCCGTGCTTTAAGTCTTCTTCGGGGCTTCTCAGTACGATTGCTCAAGAGCTGGTTTCAACTTCTTTCCAGTTCTAGTAGAACATAACAGATGGTATGCTTCCTTTTTAGTCCAGTGTAGTAAAATTTTTTTAGAAACAGCAAAATTGATTTTCCTCATTTATCCTTTCTGTGTAATGAGGACAGAAATATTCAATGATTGGCTCAAGGGTGCAGGGAAGAAATAAATTGGAATAAATTTCTTTTGGGATATCAAAAATTAACTATTATTTTATTTTGATGTCTTTTTTCAGTGCTATTTTTCATTTCCTAAAAGGAATTCTTAAATAATATTATGGATTAAATCTAAATTTGTAACAATTAAAAAATTATCTTGCAAACAATAACTTATGGATTTAGGGTTCTAAGAACTATGATATAGGTAAGATAAAAAATTAAAGTTGAAAAATGTAACATGAAGAAATTCAGTAATATAATTTGAAAAGCACTTTTTACAAGTATTAAACACATTAGTAGAACTGAATTAATTGCAATTATTTCTTATTTGCTATGGATTTATATTACTAAGGTACACATTTAAAAACTTTTATGTTCATGAGAATTGCTGGACTGAGAGCCTGATTTTTTTGGGTTGTTAAATTTTATATACATGAGTCTATTTTTAAGGTACTGTAGATGTTATCCTGAAATTTATAGTATAAGTAATATAAGTAATATCTTAAAGAAATTATTTTGTATATTTTAACTTGGTAAGAATTATGTAGATTTATGATAGATTCTGAACTAGTCAGATACAAATAAATATAACTATATGTGTAGATATTTATATTCCTGTCCTGTTTTGATTATAGCATTATATTTGCCACTGTATCTTTTTGTTATTGAGAATGTCATTACTAGTGAAAACTCAACATATTTTATTTCAGAGGTAATGTAGTTTTTTTTTAATATATAAATTCTTTTGTTAGAATGTTAGCATTAGGCAGCTGTTAATAAAGGAACTTAAAATCTTTTGGGGCCATTAATAACAAAAAACTAAAAAAAGTTGGGAAAGTTTGTATGGTTTAAATGCTTTTAGATTATTAAACTAGAAAGATTTGAAGAAAGGATCTCTCATGTGGTATGATTGGTAAAAGACTGACATACATAAAGTTCATGGAAACAGAATAAGGAAGTGAAAGTCGCATCATAATGAAAATGATGAAACTGTTATTGCAGCACTCTTCTGAGAAGTCCTAATTTCTGCCTCACCAGAGGGTGTCATTGGTCGTAAAGGAGGCCCATCCTTAATACTAGAATTTTTTTTTAAATTTCTTCAAAACACAAAGTATAGTTACTGATTTTATACCCTAATTTTTTTGTATTCGAGAGATATAACATTTATAAATCTACTACTTTAGGAAGAAAACTAATAATAATTTAAAAATTAATAACAGTAATAATAATTACCATCTCTATAGCTAGTATTTATTGTGTACTTACTCTCTACCTTTGTTCTAAGTCCTTTATATTTATTCTCATTTAATTTGTACTAACAATCTTATGAAAGTAGGTACTGTTAGAATTCTTCGTTGATAGGTCTTATAGCCCGTTGAATGGCAGACCTGGGATTTGAAACCAGGCAATATCTCTTCACAGCTCATGCTCTTTAACCCTCTGCTTCACTGCCACCAGATGTGATTCTAATGTTAATAATAATGATTTAGATTGCACTTTTATGACTTTATAATATGAAATTGCCTTATCTTTCACAATTTTAACTTCAAATGTACTGCCTCCCCAACTTTCTGTTTAGTACCTTCTAGTATTACATATATATATTCCTTTCTCAAGGAAGAAGCCTTTCATTTTATAGTTGTACACTGTTTTACCATAGAATCTAACACCTATGACAACGGAGCCATGAGTGTAGTAAGAGTAAAAGGTTTCTTCTTGAAGCGTCTTAGAAAAGGACCAGGAGAGATTATTCTGAATAGTGTATCTCTTATACTTCGCTTTCTCTGTCTTTTATCCACATTACCAGATGTAGAGATATTATAATCATAATCCAATATAGCTTATATGTTAGCTTTGGAATATATTTTAAATTCCTATATACATTTAGATATTTCTGACATTTTAGAATTCATAATATAATACATTTCCTGGTTATCAGGAGATTGCTTATTCTGTATCCTCAACTGTTAAACTACAAGTAGACAAAAAGGGGTTCCTAAGTATTTGGGGAAAAAAATTACAAAGTTGATGCATTAAATTCATGCACGTTAAGGTGAACTCTTTACCATTATCAGATCTTACATGAAATTCTAATGAAATTTATCTGGCTTTCCAGTCTATAGCAGATAATGCTTCTATAATTGTATTTCCATGTTTTAGAAATCCAGAATGCTCCGAAAGCCAAAAGTTTTCTCTTAACCCATGTAGTGTTAAAACATGATCTGAACTGATATAAGACTATTGATGGTCTTTATTTACTCCCTTCTTACTGTGAATATCCATTTTTCTGCAGAAACATTAACATTTTTATTATGGGGTCCTGCCTCAGACCTCACTGACACATTGTATAACATATCACATGTGCATTGTAGTCCCTTTCTAACATCCAAAATATTCTGAATTCTGAAATATATCTGCCCTCAAGGATTTTAAGTAAGGGATCATATACCGTATAATCAGGTACAGTGACTACAGTACAACTGAGGACTAGGATATAGAACTAGGAAGATTAATCCAGTAACTCAAGCATAGCAAATGTGAGACCTTTGAGTGTGAAGCAGTATTTGTAACTGGAATAATATATGGATCCCTTTTAAAGAAAATAATTATATATCCCATTTGTAGAATCACTGACTTTAGTTTCTGAAGTAAGTTAATTTTTAAGTCTTTCGTTTTTTTCTTTATATTGTTATTGAAATGAAAACACAAAATGAAAATTTGCAAAACTTGTGGCCCCCAGAGTTTATCCATGGCACACACTTACTGAGAAACACTGAGAAAGTGGCAAATAGTCCTATATACTTGAGCAATCCCTGTAAGTATTATTCTTTACCAAATCTTTGTTTATAATAGCCTGAATCATAGTTAAGGGGTTAAAATACCTTTCCTATATTTAAAGTATGATTTTTTAAAGGGATAAGAAGTACCCTCTTGAAAAAAAAAATGTACACACAATTTTTGATTACCACCTTTCACCTCCAAGGAAATGTCTTCTACCTACTGCCAGTTGGGAATCACTGTCATAACAAGCAACTCTTAGTGATAGGAGTAAGTGAAATTCCTCAAGTGTGTGGAGGCAGAAGAAACTTAAGAACCAGTGCTCTAAAATATGGGATAATGTACGTTAGAGAAGAACCAGTGCTCTAAAATATGGGATAATGTACGTTAGAGATATTGCCATCAGAAACTAATGTAAACATCCGTTTCCAGCAGCATGGGGAACTAAGTACCTGGACTAGCCTTTCTGCTGAAAACAATCTAAAATGCTGGACAAAATGCATCAGTGCTCTGGCACAAAAGTAAAGAATATTTAGACTGAACACTAATTGGAAACCCAGTGAAGTAAGCCGAGTACTGAAGCTGGCTATTGCCTTGAGGGCATTTACCAAATCAAGTGAGCTTCTGTTTTCCTGGCCTTTTGGGGGCTCAGGGATCAGGAAGCAAAGCCCAGACCCACCAAAGTAAAACATTTAGCAGTCTTCTCCAGTAATAGCCCTTTTCCATAGGGGTATATACCTTCTAGGTGTAAGAGTGATCTAGAAATTCTTTCCCAACAAAGAAAATTATCTTACTATAATATTGCTGCTAACAGGAAAAATAAAAAATCTCTACTGAAAATTTGTTACCACAAACCAGCCCTCACACTGGTTTGCAGCCTGAATTCACACTAGACCTCAAGCTAAGAATTTTATTTTATTTTTTGTTTGTTTTGTTTTAATATTTATTTATTTATTTTTGGCTGCTTTGGGTCTTAGTTGTAGCATGGGGGATCCTTCGTTGCGGTGAGTAGGCTTCTCTCTAATTGTGGCACGTGGGTTCCAGAGCATGTGGACTCTGTAGTTGCAGCACACAGGCTCACCAGTTGTGGCACACAGGCTTAGTTGGCCCACGGTATATGGGATCTTAGTTCCCTGACCAGGGATTGAACCCGCATCCCCTGCATTGGAAGGCGGATTCTTAACTACTGGACTACCAGCGAAGTCCCCTCTGCCCTATTCTTTTCTCTCTTTGCTTTTCTTACCTTTTCCTCACCTTTTATACTTTCCATTTGAATTCTGTTCTAAGAATTTTAAATGATCCTGGATTGTTACTACTCCCAGGGGCCTGACAGAAGCAGCACAAATCATCATTGTCAAAGAATTCCTGTTGGTAAAGTTATAATGAAATTGAGTTGCTTAAAATAAAAATTTACAAGCCATCTAAGGAAACGGGGCACAATGTAAGAGAATCAGTAGAATCAGACCTACAAATGGTTCACATCTTGGAATTATCAGATGTAAAATATAAAATAATTATATTTAATATGTTCAATGAAAGCTTAAAAATGAGGAAAAGAGCAAACAAACATTTTGTAGAAGAATGAGAAGTTCTAGATATGAAAATATACAGTAACTGAAATTAGAATTCAAGGAATAGGTAAAAGCAAATAGATCCCATTGAAGAAAAAATCATACAATAAAAGATAAACCCGGGACTTCCCTGGTGACGCAGTAGTTAAGAATACACCTGCCAATGCAGGGGACATGGGTTTGAGCCCTGGTCTGGGAAGATCCCACATGCTGCAGAGCAACTAAGCTCATGCACCACAACTGGTGAGCCTGCACTCTAGAGCCCGCGAGCCACAGCTACTGAAGCCTGCGTGCCTAGAGCCTGTGTTCCACAAGAGAAGCCACTGCAATGAGAAGCCTGTGCACCGCAATGAAGAGTAGCCCCTGCTCGCCGCAACAAGAGAAAGCCTGTGCAGCAACGAGGACCCAACACAGCCAAAAATAAATAAAATAAATAAATAAACAAATATAAATAAATAAATAAATTTAAATAAACAAACAAATTTAAATAAATAAATATTCCGATTACATCATTTAAAAAAAAAGATAAACCTGAAGAAATCCAGAATGCAGTACAGAGAGACAATAAAGTGGAAAATATAAAAGAGGTTAATAAAGGGGAAATTTTTAAGAGAAAACAAAACACTTTCAGAGGATTATCAGGTTTCAATAACAATAATGGAAATAGAGACCATGAAATGATATACTAAGTGAAAATAAATCTAGAAGCTGTGACCTACTCTAGTTCAACCCAGAATTCTATAGCTAGCAAAAAATAACTTTCAAGAACAAGGGCAAAATAAAGACATGCTCAGAGAAATGTGAAAGTTCACTAGCAGACCGCCTTTTTTTTTTCTAACTGAAGTATAGTTGATTTACAGTGTTGTGTTAATTTCTACTTTTTAGCAAAGTGATTCAGTTACATGTATTCTTTTTCATATTCTTTTCCATTATGGTTTATCACAGGATATTGAATATAGTTCCCTGTGCTATATAGTAGGACCTTGTTGTTTATCCATTCTATATATAATACTTTGCATCTGCTAACCCCAAACTCCCACTCCATCACTCCCCCATCCCCCTAGCAGACCATTTTAAGTAGAAGGAAAATGGTCATTGAAAGTCTGAGATTCAAAAAGGAATGATGATCAAAGACAGTGATAAGTGTATGTTAATAAAGTGTAAGTTAATTTTTTTAAAACTGTATAAACAATAATAATAGTGTCTTATGGGGTTAAAAGAAAAGAAAAAGCTGAAACTGAAATAGCAGTTGTTTTAGTTATTTACTAATTGTCAGTTTATTTTATAAACTGGGGGGAGGTGATTGGAGCTAGTATCCAAAAGATCTTTTTATTACTCAGGAGAAGATTAAAAGTAACTTTGGATTTTGATGAGTATGTGTGATAAAAATGTTATGGTAACACTTTAGTAATAGAAATAAATATATAACTTCCAAACTAGTAGACGATAAAAAATGGAACCAGAAAAATACAATCCCAAAGGAGGCAAGAAAAGAGAGAAAGACACAGTGTGGAACGACAAATAAGATGATAGAAGTAAATCCAAATATACCTATGCCTTATATTTTAAAATGTTCAGCTATATGGGGTTTAGTCCAGACTACAAAGAAACAAAAGGAAAACATGTTGTAAGTAAAATGATGGCAAAAGATATACCAGGCAAATGTTAATGGAATGAAAGCTGCGATATCATTTGAAATAGATTTTAAGACAAGTAGAATTACTAGAGATAAAAAAGAATTGATACGTAATGGTAAATGTTTCATTTCGCCACGAATGTTTAGAAGTTTTAATTGTATGCAACTAATAACCAAAACCACAAATAAAGCAAAAATTAATAGACCTACCAGGAAAAATTGATAAATTTCACCAGTATAGTGGGAGATTGTAATATATCTTCCTCATTAATTGGTAAAGAGAGCAGACCAAAAAAAAAAAAAATCAGGAATATAGAAAACTTAATGTAACTAACAAGAGTGATCCAACGGACATAATATTGCATCCAGTCACTGTGGAAACATGTGCTGAATCATCATGAAAATCTACCACATACTGGACCATCTAGTAAGTTTCAACAGATTTCAAAGGATTAGTATCCTATAGATCAATTCATTTAAGTTAGAAATCAGTAAGAAGAAAAATCTCATGGAAATTAAGATATATTCTTCTAAATAACTCGTATGAAAGAAGAAATGTTAATGGAGCTTGGACTGCCCTTTGTCTGGGAGATGTTAGGTCATCCCTCAATTTTGTTTGTGGCAAACACAACCCTGAGAAATGGCCCACATAAAGGCCTTTCAGTCTTGGCATACCTGGTGAGAATGTTATAGATGCTAAGGACCAATGATGAATTGGTTCTCCCAGCAGGAAAGAGAAAATTTTTAACAAATAATGCTGGAACAGTTGTGTATCCATATGTAAAAAAATGAAATTGAGTAAAAAATACATGCATAACTTTTTTTTCTGAATTGAAGACCTAATGTGAAAGGTAAAAACTATAATACATTTAGAAGACAGTATGGGATAAAAGCTCTATGAATTTGGTGTACAGAAGGAATTCTTTTTTTAATAAATTTTATTTATTTATTTTTGGCTGTGTTGGGTCTTCGTTGCTGCGCGTGGCCTTTCTCTAGTTGCGGTGAGCAGGGGCTACTATTCGTTGCAGTGTGCGGGCTTCTCATTGCGGTGGCTTCTCTTGTTGTGGAGCATGGGCTCTAGGCATGCAGGCTTCAGTAGTTGTGGCACGCGGGCTCAGTAGTTATGGCTCGTGGGCTCTAGAGCGCAGGCTCAGTAGTTGTGGTGCACGGGCTTAGTTGCTCCGTGGCATGTGGGATCTTCCTGGACTAGGGCTCGAACCCGTGTCCCCTGCACTGGCAGGCGGATTCTTAACCACTGCGCCACCAGGGAAGTCCCCAGAAGGAATTCTTAAATGAGAAACAAACTATGGTAACCATAAAGAAAAGGGTTAATCCACCCTATTAAAGTTAAGAACTTTTTCATTAATAGGCAACTAATAAAAAGACAAGCCACCTAAATAGGGAAAGATATTTGCATCACATATAAGGATTGGTATCCAAACAATACAAATGACTTCAATAGACACTTAATAGAAGAGGGAATCTAAATGGCAAATACATATATATATATATATATATATATATATATATATATATATATATGTTTGCCATATATATATACTTTTAGGTTTCTTTTGTATATGAAAAGGTATTCAACCCCATTACTTATATGGGAGATGCAAATTAAACCACAAGGAGTTACAATTTCATAGTCATCAGGTTGGCCAAAAAAATTTTTTTGATGAGTACATGGAGCAAACAAAATACACATACATTCCTGGTAGCAATTTGTCATTATCAGTTAAAATTGAAGAAAAGAATACTCTGTTACCCAATAAGTCCACTCCTTCACATATATTCTGCTTCTAGAATTTCAGAAAACTTATTTACAGTTGTGTTCCAAGGGATATGAACAAGGATGTCCATAACAATACTACTTGTAATAGCCCCAAACATAAACATAAATAAATGTTCTTAAGAGTATAATAAATTGTGGTATGTTCATAAAGTAGAATATAAGTCATCTATAAAAATGAATGAATTACTGCTGCAATAATGTTAATGAATTTGGTGGGGGGAAAAACAAGTTTCAGTACAACTCAATTTTACATGATGTGTGAAAAACTTAGAGGGCTAAATAATATAATATTTAAGGATTCTAACTATAAAGGAAAAATTTGCTTAATCTTTGATACAATCAATTAAAAATGTGGATAAATTAAGTCATAAAATCTATGTGGTTTTAACCAACATTTTGTGTTTAGGAGGTTCCTTAGTTATTTCGGGTAAAAAAAGCTATCACTGTGACACCTCTAATACCTTGTAATTTGGCACCTTGTACCTTAGATGACACTGAAAATTCTCTGCCTTAGTTTCCCTTCTCTTACTTAATCTCTGTCAAGCATTTCCTCTCAGACCAGTGTTAATACAAACCTAAGCAAAAGTGCTCTCCTCTAACCTTTTGAGAAGTGATCTGAGAATTCCAATATGGAATCTTATTATATTTTTCTTGCCCTGGAGTTGAGTGTCATTGTAGCATTGAACATAATATGCAGGCATGCAGTTCTCTGTTAGACAGCTTTGGAGATGCATGAGCTGCATAGCTGTGGGAAAAAATGGTGCATTTTAATCCTGAACTGTCTTCTCAAGATGCTGCCATGGCCGTCATACAGTGAAGCTCTAGACAGGGGCTCCAGAGTGATTGTACTGGGTTTATTTGAACTCTCCACTTTGAAAATTCTCCTTGTGAGAGGAAATTCTGTCCTTTCCTGAAATGTAGATTTGGAGTCTTAACACAAATGTGTACTTTGCTAAATCATCTTGTACATTTACATGCCTTTTTTTTGTAGCAATGTCTTGGTTTTGGAAATCTATTTGTAGTGGATATGTTCATTATTTGGGTTATGTTATTTATACACCTAAGAAATTAGGATACATTTTCATATTCCACATTTTATTTTCTAGGCCTTAAGTGCCTATTTTGAGTGACATTTATTATGTGTAACGGTTATATTTGGTTGAAGTATTGTTCTTAAAAGATTACTAAAAGGAAATGTTATCAATACATCAGTAGCCCAGATTTCCTTTTATTTCTTTACTTATTTTGCTTTATGAAGCAAACTTCCATGCACATTATTAATTATCTGCTATTGAATGCTTTCAGTTCATTTTAAGAAGTAGTTTCATAAAAATTTAAAACTAAAAGTTTTCTTGATTTTGGTGTAAAATACACAGACCTTTCTGTTGTAATGTTACATATTATGTATTTCTGAAAACACTGAAATTGTGCACAGCTGATGGGTCGCACCCAAAACATGCAGAGCTTTGTAATCAGAACACTAATAAAAATAAATCTTAATAAGAATACTAGAATATTTTAAAAGATATATTAACTCAGTTACATATAAAGAAATACTACAGTCGACTTAAGGTTAAAAAAAAAAGAGATGAAGGTAGCCTGGTGGAAGGGTGTGCAAGGAGGGGTTGAAGCTACAGGGTTATGGAGGCCAGAGTAAAATGCATAAAGATTTGCAGAGAAGAGTTCATTAAGTATTTTCAAGACAATGTGTGTGACCAGGCTGTGCCAAGAGGAAGAACATGGGTTGAATGAGAATTGTGTACAGTACTGTATTTTCAGCAGCTTGCTGCTTTCCACTATGTTAGCTTGTTTGGGGTTCAGCTCTTATTATTTAGTAGTGCAAAGACATAGGCTGGGAAAAATCATGTACAGACCAGTGTGACTTTCACATTGTACTAAAATCTTTCCCCTACTTACCAGTGAACTAATTTGTGTTACAGAAAAGCTTAATAACAAAATAAACTGTACTAAGAATGAGAGGTGGCTTCTGTTTTTGATTAGAGGTCTTTGATCAGTCTGTGACCTTTCTGTGATTTTGTTTCTTGTGAAATGGAAATACTACAACTAAAAAATAGTCTAACACAGTCTTTTCCCCCTTGAGTATATTGTTTTAACTTTAAACTATAAAAATAATAAACACCTTAAAGAAAAACCAGAAAATATAACAAAGAAAAAAATTACCAAGTTACTAATATAAGGCACTGTTAGCTTTTTGCATATTTTCTACTTTTTCACCAGTTTTTAATAAGCTTTTTTGTTTACTTCACAATCTTCAAGACAGTCATTTTTAACGACTACTAAATATTAAATAGATGTGCTTTTACTTAGCTATTTCTCTATAATAAAATATGTAAGCTATTTATAGTTTTACTATTATCGTTCATAATTCTTGGATGAACAGGTGTGTGTGTGTGTGTGTGTGTGTGTGTGTGTGTGTGTGTAAAAGAGAGAAAAAGGAGAGAGGGAGAGAATCTTTTCCCCTACATAGGATTATTTCACTGAATTATTGGGTCAAAGAATATGACATTTTTAATGATTCTTGGTGCATGTTGCCAGCTTGCTTTCCAAAATGGCCCTAGGTCCTTGCCCAAAATTGTGTATTACATATTTTTTAAACTGTTGATAATGGGCAACAATAGATACTATTATTTGTATTACTAGTATCTGTGCTTATCAGACACTATGCTAAGTACATTATAGTATTTAATGTCACATTTTTGTTTTGGTTTGCATTTCTTTAATCATCAATGAAGTTGAATATTTTCTAATATATTTGTTTGCTATTTATATACTTATTTGTAAGAAAAGATCATTTGCCTATTTATTATGGTGGACTTAGTGTTCTAAGTGGACGGTGTTCTAAAGTATTCTACAAGAATAGTTTAGAAACAGCTTTTTTTCTTCCGCTGAAAATACAGTAACCATTAAAACCTTACTAAGAAAATGTCAGCCTTTCATCGTCAGTATTTGATTTTTTAAACTTTGCTTGGCTATACGCTTTGTGTAATCTTTGGCACATTTGCTGCCATAGTATTGTCTTACATCTGAAAGTAATGGGATTTTATTCTAAACTTGTAATTCAGAGGAATAGTATATTTGCAACCATTTGAATTAGTTTCTGATGAGACTGTCTGTCAACAGTATCTGTTTTAAGTAGTATTGCTAAAAATATATGTTCCTTAAGAAATAGAGTGTATTCTAAATGGACAAAAAAGCTTGAATCTTGAATTCAGCCTGGCTTGTAATTTTGGCTCCACTTTTTATTAGCTTTAGAATGGTAGGCAAATTACTTACTGTACTTCCATTTCCTCATTCATAACAGTGATTTCAGTTTTCCAGTTGTTACTAGTGAGGATGTTTCCTAGCATTAATGATTCGTTTCTAAAATAAAATAGCTCTTAAAAGTAGGTAGCGGGGGCTTCCCTGGTGGCGCAGTGGTTGAGAATCTGCCTGCCAATGCAGGGGACACGGGTTCGAGCCCTGGTCTGGGAAGATCCCACATGCCGCGGAGCAGCTGGGCCCGTGAGTCACAGCTGCTGAGCCTGCGCGTCTGGAGCCTGTGCTCCGCAGCGGGAGAGGCCGCGAGAGTGAGAGGCCCGCGCACCGCGATGAAGAGTGGCCCCCACTCGCCGCAACTAGAGAAAGCCCTCGCACAGAAACGAAGACCCAACACAGCCAAAAATAAATAAATAAATAAATTTAAAAAAAAAAAGTAGGTAGCACAGCACTTGGTATTTGTTAATTATAAGTTCATTTCAGTTTGAAATAATTATAATTTGAGTCCCTGCTCATGCCCAACATTTTGTTACGATGTATTAGGAATACAAAAGTAAAAGACTCTTACCTCTTAAGGGATTCACAGTCAAGAAAGGACCATACATAGAACTAAGTAGTAGTGTAAGTAGAGATGATGCATTTTAAAGCCCATAACATAGTGCCTGTAATATAATAAAATCTCAGTAAATGTTAGCCACTGCTATTTGGTTACTCTCTAATTTCTATATGTAATTGAAGATAAATGAATATAGGTGAAAAGGCAGAAGTGGACCATTAGAAATTAGTTATTCCTCTTTGAACACTGAGTGCTGAGAGTGTTTTCTGTTTGTTTGTTTTTTGTTGTTTAAAGGAAGCAAGACTTTCTTTTTTTTTTTTTTTTTTTTAGCAAGACTTTCTTTAACCAATGAATTCTCATCCACTACATTTAAAAAATTCTCTATGGGCAGAGAGACTATGATGGAATAAATGAATAAGTTGGTCAGTTACATAGGACAGAATATCATCTCTGAAATATGTTGTGTACACATATGTGCACATGTGCATATGTTTATGTGTGGTTTTCTTAATTGATTAAAATAGAAACCAAATTTATTGTAATTTGAACTTTTCCTTTTCACAGTGTCTTAGCATGTCAAGTTATAGGTATAGGTGAGAGTAGGAACTGGATAGGGAGAGAACAGTGAAAAGATTTTAAATGGATAGGATTGGGTCATTGGTATTCATAGGTGATATGTATACATATACTGTTACCAGGATAATATAGTGGCTAGAGTTTTGTCTCTGAGGTTAGTCTGACTGGGCTTAAGTTCTGGTGCTTCCAGTTACCAACCAGGCAGTCTCAAACAGGATGCTTAACCTCTCTGCATCATTTTCCCAAGCAAGAGACTATTGGGTTAATAGTAGTGTCTACTTTATAGGGTTTAATTGATAGTTAATTGAGATACAGTATGTAGTATTTAGTACAGTGGCTTACTCCCAAAATATTAACTGATGGATGCTATTGATAATTGTGTGTTCTGAGACTACATCTAATAGCTAACAGAATCCAGATAGACTGTTCTGCATCCAAAATTGACCAGTTTTCATAATTCTTAGAGTAACCTGCCAGCTATGTTTTAAATAAAATAAAATCCTGGGGGCACTTCTGTTATTTCACTTATGTAAGCATAAGAAGTTTGAATAGAATAATAGAAGATATAGAGGGCTTTTCACAGAATTCGGAAATGGAGGAAATGAGGTACCTTGAGGAACCATTGAAAATGAATTAAATGGCACATTAGTTCTGTCACTTTCCTTTTTGGTCAGTTATTCTCCCATAATAAGATTTTGAATTGAAGTACATGTCAAAAGCAAAACAAAAGTCATTGAGAAAATGGAAATAAAAAAGGATAGTTTAGAAACAGCTTTTTTTCTCCCCTTCAAAATACAGTGACAGTTCAGACTTTACTAAGAGAATGTCAACCTGTCACTGTCAGTACTTGATGAGATAATATAGAAGGAAGAGTTAAAAATACTGGAATTTACAAATAAATAATAAATTTACAGTAAATATAATTTTGCTAGTAATGAATTTAGTGATTAAGGAATGTTATATTTTTAGTATGATATACTATAAAAATATTAGAAATTATTTATAGTAAGTATTTCAGATTTGAGGAAAGGGTTTATTTGGAATTATTATTTGAGCTTTATTTTAAATTTGGTTATTGTTTGTATTGAGCCATATGTATGACTGTTAATTACAGTGAAGTCATAGATCCATAAGATGAATAGATTATAGAGTTTTATAATTCAAAGAAACAATCTGTTCATTTTTAGTAACAGCAAACATTACTTATTAGGCAGTTACTATGGCCTAGGGACTTTCATAAGTATTCAAAATCCATTATTTAATTTTGTTAATATCACCTGTACATATTGTGCTATAGTGCTGCATTTTATTTGCAGTCATTTCAAATAACATGAAATAAGTTCTGTTCCTTGTATAGTAACCTTTAGCATCTTTGTTATACAAATATTGTGCTTAAATATTATGTGGGATATTGATTGCAAAATTTCTCTGATTTGGGGATGTTTAAATATGTATTTCCTTCTTCCATGAGTTTGCGAATCTTAAGTATTACATTGATTGATAATTGTTTCTTTTGTTGCAGAACTGTAAGAGTAAATGGGTCCAATAATTGGAATGACTCCAGAAAAGAGAGCTGAAACTCCAGGAGCTGAAAAGGTTGCAGGATTAAGCCAGATTTACAAAATGGGAAGCTTGCCTGAAGCTGTTGATGCTGCCAGGCCAAAGGCCACTCTAGTGAACAGTGAGTCAGCAGATGATGAACTCACAAACTTGAACTGGCTTCACGAAAGTACTAATCTCCTAACAAACTTCAGCTTTGGAAGTGAGGGTCTTCCAATTGTTAGTCCATTGTATGACATAGAGGGAGATGATGTGCCATCCTTGGGACCGTCGTGCTATCCGAACCCAGAAAAAAAATCAGCAACTTCAAAACCCCCATACTCCTTTAGTCTTCTCATTTATATGGCTATTGAACACTCTCCAAATAAATGTTTGCCTGTGAAAGAAATTTATAGCTGGATACTGAACCGCTTCCCATATTTTGCAACCGCACCAACAGGCTGGAAGAATTCTGTTCGACATAATCTGTCCCTGAATAAATGTTTTCAGAAAGTGGAAAGAAGCCATGGCAAGGTCAGTGTTTATGAACATTGCTATATTTAGGGAGGTGGGGGAGAACTAACATGGAGATCTTAACGTATGAGGAAGTCAAAGGAAGACAAAAAATAGTCAATCAGATTACTTCAGCTTGAGGTTAATTATATTCACCGTTTGCTTTCATTTGAGAAGTTTTAAAATTTCTTCAGTATTGATATAAACCTAGCAGAATTATTTTCAGTCTACTATAGGTACATAAATTAGGGTTTATTTATTATTCTCTTTTTTTTTAAACTTTTAAAAATTGAAGTATAGTTCATTTGCAGTGTTGTGTTAGTTTCAGGTGTACAGCAAAGTGATTCAGTTATAATTAGTTTTTTTAATGTTCTAACTTTCTATGTTTAGTTTCTGTAATGTTCTTGTCACTATATTTATTTATTATTCTTATTTATTCAACGTGACCATCTCTGCCTTATAATTGGAGTGTGGATCATTTACATTAATGTAATTGATACGGTTGGATTTAAATCTGTCATTACATTATTTTTTTTCTATTTGCTGTATCTGTTCCTTTTTCCTTTTCTCCACTTTTCCTGCCTTTTTGTCAATTGAGTATTTTTTTTTTTTTTTTTTATAGAATTTACTCTTTTTTTTTTTTTTTTTTTTTAATTTATTTATTTTTGGCTGTGCTGGGTCTTCGGTTCGTGCGAGGGCTTTCTCTAGTTGCGGCAAGTGGGGGCCACTCTTCATCGCGGTGCGGGGACCGCTCTTCATCGCGGTGCGCGGGCCTTTCACTATCGCGGCCCCTCCCGTTGCGGGGCACAGGCTCCAGACGCGCAGGCTCAGCAGCTGTGGCTCACGGGCCCAGCTGCTCCGTGGCATGTGGGATCTTCCCAGACCAGGGCTCGAACCCGTGTCTCCTGCATTAGCAGGCAGATTCTCAACCACTGCGCCACCAGGGAAGCCCCTTGAGTATTTTTTTATGATTCAATTTTATCTCTTCTATTGGCTTACTAGCTACTCTTTTTTTTTTTAAAACTCGTTGCTATACAGTTTTCAGTATATATTTTTAATTTATCACAGTCTACCTTCAAATAATTTTAATTCACTTATTATCTGGCCTTTTACAGAAAAAGTTGACTAATCCTGATGCCCTATCTGGATCAATTCCTTTTTCCCAAGAAGTTGATTTAACATTTCTTATAGTTTGGGTCTACTAGCAATGAAATATTTTTTTAACCTTTTTGTGGAGGATGGGTATGGAATTCTAGGTTGACAGGGTTTTTTTTTAAGTACTTTAAAGACATTACTCTCTTTTGGCTTGCATAGTTTCTGAAGATAGGTCTGTTACGATTCTTATCTTTGTTGTTCTGTTTGTAATTTCTTTTTCTTACTATCTGTCTTCAAGATTTTTCTCTTTATCACTACTTTTTAGCAGTTTGACTATGATGTGCCTAGGTGTGTTTTTCTTTATTTTTATCCTGCATTGGTTTTTCAGAGGTTCTTGGATCTGTGGTTTGTTGTCATTCATTAAACTTAGAAATTTTTTTCCTCATTATCTCTTCAAATATTTCTTGTGGTTCACCACCTACTTCTGGGCTCCAAGTAAAAATATATTAGACCATTTTCTATTGTCTCACCTCTTAGTTGCTCGTCCCTCTTCCTACTCTTTTCTTTCTTTGTTTCAGTTTGGATAATTTCTATTGATCTTTCTATAGTTTGTGTGGGTATTTTGAATATTTGAATTTTATTTTATTTATTTTTTATACAGCAGGTTATTAGTTATCTATTTTATACATATTAGTGTATATTTGTCAATCCCAATCTCCCGATCTTTCTGTAGTTTTATTCTTTCCTCTATTGTGTTCATTCTGCTGATTAGCCTGATAAAGTTGTCTTCATATTTTTTAAGTATTTTCATTTGCCTTTTAAAAAATAGTCGCCATCTTTTTGTTAAAATTTCCCACTAGATCTTTAAGCATATTAATCATAGTTATAGTGTCTGTCTGATAACTTCAATATCTGGTCCATCTCTGGGTCTGATTTTGTTGATTGTTTTATCTCCTGCTTTTGTGTGTTGCATAATTTTGGATTAAGTGGCAGCCATTGCTTGTTAAAGAATGGTAGAGACTGAGGTAAATAATATTTCTATCCAGAAATAGATATTCCTCTACTTATGTCACGTTGTTAGTATGAACAGGTATTGGTCAATCTAGTAGATAATTGAGCTGGGTTTGGGTTTTGTGGTTGTCATAGTTACCTTCAGTGTACCATAGTCTTCACATTCCTACAGAGATGGACTGTTGATACTTTGTACTTAGTGTGCGGCCTGGAATGTCAGGTGATTTTTCTCAGCATTTCTGCTCCAACTCCATCTTTCAGTTTGTGACACATTTAGAGGTGAGAGGGGTTGAATATTTCTCTCTGTACTCTTGCCCCTTCCTGAGCAATAGATTGCTCTTGCTTGTTACTTGGTGCAAAGTTCTTAGTGTGAACAGGGTGGGTTTCTCGGTTCTTCTGCTCCAGTTTTAGTCTCAAGCAGACTCTGTACGCCTGTGCCTCAAGAGTGGGACTTTCCTTGTCTCCTCCACGAGCGGACAGTCTCTCCCGTTTACTCAGAGTGGAGTCTAGAGCTGCACTCATCAGTAGCCAATCACCTACATATGGCTAGTGGTTGGCATATTGGATAGCACAAAATAGGATATTTCTGTCATTGTATAAATTCCTACTGGACAGCACTGTTCCAGCACTCAGGCCAATTTCTTGCTCATTCCCATCATGGTGAGTAGATGTTGCCTAATATCAGTGGGAAGTTCTAGGTACAAGTGAGAGACCATTTCCCAGCAGCAGCAGATCTCTGCTTTGTATCTTTGAAGGATTTGGGCATCAACAGATTTCCTGCCCTTCTAATGGCATGTAGTATTGAATACATTGCCTAGTGTCAGTGAAATGTGAGGATAGCTGGGTTTTGTACTTTTCTCCCAACAGCAGCCATCCTTTCCCGGGGACTGGGGTGAGGAGTGTATTTTGCCTGTTTCTCAGTGGCAGACTGCTTTTGCTTCTTATGGAGCTTTGTCCAGGGTTTAGGCAGGTTTTGTGCCTCTGCCACAGTGACATCTGATCTCACCTTATGCTCATTCAGGACCTGGAGCATGAATGGGCTTTGCCTGATATTTGCTCCAGCCTCAGACCGTGGTGGGTTCTGCACATCTATCTCCGTCTCCAAGGGTTTCTTCCTTAGGTCTCCTGCCTGCCTACAGTTTTGAGTATTTTTTTTTCTTGCCTTTTATTGTGACTGCCACTTCTTCCATGCTCTACCAAATGTGAAACTGTTCATATGTTTCGTCTCTCCTCACAGGACCTGTCATACTTCAAAATTCAATTATTTCTGTTGTCTTGCAGCCTTAGATCTCAAATAGGCTCATAAAAAATTATGGTTATGTAGGCTATTTTGTTTTTTAATTTTTTTTAAAAAAATTAATTTTTTTAAAATTTATTTTTGGCTGTGTTGGGTCTTCGTTGCTACACACAGTCTTTCTGTAGTTGCGGCAGGCGGGGGCTACTCTTTGTTGCAGTGCGCAGGCTTCTCATTGCGGTGGATTCTCTTGTTGCGGAGCATGGGCTCTAGGCGTGCGGACTTCAGTAGTTGTGGCACACCGGCTCAGTAGCTGTGGCTCGCGGACTCTAGAGCACAGGCTCAGTAGTTGTGGCACACGGGCTTAGTTGCTCCACAGCATGGGGATCTTCCTGGTCCAGGCTCGAACCCATGTCCCCTGCATTGGCAGGCGTATTCTTAACCACTGTGCCACCAGGGAAGTCCTGTTTTTTTCTTGTTAGGCTGGGAATGATGTTCTTTTATGGCTTTCTATACCCCAAGTGGTAGCAGAAATCTCCTATTCTTATTTGGAATAAAAGTTAAAAGGACAAGTACTTATATTTTTTGGTAACTGAAGGATTTTATAGGACAGTGCTGTTCAAACTTGAATGTGCCTATTGATCATCTGGGAATCTTGTTAAAATACTGATTCTGCTTCAGCAAATCTAGGATGGGGACTGAGGCTTTTTCATTTCTAACAGGCTCCCAGGTGATCCTGATGCCTCTAATCCATGGACACACCCTGGGTAGCAAGACATTTGGACACATCATCATCTTATAACTAACTTAGGAGCTTATTAGTTATCTATTGCTATGTAATAAATTGCTGTGTAACACATTCTTTACTACACATGGAATATTTATGAAGGCCAACTATGTGGTTAGGCCATTAAACAAAGCCTTAGCAATTTCAAAGGATCAGTCTCTGTTATAGCCAACCTCCAAGATGACCCCCAAATGAGCCCCACCTTCCGGTATTCGTGCCCTTGTGGAGTCCCCTCCAATACTGCATAGGGCTGACTCGTGTAACCAAGAGGATATTGTGGAAACGATGGAGTGTGCCTTTTGAGTCCAGGTTATAAAAGACATTATGGTTTCCATCTTGGATTCTTGGCTGATTAGCTCTGTGGGAACTCAGCTGCTATATCATACAGACACTTAAATAGCCCTGTGGAGAGGCCCCTGTGGCGTGGAAATGAGGCCTCCTTCCAATAGCCATATGAGTGAGCCATTTTGGAAGCAGATCCCCCCCGCCCCAGTCAAACTTTCCTTTCAGATGACTGAAAGCATTGGAAATTTTGGATTTATCCTTTCTACCGTGCATTACTAGATTTTATTTTTTGAACTGTATCCTTAATTCTTTTCTAGTTTTAGACCTATTATGTTTATGCTTATGATGGGATGTAAAAGGGGAACTGTCTACTAGATATTTAGAAATATGATACAGGAATGGTAGTGATGTTATGGTATTAAAGCTCTAAGTTTAAAGCCCTCAGCATTGATTTTCAGTAGAAGAGTCTAGGAAAAGTATGGTATAGTGGAAGCCAGGGAGAGTCAGTTTAAGTGTGAATGAGCAACAGTGTCAAATGCTGCAAAAAAAAAAAAAAAAAAACAAACTTGAAAATGATTAGCTAAGAAGAGATTGAGACAAGTAGCACCCAAAAGATTAGAACTAAAAATATATGAACAGTGGTTATTTCTATTGTGGCCACTTTCGAGCTACCAACATTATGTCATTAAATGCGAAGTGGATAGGCGATGTTTACAGTCAGCAGCACACCACTGTATGTAAGGAACACATACAATCCAATAAGAAAAAGAAAACCTGATAGGAAAATTGACAAGAATATGAACAGGGGGTTCACAGAGGAGGAAATACACATGGCCATAAACATATGCAGAGATGTTCATCCTCTCTAGCAATCAGGGACATACAAATGAAAAGAACAAAAAAACAGTTTTTACCCATTAGATTGCAAAATTTTTTAATGTTTTATTAGTTGAGGATATGGGGAAATAAATCAATATCAATAGTTTCTCACCGTTAATAGGAGTGTAAATTAGTATGACCATTCATGAGGGCAACTTGGCAGTAGTTATTAGAATTAGAAACGTGCGTATCCTTTGATCTAGTGGATCAGATTCTGATTTCTCCCCTTAAGTAAAACTCATACTTGCACACAAAGAGATGCATTCAATATATAAGAATATTCATTGTGGTAAAGTTCTAGAACAATATGTCTAGTGTGGTATAATTTGTGTTAGTGATCAAAAGGGATTTGTTCTTGTCCCTAATTTTTAATTGTATGCATTATTTATATAATTAACCTGAGCATTTTTGAATCTTTAGAGAAACAAAGCAATTAAGGAAGTGAAAGCTAGTGAATGGGAAAACATACAGTCCAGATTTCAGGGAGAGTGTGATAAAGAGAAAGAAATTATCTTATGAGCTAATAAAGAATATGAGAATAAATACAGAAATTGTAATACATTGGCACAAAAATTAGCCAGCTATTGCCACAAGTCGGGGTGGGAGGGAAGTAACTGGTAGGTGATGGTCTTCACGAAAATCAATGGATCACTTTACTTAAATGTCTGAAATTTGGACAGAAAGTGATACATTCAAGTGGGATTGGGAATGCTTGTGAATTCTTTTTTTTTTTAATTTATAAAATACTTCTTGAATCAACGCCTCAAAATGACAGTATTTCTCTTCCAATCGGCAAACGGCAAGCAAGCTATACTTACTTCCATTAGATGCTGGAACTGAATTTGGCAACCTTGAAAGCACTTTTCTGATGAAAGCTGTTATCTAGAGATGGTAATCTCAAAAAAGAAGACAAGATTGACAAAGGTCCAGGTCAAACTGCAAATTGATATTGATACCCAGCCAGCTGGTATAGCTGTTGATTAGTTTCCTACCCTCATCCATACCATAGTTACCACTCTCAAAAGATGGGTCTAAAAATCTTGGCTTGGCATATATCTGTCTCAGAATTTTAAAATTACAAAAGCTAGACATAGTGTTTTTTTGTTTTGATTTGTTTTTATGTTTCAGATGTTAACACTGAAGTCTTAAATCTGCTTTTCTAACTTTTTGTAAAAGCCAAACTAAAACAGTTAATGGAGATTTTAACTGGGAAACATGAAATTAGAAGTTTTGCCTGGTTTAGTACAATATTAGTCTGTACGTTTTCATAGTCATGATTTGCTTCAATAGCTAAATCCCAAGAAAGGAAGTCATGCAAGCCACCATAAAAGTTCATACTATAAGCAAGAGTTATGAATGCCCTTTTAAATTTAGTGATTCTAAAAACCACTGAAAAAGGTAGTCAAGGAGGGAAACTATTAAAATGTACAGGGCAGGTACATAAAAACATTTCAGGAATAGGGAACATTGTTTCTTCTCCCAGTTTTCTTTACAACTTCCATTAAGATAAATCTTTTTAAAGTTCAATTCTTAATATATTCCTCATTTCTTCAAAAGCTTCTGTGGTTCTTTACCAAATAAGTCCAGAAGCCTTAGAGTTCCAAAATGCAAAATAGTACATGAGAGAATGCACATTTCCTGTTTCCATTGCACAAAAAATGTGTCTTGTAATAGGCAAATTTATTTTAAAACAATACTTAACTTCTAATACTCTTTATTACTTGTGTTCCATCATCTAAGCACAACTTAATAAAGAAGCAAAGTTTTTAAGTGAGACTTAGATTACAAATAAGTTTTTTGCTCTAGATTCTAAAACATAGATTAGCAAATATATACTTTTATCTTGTTACTGATAGTTTGTGAACAGACCCAGTGAACGGAAGTGCTGCCATGGTAACATAAACCAGACTGTTATTTGGAGAACTTACTCAAGACACTTAACTGCCCTGAACTACAAGTTTTCAGTACCAGTTCTTCCAATTTGCTGTTTCAAAGAAATAGCAGTTCTTCTAAGATCAAAATAATTTGCAGTTCTCTCACAAGAGAATTTTAAAAGTAGATTTGAACTAAACAGCTTCTAGGAGTATAATCTCAGGAATACCAAGATAGAACATGGTTAGAATTATTAAAATAATTGTCTTAGTCAATATATGAAAAATAATCATGCATATCTTTTCTATATGAAACTGAAGTGGTTTTGGGTCAAAGGATGTTGTGGGTGCTAACATTTTAAAGTTTTATTTCCCAATCTTCAAAACACATTTACCACTTAGGCCAAGTGACTGAAAATATATCTAGTTTAAGATGTTCCATCACTTAATGCAAAACTACATTTGTAAAATTTGACTTCCTTTGGAAAAAAATTAAAATTTCAAATACTTGTTTAGTGTACTTCATGTGATATCTTGTTGCTGTAGGCCAAAAAAAGTTTCACCTGATAGTATGGTATGTTTCTTACTATATTACAGTGTGATTTGACACCCATGGTTTTTCTTTTCCAATATGTTTAAGTCGCTAGGATGTTAAAAACTGCCTTATACTCAATTACCATACTTTTCCTCAGACAAAAACATTTTTTCTTTATCAATTTAATTCATCTCTTTTTTTTCTAACTTTTGTCTCTTCAGAATTAATTGATTTTTGTTCTTACTGTTGATGTTTTTAAAAACTCCCTCATCTCTTAGAAGAGAAGGAGTAGGAATATATTATTATTAAGCCATATAAACTTACTATTGATACATGCCAATTTCAGTATAATCTCTTAGTATTCACTTAGTTTGCAGCTCTATGTCGCTTACATATAAATTACCTTATTTGACTCTCATCACAACTCAGTGAAGTGGCCTGTTTTTTTAATTTTACGGATAAAATATGAGAGGACAGACTCTAAGAGATGAAGTGATTTGTCCACTATGAAGTAGCCAATCAATAAGCAATGATTAGCACCTCCGTTTGAAAATGTGTGAAACAGTATTCTTTCATTATGCCATTCTGCTATAATAGTTACGACATGATATTTAGAGATAAAAAAGCCTCAGTAATAGACTAATGTTACCTTGAAAAAGAGTTCAGGAAATGGAAGCACCCTGGAATTTATCACATTAAATCTTCAGCAATGATAATAGCTTACATCATGTAGGATTTTATACAAGCAAAAAGGCGCAGGGGAATAGGACACAGGTCAGTTTTATTGTTGTCTATATAATTGTTAATGTTGTGAAGTGTAATTCAAATTTTAAGAAAAGGTTTGTTTGTTTTTTTTAAAGAAATTCACGTTCTTTTATTTATTTATTTATGACTGTGTTGAGTCTTCGTTTCTGTGCGAGGGCTTTCTCTAGTTGCGGCAAGTGGGGACCACTCTTCATCGCGGTGCGCGGGCCTCTCACCATCGCGGCCTCTCTTGTTGCGGAGCACAGGCTCCAGACGCGCAGGCTCAGTAATTGTGGCTCACGGGCCCAGTTGCTCCGTGGCATGTGGGATTTTCCCAGACCAGGGCTCAAACCCGTGTCCCCTGCATTGGCAGGCAGATTCTCAACCACTGCGCCACCAGGGAAGCCCAAGAAAAGGTTTTTGAAATAGAAAAGGTGTAATATAAAAACAAAAATTAGTAACAGTTTGAATCTCACTAATCTTGTGAGTTAGTTCTGAGGAAGCTTTGTACATCATGGTGGGAGGGGGTCAGGTTATACCTTATATTTATTTTTTGACATTTGTATCTTCAAAAGATTAAATATCTTCAAAAATATTTATTAAAATTTAGTCTCAATAACTAGCAGAATAGAAACAGAAAAACAAATTTGCATGCTATTAGACTGGAAGAAACGAACAATTTTTAAAACTACAAAGAAAATGAACATAAAATATAACAGTAGTAGCCAATGCTTGAGTGCTTTTGTGTCTGGTAGGTACTGTTTTATATATATTTTGAGCATACTAATACACAGAGAACATAGACGTTTTTCTAAAGGTTACACAGCTGTTAAGTGACAGAGCCAGGATTCCAAAATAGGTATTCTTCCTCCAAGGCTTGTACTCTTAACTTCTGTACAAGTAGTGTTTAGCTCTGGGGCAGTGTGGGATGAATTTGCAGTTGGACCTCCTCTGCATGGCTATAGGGTTTTCTATGTAAGCTGTAGGTAGATGTGGTACATTTGTAGGGATGTGCATCTAGTCAGACTGTTCAGGATGTGTAGGTAGGGATGGATGTTCAGCTAAAGAAGTAGGAAAGATACATCCTGAAGGAAGAGTTTGCAGGTGATCTTACAGCTCCTGAAGCCCTTCAGTTATTTAGTTTGACTAGCTCTACTAGTGTGTGTGGCATTTGACCACACCCACTTAGTTTTTATATAACTGTGTTTCTTATACCTTTTATTTACTAGATAATCTGTAATTGTAGTTTGGCTATCTTTTTACAAGAGTGTTTATAAATTTCCAAGTGGTCAGAGAATTTTGTTGTTGGGATATTTTTTTTTCTTTTTGCGCTACAGTGATCTTTAAAGGGGAATTTATTTTTCTTCGTGGTCTAATCAATGTTTAGTTTTTTCTGTTAATATTTGGAAAGTATACTCTCCAAGAATTCTTTAATTACATCAGTGTTTTTCATAGGTGTTCCACAGAACACTAGCTTCCTCAGATGTTTCCTGGGAGAAAGAGGTTCTGTGTCAAATAACTTTGGGAAACTTCTTAAAACAGGTTTAATTAAAGCAGGACTGTTTAGGACCCTTAATCTGCTAATATGTAATGTAACCTTCTAAGAAGGAAAGAGGTAAAATACTCAGCATTTTTCAAACCTATTTGAAGGAATTCTCTCATAGCCTGGCCTTTCCCCTTGCACATTAGATCATTTTCGTGAGATTCTTCAGGTATGTTGTCCACTTACCTTCCTGGTAAGCTGTTCCTTCATATTAGGGGAATTGTGGAGCGGGCAAGCCAGTCTTTCAGGCACCTCCCATTTGCAATTTAGCGGGCATTTCTGTTATATTTTCTCTAGTTTCCAGAAATCATACAAATTGTATTATTTTTAGATTCTAATGACTATTTCCATGAAATCTGGGCTTGTGTGCCCATTACCATATTATCCAGAAGTTCCTCGAATGTTGTAACTTAACCATCTTGAGGGAAGAGTTGATACTTCTTCCTCTTTTTTATCTTTAACAGGAGTCTTTTCCATGCCTCAGTTTTTGACTTAACTACTCTTTGAGACTTTTGCCATCTTTTCATTAAATTGTTTGCCTCGAATTTAAACAGTTTAAATGGGAAACGAAACACTAGTGTTAATGCCATAAAAAATAAAGTTATTTTTATATGCATCACCTAATATATTGTTTAACACTTTTGGGAGAATGACACTACCTAATTTTTTCTTTTTGTTTTTTCTTTAACAGTAATGATAAGGGGTAACATTTGTTGACATCTTAGCATGTGGAGGGCCACCTTGTACAGCCCTTCATGCTGTTCTCTGCACAGCTTGGTGGTGTAACATTCTCACAGAATGTGATGTGAATGCCATGTCCTAGAGTTGTGCAGTCCTGTGGCCCTATGTGCCATGCAGTGTGCAGAGTACTTTATGCATAATGTAATCCATAGAACAAGCCTATGAGGTAGGTACTGTTATTATCCATACCTTACAAATAAGGGAATAATGGCCCAGAGAAATAGAGATTAGTTAACCTTCCTAAAATTACACAGCGGGTCAATGGCAGGGCAGGGGATAGGAACCCCGGCAGTCTGCCTCTGGGACTTTTAGTCACATAGTCCATTCCTAGCAAATTTACTTCAACTTTTGCATTGTATTCAAAAGGTACTATTGGGGTTTTTTCCCCACACACATTTACTAAAAACATTCAGACACTGATTTTGTGTGTCTTAAGTTCCAGGTTACTAATTCTTATATATTTTATTCTAGGTTAATGGAAAAGGTTCCTTATGGTGTGTTGATCCAGAATATAAACCCAACCTTATGCAAGCACTGAAGAAGCAGCCTTTTCCCTCAAGATCAACATTTTACACCCCTCCTGCATCACCACAAAGGTACAGGATCTAACATGTAAATGTCAGTGGTGATATATAAGATTTCATTATATGAGATGGAGAAACTTAGAGTTGTAGTTTTTTTTGTTTTTTAATTATATAGAGATTTATGGATAAGACATTAGCGTAAGGCATTTTTACTTATAGTCTAACTTATTAGGAAACAGGATGTTGGATAAGTGAGAACATAAATTCTGGAAAATGTAGTTAATATTCTAACTAAACTCTACACAGTGATAATATGATTTCAGGTATAACCTGAAACCTTTTTGTAAAGGTTAAATCATTTAAATTGTCTGCAGTGCTAATGCTGACCTGAAGACATGGGAAAGTAAAAGTATATTTAAAAATTTTTAAATAAGGTGATTAAATTTGTCATTGCAGCATTTTTATATACATATTTATATTTCTTTTTCTATTTTAAGTCTTTTTCCTTCACAACGTGTTTAATATTTGAAAATTATGTTCAAGTCTCAAATTTTTAAATGTTGTCAAGTAAAATAATGCTTTGGAGTTTTTTATTTGTTTTGTTTCTGCTAGTAAATATAATTATGATTTTCCTTGGCTTTTGTTTTCTAACTCAGTGATCAATAAATTGATCTTATAGCTTTCCAATTTTAATTTAAATCTGAAAATGATATGATGTCCCTTAAATCTGATTGTTTCCTTTTCTTAAAGAAACCTTCAGAATCTTTTTTTTAAATTCTATTACATATATTCATTTGAGTTAAAAATGACAGATTTTGTCAAGATACTTTTAAGGGTAGTCTATAAAAAGTTTTTTAAGCTTTTTAATAAAATAATACATGGAAATTTTGAAACATACACAAAAGTAGGGAGAAAGAGTGAACTCCCATTTGCAACAGTTATCAACATTTCATGTGTTTAATTTCTTTAAGTATTATTAGATGACTTTTAGAGGAGTGGTTATAGCTGAGATACAGTTAAAAAAATTAGTAAGATTAAGTTGAAATGTCAGCAATATATATACATATATACTCATTGAGATTTAAGCTTATTTACCATATTAGTAGATTAGAAGGATCATTGTAACAAGAACTGGTTTATCCTTATGAAATGAAACCTAGAAAAGACGTTATCAGAGTTTATATTCTCATTGTTTGGGAGTTGATACCTTCTTTAATGTTGGTGCTTATGAGATGTCCTAGTTAAAAAAAATAATAGTTTAGAAACTAATGGTAAGTTCTGCTGATGGTCCTTTCATGTTTTATTTAGCAATGTTATTTTTTACTAAAAATTAAATGGGAGAATTGGCACTCTTTTTTGTATACCATCAAAAATACACTTTCCTGTGCCTTTGATATGATGCATTTTCATGTTTATATTTTTAACTTTATCATATGTTTATATGTTAAATAAAGTTGATTTTGTGGTTTAAAAACAGGTAGATAAAACAACAGCATAAAGATTATAATCTCTGACCTTAAAACATTACCTTAATATTTTTAGAAACATTTTCTCTTTATCATTGTTTGGCAAAATGACAGTTCCATCTGACACGACTTTGTGTAGCCCTTTCATGTCATAATTGGTAAGTCTGAGGAAGAGAATGATCTATAGAGTATGTAAAACTGTGACTAAGAAATAGACTTTAATTTGGTTAGCAAAACAGATTTTTTTAAAATACTATCACAAATTCCAAAGAAGAGAAATAGTTTGTCCCAAAAATGTCTTAATTTTTGGAACTAAAAAAAAAACTACGGGTCTCTTTTCATGAATATAGAAAGTTTAATTTGATACCGATATTTATTGATTAAATCAGGAATTTATCTGTTTTTTGTCATCATCATACAGTCTTCCTTAAACATTGTTTTGATAAACACTTTATTTCTATAGTAACACCTGTATTAATATCATATCAAACTTAGGCATCCAATACAAAATCAAACAGTAACTATTATGTATTGTCTATTGTTCCAGGCATTTTAAATTCATTATTCTTATTTAATTATCACAGCAACCCTATGTGGGAGGTTTAATTATTCCTGTTTTACAGATGAAGAAACTAAAAGATTAATTATTTTGCCTAAGAACACCCAGATAGTTGTCATTTAAACTTGGATCTTATGCTCTTTCTGCTTTGGCAGACTCTTCCTAAACTGAATAGTATTAGCAAAGAAAACAAGGTAAAAATAGTTTGTGTTTTTTATTGTACAAATTAGTTGTATTTGTAACTAAGTTCTATAAAATGTGAAATAAAGATCTTTTATAAGTATGCTTGTCTTATCTCTTTATTTTTCAGTGGTTCTTTATCACCTCACTACTTAAGCTCTGTACTCAAGCAGAACCAGGTGCGAACTCTCAAAGGTATGTGAAAGATCAGTATTTTAAATCATAAAAACTCAGATCAAAAATCAAAATTTTTGTTTAATTATTTTTTAATTATAAAAATATTAAATGTTCATTGTAGAAATTTTGGAAAATAAAAACATTTATAAAAAAGAAACTAAAACGTACCTTTTATTCTGCTGCTAGCTTTTTAATTGGGGTATACTTGATGGTATACTTGATATTATATGTTTCAGGTGTACAACATAGTGATTCACAATTTTTTAAGGTTATACTCCATTGATAGTTATTATAAAATATTGACTCTATTCCCTGTGTTGTACAATATATCCTTAAAGCTTATTTCTTTTATGCATAGTAGTTTGTACCTCTTAATCCCCTACCCCTATCTATCTTGCACCTCTGCTGTTCACATTTTAATACAATTGCTTTGGTCCTTTTTATGCCTTTCACATGAGTAGATATGTTTGTGTGCATGCACATACACCCCCCACCTCCCACACACACTTTTTCTCCACTGGGATTAATTATACTGTGTATACTGTTTTATATCCCTGTTTTCATTTCCTTTTTTGTATACTTTTCCTTGAAAATAGGGAAATATTTCTTAGTAATGCCCGCAATGGAGAATTATCTTTTTAAGTCTGTCAGACTAGTATAGAGGTTGACAAACTATGTCCCATGGGCCAAATCTGGCCTGCCACCTGTTTTTGTACGGCCTTTGAGTTAGGGATGGTTTTACATATTTCTTTTATAGGTTAAGTGTAAAGAACTATAATTTAGGAAGAAAGCAATAAGTTAACTTTTAGATTTTGTAGACTTTTAAAAAGTAGGTCAAAATTCTGAAATTGCAGTTTCCCCCTGCTACTCATAGTATTACAGGTTAGTGATATATTAACATAAGTTTTCCTAGCATTGTTGCTTTGGAGCCTACAGATGTTTCTATGACCTTTAAAAATAGAAATTCCCAGACTAAAAGCCTTTCTGTGTATCAGAGATATTTAGGCTCTTTAGAACTACACTAAGCCAAGCCTAGGAAACAATATGATGGTGGTCTGTAAAAATAAGGGAGGGAAAGAGTGTGAAAAAGCTTAAGAGGACTCTGCAAAGAAGTTAAGCGGATTGGGAGTCTGCTTCAGATATGTTGTAACTTAACATAAGGCAAGTATCCATTTTCCTGTTACCTGCATGAGTAAATGTGCTCTCTTTACATTTAGGTATTGCTGAAACTTCCTTTATCTTTTTATTACCTCAGTGAGTTCTGACCCTTAGTCTTTTAAGCTTAGTTCATATACGCATTTTGAGAACATTTTCTCTTTTGAATTCTGGGGTTTATTTAGAATCTCTTCTTGCTCTTGTTCAATTCCATCCAAATTCTTCTTCTTCCTTTGGGGAGCAGCTTCCACAACTAGAGCATAGGTACTTCTCCTTCATATAATGAGTTTACATCTCTCCATGACTGCTAACACCTTACGTCCCTCCATCTCTATCATTGTGAGTCTTAGGCCTATTCCCCTTCTAGTAATTAACTTGGTGGGGAGGATGGTTGGCATTCTGTCAACCAATGCAAGTCTGTCCTGGAATAGAATACACAATTCTCATGAGTTTTAACAGGAAAACGTAATACCACACAAAAACTTAAGAGAATTTATAATTAAGTCAGGTTGCTCTAGCACATATTCATAGACTTCTGAGGAAATTTGCTTTTTCATAACTCTTGATATTATTTCTAGGGTAAAGTTTGAAAAATACAACGATAAATCAATTAAACATTCAACTGTTTATTCTACAAGTACTTGTTGAATTCCTCCATTGTGCCAAGCATTGAACTGGGTGCTTTGGGATATGCAGAGATGAAAGAGACCCAGGCCCTACTCTCAGAAAACATACAGTTTAATTGAAGAAGATTGACTAGAATTATGCAGAGTACATTGGGAGAAAAGGAAGTGGGTGGCAAATTAAGCTTAGAGGTGGGTCAGGAAAGGCCTCTTAGAGGAGAAACTGTGATGCTTGAGCTCTGGGCCTCAGAAGTTGGGAGGATATTTTTGGGTAGAGGTTTGGTGGAGGACAGTTGCTGGGTCGGTAAGTATGGCTGAAACCTAAGAGCATAGAAGAGGACCAGGTAGCCTCGGTCCAGTAGCTGTAGATGTGATCGTTTAGTGTGAGCAAGGCAAATGAAGACGTTTAAGCAGGCATTAGCCAAATCAAGGAGAGCTTATTTAGCATAATGAGTTTGAACTTCTTCCTGTAACTATAACATAAGTTCGCATTGAGTTCCTGACTGTGGTGTTTCGCACGCATTACAGCAACTCTTTGAGGTATTGTTACCCTCTCTTACAAATAAGGAAACTGAACTTTGGAGAGATTAAGTAACTTTCTCAAAGTCACACAACTAGTAAATGGTATAGAAGGAACTCTGATTTCAGAGCCTGCACTCCTACCAGATATGAGGCGTTGGAGGAACTGCTGAAGGTCTTTAAAGAATGAGATGACATTGTCAGTTTTGTGTTTTGTAAAGATCACTGAAGTTTCATTGTTGGCTCCAGTATTAGAATCCAATATAAGATTCATCTGTCACTTCACAGAATCATCTTTTTTAAAGTCTAATTTTTTTTGCTCATCTTGCCAATAGCTATTTTACAGTATTGTATAGCGGGCAGCAGGAGGCACAGGAATCTCATACTGAGATAGCAAAACAAAACCTGTTTTTGTCAATATTTGGTGTGGGTTTGGAGTAAATTCATCTGTTTAAAAATATTTATCGAGCGCAGTTGTGTGCTAGGCACTGTTCTAGGCACCAAGGATATGTCAGTGAACAAAGAAGACAAAAACGGAGCTATATTCTAGTTAGTAAATTTTAGTATTTATACTTAAGCACTAACATACTACAAGGAAATATGAAACTTAGACAGTTAATGAAGTTAGGGGCTAAGTGCATATCTAAGTTCAAATTTAAGGTTACAAATTAGCATAATTTTTATCTTAATTGAAATGAAAGTAAACTGGTGGTCCAAGCAGCTAAAGTCTTAGTAATTTTTTGAAATCACTCTCCTACTTCTTTAAAGAATCACGAGAAACAGCTTCTCTGTTTGGATGCTCTGTAAATGTGTATATTGGTTTTGATAAAGGCAGTAAATCCTATTATAGTTATTACTTAGCTTACAACCATTTAAATTCTGCCTCTGGTTCTCATATCATTCGTTAAGCAAATGGACTGAGAATCAGATGATAGAAACTTATTTGTCTTATTATAACCCTTACTTTCACATAGTTAAGACTGATGTCTTTTAAATTTTTTTCTCAATTATTGTTAATAATTTCTTAGCATAATAATTTCTTAGTTTATACCAGGAGGCATAAATTAACACTTATTACAGAGATTTATTTGAACCAGTTATTAAATCAGTAGCATATTTTGAACTCCAGTCAGAACTATGAAGGATAAAAAGGGAAATAATATGGCTTTTAACTAAGTTGTTGTTGTTGTTATTGTTTAACTCACTGTTTTGATGGCTCTCATGGCTCTAATGACAAATGACTGTAAACTGGAAGTGAATTATAGGATTAAACTAAATAGTGTCAGAGAAAATATATACAAAAGACTTTATAAAAGAACCAAATTTTCATTCTTCATGAACTGAATATGTTAAATAATATAGCTAATAGTATGTTTATTAAAACCACAGCACCATCTTTAAAACAGCATGAAGTACTTACTAATGTAAAAAGCATTATGAAGTGTGTTCAGTTGTGACAATAAACAAATAAGTCTTAAGTTTAATTTTAATACCAAAACTGATTTGGTACTATAAATAAAAATTGTTTGTAAAATCTACACAGTTTTTGTTCCAAGAAGTTCAAGATTATATTGATAATCAGGTGTTCTTGATGACCGAGACAAATCATTGATAATCAGGTGTTCTTGATTACCGAGTGTCTGGGATCATTTCTCTGGTGCTTATTTTAACACTGAAGTTAAACTTTTTTTTAGTTAATTGGCAAGGCATTGTGGGAAGCATACTTAGCAAATGTTCTAAACCAAACAAATCAGATGTAGATAAAATCCTTTTGCAAAGAAGTAATTTCATGTGGGAAAATTCAAATTAATTTGCCTGTAACAAATTCCTACAAGAAATAAGGGTATTTAAGGAATACTTTTCCTATCATTCTACTGTTATAGAAACAGTACCTAATTTTGTTATTATTTTAAGAAAGGAAGTGGTATTCATGCAGCTTTCTTATTTTGTCAGGATAAGTCTCTTAGTCAATTTTCTTTAGTTTTAGGTATTGTATTTCAGAAATTAAGAATATTTTATAGGTGCTTCATTTATAAGATTAATAAATTTCCTGAAATTGTTTCCTCATTATAATGCATTTCAGTATTAGATTCTCTCCCTCACTACCACTCCCTTTTTTTTTTTAATAAAGTTGGAAACAAGGTAAATATTTAATTATTTCATGGAGCAGGAGTCTCTCTGTTAGTATAATGCCATGCAAGTTGTGCCCTGTACAAGGACACCTGGCTGAGGCGGTGAATGAGCTTTGAAATCAGCCCACACTCCAGTCCCCAAGCTGTGCGCCTTGGTATAGGGAAACATTCACCTGGAGGCGAGTTGTTTTTTTTTTTTTCCAGTTCACACAGAGATACAATATGGGCTATAGCTGTACCTTTTTTTCTTCAAAGACATGTTAGAATACTGAACTCTATCATATTGTAGTCAGGTCTCATTTTGAAAGATAGGAATTGGAGAGGTCTTTGTTTTGCTAGCCTCTGTGGCTGTGGCATGTGGGAATCACTGATTCAGATTCTTTTTAACTTGCTGTTTTTTTCTGCCTGAAATGCTTTTCCTTTGGATGTCTTCATGGTTTCATTCTCTCACCTCCCTGAGGTTTTTGCTCAACTGTTAACCTCTCCTTGAGGCCTTCCCTAACCTCTACTTAAAATTGCAACCACCTTTCCCCACATTCTGTCTCCCTTCCGCCTTAATTCTTCTCTTAATTATACCATTTTACTTTTATTCAATCACGATTATTCAGACTAACAGAGATGGCCAAGATGGAGAGGGGTGAACTTTTAGTACAGAAGTAGGTATGAGAGCATAATGACCTCTGGAATAGAACCTGCTGATTTTACCAGCCTTTTAAAACCCATTTTTCTTACGGAATATCCATAATTATGTTTGAGCTCTTGAGTATTATATAAATCTGTAGTACTTGTAGGCTTGTATATAATTATGACTAAAGACAGTATTAATATTTTTGTGTTTTCTTGGCTAATTTAATCTGTTTAAGGGCAATCCTTATTGAAATGCAGGTCAGGTTCTTATTTTCATTGTGAATAATTAAAGAAGAGAACTTTCATTATCTCTAGTACCTCTTAATTCTCCTTTATAATAGACTCTCTTTTATAAAGAACATGGATATTATCACTCTTTTCCTTTTTCAGAATCTGATATTGACGCTGCCACTGCAATGATGCTTTTAAATACTTCTATAGAACAAGGAATTTTGGAATGTAAGCAATCATGCTTTCCTTTTTAAAATACATTTTTTGTGAGTGCCTTTCAAATGTCTTTTTTTTTTTTTTAATATTTATTTATTTGGCTGCTCCAGGTCTTAGTTGCGGCACACGGGATCTTCACTGTGGCATGCAGGCTCTTTTAGTTGCAGCGTGTGGGCTCTTTAGTTGTGGCATGCGGCGTCTTTTAGTTGCGGCATGTGGGATCTAGTTCCCTGACCAGAGATAGAACCCGGGCCCCCTGCATTGGGAGCACGGAGTCTTAACCACTGGACCACCAGGGAAGTCCCTCAAATGTCATTTAGAATGCAAAATATTTCAGTGTTACAGGCAAAATTACTTCTTTCTAACTAGATTGTGTTTTCATCTGAATAACTTAGTTTCTGTTTTATTGTATTTCTTTTAATTTATGTGAGAAATTGAGAGATCGAGGTTAATGCTGTGATAGATCTTGTTACATTGACCAAGAAATGAAGAAATAAATAGCATACTTAGAAATTAAGCTTGAAGATTTAAAAGTAAAAATGAAAGCTATGAATAAGAAAACATAGAAAAGTATGTTTATAACCTTGAAATGGAAAAAGCCTTTTTTGAGATGAGATGCAAAATGCAAAATCCATAAAAGCTGTGTAAATTTAATTAAACATCAAAATTTTAGAGTTCTGACAACAGCAGATATCTTTAAGCATAACACTGGGACAACATACTTCTTCACTTTATATAATAGACAAAGGAATAATATTGAGTATATATGTGTATATAAAAAAGATTTTATAAGTAAGAAATAAGGAAACAGTTCAACAGAAAAGTCAGCAAAATATATGAATAGGTGGGCCTCAGAGAAGGAAATATATAGATGGACAACACACGTTTGAAAAGATGCAGCTTCTCTAGAAATCAGTGAGATGCAAAATGAAACAATATTGAGATACTATCTTTTTATCCATGAGATTATGAAAAATTAAAATGATTGATAATATTAGGGGTTAAGTATAGGAAGTGGGTATTGTCATACACTGTAGAATATAAATTGGTACAACCATTTTGGAAGGCAGTTTGGAAATACCAATTAAAACTTAAAATGTGTGTATTCTTTTACTTATTAATTGTATTTCTTGTTATCTCTCCTAGAAAAATATTGCATATGTGTAAGAAAAGGCATGTGGATGGATTTTCGTTGCAGTATTATTTGTAATAGTGGAAAACTGGCAACAACCTAAACACGAATAAGTAAATGGTTAGCTAACCAGTGGTACATTGATATTGAGGCATTCTGTGCAAGCAGCTCAAAGTAATTATATTGTCCATGGAAGGGTCAAGACATACCATTAAGTGGTTTAAAAATGTTTCACATTAATACCTACAGGATGATATGGTCTGCATAAAATTTAAAAATCCACAAAACATTACCAATCTAAAGCACTTATTCAGGAGTGATATAGTAGTTTTAAATGGCCTGTTTCTGCAATCAAATGCATTTGATTTATTGATGGAAACTTTATTTTCCACAGGTGAGAAGCCTCTTCCTCTTAAAACAGCAGTGCAAAAAAAAAGGAGTTATAGCAATGCATTTAATCATTCCAGTGCTATGCGATTACACGAGAGTGATTCTTTAGCCACCAGCATTGATCCAAAAGAAGACCACAATTACAGTGCAAGTAGCATGACAGCACAGCGTTGTGCATCCAGGTCTAGTGTGTCTTCCCTGTCTTCTGTGGATGAGGTATATGAATTTATCCCAAAGAGTAGCCATGTAGGAAGTGATGGCAGTGAAGGATTTCACAGTGAAGAAGATACAGACGTTGATTATGAAGATGATCCTCTTGGAGACAGTGGCTATGCATCACAGGCTTGTGCAGATACCTCTGAAAAAGGGCAGCCAGACAAAAAGATGCGAAAACAGTCATGTCAAGAAATTGATGAGGAGCTCAAAGAGGCAGCTGGATCTCTGCTCCACCTTGCTGGAATTCGTACATGTCTAGGTTCCCTAATAAGTACTGCAAAGACACAAAATCAAAAGCAGCGGAAAAAATAGAAATACTTATTAGTGTGAAATTATTTTTAAATGTGGCAATACTCTTCTACTTAATTCTTTACAAGGGATATCAAAGCCATAATGGACTTCTTTTGTTTTAGGGTGAGGGAGGGGTGCTAATTACCTGTTTATTTCTAAACATTTTTGTTTTTTAAATTTTTATTAAATAATTGCTGTTAGGATCATGCGCAATCATAAATATGATGTGAAGTCCTAAAAGCATAATTTCTGTGATAAGTGTGATAAGATTTGGAAATATTATGTAAAAAAAAATCCCCAGCCTCTGTCTTAAAGTTGTAGGGAAAATCTTTTATTCTATTGTGTCCAAATGTAAGAATTGGCAACTCTGTAACATATTTTTTTCATTTTCTCTTCCAATCTGTAATTAATTATAGTTGCTGATCCAGCTAAAAATTTTGCTGCTTTCTTTCTCACATACTCCTCTCTTGACACATGCAGTTCAGTAGGATGAGATTTCAATTTTTTATTTTGTCTTAATTTTTGTTTTTAATTATTTTTTGTTGACACATGAACAAAGTTGAATATAAATTGGAAAAGATCCTAGATGTCTAGAAAGTTCCTTTTGGATACATAGGCAGTATAGCAAAAATTCTAGGATTTAGAAAAGGCAATTTTGTGATGTAATTTCATTTAAGAACACTCTAATTCCTATTACAATATTATCTTTCAAATTTTTTAACTTCCCAGATATTGCATAGCATTTATTGGAGCCATTTGTTCTTTCCCAAAGTGCTTTGCAACCATTGTTTAAATTTTAGCCACTAACTGTCTTTGTTGAGGAGAAACTATCCAATGAAAGGATATAGCCATAGAGTGTATTAGGAAGTTAACACCCATTTTGGCACACTTCTGCAATAAGAGGATCTTTCATTTGCTTGTTAAATGTGCTGCATTCTGAGAATCTTGTAGTACGAATGGAGTGTAATCTAATATAAACATTTTGAATACGTATTACTTATGTTATCGTAAATAAAGGTAGATCATTTAGGAAAAAACTTCTGCCCAAACTTTGTATGAATTAAATTTGTATGTGCACCCAGTTAAGTTAAAGGATTTAACAAAACTATAGAGACAAAATGCCTTCGTGGATTTCAAAATTCATATAAAATTTAATCTTACATGATACATCCTTTTGAGGAGGCAGTGTAATACCTATTATGTGCCATTAAATCCATGCTAAAAGATTTTGTTACTGTTCGAAATGTGTTTTGACAAAGGCCTTTTTCAGTATTTGAACAAATCTGCTTGTATGATACATTTTTTCATATCATTTATATAATGTGACTATATCATTCAAAAGGAACAAGGGATACTAATAAAACTAAACTTATTCACTATATATTTTTTTTACAATGGCAGAAGCAACTTTCCAAAAGTTCAGTCTTATCTCATGCTACATCCTGTTTCATAGACAATGACCTTGTTTTCATTTTCTGATAATTTCATATATACATATACATACATACACACATAAGCTCACGATTTTGGTTTGTTACTTTCAGCTACTTCTATGACAATAAAGCATTTTCTTGGATTTTTTTTTAAACAAACAAATATTTTTAACTTGTAGAGTTTATTTGGGCAAAACTGAAATGAGAAGCATAATGAAAACGTCTTTTTCAGTTGGCAAGACTTTAAGCCAGGGATAACAACATTAATATTATCTGTCCTGTTCCCATGTTAATTGTAATTGAACCTGGATAGCCACATTAATAGAATCAGTGCTGTTGAAAAATAGTAATCTTTCAGTTTGTTGATAATGAATAAGTGTGCAGGATGAGGTATTGGATTTTTTTGTTCTTCATATATGTCACATCTGCTACAGAAAATGGCTAACCCAAGTTAACATCTTTTACTGTAGACAGTGACTATAACACCAAAAATCGTTTTTACCACAGTATAAGTAGTACACAGATTATAAAAATCATTTTAATAACAAAACGTTTTTAAGCTATTTACTGTGGCCCTCTGGATAGACCTTATTAACAGTGTTTTAATGATCTGGTTCCAATTTATCTTGTTCAACTGAAATTCTGTACCACAAATGTTCTGTCTGGTTCCTGTCCATTAGATAATTAGCATTTGTGAAGTAAAGGAAAATAAGATAAGGAGGGGGAAAGTCCTTCCCAGTTCAAATAGAGATCTTCAAAGTTATTTTTGTCTTAATATAAATAACAATAACTTTAAACTTGATTTTCTCTCCCTCTTCATTGTACTCTTCGCACAAATTTAAAAGTTAAAAGTTCTATTCATCACTAGCAAGGTCAATAAACTTTCACACTAAAACCTAACAGGAAGAAGTTATAGGATATTATATATTGAATTCTTATATAGAATTCAGTGCATCACTTTCCATGTGCTGATTTACCAAGGCAGTTATTTTTAAGGTGAAGAACCTTTTTAATTATGGTCCCCCATTAGTACTTCCATAGACATCCCATTCCTCAGGTTTGTTGAGATAAAAATATGGCTAATAACCACCCAGTTAAGGAAGGTCATTTCAAGTCCTATGGACTGGAAATTGTATTTCTAAGAATATATTACTAGCAAATTTTACTATAATAAAAACAAGTTGGCAATCCTGGAGAGATTTTATATTTTAAAACTGTGACTTAAACTAACATATAATTTACCTTGCATCAATATAAATTGTTACAACCAATTCCAGTTTATAATAGATCCCTAGTAGAAGTTTTAACAGTTAATCTTCATCTTTCACATCCCAAATAGAATCAGTGTTTCATGAATATGTATTTTTGAAATTTATTTGTGCAATATATTACTAAGTTAGTTCATGTTTTATTTTACTTTTCAAATTCAGAGAAAGAAAGTATTACATGGAGAAGCTAATTATTGGTGGATCACCTCCTTTTTTCCACCTTTGAGCCTTTCATGTCCTCCTTGTAACCAATGTGACTTCTCTTAACTAAGATTCCTTTGTATATAGTAAAGTTTAGAATATATATATTTTTTCTTTTGCTACTTTCTGAGGCATTATGTAAAGGGTCATACTAGGTCATCCTTTGTATATAGTAAAGTTTAGAATATATATATTTTTTCTTTTGCTACTTTCTGAGGCATTATGTAAAGGGTCATACTAGGTCATCAGTTAAATATATGTTAGCACGAATTCAAAACTAGAGAAAAGTTTTAAGGGGGGAATGTGTGTGTCTTGGTAGACCAGGAGGCCTTTCCCAGCAATTTAAGCAACAGATGTGAATACTTCACGAAGCTGTGAAGAGTATTGTCTTAAATACTACAGTAACTTAACAGCCTTTTGTGAAGACCATAGCATTTAATTAAGAAACTTTGAGGCTTTCTAGTTGACATATATTTTATAGTTTTTTGTTAGTTTGAAATGTTATATAAGCTTTGATTTAAACAAAGTTTGCTTTAGTATGTTAATGATGTAGTCAAAATATTTATTAAAAGACAAAGTAGAGTATTTTAATGTTATACCTGCCATTTTTTTTAAAGCACATTTTTTGCATCTAACTGCCAGTGCCATTGTCAAAACTTGTTTTTAAAATTGTTGTACATTTCTTATTAAACCAAGTGCTTAATTTTAAAGTATTATGTTGCCATTATATAGTGTATAAAAATGTATAACTGCCAATTCATTGTAACTATTATTTATTTTTAAGTGAAAGTGTAAGAATGCTTTCTGATTCAAGAAATTTGGGTTATTAAACTGTCCTTATCCTCTTTTCTAAAGTAGCATAAAAATTACCCTGAGTTTGAGTTATAATTGCCAGTAAGTAAATGACCAGTCCAAGTGAACCACTTCTCAGTTGCCAGTCTTTGCTCATATTAAAAACAACTTAACAAATGTTTAATTTTTGTATCTAATCTCTGATTATTAAATTGTTTATAAAGTTTATTTTTACCAAAGAGATGCAATTCATTATGATAAAGTATTACAGAATAAACCTTGTTTTATAACATACTTGTACTTTCTCTGTCCTTTGGGGGTTGGTAGTGTAGATGTAGGTGGTTCATACTCCTACACACACACACACACACACACACACACACACACACACACTCTTTCTATTCCAGTGTTACAAAGTTGGAGTCATGCAGATGAAGAATAAAAGTTTTAATTTCAGAATTTTTTAAAGGCTATTTTTTGAAAGTATTCTTTTTCCTGGTTTTTATATGTCATCTTAATCATTGAAAGCTAAAATAGTGTGAATTACATTATTCTCTTCCTGAAGTTGAACTTTTCCTGTTCGTATATATAATGAGATATTTTGAAATATAACTAAGAAATTGATTAGAATATGTAATTATTAAAGCTATTTCTGAGAATTCCCTGGTGGTCCAGTGGTTAGGACTGTGCACTCTCACTGCTGAGGGCCTGGGTTCAATGCCTGCTCAGGGAACTAAGATCCCACAAGCCACACGGCACGGCCAAAAAAAAGACTATTTCTAAATACAGTTGACCCTTGAACAACGTGGAGGTTAATTCACGTATAACTTATAGTCAGCCCTCTGTATCTTCAGTTCCTCCGCAAAGGCAGATTCAACCAACCGTGGACTGTGTAGTATTGTAGTACTTACCTTTGGAAAATATCCAAGTATGAGTAGACCCTCGAAGTTCAAACCCACTTTACTCAAGGGTCAACTGTACAGTAGTTTTACTTCAAAAATACCCATAATAACCACCTGTTAAAAATTGGGCATCCATTGTAAAATGGAATAATCTACAACCAATACTTTGATTTTAATTCCCCCTGTCACTTCTTTGAAGTTCTGTACTGGTCATTTAAATGGTAGTATCTACCTAGAGTTGTGTATTCAAAATGAGTTGGTGAGACAGCCATATTGATTTTAAACTCCCTTTGAAATCCAGATTCATTTAAAAATAGCCATTTGGGATTCATGTATTTGTCCCTTTAAAGAGAGAACCTTATTCTCACTATTAGATTCACCACTTTCTCACTCATACAAGTTCTGAGCTAGTATAATTTTTATACACCATTTTTAGAAAAATATTAAAATATAGGTTAAAACATGTTTAGTCTTTTCCTTGAGAATTTCAGGACATGGATTTTTTTTTTTTTTGGAAATGAAGCTAGCAAAAAGTACAAAAATTTAGATATAAAAGTGTTGAGAATCTTTAAGAATGAAAATAATTACTAATCTTAGAAATAGCCATATTGGGGCTTCCCTGGTGGCGCAGTGGTTGAGAATCTACCTGCCAATGCAGGGGACACGGGTTCGAGCCCTGGTCTGAGAAGATCCCACATGCCGCGGAGCAACTGGGCCCGTGAGCCACAACTACTGAGCCTGCGCGTCTGGAGCCTGTGCTCCGCAATAAGAGAGGCCGCGATAGTGAGAGGCCCGCGCACCGCGATGAAGAGTGGCCCCCGCTTGCTGCAACTAGAGAAAGCCCTTGCACAGAAACGAAGACCCAACACAGCCAAAAATAAATAATTAATTAATTAAAAAGAAAAATATTCCTTTAAAAAAAAAAAAGAAATAGCCATATTAGTATGCTCCATGAAATTTTAAGTAGAGGAATGTTTAGACGCTGTTATCCTCTAAATAAAAATAGCCATGTGCTACACAGAGAATATAACATATTTAAGGATAGTTTGTGTTCAAAAAGATTGTTGGAAAACTAGAAACACTCTTCAGTGAACTTCAGGGCAAGTTATGTACCTCGTAATATAGTGGATAAACAACAATCCCTCCTTAACTGAAAGTGATTCTTACACAGAAATTTTGTTTAGGTGGATTTTCTTCCATTATAGATTTTCCTTAACCATGAGGTTTTGGTTCAAGTAAATACTTAACAAATCCACCTTGTTGGGAAATTTTAATAATAGAGGAAACTAGGAGTTGTGCAGGAAAGAAAGATTGTAAAAATTATTAATTTAGGGGAGATTTAAGAACCTGAAGCAAAATTGCTATCTGCTGGTTGAGAATTTGAAATAGAGACTGCAGCCAGATTAAAGTACTCTGCAGTCGGGAATTCCCTGGCGGTCCAGTAGTTAGGACTTGGTGTTTTAAGCGAGGCTAAATAAATAAAGTGCTCTGCCGTGGAACTAAATTCATATGATAATCCTGTATATTGAGACGAATTGACAAAAAGTTGCACACCCTTTGTGAACTGAACATCTTTTCACTGAAGTATTTCAGTGCTTAATCCCAAACACTGGGTTTTAAGTGTTGGACACACAATACACACTAAGAAGAAAAATAGACAATCCCTCTCTTAAAAATGTAAACACAATTGTGAATTGTGGTGATTGCCATGAAAGAAGAAAATAAAGAGCTCTCAAAATATATAACATTTAATCTGGGGTTTCAGGGGAGGTTACCCTGAGGAATGTAATTTAAACTGAAATCTGAAAGAAGCAGGTAATTTGGGAATGAAAGCATGGCAAATTCTTCTGGGCAAGGATAACAGCATTCACTAAGAGCCCTGTGATTGGAGAAAACATGAGATTTTCAGTGAACTAACAGGCTAGTCTTACAAAGCAAAAGAGCTGGGGCCAAACTTTGCAAAGCCATGTGAGTCAAATTAAAGATTTGGGCTTTTAAGTACCTAGGGAAGCCGATGAAGGTGTATGCGGTTTAAGAAATCACCCTAACACTTTGTTTTTGGGTTTTTTCCCCCAATTTTATTCCATGACTTGGTTTTCTCCCCCCCCCCCTTTTTTTTTTTGTATTGGAATATAGTTGATTTACAATGTTTCAGGTGTATAGCAAAGAGATTCAATTATATGTATATAACTGAATATATATATATATACACTTTACAGATTCTTTTCCATTATCGGTTATTACAATTTTTTTAAATTAATTAATTAGCTTATTTATGGCTGTGTTGGGTCTTCGCCTCTGTTCAAGGGCTCTCTCCAGTTGTGGCAAGCGGGGACCACTCTTCACCGCGGTGCGCGGACCTCTCACCGTCGCGGCCTCTCCTGCCGCGGAGCACAGGCTCCAGACGCGCAGGCTCAGCAACCGTGGCCCACGGGCCCAGCCGCTCCGCGGCATGCGGGATCCCCCCAGACCAGGGCCCGAACCCGTGTCCCCTGCATTGGCAGGCAGACTCTCAACCACTGCGCCACCAGGGAAGCCCGGTTATTACAATATTTTGAATACAGTTCCCTGTGCTATACAGTAGGTCCTCGTTGTTTCACCCTGACACTTTGACTTGCAGCCATAATGAAGTAACAGGGTCAGATTTAAGCTCCTCTGTAAACAACCAGAAAACTGGGCAAAATATATGAAATATTTTTGACGTGATCAATAAGAGTGATATAATTCTAGCCAGATTAATTAATGGGGAAAAAAAAGAGGACACAAATTAGCAAAATCAGAAATGAAATGAGACATAAGGACAGATCCTACAGGTATTAAAAGGATAATAAAAGAGTACTATTAAGACCGTTAAGCCAATACATTCAACTTAGATGAAATGAACAAATTTTTCTGAAGTATAATTGACTTACAATATTATATTAGTTTCAAGTGTACAGCATAGCATAGTGATTCAATATTTTTATACATTACAAAATGATTACCATGATGTCTAGTTACCATCTGTCACCATACAAAGTTATTACGATGTTGCTGTATTCCCTATGCTGTATATTATATCCCTGTAACTTATTTTACAACTAAAGTTTGTACCTCTTAATCTCCCTCACGTATTTCACTCTTTTCTCCCATCCCACCTCCCCTCTGGCAACAACCAGTTTGTTCTATATATGTATCTATGAAACTGTTTCTGTTTTGTTACATTTGTTTTGATTTTTAGATTCCACATATAAGTGAAATCATACTGTATTTGTCTTATTTCATTTAACATAATACACTTTAGGTCCACCCATATTGTTACAGGCTGCAAGATTTCATTTTTTATGGCATATATATATATAGATAGATAGATAGATATGTGTGTGTGTATGTATGTATATATTCCACATCTTTATTCATCTATCAGTGGACACTTAGGTTGCTTCCATATCTTGGCTATTTTAAATGCTGCAATGAAAATAGAGATTAATATATGTTTTTGAATTCATGTTTTTGTTTTCTTCAGATAAATACCCAGAAGTGAAAATGCTGGATCATGGTAGTTCTAGTTTTAATATTTTGAGGAATCTCCATACTGTTTTCCATATTGGCTGTACCAATTTACATGCCCACAAATAGCACAAGGGTTCCCTTTCATCTACATCCTTCCCAACACCTGTCATTTATTGTCTTTTTTTTTTTTTTTGGAGTTTATTTATTTATTTATTTATTTTTTTTATTATTATTATTTTTTTGGCTGTGTTGGGTCTTCGTTTCTGTGCGAGGGCTTTCTCTAGTTGTGGCAAGTGGGGGCCACTCTTCATCGCGGTGCGCGGGCCTCTCACTATCGTGGCCTCTCTTGTTACGGAGCACAGGCTCCAGACGCGCAGGCTCAGTAGTTGTGGCTCACGGGCCTAGTTGCTCTGCGGCATGTGGGATCTTCTCAGACCAGGGCTCGAACCCATGTCCCCTGCATCGGCAGGCGGATTCTCAACCACTGTGCCACCAGGGAAGCCCTATTGTCTTTTTGATAGTAGCTTTTCTGACAGGTGTAAGGTGGTATCTCTCTGTGGTTTTGATTTGCATTTCCATTATGATATTGATGTTGAGCACCTTTTCATGTGTCTGTTGCCATCTGTATGTCTTCTTTGGGAAAATGTCTATTCAGGTCCTCTACCCATTTTTCAATCAGGTTGTTTGTTTTTTTGATGTTGACTTGTATGAGTCCTCTACATTTTGGATAGTAACCCCTTATCAGTTATATCATTTGCAAATATTTTCTTCTATTCAGAAGGCTGTTTTCTCATTTGTTAATAGTTTCTTCACTGTGCAAAAGCTTTTTAGTTTGATGTAGTCCCTTTTGTTTATTTTTGTGCTTATTTCCCTTGCCTGAGGGGAAAAATATTGCTAAGACAAATGTCAAAGAGCATACTACTAAGCTTTCTTCTAAGAATTTTATGGCTTCAGGTCTTACATTTAAGTCTTTAATCCATTTTGAGTTTATCTTTGTATATCATGTGAGAAAGTAGTCCAGTCTGATTCTTTTGCATGTAGCTGCCCAGTTTTCCCAACACCATTTATTGAAGAGGCTGTCTTTTCCCCATTGTGTGTTCTTGATTCTTTGTCATAGATTAATTGATATTATAAGCATGGGTTTATTTCTGGGCTCTCTGTTCTCTTCCACTGATGTATATGTCTGTTTTTGTGCCTGTACTATACTGTTTTGTTTACTGTAACTTTGTAGTATACCTTGAAATCAAATAGCATAATACTGCCAGCTTTGTTCTTCTTTCTCAAGATTATTTTGGTAATACAGGGTCTTTTGTGTTTCAGTTCAAAGTACTTGTTTTAGTTCTGAGAAAAATGCATTGGTATTTTGATAGGATTGCATGGAATCTGAAAGATTGCCTGGGGAATTCAGTCATTTTAGCAATATTAATTCTTCCAGTCCATGAGCATGGAATATTTGTTTGTGTTATGTTCAATTTCTTTCATCAATGTCTCATAGTTCTCCCAGTACAGGTCTTTTACTTCCTTAGTTAGATTTATTCCTAGGTACTTTATTCTTTTTGATGTAGTTGTAAGTGTTTGCTGTAGGTTTGTCATATATGACTTAATAAAAGTCATATGTTCAGTTATGTTCCTTCTATACCCACTTCACTGAGAGTTTTTATCATAAATGATATTGAATTTCGTCAAAAGTTTTTCTGCATCTATTGATATGATCATAATTTTTATTCTTCAGTTTGTTAATATGGTGTATCACATTGATTGATTTGAGATATTGAACCATCCTTTCATTCCTGGGATAAATCCCACTTGATCGTGGTGTAGGATCCTTTTAATGTATTGTTGAGTTCAGTTTGTTAATACTTTGTTGAGGATTTTTGAATTTATGTTCTTGTGTTGGCCTGTAATTTTCTTTTTTTGTAGTACCTTTGTCTGGTTTTGGTATCAGAGTGTGTTGGCCTCAAAGAATGGGTTTGGAAGCATTCCTTTCTCTGCAATTTTTTGGAATAGTTTGACAAGGATAGGTGTTAACTCCTTTAAATATTTGGTAGAATTCACCTGTGAAGCCATCTGAAACATCCTGGACGTTTGCTTGTTGGGAGTGTTTAAATTACTGACTCACTTTCATTAGTGATAATCAGTCTGTTCATATTTTCTATTTCTTCCAGATTCAGTCTTGGGAGGTTATACATTTCTAGGAATCTGTTCATTTCTTTTAGGTTGTCCATTTTATTGGTGTATAATTGTTCATAGTAATCTCTTATGATCCTTTATATTTCTGTGGTGTCAGTTGTAAGTTCCCTTTCATTTCTGATTTTATTTATTTGACACTGTTCTCTTTTTTTCTTGATAAGTCTGGCTAAAATTTTATCTATTTTGTTTATCTTTTCAAAGAACCAGATCTTAGTTTTCTTCATCTTTTCTGTTGTTTTTTAGTCTCTATTTCACTTATTTGTGCTATGATCTTTATTACTTCTTTTCTTCTAACTTTGGGTTTTGTTTGTTCTTTTTTTAGTTCCTTTAGGTGTAAGTTTAGGTTATATGAGATTTTTTGTTTGTTTATTGAGGTAGGCTTGTATCACTATAAACTTACCATAAATAATATATAATATAATATACATACAATGTATATACATACCATAATGCATACCATATTTTGTTTACCTGTTCATCTGTTGATGAACATTTGAGTTGTTTCTACCTGTTGGGTCTTATGCATAATGCTGCTGTGAACATTGGTGCACAAGTATCTGTTTAAATACCTACTTTCAATTTTGGGGGGTATATACCTAAAAGTAGAATTACCAGATGATATGATAATTCTGTGTTCAATTTTTTTGTGGAACCATGATACTGTTTTCTACAGCAGCTGTACCCTTTTACATTCCCACAGCAATGCTCAAATGGTCCAATTTTTCCATATTCCCTCCAACACTTGTTCTTTTCTTCCTTTCTCCCTCTCTCTCTCTCTCTCATAATAGTAATCCTAAATCATCCTAATGGAGGTGAAGTAGGGTGTCTCACACTTTCCCACGTCTTGCAAACAGAGGCACTGACAATCTTTCCTTCCAGACTATATTTTCAAGGATATTTTTATAGTGAATGACTGTGGAAGATGGATATAGTGTCTCCCTTCAGAGTAGAGGACAGGTTTGTTAACGGTCCAGCATAATAAAGAGAATGGCTCCCTTTGGGGCAAAGGTCAGACACATTTGCTTGCAGCCTTTATAAAATATTAGGGTTTCCTAAGCAGCATCCACCTGGGCTGCTCTGCACAGCCCCATGGGAAAACTGAGACCCAAGGTGACTGTGAATCTCATGTTGCTTGCTGTACTGTAAGTAATAAATTTCTTTGTCTCTGACCCAAGAGTCTCATGTTTTCTGCCAGCATGCATGAAACTGTAGCAGGTAAGCTTGTTAGCTTGAAAGTACTGTAAAAGCTCACATCCTTCACAGTTCTTGACATCCTTCTGCCTGATGAAAGGCATCTCTGAAAAATCTACAGCAAACATCGTATCGAATGGTGAGAGGCTGACCACTTCCCCTTTAATTACGAATAAGCCAAGGGTGTCCCCTCTCATTACTTCTATATTTTACTGGGCCTCCTCGCCACTTTGGTAAGGCCAAAAATAAAATAGAGGAAGGAGGGGTGGGGTGGGATAACTAGAGTGCATAGAGCTTGGAAAGGTAGAAATAAAGTCACCTTTATTTACAGACAACATGATTGTGTATATAAAAAATCCTAAGAAATCTACAAAAGGCTACTAGAACTAATAAATTTAATAAGGCCACAGGATACTAGGTCAAATGATTTATAAAAATCTATTGTACTCCAATATAGTAGCAGCAAACTTCTGGAAGATGAAATTTTTTAAAATACTATTTACATTAGTATGCAAGAAATGAAATACAAAGGAGAAAATTTAACAAAACATGTGTAAGACCTGTGCAATGAAAACTATAAACCCTAGCTGAGAGAACTTAAGAACATCTAAATAAATGGACAGATACACTGTGTTCATGGATCCAAAGACTTAAATATTGTTAAGATGTCAATTCTCTCCAAATTTATCTACACATTCAATTCAGTCCCAATCAAAATCTAGCAGGCTCTTTTGAGGAAATTGGCATGCTGACTCTAAAATTTATATGGAAATGCAAATGACTTAGAATAACCAAAAGCATTTTTTAAAAAGAGTTGAATGGCTTATACTACCTGATTTCAAATTTCACTATAAAGTTATAATAAACACAGTATGGTTTAATATGTATATTTCAATGAAACAGAATAGTCCTGAAAGAAAATCCACACATATATGAGCAGTTGATTTTTGACAAAGGTGCCAAGTTAATTCAAAGGACTAAGGATAATTTTTTTTTTAAATGGTGCTGGACAATTGTATATACATGTGGAAAATGATGAATCTTGACTTATCTCTCACCATACATGAAAATTTATTTAAAATCAATATCATTGACCTAAATGTTAAAGCTAACAGTGTAAAACTTTTAGAAGAAAACACAGAGGAAAACCTTTTTGACTTCAGAGCAAGCAAAGATTTCTTAGATAAAACACATGAAACACAAACCATAAGAGAAAAAAATTTATAAACTGATCCTCATCAAAATTAAAAACTCTTGCTCTCCAAAAGACACCATTAAGAAAATGAAAGAGCAAACAACATACTGGGAGAAAATATTCACAACATGTATATCTGACAAAGGATTGTATTCAGAATATTAAAAAAACTCCAAGTCAATATTAAAGAGACATAAATCGAGTAAAAAACAGGTAAAGATTTGAACAGAATGTTAACCAAAAATATATATGAATAGCAGATAAGACCACAGAAAGATGCTCAACATCATTAGTCATCAGAGAAATGCATACTAAAACCCCAATGAGATACTACTACACATCCAATAGACTGTCTAAAATGAGAAGGATTGACAATACAAGTGAATTTAAAAATGTGAAACAATTATAAATCTCATGGTTGCTGGTGGGAATATAAAGTAGCACAGACACTTTGAAAAACAGTTTGGCAGTTTCTTATAAAGTTAAACATACACTTATTATATAGCCCGGTGTGCTAGTCTATTAGGGCTGTTTGCTACAATAAACTGCCACTGACTGGATGGCTTAAGAAACAAACATTTATTTTTTCACAGTTCTGGAGGCAAGAAGTCCAAGATAGAGGTGTGGGCAGGGTGGGTGGAGTGAGAGCTAAAACACATACACAGACATTGGGGAGAAAAGCTCCTTGACCTTCAAACTCATTTTAGCAAACCAAAAATAAGTTGTCCTATTTGAACTGCAGAGTAAAGGAGTTAATAAAAATTTGTTAATAAGGAACAGATGAGAAGCTGAAATACATTCAACGGCTTCTATTACTTTCAGAGCTGAGAGTTGAATAAAGACACTTCAAGTCAGATGGATGGCTCCCATACAAAGTATGAGATGGATCGGACAGAAAGAAATATTCTCTGAGAAGGGTTGGGTGGGTGTGGAAAATCAGTTGCTGGGAGTTCAATGGTTTTTTAATTTTAATTAAATTAAGAACTACCTGAATCTGATTTAGTCATCTACGAAGCGTATTATCTGGAATGCTGTAACTACTACTTAATGAGTGTTTTCTACTTGACAGGCATGGCAAGTACTAAGCCAAGCGTTTAGATATTGTTTGTTATTTCGTTTAATCCTCACATCAACTCTTTGAGGTTAATGAGGTATATGTTATTTATAGACAAAGAAATCCACACTCAAGGAGCTTAAATTGCCAATAGTTACACCATCTAGTAAATGGTTAAAAAAAAACCAAGCCTGGTTCCTAAATTTTTGCTTTAACTACCCGGCTTTTCTGCCTCTAGTTTACAGGACCAACCGAGCACGAGAAGAATGATTGGCGTTTTATTCATTTATTCAACAAATCTTTGCCGAGGCCCTCGTGGTTCTGCAGTGAGCAAAACAGATGAAAGTCTCTGCCCTCATGGAGCTTACATTCTAGTGGGAGGAGACTGGCAAAATAAAAATTTGAAATAAAATACTGGAAGTGATAGTGCTATGAAGAAAAACAGGGGAGGAAGAGGAGAGGTGACAGCTGCTGTGTGGTCAGGCCACCCAAGATGGCTGTTCTCTTGCTCTCTGCACATCCCCTGCTCAAGGATATAGGTGTTCTTCACCTATATCCTAGTCACATGACTGGCCTTCCTACATACTTGCCCCCACCCCAGCTAGTGATTGTTCTAACTTTAGATCAGACCGTCTCCACTGGGATAACTAATCAAAGGGGTGATGAGGGGCATCCCCCTCTGCTAGTTTCCCTAGTAACCAATGAGCCAACATGATGTCATTTCCCCTATAACTGGTAACCTCCCCCTCCCACCAAGAGCGGAGACTGCTGCCATGTCCTGCCAGCTGTCTGCTGCACATGGTGGGGTGTTGCTCCAGGACCTTGTTTCAGACAGTAAGCTCCCCCATCCATTAAACCATAGATGTCTCTGTTGCTGACTCCAGGCTCTTTCTCCCATCTTGAAACTAGACAAGTACAGGGCTTGCAGGCCTGCGGGGTGCAGCGCAACAGTTGCTATTTTAGATGGGGAAGACCTCTTACCTAGGTGGCTCTGAGCAGGGATTAGAATGATGTGCAGGAGCAACATACACAAATACCCAGAGGAAGGGAACAGTGAAGGCTAAAGTAGAGGCTGCAACTATTTGATGTTTTTACAGCATTAGCAAGAGGAATGCTATTTGCCCGGAGCATCCAGTGCAGAGGAAAGACTGGTAGGAGCTGAGGCCTGTGAAGTATTCAGGTACCAGGGGCCATGCCTTGCAGAGTTCTGTGGCCACCGCAGTAAGAACTTAGAATCCAAGATCTGCGAGTAATGTAATCAAATTATTGATATTTTTCTAAGGATCGCTACCACACCTTGAGATTTAGAGATTGTCCATAGCAAAGCTTAAATCCAAAATCTTAATTAAATACTTTCTGACAAAACAGGACATCCTCTACATTATCACCTGTTACAGTTACCCTTCAAGCCAAAATAACTCCAAAACCAAGAAATGTATGTAAATCCAGGAAGTTAAGATAGTAGTGGTGTTTCTCTAAACTGGCACATATATTACTGTATCTTATTAACAAGTTGTTTCATAGGGTAAAAATCTTACCTCTTCTCATTATTATAAGGCTACATTACTGCAAAGTCTATTAAAATACATCTTTATTACTTTTAAATATAATTGGATCTAAGCCACCCAAATTTTTTATGGCATTAAGGGAATAGAGAGGAATAATTTTATAATTAGCCTATCTGAGAGGTTTCATTAAGTAATTCAAGCATTCCCTTAAGATCTTGTTTACAGTATTAAATCTCTTAATAGGTAGAGTAAAAGTAAATATAAAACTGAATCTTGATCAAATTATAGCACTGTCAGTTCTACAACAGCCTAATTCACTGTTACCAAGCAAACACTTTAAGAACCGAGATGTTTGGTATCTTTCTAGTCAAATGAGCAAGAACCGTGTTGCAGCAGAATTTGCCCCTCACATCTATTAAGATTTCATTTAAAAGAACTCCCACCCACTTTCTGCTTTCACTTACACACCAATCTGAATTCTTAAAGGAAATTGTATTACAAATGAAATTGGTTTTTCCTGAAAATAAGTGTTTGATGATAATTCTGAGACTAAGTATTTCCTTGTAACTTGATTCTGTGTAAATACTATCTCTCCCTTCTTTTAGATGAATTCTCCCCAGGAAATGTATGGTCAGCTTGAATTCACTTTAAGAAAAATGTCGATTATTCAAATGAGAAATTGCAATATTCAAACACTTGCAGCCAGCTCTTTGGAGAGGCAGTGGTGTATTTACACATTTCAGCTGACACACTACAGGTTCTTTACCAGTGCAGGTAAAAGCAGGACCATATATAATTTATTAGTACTCTCTCTCTAATTGCTTTCCAGTAGAATTGCAGAAAGGAATTCTCACTCTCTTCTGTTTCCCCTTGGGGGTTTCCTTTGTTACAGCTTAACTCTAAGCTTTATATGGAGTTGCAGCTTTCGAAATGGAGCATTAATTGGAAGCAATTATCCAATTATACCAGCTGTGACTATTCTGTATACCGAATATTTACCAAGAAAAGAGCACATTCAACAGATGATTTAATATAGCAGCCTGGCATAATGAACCTGCCACAGACCCTCCAATCACATAGCTAATGTCTTCAATGGCTGAAATATTCAAGAGTACACGTGTAGCTGAAGTCAGGGCAAAAAATAAACAAACAAAACAAAAAATAAAGACTATCCGGCTTGATTTTCAAAGCAGGGCAAACGTGTGATGTAAATTTTAAAAGTAATCAAAGAGCTTATGTTTGTTTATTATCTAAAATGCGTGAGATTTTTCCAACTGCTTGATTTTAAAAGTAGGTGTGCTTTCAACTTTAATCAAATTTTTAAAAACTTTTTTGATGCCTTATGTATGTGTGCTGAAGGATTATTACAGTGCTGTCCTTGAAACTGATGCTTTGGAACCACTTTAGGTACTTGTCGGATAAGCACCCAGAAGAACCTGCCTTGTATGAAATTCCACTCTGCAACCAGTAGTGTGATAATGAGCTCTGGGGTAGTCATTTTCTGCCTGTAATCTATTCAACTTCTCAAGTGCTGACCAAGTGCTTGCGGGGGGGAAAGGCTTTGGCAAGGATAGTGTTGATTAAATGGGTGGGAAGATAATCCATATGCTGTCAAGGAATATTTTTATGGGCAAAAATTCACTACTAACACCTGCAAAACTGGCTCGGCAAGAAAAGAAGAAAATGTTTCAGCAAATTTGTTAGCTCTATATTAAAGAAACAAAACAAAGGAACCGAAACACTTGGCCACCAACTCTTGAGTCATCTTATTGGTGCTGTCTTGACAAAGAGATGCCATTCCTCTCTGTGCTATGATGTCACCTTTGTCCAATCATAACCTTCCTTATGAGAGTGTGGGATAACTCTCTGGAGAAAAGGTGAGTGACAGCAGCAAGCAACGCAGCAGTCACTAGGCAACAAGATCAGCCTTCAGTGGAAGAGAATTTTCAAACATTTAACCCTCACACTGTCAGGGTTTCTTGTTGCTGATATGGCAATAATCTCTAGACAAAAGGCTTAATATGAATAATGCAGCTTTTTTTTTTTTTTAAGCTATCTTTCTAAAGGCCATGAGAGGAAACTTTCTATTTAGACTAAGGACCTTACTTGGTTTGAAAAGACCAGTAAATTTGGAAATTTTTAAAACCTCTTTTTCACAAGGGTCATGATTTAACTCACATGATTATCTCCTTGGTGTCTTTAGACCCATTATTCTCTTGCTCCCCATAAGCTGGGCTGTCACACAGGTGTATGGCCTGTGCCCAACACAGAGTTAGGGGAGGGGGTGAGTGGAGCTGAAATCAGCCTATGCTCCATGTGTCCGCACACACCCTCGTTCAGTTATTCTCAAGAAATGTCTTTATCTGATTTGTCGCCCTGATGCCATTTTGTAATTTGTCTGCCTGGAGTAGTGCTTTTTCCTAATTTGCACAAAGTTGTTGTATGAGTTCTCAGGTAGGGGGCCTTGCAAGTATATCTTATTTTTCCAACCAGTCAGAAAGTTCTGCAAGATTGTCCCTCCTCTTTTGCACTTGACTCTGCTAGAGAATTTAGCACAGGGCTGGACAGACCCAGGTGTAGACTGGCAGTATTGTTTCCAAACTGGATTTCCAGAATCATCTTTTTCATCTTGTTCAGACTGTTCGGTTTGTTTCCCAAAAAGCACATTCTTTTAGAATTTCTCTCATGAAACTGATTTTTTGTTAATTTGAGAGCCCTAATTGTTTACCATTTTTTTCTGCCCCCAGTTATACAGTATAATGATTTCCTTAAGAAATCTTTTTTTTAATTGAAGTATAGTTGATTTACAATGTTGTGTGATTTACAATGTTATAGTTTCTGCTATATAACAAAGTGATTCGTTTATACATATATATCAATATATTCTTTTCCATTATGGTTTATCACAGGATATTGAATATAGTTCCCTGTGCTGTGCAATAGGACCTTGTTGTTTATCCATCCTATATGTAATAGTTTGCATCTGCTAACCCCAAACTCCCACTCCAACTCTTCCCCACAACACACCATTGGCAACCACAAGTCTGTTCTCTATGTCTGTGAGTCAGTTTTTGTTTCATAGATAAGTTCATTTGTGTTGTATTTTAGATTCCACATATAAGTGATATCATATGGTATTTGTCTTTCTCTTTTTGACTTACTTCACTTAGTATGATAATCTCTAGGTCCATCCATGTAGCTGCAAATGACATTATTCCATTCTTTTTTATGGCTGAGTAATATTCCATTGTATATATATATACCTAATCTTCTTGATCTGTCGATGGACCTTTAGGTTGTTTCCATGTCTTGGTTATTGTAAATAGTGCTGCTATGAACATAGGGGTGCATACATCTTTTCGAATTATAGTTTTGTCCAGATATATGCCCAGGAGTGGGATTGTTGGATCATATGGCAACTCTTTTTATTTTTTTGAGAAACCTCCATACTGTTGTCCATAGTGACTGCACCAATTTTCATTCCCACCAACAGTGTAGGAGGGTTCCCTTTTCTCCATACCCTCTCCAGCATTTGTTTTTTGTAGACTTTTTAATGGTGGCCATTCTGACTGGTATGAGGTGGTACCTCATTGTAGTTTTGACTTGCATTTCTCTAATAATTAGTGATGTTGAGCATCTTTTCATGTGCCTATTGGCCATCTGTATGTCTTCTTTGGAGAAATGTCTATGTAGGTCTTCAGCCCATTTTTGGATTGGGTTGTTTGTGTTTTTTGTTATTGAGTTGTATGAGCTGTTTGTATATTTTGGAAATTAAGCCCTTGTTAGTCACATCATTTGCAAGTATTTTCTCCCAGGCTGCATGTTGTCTTTTCGTTTTGTTTATGATTTCCTTTGCTGTGCAAGAGCTTGTAAGTTTGATTAGGTCCCACTTGTTTATTTTTGCTTTTATGTCTATTGCCTTGGGAGACTGATCTAAGAAAACATTGGTATAATTTATGTCAGAGAATGTTTTGCCTATATTCTCTTCTAGGAATTTTGTAGTGTCATGTCTTATATTTAAGTTTTTAAGCCATTTGGAATTTATTTCTGTGTATGCTGTGAGTGTGTGTTCTAACTTCTTTGATTCACGTGCAGCTGTCTAACTTTCCCAACACCACTTGCTGAAGAGACTGTCTTTTCCCATTGTATATTCTTGCCTCCTTTGTTGAAGATTAATTGACCACAGGTGAGTGGGCTTAAAGAACAGAAATCTTTATTATTATTATTATTTTAGTCAGATAATAAATCAATTAGCAGACACATTAAGTGAGTTTCATGAGGACAGTCGGTACCATGTTTTCTCTCTTAGTGCCTGGCACATAGTAAATGCACATATATCTTTGCATAATTAATTAATGGTATTCACTTGGGGGACTCCAATAGGAGAATTATATATAATCCATTAGAATTGTAAGACGCTTACAAGTTAACTAGTACAAGACTCATTTTGCAGTTGAGGAAACTGAGACTCAAATAACTAACCAATTCATAATCTAGTTAAAAGTGTGACCAGATTTCCCTATAATTAAGTCAATGTGAAGTTAATTTAGATCGCAAACACACAGCGGGCAAAGATCATTTCCACTGACTTGTTATATGCCTTATCTAGTATTGTTAAATCTGTCCTCAAAAAAAAAAAAAATCTGTCTTCAACATGTTGGTGCTCATATATTTGAGGACTATATTGAGGTTTAAACAATAAAGTCAGATCCGGTTCGGAAGTAAACAGGTTCATCAGGACCACAAACCCAAAACCGTCTTTTTTTTTAATATATAAATTTATTTATTTATTTATTTATTTATTTATTTTTGGCTGTGTTGGGTCTTCGTTGCTGTGCGCAGGCTTTCTCTAGTTGCGGTGAGTGGGGACTACTCTTCGTTGCGGTGCGTGGGCTTCTCATTGTCCTGGCTTCTCTTGTTGTGGAGCACAGGCTCTATGCACGCAGGCTTCAGTAGTTATGGCACGTGGGCTCATAGTTGTGGCTTGTGGGCTCTAGAGCTCAGGCTCAGTAGTTGTGGCACACGGGCTTAGTTGCTCCGCGGCATGTGGGATCTTCCCAGGCCTGGGCTCGAACCCATGTCCCTTGCATTGGCAGGCAGATTCTTAACCACTGCGCCACCAAGGAAGCCCCCAAAACTGTCTTAAGACTTTTGTGTCTCTAGGGATTGGTGCAATATTTGGCTTATGACAGGTGCTCTATAAATTTTTGTTGAAAGAATAAAAGGGTAAAATAAAAGAATAAGTTTTTAAAGCTCTTGTATAGGGGAGATTTGCCTGTATTTTAAATTCTGAAGAAGTAGCTGGCTATAGCCATGTGAACCAGTGAACAGAAGGGCCTTTGAAGCCCTGAGAGCAATTTAAAGCAGCAAATGGATATGTAAAACAGCACTCACTATTCAAACCAATCCCAAGGGGAGCCTGAACACCCAAAATATCATGGTGGGGTAGAACACTGTCTAAAGGGCATTACAGGGTGGATTGAATATAGAATATCCTCCAGTTTCATTAATTTGAGTCTGATCAACTAAACACTCTTAAAAGTGAAATTTATAAGAAAAGTAGGTAAATAAATGCATAAAACAAAAATTCAATGTGCCAAAACTTATGGGATGCAGCTACAGCAGTACTAAGAGAAAAATTTATAGCTAAATGCCTATTTTAGAAATGAAGATAGATCTCAAATCAATAACCTAATCTTCTCCCTTAAGAAACTAGAAAAAGAAGAGAAAACTAAATCCAAATGAAGCAGAAGAAAAGAAATAATAAAGATAAAAATGGAAATAAATAAAATAGAAAACCAATAAAGAAAAGTAATGAAATAAAAAGTTGGTTCTTTGAAAAGATCAAGAAAACAGACAAATTATAGCTTGACTGACCAAGAAAAAAAAAAATAGAGAGAGAAGACATAAATTACTGATATCAGGAATAAAATAGGGACATTGCTACCAATCTTACAGAAATTAAAAGAATTATAAAGAAACACTTGAGCAACAGCATGCCCGTAAATTAGATAACTTAGATGAAATGGATGCATTCCTAGGAAGACCCAAAACCAAAACTGATTCAAGAAGAAAATAGAAAATAAATGTGTGTACATATTTTTTCAGGAAGAATATTTTCCCTTTTTTAAAAACTATGTTTTTAGAGCAGTTTAAGTTCACTTCAAAATTGAGAGGAAGTGACAGTGATTTCCCATATACCTCCTGCCCTGGCATATGCATAGCCTCCCCCATTATCAACATCCCCCAGAGTGGTACATTTGTTACAGTTGATGAACTTACATTGACACATAGTAATCACCCAAAGTCCATGGTTTACCTTGGGGTTTACTCCTGGTGTTGTACGTTCTATGGGTTTGGACAAATTTATAATGACATATCTCCATAATTATAGAATCATAGAGAGTTTTTTCACTGCCCTTAAAATCCTCTGCACTCTGCCTATCAATGCCCTTCTCCAACACCAAACCCTGCCAACCACCAATCTTTTTACTGTCTCCATAGTTTTGCCTTTTCCAGAACGTATTATAGTTGGAATCATAGGATACGTAGCCTTTTCGATTGGCTTCTTTCACTTAGCAGTATGCAGTTAAACTTCCTCCATGTCTTTTCATAGGTTGAGAGCTCATTTCTTTTTAGTGCTGAATAATATTCCACTGTCTAGATGTACCACAGTTTACTTACCCATTTACCTATTGAAAGACATCTTGGTTGCTTCTAAATTTTGGCAATTATGAATAAAGCTGCTATAAACATCTGTGTGCAGTTTTTTGTGGACATAAGTTTTCAGCTCCTTTGGGTAAATATCAAGGAGCTCAACTGCTGGATTGTATGGCAAGAGTACATTTAGTTTTGTAAGAAACTGCCAACTGTCTTCTGAAGTTGCTGTACCACTTTACATTTCCAATAGCAATGACTGAGTGTTTCTGTAGCTCAATATCCTCACTAGCATTTGGTATTGTCAGTGTTCTGGATTTTGTCCATGCTAATAGGAGTGTAGTGGTACGTCTTTGTTTTAATTTACATTTTCCTGATGATATATGATGTGGAGCATCTTTTCATATGCTTATTTACCATCTGTATATCTTCTTTGGTGCAGTGTCTGTTAAAGTCTTTGGCCCATTTTTAAATTGTGTTGTTTGTTTTCTTATTGTTGAGTTTTAAGAGTTCTTTGCATATTTTGGATAACTGTCTTTTATCAGATGTGTCTTTTGCAAATATTTTCTCCCAGTCTATGGCTTGTCTTCTCATTCTCTCACCATTGTCTTTTGCAGGGCAGAAAGTTTTAATTTTAACGAAGTCCAGTTTATCAATTATTTCATGGATCATGCCTTTGGTATTGTATCTAAAAAGTCATCACCACACCCAAGTTCATCTAGATTTTCTCCTGTTATTTTCTAAGAGTTAACAGTTTTGTGCTTTACATTTAGGTCTGTGACCCTTTTTGGGAAGGGTGTAAGGTCTGTGTCCAGATTCTGCTTTTTTTACATGTGGGAGAATATTTTCCTTTTAAGGATCATTTTTCTTCTAGATGTGGTATATATATACAATGGAATATTACTCAGCATCAGAAAGAATGCAATAATGCCATTTGCAGCAACATGGGTGGACCTAGAGATTATCATAGTAAGTGAAGTCAGAGAAAGACAAATACCATATGATATCACTTATATGTGGAATCTAAAATACAATACAAATCAATATATCTATGAAATATAAACAGACTCACAGACATAGAGACCAGACTTGTGGTTGCCAAGGGAGAGGGGGGGTAGAGGAGGGAAGGAGTGGGAGTTTGGGGTTAGCAGAGGCAAACTGTTACATATGGGGTGGATAAACAACAAGGTCCTACTGTACAACACAGGGAACTATATTAAATATCCTGTGACAAGCCACAATGGAAAAAAATATGAAGGGCTTCCCTGGTGGCACAGTGGTTAAGAATCTGCCTGCCAATGCAGGGGACATGGGTTCGAGCCCTGGTCCAGGAAGATGCCACATGCTGCAGAGCAACTAAGCCCATGCACCACAACTACTGAGCCTGCACTCTAGAGCCTACGAGCCACAACTACTGAGCCCGTGCACCACGACTACTGAAGCCCCTGCCCTGCAACAAAGAGAAGCCACCACAATGAGAAGCCTGCACACCGCAACGAAGAGTAACCCCTGCTCGCCACAACTAGAGAAAGCCTGAGCGCAGCAACGAAGACCCAACGCAGCCAAAAACAAATTAAATAAATAAATAAATAAATTTTTTTTAAATGAAAAAGAATATATATATGTATAACTGAGTCACTTTGCCATATGGAAGAAATTAATACAACATTGTAAATCAACTATACTCCAATAAAATTTTTGAAAAGATCATTTTTTTCTAATGTTCAAAGTAGGTATAGATAAAGTACAGATAAACAAAAAAGAGGAAAATAACTCCATGATCTGAAGAGAATTGATAGCAGTTTGAAGTAAACATTCAAATATGTGCACTTTTATATGTACATAACAGGATGTTAAAAAGGGACTCTTTCTGCTTACTTTTGGCTGAAGCCCTACAGGTTGATAACAATACAATAAGTACCCAAGAATCCCACATCCTAAATATTCAAATTAAGGTGCTGTGATGCCTAGGCAAGGGTAGACTGAGAGATTATGAAACAGGTTCTGCCAGAATTGAGCAATCACCCCACCAGCCTAAAAAGTAGGGGTTGAAGAGTAGTGAGAGAAAATGTCATGGAGAGCCTTGTTGGTGGGCTGGGTCCCACCCCACCTCCCAGGGGGGAGGGAAGTACATCCCCTCATCCGAAGCCAAGCGAGAGGGGCTTCCAAGACCCACTCAGAGAGCTAGACACGTCCTTCTGGAGCTTGGGAACTGGTGTCTGCCTTTTGTCAAGAAAAGCCCGCAGATGAGAGACTGTGGCCGGACCTAAGCCTACCCGACAGCAAGGAGAGAGAAGGGCTGCACTGCCATGGTGGCAGGCCAAGATGTGTGAGCTTCGCCAGGGCCATGTGGATCCAAGGAGGGATCTAGCCTGAGTTATTTAAAAAGGGGACCACAGGGACTTCCATGGTGGTCCAGTGGTTAAGACTCCAAGCTTCCACTGCAGGGGACGCGGGTTCAATCCCTGGTGGGGGAAATAAGATCCCGCATGCTTGTGGGTTGTGGCCAAAATTTAAAAAAAAAATAAAAAGGGGACCTCTTAAGAGGATACCTGAGTGGGAGGGCAAAGGTCCCAAAGGATAGGGTTAGTGTAAGGGAGATGGCTGGACACCCCATGGGTGGAGGGGAGAACTGGAAGCTTCCACCTGGAAGAGAGACAGCATCCTTAACAGTGAATTTTGGGAGCAACCTGCAAAGGCATGTGCCAGAGAAAGAGGCTGCAAGGTGCATCTACCACACACGCAGGAGCCAATGATGGATCTGGATGAGCCTGCCAGGGAAGACTGCCCTTCCCCCAGTGCCATCCCAAGGGCCCTGCCTTGGATGGGGTTGGAGCTGAAGGGAAGATGAGGCGCTATGAGAGGGAAGACAGCACTACTAAGCTTTCCAGGAGTCCAAGTTCGCAGCAGGTTGGCCTGGAGGAGAAGATTCCCTTTAAGTGGAAAAGTTCAGATTGGACTGAATTATCGAATTAAGACCGCCCAACTGACTGAAAGGGACCATAAAAGCTTTGAGACCTGCCTGAGACTTCATCCAGGCGCAGGAAAAGGACAAATCCAGAAAGCAGGTTTGAAGTAAATGTGGGAGAAGGAAAACAGTTGCTTTGTTATCACACTTGTGCCCGTCTTAATCAACAAAATAGTAACAAATATAAGAAATATTTTTAAACAAGTATTGGATCATACTGGGTTCTTATGTAAATTAAATGTTTGATGTTTGGCATATAATAGCATAATGCTTGGCACATAATAAATACCATATAAGTGTTAGCTATTATTTTTCTTAATAAGAATATTAACATTCTAACCTGCCTTTTTAATTTAACAATATATCCTAAATATATTTTCATGTTAATAAGTACAATTATGGCACATAACCAGAATGAGATCCACAATGTCTGTTTTATTCACTAATGTATCCTATTTACAACAGTGCCTAGCACATAGCAGGTAATCACTTGCTAAATGAATCATTTCAAGTGGCTATAATGTGTTGTTATATGGAATGTACTATATTTATTCATTGATCTCCTGTTATTGGTTAGAAAACATTGGAAACAACTGCATCTAGGTGGTTTCCAATCTTTCATGATGATAAACCAAACTCTAACAAATATCCATATTTTTGGATCTTCGTGTACCTCCTTCATTATTTTCTTGGTATAAGTTCTTAGAAGAGGAATTGCTGTTAAAGGGTATGAATGTTTTATTAAAACTTTGAAAATTGCCAAATTGCCCTCTGGAGGGATTTTGAGGCTATGGAAGAATTAGGAATTTCCAAGTACAGAGATTATTTTTATTATCTTTGTATAGCTCTGAGATTTCCCAGTTCCAAGAGTTTTGGCATGGCTTCAACCAAGAAGGCTTTCTGCAAGGTTGAAAATGAAAACACATTTCGGTAACTTTTTCTAGAACATAGTTGACTGAATGAAATGGAAGGGAAAACAAAGCAATTCAGCCGCGGTGAGTAACTCCTCAGCACGGGAAGCCTCAGCTTGGAAGAGAACAGGTTCCTCTCCAAGCATCACAGAGAAGAATTATAAGTCAAGATACAGCTAACTGTTTACTGAGCACCCACGAGGAATGGCACTGTGCTGGCTGTTGCGGACACACAACGCCCAGTACGTGCTATTCCACAGCATTGACCACTTCAGCATGCGGTGGCCTCTCTCTGCTACCCCCTCCCTTCCCTTCTTTCCCTGCCTTCCAGCCCCCATGCCCAGAATGTAAGCTTTCCAGGGAACGGCCTTTGTTTATTTCATCTTGCATCCCTGGCACACAGCAGGAAAAATGCAGTAGATGCGATGCATGTTTGTAAAACTGAACAGAACTCCCCCTAGGAAAATTCTAGAGGGGCTGGCACAAAGTCTGGAAAACATACACACGTATACACATTTGAATGGCTAATGCCAAATGTGAGAAGCTCAACCGCTGTCATCTTGAGTTCTCACATTAGAAGCTCAGGCAGATATTGAGTTTTGAGCCCCTTCTCAGATTGGTCTTCTGACCCAGATTTGTTCAGTAACAGGATCTAGTTAGACTAGATCACTGTGATGAAGCTTCACTCTGCTCCCTTATGTGGAATAGCAGACAAATATTGAAGCCCACATAAGCTTGAGACCCTGAGCCAAGCAACCCAAAAGATTGCATACCTCCCTTAGCATTTGTGTGTTGTATCTGCATTCGGGGCTTTGGCACGTTCTCTGGACATTGTCAATGGGTGAAGCTATATGGTGGAGACGACTGGCTGCCTACCCAGTGTCCATTCACTCCTGCTTCTTCACTATGGAACCCATTATTATTAGAGATAGCAAAGTACCTAATTAAAAAATTACATTTCTAGGCCTGCTTTGAGGACAGGGATAGCCAATGAGATATAAAGGGAGTTGTTGTGTGAGACTTCCAGGAACACTCCTAAAGGAGCCTTATTCATCTACTATGTGGTTTTGTTCTTCCTGACTTCCTCCCTTCTCTCTTCTTGTTACCTAGGTCGCAGATACAGTAGCTGGAGTTCCAGCAGCCATCTTGTGACCATGAACTTAAGGATGGAAATCAGTACTAGGCATGTTAGAGCAGAAAGGATAGGAGATTTGGAAAAACGAGCCCAAGCCTGCCTGCTTCCAGATTTATTCTACCTGAGAGAGAAACAAACCCCTATCTTGTTTAACTACTGTCACTTGACTCTGTTAGTAGAGGCTAACTGTAATTGCTATGGGGATGACTTTCTATGGGATGAAGGGCACAGTAAGCATTTGGAAATTTTTTGGGGGGGTGGTTGTACATTTTTGCTGTCACAATAAATGACACTACTTGTATTTAGTAGATAAGAGGCTGGGATGTGCTGTCATAGATGTTCATGCAGAATTAAAATGACAACAATAATGTTTATAATTACCTGTGCCTCAAGCATAACTATATTTTACGTATAAATAAAATGTATAATTTGCATGGTTTCAGGCACACTTAATTTTCCAGGAATGCAACTGCCATGTGAAACAAAGAAATCTTGTACTTTGTTTTTTGGACCTTTACTAGGATTGTTCACAGCACTAATTATATGCAACATGACACAACTGTATTGATCTATGTTTATAGCTGTCCCGTTCATGGTGAATGTATGAATAATTACATTTGTTTCCTTCATCTTATCTTCTAAGGTAGTTGGGCCCAAGCTTTTCCATATTGAAATACATATTACTTTATTACAAATGACCTCCCTTTTATTTCTCCTCTGAATCTTTCCAGTCAAGGCAGTATGATGATCTTATTTTTGAGAAGGTATGTATGGGTAGGTTATATTATCTATACATTGCATCTCAGGGTCATAACACTTGTTTCATAAAAGAAGGAGAAATGCATTGGTCTTGACATTGTGCCCATTGTCCTCATTGATCAGACTATTACACATTCAGCCTTTGTCTGCCTTCTTCACTTTCATGCTAAGAGGCAGAAAGGACTGGCAGTAGAGAGCTGAGTGGGGTTTGTATGTCAAAGCCAAACAGGCATGATTTTTACATTCGTCAGTGGCAAGCCTGGCTTTGGGCAAAAATACAGAAGATGCCTCATGTGCAATGTCACTTGAGAGTTAATTATTTCTGAGAGAGTTAAGTATCAATATTAATCTGTGATCTACCATGACAACTCTATACACATTAGTTTATCAGAGGACAAAGAATTAGGACAGAACTATCTATTGATAGAGGGAGAGCCAGGGCAAGGCACAGTTCTGGAACTCCAGGGACTTGGAAAGGAAGGGATGGGGAGTTGAAGAAACCACAGAGGTCATCTGGGGGTGGGGAGAGTGCCAGGAGAAGCAGCACGGCCAGGGGCATCGAGGGGACTTGCAGCCTGCACGGCCAGCCCACGGTTTGCCCTGGTCACCCCGCTGGAGTGACTGAATTAACCACATCTCACATGCCTTAATTGGAGCAGATAATTGGCGAGCTGGCTTTGTGCACAGGAAATGTGTTCGGATAAACTTGGCAGAGTGGAACAGGAAGAATGGGGACCACCTGATTTCATCTTGCGCCAAGGAGGGAGATACAAAGCGGCAGTGTCTCCTGTGGAGCCTGGCCCAGGCAAAGCAAGGGGACAGAGAACCTGTGCAAACTGCAGGCCAGTGGGATCTTCCTGGACCAGATGATGGTCAGGAACTCTGGGACTGGGCTCAGTAATTAAGCTGCTTTGTGACTTTCGGCAAGTAATTTAACCTTTCTGTGTCTGTTTCCTCGTCTGTAAAACAATTGAGGGGGAAAAAATGTTATGACCGCCTTAAAATCATGTCACTTCTTTCCATCCAATCACAGATGTGGCTTGATTGCCTCCTCTGTGGGTAGAACTATGCCAGGGGCTGTGCCTGCTTCCTTGAACTCCCATAGGAGTGAGAGGGGTGTAAAACAAACACATATAAACAATATTTGCAGGGCAGTGAGAATCTTTACCCTTACCACAGACAAATCTCAACCAACTTGCACTTCAGGTTGGGCTTTATCTTGATCAAAACTCCTGCTACAGCCCTTTGGCCGTCTTCTTTCAGAGGTGCCTGGGAGAAGGACTGTTCAGAGATGTCGTGTTGCCAGGACAACAGAAACCAAACACTGGCGAAGGTGTCATCATTTCTGAGGACGTGGTGAGTGATGTGTTTGCCTGATGACCACCCCACGACTGTCCGGGGCTCTTTTCCCGCTGCGTTTTAGAATCTTCATTCTTAGAAAACCCTTTGTTTTGAAATGTGTTCAGGTCCAGAAAGGAAGTGAGGATCAGTCAGTAATGTCCCCAGTGTGAGCTCTGGAATAGCACCTTTTGAAAGATTCACCCTCTTTTGCTCTTGGCTTAGGGTTGGTTTACGATTACTGTTTCCTGGGGATTTCCAACCTGACCTGCAAGGATCCCAGGCCCCAGCTCATGCCCACATGGAGAGCAGGGACGCCTGTATTTCTTGCATGACTTTCTCTGTCCAGCAAGAGGTAGATGAAGGGCGTTCAGAGACTGAGCTTCTGTGACCCTGAGCAAGTCTCTTTGCTCCTCTGAGTATCAGTATAGCAACTGAGGCACTTAGTAACTTGTGTTCTTAAGGAAACAATTAGAACAAGTTACCAAAGCACACTGAATACCTGTTTGTAACAGACATTATTATTATTTTGCTTTTTGCTCAAGATTTATTTTTCATGATCTAACAGTTACTTAAGTGAGTATTTTCTATTAGTAAAATCATTTGACTTAGAACTGTTCACGAGTAACACTACCATTTGTTAAAAATGTTTAAATGCAGAAATGCATTTTTATTTTTCTAATTAAACTTGGTTATCATGCATAACAGTCTGAATTATAGACAGTGTAATCCCATAGAAGTGATAAAGTAGAAAAAAATTGACCTAGCTGTAAAAATCATCAAACATCTCCAAAGAGAAAATAAATCAGAGAGTCTCATGTCATTCCCACGACTAGCTTGTAATGGATTTATTAATCACAGATTCCATAATAACATTTTCCTCACTGGGCTGTTGTGAGGATTCAATGAGAATATTAAGTTCTTGGTGCCCAGTGGGCATCTAATAAATGATAGTTATTAATATGTTTATACTCTCAAAAATGGACACACACCTACAATCAGGCACACGCACACACACACACACACACACACACACACACACAAAGTCTTCTGGTCCTTTTAGAGAGAATCCAAATCTGGTGGAGATGAATGGATACACTCCTCACAGTCTGAGCACGAAAGGTGGCCATCTATCGTTTCCTTTTAGGGGTGTGGGTCATTATCTGAGAACAGTAAATATCCTTGAGAGCCTGTGGGAGTCCAGCCCCGGCTAGGTCAGCCCTTGAACTCACACTTGCAGGCTAACTGAGAAAACAAACCCTATAAGAATGAAAAACAATCCACGACTGCACTTGAGGAAGTAATAACTGGTTCTGTGGAGTAGGTGGGGTTTGGGCTTCATGATCCGTCTGGAACAGTCTACGGGTCTTTGGCTGCACGTGCTGTGCAGAACGGCCTTGTGGAAGAGACACATGTGTGTCCTGGGCATGGAGGAGAAGAGAAGCTATTTGTGGGGTGGGAAGAGATTTGAAGGACGGAAAAACTCAGCTTCCTCCCAGATAGATGGACCAGGGGCCTGATGATGGAGCTTTTACAGTGCTATAAAAAATGATGTCTTGGGATGGTCCCACACAGCCTTGCTAAGGGGCAAATTTGGGACCTGTGTGTCTTGTGTTGTTGTGTCAGCCACCAAGTACTGACCTGTCCTTTCTCCTCCTATCACACCACCTTAACTAAAGTGTGACAGGTGAAAGATGTGGATTTACAGATAAACGTGGCCACGTGAATTTTCAACAGCAAACAAACGGGCAAAGGTTATAGTCTCTTATGCTCTGTCTACACCTTCTTTCCCTCCTCTCTACCTTCTGTCCTCGCCCAATACTCCTGGCTTCTTTTCCTTCCTGGAAACGAGGGCTCAGTCTAAGGAAGGGCTCTGTGTTCTGTCATTTACGTGGTAGAGTGAATCATGGCCAGCCAATGTGCACGTACCCGCGTCCAGTGAGTGTGCAAGCCTGCTTCGTACAGCCTGAGGGACACCTACGCAGCCACCCCCTGGACTGACAGTGAGAACCTTCCAGCTCCCTCACAGGGGCATGTGCATTTAAACTATATTTCTAATATAATAAATTTATTTGTCCACTGGAAAAGACATTTTCATTTGGGAGATAAGTGCAGGGATGGGAGGAAGTTTATAAAGACAAGACTCACATCAATCAGCTGATTAGTTAATTTATTGAACAAACAGGTACGGAGTGCCCACTGTGCTCCGTGGTCCATATGCAAGGTTGGCCTTGGAACCGGTGCCAGGCCATCAGACTCTTCCTTCTCTTCCTCCTCTCTCCAGCCTCACCACCACTGTCTGGGTGAGACTCCCGCTCCCTCTCCTGGAACGATCGATGCTGCAGTTTCCTAACTGGTCTCACTGCCTCCAGCTTCTCCAGTTATTTCTTCTTCTTAAGAACTTAAGCACGTATTTCTCTGCTGGAACCCCGTTAGTGGCTGTCCCCTGGCTACAGCCGGAGTCCTGGCTCTCTCTGGGGTTGCACTCTCTTCTCTAGCCCCGTCTGCAGCCTCTGCCCATGTAACGGGCTCACTGGCCACACCCCCTCCTTGTTTCTTTTTCCCAAATACAATGTGTGCTTACAACATGGCTCTCACATGCTGTTCCCTGTGCCTGGAATGCCTTTCTGCTCATTCCCCTCCAAGCCTTCCATTAAACCGCAGGGCCATCCTGTATCGCTGTCTTTCTCTCACACCCCACATCCAGTCTGCCAAGAAACCAGGTGGACTTCAATATACCTCCTTCAGAATACACCCAGAAGAATCTGTCTAGGACTCACTGTCTCCGCTGCTGCTGACCTCCGAGACAATCCTCTCTCACCTTGGTCTCAGCACTAGCTTCCAAAGTGGCCCCCTGCTTTGGCCCTTGCCCTCCCCCCCACCCATAGTTGCTCTCAACACAGCAGCCAGAGTGGCCTTAAGACACCAGTCAGATCACGTCGCACCTCTGCTCAAAACCCTCCAAAGCAATGGCGGGCTGGAGGAGCTGGTCCCAGCTGGTGAGACACCACGCTCAAACGTCTTCCCTACTGTGTCAGTGGTGTCACGTTGGTAGCTTAGAATAAGCTGTGGGGGAGTATTTACACCACAGAAATAGGCAGATGCTAAAAAACCAGGGCTTCTTTTTTTTGAGATTCAATTTACCAGTATACCACTGCTCCGAAGATGACCCACTTCTCTCAGGGTAAAAGCCAGAGTTGTTACAACTGCCTGCAAGACCACCTGTAAATGACTCCTTCTCCAATTCCCCCCCCTTTGCTCCAGCCACATGGGCCTCCTGCCTTTCCTCGAATGCGCCAGCACATTCTCACTTCGGGGACCAGCCCTGCCTGCTCCCTGTGCCTGGAACACTCCAGATACCTGCACCCAGGGGGTCTGCTTATTCCTGCTCTTCCTGGAAGTCCTTGCTCAAGTCTCACCTTCTCAATGAGGCTCACCTGACCACCTCACCATAAACTCTACCCCCTCCCCAGCTGTCCTGAGAGCATTCTAGCCTGTAGGTATTGGCTGTATTTATTATTCATGCTCTGTGTCCCTCACCACAGCACCACCTCCACAGAGGGTAGGGGTTTGGGACTGTTTCTTTCCTAATGCGTCCCGGTGCCTGGAACTGTGCCCAACACACAGGGCACTCAGTAAGCGTTTATTGGCTGACGGGCTGACTGAATCTCCAAGTGCCCACCTCCTCTGTAAACCCTCCCTAACCTCGGTACTTTCCTCCTTTCCATTCACAAAAGGTCCAGATTCTTTTCCTGTGTTAGCGCAGAGCCTCTTTGTACCTGTAGCTGCTGAAGCGCTTTTGCTGTATCAGTATGATTTTATGACCTGCCTCCCCCGCCAGATGGCTGTTTGTGGGCTCTTGAAGGTGCTTCCACCACCTATCCCAGGGCCTGGCACACCCCCACCCCCCTCACCACACACACACTGGTACCTGTTCAATGAACGCATGAAGGTGTAAATGAATGGTGGCCAGAATGTAATTCTCTGGTGGAGTCCTATTCTCACCCGGGGCCCCCCCTCTGGTGATGGCTCTGCTGGGAAGGCCTGCAGCTGAGTGAGAGCGAGCCCTCCTTTTCTCATCCTCTGCCTCAAGCCCCGTGTCTTCTAAGGCCTTGCTCACAGAGCAGGAATTTGGCCCGGAAGAGGGCCCAGGATGTGCTGGGGAATCCCCTCCCAGGGTTGGCAGAGCACATGGCACGACCTCTTCGGGGTCTTCTCCAGCCCAGAGGCTTCCGAAGGCCGCCTCTCATGGCTCAGGAGGCTGCGAGCCAGAGGGACCCCTCATCTGTCCCAGGGAACCCCTGTCCACCAAGGCCCGCTTCCTTCCTGCTCTGCCCGCCCAGCCTACCCAGGACAAAGGAAGGGCTGCGCCCTGCGGAGAGGCGTGACTTGTCTCCTTTCCCAGCCACCAGGTGAAGAAGAAGGGTCCACACCCTAACTCTAAGCCGCAAGGGAATACAGGATGTCCCATCGCATCCTGTAGAATGACTAATTTTCCAGTTACTAATTTGCCTTGCCTGTTCTGTTCAAACAGGCTAATTGTTTCCCCAAAAAGACTCAGGTGTAGTGGGATGAGGTCACTAGAGACGTGCCTAAACAATTACAAACACTGGTCTTAGGTGCACCGAAAGATTCATAATCAGCCAGTCGGACTGTCGTCTGATTTTTATCTTTCCTAAACAAATTCGGTGAGTGCGCGCCCCCTGCTGGCAACAAGAGATTATACCAGGCAGAAAGAACCACTCTGCGGAGCCAGTGACGCCTTCTCTGGGGAGAGTAATTGGGCGTTAGGGGATGCTTTTGGAACATTCTCAGCGGGGCATATTAATGGTTATTTCTCAATAACTGTTGATGGAAATATGAAATAAAGGTGATTATTATAATCCATTCGTAACTATGATCTTGGAATGTGTGAATTTTAATCAACAGTGAAAAATCCCGCCAAGGCAGAAAAAAGGGGAAAATTGATCCTTGGTCTGATAATGAAAGAAAACATAACTTTGAGAGTTTCCATATATTTTCTGCTTTTACACTGTGGGTATTATATTCTGTCTTTGTTCACCTAGGACAGTTCAATTTTTTTATTACAAAAGTTTTCAAATATACACAAAAATAGGGAGAAGAGAACAATATTTCCATATACTCACCACCCAGGTTCTGGAATTATCAAGATTTTGTCACTCTTGCTTTATGTATCCCATTCATTTTTTAGTTGCCTTTTTTTCCCCTTAAATATTATAATCCAGACATCATGTCACTTTATCCTGAATACTGAAGTAGGCGTTTCTAAAAACTGGGCATTTTCTTACCTAACCATACACAATTATTACACCTAAAAATCCCTTGGAGCCATCTAAATGCCCATACAAGCAGTCTACATTCAAGTTTCTTTGAATATAAAACTTGTTTTGCAGTTGTTTGCTTTCTCTCTCTCTCTCTCTCCTCCTGCCTCCTTCCCTCTTAATTGACTTATCCTTATATATAGTGAAATGCACAGGTATTAAGCATACAGTTCGGTGAGTTTTGATAAATGTATACACCTGGTAACCCATATCCTTATCAAGATAGTTTTTTAAATTGAAGTATAGTTGATTTACAATGTTGTTTCAAGTGTACAGCAAAGTGATTCATTTATACATATGTACACATATCTATTCTTTTTGGGATTCTTTTCCATTATAGGTTATTACAAGACATTGAACATAGTTCCCTGTGCTATACAGTAGGACCTTGTAAGAAAGAGAACAGTTCTATCACCTCAGAAAGTTTCCTCCTGTGCCTTCACAGTAAACTCTCCCCTCACCCCCAACCACTGCTCTGATTTTTCATTGTGAATAAGCTCTGCCTGTTCCAGAATTTCATATAAGATGGAAATGTACAGTATGTACTTTTTTTGTGTACAGCTTCTTGCGCTCAGCATAATGTTTTTGAAGTTCATCCACATTGTTGCATGTTCCCTTTATCGTAAGTTGCAGTCCATAACATCTGCGTACCACAATTTGCTTAGGTACACTCCTGTTGCTAGACATCTAAATTGTTTCCAATTTGGGCTACTAAGAAAAAAGCTGCTGTGAATACTTTTGTATAACTCTTTTTGTGGATGTATGTTTTCATTACTCTTGGGTAAACACCCTGGAGTGAAATAACTAGTCACAGCGAATGTGTATGTTTAACTTTGTAAGAAAACCCCAAGTCTCTTCTCAGAAGCACCCCTGCTCTTCCTTTTCTTATGGTCCAATAGTTCTACACTCTGCATATGTCCATTAGCTCCTCCGTAGTGTTGCTTAACTTTTCCCTCTAACTCCTGGGTTTCTTATAAACTAGAAGTTTGGTCTAAAATCCGGCTGAGATTCAGATTAAATACTTTGGCAAGTATGCTTCAGAAGTGGTGCTGTATAGTTCATCCTATACTGCATCGGAAAGTCCATAAGTGGCATGGTTGCCCCACTCTTAATTAAGACACTATGTAGCTCCAGGTGGTTGTGACCTGATCCCCTCAGTGTAAACTTCCCCATCAACTCTTCATCCAATGGTTTCAAATGATCTTTGCCTTGAGTCTTGTTAGGAATTGCAAAATGATGATTTTTAAAAATTCTAGGGACTTTCCTGGTGGCACATTGGTTAGGAATCCACCTGCCAATGCAGAGGACACGGGTTCGATCCCTGGTCCGGGAAGATCCCACGTGCCTCGGAGCAACCAAGCCAGTGCACCACAACTACTGAGCCTGTGCTCTAGGGCCCGCAAGCCACAACTGCTGGAGCCCGCGTGCCACAACTACTGAAGCCCGCGTGCCTAGAGCCCATGCTCCGCAACAAGAGAAGCCACCACAATGAGAAGCCCGCGCACCGCAATGAAGAGTAGCCCTGCTCCGCGCAACTAGAGAAAGCCCACGAGCAGCAACAAAGACCCAATGCAGCCAAAAATAAATAAAAATAAAGAAATAAATTTATTTTTAAAAATTCTATTATCCCTCCATATTTATTATATGAAATTGTTCTGTAAAGAAGAAACTTCTTTTACCAACTTTCTCTCATTGTCATATAGGAAAGGCAAGAAAAATAATTATTTGTCTTTAATTTGCTAGTGAAAAATTTTAATTGGGCTTATTGATTGTTAGGAACTTTTTTCATCGACATATAGTTGATTTACAATATTATGTTAGTTTCAGGTGTACAGCACAGTAATTCATTTTTTTGCCGATTATATTTTATTATAGGCTATTATAAGATATTGGGTATAATTCCCTGTGCTATACAGTAAATCCGTGTTGCTTATCTATTTTACGTATAGTAGTTTGTTAATTCTATACCCCTAATTTGTCCCTCCCTCTTTCCCTCTCCCTTTTGGTAACCATGAATTTGTTTTCTATGTCTGTGACTCTGTTTCTACTTTGTATATGCATTCATTTGTATTATTTTTTAGATTTCACATATGAGTGATATCATATAGTATTTGTCTTTCTCTGTCTGCCTTAGCCCTAGGCATAATATTCTCTAGGTCCATCCACATTGCTGCAAATGGCAGTATTCCATTCTGTTTTTATGGCTGAGTAACAGTCTATCATGTATATATACACATACATATACTGACCTAAGAAAATATTGCTATGATTTATGTCAGAGTGTTTCACTTATGTTTACTTCTGGGAGGTTTATGGTCTTTAAACCATTTTGAGTTTACTTTTGTATTTAGTAAATGAGGGAATGTTCTAATTTTATTTTACATGTAGCTGTCCAGTTTTCCCAGCTCTGATTGTTAGAAACTTTTTAAAAGGCTAAGACAAGAAAAGCTCTCATAATCAAGTATTATTCAAAAGGTAAATATAAGACTTTGCTCACCTGGCTTTAAGAAAAAAGATACCTAATATAGAAGAACATTGATATGTTAATGGACTTGGATAGATTGTGGGTTAAAAGTAATAATTGTAATGATAGCAGCTACTAACATTTATGAAACATATCCTATTGATTTAAATTAATTACCTAATAATGATAACTCATTAATTATAGAGAAAATAAGAGTGTTAGTCATTCTGTGATCGAAAGGGCCTTGTTCAAGTTAGGTGTCACTTTTCACCTTGAAGAAACTATGGATTCTTCTCTCTATTCAGTTGTCATTTCTTGAGCACTCATTGCATTAGGAAAATAAAGATGAATTAGACCCAGACTCTGTGAGACCTCAGGGGCCTAGCAGATGAATTTTGCCTCAGTAGTTCCTGGGTTTTGCCTCGCGCAGATGTTCATGGCCTTCGTTGTGGAAAATACAAAGAGCACCCTGAAGTTGTAGGTAACACTCCAAAGTCAGGTATCAAATGTCCTATACACAGGTGGCAAATGTATAACTGGCTCTGGGGTGGAGGGAGCCCAGATTTGTAGCATTTGCCTATTTCCATGGTGTAAATCCTCCCATGATGGCCAGTTTCAAGCTACCAACATGATGTCACTGAATGCACAGTTGCAAAGATATGCATAGCACACCACTGTATAGTATTGTATAGATACAATAAAAGTAATTTCAAGAGCTTAGATCAGAGTTAAATATAGTAAATATAGTAAAATAAGGAAGTGATGAGTTTTGAATATTTATCTTTGTAATATAACTTATTTAACGTTCATATAATTTAATCTTTAATGATGGCTGTGTTTAATAACTAACTTGCACAACTCCTGAAAATGTAACAATTGGCTCTCTCAAGCCAGTATGAGCCTGCTCCCATGCACCACTGTTTTACCTGTCACGGTATTGCAGTGTAGCCATGGTAATATACAGTGTGCGGCTGGGCACTGGGAATAATGTGGCTGGGATGACTCTGAGCCATGGATGATCAATGACCTCAGGTCACAGTAGAAGAAAGGAGCTGGGTGTAGCACTATGAGTTACCTCAACTATAGGGGTTATTTACTTTCCTGTTACTGGTGTAGCAAATCACTCCAAACTTAGTGGTTTAAAATAACGCGAATTTGTCATCTCACAGTGTTGGAGGTTAGAAGTCAGAAAGGGGTCTCACTGAGCTAAAATCAGTCTCTTGGCAGGGCTGTGTTCCTTTTGGAGGTTCTAGGGGAGAATTCCTTTTCTTTCTTTCACCAGCTTCTAGAGGCCACCTGCATTCCTTGGCTTGTGGCCTCCTTTCTCTATCCTCAAAGCCAGCAACGTTGGGCTGATTCCTTTTCATGCTGCCATCTCTTTGGTTCTCTCTTTGGAAAGCTGATTAGCAACCTTAATTCTATGTGCAACCTTAATTGTATGTACCTGAACATAGGCGCCAGAGACTAGAACGTGGATATCTTTGAGAGGCCACTTTTCTGTCTAACCTAGAATGTTAGGTCTGCAGATAGCTCTGCACAGACAGGGCCCCCAGAGCCCTTCTGGAGAAGTTGCTTAGAGTCCTAGAAGATGAGATACATACATGGAGGGTTTTAAAAAAGCTGCTGATTTGCCTCAGGTGATTTCAAGTGGCAATAAGTTTTATGGTGAAAATAAAACAATAGAGCACAGAGAGATGGGAAAGGGAAGTATTTAAGCAGATGCTCGGGAATGTCTCTCTCAAGTGGCGATGGGTGGGCTAAGACCTGAATGATGGGGATGCAATCATACCCAGATCCAGGAAAGGCCAGGCCAAGTATAATGAGCAGCAGCACCAAGGAAAGGCTGGTGGTGTCTGGGGTTTAGCTCCCTCGAACCATCTTAAATAAGTTCAGTGAGTTCACCATCCAAACTCAGCTCTAAATGTCTCCTACCCAGTTCCCTCTTCCAACTAGATCTATCCTCCTAAATTCCTCCTACAGAGAAATTCTGGAGCTCCACTGGAGAAAAACAGGTACAAAGTTTCTGAAGACTGAGGAACAGAAAGAAGGGTAGTGTAGGAGGTGAAGGGTGGTAGATTGTTCTAATAATGTACCCCAGTGAATCAGGGTTCTCTGTGTTCATACCCTTTACAATTGATCTTCGTGCCCCTTCTATCAAGAGACAGTGTGTATTTCTCCACTCCCATCAATCTGGTCTGGCTGTGTGATTTGCTTTGATCAGTAGAATATGGCAGCAGTGATGTACAAATTCTAGAGCCTAGACCTTAAGAAGACTTGAGGCTTTGCTATTGCCCTTTTGGAACATGAAGTGGGGAGGTCACAGGGACCAGACTATGTAAAGGCTTATTAACATGGTAAGGAATATGGACTTTGTTCTAAGTGCTCTGTGGGTTCTAGAAGGTTTTAATTAATAAGTGTTATGCTTCAGAAGATCACACTGGGTGCTCTGTGGAGGAAAGATTGCAGTTGGGCAAGGATGGAAGCTGCGAGGCCAGTGGGAGGCTTTTTGAGGCATCCAGACAAGAGATAGTAGCAATAGAGGTGGAAAATAGTGGACAGATTTGGGTCTTGCTAATGGATTGGCTTGGGAAGAAAATAGTGAATAACAGTCTTCTTTCTAAAAATGCAAGGCTATATAAATACATGCAGAATACAGTTATAAACTTAAAAAAATCTTATAGATTAATGTATATAAATCTGGATGTTGGATGTGACCATTTCCTCCTGTAAGACTGGGCAGCAGAGAAAACCAGAAGGGAAAAAACAACTATGAAGTGAAAACACAGAGGAGAGCAGGGGTCGGAAATGAGGTGTGAGCAGTAAAATGTTTCTGCTTCTCACCTGCACCCCACCCACCTCCTGGACCTTCCCCTTGGGTTATGAGAGAGACCCCTGGATACTTAGACCAGCCCCACCCACTTCCCTTTAAACAGCTCTAAAGGTATCTATTTCATGAAGGTACAAGTCCAAATAAATACCAAGGAACGTAACATACCCTTTGGCATCCTTACCTCTAATCTAGGACTCATTAACCTTATTGTTTAAACTAAATAGTAAAGGGTTTACCACATGTGGGCACTAAACCTAACAGAGAAAATACAGCCTGCAGTGGAGGCGAAGGACCTGGGTTCTAGTTTTGCTTCTGCCAGTGTCTTTCATGTGATTTTGGACAAGGTATGTCAGGGCTCTGGGCTTATTCTGTCATTCTTCTGTCTTGCTGTGACTGAGATAGGCAAAGCATGAGGGCATGGCCAAAGGAAAAAGTTACAAAATTTCAAGCCCAGAATGCCCATTTTTTGTAGAGCTCCTTAAAGTTGCAAGTCTTCAGATTTTGTCTCACTGAGTACTCGTTACAAAAATGTAAACTTTGGAGCTAACTGCTCAGGAAAAACTCATGCGGAGGGAAGTTCTTTTCTTTCTTTTATTCCTTCCCTACCTTCTTTTAATTTCATTGTAGAGTGACATATATTTTCCCACTGGATTAAAAAAATAAATAACAAAGACAATATGTCATAATAAAAGGCCTATAATTTGCCTTCTTTAATCCTTTCCTTATATCCACCCATATAAGCACTCTTCATTGTCCATTACCTCAATAATCAAGTGTGGTGACCGGCCATGGGGATGTGAAACCAGGCCAGAGAAAATCTTTACTTAGTTATCTTAATGACTGTATGGGGAGGTATTGGTGGGGCTAGCTGGTCTCCCAACGTCACTGTAATAGCTGCTGCACATAGCAGGTTATTATGAAGTAGAATGTATGATTTCAAAGGACAGAGCTTTGAAGCTTGAAAGATGTTCTTGACTTTCAGTTGTCTGCAAAGATAGAGAACATGACTCTACCGCACCAGGAAATGATGTTCACTCAGAGACTGACAATGTCATCTAAGTAACCCAATGTCATAACTGGTCATTATCTGTACAACCATAGGAAGTTCCACACTGTTCTCAGTCTATAGATTCCTAACTTTAATGTATTCAGATTTATTAGTTGAGATCTGGAAACAATGCATCTGACAGAACAACCAGGTTAAGCAGTGGAAACATAAATTTCTCAGTTCAGTAAAATAAACTCACACAGGCTCTATAGCCAAAGTTGCACATTCTTTGTTTGGAATGTTAGTTCTGAAATGGCATTTTATTCTTAAATAACTGAAAATTCCGTTACCTTACAAACCACAGAAATACACTTACAATATTTAATTCTGCCGCTTGGTGGTGCCATGGATAACTAATAATAATAATTTTAAAAAATTTCTGCAAGTTTGCTGGACAGCAGGACTTGGCTATTAGCAAATTGAAAAATATAATTAACATTTTAAAAAGTCTGTAATCCTTTTACACATTATAATGGCTGAAAAGTGCATATGGGCTCAGGCCTTCACTATAAAATCCCAGGCTTACTCATAGTCAAACAGGAAACCAGGATAGCAGTTTTTTTAATCATGGAAAATTTCAAGCATTCTAAAATGCCAAAATAACTAACATCCCTGTACCTATTACCTGGATAATAAATGTTAACATCTTGTCACATTTACTTGAAAAAAATTAAATGAAAATGAAGTTTATGCTCCTTTGTTCTTTTTCATTCCCCTTTCTTTTTTCTCACTAGAGGCAATCACAACCCAGAATTTGATGTGTATCCTTCCAGTTCTTGTTTCTCTATTTTTAGTACCTGTTCATGTGTCCATGAGCAGTACAAATGTTGCTTCATATTTTTTAAATGTATCTTTTCATGCTGTAGTATACTGCAATTTGCTTTTTACATTTAACAGTTTTGTCATGTTGATATATACAGATATACGCAGATATATACAGATCTAGGTTATAGTTTTAAACTGCTGTGTTGTAATTTATGGCAAACATATATTCTGAATTTATTTATTCATTCATCTATGAACATTTCAATGTTGCAATAAATGCAATGCTTAGAATATCCAACATATAATACGTCCTCAAAACAAATTTAGTGAATGAAGCGGCACAAAATGTTTCAGGCAGACCATTTTTTGCTTCAATCGTCCAGTTATTTGTCCTTAACGTCCACTCTCTCTGCATGCGCGGCAGGGGTCATTCCCTGAAATTTCCTAAAGGTTTGTTTCCCAGTCCACTGACAAAAGGCTCTGATGTAGTCCCCGTATGGTGGCAGGGGTGGGCGAATGGAGTGGGTAGAGAATGGACACAAAGACATCTCAGTGTCAAAATATAAGACAATGGAGGTTTGTCTGGTCTGGAGCAGGCGAGGGTGGCAGCAGCGAGCGTTATAAATTCGGGGGAGGTCTGAGAGTTTACAATGCAGGGCATGTCCGGGGCTACCATATCCGGAAAACGAGGTAGCGGAATATAGAGGTCTTTCTCTCAGTGCACCTTCTGAAAGACGTAACCATCAAACGCCAGGCGGTTGCCATGGGAACCAGCGGGGGAGGGCGGTGTGTCCGGCCAGAATTCTTGATGCGCTTAGAATGTTTCTTCTTCCGGTCCTCGGTTCTTCACAACCACCGCCCCTCTCCACCGTCCCCCGCCCATTCTGTGGGCTCTCATCATTCTCTTCCCCTTTTCATTCTCTCCTTCCCTGTTCTAGGCCGCCATCTTGGACCATGCGCCAAGATGGCGCCCCCCGGTCCCAGAGGCAGAGCCCAGGAGCGCCGGGGAGCCTGCGCGCGCACGTGCTCGGGCGCGGAAGGGCGGGGGCCGTGATGTCAAGACGTTGCCCCGCCCTCGGTCGTCGCTCCGCCCCCGGCCCCACTCCGCCTTCCTCTCACCGGGCGAACCCGGAAGTGGAGGAGGAGGTGCGGCGGTGGTGGCAGAGCGGGCAGGCTCTGGTGGAACCGTACCCGGCAGCGTGTCTGGGGTTGGGGGCGAGGGGGCGGGGCTGAGCGGCCTTGGGCATCCTGGCCTGGACGGGGCGGGGGAGGCCATGGCCTCGGCAGAGTTGCAGGGGAAGTACCAGAAGCTGGCTCAGGAGTATTCGAAGGTACCCGTCGTATGCGGGGAGTAGGGGGTCCCCGGCCCTGTGGCCTCGGGTTGCCTTGGCAGCGACTTGTCGGGACACAGGGGGACGGCGGAGGGGGGAACGCGAGCGCGCCCCTTCTCTCTCCTCCGCCTCTTCTGTCCACCATTACCGTGCCTCCACCTGCAGTTCTCAGGAGATGGGGCCGGGCGGTGTCTGGGTCCGTGTGCGTTTCTGCGGGAAGGAGCAGGAGTTTGATTCTTCCTTCTCACTGAACTAGCGGGCTTGGACTGGGATGTCAGAAATCCTGGCTTCCGCCTCTGGTGCTGGTCGGGAGGGGACGAGGAAAGGTGAGGACCATCCCTCCACGGCTGCTTCCTCAATTTTCCCAGCCCAGCGATGGGAAGGATCAAGCTTTCTCCTTTCCCACAGGGATGATATGAGGATAAAGAGATTTATCTGCCCCCAGTCAAATCAGGAGTGTAAATAGAGTCATTCGTGTAAACTGCTTCACCAGAGATGGGTGGTTGTGAATGCATTCAGTGCTTTGGCAAGGTGTTGTCTGAAAATGATTTTGAAAGCTTTAGTGCTAAGGCTGTGTCCTTTTATCTCTCTTTTTCTTGGATCACCTGGACTGGGGAGGAGCACCCAGCAGGTGCTCAATACATGCTGAATTAAGCAAAGTAGGGACCTGTCCCTTTGTTGTATTTATGGCATCAGTCTTTTAAAATGATGGAACCCATTTCTCGGAGAAGGGTGGTGCTGCTTTAATGGGTAGGGTGCTTCTGCCTCAAGAATATTCTAATGAAGTCCTGAAAGCAGAATCTTACATTTTTGGAAATTGATTCATTAGTCATTAAACTTAGTTTTCAATGATCTTGGCATTCATGGGAGCAACTGGAAGACTTAGCCCCCTTTTTACAATTTGGAGAAACTGAGACACATTTTTTAATTTCATGTAACAAATATGCAGCAGGGCAAAATGAAATATTCTTTGAAAAATAAAACCTGTGCCTAAACATACACACTTAAGTCTTTTGACCATCAAATGGGAGCCTTTTGGGATGCTACACTTATTCCATGGGTGCTACCATTGGCAAAACTTCTTGCGTTTCCATTTGAATTTGCCTTAAGGGCCTGTGGCATGATGTTAGTGACGGCAAGTTTTTATCCTTTGAAGGAATACTTTTTTGTTTGAAAGGGCCGGAACTTATTTGGAACAAATCCATGTGTTGCAGTGTGGTGGGTGGAGGATGACAGTACTCAAACTTGGCTCTACTATTTTTGGGTGAAAATGTTTCATGCGTATAAAGTAAGGGGACTGATTTTCTTTTCTGGAGAGTAAACAAGCTCACAAGGCAATTCCAAATGGCAGAAGAGAGTTTCAGAAATATTTTGCACAGTGACTGCATTGCTGAAATAATTGTATAGCCTCCCAAAAGTAATAAAAACTTTGAAAGATTTTATTTTGGATTTGTAAGCTCTTTTGTTCAGCAGACAATTAGTGCCACCTGTGAACAATCTGCCAGGCCCTGTTGAGTGAGGCAGAGTTCCACCTTAAGGGGAACCCTTTAAAAGAATGTTCAACCGTTGTACATAATTATGATACAGGATGACAAGTGTTAGCTCAGTGGCAACACAGAAGAAATGGCGGGTAAGGGTAGAAGTTACTTAGATTGGGGAGTAGGGAATAGGGAGGAAGGGATGGATGGTAGTACTCCAGGCAAAGGAGACAGTCTCTGCTGACATGAAGGCACGTTCAGATACATGACAGAGAGTGGTGAAATATGGTTGGAGGGATAATTTGGACCCGATCATGAAGGGTTGTGGATGTCAAATAAAAAGTTTGAACTTTGAGTAATGGAGAGACGTTAAAGGTTTTCGAACAGGAGAGTGACATTGCTTTTAGAAAGAAAACTGGTAGCTGTGTGGAGGATGGACTTAAATGGGGAAAGATTGGTGAAAAGAAGACCAGACTATAGGCTCTTTGAATAATTTTGCGGAGTGTAATGTAGGATTAAATAAAGTTTGTGACTGTTGAGATGGAGAGGGGGGCTTAGATTTAGGAATTATGGTTAAAAAATAAGGTTTAGTTTACCTCTTTTTTGTGTGCCTGCTTTGCACATAGCAGCAAACTTATGAAGGATATAAAGGTGTCAAGGCAGTCATCCTTGTGTCTCATTCATTCTGTGGGACGTGATGAGTGAGGGAAGACTGAGAGTTGACCCTGAAGGTGACCCATGGACTGCTCTGAGGGAACACCACTGCCACTGGCAGAGGAAGGTGGGCAGGAAGGTGAGCCAGTTTGGAGCGAAGTTTAGGTGCAATCAGAGTATTTATGGTTGGAAGGTACATTGAAGCTATCTTATTCACATAGTAGCTTGAGATGATGTTGGGGTAATTGCTGAAAATTTCTAGTGGAGGGGGACTGGCTGAAAATCAGGACAAAGGCCAAAGCTTTTGGAATAATTCCCATAAAGACAATAGTTGAACTTTGAGAGTTAATCACTTTAGGTAGATTCTTTGGGGGAACACCTGTGGGAAGGATGTGACTGTAGCAGGAAATGCTAAGGAGACTATAGGAGGTCTGCCAGACTTCAGGTTATCTCCCGTATTGGGCCAGACCATTTTTCATCCTTTTAATTGCAATGTGATGGAAATTTCAGAATGTGAGAACAGGGATTGGTCAAAAGATTTCATGTGCTTTTCATTCCCTGTCAGTTCTAGTGCCAAGCAATTTCTAGATAAGATCTATGCTATCGATACCTTCAGCCCTGTGCCTATGGAAGGGGGTAGTCTACTTTTTTGATAGCTTCCCTGGTGCAGAAATTGTGGGCTGATGTTGAAATCCAGTTACATCTTTCTTTTTCCTTATTTAGAATACAAAGAAAAAAGATTTCCTTTTAATATGTAGAAGGAGGCCTACAAATCAAGAGAGCAGCAAGTGTGATCCCTAAACCAAGGACATTTGCAGAATCTTCTCATTCTTATTTAATGCAGATCTTGGCCTGTGTTCTGGGAAGGGGCCCATTTCTTCCTTTGTAACTTCTGTCATAGTCTTTTTTCCCCTTGAGAAGGAAAAAAAGCAGTCTGAGGAGCTCCCATTAAAGAGGCTGAGAGTTTCGTTAGATAAAAGATGAACCATGGAGGCCGAAGCAGGTGAGAATTTCTGAGGTGGACAGGTTGTTATGGAAAGGTCAGTAAAAGTGGAGATTAAGACCCTCTGGTCTGGGCAATTAGGCAATCACTGGAGGCGTTAAACATTTCTGGTTTAACAGAGTTTGGGGGAGGGGAATGGTATGTAGAAGCTGGTTTTCAGAGATTTATGAAGTTAATAGGTAATAGACGGAGGCTGCCCCTTTGAGATGTGAGGGAAAGTTAATCAAGGCCTCATTTTTCAAAGACCATTTCTTACTTGGTGTTTCTTCCACGGCCTGCTCTGCTTCTGATGCTCTGGTATATCTCATGCTGGAGACGAGGCTGAGAGCGTGCAGTCCTGGCTCATTTGATTTCAGCCTGCTTTCTCTGAACGGGCTTCTGCACTCTTGCCTGGTACCATGTTCATGTGTAGGCAAGATTGAAGTTCTGATCTTTCCAGTGTCTGTGTTACTCTGGGTTCTCAAAGTGTAGACCCTGGATCAGCATCATCGGTGGCTGGAAATGGGTTAGAAAGACAAATTCTTGGGTCTACCCAGGACTTAACTGAATCTGCAACTGGTGGTCGAACCCAGCAGTCTGTGTTGTAACAAACCTCTCCAGTCATTTGGATGCCTACCAGAACCATTGCTCAGGAAATGGTATCAGTATAGTAGCTTTTGCTCAGATAATCTCTTTAAAGCTCTTTTCAAGGCAATAAAAGCCAATGGGGGGACTGCCCTGGTGGTCCAGTGAGTAAGACTCCACGCTCCCAATGCAGGCGGCCCGGGTTCGATCCCTGGTCAGGGAACTAGATCTAAAGATCTAAAGATCCCGAGTGCCACAAGGAAGATCCCTCACGCGGCAACGAAGATCCCATGTGCTACAACTAAGACCTGGCACAGCCAAGTAAATAAATAAATATTTTTTTAAAAAACCCTACAGTAATCAAAACAATGTGATACTGGCAAAAAAAAAAAAAAGCCAATGGGAAAGGTAAACATCCATTATTTCTCTAACAGTTGACTTTGCAATTGATGCTTCTTTTAGTTACAAAGGAGATTGCCTTTTGAAACTTTTTAGACTTATACTCTTAGAGCTGCTCATTTTGGGAAAGGATCAGTCTTGATTTGGTGTGTTTGCTTTCCAGATAGCAGGGCTTGGCTGAACCTGATTGATCGCCCTCTCTTGTAAGAGAAATAGACTCTGGGGCTGGATTGGATTAAAATGGAGTATCAGCTTTTTTCTACACTAATGTGTAGGGTTCACTACTAAAGGTGGATTGGAAAACAGTCTGCGTTCAGTGCTATCCAGTGGAACTTTCAGGAGAGTGAGAACGTTCTGCATATTTGCTGTCCAGTAGGGTGGCCACTAGCATGTGGGGCTATTGAGTACTTGAGATGTGGCTAGCTCAGCTGAGGAAATGAATTTTGGATTTTATTTACGTAATTTAAGTTTAAATAGGCACATGTGGATATGGCTACCCTGTCGAGCTGTGCTAGCTTAGCCCCTAGATCATCACAAACGTAAGTGTCTATGCGACTCACCTGAAGACCTTGTTAAACTGCAGATCCTTTCTCAGTAGGTCTGGGGTGGGGCCTGAGATTCTGCTCCTAGGTGATGCTGCTGCAGCTGTCCGCGGACCGTATTTTGAATAGCAAGGCTTTAGAAAGACAAGGGGTGTCCTACTCTCCGTCTTTAATTCGGCTGAATTTCCAACCAGTCCCTGATGAGGCAGCTAGATTACAGGATTGGGAGTGGGAGTTTTGTCCTCATGAATTTCCTCGCATGGGAGCAGGAGCTAGAGAAAGGGTCTCGTTTGAGGGCAGCTCTGAAAAAAAAGTTTTCTTCCCAACTCGGTGACAAAATGACCCCAGCCATTAGTACATAGTATGTAGCCTTCAGTTAATTTTTCCTTTTCCACGGCGAGGAGCAAGCTAGTAGGCAGAGAGAAAGACTAAGTGGTATTCCCAGCACTGTAGAATACCTAAAATGTTAGAACTGGGAGTTTTCTTAAGGATCATCCAGGCCAGAGATACTGAAGCCGTGGTTTGCAGATGACTCAAGTGTGCTGAAATCAGGGTTTTGGTGAGGCTTAGGGATGGGCTTCAGGTTGTCTGTTGCATACATTACTTTGTAATGGAGAAAAGCTATACATCTAAAGATTTGTTTTATAGGGTCATAAAACATGTATAAATGTCAGAATGTCCACTGTATGGAAACAGTTATGTAAGAGTGATTCTAACACAGAAGATCCTAGCTATCTCTTATAGTTGTTTAATGTGTTACATTTAAACACCTTTTATTTACAGCACTTAATTTGATTAATTAACTAAAAATTTATTGAGTGCCTTCTCTATCCATAGCATTGATCTTTCATTGTAGGCAGGAGATACAAGGAAGTATACTGTAGTCTCTACTGTGAAGGACAGTTTAATTGGCAGATGGGACTTGAGTATAGAAATCGTACATAAATTAGTAAACATAAAATGTACTGCTTTAAAAAGTAAAATTAAAACCGAACAGTTTAAATAAGAGATGTCTTGTTACTAGCAAGTGCCCAGGGAACTGAGGGCAAGGTCACTGTGGACCATAGGGGCACTATAGAGAATGGTTAGGGAAAACTTATGGAAGAAGTAGGACCAGAGTAGGAGGTAGGCTCAAGAAGAACAGTTGGGGTTTGGTTGGTCAAAATGAGAAAAGGCTGTGCTTTCAGAGTAAAGGTAAAGCTAATCAAAAGGTTACAACACAATGAAAAATGAGGTTTGAAAGGACTAAGAGGGTTTCTGAGTTGGGATTCAGAGGACCATTTCTCTACTGAATGGAACAAAAGTGCATGGCACAGCTGCTGGAAATAGGCTCTGTCACCTTCTGGAGAATTCTTCTGTCCTAGTGGAGACTTCAGGGCAATTGTTTCTCAGTTACATCCACATCCCCTGGAGTCTCCACACTAGTCTCCTAGAGGCATTAGTGACCATCGGTAACTGTTTCTGAAACAAACACTGCATTTGCCTCCCACTGCGGTGAATGCCGGTGAGGAGAAAGATAAGATTGTAAAAGGCCAGACTGGTCACAGCGGTATCCGCATTTGACAAGATGTTGGTCAGTAATGCAGAGATGTGGCAGTAGTGATGCTGAAACGCAGGAAGATGCCAAATGCCAAGTGCAGGTAGCAAGGCAGTGGAGTAGGCCAAGCTTATCCTTTTCTACCTACCAAATAATAGAAAGGGATATTCGATAAATATTTCTAAAAGCTGCATTTTCTGTTGAATGTTTCCATTGAAACTGTGTTTGAATTGTTGTCAATTTAGCAAACACTATTTTCCAAAGGAAAATCGAAATCATTTTTCATTATAATCAGATTAAGTTCCAAACAGCAGTAATCTGAAAAATTTAATTTTGCTTTTATGACACAGTAGGCTGTTCAGTTTGCTTTATGTAGCTTATAAGTGTGCCCTAAAAATTAAAGGTGAGGTTTTTTTTTTGTTTGTTTGAAAACTGATGTAGTTCTGGTCCTACAGAAAATTGTCAGTTCAGCAGATTTCAAGCTTCATCCCTAGTCCTTGAGGCAGTCATTAGGAGCTTCTAAATACCACACAAAGAAGATCAGAGAGCAAAGTTAGAACAGGGGTCTGAAATGAAACCTAAAGACCGAAGTAGTATCACTGTCCTTTGGCTATATGGATTTGAAAGTATTTTTTGAATTCTCTTACCTAGGTAGCACATTATCCAAGAATATGTTGATATTGCTTAAAAGGTAAAATACTACGCAATGGAAGTCAACATTAAAGTGGTATTTATTTCTCTCTTCTGAACTTCTAGAGCAGAGTGTAAAGAGCCTAATAGCAAATATTTTAGTCCTGGAGCCGTATGGTTTCTGTTGCATCTACTCATCTCTGTCATTGCCACACAAAAACAATCATAGATAATTCATAAATATTCAAATATTCCTACTCTTTTGGCATAGAAAAAGGTCATTTCTGTTCTCAGGAGACAGATGTGAGCTATGCAGAACTAGAAGTAGTTTTTTTTTTTAAGCTCATAGATAAAATTGTCCCATTCATTTAGTTTCTCAGAGAAGAACCTGGTCTTTCATGGTCTCTGTACTGAGTCCTCAGAAAATTAGTCTGTAACCCTTTTTGCTTCAGCTACACTGGGCTGGTATATTTATATTTATACATGCTCTGTGTTGTGCTTGCTGATAACTACAGAAGGTTTATCTTTCAAAACCCTGCTGGTGGTGGTGATATAGATGTATACCTAAGTAGAAATTCATCAAGCTGTATACTTTCTGTTTTGTATATTTTATTTACAATAAAGTTAGACCTCAATTTTTAAAAAAAACTGTGAAAGAAGCCCAAGTCCTACCTCTTCAAAGGCTTCTGCCACCTCTCCAGCCCACTACTTTTCTCATTTATATGTAGCTTTATAAAATAGTAGCCAGTATTGTCTAATGACATTATGCCTGGAGTCAAAACTGCTGGTGTCTGAATCTCAGCATTGCCACTGAACTTCTCTGTACCTTGGTTTCATCTGTAAAATGGCGATAATTATAGCACCTATTTCATAGGGTTGTGAGGATTAATGAGGTAGTGTATGTAAAGTATTTAGGACAGTGCCTGGTATGTAACGAGCATTCAAATGCTAGCTGCTATTATTATCAGTTTCTATATTGAGCTTGCTTCTTAGTTGCTTTTGTACACTGCTTCCGCTGATGCCTGATTAAAAGTTCTCCATTCCTGAGGCTATTGTGGGTGATGATATTTGCATGACTAACATTAGGCACAGTGTACTGCTGGGTATGTTGATGCCCTATACTTCGATTTTCTGTTGAATTCTTATTCCATAATCAGTCCAGTTGTATGTATTTTACAGATGAATGGTGTGTCAGAGTTTCAAGGAAAATGACATACTCAGTACCCTATTATCTATTGCATTAGTTTTTATTTAGGGAGGTGATTGGTTTCATAGAAAGAACCATGTACAGGAAGTCGAGAGACCTGGATTTTAGTCTCAATTTTGCATTGATTAGTTTTCTGTCATTGGGCAGCTCAGCCTCTGTGTCCTTATTTGTAAAATGGCAGACTGATGAACTCTACTATTCTCTTCTGGGCTAATATTCTTGTTCTCATATATATGTGAGCAGATAGTTACTCAGCGTACTGATTCCTGTAAAGTTATGGTAAGTGATTTCCTTGCTATAAGTGATTGCTTTATATTAAAAATTAATTATTACTTCCTCTGTTTTCAGCTTCGGGCTCAGAATCAGGTCTTGAAAAAAGGTGTCGTGGATGAACAAGCGAATTCTGCTGCTTTAAAGGTAGGCTACAGGGTATTTTGTGTTGTGAGGGTTAGGTTAGTGTTTGGTGAAGCTCACAGCAGGGAATTCAGCTCGTTTTCTGGGTTAAATTCCCAACTCTGACAGTGACTCACTAGGAATAGGGGAGGGTAATAAGAGTTTTTTTGTGTTTAACTTTCCTACTTGCTTAGGTATGAATGTGATGTGCTTTGACTTCCTTAGCTAGAAATTACAAAAATGTATTATTGGACTGTATGTAATGCATTTCTCTCATACCTTGCTTCTCTCATAGCTAAATTCATCAGGATTAATGGGGCTTCTTATCTGGCTTCATCTGATAGCACTCTGTGGGGCTGTGTCATATTCATGTTTATATCCCCAGCATTCAGCCGATGGTTGTCCCCTACTAAATGGATTTGAAAGTGTGAATCATTTAGTCCATTAATCTTGCTTTGAGGTCAAGCTGTTTAATAGTAATAAATAACCTGTGTTAATGAGGACTGGTTGAGTGATACATCTTATCATCAACACCTTTAACTGAGAGGAGAAATATGGCGGGAGATGCAGGAATATGTTTCTACCTCATTTTAGTAGGCATATAATAAGTACTGCTTAGTGATATTTTTAATTGGAAAAATTAATTCTAGGACATGGATTCCTTCTTGGCCAAGTTTCAGTTAAATATACTGCCTACCTCATTCTTTCCCACTCTCCCTTGCTCCCTCTTTAGAGAAAAGGGCTTAAGATTCCCTTTACTCTTCTCTCTTTCTGGAGTAGGCCCCAACCAGTGACATATCCTGAGAATTTCCACTCAGGTTTCCAAGACCCAGAGATATGTCCTTTCACTTGGCTGGTGTTGGACCCTCCACTAGAGAAATCTGTCTCTTGAGGGCGCTCCCTCCTCAGGTGCTATGCCACAGACTCAGGGCTGAGACAGTTCAGAGCATCTTACCCATACTCCCAAAGCTCTCTGCGCCCAAGCTGAGATGATTAAAAATAAGCTTTAAAGTCAGGATATGTTAGCCAAGTTATTATTTTGCCTAAATCACTGAAGAAATGATTATTATCTCTCCTCATGATGTTTAAAACCTATGACTGGGGAAGGTATTTCCTAGCTCGTCTTAGTAGCCCACTCTGGTGTTTGACACCTATGACTGGGGAAGGTATTTCCTGGCTCGTTTAAAACCTATGACTGGGGAAGGTATTTCCTAGCTCGTCTTAGTAGCCCACTCTGGTGTTTGACACCCTCCTGTTGCTGGTTGTGTTCAATTAACTCTGTGATAGTGGCCATGTTGGCAACAGCAGGCTCTATTTATTGAGCACCCACTGTGTGTCAGGCATTACACTAGCACATTACATCCATTATCTCAGTTTTCACAACAGCTCTGTGAGGGCAGACACCACTATTATCGTCCTCATTGCAGAAACGGGTTTACAGAGAGGTTGGGATGGATGTCTTCTGAAATTAATGATTGGTTAATGGAGTTGGGACGTTAGTCAACTAGTGATTAACTAATTATAAGGATGTAAAGAAATTACTTTATGTTTTACTATTCATCACAGTGGTCATTAAAATTATAGTGAGAATGACAGTTTGCCAGTTTGCTCAATGGGAATGTTAGGATGTCTCTGTTAGAGTAGGCATTTGATTATATTGGGTTTGTCTCTTCAATGAGTTGATAGATACAGTAAGCATTCATTGATTTGAATTTCTATAATTTGAAATATATAGTAATTTGGACATGGGCTGAGCCTAAGTTTACCATTGAACTTCAAGTAAAAATTAAGGACTTACTAAACAAACAACAGAAAAGGAAAATGTTTTTCTCTTTAATGAAAACATATTCTATCCCTCTAGCCATGCCCTCAACATGCAAATAATGTCAATAGATTGCAGACACCAGCCTCTGGTTTTTAGGTTGCTGTTTCAATATCCTTAAATCCCCTATTCATTAAAACTTGACCTCTTAGCTTTACAGTGGTTTTTCAATGAAAGTAATAAAAGTAAAGATCTTTCAATATATGGTAGTATATGGCCATCTGTGTTTGATTACCAGTGAACACAAAGTTATCATAACGTCATAAGGAAAATATAGTTAGAATAATTTTTTTTTTTTTTTTGCCATGCTGCATGGCATGTGGGATCTTAGTTCCCCGACCAGGGATCGAACCCATGCCCCCTGCATTGGAAGCACAGAGTCTTAACCACTGGACCACCAGGAAGCCCCAGAATAATATTTTTTTAAAAAAATAGAGTGAAACTAAATATTTCTCTTGTTTCCCATTTTCTTACCCTGTCATGGTATAAACAGTACAGAATGGTCAGTAGAAGATCTGTTGTTTAGATTTTAGATTTTGTTTCTATTTTCACTTTAAAGCATCTGAAACTATTCTTGTGTTAGGATAATATTGATTTTTATCTTTGACAAATCAGAATAATTTAAAGTGTATTAAAAAGACTTCATTTCAACTGACTTAAATTCAAGGAGGATTTATAGGAAATAGTGAATACAAATTTATTTCTTCTATTCTATACTGAAGGGCATCATCAGTGAGTCTGAGGTTCTCTTTGAACTTTCAAGTTTATAAAATTGTAGCCTCAGACTTTGTGTCTCCTCACTGCCAGACACAAGTATAACAACATTATATAACAACACGTAGTTGTGGATATTTTACTCTAAGTCGATGACTGTTACTTCAGTATATATACGCTTTTAGTTTTATTTTTAAATATGCTTGGTTTGGCCAGAAAATGATTTTGTCACAAAACAGAGCTAAAAACATAGGAACTGTAATGATAAACATACAACATGAATTCCTTAAAGCAAGAGGTTTTGATTATATTTTGGTGAAAGAAAAATATTTTTTTTTTCATTATTTTTAAATGTTAAGGCTAAATTACAAGGAATGGTCTGTTTTCACTTTGATGTAGGAACAACTGAAAATGAAGGATCAATCACTGAGAAAACTGCAGCAGGAAATGGACAGTTTGACATTCCGAAATCTGCAGCTTGCCAAGAGGGTAGAGCTACTTCAAGATGAACTGGCTCTTAGTGAACCCCGAGGCAAGAAAAACAAGGTAGGTCAAGTAAAAGCAAGTTAGTGTGACCTTGTCATTAGGTACAGACGTCTCCAGGCCATCCTGGTTTTAACAGAAGACCTCACCTGCAGATACTCTAAAGTTCCATTATTACACCTGGATATTGGGTCAAGAAAGCAGACATTTATTATTAATATATACCAAGTATTAGAGGCATTTTCATATGGAAGTGAGTTTTCAAGAATTTATTAGGAGCCAACATGCACATAGTTGATTTAGTGACTGAGAAAAGTGAAGGGAGTATCTCACATTGGTCAAAATTATTGATATTTTTTAGTTATACTGAGTTGCCATTAACCCAAGGTAGGGCAGGTAGAATGAGAAACATTGTCAAAGTATAACTGCTGTCTGTGAAAGTAGCAGTTGAAGTACTCATACATTAGGCTTGTAAGTTTGTTGCAGATGTATTTTCTTCGGGTGTTTAGTCTTAGGAGTTCAATTTGGTATTCTTGTCCTGAGATGTAAATATAATTTTTTCCCTTCTGGTTTTATGTAGTGAGGTGAGATTCTGATTACTCTAAGATGGATGATCCAGTACTTTTGATCATTCTGTGACTTAGAAGTTGCTTCCTTTTTAAGGGCAGGAGCTAGTGATTGAGTCTTTAGAAGTCTTGTATGTTTGTAGAACAGCACCCCACAAATGTGTGGATTGAGGCAATAATAATAGAATGGTTGGAGGGAAGAAGGCCCGCAGTAACTCTGAAGCAGCATGGTGTGGAGGGAAGAGTGCTGGCTTTTGCAGTTGAGCCCAGGCTTGAATTCTTTGTCTGCCATTTGTAGTTCTATGACTTTAGGCAAATTTTTTAGCCTTGCAACCTCAGTTGTGGGGAAGATACTCTCAGGTTTGTTGTCAGGATTAAATGGGATCATGTAGAAGTACCCAGGACTGTATTTGCCATATGATGGGCAGTTGACATAATTATGTGTTAGTACATTTCCATATGCATTTCCCCTACATGGAAGAATTCTCTAGAGTGGTAATTTTCAAATAAATGGGGAAGAGAGAGGGCAAAACAGATACGTATTAGAATCACTTGGGAAACTGTCAAAATACACATGCTCTGGAAATTCTGAAAGACCCTTGGGGAGGGAATAACCATCTGTATTTCAAACATTGTCCCCAGGTTAGTGAGATCCTCTCCCAGGGCTGTTTTAGCAGAGATTTGGGTATAATTACTTCTGAATTAATTTTAATAAGAGCTTTCCACATTTGGAAGCACTAAGCACCCAGAATATGTCATTCAACAGTGTTCCTTGTGTGCACATACCTCTTGTGTTCGCATTTAATGTTTATTTGTTTGTCTGTTTGTTACATAGCTGCTCCATTTTCAAAGGGCTTTCTAATCACTGGTTCACATTGGATCAGTAAATGACTTCATTTTAAGTGAGGAGTGAAGCACAAGAAAGGCAGAGGAGGGTGGTGACTGATGTCTGAACAGTTTCATTGTTAGGCTGTCCCTTGAATAGTCTCACTTCTGTGTGTATTTCATGAAAACAGATGTTCATTATTGGCTCTTAAATAATGCTGTTCTATGTAGAAAAAGTTAATATTGGTAAAAAGGCAAAAGGCAGGTATTTTTCATAATCTTTGAGCTTTTTCCTTCTGTTTATTTATAATAGCTTTATCTTATGTTTTTTTAAATTAGAAATTTATGTGAACTTCTGTATAAATGTATTTTTGTGAATGCTGTTAATTTCTTAAAGGAGTTTTAGCAACTCAGACTCATGGAATTGGTAAAACTGTCATTTCCCACACCAAAAGATTAATTGAAATGATATTTATTAGCATATTTGTATTGCTAGCTTTCTGGGTCTGCTCTGTCTTCCAACAGAACTACTCCTGAATTCATCTGCAAAGAATAGTGAGCCTTATCTGTTATTTTCTCTCTCTGTTTTAAGCTTTCCTGCTCATTGCAATATTTGCAGTTCCAACTTGTGTCACATAGGAAAAGTTAAATGATGGACTGTATACCTTTTGCAGGATTGTTTGAGAATGGTGAACACGTAGAAGAGACAAGCTACTAAGGTGATAGAGAATCTGTGTACCTTAGGATGTTTCTCTAAAGGATGAAAGTTATGTGGACATAACTTATTCTTTCCATCAGAAAAGTGGAGAATCTTCTTCTCAGTTGAGTCAAGAGCAGAAGAGTGTCTTTGATGAAGACCTGCAAAAGAAGATAGAAGAGAATGAACGGTTGCACATACAAGTGAGAAAATCTTTCTGTTTTTCCATATGAATTTAAAAATGGGTTGTATGATCTGCAATGTGGGAAAACCAGTGCAAGATAGAGTGTTTTGTGTATGGGTGGGTGTTTTAATGTTTCCTGTGGTCCTTAGGTACATACATCACTGTCATTCATTCATTTCTTAGATCTCATTCATGTTTTAATACGGATGTGTGCTTTGAATATGCACTTGTTCAGAGGACAGCAGAATAACTTCATAAGTTAACAATAAAGAAGTATACTGGGCACTCTTCATTTTATATAGGAGATGGTTGGATGGATCATTTAGATGGGGGCTTATCAATAAGTAGTGTTTGCTTTTTAATTTATGACAGCTTAGTTGGTTTTTATCTGTTTCCCTGTTAGTCTGTAAGGTCTCATTAGGGTATAGACCATGTCGGTTTTGTCTGCCCAGCCTCAGGACAGGGCCTCACTCATGGCAGGCCCTCAAATATTTATGGAATGTTGAGTAATCAGTGTCTGCTCCAAACCATTCAGCATATTTTTAAGAGTCGTAGGGTAGTGTATTCAACTATGCCTCCTGATTTTTTGTGTGAAATGGTGAGCATAGTCAAACAGTGGAAAATAAATATGCATTCTCAGTCTTTGAAAATGTTTACAAACTGAACTTTTGACTTCATGAATTTTGTGTTAAGTATTCATAATTCTTAATTACTACTGGCTTCTCATTAAGGAAAGGAGCCTTACCTGCTTCAGGAGTAACATCTGTTTGATTTTTGATTATTTAATTGCAGAAGTCAGCCTAACAGAAAAGTTATACCCTGGTCAGTTGAGTTCTCTGTGTGCCAGAAATGGTTTGAAATAGAAATCCATGAGCCTGGGAGGAAGGAGGTACAGGCTTTGGAGTCAGTCTGTGACTGTGAGACATTTGACAAGTTAGGTCATCCCTTGAAGCTTCTGTTTCACCGTCTGTAAAGGAGGGATTGCAAGTACACCACCTCTGACCTGCCGCGAGTCTCCACCGAGCTCATGCCTGTGTGGTTTTGCACAGTCAGCACATGGAACCTTATGGAAGTTGCTCAGTGATTAGTTGCTGCAGTTGTTTTCTCTTCATTTGTGTATATTGGGATGTTGTGAGAAGACACCATGCTCTTTTCTTTTCAGTTTTTTGAAGCCGATGAGCAGCACAAGCACGTGGAAGCAGAGCTCAGGAGTCGGCTGGCCACTCTGGAGATGGAAACGGCCCAGCACCAAGCTGTGGTCGATGGCCTGACCCGGAAGTACATGGAAACCATCGAGAAGCTGCAGAACGACAAGGCTAAACTAGAGGTAAGATCCGCCGTTGGGGAGAGCACGTGAAAAAATAGTCCAGGCTTTTGGAAATCATCCGCCTGCTCTGTAGAACAGAAGTTAGCTGTTCAAGGCAGGACTGCTGCCTGCAGCGTCTCCTCAGCGAGCTCACATCTGTGGCCTGAGCCGTCCGCTCTTCTTTTTTTTTTTTTTTTGACAGACCAATATGCATATAATTTTGGTTAGTTATATTTGTCACACCACATTTCTAGCAAATTGAACACAATTTCAAGTAAATAGCTATATAAAATTTATAGGGGAAAACCAGAAAATAAAAAAAAGAGTAGAAAAATTTTTTCTCTACCTGCAGGATTTCAAAATGGAAAGCCAAACAATATAGTTTGGCATAGTTTATTTTTTAAATTTTTTAATTTTTTAAAATTTTATTGGAGTGTAGTTGATTTACAATGTTGTGTTAGTTTCAGGTATACAGCAAAATGATTCAGTTACCCATACACATATATTCATTCTTTTTCAGATTTTTTTTTCCCATCTAGGTTTCTTACAGAATATTGAGTAGAGTTCCCTGTGCTTTTTTTTCCTTCTAAAATTCAGGTAAAATCTCAGACTCTAGAAAAGGAGGCCAAGGAATGTCGACTTCGGACAGAAGAATGGTATGTGGAAACGTGAATTCCAAGGGGCCCTGAAGTGAGAATCAGAAGACCCGAGTTTTGGTGTAGTAGCTCCTCTGTCTTAATTTTCTCACATTTGCAATGAGACAGGAGTAGATCATCTCCAGGGTCCTTTTCAGTTCTGTTATCTCTGGGACCTTATGAATTCTTTGTAGAGTGGCCTGTGCGTTAGTCCTCAGCCTGCAGATGTTTTGGACTGTGGCAGATGGCATTCTGGGGCTCCAATACTGAGGACTGGATCCTTTCTGTTTTAGACTACTCTAAAGAGGAGGCCTTCTGAGAGTCCCAGGCAGGAAAACTGACTAATGATCATGGTGTCAACCTTTTAATGGTACATTTTAAATAAAATGAGGTTATGCAATCTATTGATAATTTGGAGATATTTACATCTTAAAATATTACTTATCTCTAGGTAGTAAGAGCATGCACCAACATTTATTTGATAAATGACATATTTTAGGTTTTAATAGGATCAATCAAGTGAATTTTTTCAGTTTAGTTGCATTGAATATGCATGGTGTATCTATGCTCTTAATTGAATCAGAACCAAAAATGATCAGATTTTGAGCTCAAGGAAAAAATAAACGCTTTAATACTTTAAAAACGTTTACCATAATACTTGGACAAATATTTATGTGTTGTAAAGAGAAAATTTATGAGTTTGAAATGGCTCTAAGATTATTTTGAGCTTGGGGAGATAAACTTAAAATTGTATAAGATATTGGGACTGTGATAAATTCTTCGAAACTTCCAGTCATTCAACAGGAGTCTCAGGAGCTTTAGAATCAAGGCTTAGTATTTTTCTTATCTTCATTTTTTTTTTAACAACTCTCTACTACCAAGGGTATCCCAGGTGTCAGGTACCATCCTCTGAAAGCCTGATACCAGCTGTTGAAGTAACAAGCAAATGATGATCTACTGTCTATTGATAATGTGGTTTTGTATTTTTTCTTTCAGTCAGTTACAGTTAAAGAATCTTCATGAAAATTTGTCAAGTAGATTAGAGGAATCCTTATCAATCATCAGTGAAAAAGTACCTTTTAATGATACAAGTAGGTATTATGTACAGTTTTCCATTATTTGCAACTCTGAACCTCTTTATGATAGCCAACTAATTAAAATAATTTGTAATCTATTTGGCAGAAAATCTCATTGGCCTTGTAACAGAGGGTTGCTTTCTTTTTGTCCTTTTGATCAGCTTTGGCCTTCATGTTTCATAGGGAGATTTTAATTTGTCACATAACTATGCTGAAGTTAGGCTTCTTGGAAAAAGCCCAAAGTCACATTTTTTAATTGCATGTATTTAACATATCCCAAGGTGAAAACCAACCTGCACATAAAGTACCTGAATATTTGTACAAGAAAATTTGATCATGATGGGTGGCAAGGTGGGAGAGGAGTAGGGGGATGGGTGGGAGGTAAATCTTCTTAGCCTGGTATCTCCTGCCCTTTGGACAATCCCCAGAGATAGTTAGGGAGTTGACTTGGGTAAGCCCTGCTTCCTGCTCATCCTGGGAATGGTCTGGTAATTTACACAGCCAAGAGCAACAAAAAGAAGTTAAAAAAAGAAAAATCAATTTACATATATAACAGATGCCAAATTTGTAACCTTTAGACAGGTATTAAATCTAAACCTTGAAGACAAAGAAAACAATTGTTTTGATGCAGAAACTTAAATTAGTACACATTTCCTTTTCACAATTATATGATTGAAATTAATTTTTGACTTCTCAATTTTTCTTAGGGAAGACCTAAAAAAAGAGGGAAGAAAAGACACCAAAGAAAAATAGCAGTTTGCTCTAACACTGAAATCAGCATATGTCATTATTATATCAAAAACCTAAATTCTTCTGAAAACAACACCTGTTACTGCTTTCTACATTAATGTAAATAGCACCAGCATACTTTGATCCACTAGACTTAAAACCTTGGCATTTCATTTTCCCCTTAATCCTTAGTCATCAGGTTCTAATCATTTCCTTCTGAATCTCTTTGGGTTTATCCTTTCTTTTCCAATACTAGTTGTCACCCTATTTTAGGTTCTTACCATGTCACAAGTAGGTTACTACTTTTAGTTCCGAAATATTTAGAGATTATTTACTGAAAGTCTAAATGGGTGGGGAGCACAGGATATGCAAAAACTTATAAGACGAAAATCTCTACCTACCCTCAAGGAATTTATAGTCCAGTAGGGGAGAAATAAGATAGAGAAATATCTAAAATATAAGCTAAGCTATTCCATGAAGAACCTCTTGGGGTTTCAGAGTAAGGATGATTACTACTGGTGGGGTTGTTTGGGGAAGCCTTTTGGAAGAAGTGTGCTTTGAGCTGGGCCAGGATGCAAAAGTAGGTTTTATTGGTCAGAGAGGTGAGGGAGAACGAGCCAGGGAATTGCATGGAGTATGGTATGTAGGATAAAGGTGCTGTCAGGGCCTGACAGCAGTAATTAGTTAAGTATGACTGGAGGCTAGAGTGGGTGGGATGTGGAGGCCAATGATGGGTAAGTTCTGAAAGGGAGGGTGGGGCTGGACCCTCAAGTTCTGGGCAAAGGAATTGGGACTTAATTTGCAAGGCAGTAGGTTGTTGCAGAAGCTTTTGGGGATGTCTTGGTGAAATTTGTGCACTCACAGAGTTAATCTGGCAACAGAGTGTAGACTACCCAGGAATGGGAGAAGGGGGCTGATGCTGTTGTGATGGTAGTCCTGGTGTGCTGTGATGGGGGCGGGAGCCTGAGTTGTCAGGGAGATGCAAGGAGGCAAGGGAGCAAGAGGAGGCAGTGTGGTGCAGTTGACGGAAATCAAAGAGGCAGACGGGGAGCAGGTTTATGGGAAAGATGTTGAGGGTAACTTTGTTGTGGCTTAATATTCTAACAGATTGGTGTGCATCTCTTTACCTACTGGTGTGTACATTTGTGAATAAAAGCCTAGATCTGGGGAGAGAAACTGATGTTGACCCAACTGGGATGGATGAACCCCCTGTTGGGAGTGGTGGGAATGAGGGGTACAGAGTACAAAGAGGCCTGTACGGAGTGCACCGCAGTGATCAGGAAGGGAAGGGGCTGAGGGGGAGAGAAGCTGGGAAATGGGGTGAGCATTTATTATTTCTCAGTTAAGCTCTTTTTTCGTCAATGTAAAATGACTTAATGAACAGCCATTTTTGTTTTGTAGAATATAGTCGGTATAACGCTCTGAACGTTCCAGTCCACAATAGGAGACATCAGGTAAAGATGAAGTTTTTATTTTCAGTGATGTGTGTGTCAGACTTTTCAGAAACACCAATTAGTTGTTTGGGCCCCTGTTTAGTGCACCAAACCATTGCGTTTAACTTTACTTTCTTTTCTCATACATTCTTAAAAATTGTGTAACTCGCTGGTTTTTGAATTGGTAAATAATATAGATTTTTGCTGTCTCTTGTCCGATAACATTAGAACTGAATTGTGGGATGCACTGATTTTTGAGTCATACCTTTCTTTTAGGTTTTGCACTTAAACAGTCTAGGTTAAGTGGAGAGGTATATTTACCAAAACTGGCGGCTTTCTATTGTAATTTACTTAGACGGTAGTATTAAAATCTAAGTGGGAGCAAATGAATTTAAATTAAGGAATAATTAATTATACTAGAGTTCAAATGTTTCTCCAAAAGCAGACTTAACAAAGTTGTTTGGGGGTAATAACTTGATAGTTGACTTTAACTATATCCTTTTCATTTTAAAGCTGAAGATGCGGGATATCGCTGGGCAGGCCCTGGCTTTTGTTCAAGATCTTGTCAAGGGTCTTCTGAACTTTCACACCTATACAGAACAGAGGATTCAGATTTTTCCTGTTGATTCTGCCATTGACACTATATCTCCATTGAATCAGAAGGTACATTTAACTCAGGATACCTTTTGTTTGCCCTGAACAAATGTGGAGACTTGTTACTAATTATCAGACCACTTCTGTGCCTCCGCCAAGTACTGTGGAGGACGTGGGAAAAGCTACAAGTCGTAGTCTTTACCCTCAAGATAAAATACGGCAAACGTGGGGATTCTTAAGAAATGAAATAGTAAGGGAGTTGTTAAAGACCTTAGTGTGAGTGAGTGGTATGGGCAGTAAGTGATATGAGGTCATCAGGGAGGGGAGATTGCTGTCTGTGGTAGTGTCTGGAAAGGTTCTTTGGTGATTTAACTGGACTTCGAAAAATGAGCATGATTTGCATAGGAGGAGCGAAGCGGGGTGGGTATTTTTTCCCCGCAGAAGAGGGAAAGACATGAGCAAAACCATGGAGTAGGAAACCATAGGGAGTAGGCACGTAGTCACATACCACCACTTTTGCCATATCGTGCTGGTAACACAGACTGGCCCTGACACAGTGTGCGAGGGTGTTACTCAGAGCCAAGAATAGCAGGAGGTGGGGATTATTGGGGCCATCTTGAAGGGAGGAAATTAGGGGGCTTGCAATAGATGAACTCTAAGTGCCCCATACTGTGGTGTCTGAAGTGAGTCATGCCACTCTCTACTTACCTGATTCTTCTCATCAGCTTTTTTTTGGTGTCTGTGTGTGCATCATGCAGTATTTCCAGGGTTTGAATAGTGTTTATGTCCACAGATCCTATTAGTATAGCAAAGGCTTAGATTCTGGAGTCATACTTCTGGGGTGGCAGCCCAGTTCTGCCACTTTCTGTGTCCCCTTGGTCAGTTTATTTAACCTCTCTGTGCATCTTGAAAATGGAGGATAAAGTACTTACCCCACAGGTAGGTATGTTTGAGGATTTAATGAGATAATACGTGTACAGTCCTAAGAACAGTGCTTGGCACATAGTAAGTACTCAGTAAAGGCTAGCTCTTACCATCGTCATCATGCTGCTGTACTCATAGGAAGCCCTCAGCAGATGCTTGCTTTTCATCAGTTTTCATCTGACTCCACAAATCTTTTGAAGTTCATAAAAATTAAACTTTGGGCCTTTGAAATGCTCTTTAATATCACCATGGGAAAAAGCTTTCAGATGACCTCGGTAAGGAAAATGGAACTGCAGCATTTTAATGTAGTTATATTTTCTTTTATACTTCCTATAATATAAAAACATTTTTTTCCACTGATTCTTTGTCCATTATTTTATTTTATTTACTTTTACTTTTAATTAATTATTTATTTATTTGTTTGTTTGGTTTTTGGGGTTTTTTGGCCACACCGCCTGGCTTGCGGGATCTTAGTTCCTCAACCAGGGATTGAACCCGGACCCCAGCAGTGAAAGCGCTGAGTCTTAACTGCTGGACGACCAGGGAATTCCAGCCATTACTTTATTTTAGCTTGTTGCCATATTATGCCCACACAGCGAGAATCAAATATGTTAATCTTAACAGAAACATTTCATTACTTTGAAGAATTCATATTTTTCTCAATATTTTACCCTTGGTGCTTTGGCCTCTGAAAGGCCCTATGTGATTTTCTATTAAGTCTGTATTACTGAAGATTCAGAAACCATTTGTTAAAAGATGACCAAAGCGTTTAGACTTGTTCATAGAATCATAGAGTAGACATTTATACCTGAGCTTAGAGTTCAACTTATTTACAGCTGTAAAGATCGAAGCCCAGAGAGACTGAATTTCCCAGGGCCATATATCTGTGTAGTTTGCACTAGGACCAATTGAATCACCTATCTGCAAAATGAGACCTTACATTTCTATACTGAGAAAATGAAATTTAAGCCATTATACAGTATTTAGAAAACTGAGATATTTCACAAGTGAAAAATTAACTTCTTGCTTCTCAATTGTCTAAATGCCTGGGGGATCTTCTTCTGAATCTATTCTTCATACTGAATTAGTCCTTTGTAAATATTACAGTATCCATGACAGTTATAAAAGTTTTTATATTCTCATTTAGATGATAATTACATTACTGGAATTTGTTAACCTTGAACATTGTATACAGTGAAAATAAGAAACTATACTTAAAAGTCTTTTGCTTCTAAAAAATGAGTTAAATTAAATGAGTTATATAACACAAAAATCTGTCATACAGTTTTGATTATCAAATCTTTTTTTTTTTTTAACTGGGACCCCTATGAAGAAGCAGTTGTTTGGAGAAGAAGGCCTGTCGGTGCTGTGTTGTAAATTGTATCCCCTCCCCATTTGCTTCATGCCTGGTCATTAATTATGTCATCCCTCTTCTAGTTCCTCATTTTGCAGTGGAATGGGGACTTGGGGATAATATCTAGGATTTTAGAGGGGAGCTCTGTGTAAAAGCCTGATTTCCCAAAAAAAGTTTGCAGAAGAATTTAGGTTTAAAACTCAGCGAGTCCATTTATGAATGTTTTGCTATTCTTTTTTTTCCAGTGATTTAACTCACAATTCTTTCCCTTCTATTTAGTTCTCACAGTATCTTCATGAAAATGCATCCTATGTCCGCCCTCTTGAGGAAGGAATGCTTCATTTATTTGAAAGTATTACTGAGGATACTGTGACTGTCCTGGTAATTTTCTTCTCTGTTTTACTTCTGGAAATGGGAGCTCTTCTTTTTCAAATGACACTATTAACCTTGAAATTTTTTCTTTTCCAGGAGACAACTGTGAAATTGAAAACTTTTTCAGAGCATTTAACCTCTTACATATGTTTTCTTAGGAAGATTCTTCCTTATCAGTTAAAAAGGTACTTACCCTCTGGGCCAGGGAGCTTGGGGAATTGTGAGGTGTCATCTGAGCTGTGCTGGAGTTAATAAAGTAATAACATGTGCTTCTTGTGATCTGCCTGACCTTTCTGCACCACAACCAATTTGGACTTCTGTGAAAAAGGAAAGTCATGGTTTGAGCAGCACAAACATATATGTAAGAAAATTGAATTGTAGTTTGTCAGCTAGGGTTTTTTCAGTATTCTGTACTGAGATTACTACTATAACCACATAATGCAATATGAACGAGTATTTTTAATGATTGGGAATGACACATTTATTGAAGGAAATGTTTCATTTTGGGGTATTTTTTATCCTTTTACTATAAACATCTAGATGGGGGTTATAATAGTTAACCTCTACATTGCAATTTATAATCCTTAGGTTTCTTTGAAATAGTATATTGTTTTTATTATTGGTGATTTATTTAAGTTATAAAGTAAAAACTTTGTTTACATACTTCAGCCCTCATAGGATGTGTCGTTAAGTAACCTTAAATGTTCCATCTTAAACATTTCTGGAAAGGCAAGAGAAAATAATTTATGTAATTGGAAATTTGAGAATACTGCTTGTACATTTTGATACTTTTGGTCTAAAACTACCAAGAGTCCTAATTCATCTAAATCTTTTCATCCTAAGATTTAGTCTTTAAAAAAAGTAATCAAAGAATAATACAACTGGAACGTAGGAGAAATAAGAGCATATATGTAGTATAGTATATTGCAAAATAAGGTTTAGGAAATACGTAGATGAATAACTTACAGATGTTGAAAATATACAAATAATTATAGTTTTTAAGTCCTTGTAAAACTAAAGTAGTAGGTTTTAGCTTTTCAATAATATGAAATTTTATTATTAAAAAATTAATGTGTTAAGAGCCATCTTATTTCCTAATTCTAACCTAACAAGGTATTTCAGTAACTGAATTCAATGATTTGTGCACATGACAGAATTTTAGGAATCGGAATTATGACAAACTAATAATTGTGAATTACAGTTTCATTCAGATCCTTAAATGTTTTATTTAGTTGAGTATAATTAAAGTTTTTTTGAAAATTGACTCTGGAAGTTTAACACTAAATTGAATACACTTTATTGATTTGGCTTATGTTGAAAAGACTCTAAGAACCATTGCAAAACTTCTAATTGCCAAACATCTGCTTTTCTTATCATCCTGTGACCTCCCCTTCTCCAGGCTCCTATCCCATTCCTTACCTCAGGATGGCATATATAAGCCTCAGTTGCCCCACTTGCCCTTGAGTCTCATTGTCTTTGTGGACTCCCCTACATATGTAATTAAATTTGTTTTTCTTATATTAAAAAAAAAAAAAGAACCATTGCAAAAGTGGTATTTACTACTTGAAACAGTTAAGCATTGTTATTTTATCTTAATTTATTTTTTCACTATTACATTTTTAGAAACACTGGATAAGTCCTTTCTTGATTTAAGATTCCTATTCTTGGAATGTTCTGTTCCATATGCCTTCAGCCCTATCTTATCACGTATTCATGTTTTTAGGCAATTTTTTGGTCATTGGTTTAAATACCACTTTAGTTGACAAGATGACATGTTCATTAGTAGTAAATGGGCTTAGTACTGAATGAAGCTGTTTGCTATAAATAAGTAGAAGAGGAGACGAGGCAAGGTCGAGGGAATGGATATGATTATCATTCTGTGCAAATAACTTTAGTAGCTTTGTGTAAAAAGCATTTTACTTGATTACTGCACATTTTAAATAAACACTCTTAAGAGTCAATGTAGTTTTTTTTAACCTTATAATTAAGTTTTCCAAAGCATCATTTAAAATTGAAAATGGTAAAATGTATTTTATGAATATTAAGCATTTATTTTTGTATTGAGCCTATAGATTGTTTTTTCCAATCTGTTTGACTTTTGAACCTACATACACTGAAAAAGGTTTCTCAATGATTTTCTCTCCTAGTTCCTGTGTAATTAATTCTCTTTAGGAATTCAGTCTATGAAATATTTTTCTCCTGAAAATATTTTTAAGGGAAACATGTTTTTGCTGCTCTCAGGATGGAAAGATAATGGGCACCTCCCTTTATTTTTTCTTCCATTTAGTCGTCTTTTGCTGCATTGGCGTTTGCAGCAAGCAGGTGTATGTATTATGGTATAAAAAATGGAACCTTGTAAATGAGATCAAATTCCTTTTTTTGGTAAATTCTCTCTTCAGATATAGATGTTTGAGAATTTAGATGGTTTCTTATAGCTAGTTGAAAATCGTTCAGGATGCTCGCTTTTATAAAATCTGCCCTTTCTTAGCTTAGAAGAAGAATGTGAAGCTTCCCTTTGCACGTCTGCATTACGAGCCAGGAATCTAGAGCTGTCCCAGGACATGAAAAAGATGACAGCTGTGTTTGAGAAGCTGCAGACTTACATTGGTCTTCTCGCCTTGCCAAGTAAGCGTGTTTGTTACTCATGGTTCAACTTGAAGAACTTAGAGTACAAGAAGCTTGAGGAGGGAGGTGGTTTGGCATGTCGCAGTGAGAAGAGCCTAGGACCTGGGATCAGAAAAACTTGAATTCAAATCCTCCAGCTCCTTATACATTTATGGTCTTGGGCAAATCACTTCTCTGCTTCTGTTTTCCCACTTATGAAATGGAGGTAAATGTGATTATTAAGTTAAATTAAGAATGTACAATATCAGGCATCGAAGACATACATTAAATATTAAATCTCTTTCTCTCCTTCCTCTTTTTTAAATGGAGAGGGGCAAAGCGTAAGAATTCGTAGCAACTTTCCAACAAGTAGCATAGGGGAAGGTTAATAGTAAAAATGCTATTTTTAGCAGAACTGTATCATAACAAAGCCCCAAAATGTAAAGGTTGACGGTCTTGGGGAAAAAAAATGCTGTGTGTTGCCCTTTGGTTTAATTTGAAAAAAGTATTTTCAGGTCATTGAATGGACCTCAGTTTAAATGATGTTTGTAAGAAAACCATGATTTTTGTAGTAGTGATTTGATTATTTGTTTTTTGTAACAGCTTAAATGTGATATAATTTACATACCATACAATTTACCCATTTAAAGTGTACAGTTCGGTAGTTTTTACTATAGTCACAGACATGTGCATCAACACTACAGTCAGTTTTAGAATATTTTCATCACCCTAAGAAGAAACCTTGTATACTTTAGCTATCACCCTCTTATTCCACTGTTCTGTCCCCGCCCAGTACCAAGCAACCACTAATCTACTTACTGTTTATAGATTTGCCTGTTCTGAACATTTCATATAAATGGAATCATACAGTCTGTGGTCTTTTGTTTGGTCTTTTGTGACTGCTTTCTTTCACTTAGCATAATATTTTCAAGATTCATCCAAGTTGTAGCATGTATAGGTATTTCATTCCTTTTTATTGCAGAATAATATTCCATTGGATGGTTATATCACATTTTATTTATCTACCTATCAGTTGATGGACATTTGGGTTGTTTCCACCTTTTGGCTATTGTGAATAATGATGCTATAGATATTTGTGAACAAGTTTTTGAGTAGACATATCTTTTCATTTCTCTTGGGTATATAGCTCAGAGTGGAATTGCTGGGTCATATGGTAACTTTATGTTTAATTGTTGGGGGAACTGCTAGCTTGTATTCCAAGGCATGTGTACCATTTTATATTCCCACCAGCAGCAGGGTTCCAATTTTTCCACATCCACACCAACACTTATTATGTGAATTTTTAAAAAATTTCTTCTTTTTTTTTAATTGAAGTATAGTTGTTTTACAACATTGTGTTAGTTTCAAGTGTACAGCATGTGTGTGTGTGTATCCATCCTTTTTTTCGACTCTTTTCCATTATTGGTTATTATAAGATATTGAATATAGTCCCTGTGCTATACAGTAAATCCTAGTTGTTTACTTTATATATAGTGGTGTGTATCAGTTAATTCCATACTCCTAATTTATCCCTCCCCCGCTTCCCTTTTGATAACCATAAGTTTGTTTTCTATGTCTTTGAGTCTATTTCTGTTTTATAAATGAGTTCATTTGTATTATTTTTTAGATTCCACATATAAGTGATGTCATATAATATTTATCCTTCTCTGTCTGACTTACTTCATTTAGTATAATAATCTCTATGTTCATCTGTGTTGCTGCAAATGGCATTATTTCATTCTTTTTTATGGCTGAGTAATATTCCATTGTATAAATATACCACATCTTCTTTATCCATTCATCTGTCAATGGACACTTAGGTTGCTTCCATGTGTTTGCTATTGTAAATAGTGCCGCTGTTAACATTGGGGTGCATGTATCTTTTTGAGTTAGAGTTTTTGTCTTTTCCATATATATGCCCAGGAGTGGGATCACTGGAGCATTCCATAGTGGCTGTACCAATCTATATTCCCACCAACAGTGTAGGAGGGTTCCCTTTTCTCCACACCCTCTTCAGCATTTATTATTTGTAGACTTCTTGATGATGACCATTATGACCAGTGTGAGGTGATAGCTCATTGTAGTTTTGATTTGCATTTCTCTAATAATTAGCAGTGTGGAGCATCTTTTCATGTGCATGTTGGCCATCTGTGTGTCTTCTTTGGAGAAATGTCTGTTTTGGTCTTCTACCCATTGTTTTTTTGGCCGTGCCACGCGGCTTGCGGGATCTTAGTTCCCCCATCAGTGGGTTGAACCTGCGCCCTCGGCAGTGAAGGCACAGAGTCCTAACCACTGGACTGCCAGGGAATTCCCTTTACCCATTTTTTTGATTGGGTTGTTTGTGTTTTTGATATTGAGCTGTAGGAGCAGTTTGTATATTTTGGAAATAAAGCTCTTGTTGGTTGCATCGTTTGCAAATATTTTCTCCCAGTCTGTAGGTTGTCCTCATTTTGTTTATGGTTTCCTTTCCTGTTCAAAAGCTTATAAATTTGATTAGGTCCCATTTGTTTATTTTTGCTTTTATTTCTTTTGCCTTGGGAGACTGATCTAAGAAAATATTGCTACAATGTATGTCAAAGAATGTTTTGCCTGTGTTCTCTTTTAGGAGTTTTATGGTGTCATGTCTTATATTTAAGTCTTTAAGCCATTTTGAGTTTATTTTTGTGTATGGTGTAAGGGAGTGTTCTAACTTCATTGATTTATACGTAGCTGTCCAGCTTTCCCATACCACTTGCCGAAAAGACTGTCTTTTCCCCATTGTATATTATTGCCTCCTTTGTTGAAGATTAATGCGCTGTAGGTGTGTGGGTTTATTTCTGGGCTCTCTATTCTGTTCCATTGATTCATATGTCTGTTTTTGTGCGGTACCATGCTGTTTTGATTATGGTAGCTTTGTAGTATTATCTGAAGTCTGGAAGGGTTATGCCTCTAGCTTTGTTCTTTTTCCTCGGGATTGCTTTGGCAATTCTGGATATTTTGTGGTTCCATATAAACTTTAAGATTATTCTAGTTTTGTGAAAAGTGTCATGGGTAATTTGATAGGGATTGCATTAAATCTGTAGATTCCTTTGGCTAGTATGGGCATTTTAACAATATTATTTCTTCCAGTCCAAGAGCATGAGGTAACTTTCCGTTTTCTTGAATAATCTTTGATTTCCTTTATCAATGTTTAATAGTTCTCAGTGTATAAGTCTTTCACCACCTTGGTTAGGCTTATTCCTAGGATTTTTTTTTTTTTGATATGATTTTAAACAAAATTGTTTTTTACTTTCTCTTTCTGGTATTTCATTGTTAGTGTAAAGAAATATAACAGATTTCTCTATATTAATCTTATATCCTGCTACCTTACTGAATTCATTTATGAGTTCTAATAGTTCTGTGTGGAGTCTTTAGGGTTTTCTATATAGAGTGTTATGTCATCTGCACAAAATGACAATTTTACCTCTTCCCTTCCAATTTGGATATTTTTGTTTCTTTTTTTTGTCTGATTGCTGTGGCTAGGGCTTCCAATACTATGTTGAATAGAAGTGATGAAAGTGGGCATCCTTGCCTTGTTCCAGAATTCAGCTTTTCATCACTTAGTATTATGTTGGCTGTGGGTTTGTCATAAATGACTTTTATTATGTTGAAATTTGTTCCATCTATACACACTTTGGTGAGAGTTTTTATCATGAATGGATGTTGAATTTTGTCAAATGCGTTTTCTGCATCTGTTGATATGATCTTGTGTTTCTTGTCTTTCCTTTTGTTCATGTGGTGTATTGCATTGATTGATGTGCATATGTTGAACCATCCTTGTGACCCTGGAATGAATTCAGCTTGATTATGGTGTATGATCCTATTTATGTGTTCTTGGATTTGGTTTGCTGAACTTTTTTTGACAATCTTTGCTTCTATATTCATCAAAGATATTGGCCTGTGATTTTCTTTTTTGGTAGTGTCTCTTTCTGGTTTTGGTATCAGTGTGATAGTGGCTTCATAGAGTTACTTTGAGAGTGTTCTTTCCTCTTCAATCTTTTGGAAGAGTTTGAGAAGGATAGGTGTAAGTTTTTCTTTGTATGTTTGGTAGAATTCCCCAATGAAGCTATTGGGTCCAGGACTTTTGTTTGCAGGGAAGTTTTTTTTTTTTTTAATTACAGATTCTATTTTACTTCTAGTGATCAGTCTGTTCAGATTATCTGTTTCTTCTTGATTCCGTTTTGGCAGTCTGTATGTTTCTAGAAACTTGTCCATTTCTTCTAGGTTGTTCATTTTTTTTTGGCATATAACTTCATAATATTTTCTTAAGATTTTTTTATATTTCTGCAGTATTGGTTGTTATTTCTCCTCTTTCATTTCTTATTTTGTTTATTTGGGCCCTCTCTATTTTCTTCTTGGTGAGCCTGGCCAGTGGTTTGTTGATTTTGTTTATCCTTTCCAAAAACCAGCTCTTGGTTTTATTGATTTTTTTCTGTTGTTTTTAAAATATCTATTTTATTTATTTACTCTCTGATCTTTATTATTTCCTTCCTTCTGCTGACTTTAGATTTTGTTTATTCTTTTTCTGATTGTTTCAGGTGGTAGTTTAGGTTTATTTGAGATAGGCCTGTATCACTATGAACTTCCCTCTTAGGATTGCTTTTGCTGCATCCCATAGGTTTTGTATGGTTGTGTTTTCATTGTTGTTTGTCTCAAGGTATTTTTTAATTTCCTCTTTGACTTCATTGTTGACCTATTGGTTTTTTAGTAGCATGTTGTTTAGTCACCATATAATCATTTTTTTCTCGTTTATCTTTCTGTGGTTGATTTCTTGTTTCATGCCCTTGTGGTCAGAAAAGGTGCTTGAAATAATTTTTGTCCTTTTAAGTTTGTTGAGGCTTGTTTTGGGTCTTAGTTTGTGGTCTATTCTAGAGAATGTCCCATGTGCCCTTGGAAAAAGAATGTGTATTCTTTTTTCTTTTTTTTTTTTTGATGTAGTGTCCTGTAGATATCAATTAAGTCTAACTGTTCTTTTGTGTCATTTAGGAACTCTGTTGCCTTATTGATTTTCTCTCTGGAAGATCTGTCCATTGATGTCACTGTGATGTTAAAGTCTCCTACTATTATTGTATTCTTGTCAGTTTCTCCCTTTATGTCTGTTAGTATTTGTTTTATGTATTTAGGAGCTCCTATATTGGGTGCATGTATGTTAATGATTGTAGTATCCTCTTCTTTGTTGATCCTTTTATCATTATACAGTGTCCTTTTTTGCCTTTCTTTATGGCCTTTGTTTTAAAGCCTGTTTTGTCTGATAGGAGTATTACTACTCCTGCTTTCTTGTCATTTCTACTTGCATGAAATATCTTTTTTCATCTCCTCACTTTCAATCTTTGTGTGTCTTTTGCCTTTAAGTGGGTCTCTTATAGGCAGCATATTGTAGGTTCTTGTTTTATTATTCAATCTACCACTCTTTGTCTTTTGAGAGGAGCATTTAGTCCACTGACATTCAAAGTAATTATTGATAAGTACATATTTATTGCCATTTTAAACCTTGCTTTCCAGTTGATTTTGTATTTCTTCATTCTTCTTTTATTTTTGCTTTTGTGGTTTGATGGTTTTCTTTCGTATTATGCTTGATTTCCTTTCTTTTTGGTTTTTGTGAATCTGTTTTATGTTTTTGATTTGTGGTTACCCTGGTTTTCAAGTATGTTAAACCATAACTATATCTACTTGCTTTGGACTGGTAGTTATATAAGCTCAAACACATTCTAAAAGATCTACATTTTCTTACTTGCCTCCTCCACATTTCGTGATTTTGATGTCCTATTTTACATCTGCATGTTTATCCTTTTACTTTCATCATAGTTATAATAGCTTTCACAGAATTTTTTTTAATTAAAAAAATTTTTTTAAATCTATGTACTGGCTTATGTAAGTGATCTTCAATCTTTTTGTATATTTGCCTTTCCTGTTGTGATTTTCCCTTTCCTGTACATTCTTGCTTCTTTTCTAGTTAGAGAAGACCTTTCAATATTTCTTTTAGGATAGGTTCAGTATTGCTGTATTCTTTTAGTTTTTGCTTGCCTGAGAAATTCTTTATCTCTCCTTCTATTCTAAATGATAATCTTACTGAGTAGAATATCCTAGGTTGTAGGTTTTTCCCTATCAGGACTTTAAATGTATCTAGCTACTCCCTTCTGGCCTGCAAAGTTCCTGTAGAGAAATCAGTTGCTAGCCTTGTGGGGGTTCCCTTGTAACTGACTCTGTTTTTCTCTTGCTTCCTTTGGAATCCTCTCTTTATCTTTTGCTTTTGCCATTTTAATTATTGATATGTCTTGGTGTTGATCTGTTTGGGTTCATCTTGTTTGGGACCCTCTGTGCTTCCTGTACCTGCATATCTGTTTCCTTCTTTAGGTTTGGGAAGTTTTCAGCCATAATTTCTTCAAATAATTTTTGATCCCCTTTTCTCTTCTTCTTCTGGGATTCCTATTATGCGTAGATCGGCATGCTTTATATTATCCCATAGATTTCATATGTTGCTTTCATTTTTTTCATTTGTCCTTCTGTCTTCTGTTCTGATAGGATGATTTCCATTATTCTATCTTCCAGATCACTTATTCATTTTGTTGCATTATTTAGTTTGCTGTTTATTTTCTTTATCTCAACTTTTATATTGGCAATTGAGGTGTCTGATTTGATTGACTCCTTTTTGTAGTTTCTAGTTCCTTATTACAGTAATCTGCATTTCTATCAATAGTCTTTCTTAATTCCTTCAGCATTTTTTATTGCCTCCTTTTTGAACCTGGGGTCTCGTAGACTGGAGAGGTCTGCTTCATTGTTGGTTCTTTCAGGGGATTTCTCTTGTCCTTTTAATTGGGAGTAGTACCTCTGCTTTTTCACTTGATTTATATTTCTCTGATTCTATGAATTTAGGAGAAACAGTTATCTACTGTTGTCTTGAAGGTCTGTTTTTATGAGGGAGCGATCCTGTATAGACTGTGTGAGTCTAGTATTTTTGGTGCGAAGGCTGTTTTTGGTATGGATGCTTGCCACATCTTTCTTCAGAGTGTACTGGCCCTTGTTCCCTTGCTGAGTGGTGTGTTTTGTGTTGTGGTGACCAGAGCCTGCACTGGATGTTGGGTGGTGTCCTCTTTGCTCTCTGCTTGTCACTGCCCTGTCAGGGGGCAGGGTCTGCTCCCTAGCTGTTGGAGTAGAAGACCCCAGATCTAGTTCTAAGCTGTGGTATGCAGTAGGTGGAACTGGAGTGCTCCCTCTGGAAAAGGAGCCACTGCGTGTCCTTCCCCAGGAGCTGTCTGCCAGTATGTGCTACTCTGTGACACTGCCTGCCACCTGATGTGCACTCCCACAAAGTTCACTGTTGCTGGCATTGCCCTCAGAGGCTGCCTCCACTGCGGGAGCACCTGTAGTTGGCTCAGATTTCAGCCCCACCTCCTTGTGTGCATGACCACAAAATTTGCAAAACCCACAGCGGCTGGAGCCTTGCCCCACTGTGAGCACACTGATGATGAGGCTGCTACAGTGGGATCCATGCCCCTCCCTTCCTGTGTTGACAGTGGGCTTCCGATGGCAGGCTCATGTTCTGTCTGCATGCACCCCCATTTGTGGCCCCAGGCCACACTCTGGGCCCTTTGGGCTATGTCCATGCAGCCAAACCGAGTCCTCTCCCTGGGTCTGTCTGCTGAGCCCGAGTTTCAGCACCCAGTGCTGCACACGCCAGCAGCTGTGTCTGCGGCTAGGAAGTGCGGCAACATGGCAAGGACCATCTGTTTTGGTCTCTCTCTACCCTGCGGGGCTGCAGGCCAGCTCCTGCATTCTCCTCTAGAACCTTTGAAGCTCCCTATCTGTCTTGGTGGACCTCCCAGCTGTTGAAGGAGGTTCCCAGGGTGAGGGAACCTTTCCTCTTTCACAGCTCCCTCCCAGGTGTGTGGGTCCCATCCCGATTCCTCTTCTTCTCCCTTTTCCCTTTGTCCTACCCAGTTACACAGGGATCTGTTTTGCACCTTTGGTTGTATGAGAGCTTCTGCCAGCTTTCAGTAGGTAATTCTATGAGAATTGTTCCACATGTGGATGTATTTTTGATGTATGTGTGGGAGGAGCTGAGCTCCATGTCCCTCTACTCTGCCATCTGGGTCTCCCCCCATATTATATGACTTTTTTTTTTTTAATTTATTTATTTTATTTTTTTATTTTTGGCTGCACTGGGTCTTTGTTGCTGCACGCGGGCTTTCCCTAGTTGCGGCAAGCGGGGGCCACTCTTCGCTGCGGTGCGTGGGCTTCTCATTGCGGTGGCTTCTCTTGTGGAGCTCGGGCTCTAGGCACACGGGCTTCAGTAGTTGTGGCTTGCAGGCTCAGTAGTTGTGGCTCGTGGACTCTAGAGCACAGGCTCAGTAGTTGTGGCGCATGGGCCCAGCTGCTCTGTGGCATGTGGGATCCTCCCGGACTAGGGCTCAAACCCGTGTCCCCTGCATTGGCAGGCAGATTCTTAACCACTGCGCCACCAAGGAAGCCCTATATGACTTTTTGATTTTTGCCATGCTCGTGTTATTATCTGACTTTTTGAAGTAGTATCTCATTGTGGGTTTGATTTGCATAACCCTGGTGTCTAATAATGTTGAATATCCTTTTGTGTCCTTATTGGCCATTTGTATATCTTCTTTGGAGATATGTCTGCTCAGATCCTTTCTCCATTTTCCAACTGGGTTGTCTTTTTATTATTGAGTTATAAGAGTTCTTTATATAGTCTAGGTACAAATCCCTTATTGGATATGTAATTTGCAAGATTTTCCGTTTTTGTGGGTTATCTTTTCATTTTCTTAATGGTATCCTTTGAAGTACAAAAGTTTTTAATTTTGATAAGTCAAATTTATTTTTCTTTTGTTGCTCAGGCTTTTGGTGTCATATCTAAGAAACTATTGTCAAATATGAGGTTGTGAAGACTTACCCTTATGTTTTCTTCTAAGAGTTTTATAGTTTTAGCTCTGACATTCAGGCCTTTGATCCATTTTGAGTTAATTTTTGTATATGGTGTGAGGTAAGGCTCTAACTTCATCTTTTGCATGTGGATATCTAGTTGTCTCAGCACCATTTATTGAAAAGACTATTCCTTCCCTATTGAATGGTCTTGGCACCCTTGTTAAGAATCGGTTGACCATAGGTGTCAGTTTACCTTATATCTCCAATGAATCCACCAGTTTCCTCCGAATTACCTTCAGCACAAGTGCCATTATTTTTGAGAGCATCCCTAGGCTTGAACTTTTCCACAGTCTGTTGTGAATTAAGTCAATTCCGTTGGGAAGAGATTCAGAGCTTTCTGTTTTAAGAACTGTTTCTTTTCTCCCTTGGGTTAAATCTCTGAGCCATGGTTCTGCGCAGGGGGTGATGAAAGTGATGCACTTCTCTCAGAGTGACACCCCTGCATTAGTAGCTGAGCACTCCATGGAGAGGGTAGGGCAGCAGCTGCTGGTCCCCTCAGCTTGCCTCTTTCAGCATGGAACTCCTGTTAATGAGCTGGGGCCAGGGTGATCGGGGCCACAGATTCTCAGCAGCACCATGCCCATGTAGAGCCTCCATCCCACAAGTCAGGGCTGGGTAAAAGAAGAGAACCCCCCCACCTCTGAGTCATACTTACCTAGAACTTAGCCTCAGCAATAGGTAGCTGAGAGTGAGATAAGGAATACAGCCCTCCAGCTGAGTTAGGGGAGAGGGAATCTTGTGTTCTTGGCTGCACCCTCTGGACTGGGATTTCTAGCTCACTGACTGGTGAGGGGACGGAGTGGGCTCTGGTTCACATACCACAGATTCTTGCTATTCTTACTGAGTTAATATAGGTTTTCTTGATTAAATGTTTCTTCACTTGCTGTATGCCCTTAGGATTTATTTTTAAATCATTTTCACCAGTTGTGCTGGTGAGTGGATATGTGGAGCTTGCTTATGCTGTCATGCCAGAATTGGAACTGTGATGTTTGAATAATAGTGTTTTTAGTGATGTTCAGCAAACAATAATATGTAGGGAAAGCACAAAATGAGAAATGTGTTCTGTAGTAACAAGGTGAAATTCACAAAGGCTTTCATTTCAAAAAGAATCATGAAAGACATAATCCTGCTTAGCAATTTAATTTTGATTTTTATAACCATTAATATCTGTGGACATGGGGGATGCAAATCAGTTTAGATCCCTGTAATTATCACCATTCTATCTGAATGTGTCTACAATGATTTTAAGAGCCATTATTTTCAACATATCACAATCAGTATTCATTCTCTCTCTTCCCAAAAGTAGAGGGGAGATGGTGGGCTGTCAGTTTTTCAGGTGAATTCTTCTGGGAAAATGCTTAGGTTTGTGATCTTGGTTTCCTAGGTACGGAGCCAGATGGACTCCTTCGGACAAACTACAGTTCTGTCTTAATAAATGTTGGTGCTGCTCTGCATGGATTTCATGATGTCATGAAAGGTGAGGCTTGGAAAAGAACATAAATAAGCTTTGTCCCATTTTCTCAGATCTGCCTGAATGAGATTTAAACAAATACTGCCAAGGCTAATAGACCCCAGATAAAGGTTTAGTAGCATTTGGCTTACGTTGAAGTGCACAGCTTACTGCCTTCTGCTTTTCCCATCTGCTTCTTTCCTGAAGGTAAACAAAGTGCTGAAGAGAAACCCTTGTGCACGGAACTTTAGCCAAAAATACATTACACTGACTTAAGGCAGGTGTATGAATTTTATCAAGCCAGACATGCTGTTCAGAGGCATTTAGCAAAATACTGCACTTGTTAGAGCCCATACATGAAGGAACTGAGGAAATGAAGGTTTAAAGATCCCAGAAAGAGTGCATTGGTTTTCTACCCTCCTGTATGTTTTTGTGTTTAGAGTACCCATTATAAGTCCTGTTTTGTTCAGGAGAGCCTTAAGGAATGAAGGTCTGTTTTCAAGCTTTGGTCAGCTTTTAGTTGCTATGTGCTCCTAAGAATATGCTTGCCGAAGGGCATTTCATTTGCTTCCTAGCATGTGATTCTGAGTCCTGACTTTTTAATCTGTATTTCTGCATGGCTTCTAGGTTTTTTTCCTCCGTTCTTTTCCTTTTGAAGACTGTTGGAGTACGGGGAGGAGAGGAGGGCAGGAGCAATTATTAAGGACTATTGGAAATAGCCCAGGTGCCTAGATTTTTCACTGTGGTGTTTAGTGTACAATTAGTGACCAATTACTGGTTTCACAGAAAATACTTTTTAAAAACTTAAAACTTTGTTGGATGGCATGTATAAGATGGGTATATTTGGGGCCTTTCTATAGATTGGCACATAACCACATAACCTATGTTACTGGGAATCATTCTTAGTTTCAGTGGAATTACCCAGTACTACCTTACCATTCAGTCTGGAAAATGGTCCTTCCTGTGGCTTGTCTTCAATTATAAGGAACTTTAAAAGTCACTGTACTTCTGGAGCTAACACTGGTTGCAGGAATCACAGCTTGCGTAGACAGTCTTGGTGGCAGGTGACAAGAGGCAACCCCAACCCTGCACAACCTAGTCTGGTCCATAGAAAACCCAAGGGACTGGTACCTTTTTCCTGTGCAGCTTTTGGTTTGGGGAGCTCAGACTTAACCATAGTCCTCTATTCCAGAACTTTACATAACGTAGAACTAGGCCATTGAAACCACAAGTAGCTCTGTGGCTACAGGTTTTTTGGTTTTGTTTCCTAAGTTTTCCTATGCTAATGTTATGATTTGTTCCTGCTAGTGTTTTCTCTAGAATTTTGATAAAAGAGAGGCTGGAGGGTAGCTGTCCCTTGAGGATCTTAAAGCTTCATTTACATTTAAAAAAATCTTGATTTTATTTATATTTCTATAAATAATAATGTACTTCTGAGTTTTCTAAAAATGCTTTTGTTCATATATGACATAAGATGCCAAGTGGTCCAAATCAAAGAATGTTACTATTATTATTTGCTCTGAGCTGGTGGAGATTGTCAGAGGAGGATCAGAGGCTCCCTTAGCCCCCTTTGTGCCTCTGCTTGTTTCTGTCCTTGAAAGTGAACATAATATAAAGAGAGAATATTGGGAAACATGAAGGATGGTTGGCAAGCAGATTATGGCCTCTTGTTGCTAGTTTTACAGTTCAAATCTGTCTTCTTACCCAGTTGGAAGACTATTGTATATCTCTCATGAAAACTCAGAGTGAGCATTAACTGGCATTACCAGAATATACTTTGTTTTTAAGAGAACTTTTATTTCAAATCTTTTCCCTTGATGCTTCCTTAATTGCTTGGTCCAAGTTGGAAAGAAGGAAGGAAAGAAGGCAATCAAGAAGGCAGGCTGGGGTTTCCCTGGTGGCGCAGTGGTTAAGAATCCGCCTGCCAATGCAGGAGACACAGGTTCAAGCCCTGGTCTGGGAAGATCCCACATGCCGTGGAGCAGCTAAGCCTGTGCGCCACAACTACTGAGCTTGTGCTCTAGAGCCCGTGCGTCACAACTACTGAGCCCATGTGCCACAACTACTGAAGCCTGCGTGCCCTAGCGCCTGTGCTCTGCAACAAGAGAAGCCACCGCAAGGAGAATCCCGTGCACTGCAACGAAGAGTAGCCCCCGCTCGCCGCAACTAGAAAAAGCCCGCGCGCAGCAACGAAGACCCAACGCAGCCAAAAATAAATTAAATAAACAAATAAATAAAGTTATAAAAAAAAAAAGAAGGCAGGCTGGTCTTAGTGTAAAAAGAGAGAGATTTATAAAAATGTGTATCCTACAAGGAATTAAAATGGAAGTGAATTAATCTTTTAACAAGTGGCATTCTAAGTGAGAATTGTTTGATCTTTAGTCTCAAGTCTAGAGCAGGTAGACTCATAGGAAACATAAAAGAAAATAAATCTCTTGTCTAGGTCACATGATTTCCTTGTACTTTTTGGAGTTAAACTTTAATGTTGAGGAACACCCTAAATAATGAAAATATTTGGACTCGATAAAGAGTAAACAGTTGGATTGGGAGAATTATTATAGTCAAACTACAGTAGCTCTGATCCACTAGAAGCCATGGGAGGATTCTTAGTATTGTACATCTTTTATAAGTATTTCAGTCACCTACACCAATCAACCAAGATTGCCTACCAACCCAGTTGTATTATAGCATTGTATACAGACAGTAAAATATTGAATAAAACTTTCTGTGGTGTATAGAAAGAAAATGTCTACTCTAGGGGCTAGCAAGTTCAGTATACAAAAAAATGTTCAGTGTTCCAATTGAATTTTCATTCACTTGGATATCTCATGAATATATAGAGGATAATCATTTATTTTTAAAAAATATTAAACATAATAGTAATTACCAATTAGTTGGTTCCTTCACTGTGACAACTGTACCATAGTAGTATAGGATGTTAACAATAGTGAAAACTGGCTAAGCGTATCCAGAAACTCTCTGTAATTTTTCTATAAATCTAAGACTATCTTAAATTAAAAGTTTATATATGTAAAAGTTTATATATATATGTATATAACACAATATATATAAGTAATGCAATTTCCTAGTTTTAAATTTCAGTAAAAGTAATCTTATTCATAAAACAGTAATTTTGTTAAATATCAGTATCATACTAGGTTAAATCTCAAATCCCCTTTCTTTTTGAATAGTCTTATTCCCTTTTAATTATCTATAGTCTAAAATCAACTAAATTTCTTGATTCTGAATAAATGAAATTCTTTGTATACACACCTGCTATAAAAGTTAGTTTCCATGTTTTGTGATTTATTTTTTGCTTTGTTGGTAATGATAATTAATGCTGTTGTAACTGAAGTACTGTAAAAAATTCAAAGGAGGCTGTATCATAAACACCTTTTTATTTAAAAATATAATTGCCCTTCCTTGTAAATCAATGTTGTCTTGGTAATTCTCCCATTTTCCCTTATTTCCAGGGTGAAATTACTTTATTTCTCAGAGACCCAGAAAACCCCAAGCTTAGCTGTTTGGCCAATTTCACCTACTGCTGTTTCTCTCAACACATTTATATCTAAGCCTCTCTTCTATGCTTCCATAACCACAGGCCTTTGTTATAACTTTCTTGGACTAGAGGCAATAGAATGTGAAGCCAGATGCTAGAGTATCCAGTCCTTATTTGGCCATGCAAACCTTTCTTATTGTTAAAGTATGTACTGGCAAACCGGCTACAATCCATTGAGGATTGTGGGACATTGTGCCTGTGTTAGCTGTTCTTTTCCAGCCTCATGGTTTGTTTGTATAAGCACAATGTAAACTCTCATTTGTACCTGCTGGACTATCAAAACAAGGTTTTTAACTGGTAAATATTGCTCAGGGTCCTTTACCGGGCACTAGAATAAGGGCCAACACTCAAATGAAGGAGAATGAGACCCACCTGCTGGGGGCTGTAATAGAGACACCAGGATGGTGTTAAGAGACCCTCACTACTCTCTATTCTTTCCATGTGAACTTGAGACCTAATTGATATTCAGCACAATCCTCATATTTGGGGCCATTTTTTGTCAGATTTGTCTTGTAAATTTGTAAGAGTAGATATAAGAAGTTAACGGGCTGGTTATCTGTATACAACTTGTATATAGATAGTAATGAGTTTTTGTTTGATTGGGTTTATAGATATTTCCAAACATTATAGTCAAAAGGCTACAATAGAGCATGAACTTCCAACAGCAACACAGAAGCTCATAACAACTAATGATTGCATCCTGTCATCAGTAGTGGCATTGACAAATGGAGCAGGAAAGGTAATTTTTCTCTGGTTTATATTGACATTAAATTCAACTCTTAAATGTGCTCCTTTTTTTTTTTTTTTTTTTGAATGACCTAATAGGAAAATTGATCTGTGAAAGGATTTTCGATTACCAGGCTTTTTTATAAAATAAAGTTGTCTCCCTTTTCCTCCTTCCTACCTAATATTTGAAACAATATGGTAGTTACTGTTAAGCATTTGTGATGAGGAAGTAGGTCACTCACTTCTGATGTTTTAATGAGATATTTGATGATTGAAAGATTCCAGGTGGTCTCACTATAGATCCTTGTGTATATTAAAGGTCTGCTATACAGAAATTGGGATATAGAAAAAGAAAAAGAATTATAAGACTTTTGTTAATATTTTGTTTTTTCCCCTCCAGGTTTTTGTTTGTTTTTTGGCAACACTTGTGATAATGCTACTTCTGTGGTTTTGTACCCTAATAATTACTTTTAAGGTGACTTCAACATGTGTCTTCTCATTGAATTCTTAATATTAGATAATGATCATTTGGATTAGTAAGTACTTAATTGTTATTATAAACTGACCAGAGTGCAGTTTCTTTAAAAATTGTTCTGTCTTGGATAACTGGTTTCAGCAGGTCACATTCTAAGAGCACATGTTCATGTGGCTATCATCAAAGCCTTTAGTGACCAAGATTTCTCTGAGAACTACCCATACATATAAAACCAAAAGTACTGTATTCAGGACTGTCTTAGCCCATTTATTTCAGCAGAGTCAACATAATTTCTCAAGAAAGTGCTAATCTCTATCTGTGTCATATACCTTTATTTTTCTGACAGGTTGACCTTAGTAGGAGCACACTTTTTTCAAGTGTTTTAAGTTAATCAGAAATGATCATACGTTATGTTAGGTATTCAGTGTCATCTTTCCCAAAGTCAGATCAGTCTTCCTGACAGTCTGCTAAGTTTGGGGCTGTAATTAAAAGGTGTTACCTTTTGGATCTGTCAGCTCGCAGGTCAGTGCCTACAGGATTCCTTAGCCAGAAGACCATCCCCACTGCCTCCTCTTTAGTGCTTTCACCCACAGGCATTCTGGAAACTTTCTGAGGTTGATTCTAACTTTGATTCAATTGTGAACAATTCTGGAAAAAGAGAATGTTGACATTTTACAAGAGTCTCTGCATTTGTCACTTTTTTAGGAGAACTCTGGAATATTAAATACCTATATACTTCGTAGCTTATTTTACATTTGCTTTGCCTGAAACCTTAAGAGTTGTCTCAAGGAAAGGTACTTGATCTTCACTCTGAAATTTTTATAAATGGTTTTTAGCTAAAGTAAGTATCTGAACTAAGTATTAGTTGGTGGCAGCTTAATACTTAGCTAATGTGATTTGATTAAACTAAATTTTATCATTTGTAATTTTAAAAAAACCCACTAGGAAAGCATAACATATGCATGTTAAAGAACATTTGGGAAATGTAGAAATATTAGAGAGAGGAAAGAAAGTAAACCTCACCGTATACTACCATGACTGAAATGCAAACACTGTACTATCTATGTCATACACAAGGAATATACAGCTCAAGATTTTTAGAGTTTTCATTTTCTTGAATACTACCTAACATAGAATTTCATTTGATACAGTAAAATATTAATGAAAAAGAGAATCTTTTAGACCATTAGTGAGTGATTGCTTACTTTTTGAACAGTTTTTGCCAAGGTAAAGTACTCTTGTTTCACAAGTTACTTTTTCTTATTTATTGAAATAGAATACTCTTTAATGTATCGAAGACTTTAATTTTTCTGGCTAATAACTTTCTTAGACATTTTTATTTATATCACCATTTCATATAGCACTGTAGATTCAGAATCATGGCTCAGCAAAATTACAGTCATGGATCTTTGCTGTTGCTTACATAGATTAAGCAAATGTTAAACCTGTAAATGACAAGGGTCTGCTGAATTTTCAGTCTTTTTCTTTCCTGTTATATTTGTAAGGCACAGATTGAGATTTACAGGATGAAATTTAAGTAGAGATCATATATTCAATATGCGAGATCATATATTCAATATGCTTGTATCATGTCTTGTGTTGGAATATGAAACATTCAAAGTTAAAATGCAAATGGAATGTATAAACCCAAACGTATATATTTTGAGAGCAGGGGCAGACTTAGTAAGGTAAACAGCTCATAAACATTGTCTACAGAATAAATCAGAATCAGCCTTGGTTTTTAGGAACAGTAGAATTTGTCTAGATTAAGACATGTCACAAGTCTGGTCTCAAAATTTATACTGTATTGTGTTTATTATAAATCATTCCCTATGTATTCTTTTCAAATACATAAATGTGGGCTTTTGAGCATGTGTTGAAGTTTCATTTCCATTCTCAGTATCCTTAACTTTGCTCTGAAAACTATTAGATATGCATTTTAGATATATTATTGGAAAACAAAATCTATCTTCTTGTCACACTTGGTTTAGATTGCGTCTTTCTTCAGCAACAACGTGGACTACTTCATTGCTTCCCTGAGCTACGGGCCTAAGGCAGCGAGTGGATTCATCAGTCCTCTCTCAGCTGAATGCATGCTGCAGTATAAGAAAAAAGCTGCTGCCTATATGAAGGCTTTGAGAAAGGTTTGTGCGCTGCTGTTAACATTTAAATCAGAGGGAAAGTCTGGAATAATTCCAGAGAAAGGCAGAAGTTTTCCCACAGTTCATATTGTTTAGGTTTTATACAGTTTTGAGGGACAGGTGGTTGGTGGGTGTTGCGGGGTGGGGGTGGTCTTTGGAGAGGAGGATGGGACAGAGACCCGAATCTCACTTTCTAGGCCGTATTAGACTTACGTTTCCAGTGGCTGGTAGCGTGTTTAGGGTGAGACGGCCAGGCAGCCAGTAAGTGTCAAACTTCAGAAAATCTTAAACTTGTAGAAATAAAAAAATTGAAATACATTTATAATTTTTTTCTCAATGTAATAAGAATACATGATCGTTGCAAAAAGAAATCAGAAGCAACAGCAGTACATGAAGAAGAAAATCCCACAACCCAAAGGTAGCTTCTCTTAACCATAAAATTTTAATGTGTATACATGCATGCACGCACACACACATTATAAAAAGCGGTGTATCTGGATACATAGACTTTTATTTTATTTTATTTTATTTTTAATTTATTTTTTATTTTTTTATTTTTTTAAACTTTGGGTTTATTTACTTATTTATTTATTTATTTATGGCTGTGTTGGGTCTTCGCCTCTGCGCGAGGGCTTTCTCCAGCTGCGGCAAGTGGGGGCCACTCTTCATCGCGGTGCGCGGGCCTCTCATTATCGCGGCCTCTCTTGCTGCGGAGCACAGGCTCCAGATGCGCAGGCTCAGTAATTGTGGCTCACGGGCCCAGTTGCTCCGCGGCATGTGGGATACTCCCAGACCAGGGCTCAAACCCACGTCCCCTGCATTAGCAGGCAGGCTCTCAACCACTGCGCCACCAGGGAAGCCCCCATAGACTGTTTTAGAATCTGTTTTTTTTCCTCTTTAATGCATTGTGGATATCTTTATATAACAAAAATATATATCTATAAGTATAAATTGCTATCATTTTAATGCATCTAGTATTTCATCTATAGTATTTCATTCTATAAATGTGTGATAATTTAATTAAGCCATCCATTGCTAGTGGATTTTTAGGTTGCTTCCTATTTTTCACTGTTATATGCAATACTACAGGGGATATTCTTGCACATGCAACTTTGTGTATTTACCTTTCTCTCTTTATTTCTTTTTAACTTTTAGTTACACATAATGCATAAATACATTCTTATATTACATGAGAACATTATAGGTAAATTACAATCCCTAATTCCAGTTCCTCTCCAGAGGTAACTATAGTTATCAGTTTGGTGGGCAACCTTCCAGACTCTTTTGGAGCATTTTTACTCATCTCTGTAAACTTTGAACTGTATGTAAAATATGAAGAATATAAAGACTTTTCTAAATTTTTTTTTTAACTTAAATGCATGTTTCATTGTGTAGCTTCCTTTTTTCATTTAAAATATGTTTTAGAGACCTGTCTGTATCAATACATATGATGGCTACTATATTCATTTTAAACACAGCATTGAAATCTATGATATAGGTATTCCGTTGTTCATTTAGGTAGTCTCTTTTTGGTGGGCATTTAGGTTGATTCCAGTTTTTCACTGTTAGAATTATACTGCAATGGATAGCTTTGTAAGTGCCTCCTTGGGCATATGTGTGGATTACTGAGAGGTGGAATGTTCTGGATAATGTGATTTTAAGTTTTAATATTTACTGCCAGATTACCCGTAAGAGTGGTTGTACACTCCTAGCAACGTATAAGGCTACCTAATTGTTTTAATTATATCTTTATGATTAATTCCTAAAAATGGAATTGCTCATTCAAAGTCTATGAATGGTTCAAAGGTTACCTATTTATAGTTTACCAGCAATAGAAGTATAAATTTAACCCGTAAATTTAATTTGTCAATCTTAGAAACAAGAGGTTCCGTGTTATTGTTCTAATTTTCATTTCTTTGCTTATTATTGAAATAGAACATCCTTTCATAAAATTACTGTTTATATTTATTTCAATTTCCTGTTCAAGTTGTTTACCTGTTTTTAAATAAATGTTCCTAATTAGGGTTGAAGGAGTTCTGTGTTAAGGATTTTAGTCCTTTGTTTATGTCGGAAATATTTTTCCTCAGTTTGCTGTAGTAATTTTTCAAAATTTAGAAGTTTAAATTTTTATATCATTAAACCAGGCTTTTTCTTTACGGTGGTGATTCTCAGGTGACTCTTGGAAAGTCAATTCACCTATATTTTCTTCTAGTATTTTTGTGGTCTAAACTTTTTAGATTGAAATCTTCAGCCCATCTTGAATTTATTTATTCTGATATAGGTATGAAATTGGGGTCTAAATAGTTATTTTTCTAAATTATTAATTGATTGTCCTTACATGACTTATCCTTTCTCCATTGACTTAAAAATGCAACATTTGTCACATAATACATTTTTGTATATGCTTTTGTCTGTTTCTAGATTTTCTATGCCATTCCTTCATCTGTCTATTTTGGTGCAAGTCTTATGGTTTTAGATAGTGTCTCTTATAACTGGTATGACATGTTCCCCTTCATTCTTTTTCTTTTCTTTTTTTTTTAAAGTTCCTTTTTTATGTGTATTAAAGGAACTAGTCTATGTTGACATACATATGAATTTTATTATCAGACCTCATTTAGCATTCTTATTTGTAAGATCAGGGAAATGATGCGACCTTTTTCTTTATTTCTTATGATGCTTTTTCCATAGCCCCTCCTGGAATCTGTGCCTTATGAAGAAGCACTGGCAAACCGCCGGGTCCTTCTCAGCTCTACTGAAAGTCGAGAAGGCCTTGCACAACAGGTATGGCATCAGGAAAATCATGATACTTGTTAAAGAGCATGAATATAAAATCCCCTATAGAAGGTTTTCATACACATAGAGCAATTTAAAAGGCTATGTAAGTAAACATGTAAAGTTAATTAACACATGCTAAAAAGCACCATAAGCATAATTCATTGAAAACCATTTGTTGATACTCTAAATAAGTCATCCTGATTCAATTGGTGTTATGATTGCCAATAAAGTAATATCAGCACACTCTGGCCATGCTGATTAATTATTTAGGTACTAGATTTAAATGTCTGAAATAATAAGGCAAAAAAGGGGGTGTGTGGCTAGAGACTTAGTGAGTTATTTTTATTTCCTAAATGGACAGGAATGAAAAATTTCCAGCGCTCAATTGATCAGTTGAATTTGGGGGGTACGTGGAGGCAGGTGGTACTATTTTTTTCAGAAGTTGGTACAAACTGACCGCAGTTTAGCATTCGCCAGAGATTTATTTACTTTAACACCTGGCTTGCTTTAGTTTTGGAAATATTTATTTTAAAGAGAGTACAAATTCATCTGAGACAGTATTTTGCCTATGCCGACCTTATTTTCATTGGACACATATCACTTATCTTTTCAACATTAATTCAAGAGGATGTTGAAACTAAAAATTTAATCCACATAATAATTCCTAAAAAAACTCCTGAGACAGTGAAATGTGGAATATCTTAAAAATTTATTTTAGATTTCCTTCTTATTTTATGTGAGGAAAGTAAGGCTCAAAGAAATTAAACAGCTTTTATCCATAGTAGCTAGTAAGTAGCAGAATGGTCTGACTTCAGAGCTATTGCTTTTCCCACTCTGCCATTGACCAGCTGCAGGCTAGTCTGATAAGCACTCCGGGTCTCACATCCTGCCTCTCTAAAGCGAGGATAATATCTACCTTTCAGGGTCCCGTAAGGATTAATTGAGCCAATGGGAGGCAGTGTGATATGGTGAAAAGAATCAGACTTATGAGCCAGACACACGAGGTCCCACATCCTGGCTCTGTTTGTTAGCTTTGCAGGTGGTCAAGCTGCTGGGACTTCAAGTTCTCCTCTTTGAGACGTGAGAATTGTAGGACTGTTAGGAGGCTTCAGTAGGATACTGGCAGGAAAATATCATGAACAGTGGTACGTGGTAATTGTTCAACGATGATAGTTGGTAAAGCATTTGGAATTCACTCTAAGATTGTTTTTATTTTTATTTAATTCTCCAGCTTTCATTTGCCTTGAAAATTAGCTCTTTTTAAACTTCTTATTGAAGTATAACATACTTAAAGAAACGTATATAAATTGTTAATATATTTCAGTGAATTTTCACAAGTAAACACATTAATGTAACCGGTAGCTAGATAAAATTTTTAAAAAAGAACATTTCTTCATGTAAGGTATATACCTGTAAAAAAAGATTGCCAGGACCTCAGAAACCTTCCTCATGCCCCTTTCCAGTTATTACTCTCCTCTTTCCCCAGAGGTGACCATTATCCTGCGTTCTTTGTTCTGTTGCCTGATACTGAACTTTATATTAAATGAGAATTATGTCGCATCTCTTTCAGATCTGGCTTCTTTTGTTCAACATTATATTTATAATATTCATCCATGTTATGTGTAGTTGTAATTGGTCCATTTTCATTCCTGTTGAGTATTCTATCGTGTGAAAATACATAATTTATTTATCCATTCTTACAGCTTATGGCTATTTGGGTAGTTTTCAAGTGTTTGACTATCATAGGGCTGCTATGGGCGTTCTTATACTTGTCTTTTGATAAACATGCATGTTTTTCTCTTGGGCATATACTTAGAAGTAGAATTGCTAAGTCATAGGATACAAGTTCAATTTTCAAAGATCCTGCCAAACAGTTTTCAAAGTGTTTGTCCCAAATTCCACTCCCCCAAGCACTGTATGATAGTTCCAATTGCTCCATAAACATGTCCATCTTTGTATTTTCTGTCTTTCATTTTAGTCATTTGGGTGTTTTTTGTTGTTTTGTTATTTTTTTATTCATTTGGGTGGTTTTAAATTGCTTTTCCTTGGTAAATAGTGACATTGAATACCTTCTTTTTTATGTTTATAGTAACGTTCAGGTGCCTATTCAAGTCTTCTTTTCTCCTGTTTCTCTATTGGGTTGTCTATGTTTTTATCATTGATTTATAGAAGTTCTTTATATGTTATGGGTATTAGTCCACTGTTGGATACATGCATCTTCCACTTTGTGGCTTTCCTGTTTACTCTCTTTATTATACCTTGTGATAAATAGAGATTTTAAAAATTTCATTCTAGTTCAATTTCTCAATTTATGGTTGTGCTTTTTGTATCCTGTTTAATAAAATGTTCCCTATTCCAGGATCAACCTTTTTTGTTTTCACACCTGTGAAGTAGCTTTGGTCTACATTCTATAAAGTATTTTTTTTGGCTGGTAAGTTTTGTCTGCATCATCCTCTAAGGTGCAGAACTCTCTGTTGCTTTCAAGGTTCAGCAGAGTTTGGAGAAGATTTCTAAACTGGAGCAGGAAAAAGAACATTGGATGTTGGAAGCACAGTTAGCTAAAATCAAGCTGGAGAAAGAAAACCAGCGAACTGCAGATAAACTGAAGAGCACAAGTAGTGGGCAGGCGGTTGGGGTAGCCCAGGAAGGGGCCGCCGTGGTGACCACTGCGGGCCAGGAAGACGCGTCCGCCAAGGCTGTGCCAGAGCCCGTTCACAGCACTAGTCTGGTAAGTGTCTTCTTTTTTTAAATGGTAATTGGTGGGGATCCATCTTAGTGTTCAGTGTTAACCATCTAAAGTACATGTCACTTGATAACAGGAATAATCCATGTGCTCTAGAAAAAGCAGATTGGTAAGCAGGATGCCCCCTTCAAAAAGCAACTTTATTAAATTCTCTTTGATTTTACACGCGAGACTTCCCCATGGTAAGGGCTGTGTTCCTGGAGAAGATATAGTAAGTCAAATTTAAGGTGATTCTGTTTTTCCACTGAAACATTGGTGATATGGGGGTTATGTTTCTGACAAAGGACTAACTGCCTAACTTTTTATAGAAATGACGACAAATACCATTTTTAACCAATTACGTGGTATATTCCTAGGTAGTATAAAGCTTTGTGACATATGTATAATATAGAAACCCATCAGGTTAGCTAAACTTCATAAGACAATATAGTGACAAGTTATTTTGCAACTTTATATTTCTTGCCTTATATTTAATTGCTGTGATTTAGAAGGTGAAGAAACATCTCTGTTGGAATTATAAAATTCAGTTACATTGAGAAAAGTTTTCTGATTATATTTTTCTGCCCACTGTAAAAAAAAAAAAATTTAGAAAATCTAGAAAATGAGAAATCAGGAAGGGAAGGGAAAAATACCCCTCAAAATTAGAAGGATCTCATTAAATATATTTTCGTTAGCCTTTTTTGAGAAATTTGAGGAGAGCCATGGCACTTCTTGACAGCCCTGTCCTAAGGCTACCCCTGTAGCTCACTGATGCTGTTGAAGAGCACGTCATGGTCCTCACATCTCCCTTGCATCTGATTCAGAGCGTACCTGATAGTAATATATACAAATTAACTTCTATTTTCAAGATGTATACAGACCTCACTGCACCTCAACAGTGTCAGAAACGTGGATTATTATTAGTTTTCTTAGGTGTGATAATGATATTTTGATTATTTAGGAGAATACCTTTATTTTTTGGAGATAAATGCCAAAGTACTCAGGGTAAGGTATCATCATATCTGCAACTTACTCTCAGATTGTTCAGGAAGTATATACACACACAGATAAATAAAGCAAATGAGCAAATTGTTAATTACTGAATGTAGATGGTGGCTACATATGATTATTATACTTTTTTCCCCAACTTTTCTATATGTTTGAAAATTTTCATAATAAAATGTAGGGGAGGAAAAAAGAATGAAAATTTTTTAGAAAAGTAAAAAACATCAAGCAGACTTCTCAGAGCAGTGATGTGAATGGCTGCTATGCTCACTGGATGATCCTATGTGACCCCTGATGGCAAGTCTGAGTCTCAGCCACAAGTGTTGCACATTGCCTCTGATAGGGGAAGATGACTGCCTAGAAGAACATTTAACAAACAGAGCAGAATTCTGACGTCAGTCCGGGTACCATTTGGGGAAGTGCAACACTGCCAGCACTCATCTTTGGACTTCCCTTCAGAGCCTGTCTTATTGATCAGGTCAGACTGTTCTCCACTGGGTCTGATTTCTTTTTACTCCTGTCTTCTCTCCCTGCTTCCCTGCATCTGCTCCTTCCGTTTTCTCCCATTTGCACTAACAGTAATTGGTGCTGTCAGGGAGTAACTATGGGACCAGACCAGGCAGGGCACTGATGACAGTGATAGTAATTGCAGTAATCATGTGCCAGCCACGGTTCTAAGGACTTTTCAGTGTGTTAACTCAGTCAGTCCTCACACAGATCCTGTGAGATTATAGGTACTATCATATCTTCATTTTATAGATGAGGAAACTGGGGGACAGAGAGGTAGAGAAACTCATCTGAAATCACACACTTGGTAAGTGATGGATCTAGGGTTCAAACCCAGAACATCTAGGTCCACACCCTGTCCTTTTAATCAACATGGCCTTGTGCTCTGATGGGTGTCAGAAAATAGATCAGCAGACAAATGTATTTGTTTATGGCTTGCCTTTCTGAAGTACTGCAAGTTGGCAACACTGGTGTATTTGAGTCATTAATGTCAATTGCTGAAAGTTGAGGACTGTCTTTTTATTTGAACATTTTCAAAGGAGAGCACACTATTCTTACATATGTAAGTGAGAAAGATTTCCAGGGACATGGGAAACCTTTAGTACCAAACACTATTGGGCTGTGAGTGATGATGACTTTATTTGGGTTTGGTGAGTTTGGAAATTGCTATAACTTTAAGTTGTCTGTCTGGTTAGCATGTGTGTGCTATTTCTGTCTGCATCTGTTAAGGATCTCTTTCCTCCCACCCACTTCATAAGGTGCTAGCATAGTAATTTTCCTAGAGTATGTTACTGATTATGCACTCTATTGCTTCTAGACTTTTAGTGGCTCTCTATTATCTATAGGATATAGTCCACTCATTAGTTTGGCATTCAAGGTCTGTGAACACCTATTCCAAACTACCTTTCTTCAGCATTTCCCTGTACAAACTCAAACTGAGCTCTCTTTCCTGGTAATGTTTTTTGTGTTTTTGCCTCCCTGTCATTGTTCAAGCTGTTTCTTTTGCCTGGATGCCTGTTTATTCATAACTCCTGTCACCTACATGCTCAAATACTTTGCCTTCCAACTCCTCGACTTTCTTGAATTCAAAACTCTTCCCATCATTTAAGGTACAGTTGAGTTGCCACATTTTCCATGAACCCCAGTTTTGGGCATTGTCTTTGACAGTCAGGATCAGAGAACCAAGACCTGGTTGGCCTCCTTGCATTTTTCACAGTCTAGTCTATATGGTGAATCTATTCCCGTCCCTTGGTTGCTTTCAGTCTCATGGAATGAGAGCCTGGATAGACATCTGTCCAGAGTGCTGTGGGATCACAGAGAAGTCGCCTGGAGGGCTTGGGGAGGACATCCCAAAGGAGGTAACATGGGTGGGTTTCATAAATGAGCAGGAGGCCAAGGCAGGAGAAGAGTATTTCAGGCTGAGAGAAGGGTCTCCCCACATAACTCTCTTTCTCTTCTGCACGTGGCAGATTCCTGCCAAAAATAACCTGGAGACAATAGAGAGAAAAAGCAACGGCATTTTTTTTTTTTTTTTTTTGCCTTCCCTGATGTTTCCTTTTCAGCCTTTCTTTTTATCACCCCACCCCCCCAACCTCCCATCCTGCCTTAAGTAAAGTTAAGTGAACTAAGTGTGTGTGTCTCCTTCTGTTGTCTTCCTCTTGGGTGTTGGAGCAAAGTCTGTGCCCATTGTAAAGTTAATTGATTAACAAAGGAAACTCACAAGCCCCCAGAAGATTCCTTTGGTTCAAGCACTTTGGGGCCGAAAAAGTTACATCAGATAGAAACTTCTTATTTCTAACCCTATAGCATTGCAAAAGTTAAATGCTTATTATGTTTCATTAACATATCTAGGACTGTAATTTGAACATTCAGCCCCCTGTTAATTATTGTAATAAAAGATAGGGGCTTCCCTGGTGGCGCAGTGGTTAAGAATCTGCCTGCCAATGCAGGGACCACGGGTTCGATCCCTGGTCCGGGAAGATCCCACATGCCATGGAGCAACTAAGCCTGTGTGCCACAACTACAGAGCCCGTGAGCCACAACTACAGAGCCCGTGAGCCACAACTACAGAGCCCATGAGCCACAACTACTGAGCCCACGTGCCACAACTACTGAAGCCCGCGTGCCTAGAGCCCCTGCTCCGCAACAAGAGAAGCCACCACAATGAAGAGTAGCCCCCGCTTGCCGCAACTAGAGAAAGCCCATGCACAGCAAAGAAGACACAATGTAGCCAAAAAAAACAAACAAACAAACAAGCAGTAACCTCAAGAAAGAAAAGTACAAGTTTCCATTTTTTTTGCTGAAATTAAAAAGCATTGCTTAAATTCACAGAATTTTAAAATATATATATTTCAAGTATAAAAACAATACATGTACATTGTAGATAATATTAAAATACAGAAGAATAAAAGAAGAAAAAAAATGTTGACATTTTCCTGAATACCCAACAACCACTGTTAACATTTTTTTCTACAAAATTTCATACTTGGTTGACATTATACTATATAAAATTTAAAATCTTTTAGCATAACATTAATACACAAACATTTATCCTGTTATTAGAAACTCTATGTAAACTTAGTTATTGATTCCACAGTATTCTATATAGAATATGCCTTAGTTTACCTATGATTGGACATTGGTTACAATTTTTATTATTTTAAATAACATCTCATGTTTATGCATAAGATTCTTTCTGCATCCAGATGATTTCTTTGGGATAACCCAATAACTCTCAAGGTTAGAGTTATTGGGTCAAAAGGCATGAATGTTTTTACGTTCCTTGATCTTTATTACCAAATTATTTTATCAAAGGACTGTATTAGTTTAAACTCTCATCAACGGCATATGAGAAAATGTTGAAATTATAAATGTTGTAGCTTTTTCTTGAAGTTATATGATTCCATTCCTTTTCAGGACTGTGTGTTGTACCACATTGTCAAACCATAACCCAGGAGTAAAGGGGATAAGGGGTAAAACCCATGCTTGTGATTTATTTTGCCAAATGTACTCATATTTGAATGTCTATAAAATTAAAGTGATGAGTGTTACTGTAAACGGTTTTTCACTGAAAGACTAATTGCTGTTCCTGCTTTAGTGTGTAGAAAATTAGGGCTCCTCTATCAAAAAAGGTCTCATAAAAGATCCTTTCACAGCTGGGTGGGCATGACATTCATGTACTGCTCACAGTTCAGAGTAGTGCTCTTGAGGATATTATTTAGAATCCATGAAAACTGTTTGTTGAGTGTCATCTCTGATTAACAGAATCCATCAAAACTGAGTTTCCAATAGTTTCCTTAACTTATTGAGCCCAAGCACATGCCCTTCCACTGTGAACAATAAAATGAATTCAAGAACTATGACTACTATCTGTTTCTGAACTCTGAATCCACCAAAGCAAGCTTTAAAAAACCTGGCAGCACTTCACTATGTGTATAATACATATTCTTTTTCATTAGTTTAAATCTGAAATGAATACTTATTAATGTCATAATGATATTTCTTCTTTATCCTTTTGAGCTTTCAGCCAGAGAGTTTGCTGTTTGTGTTTTGCGTTTGGAATGTTTAGTTATTATGGTCACCATGAAACTGTCTTTAGGTCTCCTTGGCCGCTGCTTTGGAAATAAGCGTAGCAATGACAAGAGGAGTTAAAAACTGTTCTTCCTCTCTCTCTTCCCAGACAATTTGTTGGGTTTCAGTGAAAACAGCTAACAGCATTCTGATAGAGGAAGTAGTGATGGTCACTATCCATTACTGCCTCATGACAGAAATCATGACTGTGAATACTTATCTGTAGGTCCAGCATCTTTGTATTGAAAGATGGTTGATTTGAGGGTAATCGTCTAGAGCTCCACTGCTAGTGTGCTTGGTTTTTTGTTGTTGTTTTGTTTGTTCATTTTGGGTTTTTTTAATGTTGCTTATTTTATTTTTATTTATTTTATTTTATTTTTTTGGCCGCGCCATGCAGCCTGTGGGATCTTAGTTCCCCAACCAGGGATCGAACCCCAGGCCCACAGCAGTGAATGCTCTGAGTCCTAACCACTGGACTGCCAGGGAATTCCCGCAAGTGTGCTTTGAAACAGTGTGAACCGAGAAGAGAAAAGCATTACAAGTGTTTAAGCTATTGCGTTTGAAGTGTAAGCAGTCTGTTCTAAAGCTTTTTTCCCTTATGTTCTAGATTGGGATTTTAACCAGGACGTCTGACAGTGAGGTAATGTGTGCTTAACATCATGTTGTTTGTTAGTAAACATCTTGCCACATGTTTGTTGACAAAATCCGGCAAAAGTCAGCTTCATCTAATTGCGTTTCTGACAATTCTAGCAAATGTGGATCCATGTTGCTTTTCTCTCTGGGTCAGTTTTAACTGTCACCAATAAATTACAGCCTGTCTGTAATTGCCTCCTTGAATGACTTGACTTGGCAGTTTGACAAGCTCGCTGGCATGTGGCAGGAGGCTGCAAGCCATTACCCTCCCAGTGGGCCGGCTGGCAAAGCAGGGCTTTTCAGGGCCTTGACCATCAGTGGGCTTGGTAGTTCTTTTCAGCCCTCAAGTGACTGAACCCAGGTCAGATTTGGCTTGTCAGATAGGTTTGCACATTTTAGTTTTGAAATATTACAAGATGTAAGCTTACAAATAACCATTAAAAAAACACTGAAGTCACTCAGCTTTCCAGTCAGTATGGTAAACTGGTAAACATAGTTCAGGTAAATTCTTTGATTTCCTTATTAGCCTTATACTTTAGGTAACCTTGAACTTCTGCATGTATTTTTAAACTAAACTGAGTGGTGTGTCATTGCTAGAGTAACTAGTAGAAAACTAGTCTGGGACAAGGACCATAAATTGTTCATTATAGAAATAGTTTAATTTGATAGTATGTTTAAGAGTATTAGAGCTATTTTAAGATAATTTGGGGGAAAAAAGAATGTTCAGATTTTTAGGAGTTCCAATAAATGCTCCCCTTTCACCTGTTTTCTTCCAGTTAGAGGAGGACATAGGAGTCAGACAGATTGAGATTTTGAAAGTTAGGTGTGTGGCAAATAAAAACTGAGTGGAGAGACATGGCCCCATTGGTGGTGGGCCTCCCAAGACTTCACTTCTGCTTTGCTCTCTTGAAGCCTCAGCTTCATTGTGAGTTAGGCAGGGTGATGAATAAAAGAAATTTGCAATATATATTTACCTGCCCTGTCTGAAGTTTCTCCGAGGGGTGGGAAAACTACGATTTCCCATCAAATTTCAAAGGAAAATGTAGGAAATGTCTTTTTTTTTTTTTTTTTTTTTGCTAAAGTGATATTAATTTTTTTTCTCTCTCTCTCTCTCTCTCTCTCTCTCTCTCTCTCTCTCTCTCTCTCAGAACTGCTTCATTCCACTGGCATTTATTTATTGAGTTATGTGTGCTCTGTTTAGGCTCCAGATGTGGACTCTCGGGAAGACTTAATTAGAAATCACTACATGGCAAGGATAGTGGAACTGACGTCTCAGCTACAGCTGGCTGATAGCAAGTCAGTGCATTTTTATGCTGAGGTGAGTGGAGAGTTAATTGGATCAGGTGGATTTTTCTAACCCCTTCAGGAATTAGGTCAGTGTCCTGGCCTCCTGCTGTTCACTAGAAGAGAGAGGTCAGGGTCTGTGTGTCCGCAATATGGATTTGGTTAGAGTTCGTATAGATTGGTCCACATACCAACCAAAAATCTTTATTGCAGTGAATATAACAGGTAGCCTTTCTTATGGTTATGTAGCATGTTTTGGAGCATGTTTTAGAGAGTTACAGGCAGGTAACACTCATAGGTCAAGGAATTTTCGTTTAGGGAAATTCAAAGCAAAGTATGCCTGGTTCTTTTTTTTTTTTTTTTTTTAAATACTCTAGTTTCTAAATGACAGCTTGTGGAAATCAGTTTTTGTAAGTGATAAAATGCAAAATGTAACCTCTTTCAACCTTTAAAAAATACAAAATCTTTCTTTTTGTTACATTTTCTTCTTCCCTCACCAAATAATTCATTTTCTTAAGAGGATTAGAAAAACACTATACAAGATAATAAAATTATACAAATTCATTGATGAGAAGGGGAGAAAATGAAGGAAAGAAATTACAGATATCAAAGAGTGAGAAACAAATGATAAGATAGAATGGATGTCGCTCAATATATAAGAATACCTGTAAGGTCTCTGATGAGAAACTTTTTGTTAAAAGGTTATAGATGTTAGACGGAGAATTATAATGCTTTAAACTGTTAAGGAAATTGACAAAGGAAAGACAACACCCTTCACTGGGATGCGACTTTGTGATTTTCTCCTGTTTTACAGAGACGGAGACGTTGACAGGAAGCCAGTTGCTAGGGGTGGAGGGGGGCTTTGCTTCTTTTCTCCTGCTGAAATAAATGATGTGCCTAGCTTAGTGATACATACCTGTTTGATAAGATGATCAGTAGTGATAGCCGTTGAGCTGTAGAAAACGGGGAGGATGGCAAGCTGGACGACTCACCATAGAACTGCTGCAGTGCTTACCATCCCAGCCACTCGGTGCACGCAGCCCATCACGGTGGCCTGGTTTGGATCCCTAACTGCCTTCTGAGTTACTCTCTTAGACTTGATTGTCATCCTCATGAGGACCCGTGCTTTGCAAAACTCTCTCCCTCTTTTTCAGGTTCAGTGCTGAGCACACAGATAGATGTGTGGTTAAAGGAGGGTGGTTGATTTGGTGGGCTGAACTTTCCTGAAATTCTCCAGTGAGGAATGAAATGAGTAACCGGGGAATTTCTGAGGCTGTTTTATTTCCAAGAGATTTGCTTATCTTAGTAAATTCTTTCAGCACAATTGTGATACAAGAATTTTTAAATTGTTCTAGTTTTTCCTTGTCTGTAAACAGGAAGCGGTAGCCCTCTGTACTACTTCACTGGAATGGTCAGTCCAAGCATCTGATGTTGACATCACATTCGAACATGTCCTTAACAGATCCTCCTTGTCAATCTCGTGGTTTATCAGAAAATTTAGTGATCCTTTTAATGGCATGCCCTCTTTGAACAATAGTATGAAATAGAATTTTTCTTTTTTCTTCTTGATCTACTCTGTCTCTGGGTAGCCTTGGTTAGAATCCCCAAAGAAAGCAAGTGGGATCTTTAAAGTCCTGCACTCACTTTTTTTTTCATCTGTAGAGTGGGGCTATAAAGCTTCTATTGTTCCTGTGATATGGTCTCCAATAAAGGACTTAAAACACAAGGATTCGTATTGCATGATGCCATTGATCACTTTTGAAATAACCACTTCCCATCTCATCCAGTGTGGGTGTAAATGAATCCTGGATAAATGTAGAAACTTCTGGTGGTTTTGTAGCCACTGGTCATCAGGCTAGAGCTAGGAAAAAACATCCATGAGCTTGGGTTAGTAGCCTTTTTTTCCCTTATTAAAATGATGAGAGTGAGGACCACATCTTTCTTTCGTGTGCTCCGGTGTGTGGTACAAGGCCTGTAGACATTCAGTAGATACTTGTGGAAGGAAGGGAGGAAGTACTTTTGGTTTGGGGGATTGTTTTCTAGTAACCTTCCCTGAAGTAAATTTGGTTTGGGGAAATGGTCCCTGGGATAATGGAATGTTTTCTGACTTAACAGTGCCGAGCACTCTCTAGAAGACTGGCCTTGGCTGAAAAGTCTAAAGAGGCACTGGCAGAAGAGATGAAAGTAGCCAGTCAGAATATCAGCAGACTTCAGGTGAGTTCATGTTACCTAAGCAGTGTTAGTATGTTTTTTCATTGAAAGTCCTTGGGCCAAAAAAATCAGCATTTCCTTTCTCAAATGGTGGCATTTGACCTCTAGACGTAACATTTTTCTAACCATTTTATTTCTAACTCATTTTAGAGTAACATCTCATTTATGTCAGGCAAGAAGTAGTTGTATTATTTATTGCTCTGACTTGATCTTAATTGTAAGTAGTTTTGCAGTCAGCATTTCTTTGAATAGTACTTATTTACCCAGAGTCCTTCCTTTTTCTCCTCCTCCCAGTTAATGCTTGTCATGGTGGGTGGGAGGCTTGTTCTGTTCATGTGACTCTGTTCCTTCTCTTTACTGTTTCATAAAACTGACGTAAACTGAAAGGTAGGGCTGCAAAATATTCCTCCTTACTCACTGCTTTGTTTTAAAGCCTAGCTTCCGGAAAGCCCCTATTAAATATAAATGTGATGCAGGCAAAGAAATAATTCATGCACTTCCTCCTGGTTTCAAGTTCGTTTATCAGATTAGCTAGGAGCACAGGATTAGATTTTAAAAGGTCAAAGAGAGCCCCGAGAGATGGAAGGAGAGAGGAAGGTGCTTCTTCCAGGGAGGGTCCTGCCCAGAGGGCGGTGGGCCGTCAAGGTGTGGGGTAGTGGGAATGTGCCAGAGATCGCCTTCCCCACCTCACCGAAGGTTCAGGAAAACCTAAGAGAATTGAGAAAGATCATATAGCCCTCTTGTTTTTTTTGTGACATTTTTATCCCTGGCATAGAAGGAAACTTTTTCATTTTTGCAAAGAAATTCCGTACATATTTTGAAGGCTGAGAAAAACCTCTGCCCTGTTTCTTTTAACTTTGCTCTCCTGTTAGGCCTGTGGCTTAACCTTCATATTAATTGATCAGATAGGTCATCTTGATAGGTTACTTTTCAAACATTTTTTTCCTAAATTAAAAAAGCTTTAGAGTGGTATGATCAGTGGGGTCTTGCTTTCTCTTTTCTTTTTTCCCTGGCCATTTAGGATGAGCTGACAACTACCAAGAGGAGTTATGAGGATCAGTTAAGTATGATGAGCGACCACCTGTGCAGCATGAACGAGACACTATCTAAACAGAGAGAAGAGATTGACACACTAAAGATGTCTAGTAAGGTAGGGGAGGAAGGGGTCTCTCTGCAGTGTAATATTTAATATTTAATGTATTTAATACAAGGTATTTCATTGCTGTGTGTTTCAGGAACAAAAGGTTAAGAGATCTGAAGTGTTTATAAATCATTTCACTTGTCTTCTTATCTGAAAGTAGAATGAAGATTCTTTGATTGAGTTATAAGTTGAGAGAAGGTCTGACCTCTGAGGCCCTAACACTGTGACCGTTGCTTTTTTGGCATTTTGGGCATTTTTGGCATTTATGCTACTGTTCTGTTAGTTAGGAGGATTCCTGGGGGGTTTATGATGGGGATTATTCTATCTATGTGAATCTAAAATGGTGCTGTTGAAGAGTAACCTTCTTTAGCAAATTTATTCTCATACATATTCATATAACCTAGGACTGTCTTGTCCTTTTAATTCCAAAAACTTCTTAGATTTCATTTCCCATAAAGCCTCTGCTTGTCCAGGCTGGGGTCAGTAGATATTGGTAATGTTTTTGTGTTGAAAGGCATATCCACGTATCATGTCTCTTTGTTGTATCATAATGTATATACTCTTACCATGAAAGGTAAGCTTCAAGAGGCCAGAGAGTTGGTTTCATGCATCATCTCAGATGCTTGGCATATTTTGGTAACTCAGACAATACTCTGCCACCAGCAGCTTGGATTTACTGTCTCCAGCCTGTGCTCTTTGAAATCCACTGCTGCCCCTTACTGACCTAGCAGGCATGTATTGAGTTCCTGCTGTGTGCTGGCACTGGGGAAGACAGAGAGATGAACAAACCATAGCTTCATTTTAGCATCTGCCAGCGGTGGTACAGAGCAGCATCCCGCCCAGTTGGTATCTCTTTGGAAAATGTATCATGTTCATGCACTAGAATCTGCGTTATGTAATTTTGCTTCTCAGTGTAGTTTCGTGTTATTGATTGGCCTCTGGCTGCCTCAGAGAATGTCTGTGATGCTTTCCTGGGACATCTTGTGATGATTGTAACCAGCCAGTGTGGTTCTGATTCGGGTTCTCCAGTTGCTTGTACTTCAGGAACTTGAGCTTGGAGGTAGAGCGTGGAGTGTTGGTCCTCTTGAAGAATACCTCCTTTAACCCTTTTGGCCTCTTGATAGTCCATCAGGGCAATAGCCGACTCATTTAGAAAGCACATGTGTTAGTGGGAGTAGTAGGAGAAAGCCTGCTTTAGCACCTAACCTTTGTAAAAAAGTAGCAATTATAGGGAAAGTTTTCAGACCTCAGAGCTGCAGAAGGCATTCAGTTCTGAATTGAGAAGGGTTAATGTGGGGTATAGCAAAGCTCATTGTCCCAAAGGTAATTGTATTGCAGCCACTTTAGAAGTGAGGGAAGTTTTAAGCCCTCTTAGAACTTTTCAATCTAGTCCTTAGAATATCTGTCATTAATAAAACACTGAGTTAGAGATCCTTCTTCACTTTGTAGTTTCTATTGTTAACCTTTCTTTGATCATTCTGTGGTTCTTATATTTTGCACCCCCCCCCCCATTTATTAGTCATTTAAATTGCTGTAGCATCATCTTATGGCTGAGTTGACATGGTCTCCACCGGATACCAAGTAAACGTCCTGAAACCATTTGTTTGCTGTGATCTTGCTCTTAATGTTTGTGTTCTGCAATCATTTCCAACTTAATAAAAAAAAGTACTTATATATAATAGTTAAATGTAGGAATTTGAACCTCTCCAGAAGGAAGAAAAGTTACATAAAACTGGAAAGTCCAAATCTCGATATGTGAGGGAATTGGGAATAAGTTAAGACATCTTCTCTCTAACTTGTTCTCAACTGGTATCTGATCTTCCCCTTGACAGTAATCATTACTATTGGGGTGTTAGTTGGCACATATTCAAAATTAGTACCTATTAAGACCTTTTAAAAGGTGTTTATTTCAACAGCAAAGGAACATGTTCAGGCTAACATTTTTTAATCAGCTTTATGAAATCATAAACTACATTGTCTTTGGAACAAAATGAATATTTGAGGTTTGATAAATCCAAGATAGCTTTCTTTTCTTTCTTTATTGCCTGTCCTCAGACCCCAGGGGAATAAGGTTCATGGATGGAGAAAGTGGGGAGAGTTAAAAGTAACAAACCGCTATGTGATTCCTGTATAAAAGTCAGCGATACAAGGTTATCAGCTGTTCTCCCTCTTGGAAACTAAAGTTTTCCACAGTGAAATATGGCTTCCAGACAGCTTGGTGTCTAAACCGCGTGAATGATTTTTCTAGAGGTTGCCGTTCTTATTGTTGATATTTTTCTTTGCACAGGGGAATTCTAAAAAGAACAAGAGTCGATAGTTTACAGAGAGCTGGTTGGTGACTTCTTTGCAGAGCTGCTACTGCTGCGCGGAGCTGCGGGGCCGAGACTCCACGTCCAGGGCTGGCCGCCTTCAGGAAGCTGGAGCGTTGTTGGACCTAGTAAAGTAGTCAGTGTTGTAAATGGCCTTGAAGTATTTAAAATATATTTGTAACCAGTAAGGTAAATCCAGAATTTGATGTTGACAGTAAAACAGAAAACAGGACACATACCATGGATATTGTAGGTTTCCTTATGCTGTTTTTACTGTGCACTTTTTAAAATTAGGCTTTAATTGCAGTGTGTAAGAACAACAAATATTTTGTATATTTTCAGACTCAGTGATATGGTAATCAATTTGGTATCTATGGAATAGGTATGTGTTTCTGGATAAAATGCTTAAATTGTCAAACTGTCATTAATTCTTGCTGTAATTGAAAGCAGTCTCCAATTCTTTTTGAAGACTTGTTCATTCTCTGCCTCCCTCTCTCCTGCTCTCTCTCTCTCTCTCTCTCTCTCTCTGTCTCTCTCTCTCTCTCTCTCTGTCTCTCTCTCTGTTCTGGAGGGAGTGGGCCTTGAAAACTTCAGATCTTGTGGGTTTATCATCATTGTCTTCAGCTCTTCGGTACCCTCTCTGTGTTGGAATAATAGCTTAAGGAAATTGATGTCAATAAATTCATACTTATATCAAACTTTCAGTCTCTCTATGAAAATCTGATGAAGGAAACTAAAACTTATTAAAGTAAGCTTCACAAAATTACCAAATCCCAATTGATTTTTGATATAATCTTTCTAATCCCCCAAATTGGAATAATTGTACAGTTAATCCTTTATTAAGCCTTTAAGTACCTCCCAAGGTACTTGTAACCCTGCTTCAAGCAAGGACCCTGAGCCCTTTCAGGCTCCTCTTGCTTTCTTTCATAAACATTGTGTCATTTTAGTGTATATTTCAGGGGTGAAATTTCTCCCAGCACCTCCATCCCCAAGTCTCTAAATATATTGCTCCTTTCTGCTGAGTTTCCTGCACATGCCCATTTCACTCCGGGTCCAAGTCCCCCGACTAGGTCCGCAGACCTGAAACCCCTTCTTCCTCACCTCCTTGCCTGCAGCTCCATCTCCTTTGAGCCTCTTCTCTAGGCAGTTGCTAGTCACCCTCCAAAACGCTTTATTCTGTTTCACCTGAGAGCTCATCACCAGCTTCCCTCCGTGCTCAACATAAAGGCCAACTCCTTGGCCTCTGCACCACCGTAGAGGCAGACTCTGGTGGTCGTGCCCAGTCCTCACAGTATGAAAGTGTTTGAATCCTGTCTCGGGGATCTCTGGGTCAGCCAACTCAGTCCCATCCTCCCGGCCCTTTGAGTCCCTAGCCCCTTTGCCCTTTCCGTTTTCTGTGGCCTGCTCATTTTAATTCTCCATCAACTGAACCAGCTGTTTTCACTGCAGCTGCACCTAAGCCCCCAAGCACCATGCTGATTAGCTCCACCATAAACCTAGAGTTTCCCGCCCCTGCTAGACCTTCAGTGTTCTGTGACGCTGCATTTGGAATTTCTGGTCCATTTCTATTCCTCCTTTGGAGAGTTTGGGACGAAGGAGTGACCTCATCTGGCTTATGTTTTAGTGGAATTTGTGGGCTGCTATGCTGAGAATAGATTGTAGGGGAGCAACGGCGGAAGCAGACAGACGAGTTGGGAAGCTATTGCAGTAGCAGGAGGCTGTTGAGAGTTGATGGTAGCCTGGACCATGCTGGTGGCAGTGGAAGTTGTGTGAAGTCTATTTCTGGATTTATTTTTTTATTTTTAAAAATAAATTTATTTTATTTATTTATTTTTGGCTGCGTTGGGTCTTCGTTGCTGCGCACGGGCCTTCTCTAGTTGTGGCGAGCGGGGACCACTCTCCGTTGCGGTGCACAGGCCTCTCACTGCAGTGGCCTCTCTTGCTGCAGAGCACGAGCTCTAGGCACACGGGCTCAGCAGCTGTGGCACACGGGCCCAGTTGCTCCGCGGCATGTGGGATCTTCCCGGACCAGGGCTCGAACCCGTGTCCCCTGCATTGGCAGGCAGACGGACTCTCAACCACTGCGCCACCAGGGAAGTCCTCTGGATTTATTTTGAAGAGAGTGGATAGGAATTGCTGAAATTGCAACTCTTTCCCCTGTACACTTCTATTACTCTTCTCTGCTTTGTTTTACTCCTAATACTGGTTTGGCCAAAAAGTTCATTTGGGTCTTTCTGTAACATCTTATGGAAAGACCCGAACGAACTTTTTGGCCAACCCAATACTTATCAGAATCTAACATACCATAATGCTTTGCTTATTTATCTTATTTATTGCCTGTTTCCACCTCTAGAAGATACAGCTCCACGAAGGCAGGTTTTGGGTCTAGTTTGTTCACTGCCGTCTTCCCCTGTACCTGGAACACTGCCTGGCATTCAGTGAGCAGTTATTTGTTGAATGAATGTTGACTGGGCGGAATGTGGAGTATGAGAGAAAGAGGAGTCAAAGGTGAAGCCAAGGATTTTGACCTGAACAAACCTGACTGAGAGGGAGGGTCGAGCTAGCTTCCACCTGGTTGTGACTTAGCTGAACACCTGGGAATCACCTTGGATTGCTCCTCGCCTGGCCCATCTCATTTGCTTATCTTGTCCTGCTGAATCTTCCTGCCTTTGCATATCTCTCCATTCTAACCTCTCCTTATTCGATACCTTAAATCAAGTCCTGGCTCCCTACCGTCTGGATGACTCGTCTTCCTGTTCTCCAGACCTCCCGCCCCTTTTACCAGACTCTTTCTGAAACATATCTCTGCAGAGCTGTTTCCCTGTTGGAAAGAAGGCCTTCACCGTGGCCCCTCATTGCCCACTGGGCGCGATCTGGCTGTAGCGTGTACAAATGAGACATGTACGCTGACCGTCGCTCACTTTCTCCTCGTCCTCCTCCAAGCACCCAGTGTACTCTCCCTCTGCCTTTCTGAAACTCCTCAGACCTCTGGGTCAGGAAGAGTTTCACTCCTCCTGAGACATGGGCCTGTTTTTCTAAGTTCACTTCTCCCGAGACGTGGACCTGTCCTGTTTTCACATTTACAGAGAAAATGTGAACCTTGGGTTGCGTCCTTCTTGGCTTTGGTGGCTGAGACTTGTATCTCCCACCAGCCGTGAGCTGCCAGAGCTCCCAGACCAGCCACCCTTGTCGCCCTTCTTGGTGGCTGGTCCCACAGACCTGCAGGCCGTACTTGTGGACTGCTCGGCCACTCTGTAAGGGTCAGTGCCTCTGGGAGGTTTCCTAGGCCTGAGGGACAGGGCAGTTGGTTTCCTGGCAAAATTGTCCCCTTTTAACTTATCTGCTAAGATCTTCACTCTCTTGGCAGAATCCCTTGCCCAAGCATATAGTGACCACCATTTGTTAGCCATTTACTTAAGTCAGGCATGGGTAAGACTTGACAGGACTTACTTCATTGGAACCTCCAATAATTGTATCTCATTGGTGCTATTACTGTCCCCATTGTATAGACAGAAAACTACAGCTTAGAGAGGCTCAGCAGTTTGCCCCCAGTCACGCAGCTAGTACGTGTAGGGCTGGGACTCAGATCCAGGCTAGTATGATTCCAGAGCATGGGTTATTCACTGCTGTGGTGTGAGCCTTTTACATCGGGGGCATTCAGTTCTATTCCTGCAGGCACTGTTGGTATATATTTGGAGGATAAAATATTAAAGTTCTCAGTAACTCCTATACTTCATTCAACTTTCCCTTCCCATGTCTTCATTAAGTATCTCTACCCCTTCTTTCAGCATTTATTTAGCTTCATGGGCTAATGGCCCAGGTACAAGGTTTGCTTTTGACATGATTTTTTTCTTCTCTGACACTTATTTTTTTATTTTCTTGAATTTTATTTTAGTTATTTTTTTATACAGCAGGTCCTTACTAGTCATCAATTTCATACACATCAGTGTATACATGTCAATACCAATCTCCCAATTCATCCCATCACCACCCCCCACCCCCCTGCCACTTCCCCCCCTTGGTGTCCATATGTTGGTTCTCTACATCTGTGTCTCAATTTCTGCCCTGCAAACTGGTTCATCTGTACTGTTTTCCTAGGTTCCACATATAGGCATTAATATACGATATTTGTTTTTCTGTCTTACTTCACTCTATATGACAGTCTCTAGGTCCATCCACATCTCAACAAATGACCCAATTTTGTTCCTTTTTATGGCTGAGTAATATTCCATTGTATATATGTACCACATCTTCTTTATCCATTCGTCTGTCGATGGGCATTTAGGTTGCTTCCGTGACCTGGCTATTGTAAATAGTGCTGCAGTGAACATTGGGGTGCATGCGTCTTTTTGAATTATGGTTTTCTCTGTCTGATCCTTATTTTTATTTATGTATTCCCCATTACACAAACCTTCCCAACTACCAAACTCTGAATTTAATAAATTTATGCCATGATGCTGCCCCTTCCTTATAATCCTCTTTCTGTACAACCTTCATTGTTATTTCTCTTTTCTTAAGGGAATTTTCTATAACCTACACAAAACTCGAGACTAGTATGAACCCGTATGTCCCCATCACTTCTTATGAGCATTTTGTTAATCTTGTTTCATTTTTTTCCCCACAATTCTTCCTGGAGTATTTTAAGGCAGGTCCCAGACATTGGATCGCTTCCCCTGTAAACACTTCGGTTATGTATACTTTTGTAAAGATGGTGAGCACTAACTTCTAGATCTGCCTTACCCATTTCATCATTCACTCAACCAGTATGTGTTGAGTGCCTGCTGAGTGCTCAGTGCTGATGAGACTGTGATAAGCAAAACAGACATGCTGGCTGCCCTTTAGAGCGTATAGTTTGCTAGTGAGGCAACAAAGTGATCGTGAAAATGCATAATTACAAACTGCCATATGTCATCCATCCTGCCCTGGGCTTGTCTCAGACAAGGCAGCAAGTGAGAGATAATACATAGAGGCTGTAACATCTTTTATTAAATGTCTGTATTTTTACCAAAGTTACACACTCAGTTTGAGTCAAGCTGTTCTAAAATACTTATTACTAAAAATACTTATTACAAAGAAAAAACAAGGCAAAACAAAAAGTCTACTGCTCCTCCCCCTCATTTCATGCTCCCCAGAGAAAAGCACTTTCACTCACTGTTTTGGTATCTGTCTCCGTATTTCCAAATGGCATACTACTTTTGCTTTTCCAGTTAGGCGTTATGAATTGACTTCTCAGTTGGAAGATGAGGATTTGTCTCTGTTTCATCTCCCTCCCTCTCCCTGCTACTCTGTTTTCCTGTCTTCTCTTCAAACTAGTTACATCAACATTTTGATTAGGCCGATATTGCATATATACTTTAGTATGATTATTTAAATGCTGTTGGTAGCTGGGTCATGTAATGTACTGTGATGACTTTTCCTTTCTTGTACAACTCTTTGTTTTCCCTGGAGTTAATAATTGTCTGCCTATCTGTCTGTCTGTCTGTCTCTCTCTATCTATCATCTATTTATGTCTTCCATGGTGCTTATCACTAATTTATTCCTAAATTCTCTCCCAGGTGTATAACTCTTGTCTCAGTGTGGTCAGATTCATTTGGGTGTTTAGCTAAATTTATCTTCTTCAAGAAGTCTCTCCTAGGGAGTTCCCTGGTGGTCCAGTGGTTAGGACTCAGTGCTCTCAATGCCGGGGCCCTGGGTTCGATCCTTGGTCGGGGAACTAAGATCCCACAAGCCGTGTGGTGTGGCCAAAGAAAAAAAAAAAAAGAAGTCTCTCCTAGAGTCCTTCAATCTGCTCCAGGCTATCCTGTTTGGTCTCTAGGCCAGCAGCACTGCTGCTGTCTTGGGATCTCCCTGCCTCATCATCCCAGGCATCAAGTGTCTCCTGCTCTTAAAATAACTCTCTCTCACTCCACGAGCCTTTCCAGTGGGTGTCCTTTGCCTCTACGTGACATTGCAGTGCCCTCTCAAGGAATCATCTATTCTGTCTAGGCCTCTTAAAGCATGGAAAGTGAAAAATGAGAGATAATTCTCAGTCTAGGCACAGCGTAGGAATTCAGTTGGCTGAAGTCCACGTAGAAGCAAAAGAAATAGAAAAAAAAAAAGAAAAGGGCTTTTAATTAATCATTCATTGCTTCCTGGAGAAGACGGAATTCTCAGAACTTACTGAAATGACATTTCCGACTTTTTCTTCATTACATACTGCATGCTTCTTGTTGAAAATTTGGAAAATGAGGAAAAGTGTCAAGAGCACACATCTCTTTTTGTAGAGATTCAGCTATTAATATTTTTGTTTATTCCTTTTCTTTTTCATGCATATATATGTTTTTAATCAAAATTGGGATTATGTTATAAGAAATTCCAAATGAAAAAAAAAGGCTCTTTAATGAGATGTGATGGGGTGGGCATGTTGGCTTGCTGGCTGCACAACTCCAGGGGGCACTGTTCACGTTCTGTTCTGCAGCAGACCTGGGTCAAGGGATAAGATGCTCCAGGCACAGCTTGAGAAACTATGATAAATAGCATGTGTCTTGTTATGTCATTTTTAAACACCACCCACCCATTATGCTGTTATAAGCAGTACTGCTCACTTCCAAATTGATAAGACTGGATTCTCCACTGCTTTTGGTAAGAAACTATATCAGTTATACTAACAGATACTTTTTAACAACGTGACAACTTTCCAAGTTCATTGTCCACTAAAAACAAAACAAAAACTTGGCTGCACTATTTCCAAACAAAATGTGAGAAAAAAATAAGTAAAGTAAGGAACCAATTAGCTAGGAAAGCCACCAAAAATTTGGAGCAAAAAGCTCTCTCCAAATGACCATGAATTAAAGCTTTCTTCATAGTAAAAATCCTCAGACAGAAAAATGTGCAGTTTTGTTCTATGCAGCGTTGACCTTGGCAGTTGTTCCCAGCTCTTAAAAGGCTTCTAACTCCTCTATAACTTTCACGTATGAAGATAGCACCTTGGTTGATGATGGCTGAGAAACCATCTGGCAGAGCCACACTGACAAGGAATGGTCTGTTCTGGGCAAGAAGAGGAAGCTCTGTTCTCGGCTAAGGGCCAGTCCTCAGATACCATGATGATAAATGGAAAGCTTGTCAGTAAGCTTTGCCTGGGCCTTAAAAGCATTTTTAAGCTGTTTGGTAATTAGCTCCAAATTAGGAAATTAACTGGCAATCAGAGAATTAGAGCAGGAAAACCCATTACAGTTCTTCTAATTCTTTGAAAGAAAAGGTTATAGAGCAGGATTAGAATAACTGGTTTGGGAAAGGGAGGATCAGAAGAATTGACTCCTGGGTGGAAACATGCTAGAGGCTATTGTCTGGCTTGTGGGTGTAGGAGCCTTAAAAGGCACCTCCCCTACTTAGAACCTTTGTATTGTTTTTAATGATCTCTGCTCCCTAAATAGCCCCACTGCTCCCTAAACACCAGTGGGATAGCTCAGTGGTGACACCCCATAGGTCCAAGAATAGAAACAACACAGTTCAGTTAACTAAGAAAAAAAATGTCACTATCTCGCTTAGATGCTGAAGAATATTCTCCCTTTCTCCAGCTTTCCTGTATTTCCTTAGGGCATCTCTTCTGTTATGTTAAATTGTCAACACACCTCACGTCATTTTCATATATGCCGGCTCCCTGAACGACTTCCAGGTGCTGTGTGGCAGGAACCATGCCCTTATATTTACTCCCCCACAGTGCCTAGCAGAATGTCTTGTACATAGTAGGTGTTCACTTAATGCTAATTGGATACATTCTAGGAAGCAGGCCAAGGGACTGTACAACTGTAGCTCAAGCCACACCTAAGAGTGTCCCTTCTCTAGGACAAAAGAGAGCCAATCTCCGGCCATTCCTTTTTTTTTTTTTTAATTGGAGTATAGTTGATTTACAATGTTGTGTTAGTTTCAGGTGTACAGCAAAGTAAATCAGTTATACATATATATATATCCACTCTTTTTTGTTTTTAAGATTCTTTTCCCATATAGGCCATCATAGAGTATTGAGTAGAGTTCCCTGTGCTATACAGCACGTTCTTATTAGTTATCTATTTTATATCTATATAGTAGTGTGTATATGTCAGTCCCAATCTCCCAATTTATCCCTCCCCCTGCTTATCGCCTGGTAACCATAAGTTTGTTTTCTACATCCATGACTCTACTTCTGTTTTGTAAATAAGTTCATTTGTACCCCCCTTTTTTTTTTTAAGATTCCACATATAAGTGATATCATATTTGTCTTTCTGTGTCTTTCTTCACTCAGTATGACAATCTCTAGGTCCAACCATGTTGCTGCAAATGGCATTATTTTGTTCTTTTTATGACTGAGTAATATTCCATTGTGCATATGTACAACATCTTCTTTATCCATTCCTCTGATGATGGACACTTAGGTTGCTTCCATGTCCTGGCTGTTGTAAATAGTGCTGTTATGAACACTGGGGTGCGTTTATCTTTTTGAATTATGGTTTTCTTCAGGTATATGCCCAGTAGTGGGATTGCTGGGTCATATGGTAATTCTATTTTTAGTTTTTTAAGGAAGCTCCAATACTGTTCTCCATAGTGGCTGTAGCAATTTACATTCCCACCAACAGTGTAGGAGGGTTCCTTTTCTCCACACCCTTTCCAGCATTTATTGTTTGTAGATTTTTTGATGATGGCCATTCTGACCGGTGTGAGGTGATACCTCATTGTAGTTTTGATTTTCATTTCTCTAATAATTAGTGATGTTGAGCATCTTTTCATGTGCTTTTTGGAATCTCAGGCCATTCTGAAATAAGTGATCCTCCTCCTAAGTATCATTGATTTCAGCTGGCATTCTCCAGCTGGCATTCTCAGTGAAGATGCAGGTGTTTTATTTATCTCTGGAAATTTCCTTTGAAAGAATATTCAAGTTTCCTCATGGATAAAGTTGTTTAAAAACATCAGGCCAGGGACTTCCCTGGCAGTCCAGTGGTTAAGATTCCGCCCTTCCTATGCAGGGAATGTGGGTTCGATCCCTGGAACTAAGATCCCACATGCCGTGCGGTGCAGCAAAATAAATAAATAAATAAATAAATCAGGCCAATATGCATCATGTACTTAAAATGGTGATTTTTTTTTTTTCCTGTTTCATTTTCACTGTAGTTGAAGCCATCAATGATTAATGTTTTTTTGAATACGGTTTTCCACAAGTCTTTATTTTGAATGAATGTTGTAATATAAATAGAGACTTACTGTTGTAAAGTTTTTAGAGAGGAATGTTCTTATCAAGCATTTAGGGCTAAGCTTGTCCTAGATCTGAAATCCTCACTTTCCAACCAAGTCCCCTTTCAAATCGGGCATTTCTGAAAGCCGGTTTGAATTTATATTAATTGATCCTGACAGCTTCAGCTGATTTGAGTTTTGAGGTTCCAAGTTAATCTACTAGATCATATTTACAGACAACTTGGGGACCCCTTGTTAACCAGTGTGGAAATTCTAAATGGTTTCTGTGAATAGGCTGTCTGAAAAGGGAAACTTGTTAATGAAAAGGAGAATGATATAGTCTGAGGGTCTCCTTACTGTAGAGCAAGGAAAGGGACAGGAACTGGAGTAAAATGAGGTCACAGCTGGCCATGAACAGCTGCGGTGGCGTAGCTATTGAGGCCAGGCTGAGCTGTTTACCACCAGATTTTGATACAAAGGGACACTGCCAGAAAGGGTCCTTTGAAAGTACGTGGAAGAGTTACAAGAAATAAATCTGCATTCATGGAAGTGGTAACCTTCGGAGTCACGTTGAGTCACGCAGAAGAGGAGGGGCTGTCCCTTGCAAAAGATAAATGGTTTTCAACGAACTGTATTTGGTCTTTAGAAAATTATGGGCCTATTTGCTTTGCAGAAGTGTCAAAGTTTCCAAAAAAGCTTTCTTTCACTGGGTGGGCTACCTACTAATCAAGGCCATACTGCTTGGAATTAAAAAGATGATGGAATTTAAAAGATGCACTTAGGATTCTATTTAAATGCAGTGATAATTACTGGTTTGTCCAATGTGGTGGTGTTTCCTGTATGAGTCTTTTCTCCAGTTGTTACCTGTGGCATTTTCTGAGGTGGGCTGGCCTCTTAGATGGCCCAATGGCTGGACACAGGACACAGGACACAGGAGTTTCAGTTTGGGGCTTCAGCCAGACTGCCTGGGTTCAGGGCATCTCTTTTCTTCCCTTTTTCTGCCTCCCTCTTCCTTTGTCCTTCTTCTGCACCTCGCCCACCTCCTTACCAGAAGGCTGGCTCCGGCCCAGTACCTGACTGATTCCATAGAAGAGTCTCTGAAAAGTTACCAGTCAGTTGACTTTCTATTCTCTAGACTCCCTCTTGCTCTCCCTCAACCCTTGATCATCACAGGGATGGTAGCTGCAGGAAAGGGAGAAGTGAGGAGGACCTGATGCCATTTTCTATTTGCTTAGGGTGTCTTAAGCTTAAACACAATTAGAAATTTTATCTGAAACTAAAAGTATCCTAAATAGATCCCAGCTGTGTGACTTGAGGCACTCTTGTGCCCTTTCTGAATGTTTTCTTCCTTCCTCAAAGCCCTCAGCACAGGTTCCAACCACTGGGTAGCATTTGGATAGGATACTGATTATCTTTTCCATTTCACCAAGGAACTCCAAGATCAAAAACAAGACTACACCTGAAAGAGCGTTAAAAAGAAAATCACATTGCTGTGCAAACACAAAGGAAGTGTTTAATCAGAATTCCCTCATTTCCTTTCTATCATCCAGGCATTGCACTTCAAGTTGAGATGCTCGCTAGAGCCTCCTAACTCCTCTCCTTGGGCCCAAGCCTTCTCTTCCCAGGTAGTCCATCTTTCAGACCATTAAATCAATATTCCTCAATCACCACTTTGAGTCCACAGAGATTTACTGAGTGCCAACTGTATGCCAGGCTCTGGGAATACAAAAGTGAATAGGATACCACTTGCATCAAAATATTCTTTTGCTTAAAAACTTTCATGGATTTCCCATCTCCTGCTTTATGTCTAGTTCCACCTTCTCATCCAAACATTTCCCACCTCTCCTAAGCCTTCTAGTCTTGCCAGCCTCCAAAGCTCTGTGTGCCAGGGCCTGGAATACCCTCTTTTCTCTCCTCTGAGTCTGTTCAAACTCTACTCAAGCCTCCCATCCTGGGGTTGGGTATCCCTCCAGTGAATCTTCTCCTTTCATTCTGACTCCCAGTGAGGCAGCCCTGCTTGTGGAAGAGGCTCAGATGTCAAGGGACTTGCCCAGAGTTACCTGCTAGCAAGTGATGGATTAGGGACTAGATGTCACCCTCTAACCTCTCCTCAGAGGACAGCTCCCCTTCTCTTCTACATCCTTTCATCTTACCCTGTGACCAGGGCTGGTCTCACCTTAGGGGAAAAGAGGAGGCACTCAACAGAGGCTTCAAAAATAATTCTTAGCCAAGATATAGAAGCAACACAAGTGTCCATCAACAGACAAATGGATAAAGGAGATATGAGGGTGTGTGTGTGTGTGTGTGTGTGTGTGTGTGTTTGTATATACACACAGTGGACTATTACTCATCCATAAAATAGAATGAAATTCTGCCATTTGCAGCAACGTGGATGGACCTACAGAATATTGTTTAGTGAAATAAGGCAGAGAGAAAGACAAATACTGTATGATATCACTTATATGTGGAATCTAAAAAATAATGCAAATGAATGTATATAGCAAAACAGAAACAGACTCATGAAAACAAACTAGTGGTTACCAGAGGGGAGGGGGAGGGGGGAGGGGAAAATTAAAGGTGTGGGATTAAGAGATACAAACTACTATGTAAAAAATAGATAAGCAACAAGGTTATACTGTATAGCACAGGGACTTACAGCCATTATCTTGTAATAACTTTTAATGGGGTATAATCTGTAAAAATACTGAATCACTATGCTGTACACCTGAAACTAATATAAGATTGTAAATCAGCTATACTGTACTTCAATTTTTTAAAAAGGCAAAAAAAAAATTCTTTCGTTCTAATCACGAGAGAAAGCCAAGCCCAAAAGCTCAATGAAGCAACGTGGAAACATGACCGCAAGTCGCCTCAGCCGCCCCCACAGCGTCCCGCCCCAATCATCCCACCACCCAGAAAAGACAAGGTCCTAGAAGGGGAGGGTGGTTTCAGACCTGCCAAAGGCCCCAGCCGTCTGCTTCCAGGGGCATCTAAACGTAACTCGCATACCTGCCCCCACCCCGCCCCACTTCTGCTGGAGGGAGCACCCTCTCCCCCCACTTGGGGGCCGGAGACTCCGAAGGAAGATACGAGGAGAGAAGAGAATGGAGAATCAGACACCAGAAAAACTTTGGGGGATCCAGGGCGGGAAAAAGTGAGGAGAGAAGCGGGGACGAAGCAGGGGGTGGGGTGGGGCAGGGGCGGGAGAGCCTCTGCGGAGTGGCCACGCCCTCCCCGCCCCTCCGCTCGCGTCGCTCGGGGCCCTCCCTCTCCTCCCCCTCTCCTACCCCTCTGTCTCTTCTCCTCCTGCTTCTCCTCCCCGGGTGGATGGCGGCGGCCAGAGTCGGAGCCCCAGCCGCGCTGCCCGTGAGTGACCGCCCCCAGGGGACAGACGGGGAGGCATGGGGAGCCCCCTCTCCGGGGTGGGTTACCCGCGGTTTGCTGGGAAAGTTTGAGAAGGGGGTGTTGCGCAGCCGACGTCGCGGGACGCGGGCATCTCCCGGGCAGGCTGGGTGCCCTGCGCGGTGCCCCTTCTCCCCCTCGCCGCCCTCGCAGCCCCCAGAGGGCAGGGCCCGCACGGGGTGAGCCCCACCGGCTTCCCCTCTACACCACAGCTCTGGGGCTGCAGCTGTGACCTGGGTCCCGCTCTCAAGAGAAAGAAAACTCAAGCAGGAAAGAAAAGAATCTAGACTCAGCTCCAAGGGGTGGTGGGGGGCGGGGACTCGTTCCAACCCGTGCGGCCCTGGCCTCCCGGACCAGGGTCACCAGCCCCGGTCCTCCATCCCTCCCCCGGGGGGCTCAGCATACCCCCACCCCCAGGACTCTCACTCTCTCACTTTCCTTGTTTTTTCCTGGCTCCTGTTACTCATGCTGCTACCTTCTCTCCCCCGTCCCCCCCACCTTTCTCCGGGAGGCTCCTGTCCCACTGGCTGATATCTCCAGCCTGGTGCCCCCTCCAGCCCTAGAAGGCGATGACCCAGGCCAGGGAGCCATAGCCACCGGGGTCTGCACACTTGCCCAAAGATTTCCTGCAGGAAGGACTTTAACTAGGAGTTGATGTTCGATCCCCTGGCCGCACAAATCATGCCTTGTGTGTCCAAGGGGAAATTAAAATATGTTCCTCCTTGGGATTTTACTATTTCTGTTGAACATCTTTTTTTTTTTTTCAACCTCTCTGACTGTGCTTTCTTCCAATAGTAATGATACATCATTTAATTAGCCTTTCTAATTCTGAAAGAAATAGGAAAAAATAATAAAGAAAAAGAAAATAGAGAAAAAGAGTGCTTGCTAAAAATACTGTGCAGAACCTGATCTTTGGAAAGTAAAGACTTCATTCCATACTTAACTGTTTTAGTGGGAGATGAGAGTTCACTGTAGCTTATTTTCGGACTACCCCAAACAGATTATTACAGCCTCCCCCAGGCTAGAAGTTTTCATTTGCCTGACATAAACCGCAGTGTTTGTTGGCATTCCCCAGCCTGGCTACTCACCCTGAATTTCTCTTTCCTCCTACTAGCCCTCCTCTCCATCCCTCTCCCAACGCCCAGACTCCCACTTTCTCATAAACAGGAGGTGTGAAAACAAGGCAATGGAAGAGGCAAAACTGAGCAGGATCCCAAAGAAAAAAACAGCCTCACTTATTTTAATCCTGAGGCTGTTGCTTCAACTTGACTCCATTTGGGTAGAGGAATGTTTAGTTCACTTGTGTGGTTTTTATGTCTGTTCTCATTAGGGTTGAATCAGTGTTTCCATGACAGGCTTAGTTCTCTGGGTGCTTAGAAGGAGCTTGTTAATTCTCAGATGGGTCTGGTCAAGCCTGGAATCTGGAGGTTTTTGGATTTTTTTTTTTTAAGGGGTTGATCTGGGTTGATATTACAAACTTCTGCCCACTCACTCAGAACCGGAGCAGCTGGGGGCAGCCTGAACTGGGGTTTGCTTCCACGTGACCAAGGAAGAAAAAGCTTTCCTAAGGAGTGAGCTGTATGAACAGGATTGTGGGGAGTGTTGAACTTTTATTGTTTTTATGGAGAATGCCCTTCTCAAGAACTTAAGCCATTCCTGTTTCTATATAAACAATAAATGTGGTTGTAACATATGTCTTAGATCAGCTTCAGAACAACCCGTCAAAACAGGTCAAGGTATTGAACTATTCAGAAATAAAGATTTTTTAAAAAATGAATTTCATTGGAAAGAAACTTCTTTATTTTAAAAAGGATGTAATTCATTTTTCTCTGCTGATTGAGTGTGGTAGTTCCCCATTAGTATGAATTAGTAAGGTTTTACTGTGGTTTCAAAATGTCATTGGTAAGAAAGTGTTGTGACTTCCATTCGAAAAGAAAGCCCTTAAAAGTTTTGAACTTGTTTGGCCCTGGTGCTTAGAAAAACAATGCACTCAGATAAAAATCTTCAGTCTCTTCCTCTTCCTGAGAATTTTTAATAGTGTATTTAATGTCCCAGAAGTCAGCCTTATACTATTTGCAAAGAAATTGCCTTTCTGTCGTGTTCAGCTTTTGTACCACCTCATGGAATCTTGTTAAACTGGGTGGTTTGCCATCATGCACGAGGGTTTGCTGTGCAGCCCCAAATGGCTGCTCTGGATTCTGGGGATGTAATGAAGGCTGGCTGATGGAACAGGTGGTCTGGATGGTGAGATGAAGGCTGCATCCCCAGTTAGCCAGTAGAAAGTAGCCAACTATCATCTGACGGGTCAGATGAGTTGGAAACAGACGAACAGTGGAACCTGCAGAGGAGAAAGGAGGGAAGGGGTTATTTTTACTTCTTATTTACTTTAAGAAGTAAAATAACCTAAAGGAATATGGTGTGGCCTTTTAAAATCGTGTTGTACAAGGATACCAAATTATATAGACATGCTTAGGGTGTTTTGTTAAATTTTAAAAGCAGGTTATGAAATAGAAAGCATTGTGTCTCACTCTTTGAAAATACACCCCCAAAATACTGGAATTGTATGCATGAAAATGGATGGTGGGATTACAGGTGCTTTTGATTTTCTTTGTGCTTGCCTGTATTTCTCAATGTTTTTATAATAGTAATAGCTAACATTTATTGAGTATAAAGCACATACATAGAGTATTTCATTTTAAAACTCTTTGAGGTAAGTACCAGTATTATTCTCATGATATAAGATTCAGAAAGTAAAATCAGAGGGTTGCATAGCCACTATGTGCTAGAATCAAATCTTGAAATCAGGTCAGTGACCAAAGTCTATTCATATCAATCACTGCTGTCTACCATCTCCCTGCACATGTATTATTATTGTTATTTTAATTATAAGAAAAAAATAGAAAAGGAAGGGAAAGTAATTTGTGGTTCAGTAAGAACTGATATTTTGATTAATTGTAAAATGCCTCTATCTCCCATCTCTTCCATCTCCCACTGTCACTTCTCTTTGGAAGTCCTTGGGAATTGCTCCAGACTTAGCCAGAGGTAGCCCACCTTCCCTTGGGAGCCAGCTATACCCATGAGAAATAATCCAGAATTCCTCAGACGCTTCCTGGACAGCCTGGAATTCCAGGAACCCCATGGGATTCTGGAACAGTCCTGGTAAAAGGCAGGATTTTTAAAGATCAGCAAATTATGTCTTCAGAGCCCTACCAGTATGGGTGTTCATTTTTCTTGGCATTGTCAGGGGAGTGAGATGGGTAGGAAGGCCCAGGGAAAGCTGCCAGGCTCCCATTTATCTTATCTACGTGTTATATGGAATGTCAGGATAGGCAGGTCAAGGATTTACCATGGAACAGGAAAGGAAGAGAAAAGTGTATTGCTTCTCGATGTTTATTACTGTGAAAACACAATAATAAACTGTTTTTTGGAAGCCTGGCTATGTGGGTGATCCCACGCATTGGCAAGATGAACCAGAGATGGAGATATTCTGGGGATAGCTCTGGGGAAGAGGCCCACATCCTGTACCACCATGTGTCCTCACAGGCAACCAGGCCCCTAGAGGTCACCTTATCCATCCTCTTCCTGGAATATACCTAAAGATGGGCTTTTCTAAAACACTTGGTCATTCAAATAACACACCTTAAGTAGGAGGCTTTATCTCTTTTATTCTTCAAGGAAAAGTTTTCTGAAAGGCTGATGCTTCTAAATCACCTTCTTGTTGAAAAAAAATTGTAAGAGTCAAGGATCTCTTTCCCAAATCATCACACTTGGAACAAAATCCCAGATCTTGTATCCGTTTGACCATATGAGAAATGTCTTTGTGGTCTCAGTGCCAGGAATTGTTCTTGTGAACAACTTGTCTGTTTTGTTTTGTGGGTGCTGTGAATCCTTTAATTGACGTTTCCCATTTCTTATTTGGCCAAAAGGAAGCACAGAGCCAACTTAGTGGACTACTTCTAGCATATGCATAGGACTTTATGGCCTCTACTTTGAATAACTAATAACATTATTATCTACCTTCTATTTCCTATGTATACTTGGTTCCACCTTTCTCACCTACTTTACCTTGTTTTGTTTTATTTATCCAATTCATTTTGGAGGCTGCTACTTCTGATACCCTACTCTTTCCTTCTGAGTTCATGTCAATGGAAATTTAGAAGTTCTTTCATAGAAGGCCTTTGGTAAACTTTAAAATATTTATATTGCTGAAAATGTCTTTATTTTGCTCTTACAAATGAGAGTTTGACTGAGTGTGAAATTCTGGACTCATAATTATTTTCCTTCAGTGTTTGGAACATATTATGTAATTGTCTTCTTTCGTCTATTGCTACTCCTAAGAATACCAAGTAACCTTGGGTAAGTTTCCTAATTTCTCTCAGTCTCCTTGTCTATAAAATAGATAATCGTATCCACTTTAAGGATAATGTATGCAGAATGTTAGAATAGTGCCTGCCATATTAGGAAGCACACAATAATTGTTAGCTATTACAATTACTTTTATATTTTTTCAGAACTTCTTTTTTAAAAAAATTAATTAATTTATTTATTTATTTTTGGCTGTATTGGGTCTTCGTTGCTACATGCAGGCTTTCTCTAGTTGCAGCGAGCGGGGGCTACTCTTTGTTGCGGTGCATGGGCTTCCCATTGCGGTAGCTTTTTCTTGTTGTGGAGCACGGGCTCTAGGTGTGCAGGCTTCAGTATTTGTGGCACGCGGGCTCAGTAGTTGTGGCTCATGTGCTCTAGAGCGCAGGCTTAGTAGTTGTGGCGCACGGGCTTAGTTGTTCCGCGGTGTGTGGGATCTTCCTAGACCAGGACTTGAAAACGTGTCCCCTCCATTGGCAGGCGGATTCTTAACCACTGTGCCACCAGGGAAGCCCCTTAATATTGTTTATTTGGGCCATCTCTTTTTAAAAATTAATATAGAAGTCTACTTAATTAGTCTTCTGATATAACCAGCTTCTTTCTTATCTATACTTTTTGCTTTTCATTTCTTTTTTTTCTCTCTTATTTTTATTATTTTTTCTTTCCATTTCTAGCTACTTGAATTGACTCCTAGCTCATTTATTTTTTGTTTTTCAATAAATGCAGTTTAGAGAATTCACTGGTGGGCCAGTGGTTAGGACTTGGCACTTTCACTGCCATGGCCCGGGTTCAATCCCTGGTGAGGGAACTAAGATCCCGCAAGATGTGTGGCACGGCCAAAAAAATAAAAGCATTTTAAAGCTACAAAGTTAGCTTTACATATTGCTTTAGCCACATCATACAAGTTTTGGTATGTGTACTTTCATTACCACTTGGCTCTAGATTTTTTTTTCTATTATAACTTTTTTTTTAAATTGCAGTATAGTTGTTTTGCAATCTTGTGTTAGTTTCTACTGTACAGTGAAGTGGAGTTTCCTGTGCTATACAGCAGGTTCTCATTAGTTATCTATTTTATACCTATTAGTGTATATATGTCAATCCCATTTTCATATTTCTTTTATTTTCTTTTTAACCCATGGATTTAATTTTCCATTTTCAACTTTTAAAAAAACCTTTTTCTTAACTTTGTTTAAATTATTGTTGATTTCTAATTTAGTAGCATTATGAAAAGACAGCATGGTTTGTATAATAACAATCCTCTGTGTTCGATTACATAAACAGTTTTTCCAAATATTTCATGTGTGGTTTAAAAGAAAAATATATTCCCTGCTTGGTGGCTGCAGCATTCTATATCAATCTAACAGGTCAAACTTATTAACGGTGTTTTTCAAATTTCTCATGTTCTTCCTGATTTTCTTTTGCCTGCTTTCTGAGTTCTCTTCAGTTTCTTGAGAAAGGAATGTTAAAATCTTCCATTCTGTGGATTTGTCAATTTCTCCTTGTAATCCATCAATGTTTACGCAAGTTCATGATTGTTATTTCTCTGGGGTGAATTTATTGTGTTATGTACTGTCCTCTGTTATTTCTGTTGATGCTTTCGGCATAAATTCTATTTTGTCTGATATTAATGTTGCTATACCTACTTCCTCTTGGCTATTATTTTTTGTATGTCTTTGTATATCCTTTTATATTAACTTCTCTCTATAATTTTGCCTTAATTGTTAATCTCAGAAACAGTTTTTATGTGTAGCTTCATTTTCATTTTTATTATAACCTGAAAATCTGTCTTTTTAATAATTGAGTTTAAACTTTTACATTCTTTGTAATTTATATGCATTTGACCTCTTTCTGCCATCTTAAGTTTTTGTTTTTCCTATTTAGCATTTTTTGTTTGCTTCTTTTATACTTCTTTGCATAGTTTTCTTTGTTTTTTTTTTTTTTTTTATAAGTTTATTTATTTATTTAGGCTGTGTTGGGTCTTCGTTTCTGTGCAAGGGCTTCCCCTAATTGCGGCAAGCGGGGGCCACTCTTCATCGCGGTGCGCGGGCCTCCCACCATCGCGGCCTCTCTTGTTGCGGAGCACAGGCTCCAGACGCGCAGGCTCAGCAGTTGTGGCTCACGGGCCCAGTCGCTCCGCGGCATGTGGGATCCTCCCAGACCAGGGCTCGAACCCGTGTCCCCTGCATCGGCAGGCAGACTCTCAACCACTGCGCCACCAGGGAAGCCCCATAGTTTTCTTTGGATTGATCAAGTTTTATATATTCCTACTTCTGTCCACTGTTTTGAAAGACAAAATTCTATTTGTATTACCTTTTAGTATTCTTAAATTTTTAACATGTGCATCCATTTAATCTAAAGTTAATCAATTTCTCTATTTCCTCTCAACAATGCAGTGGCCTTAGATGGCTTTAAATCTAATCTGCCCCTCTTCCCATCTTCCTGGTTATTGTGGTCTAGTGGTTTAATCCCACAGTGTGTATAGTCCTCTCCCCACCCCTGCAATTAGTCATCATTGTTATTTCCACTTTTTTTTTTTCTTTTTTACAGTCAAAATTTATTTAACTTTACCAAGTTCTTATCTCAACGTTGCCTCTTGCATACCATTCTATACTTCTGTGTTCATTTTCTTTGTACTGATAATTTTTTCACGGAAGGTCTAGAGTTGTAATACTCCAATCTTGTGGGTAGTTTTGGTTTTGTTTTGAAAGTGTCTTTATTCATGTCCCACTTGAGAGATAATTTATCAAAGTATAGAATTCTAAGTCGATATTTTCCCCTCAGTGTTTTGTAAATTATTACTCCACTGTCTTTTCATCTCAATTGTTCCTTATGGGAAATCTCTTTTCAGTCTGCCATTCTTTTGCAGGTAATTTATTTTCTCTCTTGGAGACTTTCAGTCTGATCTTTTTGTCTTTCATGTTGTGCCTTTTCATTATAATGTGTCCAGGGATAGTCTGTTTTATATATCCTACTTGGAATTCAGTGTGCTCGTTAATCTGAAGACTCATCTCTGTTTTCATATCTAAAGGTTTCTCAGTTGTTTTCTCCACAAATCTATTTTAAAGTAATTATTGAGCACTTATTGTGTATCAGGAATGCTTCCAGGTGCTAGAGATATAGAAATGAGCATAAGAGACAAAATCCCCTACCCTGATTATTGAGTCCCTCATACTCTGTGTTCTCTCCTTTTGAAATACCCATTAGGCAAATGTTGAACCTTCTCATTTTATCTTCTATGTCTTCTTCGTCTGAGATTTCTCTTTCATACTACAGTTGACGCTTGAACAATGTGCGAGTTAGGAGTGATGACCCTCTGTGCAACTGAAAATCTGTGTATAACTTATAATTGGCCCTTCATATATGCAGTTCTTTTGTATCTGCAGTTCCTCCAAGTCCGTGGTTCCACATCTCCCAGATTCAACCAACTGAGGACCGTGTAGTACTGTAGTATTTACTGTTGAAAAAAATCTGCGTATAAGTGGACCCTCATGGTTCAAACCCATATTGTTCAAGGGTCAACTATATATATCTCTTTATCTCTCAGTTATATTCTGAGTGATTTTTTAATTCTATTTTCCAGTTTATTAATTTTTTTCAACTGCATTTGGTCTACTATTCAACCCATCCACTGTTTTTTTTTTTAAATTTAATGTCTATATATTTTTATTTATTTAATTATTTTTGCTGTGTTGGGTCTTCGTTTCTGTGTGAGAGCTTTCTCTTGTTGCAGCGAGCGGGGGCCACTCTTCATCGCGGTGCGCGGGCCTCTCACTATTGCGGCCTCTCTTGTTGCGGAGCACAGGCTCCAGACGCGCAGGCTCAGTAGTTGTGGCTCACGGGCCCAGTTGCTCCGCGGCATGTGGGATCTTCCCAGACCAGGGCTCGAACCCGTGTCCCCTGCATTGGCAGGCAGATTCTCAACCACTGCGCCACCAGGGAAGCCCTAATGTCTATATATTTTTATTTCTAGAATTTCTATTTGGTACTTGATATCTACCTGTTCTTTTTCTTTTTTTAATATTATCTCTTTGCCTTTTAATTTCTAGTCCTTTTTATGTCTTTCAGTATTTTAAACATATTGTAGTTTTAGATTATTTGTTATTTCTGCTTTTGAATTTTTAAATTACGATTCATTTTCTCTTGTGTCTTGCATCTTCATTAGGAGTTGTTTTCTGTAGAAATCCTATCTACCTCAGGATTGCTAGCGTATCACTATAAAGTGATTTCACATTTGCTCCTGCTGATCCTCTCTGGGTTTTACCCATTCCAAATTAGCCTTTTTGTTAATGTCTTGGCATATAGGCCCTGTATAACCTGAAAGTATGCATTTAAACCTTGTTCCTGTATTGTGGTGTAAGCCTGGATTTCAGATTTTTTTAGGTCACTCATTTTCTACTCTTTGCTCAAGCAGATGACAAGCTTTCTTAGGGTTTCCTCAGACTGGCAAGTGATGTTCCTCTAGAACTCTTCCACTTATGAAGTAGGCCTTTATGACCTCCAGCTTTATGTAATTGCTTTACTGACAGCTCCTGGCATCAGGTGGCCATTACTGGACTCCCCTCACTGCATGCATGTCATTAAAGTCTCAGCCGCCAGCCATTTAGGCCTCTAACTGGTCTGGATGGTTCCATGAGGCCCTTAGCTTCAGCTTCCACTGATTGATCTGCTTTGACTTCCCTCTTTATTTCTGGTATCTGGAGATTTCTGTTTTATCTATGTTTTTTGTGGTAATATTTGTTGTTATAGTTTTGTTCAGTGTTTTGAAGTGTTTGGATTGGAAGGGGTCATTTCTTATGTCAACTCAACCTGTCGTATTGACTGAAGTTTTTAACTACTGATTTTAAAGTTTATATGTAAAGTAGAATACAAGTAAGTAAATGCATCTACATTAGCCCCTGGATGTGAAATCCGCTGCTACTGAATGAATGCAGCAGAGAAGAGGCCCTAACAGTACAGTGGGCTAACACCAGCATCACAGGGGGACTCTGCACTGTGGTATGGTGTCTCGCTCAACATCTGGCCACATGTTCTTAGTCCAGAAGAGATCTGAATTTCCTAAACACCATTCCAGTCCCCAAATGCTGTCCTTTAGATTCTTTATAGTAGATTAAAACCTTCTCACAATCAACCAGCATCCTAACTCATACCGATGTTGAGAAGAAAAGCCTTTATGGAGAGGTTCCTGTTCCCTTTGGTCATGGAGATGATGTTCTCTCTCCCCTGGCATGTGTGTTTACTTGTGTCTCTAACAGTGCAGAGAGGTTTACATTGAACAATTGATTCTTTACTTGTGGCTGATAGCATCTCTGGGAATGTTGATCGAGATCAGCAGAGCCTGTTTATAATGTTTAAAGAAATCTATATAGACATATCTTTCCTGTATCCTCCCAACAAATTCTGTTAATTTAAGGAAACCAAACCAGCAGTCATCTTTGGCCGTCGTCTCTGGCCCTCACATCTATGTGATAATGGAAAAGAAATGGACTTAGGAGTCAAGCAGATCTGGGGTTGAATCCAAGCTTTGCCACTAACTTAGATGTGTGGCTCACTGTGTTCAGGCTGCTATAACAAAATACCGCAGACCAGGTGGCTTATTAACAATGGAGATTTATTTCTCACAGTTCTAGAGACTGAAGTCCAAGATCAGGGTGCTGGCATGGTTCTGGTGAGAACCCTCTTCCAGGTTGCAGATGGCCAACTTCTGTCTGTGTGATTGCATGGTAGAAGGGGTGAGCTAGCTCTCTGAGGCTTCTTTTATAAGAATCCCTATCATGAGGGCTCCACTTTCATGACCTAATCACCTCCCAAAGGCCCCACCTCCTAATACCATCACCTTGGAGGTTAGGATTTTGACATATGAATTTTGGGGAGACACAAACATTCAGACCAGAGCAGTGGCTTTGGGCAAGTTACTTAACATCTCTGGGGCCAAGTTTCCTTTTCCATAAAACAGTGATAATAAAACCTACCTCAAAAGGTTGTTCCGAAGATTAAGTGAGATAACAGGGAATGACATGGGCCACGTGCTTGGCATATGTTAATGCTCACAAATGTTAGTTTCCTCCCATCATCTCCCTTCCCTTGCATTGGTTCTTCTGAACCAGGATTGTGCTTCAGAAGTTCTAATCAGAGAGACCTCTGGGGAGAGGCCATGGGTACGTCTCCCAGTATATTATGTTTTCTTGGTAATCAGTTTAGGTTTCTCTTGGATGAATTTCCACCATTTTTATTTTGCATCTGTACCACTTCTTCATAGCCCTCCCAGCCTACAGATCAACCTTTCTATCGAATAACTATGTTATTACTTAAGAACCATGCCTCTCTTAACCAGAAATATCTCTTTGCTTTATTTGTTGGTGCTTCTGTTCTTTAAGGAGATAAAAACCTTTCATTTCATTTTTGAATATAACCTTTTAAATGCAAAGACCTCAGAGAGTGTACATAAATAACAGAACTACTTCTGGGACTAGGTTTTCCCAAGAGGGGTCATGAAGGTCCTGAGTGATTGAGGGGTAGGTGGGGTTAGGGAATTGACAAAGAAGAGGCCGCCATAGTGGATAGAAAAACTGAAGCTACTTCTTAAGGATTTCACAAGACGTAAAATCTGCCTATTTTAGAACAATCATTTATCCAGGCCTGTGGAATCTGTATTTGGCCCAGAGCTTTTTTATGTGCCTTATCAGAAATAATAATAATGATAGTTATGACTGTTCTTAAGTAGAGGAAAAGGACATCATGAAAACAGAACATAATTGGAATTATGGATATGCTTCCATATAAATGTCTGTGGCTCAGAGCACAAAAATAACTTTTCCTGCAGAGCTAAGCCAAGAGTTTCATGGAAGCGGCATTGAGAATCTAATTTAAAACAGCCGTGGCCCAGAAATTCAGAGTTGGGGCTGACACATTGGCCTCTGTTCATCCCTTTGAATGTTTTTTGTTTTTTTTTTCCCCTAGCTCATGATAACTCATATTCAGGCCAATTTGGAGGCCTTAGAAAATGGTAATTGATGCCATCAACCTTGCTTTTGTTGGCCTCAGTTTACTGTTAATACAAACATAGAGAGATGTTTTAATCTCAGATCTTTACAACTGAGAACCCCGCCCCCCTCCTCCCGCTGTGCAGCTCCAGGCCTGTTGCTAGTTTGTGGCTTGAAGCAGAACCTTGTAAACTTTGTGAAAGTCCCTGGTGTCGCTGCTAGTCGTGGCTGCAGTGGAAGGTGCCTAGTTGGGGTCATTCTAGGTAGCACACGGGTGGTCAGGTGTTCCTGATTCTCAGAAAAATTATCACGGGGGAGGGTGGGGAATAGCAGTCAGGCTTTCCTAGGAACTGGGTGATAATCTGAGAATCTTCCAATTCCAAGAAGGCTCAGACCTGCCTAGATGAACATTTTTCCCTCATAAGGAAGGAAATTATTTTAGGGTTTCCACCTCATCCTCCCTTCATTCGTCTTTGACTCTAAACTCCCAGTGAGAATGGCCCTATACCGCACCTGATGGGGTACCCGGCTTGCGACAGCCCCCTGCTTGTCGAGATGTGCTTCATCCCCACCCACACGTTCCCCTCTCCAGCCGGATGCTCCTACTTATCCATTCACACGTGCCCATCCGCATGCACGCATAGGCTCTCACCAGCTCTGGGTGGAACCCGGCTGCAAAGTCCCCCGCTTGTGGCCTGCTTGCTGTTGGTCTGGCCGGAGGGGACACCTTTCCCAGATCCTCACAAGAGCACTGTGTGGGCCCCCGAACTGCATCGTGCCTACAGAGACCCGCAGAATCTCACCACCTGAGACAGGTGCTGGCTCTTTCATTGGTTTCCTAGTCTGTCTGTGCTCTTCATCCTCTGTTCCTGTGGAGAGCTGGTTCCTTTAATCCCATCCCTCCTGGAACTTTTCTGTTTGTCCTATTTCTGACTTGTTGCCTTGCTCCGACCTGACTTATTCATGCTTCTGGGACCCGACCTTACTTTGTGCAGGGCTTGTCCGTCCCCATCCCCTTTTGGTAGATGTGGCTCATGCAAGCAGCCAACACTTACGGAGCAGCTGTTCTGTTCGAGGCTCCTGCACACCACGACTGGTGGTGATGCGACGGCCAACATCACTTTTCTGGTGCCACCACGTCACTGTGGAGAATGACGAAGGTGACGTGGTTCTGCACAGTTTTGTGGAAATTGCCCCAGGCCACGAGAGATGTACGGGAAAACAATCTCTTCTCTCTTCTAATATTTCAGCCTTTAACACTACGTGTGTATAGGCAGGAACCATCAGGTTCAACCCTGGTTTCTTTCTTGGATTCCTGCCAGAGCTTCCTGTCTGGTTTCCCTGCCTCTGGCCTCACCCCTTCCACTCCATCCTCCCCTGTCAGAACTTTCTAAAATTCGTATCTGATCCTGTTTATTCTTTCTCTAAAATTCTTTCACCGCATCCTGTTGCCTTTAGGATAAAATCAAACTCCTCAGCATGCTACAGCAGGGCTTCTGCACCTTACTCACCCATCTGCCTCTTTTGCCGTGTCACCCGCACGAACTCCTGGCCGCAGCCACGCCCACCTACCTGCAGCATCAGCTTCTCTGCCGCCTCCCTGGGTTTACACACACACTCGCCTCTCTCCACTCTGTTCTGCCTGATCAACTTATATCATCCTTCAAGATTCATCTCAGAAGCCCACTCTTCCTGAGGCCTTTTCAAACCACCAGTACCAGCAGCTTTATGCCTATCAAAACTATGGACATTACCACCATCTCTGGCACCGATCTTAATGAAGCATCTGGCTTAATTAAGTACTGCAATACCCTGCATTGGGCTTTATCACATTAACATGACATTTGAGAATTGTCCCTGCTAGACAGAGACTGCCCTGGGGTAACAGACTGTGACTTTTTCACTTGCACCAGTGCACAGCGTAGTGTTAAGGGTGCTCAGTTATCATATTGTTGAGTGAATGTCAGCATGCATGAAAGAATTAACTAATTCACACACACACACACACTGCGTGTGCACACAGCAGGATGTAGAGCCATATGGAAACTTACTTCAACTCTTACTGGGATATTTACAAAGCACATAGTAGGTGCTCAGTGAATATCTGTTGAGTCAAAGAAAGAATGAATGCACATACACACAGACTATGGAAAATTTACTCCAAAATGTACCCTGAGCTGCAGTGTAGCCTCGCTTCCTCTCAACTGCAGTAGAGAGAATGTGGGACTGGAAAACCAGAGATTAGAGTTCATGTTCATCTTCTTGACTACGTTAGCTGTGTGCATCACTTTACCTAGTTGGACCTCTGTCTCCTCATCTGTCAAATGAGTTGTTAGAAAAGATATTTAATGCTTATTGAACATTCTAGATTCAATATTTATCAGAAGGCTTAAAGTCAAATGACCAGCTGCTTTCCATTAAGTGGCATGAATTTGGGACTTATATTTTTTTGGCCTCATCATGGAGCATGTTCATGATAAGCCCTGGGAACCAGGCAGAGCAGCAAAACCGAGACCATGAGATGGACCAGAGTTTGCCCAAACTATGGCAGAAGGCCAAGACCTAGTTATAAAGCAAACACAGAGCTAGGGGTTGTGGCCGGGATGGGATGCCCTGAGCAAGGCAGGGGCAGCCGTCAGCGTCTGATGGCAGTCTGAGGTCCGAGCTGGCTGGAGATAACCAGGAAAGAAGCACTGACAGGGAATGGATAGCGTGCTTTCAGGGGTGTGCTGAAAACGTGCCCCTCGCTGGAGAGTCAGGAAAACCCAGTGTAAGTCATCAAGACCAGCTGTCTTAAGTTGTCTGAAGAATGAGTAGGTGAAAAAGTGTTTAGACTTAGCCTGTGTCCCTGCCAGAGCATGGATGGAAGCCAGGAGGAGGTTAATTTGGGGTTAATAGGAGGGAGAAAAGTTTAATTCTGTCCAAGTGGTAATGAGATGAACTCACTTATAAAGTAATGAGGTCTCCATTACTGCAAGAGTGTCCGCAGCAGCTACATAATTCCTCAGACGAGATGTGGTATTAAAGATTCCCCGTTTGTGAAGATCGGACTGGAGGATGTTTAAAGTTTTTCTTTTTCTGATTCTAAGAGAGGCTTTGCTTCTCATGTCTTCCCCAAATCTTGTTTAGGGAAACACTTCCGGATTTCATAGCCCTTCCTTTTGTGACGTGATCTCAGCACACCCCACTGTGATCAGCTTGTGACCAGCCTTTTTTGGGAACTCTTTGGTGTTTGAATGTCCTACTTAAAGTGGGGCACCCTGAATGGGACCTCCTGTGCCAGGACGTGGCTTGGCCAGGGCCTCTCCAGGGACATTCCGCAATTATGACAGGTAGTGGACCTCTCAATTTCTCATCTACCTTCTCGCTCTGTGCTGAGCTGTAAGAGTGAACAGCAGCGAGCCTCGGCTTCTGGTGTGTCCTGCGCCACCTCAGGTGATGCACAGACTTCATTTCCTTCCGCCTCAGAGGTGGATTTCAGATGTCTCTGTGGTCAATCTGCTCATCTTGACACTGACTCTTAGGCTGGGGGGAAACTTTCTGTACTGGGATCTTCCATGGCATTCCATTCCTACACTCTCAAGAGCCTCACATTTCACCCCAAATGCTTTCTCTCTCTGGTGTTTGTTTCTTTTCCCCTTTCTTTTTTCTTCTTCATTTCTTCTTTCCCGCTGAGGACTGTGACATTTCTACTTGCGCAATGTTTTTGTTTTCAAATTCTTTGCCCTCCTTGTATCCTGGTGAATAAGAATGTGGGTGGCTTGTCAGCTCCATTGTGCATGTGAAGAAAAATGCCCAGACAAGTTAAGTGATGTGCTTAATTTACTGGCAGAGGCAAAGAGGCTGGAACCGGGTTTCCTGACTTCCGTCCCAGCCGCTGTCCTGTCCCAGAGATCACACTGCGTGTGCTAATAGCACTGTAGTCACAAAGAGCATCAAGTATTTCTGTGTGTGTGTGCTCACTGTACCAAAAGAATTCACCCAGGGACCAATCCCAGGCTTTAGAGACTCAGTCTGTGAGCACACTGAAATAAACTAACAAGAATGACAAGAGCTAAAGAACTTATGGAGTGCTTCATATTTTTCAAAGAAACTTTCAGGTCTGTCACCTTATGTGATGCTCCCCAAAGCCCCTTGAGGTGGAAGACCCCAGGTGAGCCTCATTTTGCAGGCCAAGGTCACAGGTAGAGTCCAGGCGTGAGCTGTGGGGAGGAGCCCCTGATCAGACACCCTGGCTCCTGGTCCACAAATCTTCCATGTGTTTGTGCTTCTGGAAAATCAGGGCAAGGGGATGAGTTGTTTCCATCTGGTACCAAAGGCAGTGGAGACGCTGGGGGCAACCTAGGGTTCTGGGCTTGGCAGTTGGCCCAAGAAGTGGCCTCATGCTATGTTTGGAGGTGGGATCTGGGCCAGGGGGCTAGGGCAGGGGCAGGGGGTCAGGCCGTGGCCCTGGAGGTCAGGCCAACTCTATCTGAGTGGGTTGGGAGAATATAAGGCCAGGTGGGAGGAAGTGTGCAGGTTGGGGTGTCGGTTGTTAAGATGTGGGGAGGGCTTCCCTGGTGGCGCAGTGGTTGAGAATCTGCCTGCTAATGCAGGGGACACGGGTTCGAGCCCTGGTCTGGGAAGATCCCACATGCCACGGAGCAGCTGGGCCCGTGAGCCACAACTACTGAGCCTGCGCGTCTGGAGCCTGTGCCCCGCAACGGGAGGGGCCGCGATAGTGAAAGGCCCGCGCACCGCGATGAAGAGCGGTCCCCGCACCGCGATGAAGAGTGGCCCCCACTTGCCGCAACTAGAGAAAGCCCTCGCACGAACCGAAGACCCAATACAGCCAAAAATAAATAAATAAATAAATAAATAAAGTAGCTATACAATTAAAAAAAAAAAAAAAAAAAAAAAAAGATGTGGGGAAAGGGGTGGCTTTCTAGGATCTGGTAGATATGCTAGCTGGGGGTTCCAAAGTGTGAAGAGCGACCCGCTTGCACCAAATGTGAGTCTTGTTGCAATCTTGTGTTATTCGGCCATTTATTCAGCAGTATCAGCAAGCACCTACTGAACATAAATAAATCTCTTACATAGTTAGGGCTTTTCTTATGAAGACCTCATATATGTGTGCGTTTGTATCTGTATCTGTATCTATAGCTATCTACATCTCTCTCTAGATCTCATATATATTTATTCTTATTAATGCACATAAACAAACCATGGGGATACATAGTATTTTCCTCCATTCATGGATTAGGAAACTAAGGCCCAAACAGGGTAAATGGTTTGTCCAAATTCCTATAGTGACTTAGAAACTGAGCCAAGTCCCAAATCCATGTTTTCTGAGTTCTTTCACTGGTACTTATAACTGCTTTCCACATAGTAAGCAGTTCCTAACCTTCAGGGTGTAAGTATGCTTTGAAGAGAAATAGAGAAAAACACCTTCGTGGTTATTACCCAGGGTTTCACTTTATCTTTAGAGGCTGGAAAACCTAAATGCAGAGTTGAAATGCAATCTGAGCCCTTCTTATTAAACCCTCAAATGGGCATTTGCAGAGGTGGCATTCACTCTTTTTTTTTTTTTTAATTTAATTTTATTAAATTAATGTGTGCTTGTGTACTCTACCTATATGTTTCCATGTTCCTGTCTGTCATGATGAAAGTAAGTTTATTCCAGTATTTTATCCACAGAAAGCTCATAGACTTTTTTTTTTTTTTTTTTTTTTTTTATTTATTTAAGTTTTGGCTGTGTTGGGTCTTCGGTTCGTGCGAGGGCTTTCTCTAGTTGCGGCAAGCGGGGGCCACTCTTCATCGCGGTGCGCGGGCCTCTCACTATCACGGCCTCTCTTGTTGCGGAGCACAGGCTCCAGACGCGCAGGCTCAGTAATTGTGGCTCACGGGCCCAGCTGCTCCGTGGCATGTGGGATCTTCCCAGACCAGGGCTCGAACCTGTGTCCCCTGCATTGGCAGGCAGATTCTCAACCACTGCGCCACCAGGGAAGCCCGCATTCACTCTTTAAGTCAACCAGGTACAAGTCCTCTTCTTCGATTTGGAGTTAATGTCTGTGCTCTGGCGTATCCTGACCTGGGTCGGGCTCCCTAGTTGAATGGCCAAATGGAGCAGTGCAGCAGGAAGAATGGACTGGTTTCCTTGGTGAAGTGGTTACGGGTGAGAGGGCTGGGGTCATCGTGCCACCAATCTGGGTCCTCCTGCAGTGAAGGAAGTTCGCTATCCCAAAGCTCCCAGGGCTGGAATATGCAACTCAGCTCACAGCTCAGGTCTCCTTCCCTACCCCCACGGCCTGCTCCATGACCATGGGCTGAGCCCCTCTAAGCCCTGCGCCTGCCCCTGTAAAGGGCACATGAAGTTCTACTGCCCTGAGCCCTGGGATTTGGGCCCAACAAGCTGAGCAAGGCTGACTCCAGATGGTGAAGCCCCTGCTAAGGCTGCCTAGGTCAGGTGGGTGCTTCGCTGGAGACTGAGCTTCCTGGGAAGCCTGGGCCTGGCCATGAATTTTCTTTCCCTTGTCAGAATGTTCTTCTGCCCCACCTCCCCACCCCTTTTCCTTTCCAGCCAGAAGCAGCTGTTCTCCTGTGCTTTCATTGGCACAGTTCTTGCCCTACGGGTAGCCTATAAGAAACTCTGGGATGAGTCAGAACCTGGCTTCAGCATCAGGTACATTCTTCACTCATTCACTGAACATTTATTGGACCTATCAGTCTGTGCCAGGGCAAGGCACCCAGCCCTGAATAAGATCCTGCCGGTCCCTGCCCTGGGATTGCTCCAGCCTAGAATGGAGACCCCGGGAGACACCCAGCCCGCTGTGACAAGTGCTGTTGCGAGCTCCTGGCCAGTCACCTACTCTGGGGGGTTAGTGTCCTGGTGCTCTGTGTTTCCGTCACACTCTCCGGACCCCGACATCTACCTTGGGAGCCTTGCTCTGCTGCCCTAGAGCCGCATCGTCCTTGCTCCGATTGTCTACAGCTGCAGAAAATCACTCCAAAGCGTAGAGGTTTTCATCGATGGATGAATGGATAAAAAGAATTTGGTATACACATACAATGGAATATTTTTCAGCCCGAAAAAGGAAGGAAGTTCTGGCACGTGCGTCAGCATGGATAAACCTTGAAGGCATAATGCTAAGTGAAATAAGCCTTTTGTGACAAGAGGACAAATGTATGATTCCACTTATATGAGGTACTTAGAGTCATCAGATCCATAGAAGCGGAAAGTAGAATGGTGGTTGCCAGGGGCTGGGGTGGGGGGCATGGGAAATTAGTGTTTAATGGGTACAGAGTTTCAGTTTGGGAAGATGAAAACATTCTGGAGATGGATGGTGGTTGCACAACAATGTCAGTGTACTTAATGTCACAGAACTGTACACTTAGAAATGGTTAAAAGGGTAAATTTTATGTTTATGTATATTTTACCACAAAAAAGTGTAGAGGCTTAAAACCACTATTTAGTATTCTCTCTCCTGGTTTGTGGGTTGCCTGGGCTCAGCTGGGTGGTTTTTGGTTAGGGTCTGTCATGTTGCTGTGGTCAGATGGTGATGGGGGCTGGAATCACTGAAAGCCCAGGGGGCTGGATGTCCAAGGTGGCGCCTCAGTGCGGCACCTCCATGGCCTGGGCGTCTTATGTGGTGGCTCAGGGCTCCAACAAGCAGGAAGTGGCAGCGTCTGGGTCAGCTCAGGCCCAGCGTTGTCACAATGTCACTTCTGCCACGTTGTATTGGTTAGAGGAGCAAAAGGCCCACCCTGATTCAAGGGGAGGGGAAAGAGAGCCCCCTCTCAGTGGGGGAGGGACAAGGTGACCTTTCAGAAGGGCATTAGATGGGCGATCTTGCTGTGGCCATCTTTGGAAAACTTCCAGCCTGGGCATGGTTGCAGGAGTCCTAAGGTGTTTAGGTAGGAAGGGGTCTTCAGGGAGGCACATACTTCTCTGCAGACTCCTTTTTAGGAGAATTCATCTTCATAAATTGCTAGAGTCTGAAGGGCCCTTGAAACCGCTTGCTAGCAGGGACTTGTTGTAAATTACAGAGCAGGGAGAAGCAGAGCTGGAACCAAACCTCCCCAACACTGGCCCCCTGGCTCCCAGGCTGGGCAAGCAGCTGTGGGGACCGTGAGCAGTAGTACAGAGATCTGGTGCAGCGATGGGTGTGGCGGGAGAGCGGAGCCCTGGGTGGCGTCCATTGGAGACCCAACGTCTTAGAGGCCGGTGAGCCCCTTGCTGTGCTGGCTGGTTCTCGCAGGAGCACATGGGCCTCGCCGGGCAGGGCTGTGCAGAGGCACCTGGGGCGCTTTGTGAGGATGCTGGAAGTTACTCATTTCCATGAAGACTCTGAGTCAGGATGAAGGATGTCACTCTGCTATAGGCTCAAGTGCCCAGGTTGAGACTTAGAGACCCCTAAGTTTAAATATAAGCCAACACCCATGGCTGAGAGTGTCATGTGGCAATTCCATTCATTCATATCCACTTACACATTTCTGATCAGACTTTGCTCTCAGTGCAAAATTCTTTGTAAAGCCTTTAATGGCCTTCGAACTGTGATAAAATTAACAAATATTTTGCACACACTCCCTTTGGACTTAGAGACACAAGTATTAGTTTTGTGTGTGATATCTGCATTTGAGACTAAGAGCCCAAATAAATGTTGATCTATACTTGGTTTGTAAATAGGACCTTACTAAATGATTTTTAAAAATCTTTCCCTATTCTTGGAATTGCTCAAGTTTTGCATATTTGTACACACGTACATTCATGGAATTCCCAACAGTGGTGAGAATCGAAACAAACATGCTGTGCCCTCTGTACGTCAGTGCTTCCTGCCTCTGTATTCCCACTGATGTGGACATTGCCCGGTGAGCTTGGTGGTCAGCAGTAGCCTCGGACTAGCCATGGATAAACCAAAATGCATTTGATTTGGAGAACGCAAACAGCCCTGATCACCTCTGAGGTCATCTCCGTGGCTTGTGGCCCAGTTTGGGCAGCCAGAGAGACCTGCCACAGCGATGTTCAGGGTGTGTGTGACTGGATTTTGTGTCTGCGTAGTGGAGTGAATGCAATCAGGTGGGAGAAATTCCCTTATGCTGGTGTCAACTGGCATGTGATGCAAATGCACAGACACATGGGCAGAGGGTATGATCACTGTTGCCTGATCTGCTGCCCCTTGTCTCTGCCCAAGCAGATGCCCCCTCCCCAGGAAGCCTCTTGCCCTTGAGCCGGGACTTTCCTCTCCAAACCTCCCGTTGCACATTAGTGCAGGAGAGTGGGCACATTCTGCCTGTCATTTGTGGCTTTCTCTGGTCTTTCCTTCTAGGTTATAAGTACCTTAGTGTTGTTGAACACAAGTTCATGTGCCCAACACACAGTGAAGCCAAACAAACCAAAACATTGGAGTTTGGAGGGGAGAAAGGTTTATTGCAAGGGCCATACAAGGAGAACGGGGCAGCTCATGCTTAAAAGACCTGAACTCCCCGATGGGTTTCAGGAAAACATTTTTAAAGGCGAGGTGAGGGAAGGGAATCACAGGGTGTGTGATCAGCTCCTAAACAGTTCTCTCTTTGGTTGTTGATGAAGTAACAGGACAGTGTCATAGGGGTTAACATTATCAATCCTCAAGCTCTAGTAGGTCTGGGGACTATGTGCTCATGGTCATTAAGTAGTTAACTTCTTCCATTTGGTGGGGGTTTTAGCAACTGTAAAACAACTCAGGAAATGTGCATTAGATACAGTTATCTAGGTACTTCAAGGAGGAGCTAGAGATTCTGTGACTGCCATATGACTGATTTACTGTTTAAATTGTTACCAGTTCTTCTGGCCCAACTGCAACTTTTGTCACTACCTGTTCACATCCTTTCAATCATTAATTATTGAACCAGGCTTCTGTGACTCTAGGGAGGCCTGGGATACTACAGCTTTTATACAAACAAGAGGCAGGCAGAGGACATGGCAGGAGGGGTCGGTTGCAGGAAGGCCCCATAGGTTACATTAGGAGCAGGAATCCATAGTAATAACAGCCTCGACTTATGATCTCCCCCATGCACCTACCATTTTATAGATGCACATACTTAGTTTGTTCTGGCTGCCATAACAGGACAGTACACTACACACTGGGTGGCTTCAACAACAGAAGTTTATTTCTTACAGTTCTGGAGGCTGGAAGTCCAAGATCAAGGTGTCGGCAGGTTGGGTTTCCTCTGAGCCCTTTCACCTTGGCTTGTGGACAGCTGCCTTCTCTCTGTGTCCTCATATGGCTTTTTCTTTGTGTGTTCGAGTCCCTGATATCTGTGTGTCCTGATCACTTCCTGTAAGGACACCATTCACATTGCCTCAGGGCTTACCCCAATGGCCTCACTTTAACTTAATTACCTCTGTAAAAACCGTGTCTCCAAATACAGTCACATTGGGAGGTACTGGGGGTTAGGGATGACTTTCGGGGGGATATAGTTCAGCCCCGAATAAATCCTAAAAGTTAACTATTATCATCCCTGTTTCAAGCCTGGGGAAACTGAGGCTCAGGGAGTTAAAGTAACTTGCCCCAGGTCACACAGGTAGTCAGTGGCAGGACTGGGATTCACAGTCTAAACCCTTCTTTCCCCACCAGACGACCAGTGACTCAGGTCTTAATCTGTGGTCTGCAGTGTGCTCCACCCAGGACCCAGCACTCAGAAGGCATAGTAACTTATTCACTGAATGAATGAGCAGGGTGTGTGGGACAAGAATTTGTACCAGAATGTTTGGCAGACGTTCCCCAAAGTCCAGCATCCAAGGGTCGAGATCCTGCATCTCTTTTGGCATATGATGGTCCTTAACTTCTCATACATGCTATTCCAATCTGAACTCAGTGTGATTAGTGTGTGGGAAGGAATCACATTTTAAAGCGTTAAATAGCCTTTCTGGGCCATTTAGCTACTGCCTCCTCTCAAAACACTAGAAGCAATTACATGGTAATTAAGAAAAATTACTTGACCAATTTTCATAGCAAAGTGGTTGACTTTGGTTTTCCCCCCACTAAATATTGAAGTCCAGAGAGAGACTCTCTTTATAGTTCTTTAAACTACCAGGACTTTCTGCTTATCTTCAGGAGGTCCTGTGGGCCTGGGGCAGTGGGGGGAGAGAAAAAGGAGGAGATTTGTATATTTAAGATGCGGGATCTGAGCCAACCCCCTGCAGCTACAGCTAACTATATCCCACATCTTTTTCATGGTTTCCTTTGAGAACTCAGAATCCAAATCCAGGAGCTGCCATCTAATAACCACAGGGCCTCCCACCCAGCCCTGCCCTGGGGGCCCCTATGGAGATCATGCCCTCGCTCCTGAGCCTTGCTCTTCCCACTGAGGAACCCACGGGATATAAATACCAGAAGGCAGCCCTGAAAGCGGGCTTTATTTGCGCAGGCCCTTGCCTGCGCGCTGTCCCTGGCCCCGGGTGGGCTGGATTTTTCAGAGAGTGGGAGGCCCTGGGGCCCTTTTGTGTTCCAGAGACCAGGAGGTAGGTAAGGTATGAAGAGGCAGGCAGTTATAAGGCTGCCAGAAATCAGTCCACCCAGGAAACAACACAGCCCCAGAGCTGCAGAAACCCAGGAACTGGAGGGGCGGGGCGGGGGAGGTGGCCAAGATATAGCCCAGACTCTGCCCATGGACCCCCAGGATCCGTGCTCCCTTTGCTTCCAGACTGGCCTCACTCCCACCCCTGTCACCGTTGACCTAATCACCAAACCTGAAGGTCATCTGTCCCGTCTCTATTTTCCTGCCCCTTGCAGCTCTTCAAGGTCCCATGAGGACATGCTTTCTGCCTTTTGGGTCCCTGCACCTCCTGCTTTTACCTTGGCCTCTTCGGCGTGTCTTCCTTTCTCCTTTTCTTTTCCTCCTCCTGTAAAGCGACCCAGTCCTCAGCTTTGGGCACCCTGTGGCCTCTCCCTTTCTCTCCTGCGTTCAACTCTCACTTACCCAAAAAAGACCCCCAATTCTACATGTACTGCTGCCTGTTTTCTCTCCAGGTACCATCCCGTGCTTCAAGCTCCTTGCTGGGTGTTTCTACTTGGATGTACTTCAGACTTGACCGACGTGTGTAAACGCGGCTCCTCTTCCTGCCTCTCCTATGTCTCTACTTTTCTAAGTGCCAGACTTCCCCTTTCCTGTGTTTTCTGGATCACATTTGGTGTCCGAGTCCTGTCAAGTCTTCTTTTAAAATATTCCTTTATTGCCCTCTCTCCTATTCTTTTTTTGTTTTTTTTTTTGAGTTAGATCTATATTTATCAAACTGGAGGGATATCCATAATATATTATTAAGCAGATATTTTAAAAAGCAAGCATCATGTATAGTATGAACCTAAAGCAAAACTTCCATATGTGTACATATATTTGTTTGTATTTATATGAACATGGAAACAGTGTGGAAAAACACATACTGTGCTTTTAACAGAATTACCATAGTGGGATGAAAATAAATGGAAAAGGATTAACTTTTCTTTATGCATTTTTGGATTGTTTCATTTGTTGAAATGAAACAAATGTATAACTTCTGTTTATATTTTTTCTTTTCCATTATAGTTTATTACAAGGTATTGAATGTAGTTCCCTGTGCTATACAGTACAACCTTGTTGTTTATCTATTTTATAATAGTAGTTTGTATCTGCTAATCCCAAACTCCGAATTTATCCCTTTCCCTCCTCCCTTTCCCCTTTGGTAAACATAAGTTTGTTTTCTATGTACGTCTATTTCTGTTTTGTAAATAAGTTCATTTGTATCATTTTTTTAGATTCCACATACAAGTGATAACATTGGATATTTGTCTGACTTACTTCACTTAGTATGATAATCTCTAGGTCCATCCATGTTGCCGCAAATGGCATTATTTCATTCTTTTTTATGGCTGAGTAGTATTCCATTGTGTATGTATACCACATCTTCTTTATCCATTCATCTGTTGATGGACAGTTAGGTTGCTTCCATGTCTTGGCTATTGTGAATCCCTCTCTCCTATTCTGATTCCTGCTCTGGTAGACAGTGTGATGTAGTGGAAAGAGCAGGAGATTTGCGGACCGACACAGGGTTCGATTCTGACCATTTTCTGGTTGTGCAACTTCAGGCAAATCGCCAAATTAAAGCTTCCTATTCACCATGCAGAAAGTAGACACATGCAGGGGGGTGGACACCCGCTCACCACACTCAGCTCACTGATCTCAATATAGGGCAGGATTTCTCAGCCTGGGCACTACTGATACGTTGGGCTGGGTAATTCTTTGCTGTGGGGCCATCCTGTGCAATATAGGATCAATTCAGCAGCATCTAATCACTAGATGACAGTAGCACCTGCCCACCGCTAGTTGTAATGACCAAAAATGTCTCCAGACTCTGCCACACATGCGCTGGGAAATTAAATCGCTCGAGAACCACTCGTATGGAGTGATGCTGAGTCTTGGGTTGTGGGTCCCAGGTTTTCAGGCTTTAAGTTTACAGCCACCAGCCACATGTAGGAAGGGAACCAGCAAGGATAATATTGGAAGGCACGGATAGCTTTTGCTGTGGGTTAATATTTTACACATGGTATTTCCTGTCACAGAGGTGAACTAAATGCCACATGTGTTTGCGATGAAATATTATGGGCTGCAGAACGTATGTATTAATAATACATGCAGTACATGCAGTGGGCACCTCTCCTACGACTTAGGTTGAGAGTGTGCTCTGCAAGGGTTTTCCCTCCACTTAGGGTTTTGTGTTGTCTGTTTCAAATTTTCAGTTTCCCCTTTAAAGGGAAAAATTCTAGAGGAATAGTTTAAATACTTTCATAGCAAACCTTTAAGAAAATTCTTCAAAGATGCATTTTGCACACTCGGCTATCCCTGACTTTGGCTTTGTTTCTGGGATATCTCGATATATCCCGGAATGCAAAGAGGGTATTACAGACTCCCAACCAGACAAAATGAGAGGGAGGTTGTTTTTTTCAAACGCAGCTCCAGCCTGGTTCCAGTATTGCAGTTGAGGAGTCAGGCATTGGGGAGAGTCAGAGAATTCCTTCTTTGGGGGGCAGTCAATGAAACCACACAGAAACTGACATGAAGACATTTCTTTCTCTAGATTATGCAGCGTTGCTGTAGAGCAATAAAGTCACAGGCATAAAGGACTAAATTCAGCCCTCTGGAGAGGCGAGGGCGTTGCTCAGGGTCCAGATGTGTTCATGGAGCTTGAGTAGGAGTCAGCCCGACAGTGACAGTTCGGGCGGGGCTGAGAGCAAGAAGCTGCTGCTAGGTGTCGGTGGCGCTTCCCTGAGCTCTGCTGGATACCTCTTCAGCATCAGTCCTCCCCCAGCGCCTGGCAGAGACAGAGAAGCAAGAGCCTAGAGGTCATCCTAGAGGGTGGGGGTCTCCACAGATGACTCACTGAAGTGGGGACAGAGTCTGCAGCTGCAGACCACCTGGAATGCTGATTTAACAACCAAATGCCTCTAATCTGATTTTGTTTGACGATCGGGGAAAGGTAGAACTTCATATCTACACTTTGTTTGCATGGTTTCTCCAGAAAAGCAAAGGAAAACTGCCAAGAACAGCAGAAGTAGACACTGGAGAATAGAGACGGGAGGGGGATGGCATGGGAGGAAGGACGGATGCAGGGGGTTACGCAGAGTTTGGGGACTTAGACAGTATACCAAGATGGTCACCAGAAGGGAGGGTGGACCTAAATGTATGTGTTGGGCAGCAAGTCTGAATAATTGTTCATCACTAAGGGTGGGATGGGAAGTAGGGCAGGCTGAGATGTGAAAGCTACTCTCAGAATTGACCCAAATTGCTCCTGAGTTGTTGTTCTTGAGAACGACTGTCTCAGAGTTTGTCTTACCCACAGCCTGATGTCCCAAGGCAGACACTTGGGCTGGGCTTGTGGAGAAACAGGCTTTTCTCAGATGAGAACAGCATCCTTCAGTTTAGAGAGTTCCTGGCTCCAGGAAGTGGTGGCTCTTGCCCTGAAGCTTTCCCCTTAGTGAAAGGTGGCATGGTGACACCGGCAAGTCCTTGGATCTGTCGGTACCTCTGGGGTGGTGGATGCTGTCAATCATAGACTTTGGGATCAGACAGACCAGGTCATAGTCCAGGTCTGCCTCTTACTGGCTGTGTGACTTTAGGCAAGTAGATAAACCTCTCTGAGCCTTATTTTCCTTTTCTAAAAAAATGATAATAATATATAAATTTATATTATATCATATTATTATATCAACCCCTCATAGGGTTGTAAGGATTAAATGAGATTATGCACATACAGTCCTTAGCAGACCGGGAGCACCTAGTACTTGATAAATGTTTGTTGTTGTGTTAGGTTAACACAACAACAAACTCTAAATTCAGTGATTCTTTGAACTGGGGAGGGCAGTACAGAGATTTACTTTATGGAAAACTGAAAAGACCGTTTAAAATTATTCAATCAAAAATTTATTGAGGTGCATATTTATGTATGTAGTCAGACATTTGCAGGCAATGTGGAAAATGCCCTAATGGATGAGACATGACCCCTCCTTCTGACTCTCAAAGAATATATGATGATGAAGAGTGGCCCCCACTTGCCGCAAGTAGAGAAAGCCCTCGCACAGAAACGAAGACCTAACACAGCCATAAATAAATAAATAAATAATTTTTAAAAAAAATATATGAATTTTTCCTACAATAACTTGAAAACTTGTATCCAAAAATTCTTTTTGGTGAGGTCATTTTTCCATACCAGTGCTCCTTATTCATAAGGCTTATTGTAAATAATTTGCAATATCATTAATAATATTTAAGGTATTTCTATTGGTAAAAGGTTTACTTTTTAAAATAATTTGAATAAATTTATGACAATCTCCATAATACTTTTATAAGAATTCCAGTATGATTTATTTTTATTTTTTTAATTGAAGTGTAGTTGATTTACAATATTGTGGTAGTTTCAGGTGTATAGCAAAGTAATTCGTTTATACATATATATGTATATATCTATATATATTTTGTCGATTCTTTTCCATTATGGTTTATTACAAAATATTGAATATAGTTCCCTGTGCTATTCAGTAAATCCTTGTTGTTCATCTGCTTTATATGTGTTAGTGTCCATCTGTTAATCCCATGCTCCCAATTTATCCTTCCCCCACCCCTCCCTTTTGGTAACCATAAGTTTGTTTTCTATGTCTGTGAATCTGTTTCTGTTTTGCAAATAAGTTCATTTGTACTACTTTTTTAGATACGTGGTATCATATAATATTTGTCTTTCTCCTGGTGTGATTTCTTCAGTGGAAGAAGGGGGTCAGGTGCAGGAATTGTGTGTAAGTACAGCCTTTCTCACGTTTGTCGTGACCTGGGGCCCTCCTTTGCTGACCCAACACTTAGAATGGTGGTGGTAATTAATTATTTTAGGGCTTCCCTAAGTATTTTGAGAGGTTGTTAAATGCTTCTGAATGCCACTGTCACAGGTGTTGAGGTGAAAGGTTGAAAAACCACTGTCTACCTACAACCTTGTTATTCCCAGTGTAAGCATGTGCATTGACTTTTAATTTGTTCTTAAGTTTACTGGACCCTGATGCTGCTTTGAAAATAGGCAGCTGAAAAGAATGTCTGATAGTCTTAAGGGGAAGCAAACACGCTCCCCTAGAAACCTTCAAACCTCAGAGATTGACTTCTAGAAATTTCCACCATAATACATTTTACTTTTCTCTCTGTGCCTCATTTGGAGTCTTGGTGTCTTGCCCTGTCTGTGAAGTTTGTCTGGAATTGTCTTCTAGGAGTTTCAGGATAATCCAGATTGACTGAAAACAGACCTCTGAAAGGATTAGGGTATGTAAGGTAGGATGGAATCCACAGCTTAGGAGAAAGCCAGGGAGTTGAACCAGGGGAATCTTTGCTTCAGAGGAAGGCAGCTGGGGACTTGGTCCCAGGAGTCCTGGGTTCCCAGCTCTCCACTAACCGGATCCTGACTTTGGAGATGGCATTCCAATGCTCTCGTCACATCTGGATTGTTGTAAAGTTTAAATGAGATGTTGCCTTGAAAGGGCTCTGGAGTGGTAGAATTCAGGGCCCTCTGGGAGGCATAGATTTAAATCCTATTCCATTTGCAATGCAGAAAAAAAAATACTGAGGTTAAATAGGTGTTATTGCTTGAATACTTTTGGATTCCAGTGTCCTGAAGTAGATGGCATGAAGTTGCAGATGATTAAAAGAAGACACGTTCTAGATCCCTTGACTCTGAGCTTTCTCATCCCTCCCTGAGACCCAGTGGGCCTTGGACAGACCAATGCTCTGGACAGGATGTGCGCCCCCCCCCCTTTCCCTGCTTGGGGTGGGGATGGGTCAGGAGGGAAGGAAAGTGCTGGTTGGAATTGATTCTAGTTGTTGACTTTGGGAGAACAGCTTGGGGTTGTGGGTTCTTTGAGACTAAAATAGAAAGATGAGGTTATATAGAGAGGGAAGGGGCAAAAGAGGTAAGAGAGAAATGAAAATACGTGTATAAAGATTGATAAGGAAGGGCACAAGAGGGGTACAGAAGAGGAGAAAGAGGAGCACAGTGGGAAGCAAACCTGTCCCTGACCACAGAGAGCTGGAGTCTTAGCCGCTCACCTCAGAGCAACATGTAAGGGCTGCCTTTTCAACAAGGACAAAGGTTTGGGTTCCTATTGGGCACAATTCTGTTTGGTTGAATTAAACTTACGTTATATTTGCTGAGTGCCTCCCTGTGGAAGAGTCTTACACAGGGCAAAGAGTGCGCTTTGCATAGATTTTGCCTTCAAGGTAGGAGATATTTTTTTGCAAGGTGTGCTTTTAAAAAGTTCAAATGTCACTTAAAAAGTAGTGAGATTGATTTCTTTATTTGGCTTATGGAAGTCACTTTTTTTCTCATAATAAGCAAAAACTCTGAAGAAACCAGTATCACTTCCAAATTTTGAAGCTCCCAATGGAAAATGGATGAAGTGAAATGTTTGGTGTCGATCAGAATAGAATTCAGTCTGAAGCTGAATTATTTCTTCTCTTGGTCTTCTCTTTTTCTTTCTTTTTTATAAACCCAACTAAAGCAAATATTTACACAATCTCTCACCCTATATGAAGAATTATTTTGGCTGGATTCCTTCTGAAGATGGTGGGATGGGATGGATCAAGAATATTGTTCCTGATTTCCTGCCTCTGCACCTCCTGGCTGTGTCCCATGGAAACACTGCCCTTCCTGCTTCGAAGGGAAAGTGCTTTATGGCAACTCTAGCCCAAGGGCAGTGACAGTGAAATGCCCTCCAGAGAGAGCCAGCTGGCCTGGGCTACTGCTCCACTGTGTGTTTTTGTGCCCTCAGGAATGTGTGGATTTAGCAAATGACAGCACTGAGCGTGCCCGGTCCCCAGTGGAGCCCCAGGCCCTCTCTCTCTTTGTGTTGGCTCTTTTCCAAGCTTGAATGACTGCATTGGTTGAGCCTTCATTATCCACAAGGGGAGGTGAGCAAGCGGGTCAGAGGGAGAAAAATATGCCTTTCTCATGGGCTTTATTCCAACAGATTTTGAATTTTCACATCAGTAGATCTCATGGAGTTTTACTTTCTGTCAGTTTGGTTAAAAATCCCAGTGGTAACACAATTTCTGCTTTGGAAAAAAAAATTCAGTTGGATGTCAACCACAATAGAATTATTTTAGAGTTGGAAATGACCTCAGAGATTATTCTACTCTAATCAGTGAACGTCCGGAGGGGCTTAGCACGCAGCTTGTAAGTGGCAGAGCAGTGACCAGCATTCGGGTACCCAGCCCCTAGGTCAGTGCTGGGGCCTGTACAGCTCATTGCCTCTGATATCGTTAGAATATTTTCAATAATATATGTTGTACTAGATCAGGATGAAGTGACCTGTGTTCAAAATCTGGTTCTTTCCTAGCCTAGGTATATACCCAAGAGAAATGATCACACTGAGACTTCTACACAAATGCTCATAGCAGGAATATTCATAATGGCCAAAAAATAGAAGCACACCAAATGTCCCTCAACCGATGAGTGGGTAAGCAAAACGTGAGATACTCTCACGATGAAATATTACTCAGCCACAAAGAGGAATGAAGTTCTGATACATGCCACAACATGGATGAACTTTGAAAACATTATGCTGAGTGAAAGAAACCAGGCACAAAAGGCCATATGTTGTAGATTCTATTTAAATGAAATGTCCAGACTAGGCAAATTCATAGGAAAAGAAAGGAGATTGTCAGGGCCTGGGGGAGGAGGAAAATGGGAAGTGACTGCTAATAGGTACAAAGTTTATTTTTAAATTGATAAGAATGTTCTGGAATTAGATAGTAGTGATGGTTGCACAACTCTGAATATCACTGAATGAAACATCAGTGAATTGTCATTTTATGTATGTGAATTTTTCAAATTATTTATTTATTTATTTATTTTGGCTGCACTGGGTCTTAGTTGCAGCACTCGGGATCTTCATTGTGGCATGCAGGATCTTTAGTTGCGGCATGCAAACTCTTAGTTGCGGCTTGCATGCAGGATCTAGTTCCCCGACCAGGAATTGAACCCGAGCCCGCTGCATTGGGAGCGTGGAGTCTTACCCACTGGACCACCAGGGAAGTCCCTATATATGTGAATTATATATCAATAAACCTATTATAAAAAAAAAAATCCTAGTTCTGCCTCTTACCAGTTGGGTGACTTTAGGTAATGACTCTAAATCCAAGTAATCTCAGCTATGAAATGGGAATAATGATATATACCTCCCAGGGTTGTTTTGATAAGTGATATCATGAATTTGAAAATGCTTCTAAACTGTAAACCTTTGGGGCTGTCAATGGGTTATAAGTTCATTATAATTTGGGTTTTTATCTTCTCCTCCTGTATTTTTCTATAGCACTAACAAGGTCTAACTACATAATAGTCATTCAAATAAAGACTTTTTGAATTGATTCAAAAACACTGCAATTTAAAAAAAAATTTTATAAATTGGGATATAGTTGTTTTACAATGTTGTGTTAGTTTCTACTGTACAGTGAAGTGGAGTTCCCTGTGCTGTACAGCAGGCTCTCATTAGTTATCTATTTTATACATATTAGTGTATATACATCAATCCCAATCTCCCAATTCATCCCACTCTTCCTTCCCTCCTTGGTGTCCCTACATTTGTTCTCTACATCTGTCTGTCTATTTCTGCCTTGCAAACTGGTTCATCTGTACCATTTTTCTAGATTCCACATATATGTGTTAATATACGATATTTGTTTTTCTCTTTCTGACTTATTTCACTCAGTATGACAGTCTCTAGGTCCATCCACGTCTCTACAAATGACCCAGTTTCGTTCCTTTTTATGGCTGAGTAATATTCCATTGTATATATGTACCACATCTTCTTTATCCATTTGTCTGTCGATGGGCATTTAGGTTGCTTCCATGACCTGGCTATTGTAAATAGTGTTGCAATGAACATTGGGGTGCATGTGTCTTTTTTGAATTATGGTTTTCTCTGGGTATATGCCCAGTAGTGGGATTGCTGGGTCATATGGTAATTCTATTTTTAGTTTTTTAAGGAACCTCCATATTGTTCTCCATAGTGGCTGTATCAATTTACATAACCACCAACAGTGCAAGAGGGTTCCCTTTTCTCCACACCCTCTCCAGCATTTGTTTTTTGTAGATTTTCTGATGATGCCCATTCTAACCGGTGTGAGGTGATACCTCATTGTAGTTTTGATTTGCATTTCTCTAATAATTAGTGATGTTGAGCAGCTTTTCATGTGCTTTTTGGCTGTCTGTATATCTTCATTGGAGAAATGTCTATTTAGGTCTTCTGCCCATTTTTTGATTGCATTGTTTCTGTAATATTGAGTTGCATGAGCTGTTTATATATTTTGTAGAGTAATCCTTTGTCCATTGATTCGTTTGCAAATATTTTCTCCCATTCTGAGGGTTGTCTTTTCGTCTTGTTTATAGTTTCCTTTGCTGTGCAAAAGCTTTGAAGTTTCATTAGGTCCCATTTGTTTATTTTTGTTTTTATTTCCATTACTCTAGGAGGTGGGTCAAAAAAGATCTTGCTGTGATTTATGTCAAAGAGTGTTCTTCCTATGTTTTCCTCTAAGAGATTTATAGTGTCTGGTCTTACATTTAGGTCTCTAATCCATTTTGAGTTTATTTTTGTTTATGGTGTTCAGGAGTGTTCTAATTTCATTTTTTCTCATGTAGCTGTCCAGTTTTCCCAGCACCACTTATTGAAGAGACTGTCTTTTCTTCATTGTATATCGTTGCCTCCTTTGTCATAGATTAGTTGACCATAGGTGTGTGGATTGATCTCTGGGCTTTCTATCCTGTTCCATTGATCTATATTTCTGTTTTTGTGCCAGTACCATATTGTCTTGATTACTGTAGCTTTGTAGTACAGTGTGAAGTAAGGCAGTCTGATTCTTCCAGTTCGTTTTTTTCCCTCAGGATTGCTTTGGCTATTCGGGGTCTTTTGTGTTTCCATACAAATTGTGCAATTTTTTGTTCTAGTTCTGTGAAAAATGCCATTAGTAATTTGATAGGGATTGCATTGAATCTGTAGATTGCTTTGGGTAGTAGAGTCATTTTCACAATATTGATTCTTCCAATCCAAGAACATGGTATATATCTCTCCATCTCTTGGTATCATCTTTAATTTCTTTCAACAGTGTCTTATAGTTTTCTGCATACAGGTCTTTTGTCTCCCTAGGTAGTTTTATTCCTAGGTATTTTATTCTTTTTGTTGCAATGGTAAATGGGAGTGTTTCCTTAATTTCTCTTTCAGATTTTTCATCACTAGTGTATAGGAATGCAAGAGATTTCTGTGCATTAATTTTGTATCCTGCAACTTTACCAAATTCATTGATTAGCACTAGTAGTTTTCTGGTTGCATCTTTAGGATTCTCGATGTATAGTATCATGTCATCTGCAAACAGTGACAGCTTTACTTCTTCTTTTCTGATTTGGATTCTTTTTATTTCTTTTTCTTCTTTGATTGCTGTGGCTAAAACTTCCAAAACTATGTTGAATAATAGTGGTGAGAGTGGGCAACCTTGTCTTGTTCTTGATCTTAGAGGAAATGGTTTCAGTTTTTCACCATTGAGAACGATGTTGGTTGTGGGTTTGTCATATATGGCCTTTATTATGTTGAGGTAAGTTCCCTCTACGCCTACTTTCTGGAGGGTTTTTATCATAAATAGGTGTTGAACTTCGTCGAAAGCTTTTCCTGCATCTATTGATATGATCATATGGTTTTTCTCCTTCAGTTTGTTAATATGGTGTATCACATTGATTGATTTGCGTATATTGAAGAATCATTGCATTCCTGGGATAAACCCCACTTGATCATGGTGTATGATCCTTTTAATATGCTGTTGGATTCTGTTTGCTAGTATTTTGTTGAGGATTTTTGCATCTATGTTCATCAGTGATATTGGCCTGTTGTTTTCTTTGTTTGTGACATCTTTGTCTGGTTTTGATTTCAGGGTGATGGTGGCCTCGTAGAATGAGTTTGGGAGTGTTCCTCCCTCTGCTATATTTTGGAAGAGTTTGAGAAGGATAGGTGTTAGCTCTTCTCTAAATGTTTGATGGAATTCGCCTGTGAAGCCATTTGGTTCTGGGCTTTTGTTTGTTGGAAGATTTTTAATCACAGTCTCAATTGCAGTTCTTGTGATTGGTCTGTTTACACTTTCTATTTCTTTCTGGTTCAGTCTCGGAAGGTTGTGCTTTTCTAAGAATTTGTCCATTTCTTTCAGGTTGTCCATTTTATTGACATATAGTTGCTTGTAGTAATCTCTCAGATCCTTTATATTTCTGCAGTGTCAGTTGTTACTTCTCCTTTTTCATTTCTAATTCTATTGATTTGAGTCTTCTCCCTTTTTTTCTTGATGAGTCTGGCTAATGGTTTATCAATTTTGTTTATCTTCTCAAAGAACCAGCTTTTAGTTTTATTGATCTTTGCTATTCTTTCCTTCAATTTTTTCCCTTTATTTCTGATCTTATCTTTATGATTTCTTTCCTTCTGCTAACTTTGGGGTTGTTTTGTTCTTCTTTCTCTAATTGCTTTAGGTGTAATGTTAGGTTGTTTATTTGAGATGTTTCTTGTTTCTTCAGGTAGTATTGTATTGCTCTAAACTGCCCTCTTAGAACTGCTTTTTCCTCATCCCATAGGTTTTGGGTTGTCGTGTTTTCATTGCCATTTGTTTCTAGGTATTTTTTGATTTCCTCTTTGATTTCTTCAGTGATCTCTTGGTTATTTAGTAGTGTATTGTTTAGCCTCCATGTGTTTGTATTTTTAACAGATTTTTCTTGTAATTGATATCTAGTCTCATAGTGTTGTGGTCGGAAAGGATACTTGATATGATTTCAATTTTCTTAAATTTACCAAGGCTTGATTTATGACCCAGGATATGATCTATCCTGGAGAATGTTCCATGAGCACTTGAGAAGAAAGTGTATTCTGTTGTTTTTGGATGGAATGTCCTATTAATATCAATTAAGTCCATCTTGTATAATGTATCATTTAAAGCTTGTGTTTCCTTATTTATTTTCGTTTTGGATGATCTGTCCATTGGTGAAAGTGGGGTGTTAAAGTCCCCTACTATGATTGTGTTACTGTTGATTTCCCCTTTTATGGCTGTTAGCATTTGCCTTATGTATTGAAGTGCTCCTATGTTGAGTGCAGAAATATTTACAATTGTTACATCTTCTTCTTGGGTTGATCCCTTGATCATTATGTAGTGTCCTTCTTTGTGCCTTGTAATAGTCTTTATTTTAAAGTCCTTTTTTTCTGATATGAGAATTGCTACTCCAGCTTTCTTTTGATTTCCATTTGCATGGAATATCTTTTTCCATCCCCTCGCTCTCAGTCTGTATGTGTCCCTAGGCCTGAAGTGGGTCTCTTGTAGACAGCATATATACGGGTCTTGTTTTGTATCCATTCAGCCAGTCTATACCTTTTGGTGGGAGCATTTAATCCATTTACATTTAAGGTAATTATTGGTATGTATGTTCCTATTACCATTTTCTTAACTGTTTTGGGTTTGTTATTGTAAGTCTTTTGCTTCTCTCGTGTTTTCTGCCTAGAGAAGTTCGTTTAGCATTTGTTGTAAAGCTGGCTTGGTGGTGCTGAATTCTGTTAGCTTTTGCTTGTCTCTAAAGGTTTTAATTTCTCCGTCGAATCTGAATGAGATCCTTGCTGGGTAGAATGATCCTGGTCGTAGCTTTTACCCTTTCATCACTTTAAATATGTCCTGCCACTCCCTTCTGGCTTGCAGAGTTTCTGCTGAAAGATCTGCTGTTAACCTTATGGAGATTCCCTTGAATGTTATTTGTTGCTTTTCCCTTGCTGCTTTTAATATTTTTTCTTTGTATTTTTAATTTTTCATAGTTTGAGTAATATGTGTCTTGGCATGTTTCTCCATGGATTTATCCTGTATGGGACTCTCTGTGCTTCCTGGACTTGATTGACTATTTCCTTTCCCATATTAGAGAAGTTTTCAACTATAATCTCTTCAAATATTTTCTCAGTCCCTTTCTTTTTCTCTTTTTCTTCTAGGACCTCTGTAATTCGCATGTTGGTGTGTTTAATGTTGTCCCAGAGGTCTCTGAGACTGTCCTCAATCCTTTTCTTTCTTTTTTCTTTATTCTGCTCTGTGGTAGTTATTTCCACTATTTTATCTTCCCAGTCACTTATCTGTTCTTCTGCCTCAGTCATTCTGCTATTGATTCCTTCTAGAGAATTTTTAATTTCATTTATTGTCTTGTTCATCGTTGTTTGTTTGCTCTTTAGTTCTTCTAAGTCCCTGTTAAACGATTCTTGTATTTTCTCCATTCTATTTCCAAGATTTTGGATCATCTTTACTATCATTATTCTGAATTTTTTTTCAGGTAGACTGCCTGTTTCCTCTTCATTTGTTTGGTCTGGTGGGTTTTTACCTTGCTCCTTCATCTGCTATGTGTTTCTCTGTCTTCTCATTTTGCTTAACTTACTGTGTTTCGCAGGCTGCCAGTTTGTAGTTCCCGTTGTTTTTGGTGTCTGCCCCCAGTGCCTAAGGTTGGTTCAATGGGTTGTGGAGGCTTCCTGGTAGGGGGGACTGGTACCTGTGTTCTGGTGGATGGGGCTGGATCTTGTCTTCCTGGTTGGCAGGACCACATCCGGTGGTGTGTTTTGGGGTGTCTGTGACCTTATTATGATTTTAGGCAGCCTCTCTGCTAATGAGTGGGATTGTCTTCCTGTCTTGCTAGTTGTTTGGCATAGTGTGTGCAGCACTGTAGCTTGCTGGTCGTTGAGTGGAGCTGGGTCTTAACGTTAAGATGGAGCTCTCTGGGAGAACTTTGGCCATTTCATATTACGTGGAGCCAGGAGATCTCTGATGGACCAATGTCCTGAACTCGGCTCTCCCACCTCAGAGGCACAGGCCTGACACCTGGCCGGAGCCCCAAGACCCTGTCAGCCACATGGCTGAGAAGAAAAGAGAGAAAAAAAAGAAAGGAAGAGAGAAAAAAATAATAAATAAAATAAAATAAAGTTATTAAAATAAAAAATAAAAGAATTATTAAAAATAAAAAAATTAAAAAGTAATAAAAAGAAAGAAAGAAAGAAGAGAGCAACCAAACCAAAAAACAAGTCCACCAATGATAACAAGTGCTAAAAACTATACAAAAAACCAAAAAGAAACAAAAAAAAAACCGGACAGACAGAACCCTATGACAAATGGTAAAAGCAAAGCTATACAGACAAAATCACACAAAGAAGCAGACACATACACACTCACAAAAAGAGAAAAAGGAAAAAGATATATATCTATTTATAAAAAAAAAAAGGAAGAGAGCAACCAAATCCATAAACAAATCTACCAATGATAAACTCTAAATACTAAACTACAATAAACATAAAACCAAAAACAAATTAGATGCAGATAGCAAACTTCAAGTCTACAGTTGCTCCCGAAGTCCACCGCCTCAATTTTGGGATGATTCGTTGTCTATTCAGGTATTCCAGAGATGCAGGGTACATCAAGTTGACTGTGGAGATTTAATCTGCTGCTCCTGCTGCTCCTGGGGAAAATTTCCCTTTCTCTTCTTTGTTGGCACAGCTCCTGGGGTTCAGCTTTGGAATTGGCCCCGCCTCTGCATTTGGGTTGCCTGAGGGCATCTGTTCTTCCCTCAGACAGGACGGGGTTAAAATACCAGCTGATTAGGGGGCTCTGGCTCACTCAGGCCGGGGGGAGGGAGGGGTACAGAATGCAGGGCAAGCCTGCGGTGGCAGAAGCCTGTGTAACATTACAACAGCCTGAGACACGCTGTGTGTTCTCTTGGGGCAGTTGTCCCTGGATCACGGGACCCTGGCAGTGGCGGGCTGCACAGGTTCCTGGGAGGGGAGGAGTGGGTAGTGACCTGTGTTTGCACACAGGCTTCTTGGTGGCTCTAGCAGCAGCCTTAGCGTTTCATTCCCGTCTCTGGTGTCCGCACTGATAGCCGCTGCTTGCACCCATCTCTAGAGCTCGATTAGGTGGTGCTCTGAATCCCCTCTCCTCGCACACCCCAAAACAATGGTCTCTTGCCTCTTATGCAGTTCCAGACTTTTTCCCGGACTCCCTCCTGGCTAGCTGTGGCACACCAGCCCCCTTCAGGCTGTGTTCATGCAGCCAACCCCAGTCCTCTCCCTGGGATCTGACCTCCGAAGCCAGAGCCTCAGCTCCCAGCCCCCACCTGCCCCGGCGAGTGAGCAGACAAGCGTCTCAGGCTGGTGAGTGCTGGTCGGCATCAATCCTCTGTGCGGGAATCTCTCTGCTTTGCCCTCTGCACCCCTGTTGCTGCGCTCTCCTCTGTGGCTCCGAAGCTTCCCCCCCACCACCCCCCGTCTCCACTAGTGAAAGGGCTTCCTAGTGTGTGGAAACTTTTCCTCCTTCACAGCTCCCTCCCAGAGGTGCAGGTCCTGTCCCTATTCTTTTGTCTTTGTTTTTCCTTTTTTCTTTTGCCCTACCCAGGTACGTGGGGAATTTCTTGCCTTTTGGGAAGTCTGAGGTCTTCTGCCAGTGTTCAGTAGGTGTTCTGTAGGAGTTGTTCCACATGTAGATGTATTTCTGATGTATTTGTGGGGAGGAAGGTGATCTCCACGTCTTACTCCTCCACCATCTTGAAGGCCTCCCATCAAAAGCTTTTTCTGCATCTATTGAGATGATCATATGGTTTTTATTCTTCAGTTTGTTAATATGGTGTATCACATTGATTGACTTGCGTATATTGAAGAATCCTTGCATCCCTGGGATAAATCCCACTTGATCATGGTGTATGATAGTTTTAATGTGTTGTTGGGTTCTGTTTGCTAGTATTTTGTTGAGGATTTTTGCATCTATATTCATCAGTGACATTGGTCTGTAATTTTCTTTTTTTGTAGAATTGGTCTGTAATTTTCCTTTTTTCTTTTTGTTTTTGTAGTATCTTTGTCTGGTTTTGGTATCAGGGTGATGGTGGCCTCATAGAATGAGTTTTGGAGTGTTCCTTCCTTTGCAATTTTTTGGAAGAGTTTGAGAAGGATGGGTGTTAGCTCTTCTCTAAATGTTTGATAGAATTCACCTGTGAAGCCATCTGGTCCTGGACTTTTGTTTGTTGGAAGATTTTTACTCACACTTTCAATTTCATTACTTGTGATTGGTCTGTTCATATTTTCTATTTCTTCCTGGTTCAGTCTTGGAAGGTTATACCTTTCTAAGAATTTGTCCATTTCTTCCACGTTGTCCATTTGATTGGCATAGAGTTGCTTGTAGTAGTCTCTTAGGATGCTTTGTATTTCTGCGGTGTCTGTTGTAACTTCTCCTTTTTCATTTCTAATTTTATTGATTTGAATCCTCTCCCTCTTTTTCTTAATGAGTCTGGCTAAAGGTTTATCAACTTTGTTTATCTACTCAAAGAACCAGCTTTTAGTTTTATTGATCTTTGCTACTGTTTTCTCTGTTTCTATTTCATTTATTTCTGCTCTGATCTTTATGATTTCTTTCCTTCTACTAACTTTGGGTTTTGTTTGTTCTTCTTTCTCTAGTTCCTTTAGGTGTAAGGTTAGATTGTTTATTTGAGATTTTTCTTGTGTCTTGAGGTAGGATTTATTGCTATAAAATTCCCTCTTAGAACTGCTTTTGCTGCATCCCATAGGTTTTAGATCATTGTGTTTTCGTTGTCATTTGTCTCTAGGTATTTTTTTGATTTCCTCTTTGATTTCTTCTGTGATCTCTTGGTTATTTAGTAACGTATTGTTTAGCCTCTATGTGTTTGTGTTTTTTTACGTTTTTTTCCCTGTAATTGATTTCTAATCTCATAGCGTTGTGGTCGGAAAAGATGCTTGATATGATTTCAATTTTCTTAAATTTACCGAGGCTTGATTTGTGACCCAAGATGTGATCTATCCTGGAGAATGTTCCTTGTGCACTTGAGAAGAAAGTGTAATCTACTGTTTCCGGATGGAATGTCCTATAAATATCAATTAAATCTATCTGGTTTACTGTGTCTTTTAAAGCTTGTGTTTCCTTATTAATTTTCTGTCTGGATGATCTGTCCATTGGTGTAAGTGAGGTGTTAAAGTCCCCCACTATTATTATAAAAGATTTCCTCTTTTATAGCTGTTGACATTTGCCTCATGTATTGAGGTGCTCCTGTGTTTGGTACATATATATTTATAATTGTTATATCTTCTTGGATTGATCCCTTGATCATTATGTAGTGTTCTTCCTTGTCTCTTGTAACATTCTTTATTTTAAAGTCTATTTCATCTGACATGAGTATTGCTATTCCATCTTTCTTTTGATTTTCATTTGCATGGAAAATCTTTTTACATCCCCTCACTTTCAGTCTGTATGTGTCCCTAGGTTTGAAGTGAGCCTCTCGTAGACAGCATATATATGGGTCTTGTTTTTGTATCCCTTCAGCGAGACTGTGTCTTTTGGTTGGAGAATTTACTCCATTCACATTTATAGTAATTATCAATATGTATGTTCCTATTACCATTGTCTTAATGGTTTTGGATTTGTTTTTGTAGGTCCTTTTCTTCTCTTGTGTTTCCCACTTAGAGAAGTTCCTTTAGCATTTGCTGTAGAGCTGGTTTGGTGGTGCTGAATTCTCTTAGCTTTTGCTTGTCTGTAAAACTTTTGATTTCTCCATCAAGTCTGAATGAGATCCTTGCTGGGTAGAGTAATCTTGGTTGTAAGTTCTTCCCTTTCATCACTTTGAATATATCATGCCACTCCATTCTGGCTTGTAGAGTTTCTGCTGAGAAATCAGCTGTTAACCTTTTGGGAGTTCCCTTTTATGTTATTTGTCAGTTTTCCCTTGTTGCTTTTAATAATTTTTCTTTGTCTTTAGTTTTTGTCACTTTGATTACTGTCTGTCTCAGCATGTTGCTCCTTGGGTTTATCCTGCCTGGAATTGTCTGCGCTTCCTGGACTTGGGTGACTATTTCCTTTCTCATGTTAGGGAAGTTTTTGACTATAATCTCTTCAAATAGTTTCTTGGGTCCTTTCTCTCTCTCTTCACCTTCTGGGACCCCCTATAATGTGAATGTTGGTACGTTTACTGTTGTCCCAGAGGTCTCTTAGGCTGTCTTCATTTCTTTTCATTGTTTTTTCTTTATTCTGTTCCACAGCAGTGAATTCCACCATTCTGTCTTCCAGGTCACTTATCTGTTCTTTTGCCTCAGTTATTCTTTTGCTTCTAGTGTATTTTTCATTTCAGTTATTGTATTGTTCATCTCTGTTTGTTTGTTCTTTAATTCTTCTAGATGTTTGTTCTTTAATTCTTCTAGGTCTTTGTTAAACATTTCTTGCATCTTCTTGATCTTTGCCTCCATTCTTTTTCTGAGGTCCTGGATCATCTTCACTATCATTATTCTGAATTCTTTTTCTGGAAGGTTGCCTATCTCCACTTCATTTAATTGCTTTTCTGGGGTTTTATCTTGTTCCCTCATTTGGTACATAGCCCTCTGCCTTTTCATTTTGTCTGTCTTTCTGTGAATGTGGTTTTTGTTCCACAGGCTGCAGGATTGTGTTATTCTTGTTTCTGCTGTCTGCCCTCTCTGTCTTAAGATATTTTCTAATTTCCTTTTTGGTTTCTTCTTTGACCCATTGGTTGTTGAAGAGTGTATTGCTTAATTTCCACATGCTTGTGAATTTTCCAGTTTTTTTCTGCTCTTGATTTCCAGTTTCATTCTATTGTAGTTGGAAAAGATACTTGATATGATTTTAGTCTTCTTAAATTTTTGATACTTTTTTTGTAAACTAACATGTGATTTATCCTGAAGAATGTTATGCATGTGCTTGAGAAGAATGTATTCTGATGCTGTTGTGTGGAATATTTTGTATATGTCTGGTAGGTTCATTTGATCTATAGTGTTGTTCAAGTCCTCTGTTTCCTTATTGATCTTCTATCTGGATGTCCTATCCATTATTGAAATTAGGGTATTGAAATCTCCTACTAGTATTGTGTTGCTATCTTTTTCTCCCTTCAGTTTTTTAATGTTTGCTTCATATATTTGGGTGCTCTGATACCCATAATTGTTATATCTTCCTGGTGAATTGACCCTTTTTTCATTATATAATGCCCTTTTTTGTCTCTTGTGACAGTTTTTGACTTAAAGTCTATTTTGTCCTTTATTAGCATGGCTACCCCTGCTCTCTTTTGGTTTCTATTTGTATAGAATATCTTTTTCCATCTTTTCACATTCAGTCTATGTGTGTCCTTAAATCTAAAATGGGTCTCTTATAAACAGCATACGGTTAGATCTTGTTTTTTTAATCCATTCAGCCATCAAAAGTGTTACAGTTTTTAAGCATTTCTTTAAACTCAGTTAATTTATAAATCTGGATACTTTTAAATCCAAGTGTTTCTCAGAACAAATGACCTCTAGTAACTTGAATTTTTCCCCCTCATTTTATATTCTTATTTTCTCTTTCTCCTTTAACAGAGACAACATATCTGATTCATTGGCAGGACCACAATCTGATCCCAAAGATGTGCTCCACAAACCCAGGCAATTGGGTCACATTTGATGATGACCCTGCTTTTCAGTCTTCTCAAAAGTCAAAGAATTTCCCTCTGGAGAATCAAGGCATTTGTAGGCCAAATGGACTTAAACTGAACCTTTCTGGTACTAAGGAATTTCCCAGTGGATATTCCTCCACCAGCAGTACCCCTCTCTCCTCTCCAATCATAGACTTTTATTTCAGTCCAGGACCTCCAAGTAACTCTCCTCTTTCTACACCTACCAAAGACTTCCCAGGTTTTCCTGGCATCCCCAAAGCAGGGACTCATGTGCTTTATCCTATTCCAGAATCATCTTCAAACAGTCCACTTATACCTGGAGCAGGATCTTCCTTATTGCCTACTAAACCAACCTGTTTATCCCATGCTTCCTTACTCAGTGACCACTCATGTATACATCCAGCTCCCAAAGTGGGTCTTCCAGATGAAATGAACCCTCACCAGGCTGAAAGCCTAGGGTTCCAAAGTGATACTCCCCAGTTTCAGTATTTTCAGGAGGATTGTGCCTTTTCAAGTCCATTTTGGAAAGATGAAGGCAGTGCTTCCCAGCTCACCTTTGACCCTCCAGGAAGCAGAAAGATGGTCCCATCAAGAGACAAAGAGATGCCTATTGATCAAAAAGGCTTAAATCAATGTTCACTCAACTACATCTGTGAGAAACTTGAACATCTCCAATCAGCTGAGAACCAAGACTCATTTGGAAATTTGTCTACGCAGTATCTGTATGCTGAAGATGCTGCCTCTTCCTTTGTCCCCCACATGCTCTTCAGGAGTCAGCCAAAAGCCGGATGGGCTTTCATGTTGAGAATTCCTGAGAAGAAGAACATGATGTCTTCCCGTCAGTGGGGGCCAATTTTTCTAAAAGTCTTACCTGGAGGAATTTTGCAAATGTATTATGAGAAGGGGTTAGAAAAACCGTTTAAAGAGTTACAGCTCAATCCATACTGCAGGCTTTCTGAACCCAAAGTTGAGAACTTTAGTGTGACAGGAAAAATCCATACTGTGAAGATTGAACATGTGTCTTACACAGAAAAAAGGAAATACCATTCTAAGACAGAAGTAGTTCACGAACCAGACATAGAACAAATGCTGAAGTTGGGATCCACAGAGTACCATGACTTCCTTGACTTTCTGACCAGTGTGGAGGAGGAGCTGATGAAGCTGCCAGCTGTTTCAAAACCAAAGAAGAACTATGAGGAACAAGAAATTTTCCTTGAAATTGTGGACAACTTTTGGGGTAAAATCACTAAAGAAGAAGGAAAATTGGTTGAAAGTGCTGTGATAACTCAAATCTGTTGCCTCTGCTTTGTGAATGGGAACACAGAATGCTTTTTAACCTTGAATGACCTTGAGCTGCAGAAACGAAATGAATGCTATTTTGAAAAAGACCCAGAAAAGAAGGGGATTGATATTCTTGACTATCATTTTCATAAGTGTGTGAAAGCACAAGAATTTGAGCAATCAAGAATCATTAAGTTTGTACCTCTGGATGCCTGCCGGTTTGAGCTGATGCGTTTCAAGACTTTGTATAGCGGGGAAGATCTTCCCTTTTCCCTGAAGTCTGTAGTGGTTGTCCAGGGGGCGTATGTGGAGCTTCAGGCCTTTGTCAACATGGCCCCGTTGGTCCAGAGACCATCCTTGAGGTCCTGTGACAACATAATGATACACTTTCCTGTTCCATCGCAGTGGATCAAGGCCCTCTGGACCATGAACCTCCAGAGGCAGAAGTCCCTGAAAGCCAAAATGAACCGCCGGGCGTGTCTGGGGAGTTTACATGAACCTGAATCTGAACCTGTCATACAGGTCACTGTGGGGTCAGCAAAATATGAGAGTGCCTACCGGGCCGTCGTATGGAAGATAGACCGGCTTCCTGATAAAAATTCAAGTAAATATTCAACACGCCAAGCTGATTTTCATATGAAGTCACTTAAATGTTTTCACCCTCCTCCTTGGGTTGAAACCAGGCTGAGGCAGATGGGGTAACGTCAGTCAGCTGAGGCCATGATTACATCGCTGGATGGGAGATGGAACATTTAGTCAAACAGCTGGTTTATTTTGTCCCCTTATGCCTATTTCTACCAGATAAGTTTAGCCTAAAATTTTTTTAAGATATCATAAGAAATACCATCTGAGGCTAGGATTTTATTATGGATGGCGGTACTGAGGGAAAATTTCTAGTTGGACCTCTTGACATCAACCGTCAGCCTCAAATATTAAAATTATTGTTCATATAGCTTAGATTCCCTAACTGACCTTTTAAGATCTGTCATCCTTGAACATACCTGAACTTTTTTGTGTTCTCAGCCAGTACCACTTCCTCCTTAGGTTTTGTTCCCTGCTTCTTGAAATAAGACTACCTTTCATTTTTACCCAAGTTAATTTCTTTTGCTGAATTGACCAATTTGACCATCTTGACAAGTTGTTTTAATTTTAATTAAGCATTAAAATTCAGTTACTTTTTTTTTATTTTGCAAAGCAAACAATGAATCTAGAAGTTTAGAACTTTGAAGAGACAGCCCTAGCACTGCATTTATTTTAAAGTAGTAAGTTAGTAGTGAGTGTAACATAATAAAGCAAAAAAGCAAAATTTGAAATTAGGGCTGCTGCCTGTTTTAGTTCAGTTATTTCTGGCAGAACACTGGGCTATGGAGCTAAGTTGGGGGCAGATTTGGGGCATCTGAGTTGATGCATTCATCATTTAGGCAAACCTTTATTGAGCACTTACTGTATTCCAAGTGCCACATCAGGTGCTGGGGCTAAAGAGAAGTAAGATTGATCCCTGTTTCCAAATAGCTCATAGATGGTCTAATCCTTCAGGAGAATTTAATTACATCCTAGGGCCCTCCATGCTATGGACTGCAGAGGAAGCATTTTTATTCAGGGTGGACCTACAGCAGTGTTTCTCAAAACTGGCCGTCAGAATAGCCTGAGAACTTTTAAATAACCTTGATGTTCAAGCTCTACTCTATGCCAATTAAATCAGAATCTCTGGGGGAGGGCCCCAGGCGCCCGTATGTTTTGAGAGCTCCCCAGGTGAACCTAATGTGTGACCCAGGTTGAGGGAAACTGCTCTGCAGGTCTCGTGATGTTTTGGGGCAGGAAGAGCTAGCCCCAGACTACAGTGGACCTAAGGGACAGCATGTCACCTTGTCTGTGCCCTGCAATTTTCTGGCTTAACATCTGTCGACTGATTGTATCTTGAGCTACAGACAGGGCCCAGCAGGTGAGAGACACAGCTGGCAGCTGAGGAGTCCTAGGCCCCTGTGCTGAAGGGAAGCCCCCATTCAGTAGCCTTTCCTGACACTCCCTGCTTTTCTCCATTCATGCCAAATTCCCCTCCACAGTGTTCTCCTGACTCACGGTAGTTGGTGGTTACCTTCTAGTTCCAAGGAACAGCCAGGAGAGCCCAGGCCCAGGGCGGGGAGAGGCAGTGATAGGATAACGTGGTCACAGGCGTGACCTCTAACGGCACCTCTTGGTCAACTCCAGCATGATGGGAATATCTTCCAGGATATCATCCACAGCGGTAATGCTTCCTGCCTTCTTGATAACGTTGCTGGAGGAGCAAGTTCAAACCATTCTCAGATTATCTCCCCCCAGAGAAACAGATTTTGAGGTTTTGAGTGTGTGGTTCCAAGGGATCTATTCTCAAAGTTATTTGTGCTACTTTTAGGTGAGAGACGTTATAAAAATCAGAATATCATTGCCTTTTATTTTGCTGAACACAAAGGGAAAGGGGGAGGCAGGCTGGAACGCGAACTGTAACCTCCTTGGTCCCCAGATGTCCTCTGAGGTCTGGGTGATAACCTGACTCCTGTTGTTCTGGGCCCAGAACAAAAGGTCAGGTGCACCTTTTGCATGGATTTGCAGCAATGCTTATGCCTCTGAGAGAGGAGCACAGAGGGCTCAGCCTGCTGGCTTGTCCAGCTGGGGTCAGAGGGCCAGGGGGACAGGTTCGCAAGGAGCCCACTCCAGCTGCTCTACCTCGGAGCAGGCACTCCAGCTAGACCCTCCGGGGCAACCACACTTTTTTTTAAAATTTTCAAACTGAGAACCCATACCAATCCTTCTTTTCTAATTTTGGAAGGAGAACAACATACAAAGCTTCTTGTGAAAATGATCCTGTTCATAACAGTGCATTTTCTCAGAATTAATGGTAGAGTTAATTGATTCAGTCAACAAGAATTTAGTAAGAGGGCTCACTCATTCACACGTCCATTCCACAAACACCCACTGAATTTCCTCTAGGTATAGGCTCCGTGCTGGGTGCTTGGGGGATACAGATGCAAACATGATCCCTGCTGTCTGGAAACATAAATCTAGTAGGCGAGGCAGACGCGGAAGCAACTATCCAAATGAGCTGTGGAAATCTGCTCTCTCCTATTCTGGAACGTGTACAGATGTTATCTAATAGGGGTCCCAGAGAAAGGAGTCCTCAACTGCAGAGGGCAGTAGGGAAGGCTCTGCTGGAGAGGTGATGCTTCAGCTTGGCCTGTGAGAATCAGTGGGACTCCATCAAGGATAGAAACAGCAGAAACACAGGTGTGTCAATAGGGGATCTTACCTGAGTTATGGGACCCAGGAGATAGTTGGAAAAGAAACCAGCCTGCCAAGAGGGTCGTGAGCCATGCTGTGGGGTGTGGAGTTTGTCAGCAGGGCCTCCGGAATGTTTTCAGGCATGACTGTGATGGAATCCTACCTTGTTTTAGAAAGTCAGGCGTACGTTGCAGAGGAAAGATTCAGGAGTAGATTATAGTACAGGGAGGCTGGTAGGAGGGGAGAGAGGCTGAGCAAGGTGGAGGGCAGTGGGAGCACTGAGACAGAGGTGAGCGGTGGGTGAGCGAATTCAGAAGAGGTGACCCCGAGACAGTGACAGATGGTCTGTGGGCCTGGGGGAAAGGGAGGGGCTGGGAGGAGGTCCGGGTGGGTGATGGTGCTATTAGCTGAGATAGCCTCTCCTCACTCCTTTTAAAATATGTTTCCCAGTCCTGGCTGCATGTTAGAGTCATTAAAATCGTTAGAGCTTTAATATTTAAGATACCCATATTTAGGCCTCATCCCTACCAATCAGACTCCGGGGGTGAGGCCCAGCTATTGGTGCTTGTAAGAGGCTCTCCCATGCAGCTGGCCTCGTACCTCTCCTGGGAGACCTGTCATGGCCGCCTAGGCATCATTCCTCCCTGCTCCGTGTATCCCTGTGTCTTCTAGAGCCCTGTTATTGCCCTCCCATCCATATTTACCAACAGTTGAGCTCACTGAGAACAATTCGAAGAGTGTGCATTCCCAGAGAGGCTGGCTGGACTTGGTCTTGGCCTTTGGGAATTCTTGTGGAAGACTGTCATAGCACCAGGCTCACACAGAATGACATTTTACAAGCATTCCAGACAATTACATGGTGAGAATTCACTGACCAAATTCTTTGGGATCAAAGCTGCTTTGTTCAAATCAGGTCTGTGCACCAAGAGGAGGCCCGGGAAAAGGCAGTGAGGCTGTGTCTGGAGTCTGGGGGGGCAGGGGGAAGCTCTGAGCCAGGCTGGGGCCCAGACACTTCTGGGATCACGTGGCCCTGTCACCGAGGCTTCTCCACGATAGGGGTGGGGGGAGGATAATGCAAAGAGTAAGAGGCTGCCTAGCATTTTGCTTCTTGAGAAGAAGCACAGAAAGAGTAAGGTTGGGGCAGAGCGGAAATCTTTATCCTAAGGCAGTGCTTCTCAAACTTTTGTGTGCGTATGAATCACCTTGTTAAAATGTGGACTCTGAGTCAGCAGGTGGGGCTCCCCCGTACTGTGTCACCCACACGTGCTCCGGTGATGCCAGCGCGGCTGGCCACGGACCTCACGTAGAGGAGCAAGGACTTAGTATCTCGATGTTTCTATATGATTTTAAAATCACTTGGGTATTTAGAGAACAGAAGATTTTTAAAGAGGGTCTTTAACACGTTATCCTTTCAAGCTAGTTTCCGAACAACCTGTTAGAAAAAAATTTTTTTAAAAGAAACTAAAAAAATATATGAAGTATATGTACTAATGTAAAAAAAATTTTTATGCCCCTTTCCTGGGGATTTGTGAGATTGGAATTGAATTTTCCTATTGGTGAAATAACTTATATGTGATTTCAGGGGAGGTGGGAAGGGATGCTGGCTCCTTAAATGTCTCTTCTACCAGCAAGTCAATGCTTAATATTCCTTTAACAGTGGGTGAGCCTTTCATTTTACAACAAAGGTTGGCCCCAGATAGTTCATTCAGGCTAGGGTGTGAATGACAACAGAGGACAGTTTCTTGTGCACAGATTTTGCTGGGGGTGGGAAAGAGGGGGAGGAGGAGGAGGGGAGGGAGGAGGAGGAAGATGAGGAGGGGGGAGGAGGAGGAAGAGAAGGTGGTGGAAAAGGAAGGGGAGGGAGAGAGGAAAAGGGAGGAAGGAGAGGGAGAAGAGAATGAGGACGTTTGAAAACACCAATTAGCCATAGAGGGTACATATGGTAGCGTAGAATTAGAAAGAGAAGTGAGCATGGTGGAGGGTCAATTAACAAATGTATCTATCTCCACTTTCCCAATTTTACCAATTTTTAAATATGACTCGCCTTTACTTTTTTCTTTGCTCTCTCTTCAGCACATTGGTTGTTCTCTCCTCCTCCACTACTTGTGTCATCCTTCTACCATTCATTCCCTCCAGCTCTCACCAATTCAGTTTCAGATGTGAAATATTTTGGTGCAAGAGGGACCCGGTGTTTACTAGACCTAAATAGATTTCGTGATTGCATTCCTGGTCCTTAGAAAGTGATGAGGGACTAATTACCGAAGCCCGAGAGTGCCCCCTGGTGGTCAGTACTGAGATAAAGAACATGATTTTCCTCTATCTTTTATTCATTCACTTGTAAATTCCACAGATATCCTTTGAGCCCCAAATGTGCCAGGCTTGTGCTAAGGACGGACATGATACTTCTCTTCATGGATATCAAAGTCCAAAGGGAGTGTGAGTTATTGAACATTGTAGAGTATTTAGAGTTTTAAAAGCCAGGAAAAATATGCCAGAAAACTTGAAAGGAAAAACGTTCTTCTTTTACCAGTTTTTTAGAAAAGTGGGTAGAAAGGTTTTGTTTCTAAACCTATTTTTGGAGTACTAGATCTTCAGCTTGGGTGATTTTCATTGCAAAAGTTCCAAAAGAGTTTTTCTTTAAAATGTGAATATCAATATTCACATCTAATATCAATTAGATCATCTGCAATATCATTTTCAGCTCTAAAAGTGTAGAATTCATGGTGCTTTCATTAGCAAAATTATGGTAATTAAATAACAATACTGAATTTATAATTGAATAGCACTGTGCACTTCTATCTATACCACTATAGTATACCATGTCCCTAGAGCTCTTACGTGTGCCAACTAGCTTGTTTAATCCTCACAGCAATCCCATAAGGTTTGTGTTGTCACTATCATCATCACCCCCGTTTTCAGATGGGGAAACTGAGGCTCAGAGAGATCAAATAACTTGCCAAGTGTCACCCACCTTTTAAGTAGCAGAGCTGGGATCTGACCCCAGGCCATCTGAGTCCAGTGTTTATGTGCTTAACCACTATGCCATAAAGGACTGAAGAGTGCCTGAATTAAGTTTAAATAAACTTAGGTATCCTGCAGACAGAAGGCCAGAAAGGCTAATGGACTGTGGAATCTCCCCTGGCTTTGTGTGTGTGTGAATAAAGTTATCACTTGCCTGCAGTGATCTGGGTATCTTAGAGCACCTCTGAGGCCGCTGTTGTCCTCCCCTACAAGTGAGAGGAAACGCTAATGAGCATCTGTTGGTTAATTGATGGATGAGTTCTCAAGTCCTTTTACAGCCTTAGAATTCTATTAGTCTCTCTACAAGAAACAGGTTGTAAGGAATGAGAGGCAATTTATCTTTTAAGAATTAAGTGAAATCCTTTAAACTCTTGTTTTTGGGCCTAAAGCTATATTCTGATGGAAATGTTCTTTCTTGAGTCGTGTCAGTGGTGTAGTAATTTAACCTGGCTTTTGAAATTATTGTCATCTCACACATTTAATTTAAGTAAAGATAGCTGCATGGGATATGTAGATGCTGTGGACTAAGGCAACAGAATCATGGAACATTTATAGAGTTACTACAGTGATTACATTGAAAATATTTTTTACTCCATTGTAACACACACACATAAACACACACACACAGTACCTGACCCCTCTTAAAGCTTTTGTGTGTATCTGATATCCCTAGGTCTGGCACAGAGCCTGGCTTGGCATAGAGTAGATGCTCAATATATGGCAAAGTGAAGTGAAAACAGATATTTCATTGAAACATTGAAAGTCAGTATGCCCATATTTACACGGTACATTTGTTCCAGTCAGAGCTTTAAGGAGGGTGAGTGGCAATCAGTGTACTAAAAAATAATCCATTCTACTAAAAAAAGAATACTTGGCCTAGAATATTTTCTGAAATGTAAAAAAATTCATTAAGTTTAACTTTTTAAAAAAATCATAATTCTTTATAATGTGACCTAATTTAGGCTGAAATTTACCTTTGCATAATCTATCAATAAATAGAGTGGTAAGAAAATGAATAAATTAAGAATTATTGTAAGATCTTATTCAGTCTACTTAAGAGAAAGTTTTCTTTCTCTACAGATCTTATGCACATTATAGCCAAATAATGATGCTTAATATAAATATTACTCACCTTTTAATTTAAAAAACTTAGCATACTTGTATTATTCTGAATTAGAATCACCCAATAGAAGGCACTCACATATGAACTTGATGTAATTCTAAATTTTTCTGATCGCTGTATTGTTGGTCATTGTTTTATTTGAATAATTAAATGAAATATTAAACTTTCTTTTTAAAAAAAGAAACAGCATACTTCTTATTGAAAACATTTTGGGAGTTAACATATATAACTATATAATGATAAAGTTGTACTTTATTTTAAAGCCAGTACTTAAAAAATGCAGGTAGACTTCCCTCCTGTTAGTGCAAAATTGTGAATTTTTATGGTATGTCGTTTAATGGAATTCACACAACCATAGTGCTAATGGAAATGCTTATTAAAGAGAGGGATGCATGCCTCTTATGCTCAAGAGAAATGTTCAGTGGCCATTGAAATACTTTGACTGACCATTTGATTTTTTTCTTCAAGGTCCTGATCATCCCCATTGTTTGTCATACAAACTAGAACTTGGATCAGACCAAGAAATTCCCTCTGATTGGTATCCATTTGCTACTGTTCAGTTTGGGATTCTTGACACCTGTGCCTCAAGGACAGAGGTCAGGTCTCTGGGGGTGGAGAGTGATGTCCAGCCACAGAAACATGTTCATCAGCGAGCCTGCTACAACATCCAGGTACATCCTGAAGCCCTGGAGTTCAAGTTGGGGCTTCCGAAGCTTTGACCTGATTTGGCTTTAGATATTTGCTTTGCCCTCTTAAGTGACTGTGTGTGTGTATGTGTGTATTTGACCTAGAAAAGAGTGATGGTCACCAGTGAGCCTAATTCTTCCCCTCAGTTCTAGAGAAGATTGGGAGCCTGAGGACACAGTGCTGTGTACTTAGCTCTCAATGAAAAACGGGGCATTAAAAATAAGTTCACATTTCAGAAGCATATTTATAATAAAGATTTTGTTAGAACAGCATTTCCCAAGATGTGTTCTATGGAACATATGTCCCATATAATGATCCAAGAAAAAAATAAGTTGGGGAACGTCTTACACTAAATTAATGTTGAACAAAGGCTCTGAGAAGTTCTGCAATAAAGAAACTTGTTAAACTTAACTCAGTTTCTCACAACTCATCAATTATGGAATCTTGTCTCCTGTAAAACACCTATCAATATCTTCTGGAATAATATTCTGTGGAGCACTCTTTGGGAAATACTGAGTTACTCTATCACCACAATTTTAAACTTTCACCATCAGCTCATCTACATTCTTGCGCCAGATGAATTAAAGAGTGACATACACTTGCACAAGTTTGTTCCTAAACTTGCTTTTCCTTCTCATCTTCAGACTTAGATATAGAGATAACCTCTGCCACACATTTCCAATAGTATCTTTTTTTTTAAATTAATTAATTTATTTTTGGCTACGTTGGGTCTTCATTGCTGTGCGCTGGCTTTCTCGAGTTGCGGCGAGCGGGGGCTACTCTTCGTTGCAGTGTGCAGGCTTCTCACTCACTGCGGTGGCTTCTCTTGTTGCGGAGCATGGCCTCTAGGCCCGCAGGCTCAGTAGTTGTGGCTCACAGGCTCTAGAGCGCAGGCTCAGTAGTTGTGGCGCACGGGCTTAGTTGCTCCGTGGCATGTGGGATCTTCCCGGACCAGGGCTCAAACCCATGTCCCCCTGCATGGGCAGGCAGATTCTTAACCACTGCACCACAAGGGAAGTCCCCCATAGTATCTTGAAATGGTGTGATTATATAAGACATCATTAGCACCAACTGGTGGTTCTATAATATAGTAACCAAGTCTGGATTTTTCTTTATTTTGGACTATCTGTTCAGAAGCCTGTATGTTTGGGTCCAGTGATTTTTATTCTGTTGGTAAAATGAATGACGAATGGGTGCTGTTCTGTGCAGCCCCTTCAGGACTGAAGGACTTATTCCCTCGGCAGCTGGGAATTGCCCTGGATGAAGAAGGATGCCATGCTCCAGGTCACGCCCCCTTCCTGGGGCAGCCTGTGTCCAGTAACTGGTGGATCAGGGGTCTAAAGACCCTTTTACCTCAAGTTGGAATAACCCTGCAGGGCCTTGCTAGCTTCAGCCCTCCCTGGGGATGGGCTGAAGCCTTTACTGTGACTGCTTTGCGGCCCGACCTCTCCCTCTTCCTGTTCTGCCCCCTCCCCTCCTCGTCAGGTGTCCACCCCAGCAGCGCTCCCCAGTAAACTTCCTGCACACCAGTCTCCATCTAAGCATCTGCTTCTTGGGGACCCTGACCTGTAACACTAGGCATCTAAGTATTATGGGTGACCGAAATGTGTGTCAGGTGCACATGGAGATGTCATTTATACTGTTTGCTGTTCAGGGGGTGTGCCAGTTTCACATAGTGGTAGAGGACCGCTCAAAATTATATACCAAAGTCTCTTGAGCTTTAATAGCACTGGTGGCAGTCAGTTTCAAAATGTTATCTTCCATTTAACAAGTACTTATTGAGCAATTTCAAAGTGCCAGCTGCTGCTGTAGATGCTGGGAACACGAAGGTGAACAAAAGACAACTCCCTGTCCTCATAAAGCCTACCTTCTAGTGGTGGAGCAAAAAATAATTAGTAAACAAGCAAATAACATAATTTTAAGTAGTGACAGATTCTAAGAAGAGAGTAAAAGAGGGTCACAGGATAGAGATGGATGGAGGGCTTCCTTATCTAGTGTGGTCCCGGAGGGCCTCTGTGAGGAGGTACCGTTTGAGGTGAGATGAAAAAGATGAGGGGCAGGCAGATGGTTTGGCCCAACTGTTTACTGTTGTAAACTAGTTTTAGTTAGAGAGATGATTTTGGGTGTGCTCTAAATCTCAGGTGGGCCAGAGGCTGGATATATGATACTCGGGGGCATCTTTGATCATATGTCTGGCCAGATTTGTAAATGTCTTATCAGTATATGTAGTCTGTATACATTTTATAAAACCTGTGTCTGACTTAGAAGAAAGTTTGTCCTCTTCAAGATGTGACCCTAGAAGGGAAGGATTTGGGAGACTCTGTTGTCCCAAAGGAGAGCAGTGTGCTTCACTTGGGAACGGGCATGACAGGGTAGACGGGCTGTGTTTGTGTCCAGAGGATGTGGTGGCTGCAGTCCTTGCCTCATTTGCAAACGAGGACTGAAGCGATGTTACGCTGTGTTGCATTTGTTAACGCTGCCCCTGTTTTGCTTTTGCGTGACAGGTTGAAATAGAAAAGAAGTGGATTAAAATCGATGGAGAAGACCCAGATAAAGCTGGTGACTGCGTAACTCAGTAGGAGTAGCAAGAGTCAGTGATGACGACCCACTTTCCAAATACGGAATTCACAGAAACCACGCCAAGTTCTGCTACTGTAGAGTGGAAATGACAGGTCCAGTGGTTACGTTTAGAGAAGTTTAGACCTGCAACCGAACCGTCTGTACTTTATGCTTTTGATATGTTTGTGCCCTGGGGCTGTGATCTAAACTGTGTCTATAATTTTCATGATGTTTTTGTTTCCTAGTGAAACTCAAAGGCGCTGTTATTGTGACCTGACAGCCACTTGGCCAAAGCATTTTTGATTTTTGATTACTTGGTGGCTGATTGTTTTGCTCTCTGGGTTACCTGGGGCCATATTTATTATCCTCCAGCCCCTACCTCTTCTAATTGAGCTAGCACTAGTACTAGAGGACGAGGCAATCAAAGGAGACATAAACCAAATTACTTAATTTTCCCTCTTGCTCTTCTCTGAAACGTGGCTAGTTGTAGGATGATGTTGAAACCACAGGCTAACATGGAGATGTGGGACTGTCTCTGACTCTGAATTATTTATCTTCCTGTCCTATTACCACACTGGTGAGTAACCATCAGCTGTATTTGGTACCTGTCTTTCACCCACGGTATCATTATTTTCAAAATACATTTGTATTCTGGTGTGTGCTGCAAAGAAGCTAGTTCTGTTGATATACATATTTTAGTACAAGTCACTAAGACATATTGCCCTTTGCTTAGAGAGATTCCTTTCAAAATGGAATCCCAGTATTATTGGACACTAGTTAAAATATTTATGTATGTTAAAAATGAATTTTTAAAGTTCATGAATATTGTTTCCCAGAAGTGCAGACTCTAAGAATGTATTTTGATAAAGTATTTTTTTTTTTGTAATTAACACAACCTTCTCTTGAGTAGAAGTCTAAATCATATTACGATTATTTTATGTTAGTTCTGCTTTCATGCTATTTATGCTAATTCTGCTTAATTTAGAGTAATTTTCTTTAAAAGATGAGCAAAGTGAAAGACACTAGATTATTTTATCTACGTTTCTAAGAAGTGATATTTCTATTCTTCAAAGTCAGGTAAATGTTTGTTTTTTAATGAAAAGCCAATGGCATTAGCAGTTATAATTCTGTTTATAATTTCCTTTCAGTGTTTACAGTGAAAGGTCAGACTTTTAAATTTAGGAAATCTATATTCTAGGTATTTTTTTAGTCAGAAAAACATGTGGAAAAAACATGTGGTATTAATGTACCTTCAATTTATGTTGATCCTTAAATATGATTAGGAGGTATTTTTCTTTATTTACTAGATTTGTTTTGAGTCAAAACTGATATAATAGTGTTCTTCCAAACAACATTATTTGTTGGCCCACAGAGTTTGTCTCATACATTTTATTTAATGTTACATCACATTCATTTTAATCTGTTAAAAATGCAGATTAAAACAAACATTTATGATCTGCATCAATCAGCAGATTTAATGCTTTTCATTATTTTACTGTAAAGGCAAAGAACGCAAAAGTTGACTGTTAAAATGAATTGGTATTGCCCTTTTTAACTTCAGCTGATGTATTGCTCATAATATCCTATGCTTGAGACTCACTGTTGATGTACAGGAGGGCAAATCTATGTGCGCGTCATTTAAAAAAAATTCCACCATCCTGCCTCATCGTCTGGTGTGGCACATTCTGGAGTGACTTCAATATGCTCAGAACAAATATGGAGGCGGGCCGAACCTGATGCAGCTCCATGATACCAGGGACGGTAGCTGGGTTAATTACTGCTGGTCCTTTCAGATCTGTTTTACGGCATCCTGACCATAAAGAACTCAGAGTCTGATTCAGATGAACTTGATGAATATTTACACCTCAAAGTAATTTCAGCCTAGGGTTCAATTAATCACCCCTTAGGCTTCACAGGTTGCCAGTATGTGTGGGTACCTCACTGCTGGGGTCATTTATTCACCAGCCCTCCAGCCTTCAGGAACATCTCAAGATTCAGTGCTGGAAATGTAACAAAAGGCTGACTGAAGCCCAAGTGAGTTTCTGCAGGGATGCAAAGGTTGATGGCAGGAACAGCGGGGTGCTGCAGCGTAATTGTTCATTTGCACATCTATTAGGATCCTTAAATATTCATTACTTAACGTTAAATTAACATTCTGTGTCAGGTGGAGAGGCGTTTTAATACAATTCTTCTGACCTCAGAAATGGCAGAAGGTCAAATGTGATCCTGATGCTCTAAGTGAAAAATCAGGTAGGGTCCACTTAGACTTACAAATTAAGAAGTAGAATATTCTTTGCCAGAAAGTAAATGATGATCTTCAAAACAACAACAATAAAAACTCCTGCTTTTAAGGTAGGGAATGGAGGAAGGAAGTGAATGAAGGAGGAACTACTCCTTTCTAGCATTTTAATTTAGGTAATTTAGATCAATGCTTAATGAGTTTGACCCCCTTGGGGGTCGTTTGTTTAATTGACACAATGGCAGACTTCCAAGGAGTTGGCCAGTTTGGGATGAATTGTTCTGCTCTAATTGGTTTGGTCTGGTTGCCTTACCAGTCAAAGGATCCTATTAACTGCATAAATGAATTCATGGCTTGATGGTTACCTGATCAATTTACAGATCTGAATTTAAGGACATTTTCTTTTTTTATGGGGATAGAAATAGTGTATCCATTAAAAAAAGTATGGGAAAAAACCCTTCCTAGCATGAATAAAGGCTGGCATTTTTTGACCTGATTTATATATTAAACAGTTCTAGGGTTTTAGTTCCCTTCATTCTGGGTCTCTGCTTTTGATATAGCCCTTTTTCTCTTATAAATTAGGTCAGAAGGCCTTCCTTAATAATGACTAAGTATTATTATATCTTATTCAAAATATGATTTTATGTCATCAATACAAATATAAAACAGATTGAGCCTTAATAATCATGTAACGAAGTATTTTGTAGATTGCATATTGATTTTTAAAAATTAAAGATGTATTTAAAATGATTCTTGCTGTGCAATGGACTTACATCTTCTTTTGCAAGGTCTGGGGCAATTTTTTTTAAGGTATGAAATCAATTTCAATAACCTTAACCAATTGACTCTGTCAGGCAAATGTATACCTGCTTCACTATTAAGGGCTCAGTGTACATGGCGTCTAGGCACATCCTGGAAAAATAACACGATCAAACTACAATTTGTGATGTTAAAGGATGATTTTTAAAAGAGGATATAATCATTACTCTCATAAAGAAATGATATGAGTATGTGCCCAAGATCTTACTTAACTCATTAACTAACGAGGGAACTGGTAAGATGTTACAAGTGGTTCTAAGGAGAATTCAAAGAGCAGAGACACATACAGGAAATAAGGAATTCTGAAAAGAGTTTACAAATAGATGCAAAATGGATCTATCCATAGGCCAATGTCAATAATCAGTTTCCCCTAATTAACTTGCATCTGTATGGACAAAGATCATGTATATTATTATCAGTTTTCTAAAATTTACAGAGTTGTAAAATAACTCAAAGACAATGAAGGTGTTGATAACCTGAATAAATGAACTAGTTAGTCTTTCGCAATTCTTCCCAACGGGACGAACTTTATCACCAGGAGAATTCTAAGGAACTTGCAAACTTTGGCAACTAGAAATGATATGCATGTAAAGAAATTTTTTTAAGTTTAGAAAATTATTTTTATGCAATTTTACAGAATCTATTTCAGATAAAGTGTCTGTGTTTTGGGGGGGCATTAAAGATATAAAAATAAATTAGCTCTAATAAAAACCAACCTAACAACCTTTCCACCCGCCGTTTGCATGAGGAAGCTGCCATGTGTTGAAATTCAATTCTTATCTAGCTATATTAAAGTTAAATTTCAAAACTGCATCAGGAAATGAAACTTCATAGAGGCCAGATCATTTGGAACTGTTTTAGCCACTACTGAAATTAACAGGGCTTGATTCTCATTGGGCAGGAACAACAAAAAGATTAAGTAACATAAACCAATCCTATTTATAACAAAATTTCTCAGATTCCATCAATCATTTCTTTCCTGTTTTGTCTCAACTTCACCTAGACTCGCCCGCCCTCTTTGTATAGACACAAGGTGATTTCACTACATTTTGCTGGGTCTCTTCCAGCCCCTCCCATTCTCAGCAGCTACTCTACTCCCAGGACCTTTTGTGCTCTTACCCAGGGTCCTAACAGACAAGGCTGGGTGTATTTAATTGAACCATGTAAAATTGACAATATTTAACCATTCTTGATGGCAATTTCATGGCGCTCAACCTAATTGCCTGCATATTTCCCCAGTTTATACTGAAACAAAAGATTTTTGCTATAATTGTTAATAAGATCCTGCTTAGACCTGGCATCTAAATACGAATTTGTCAATTTTTAAAGCAAGACAGAATTGCTAGCCAGAAAGCAAATAGTTGAGTTACAGAAACTACCTTAGATAAAAGCTCCAGGTGATTTTATGCCTTAAAATCATGTCCTGTCTGTAAGGAGAACAGATTAGACGAGTTGCCCCATGTTTTAAAAGATTAAAGTTCATTTCTATGAGACTGCCTAGGGAAGAAATGCAAATCACCACTATACTTCGGGGACTGCAAGATTTCCCTCATCTTCGCCTCATCTGTCTGCTCCAGAAGAGCCGTACAAACCTCAGGTGGGAGGATAGCATATTTAAATAATATGATTGTGTGTGTTGACATTTTCCTGAAAAGCCCATTTTTGTACTATCCAGAATTGCTGTGAATTCCCTGTAATGCAATTTGCGGTATTATCTTGAAACAGAAGAGGGCGCTCGCAGGCAAGCTGCTGCTACCCAGAATGAGAAACAGCATTTGAATTTGATGGTGCTTGTATTATGATTAATAAAAGATCTTGGGGGCATTTTGTAAAGCATTTTCAAAGCATTGTGAATCCAGTGGAGTATAATTAAAATTAATGCAATAGACAAACACTTTAAAGTATTCCTAATGCCTTGTCTAAAAAGGCTGTTGAATACAATTTTACACATCCCGAAGATTTAAATACCATACTTATCTCTAAACATTTGTAAGTACTAAAGAGATAGAAAAATAGTGCCTTCCTTCTCAACACATGTCAAACAAACTTTTTCTAATGAGAATTAATGAACTAAATCTGCTTACTTTGAAAGATGTATAACATATTACAATGAATCCATCATGTTCACCTTCTGAGCTTTCAGGTACATATATCAAGATCGATGTGGTCTCTAAAGAGCTCCAGCCCAGGATTGTACTTTCAGGTTCTGAGGTAAGAACAAGCAAATATGTGCTTTCAGGAGAATATTCCATGCCACCTTGTCTCAGGGATAAGACGTTACCCTGTTTAGTTGTCTGAAATCAGTAATGAGCATTGTCTTTTCAAGATGGGTTCTATCTTTCTCTCAGAAATCTTTCTGGGTAGATGATGTCATTCCCTTATAAAGCCTGTTAGAACAATGTGTTTCCAAAAATGTGGCTAAACATTTGAGGCATCCCTGAAGCTGTCTTCCACACTCTGAAGTACAGAAGGCTTGTTTAAGACATTGGGTGCCTTAAGTGGTGACTTTGAATCACCTCAAAATGTTATGTGACCATTGCTCCAATTAATTGTCTTGCTAATTCTAATGTTTACTGCGTGTCTACTAGGTACCTGCATTTTTCTAGGCACTGGGGATAAACAATCACAAAAACAGTAAGTTCCTGTTCTTGTAAAGGATATGTAATAGTGGGGGAAGTCAGACAATAAACAGGTATCAGGCTGTGATCATTGCTATGTAGGAAAAAAAAAAAGCAACAGAGTGGCAGAGAATGCCCTTTTAGATAGATTGGTCAGGAAGGTCCTGTCTGCTGAGATGACATTCTAGCAGAGACCTGAAAGAAGTGAGAAGAGTGTGTCCAGCAGAGGGAACTCCTAGTGCAAAGGCACTGCAGTCAAGGTGTGCTTAGCCTGTCAGAGGAACACCAAGGAGGCAGGTGGCTATAAGGTGGCCAGGGCAGAGTGAGCAAGGAGGATGGTTGGGGGAGGAATCAGAGAGGTTGTGGGTAGGTGAGGGAAGCAGATCAGTAGGCCTCCATGGGCTATGGGAAGGACTTTGTGTGAAACGCAAACCACTAGAAGGGTTTGTGCGGAGGAGTGACATAAACTGAATTACATGTTAAGATGGTTCCATGGACAAAGAAGCGGGGCAATGAGAGAAGCAGAGAGAGCACTTAGGAGGCTACTGCAATAACCCAGGTGAGAGGTGATGGTGACTAGTATGGGAGATGAAAAATGGTTGGACTTAGAACACGTTTGAAATACAGAGCTAATAGTGTGTGCTGATGGATTGGATTGGATTCCCAGAGTGGGGGAAAGAAGGGAACCAAAGATGACTCCCAGAGTTTTGGCTGAGCAGCTACAAAATGGAGCTGTCTTTTACGGAGAAGGGGAAGACTGTTAGGAGAAAGTTTGAGGAGAAAGGTCAGAAATTCAGGTTTGGATGTGTTAACTCTGGGATGCCTATTAGATATCCAGTTGGAGACAGTAAGTAACAACTGGCTATATAAGGAAGGACAGAGGTCTGGGCTAGGGATGTGACTTTTAGAGATATCAGTACTTAAAGATGTGAGACTGGATGAGATCACCTAGGAGTGAATATAAAGAGTAGAAGTGGTCTGAGAACTGACCCTTTGGATTCTCTAAAGTTCAGAGGTCAGGAAAGTGAGGATGATCCCATAAAGGAGACTTGGGAAGAGTAGCTCACTGGAGTAAGTGTAATCAGCTGCCTCAAATGCTGCTTATAGGATAAGATGAGGACTAAGAGTTGACCATTGAATTTAGCAACATGGAGAACATCGGTGAACTTGACAGACAACTCAAGTGCATGTGGAGACCGTGAGTAGATGGCTTCTGGGGGGAGCTTTGCTGCAAATATGAACTTTGGGACAGTAGCTGGTGAGGATGAGATCTTTTTTAACATCCCTTCCACCCTTGAGACCTAAGTCTTGGCTTTGGTCTTTACTAGTGTCTCTCCTTCATTATTATTATTTTTTAACCTTACTGATGTTGACTCTTACTAAAAATTTCCTCCTCTTTCTCACTGTCAGCACTTACAGAAAATGATTCCTTGTCATCTTTCAATCCCATGTCATCTGAATCTTGTGTCATTTATATCTTCAGATGTGCCTATTTCTTCAGTTTTCATTAACTGTATGTGTGGTGTTGAAGGTATTATATACTTCTATATAAATTCAGCCATTGCTTCAATTGTCTCTTGCTTTTAAATATTTTCTTGATTGAACTCTACTGGTCAATGTCATTTCATGTTGATGTGGTGAACACCTGCAAATTTCTCCAAGTTCCTAGAGGACAGAATATACATAACTATTTTTTGTTTGTTTGTTTGTTTTTGGCTGCGTCGGGCCTTTGTTGCGGCATGTGCATTCTTAGGTTGCGACGTGCTGGCGTCTCTCTAGTTGTGCTGCGTTGGCTCTGTAGTTTGCGGCATGCAGGCTCTCTAGTTGAGGAGCACGGGCTCAGTAGTTGTGGCGCACGGGCTTAGTTGCCCCGTGGCATGTGGGATCTTAGTTCCCCGACGAGAGATTGAATCTGCGTCCCCTGCATTGGAAGGTGGTTTCTTTACCACTGGACCATCAGGGAAGTCCCATACACAACTATTTATTTAGTAGTTTTTATATTTACCTAAGAGTTTGTACTTTGATTCTTTGTTATAGTCTGGTATAATAATACTCTATGTCAATAGTTTTCTAGTAACTAATAAGTGAACTTTAATAAAATTAAAACATTTGGAAAAAGTACAATTTAAGTAGCTGCTGATGTAATGTTTTATTTTCTTGATTCCTTCTTTAGTGTTAAAACAATTAATGATTAAAATAGAAGAATAAATGTCAATTTTAAATATATTATTATTCAAATACAGTATTTCATGTGTAAAGTAACCAAACAAAACTTACCAAACAAAACTATTACATCTTGCCATTCATACTCTGCTACACTCTTTTAAAGACACAAATAGCAACTCCAAGTGGTCACATAGAATGACAAAACTGAAGTAACTCAAGTTCTATTTCTTCATATTTACCATCATTGTTTATTTTGAATCTATGGTTCAAACCCAGGAATACGTAGTACCAAACGGGATGGAGACAAGAATTGTGCCTGGAGCAAGTTTGAACAATTCTGGACCATTATGAATTCCCAAAACAAATATGTGTATCTAAGTCCACATGTGTCCTGGTCCAACTGTGTAACTGGGAGTTTTCCAAATTAACTTCTATGTAGAACACAGTGTTTATTAAATGTTAAGTTTATTAAATGTGTTTATTAAATGTTAAGAAATTAAAATGCGCCAATGGAAGAAAAATGTGCCAATTTGAAGCTTACATATGCATTATTAAAACAACAGTAATTGTAGCAACTGTTTAGAACACTATGCCAATAAAAAAGTTGGGGAGGGGGGCATTTTAGCTCAGACGTTGCTTAGAACTGTCAGCACATGGTAATAATAGAAAGCAGATTTTTATGGGAATTCCCTGGCAGTCCAGTGGTTAGGGCTCTGCACTTCCACTGCAGGGAGCATGGGTTCAATCCCTGGTTGGGGAACTGAGATCCTGCAAGTGGCATGGTCAAAAAAAAGAGAGTGAGAGAGAGAGACTTTTAGTCAATTTCCTTATGTATTTAAATTATCTACAGACAGTGTGTACCATTATTGCCTGTGCCCAGGACTGACTGCCCTCTCCCCCGTCCTTGGTATACCTCAGGTGGTGGATATCTCTGCAGGCTAGCAGTGATCCAGCTGTGGAAGGAAAACTGATGATGCAGAAGACAGAGAGGGAGAAAATTGCTAGGGCCGTATCTCTGAGTAGATCAGAGGGGATGAGATCAGCCAGCAGAGGGCTGACTTAGATAAGGGCGTAAACGGTTCACACACTGCAGTTGGAGGCAAGGCAGAGTTTACGGGTACAGATGCAGGCAGGCCTATATATCCAAGGTATTATTTCTTAGTTTCTTTTACAGAAATGGAATTGGATTCAGAGACCTTCCACCCTCCCATAGAGGGTGAGTGTCTATGAATTCCCTTTAAGGACCCTTTATGACCAACTTTGATTTTCTTTTCTTGAGTACTTTGGTCATGTCCTTCCATTTATTTGCTCTTTACTGGTATTAATGCTTGAATATCAACTATGCTGACCCAACGGGCACATTTTTGTGATTTTTGGAACTGAGACTATGAATTCCCTCTACCAGAGAATAAATGTTCTGATTGGGGAAACCCAGTTGGGATCACTGTAGAATTTAGTTTCTTTCTGCTTCTCATCTCTGAGAAAGATGCTGCAGATCTGAGAGTGGCGGCGTGGGGGTGGGAGGTGGCACCCAGTTGCAGCGCTTGTCCTTTTCTGTAGGGCTTTGTTTTGATATTTTCACACTGCTCAGAGAGAATTCCACCCAAAGGTCCTCAAGTGCCATGAAAAGGACAAGGAAAGAGCATCTTTGAACGGTGGCATTGTTAAATGCCAAGAGCCTGCCTCTCCAGTGGATTATTTTGAGACATTGAAATACTTTTCAAAGGCTTTGCTAAGTACTCATTGTGGAAAAGGACAAATTCTATATTAAACTTACACTGGAACCAGAAGTGGCCTTGGATAAAATTGTGAACTAGATGATGTTTGTCACCTTTTTATTACCTTTCCCCCCTTAAGTGAATGCTCCATCCCCTTCCCCTAAAGTCTCTTGGAGTCTTTCCCCCTCTCTTCCTCTTTGCCTTATATGACTGACTGCCAGGAAAGGCTATACATTGGTAACTTAGATCTTGTTGTTCTTGTCCGGGGAAATTGCTTCTGCTGCAGGCTTTTCAAACAGAGCTGCTCATTTTTCCTTACCCCACAGACTTCTAACTGCTTCTCTGCTTCCTGTGTGGTCATCCTCCAATCTACCTCCATGCTGTAGTCGGTGGAGAACATGTGATCTGGCCCTTACTTACCAGCCAGCCTTAGCTTGGCCAAGATTTCCCTGTTCTCTATCCTCTGGCCAAACCAAACTGCTGTCATTTCCTCAAACCCACTGCGTTCCCTAGAGGTGTAGACACCCCAAGCTTTGGCTTGTACAGTGCCCTCTCCCTGGAACACCCTTCCTTGCCCCCTTCCTTTGTCCCTTACTCATTCCACAGATCGAAGTTTAGGCATCCTACTCCAGGAAGCCTTCCCTGACTACCCCCATTCAGGTTAGTTGCTCCTTATAAATAATTTTTAGTACTAATCCCATTATATTGTAGATGCTTGTGTATATCTCTTCCCCCTCCTCCCCAACTAGGATTTCGATTGGGGTGGCTCTGTCCCCAGTGATTTCCCATTTTTGGGGAAGAGGCCCAAATACAGGGGTGGTGGTAGGTGATGGTGGCATCAATGTCAATTAATCATAAGCTTAGCCAGAGCTTATGATCTATACGTTGGATAAAAAATTTTGAATGAATGAATGATAGGATGAATTTAGATCTATGCACCACTTCTCCTAAAGATAGTTGCAATTTAGTCCCTAATTTTTCCCAACAAACAGGCTAGAAATTCCATTTTACAGAAGTTTAACAGTATATTCAAATCAATAACATTTTTTTAACATCTTTATTGGAATAAAATTGCTTTACAATGGTGTTAGTTTCTGCTTTATAACAAAGTGAATCAGCTATACATATACATACATACCCATATCTCCTCCCTCTTGCGTCTCCCTCCCACCCTCCCCATCCCATCCCTCTAGGTGGTCACAAAGCACCAAGCTGATCTCTCTGTGCTATGCGGCTGCTTCCCACTAGCTATCTATTTTACATTTGGTAGTATATATAAGTCCATGCCACTCTCTCTCTTCATCCCAGCTTACCCTTCCAAATCAGTAACATTTAATGAATGCTTTCCATATTGGAGGTACTATGCTAGGAACTCAGGGGGCATATAATGATGAGTAATAGCCTCAGTCCTCAAGAAATTTAAAACCTATCACACTTACAATTACAAATACACTTTTTCTTAATAAACACACATATCTTCAAGGGGTTGAAAAGATTAAAATGTCTATTTTAAAATTTGGTTTAAATTTGTTTGTGAAAGCTTCTGAAAGTGAAGAAGAACCTTTAGCCTTTTAGCTCCTACGGTGTGCTACGGATCGAGTTTTTTCATTTAATACTCAAAATCCAGTAAGGTGTTATTTCTGGTTGTGAAATGAGAGTATCTGTCTTTTGTTAAAAGTATTCTGGGGGGCTTCCCTGGTGGCGCAGTGGTTGAGAATCTGCCTGCCGACGCAGGGGACACGGGTTCAAGCCCTGGTCTGGGAATATCCCACATGCCGCGGAGCGACTAAGCCCGTGAGCCACAATTGCTGAGCCTGCGCGTCTGGAGCCTGTGCTCCGCAACGGGAGAGGCCACGATAGTGAGAGGCCCGCGCACGGCGATGAAGAGTGGTCCCCGCTTGCCGCAACTGGAGAAAGCCCTCGCACAGAAACGAAGACCCAACACAGCCATAAATAAATAAATAAATAAAATTAAAAAAAAAAAAAAAGTATTCTGGAACCATTCTGTAGCTGCAGAAGGTTTTTTCCTGCACTTGAAACGAGACCAGATACTTAATTTCCTTGACCTGTCCACATAAGGATAAAATGTAACCTTAAATTAAAATGGGGAGTTATTGTTTTATGGGTACAGAGTTTCACTTTGGCAAGATGAAAACAGTTATGGAGATGGATGGTGGTGATGGCTGCACAGCAATGTGAATGTACTTAATGCCACTGACCTGTATACCTACAAATGTTAAGATGGCAAATTTTATGTTATGTGTATTTTACCACAATTAAAAAGAAATTAGTTCCAACCTAAACAAGAGAGCCTCCCCTGATACATTTCAACAGCTTTGTTGAGGATTAATTTATATATCATAAAATTCACCTGTTTTAAGTGTACGATTTAATGGTTTTTGGTATAGTCACAGAATTGTACCGCCATCACCACAATCAATTTTAGAACATTTCCGTCTCCCCCAAAAGCTCCTGCAAGCCCATTTTCAGTCACTCCTTGTTCTCATCCCAGCCCCAGGAAACCACTAATCTAATTTCTATGTATATTTGCTTTTTCTGGATATTTCATAAAAATAGAATTTTATAATATAGGCATTTTGTCTCTGGCTTCTTTCACTTAGTATGTTTTTGAGGTTCATCCATGTTGTTCATCCAGGTTCATGCATATATCAATACTTCATTCCTTTTTATTGTCAAATAGTATTCCATTGTATGGCTATATCACATTTTTAAAAAATAAATTTATTTATTTATTTATTTTTGACTACGTTGGGTCTTCGTTTCTGCATGTGGGCTTTCTCTAGTTGCGGTGAGCAGGGGCTACTCTTCGTTGCGGTGTGTGGGCTTCTCATTGCGGTGGCTTCTCTTGTTGCGGAGCACAGCCTCTAGAGCGCAGGCTCAGTAGCTGTGGTGCACGGGCTTAGTTGCTCTGCGGCATGTGGGATTTTCCCAGACCAGGGCTCGAACCCGTGTCTGCTGCATTGGCAGGCAGATTCTTAACCACTGTGCCACCAGGGAAGTCCCTATACCTCATTTTATTTACCCATTCATCCCTTGGTGGACATTTGGGTTTTCACCACTTTTTCACTATCATCAATAGCTCTGCTACAAACATTCATGTTCAGGTATTTGTGTCAACATATATTTTCATTTCTCTTGTGTATGAGCGGAATAGCTGGGTCATACGGTAAATTTATACTTAACTTTTCAAGAAACTGCCAAACTGTTTTCCAAGTAACTGCACCATTTTACACTTTCTTCACATTCTTGCCAACACTCATTTGTGCCTTTTTGGTTTCTGTTTGTCCCCTCTGTTCTTTATTTCTCTTTTCTTTTTCTTTTTTTTGCCTTCCTGTTGGTTACTTACACATTTTTTTAGAATGCCATTTTGATTTATCTATAGTATTTATCTATAGTGTATTTCTTTGTGTAGCTTTTTTTTTAGTGGTTGCTCTAGGTATTACATTATACACGCAGAACTTATCATAGTCAACATTTTTACCAGTTCCAGTGAATTGAAGAAACCGTGTTTTCCTTTATCCTCCCCTACTGATAATAGAATTTGAGAACCACATGAGGCACTATTACAATTTTTGCTTCAACTGTCAAACACACTAGCAAACTCAAAAGAAGAAAAGTCTACTATATTTACATATATTTTTACTTTTCATTCTTCTTTCTTCCTGATATTCCTCCTTTTTATCATTTCCTTTCTATTTCAAAACTTCCTTTAGCCATCCTTTTAGGGTAGTTTTGCTGGTGATAAGTTATCTTAGTTTCTTTTCATTTGAGAATGTTTTGATTTTCCCTTTATTTCCTGAAGAATGTTATCACTGGGTATGGGATTCTGAGTTGATGGTTCTTTTCTTTTAGCACTTTTCTTTCAGGCCTCTTCCTTCTGGCCTCCATGGTTTCTGACAAGAAATCCACTTACATTTGAATTGACTGTTTTCTCTCTGTTGTTCAAATTGGGTTATTTCTATTGTTCTATCTTCAAGTTCACTGATTCTTTCCTTTCTCATTTCCGTTCTACTGTTGAGCCCTGCACTAGTGTCCTAGGGCTGCCATAACAAACTACCATAAACTGGGTAGTTTAAAATAATAGAAATTTATTGTCCTAAGTTTGAAGTTGGGCAAGAAGTTTGAAATCAAGGTGTTGATAGAGCCATACTACCTCTGAAACTTGTAGGGGAGAATTTCTTCCTTGTCTCTTCTAGCTTCTGGTGTTTGCCAATAATCCTTGGTGTTCCTTGGCTTGTAGATGCATCACTCCAATCTCTGCCTCTGTTCTCACATGGCTGTCTTTCTGTCTATCTTTGTCCTTTTCTTATAAGTACATCAGTCATATTGGATTAGGGGCCCATCCTCCTACAGTATGATCTCATCTTAACTAATTATATCTGCAGTGACTCTATTTCCAAATAAGGTCACATTCTGAAGTGCTGGGAGTTAGGACTTCAAAATTTTAGGGGAGACATAATTCAATCCATAACAAGCCTATCCATTGAACTTTTTATTTTGGTTATTGTTATTTTCAGTTTTAAAATATCCATTTGGTTCTTCTTTATATCTTCTGTTTCTTTGCTGAGGCTTTCTATTTTTTCATTTGTTTAAAGCGCCTGTTAAATTGCTTGCTTAATTGCTCATTAAAGCAGTTTTATGAAGGCTAGATTCTTGTCAGATAATTCCAGATAATTCCAACCTCTTAGTCATCTCTGTGTTGGTGTCAATTGTCTTTTCTCATTCAAGTAGAGATTTTCCTGGTTCTTGGTATAACAAATGATTTTCAATTGCATCCTGGACACTTTGGTTATTATGAGACTCTGGATCTTGTTTAAATCTTCTATTTTAGTAGGTCTCCTCTGACACAGGGCCAGTAGGGGAAAGTGAAAGTACCCACTTGCTATTGCCAAGGTTTCCAGGCCTTATTTCTGGCTCAGCCTCTGTTGACAGCCCAGGGAAGGAGGGTCTCCTCGTGACAGTTGGGTAGGGTAGGGGTTCAGGCCCCCCACCCGGCTTCCACTGACATCGCGCTGGTTGACGCAGGGAAGGGGACCTTGTAACTCCTTCTCACATGGCCCCCACGGACCCTGCAGGGGGAGGTCTCAATATCACCCAGCAGGAATGAAGGTCTTGGTCTTCTCTGACACAACCCTAGTGGCTGGTGGGGATGCCTCATCATAGCTGGGCTGGGGGGACGAGTCCAGGCATCCCAGGTGACCTCCAGTGACATTGTGGGGATGGCTGCACCTCGTTACAGCCGGGCAAGAGTGGAAGTTTAAACTCCCTACTCTGCCTTTGCTGACGGCTCTGGGTGGGGCTGCTTTTTTCCTGTGGCGTTTGAAGTAGAGCAGTTATTGTCTAAAAGTTTTCTGTCTTGCTGCCCCTTTTCTGGTCCTTAGCTAGAGAAGAAAGGCTTTTGTTCTTTTTGGTCTGTGACCTTTGATGTTTCCGGGTTGCAAGCTTCACCAGTACCCAGGCTGGTATAGGCAAGGCAAAAAGAAAACAAGGGGATTTACTGCTGTGTCATTCTTTGGGTTGTGAGGTCCCTAACTGTCTATGCTCTTCTCTCTGCCTTTCAGAGTCTTCTTATCTTTGTTTTATGTGTAATATCCAGAGTTTTTTTTAGCTGTACTTAGCAGAAGGAATAGGAAGGAGCGTGTCTACTCCATGTCGTCCCTGCCTCTCCTGATATTTGAAGCACCTAGGATAGTATAGAATATTCAAGATGCTACCTTTACATCTTACAAAATGAGACCAATTAGGAAAGAAGATAAGTACAGTTACTATGGGAACAAAGCTGGTTGGTTCTTTCCAGGTCATAGCCTTAAGTTCAATTTATTGGTCTTTACCTCCATCTTCTCTAAGTAGAAATTTAGGTTGGAAAATTCACTGGAGACAACAGACATTATTCTTGCTAATATTTCATGTTCACATTTGATTATACACATTGTGATTAAAGAAATGAAAATGGAATAATTTGTTAGCTTGGAAATTACTGAATTCTTATCAAGACCCTGATGAGAATGTTGAAAAGTAGCCATAGGGAAAACTGTGTTTGAAGTCATCCTTCACACTTTCCTTGAGTTAATTATAGTCACTAATTTTCATACATCTCTTTAATATTAATATTAAAACATTTAAAAATAGGTAGTAATGTGACCATTAACAGTGTTCCACCGTGTGATAGGGTCACCAGTTGGCCATCGCACTGTGTCACATGATCATTTTAACTGAAATCCTGTTGGGGTAGGAGGGAAGGATTCATCGTGGTGGAATTGTATCTGATGTTCAAATAATATAAGTTGATTTTAGAGTTGTATTAGAAAATGGAAAATGTTATAAAAGTGCAGAGTATAAACAAATCAGAACTACTAACATTGCAGGCATTTCAAAGTTATAAGGTGAGGCAGAGATTATGTGATTTTCATTTCCTGAATGATGTGAAGGATGAAACAGAGGCAGAGAAACACAATACTGCTGGGTTTAGTGCATTGGGTGAAAAATGTTCAGAAACTAATTGTGAATATTTGCTGCCTTAAGGCATATGCTCATAGCCTAACTTGTATTTTTCATTACTGATAAATATATTATTTAGCGTCTAGAGTTACTGAAATGCCCTGCATTTGACTGTAAAATTTAATATGTAAAAGATAATGGGCTGTCTCTCTAAAATACATTTTTAAAAACATTCTTATTCAGAGAAAGGACTTCATAGATATGGTCTTTTCTCACAATAAACAAATAAGTTTTTTCTTTACTTTTATAATATCACTGAAACCTCTAGGCAAAAGTAATATGAACTTACAGAATGCAGAGAAATTAATCTGATTATTAAGATTTGCTTAAATGTTACAAAACTAGTGTTGATTACAAATGATATGTTAAATAGATATTATAGCCTCTAAACAAAGCAGGAGAAAATGAAAATCTGATGCTCTGAACTGTGATGGGCAATTGGGGAAGAGCTTTATTCTTTGCCACAGGTGTAATTTCAAAAATTGTATACTCAGAGACCAAAGCTCAGCATTCCTTTTTTATTCTCTAATTACTAACGTAAAAAAAAAAAAAAGTTACTGTAAAATTGCCTCACTGAGGCTTTGGGATCTTGAAATTTCAATTTTAGCATCAAAAGTCTTTTGTGTATGCAACACACTTCCCCTCTGAGTTTGAAAAATTGACAAAAGAAATGTGATCATTACATGACTACAACAGTCTGCTTGTTTGATGATAACCTGGGGTCAACACTATCAAATATCAGCCTATAAAGATTCCTTTACATACTTTTCAAATGCTGTTGTGACTGATGAGGGTACTCAAGAAACTTTAAATGCTGCGATTACAATGAGGAAAAACCAAGCCTTCACTAGGCACAGTCCAATCAGAGAATGGGTCCTGTATTAGTTATCCCATTTTGGGTAACAAATTATCCCCAAACTTAACTGCTTAAAATGACAAATATTTATTATCTCACACAGTTTCTGAGGTTTGGGAATCTGGGAGATGCCTAGAGGGTGGTTCTGGTTCAAAGTCTCTCAAAGGGATGCAGACAAGTCAGGACTGCAATCATCTGACAGCCCAAATGGGGAGGGATCAATTTCCAACAGGGATCCCTGTTGGCTATGGGCTGGAGTCTTGGTTCCTTGCCACATGGGCCTCTCCATAGGCGGAGTGCTTGACTGTCCTCACAACATGACAGCTGTCTTCTCCCAAGTGAGTGATCTGAAGGAATCCCAAGGAAGGAAGCCACAGTCGTTTATAACCTAATCTTAGAAGTGATACATCATTACTTCTGCTTTATTCTGTTGGTCACCCAGACAAACCATGGTACAATGTGGGAGGGGAGAACACAAGGTCGCAAATACCAGGAGGTAAGGATCTTTGGGGGCCATCTTGGAAGCTGGCTATCTCAGGTCCAGAGCAGGTTTGCAACTTGGATTCACCTGGAACGTAGGTTAAAGTATACCTCCTCTAAAAGCCATTGTCCATTATTGGGAAGAAACTACATCTTAGTCTACTAGTGACCATGCAGACAGACCACCAGGGGCAAATGGAAAGTTACTGACATTTCTCTGCCAGTTACATAACCTCTTGGCAACCTGAGTCTACTAAGTATACTAAGAAACAACAGTTCAACTTAGTCACACTTTTTATGGGTACCATGGTCCAAGTTTAATTTCAAAAGTATGTATGATCTATAGTGTAGCCCTGAGAAGGGTAAAATATGTAATGAAGTAATATAAAACAGTATGCTATCACAAAAAGTTAGGTGATTACCAATCCTATGCATTTAGGAATAAAGTTTTAAAACTTGGCTATGAAAAAGATGAAAAATGAGATTTTTCGGCAATAAGCTGAATAATTGAATAATTTAATTGAATTTTTATGATATCAGTAGGAATCAATGCCTACTTTTAGCTTTCTGTTTTGGGTATAAGTTAAGTCACTTTGAATACTTCTGGTAGTAAATTGCCAGGTAGAGATACAATCATTAAAAATCAGTATGTAACATTCTTGGCTTTTTGTAAAAGAAATTTCAGATAGTTTTCAATTTAGGAAAGTCTTCTAAAGGGCTTCGTATAAATTAGCTTCTTGAAACTCACAAACTATAAGGTACCTGACCCAGGCAAAGCAAATACAGAATGGTTGGACATAAATAGCTCTACTGAACTTACATGCACAAATAAATAAATAAACAGCCAATTTTAAACCTGATAGGATTTTTAATCATTCATTAACTTAGCCATCTGGTTAGGTCAGGATCTATCTGCAGGCTAGAAAGGCTGTTTTAAAAGGCAGAGTAGTGGCAATAAATGACTTGTTCCCTTATCTAACCCTCCAGGTTATCTGTGCTTACATCTACCGTCAGCCCTAGGCAAGGTATGCCCCTATATGCTCTACCCTTCACGGGAAGGAGGGAGTTATTACAGGTCAAGAGTGTGATTTCTGCCTGAGGAGGAAAAGGAGCCTGGGTGGTATTGGGGTGCTGACTTTATTTTAGCAGTGGTTCTCCAACTTGGCTGCATAATAGAATCAGATTCTGTGGAGTGAGACTCCGGTGCCAAACCTTTATTAAGCTCCCCAGGTGATTTCAGTGTGCAGCCAAAGCTGAAAATCTTTGCTTTGGGACAAAGAGTCTCATTTAAGTGCCCATCAGAATCACCTGGAGAGCATGTTAAAGTTACAGAAGCCTAGGTCCCAGCCTCAGAGTTTCTGATTCAGTAGGTCTGGGGAGGGACCCAATAATTTGCATTTTTAAAGGGTTTCCAGATGAAGCTGATGTTGCTGTCTTACACTTGGAGAACCAATCTTAGAAGAGTTTGACTCTTATTATATACTGGAGTTCAGCTGTGACTGGGGCGTAAGAGGAGGAATGAAAATTGGCAGAAGGAGAAGACAGATACCACTAGCTCCCCTCTTCTCAAAGGTAAAGTGAACTGGGATCTACCGCTGCATTGCTCATCCCCTATTTTCTTAGCCTTTATTTTATAGATTGAGAAAATAAAGGCTCTTCAAGGGTCATGTGAACGGCCCAAAGTTGGTTACACCGGACTTAAACCACCCCGTTTTATCTGGTCTCTTTGCACGTGCAGGTCAACCTCTTCCCTGCCTCTGCAGCGCGACTCCACTTTACCCTCGTCATTAACCTTTCTCTCCTCCCCTGCCCCGCCCCCAGCGTCCTGACGTAGTTGCGCGGACAACGTGCACCTACGTTCAAAGCGCCCAAGGAGCGGTCCGCGGAGGCGCACCGCGTGCTGCGCAGGCGCAAGGGGCGAGGCGCCGGAGCAGCGGTCATGGACGGCGTCAACCCGGTGGTAAGGACCTCCAGCCTGGCCTTTCGGCCGGCGCTCCGTGCAGAGGGAGCGCGGTCCTGGGCTCATGGCAGCGGAGTTGCGCACACCCTTTTTTTCCCCTCCTGGTTCTTTACAGACTTTCAGGAGCCCTTTCCCTTAGGGGCTCCTCTGTTCTTCTCCTCCGTGTTGGAGGAAGTGGATGAGGGCCAGTAGCTCAGCCGGAAGTTGGACCTGGCCCCCCGCCAGAAGAACAAGTGCCCCTCTTCTTCTCCTTCTCACTCCTTATCGAACTGAGGTCCTCTAGAGTGAGGATTTGAGAAGGTGGTTAGAGATGGAACGCACCTTAAGCCTCCCCGTTTAGTGTGTTTAGAATTACTGAGTTCAGTTGTACTCTAATTGTAGTTCTTAATTTTAGTATGACTACTGTTGATTCTAAGCTATATTATTTACCCGAAATAATAGGTAATGTGATACTTTACGTTACCCCACCACATATTTTTAGAGTTCTCCCCCACCCCTCCATTTACCCATCCTTAAGCATCTTAATGTTTAAGTGTACAGTTGGAATTGATAAACCCAGACGTTGCTTTGTTACCGTTAAGGAGGACGTAAACCTCACATGAGAACTGACAGGCTAAATGGTCTTGTGAGGCCCTCTATCAATCTTAAAAATTGATTTAAAGAAAAAAAGTCAAGAAGTCACGTTTGTTTTCAGTTCATTTCAACAGACTTCACATTTGGTGAAAGGCAATGTGCTTGTCCAGATCTGTGTTGTTTTATGGGTTCCATCTATACATACGCAGGATAAAATGGTTCATTTCTGACGACAAGTTATTATTTTAATGTGTATCCTTTTTCTGATAATGTGTTTTAATATGTGTGAAATAATTATGCTTGAATGTAAGCTTACCGTGTATACCATTTTATTTGATGGTGAAACTCCAAGGAGTGTGTATGTGTGTTTTCTTTTAAATAGGGAAGAGGTTAAGATGGATTTCCTGGGCTATGTATGCATAGTGGACTATACATATACTAATGAAGATAACAGGGAGAGAATATAAAATCTAACTGTAGTCCTAGAAGAGAAAGTATGTTCAATTCCTACTTTGCTTTTGAAAAATTGTGTTCTAATGGGTTATTTTTTATTTTTTTTAATAAATTTATTTATTTATTTATTTTTGGCTTCATTGGGTCTTTGTTGCTGTGCGTGGGCTTTAGTTGTGGCGAGCGGGGGCTACTCTTCATTGTGGCGTGCAGGCTTCTCATTGCGGTGGCTTCTCTTGCTGCGGAGCACAGGCTCTAGGCACGTGGGCTTCCGTAGTTGTAGCATGCAGGCTCAGTTGTTGTGGCACACGGGCTTAGTTGCTCCATGGCATGTGGGATCTTCCTGGAGCAGGGCTCGAACCCATGTCCCCTGCACTGGCAGGCAGATTCTTACCCACTGTGCCACCAGAGAAGCCCTAATGGGTTATTTTTGATGGCTGCTGTTACATTCTGAGGGTAGATCTTAAAAGATGTTTTTATCCCTAGGAGTTTTTACCTCTAGCTTTAAGTGTGATCACACTAGCTGGGACTAACACTGAAACATCAATTAAGCACGGCTTTTTCAGGGTAAACTGTTTTAGAAGAAGGAACTAATCTAGGGCACTTAATCTTATTGGCTATGCTTTTGAATAACATATTATTTAAATATTACTGATTGGCTTTTTCATAGGCTCACTCTGGGTCTTTAGAAGGAATACGTTTAATACCTAACTACTCTTCGCATGAACAGGAGTACTTAGAATATTTACTGAGTAGTATGAAAAAGCAGTCCTAGAAGGACAGAATTTTCAATTTGGCCTGATTAAGCAATTTGAAATAACAGCAATTCAACTAAATTCCTATTTTATTATTTCTTATCAGTAGAACTTCCACTAGGTCAGTATTGTCAGTACACTTAGCATTGCCATTCTTTTTTTGCATTTTTTAATTTTTAATTTTATTTATTTTTATTTGATCTTTTTTGGCGGTGCCGCGTGGCTTGCGGGATCTTAGTTCCCACACCAGGGATTGAACCCAGGCAGTGAAAGCGCCGAGTCCTAACCACTGGACTGCCAGGGAATTTCCCAGCATTGCCATTTTGGACTAGGGTGGGAGTGGAGCACAGTTTACATAGATTTGAAGGACTGAGTTTATTTCACAGGGCTATTTTTCTTTTGATATTGACCAGTTTTTAATCTGGTAAAGATCTGCTTTTAGGATGTTACTTAGTCTCTGCAGTATGCAGATTGTGGAAGGGTAAGGTTTGTTTATGTCCTACTTAGTTTCTCTTAGGAAATCCTTTTTGGTGCAGTTGTACTTTTACTTGACCATGGTTCAGAATATCTTTTTGGACTCTGTGTATTTTGGAAGCGGGACAGGCTTTGGTGACCCTATTGTAGATGCTCACCCCAAATGTATGGCTTGGAATTTATTTACATTTATGGAGTAATATAGTAAACTCTAAAAAAGCTCTCTGGGTCCCTCTGAGAAAAAGGTAAATTGAAAACAAAAGGTTCATTTCCACCTGTCTTAAATTAATTTCCTTTTTAAAAAGGAGTGTGGAGGTTAAATACTGACACAAAAGCCAAGGATCCTAAAAGTAACCATACATCTTGATTATCTCATATTTTTTTGTGGTATTGTGATTCAGCCTTATAGATAGGCTGAGACTATGGGTCTGAAGTTAACCAATTTATGGAAAGCTAAGACTGTATTGGGAATAGGATGCACAGAGGGAAACTCCTTATGGTGGCTTTTCTTCAAATATAAGATTAGAAAGTGTACACTGCATGTTTTTTAAGGCTGGATACACTCAAACTTGAGAATGTAAAACTTTTAACAATTGCTTTTATGTAGCCTAAACTCTACAGATCTGTAATTGAAGATGTAATTGAAGGAGTGCGGGATCTATTTGCTGAAGAAGGTATAGAGGAACAAGTCTTAAAAGACTTGAAGCAGGTTTGTAGACAGTAGAAGTTTCTCTCTTTTGTTTTTTCAGCTTAAAAAAATGGATAAATTAAATTCAAACCCCTTAATTATAGTTTAATACTTACCCATTTATTGTGCCTTCAGCTGACAATTTAAAAGTAAAAAATATAGGAGTAAATATCCTATTTTTTTTTTTTTTTTAGAGCAAACATTTTGTTTTTCTCTGCAGCTCTGGGAAACAAAGGTTTTGCAGTCTAAAGCAACAGAAGACTTCTTCAGAAATAGTGTCCATTCCCCTCTGTTCACCCTTCAGTTGCCGCGCGGCTTGCACCAAACATTGCAATCATCAACAGGTTGGATATAGTTAGTAAATTAGTACTATATGCAGAACAGATTCTCATTTGGTGGCGGTTTGGAATTAGGGTAATGTTCTTAAGGGGAGAGGGCTTAGACTTCAAAATCATTGCTATTAAAAGAACACAGGATAAGTCATCACTGCCATGTAATTATTGACCAAAAAATTAGGTTATTTAAACTATTTTTAAAACTATTATAGTCCACAAAGGTGACAAAGCCTTACTTCATAGGAACAAGTTATATAGTTTGCGGGCTATTGGAAGTACCCTTTGTTTATCTCAGAGGATTTGATTGACTCTGGTAAAGGCATAATCCAGCCACTTGGTGAAGAAGCAGAGGGAAAGATGGGTGCTTGCAAGCTTGTGCATTCTTCCTCTTTCTCTTTCTCTTGCTATCTGTATGTATTGTAAATCTGTCATTGAATTGGAAGCAAAATGGAGTATAAACAGGAATATGGAGGTTATTCAGGCTACTTCACAGTTTTGGATATAAAATGATGGCTAGAAATGGGCCATATGCGTATTGTCTTTAATCTTGGACTTAAATCTAGACCTATGCTTTTAAGGGAAATATTTGTTCATACTATGTCTATCAATTTAAACTGGAAAAGACTAACTGCTAAAAGATAAAACAATACTATTATATCTTTCTAGCCTTTATTTCTATTATATCTTTCTAGCCTTTATTTCTTTTTTTCTCCTCTGATTCTTATAATCCTTATGGTATCCTGATGTGTGTGTGTATATACATCAACATGTTGATGCACAGAGACGCAGGCACATAGGGATGCACTGACAGACACAGAGGCACACACCAACAGACATATCCAGACTCAGGGAGACACACGCAGATACAGACGTGCGCAGACACAGACAGACACAGACAGACACACACAAGTAGGTTTTATTGGATTTAGCCGAAATTCAATAGATGAATGTCTGCAAGAGGTAAGGGTAGATTTTGGATTAGATTGTCAGTAAAAACTAGATTGTTCATGGCATACTTGGGAAAATTCACATGAAAATCTTGTGGGTCAAGGTGAGGGGAAAATATCGATAGTAAGGAGGCTAGTACCTCCTCTGTTACAAAATGAGAGAATTTAAGTGTGACAGCAATTATAACGTATAAAATGAAATTAACAATGAGTGTTGAGTTACCAAACACAACTTTTATCTAAAGCTGTGCTTAAAATGTGTAACATTGCTCTTTAAGAATTAGCCATGGCTGTTTTAATTATTAAGTTGACACATTGAATTACATTAATTGTTCGGTTTTTGGCTATGCTTTCATTTTTAACTTGACTGTTTTTTTAGGGCATCCCTTTTATTTCTCTATTTAAATAACATTCTTTTAATTTTTTTCTTCATTAAAGAACTTTAAAGATTTTTTTCTTAGGAGTGGCTTGGAGGGTGGTGAATGTGGAGTAGTAAAATACTTGATTGTCTTTTATGAAAAGCATGGTTCTTAAGAAAAGACTAGCTGGAACACTTCTCAGGTTCTTTGTCATTGAAAATTGTAATACTTGATTTTGCCTCAAGATGGTAATATTACCAGTGATTTAAATCACAAAATAGTCTTGCAACTAATATATCTAGCTGACTTTCACTCAGCACTTCTTTCTAATTCTGTCTTAGAGGTTAGAATAATAGAAATAATTACATTTGAACAAGACAGTTTTTCTTCTTATTCTTTTCTGCATCGTTCATAATGAAGTGAAGAGGAAGCACATGTATCCTGTAAAGCTGCATTATAGGCCTTTTTCCTATCCCTCTTCATTTCTAGGTACTCTGCAATAAGATTCTTGAAGTAAACAGCCTCATAAAATTGAAGTACTTTTTAATTATATCATCTCATTGTATGCTTCTAAAAGCCTGATTAAGATAGCCTAAACACACTCTACAACCTTTTTATCTCTTGATAACAAGTTCAAATTAAATCTACAATGGAATAAGTCCTTTGCCTTTGTCTTTTCCACTGTTAAAATTTGTTTGCCCTGTTGTATTTTCTTTGACTCTATTATCCATTTGTTTAATAATTTGCTGTATCTTCAGTTGTCAACTTTTTTTTTTTTTTGGTCTCAGGACCCCTTTACACTTAAAAATTGAGAACCTCAAAGTGCTTCCTTTTATGTGGGTTGTAAGTATCTATTTACCATATTAGAAATTAAAGCTGAGAAATTTTTAAAATGTTGATTTATTAATTTAAAAAATGATTGTATGTTAATATATATTTGTTAAAAATAACTTTTCCAGAACGAAAAAATATTTAGTGAGAGGACTGGTATTGTTGTACTATTCTGCAATTCTTGTTAATGTCTGGCTTAATATAAGACAGCTGGATTCTCATATCTATTTCTAAATTTAATCTGTTGTGATATGTAGTTTTGGCAGGAGAAAATCTAATCTTCCACAGATAGATAATTGGAAAAGGAGGAGTGTTTTAATAGCTTTTTTAGGTAATTTGGTACTATGCTAAAACTCAACATGTGGTAGTTTCTGAGAGGTTAGCTGCAAAGTGGAATCTGAAACCATATCAATGGACTTTTTGTGATGTTAAAGTTCACTGGTATATCTTGCACTTTGAATGACTGTCTAACCCCTATGTAATTTTGTAACATACGTTGGTGACATGGAAAATATTGGTTCACCGAGTTATACATTTGACACATTGTTCATTATACAGGATAAAAAATCATATTAATATCTTCACATATCTCACAGAAAAGTGTTTAAGTATTGGAAAGCAATGAAGCTCACTGTAGTGGATATAGTTTTCAAAATTCTAATTTTTGCTTGAAAGCTTGAATTTTATCATTGCCAAACAAATACTGTCAGTTTGTTTTCCTTGAAGTGATGGGCACACTTAGTTCATTTTCAAAAAACTGCCAGATACCCAAGTCTGATGAACCATAGTTTCTGTTAGTTTTTCTTTCAGGTAAAATAGTGTTTCTTGAAAAAAGAAATTAGCTAGGTCAGCTCCCAACTTAAACAATAGCACCATTGCATTTCCTCATACTTCCTTGTACTTCTGTATGCTACAGAAATGCTTTATATGTTCTTCCTATTTCCTCACACAGAATATTAAAAGCAAGTATACTTGAGGGTTGAAATTTAGTAAAAATAATTCTTTATGGTTACATTAAGGAATTTCTTAAGTGAAACAGTTTTGTTCTTGCTGGTTTTATTTATTTTTAAACTCTGAGTAAATAGCAATGGAGATTAAATACAGTGAGCACTAGTAAGGTTTGGTGCTTACAGGCTTAATTCGTGTGAAGGTGCCTTCAGTTTTATTTATCACGGCTTTGTGCTATCAGTGCAAATGTCAGCACCACCCCCCGCCTTAAAATATTTAGTGAGAAATGAAAAAGGCATATATTGTTTTGATATTATAAAAATAGTTTTGACCTTGTGAACACCCTGATAGTATCTTAGGGACTCCCCAGGGGTTTGTACACTAAACTTTGAGAACTGCCGTTCTATTCTTATATTCTATTATATGTAATTTATAATCCACTTTTAAAAAATACTTAATTTTTTAGAACATCTTTAGGTTCACAGCAAATTTGAGAGAGGGTACAGAGATTTCCCATATACTCCTTGCTCCCACTCATGCATAGCCTTTCCAGTTATCAACATACCCCACCAGAGTGGTACATTTGTTAACAGTTGATGAACCTGCATTGACACATCGTAAACACCCAAAGTCCATAGTTTACATTGTCACTTTTGGTATTGTACATTCTGTGGGGTTGGGCAAGTTTATAATGACTTGAATCCATTGTAATAGTTTCATACAGAGTATTTCCATTGCCTGAAATACCTTCTGTGCTCCTCTGCATCCGTTCCCCTCACACCAATCCCTGGCAACCACTGATCTTTTTACTGTCTCCATAGTTTTGCCTTTTCTAGAATGTCATGTAGTTGGAACAATATAGTATACAGCCTTTTCAGATTGGCTTCTTTCAGTTAGTAATATGATTTTTAAAAAAAATAAATCTGTTTATTTATTTATATTTGGCTGCGTTGGGTCTTCGTTGCTGCACCCGGGTTTTCTCTAGTTGTGGTGAGCGGGGGCTACTCTTTGTTGCGGTGCACGGGCTTCTCATTGCGGTGGCTTCTCCCACTGCAGAGCACAGGCTCTAGGCACACGGGCTTCAGCAGTTGTGGCATGCGGGCTCAGCACTTGTGGCTTGTGGGCTCCAGAGCGCAGACTCAGTAGTTGTGGCGCACGGGCCCAGTTGATACGCGGCATGTGAGATCCTCCCAGACCAAGGCTTGAACTCGTGTCCCCTGCATTGGCAGGCGGATTCTTAACCACTGCGCCACCAGGGAAGTCCAATAATATGATTTTAAGGTTCTTCCATGTCTTTTCATGGCTTGATAGCTCCTTTCTTTTCAGTACTGAGTAATATTCCATTGTCCGGAGGTACCACAGTTTATATATCCATTCACCTACTGAAGGATGACATCTTGGTTGCTGCCAGGTTTTGGCAATCATGAATAAAAGTGCTGTAAACATTTGTGTGCAGGTTTTTGTGAAGAAATAAGTTTTCAGCTCCTTTGGGCAAATACCAAGAAGTGTGATTGCTGGATCATATGGTAAGAGTATGATTAGTTTGGTAAGAAACTGTCAAAATGTCTTCCAAAGTGGCCGAACCATTTTACATTCCCCAGCAATGAATGAGAGTTTGTTGCTCCGCATACTTGCCAGCATATTGCTATTATCAGTGTTCTGGATTTTGTCCATTCCAATAGGGGTGTAGTGGTATCTCGTTGTTTTAATTTATATTTCCCTGATGACATATGATATGGAGCATCTTTTATATTCTTCACATGCTTATTTGCCATTTATATATCTTTGGTGAAGTGTCTATTTAGGTCTTTGGCCCATTTTTTAATTGCTTTGTTTTCTTATTGTTAAGTTTTGAGAGTTCTTTGTGTATTTTTTTTTTTTTTAGTAAATTTGCCTTTTATTTTTTTATTTATCCTTTTTTTTTTTTTTACTATTTATTTTAACATCTTTATTGGAGTATAATTGCTTTACAATGGTGTGTTAGTTTCTGCTGTAGAACAAAGTGAATCAGCTATATGTGTACATATATCCCCATATACCCTCCCTCTTGCATCTCCCTCCCACCCTTCCTATCCCACCCCTCTAGGTGGACACAAAGCACTGAGCTGATCCGCCTGTGCTATGCGGCTTCTTCCCAGTAGCTATCTGTTTTACATTTGGTACTGTATATATGTCCATGCCACTCTCTCACTTTGTCCCAGCTTACCCTTCCCCCTCCCCGTGTCCTCAAGTCCATTCTCTACATCTGCATCTTTATTCCTATCCTGACCCTAGGTTCTTCAGAACCATTTTTTTTTAGATTCCATATGTATGTGTTAGTATACGGTATTTGTTTTTCTCTTTCTGACTTACTTCACTCAGTATGACAGACTCTGGGTCCATCCACCTCGCTACAAATAACTGTTTCATTTCTTTTCATGGCTGAGTAATATTCCATTGTATATATGTGCCACATATTCTTTGTCCATTCATCTATCGATGGACACGTAGGTTGCTTCCATGTGCTGGCTATTGTAAATAGTGCTGCAGTGAACATTGTGGTACATGACTCTTTTTGAATTATGGTTTTCTCAGGGTATATGCCCAGTAGTGGGATTGCTGGGTCATATGGTAGTCCTATTTTTAGGTTTTAAGGAACCTCCATACTGTTCTCCATAGTGGCTATATCAGTTTACATTCCCACCAACAGTGCAAGAGGGTTCCCTTTTCTCCACACCCTCTCCAGCATTTATTGTTTCTAGATTTTTTGATGATGGCCATTCTGACCAGTGTGAGATGATATCTCATTGTAGTTTTGATTTGCATTTCTCTAGTGATTAATGATGTTGAGCATTCTTTCATGTGTTTGTTGGCAATCTGTATATCTTCTTTGGAGAAATGTCTATTTAGGTCTTCTGCCCATTTTTGGATTGGGTTGTTTGTTTTTTTGATATTGAGCTGCATGAGCTGCTTGTAAATTTTGGAGATTAATCCTTTGTCAGTTGCTTCATTTGCAAATATTTTCTCCCATTCTGAGGGTTGTCTTTTGGTCTTGTTTATGGTTTCCTTTGCTGTGCAAAAGCTTTGACGTTTTATTAGGTCCCATTTGTTTATTTTTGTTTTTATTTCCATTTCTCTAGGAGGTGGGTCAAAAAGGATCTTGCTGTGATTTATGTCATAGAGTGTTCTGCCTATGTTTTCCTCTAAGAGTTTGATAGTGTCTGGCCTTACATTTAGGTCTTTAATCCATTTTGAGTTTATTTTTGTGTATGGTGTTAGAGAGTGTTCTAATTTCATACTTTTACATGTACCTGTCCAGTTTTCCCAGCACCACTTATTGAAGAGGCTGTCTTTTCTCCGCTGTATAGTCTTGCCTCCTTTATCAAAGATAAGGTGACCATATGTGCGTGGGTTTATCTCTGGGCTTTCTATCCTGTTCCATTGATCTATATTTCTGTTTTTGTGCCAGTACCATACTGTCTTGATTACTGTAGCTTTGTAGTATAGTCTGAAGTCAGGGAGCCTGATTCCTCCAGCTCCATTTTTCGTTCTCAAGACTGTTTTTGCTATTCGGGGTCTTTTGTGTTTCCATACAAATTGTGAAATTTTTTGTTCTAGTTCTGTGAAAACTGCCAGTGGTACTTTGATAGGGATTGCATTGCATCTGTAGATTGCTTTGGGTAGTATAGTTATTTTCACAGTGTTGATTTTTCCAATCCAAGAACATGGTATATCTCTCCATCTATTTGTATCATTTTTAATTTCTTTCATCAGTGTCTTATAATTTTCTGCATAGAGGTCTTTTGTCTCCCTAGGTAGGTTTATTCCTAGATATTTTATTCTTTTTGTTGCAGTGGTAAATGGGAGTGTTTCCTTAATTTCTCTTTCAGATTTTTCATCATTAGTGTATAGGAATGTAAGAGATTTCTGTAGATTAATTTTGTATCCTGCTACTGTAACAAATTCATTGATTAGCTCTAATAGTTTTCTGGTAGCATCTTTAGGATTCTCTATGTATAGTATCATGTCATCTGCAAACAGTGACAGTTTAACTTCTTCTTTTCTATTTGGATTCCTTTTATTTCTTTTTCTTCTCTCATTGGTGTGGCTAAAACTTCCAAAACTATGTTGAATGATAGTGGTGAGAGTGGACAACCTTGTCTTGTTCCTGATCTTAATGGAAATGGTTTCAGTTTTTCACCATTGAGAACCATGTTGGTTGCGGGTTTGTCATATATGGCCTTTATTATGTTGAGGTAAGTTCCCTCTAAGCCTACTTTCTGGAGAGGTTTTATCATAAATCAGTGTTGAATTTTGTAGAAAGCTTTTTCTGCATCTATTGAGATGATCATATGGTTTTTCTCCTTCAGTTTGTTAATATGGTGTATCACATTGATTGATTTGCGTATATTGAAGAATCCTTGAATTACTGGGATAAACCCCACTTAATCATGGTGTATGATCCGTTTAAAGTGCTGTTGGATACTGTTTGCTAGTATTTTGTTGAGGATTTTTGCATCTGTGTTCATCAGTGATATTGGCCTGTAGTTTTCTTTGTGACAGCTTTGTCTGGTTTTGGTGTCAGGGTGATGGTAGCCTCGTAGAATGAGTTTGGGAGTGTTCCTCCCTCTGCTATATTTTGGAAGAGTTTGAGAAGGATAGGTGTTAGCTCTTCTCTAAATGTTTGATAGAATTCGCCTGTGAAGCCATCTGGTCCTGGGCTTTTGTTTGTTGGAAGATTTTTAATCACAGTTTCAATTTCAGTGCTTGTGATTGGTCTGTTTATATTTTCTATTTCTTCCTGGTTCGGTCTTGGAAGGTTGTGCTTTTCTAAGAATTTTTCCATTTCTTCCAGGTTGTCCATTTTATTGGCATATAGTTGCTTGTAGTAATCTCTCATGATCCTTTGTATTTCTGCAGTGTCTGTTGTAACTTCTCCTTGTTCATTTCTAATTTTATTGATTTGAGTCCTCTCCCTCTTTTTCTTGATGAGTGTGGCTAATGGTTTATCAATTTTATCTTCTCAAAGAACTAGCTTTTAGTTTTATTGATCTTTGCTATTGTTTCCTTCATTTCTTTTTCATTTATTATCTGATCTGATCTTTATGATTTCTTTCCTTCTGCTAACTTTGGGGTTTTTTTGGGTTCCTCTTTCTCTAATTGCTGTAGGTGTAAGGTTAGGTTGTTTATTTGAGATTTTTCTTGTTTCTAGAGGTAAGAATATATTGCTATAAACTTCCCTCTTAGAACTGGTTTTGCTGCATCCCATAGGCTTTGGGTCATCGTGTTTTCATTGTCATTTGTTTCTATGTAGTTTTTGATTTCCTCTTTGATTTCTTCAGTGATCTCTTGGTTATTTAGTAGTGTATTATTTAGCCTCCATGTGTTTGTATTTTTTTTTTTTTTTTTTTTTTTTTTTTTTTTATTGTATTGATCCCAATTTGACATTAGTGTTGATTTTTCTTATTTATTTATTTATTTATTTATTTATTTATTTTTTGGCTGTGTTGGGTCTTCGGTTCGTGCGAGGGCTTTCTCCAGTTGCGGCAAGCGGGGGCCACTCTTCATCGCGGTGCGGGGACCGCTCTTCATCGCGGTGCGCGGGCCCTTCTCTATCGCGGCCCCTCCCGTCGCGGGGCACAGGCTCCAGACGCGCAGGCTCAGCAATTGTGGCTCACGGGCCCAGCTGCTCCGTGGCATGTGGGATCTTCCCAGACCAGGGCTCGAACCCGTGTCCCCTGCATTAGCAGGCAGATTCTCAACCACTGCGCCACCAGGGAAGCCCCCATGTGTTTGTATTTTTTACAGATTTTTTTCCTGTAATTGATATCTAGTCTCATAGTGTTGTGGTTGGAAAAGATACTTGATATGTTTTCGGGTTTTTAAACTTTACCGAGGCTTGATTTGTGACCCAAGATATGATCTATCCTGGAGACTGTTCCGTGAGCACTTGAGAAGAAAGTGTATTCTCTTGTTTTTGGATGGAATGTCGTATAATTATCAATTAAGTCCATCTTGTTTAATGTATCATTTAAAGCTTGTGTTTCCTTATTTATTTTCATTTTGGATGATCTGTCCATTGGTGAAAGTGGGGTGTTAAAGTCCCCTACTACAGTTGTGTTACTGTTGACTTCCCGTTTTATGGCTGTTAGCATTTGTCTTATGTATTGAGGTGCTCCTATGTTGGGTGCATAAATCTTTACAATTGTTATATCTTCTTCTTGGATTGATCCCTTGATCATGATGTAGTGTCCTTCTTTGTCTCTTGTAATAGTCTTTATTTTAAAGTCTACTTTGTCTGATATGAGAATTGCTACTCCAGCTTTCTTTTGATTTCCATTAGCCTGGACTATCTTTTTCCATCCCCTCACTTTCAGTCTGTATGTGTCCCTAGGTCTGAAGTGGGTATCTTGTAGACAGCATAAATACGGGTCTTGTTTTTGTATCCATTCAGCCAGTCTATGTCGTTTGGTTGGAACATTTAATCCATTTACATTTAAGGTAGTTATCAATATGTATGTTCCTGTGACCATTTTCTTAATTGTTTTGGGTTTGTTATTGTACGTCTTTTCCTTCTCTTGTGTTTCCTGCCTAGAGAAGTTCCTTTAGCATTTGCTGTAAAGCTGGCTTGGTGGTGCTGAATTCTCTTAACTTTTGCTTTTCTCTAAAGGTTTTAATTTCTCTGTCGAATCTGAATGCGATCCTTGCTGGGTAGAGTAATCTTCGTTGTAGGTTTTTTCCCTTTCATCACTTGAAATATGTCCTGCCACTCCCTTCTGGCTTGCAGAGTTTCTGCTGAAAGCTCAGCTGTTAACCTTATGGGGATTCCCTTGTATGTTATTTGTTGCTTTTCCCTTGCTGCTTTTAATATTTTTTCTTTGTATTTAACTTTTGATAGTTTGATTAATATGTGTCTTGGCGTGTTTCTCCTTGGATTTATCCTGCTTGGGACTCTGTGCTTCCTGGACTTGACTAACTATTTCCTTTCCCATATTATGGAAGTTTTCAACTATATTCTCTTCAGATATTTTCTCAGTCTCTTTCTTTTTCTCTTCTTCCTCTGGGACCCCTATAATTTAAATGTTGGTGTGTTTAATGTTGTCCCAGAGGTCTCTGAGACTGTCCTCAATTCTTTTCATTCTTTTTTCTTTATTCTCCTCTGTGGTAGTTATTTCCACTATTTTATCTTCCAGGTCACTTATCCATTCTTCTGCCTCAGTTATTCTGCTATTGATTCCTTCTAGAGAATTTTAAATTTCATTTATTGTGTTGTTCATCCATTGTTTGTTTGCTCTTTAGTTCTTCTAGGTCCTTGTTAAACGTTTCTTATATTTTCTCCATTCTATTTCCAAGATTTTGGATCATCTTTACTATCATTACTCTGAATTCTTTTTCAGGTAGGCTGCCTGTTTCCTCTTCGTTTGTTTGGTCTGGTAGGTTTTTACCTTGCTCCTTCATCTGCTGTATATTTCTCTGTCTTCCCATTTTGCTTAACTTACTGTGTTCGGGGTCTCCTTTTCGCAGGCTGCAGGTTTGTAATTCCCATTGCTTTTGGTGTCTGCCCTCAGTGGGTAAGGTTGGTTTAGTGGGTTGTATTGGCTTCCTGGTGGAGGGGACTGGTGCCTGTGTTCTGGTGGATGAGGTTGGATCTTGTCTTTCTGGTGGGCAGGACCATGTCTGGTGTGTGTTTTCGGGATGTCTGTGAACTCAGTATGATTTTAGGCAGCCTCTGTGCTAATGGGTGGGGTTGTGTTCCTGTCTTGTAGTTGTTTGGCATGGGATGTCTAGTACTGGAGCTTGCTGGTCGTTAAGTGGAGCTGGGTGTAAGCATTGAGACGGAGGTCTGTGGGAGAGCTCTCACTGACTGATATTATGTGGGGCTGGGATGTCTCTGGTGGTCCAACGTCCTGAACTCGGCTCTCTCATGTCAGAGACTCAGGCCTGACACCTGGCCAGAGCACCAAGACCCTGTGAGCCACATGGCTCTTTTGGGAAGTCTGAGGTCGTCTTCCAGCTTTCAGTAGGTGTTCTGTAGGAGTTGTTCCACATGTAGATGTATTTTTGATGTATTTGTGGGGAGGAAAGTGATCTCCATGTCTTACTCCTCCACCACCTTGAAGGTCCTCTGTCTCTTTGTTTATTTTGGATAATAGTCCCTTATCAGATATGTCTTTTGCAAATATTTTCTCCCAAACTGTGGCTTGTCTTCTCATTCTCCTGACATTGTCTTTTTCAAAGCAGTTTTTAATTTTAATGAACTCCAGCTTATCAGTTATTTCTTTCATGGATTGTTCCTTCAGTGTTGTATCAAAAAAGTCTTTGCTATACTCAAGTCATCTAGATTTTCTCATATGTTATTTTCCAGGAGTTTTATAGTTTTGCATTTTACATTTAGGTCTGTGATCCATTTTGAGTTAACTTATGTGAAGCATGTAAGGTCTGTATCTAGGTTCATTTTTTTTTTTTTTTTTGCATTGGATGTTCAGTTGTTCCAGCACTATTTGTTGAAGAGACTGTCTTTGCTCCATTGTATTGCTTATGCTCCTTTGTCAAAGATGAGTTGATTATATTTATGGGGGTCTATTTCTGGGCTGTCTATTCTGTTCCACTGATCTATGTGTCTATTTTTTTGCCATGTATTTGTCTACACTGTCTTGATTACTGTAGCTTTACAGTAAGTCTTGAAGTTAGGTCGTGTTAGTAGTTCAGCATTTTCTCCTTGAATATCATATTGGCTATTCTGGCTCTTTTGCTTATAATCCACTTTTGAGAGAGAAATGGGATTCTGTTAATAATAACCTCAGGATTTCCCTGGTGGTGCAGTGGTTAAGAATCCTTCTGCCAATGCATGGGACACGGGTTCGATCCCTGGTCTGGGAAGATCCCATGTGCCATGGAGCAACTAAGCCCGTGCGCCACAACTACTGAGCCTGCACTCTAGAGCCCACATGCCACAACTACCAAAGCTCATGTGCCTAGAGCCCAAGCTCCACAACAAGAGAAGCCACCGCAGTGATTAGCCCGCACACTGCAATGAAGAGTAGCCCCCGCTTGCCGCAACTAGAGGAAGCCCACACGCAACAATGAAGACCCAATGCAGTCATTAAAAATAATAATAATAATAATAACCTCAGAATAACAGGTGTAAACTAGGACTATCGTGAGCGCACTGGGACATGTAGTCACTTTGTCTATAATTGCCTTATTTCTAGGGCAATTCAAATCATCTTCTGTTATTTGGTCTTCATGTCACATAGTCTTTTTGATGAAACCATCAGTCATTGTGGGAGGAAGACAGGGAAGAACCAGGAACATTGAGAGGTTTGTTAGCTTTCATCTTTGAGTATTAAAACTCCTAAACTTCAGGTACAAACTGTATGTCCTGTTCTTGAACTTGGATCTGTTAAAAATTTCAGCAATGTTGTTGTTTCTTGGGGTGATTTGAGTTAGAATATTCAGTTTGGTTATCAGGAGACGGCCATATACTAAAGAGTAGTCACAGAAAAGAAATTTAACAGTTTTTGCACCTCTTCAATTATGTGACTTGGATATTAAAATTTGGTATGGTTCAAAGTGGGACCAAAAATTGTTAAATGATTAACTGCCTTAATGTATCAAAGACTTTTTCGTGTGTAGGGAAAAATACACTTGTGAATGTTGTTGTGCTATATTATCTTTTTGCAAAACTCCTTAAATTATATTTGTTGGATTAAATTCTTCCTTTATTCTAAAGCTTGTTTGTGAAATTTACTATTTCTAGAATATATACATGAAGACCAAAATTCTGACACTTTAAGTAAAAACATGTATTCAGTTAAAACTTAATTGCTTATTGACACTATCTTGAGTATTGTAAAAAGTATGTTTCAGGCACATATAATGGTGTACATAATTTGTGAATGTATATGAATGATGAATATAACTTGTGAATTTAGTATCAAAATTAAGTAGAAGCTACATGAAACTTTACTCTAAAATTTTGTTAGTTCAATTTTTTGATGGCTCTAAAGAAACTCTTAAAACTCTGTTAGCTCTGTTTGATTGATATGAGTAGAGAGAATTATCCTTTGGGATTTATTGCAGAGTATTTAAAAGGGGAGAATTGTTGCTATTTTTCCTCAAGAAATTCATTTAATTGCTTCAGACAGTATGTTAACAGATTTTTGTTTCCTCTCAGGCTATGGCTTATGCTGTACCAGCCTAAGCTTTTCTCACTTCAGCTAATTAAGACTAATACCATTGTGTTCCTGCCACTCCAGTTCTAATTTAGCCTTTCCAAAAAGAATGCCTGTTAAGAAGCAAAGCTATAGATGACAGAGGATAAAAATAATTTTTGTACTTCATTAACCATCAATCTTTGTAGCTTCACTTCTTTGTCTTAATGTGAGAAGAATGGTTGGTTAAAAAAAATTTGCTCTTCTGAGCTGTTTGTTGTCTATGATGGAGCCATTCTAGTGTCAGAAATGGATCTTCAGGACAGTTTTCCTTAACACAGTATGTGAAAAAATACCATAAAAAACATGACATTCAGTATATACGTGCTGCATAAACATGCTAAAATGTTTTTGTTTTTATTAAAGAAAAGGCAAAATGGTCATCTAACAGTCAGGTTCAAGTAGGTAAAATGAACCTTGAGGTAAGGTTTAAGGTTACATTGGTCAACTGAGATCCTTTAGTAACTATTTGTTCTTTAGACTTATTTTTTTAAAAAAATTTTATTGGAGTATAGTTGATTTAAAATATTGTGTTAGTTTTAGCTGTACAGCAAAGTGAATCAGTTATACATATACATCTATCCACTCTTTTTTTAGATTCTTTTCCCATATAGGTCATTACAGAGTATTGAGGAGAGTTGCCTGTGCTATGCAGTAGGTCCCTATTAGTTACCTATTTTATGTATAGTAGTGTGTATATATCAATCCCAGTCTCCCAATTTATCCCTCCCCCTTTCCCCACCTGGTAACCATAAGTTTGTTTTGTACATCTGTGACTCTGTTTCTGTTTTCTAAATAAGTTCATTTGTACCATTTTTTTTGGATTCCACAAATAAGTGATATCATATGATGTTTGTCTTTCTCTGTCTGACTTACTTCACTCGGTATGACAGTCTCTAGGTTCATCCATGTTGCTGCAAATGACATTTGTTCTTTTTATGGCTGAGTAGTATTAAGACTTATTTTTAAATGATTACATTTACAACCATTTGGCCAACCTTATATATTTTTTTATTTTTGAATTTTATTTTATTTTTTTATACAGCAGGTTCTTATTAGTCATCAATTTTATACACATCAGTGTATACATGTCAATCCCAATTGCCCAATTCAGCACACCACGATCAGCACACCCCTGCGGCTTTCCCCCCTTGGTGTCCATACGTTTGTTCTCTACATCTGTGTCTCAACTTCTGCCCTGCAGACTGGTTCATCTGTACCATTTTTCTAGGTTGCACATACATGCATTAATATACGATATTTGTTTTTCTCTTTCTGACGTACTTCACTCTGTATGACAGTCTCTAGGTCCATCCACGTCTCAACAAATGACCCAATTTCGTTCCTTTTTATGGCTGAGTAATATTCCATTGTGTATATGTACCACAACTTCTTCATCCATTTGTCTGTTGATGGGCATTTAGGTTGCTTCCATGACCTGGCTATTGTAAATAGTGCTGCAATGAACATTGAGGTGCATGTGTCTTTTTGAATTATGGTTTTCTCAGGGTATATGCCCAGTAGTGGGATTGGTGGGTCATATGGTGATTCTATTTTTAGTTTTTTAAGGGACCTCCATACTGTTCTCCATAGTGGCTGTATCACTTTACATTCCCACCAACAGAGCAAGAGGGTTCCCTTTTCTCCACACCCTCTCCAGCATTTGTTGTTTGTAGATTTTCTGATGATGCCCATTCTAACTGGTGTGAGAAGATACCTCATTGTCGTTTTGATTTGCATTTCTCTAATAATTAGTGATGTTGAGCAGCTTTTCATGTGCTTCTTGGCCATCTGTATGTCTTCTTTGGAGAAATGTCTATTTAGGTCTTCTGCCCATTTTTGAATTGGGTTGTTTGTTTCTTTAATATTGAGCTGCATAAGCTGTTTATATATTTTGGAGATTAATCCTTTGTCCATTGATTCGTTTGCAAATATTTTCTCTCATTCTGAGGGTTGTCTTTTCATCTTGTTTATGGTTTCCTTTGCTGTGCAAAAGCTTTGAAGTTTCATTAGGTCCCATCTGTTTATTTTTGTTTTTATTTCCATTACTCTAGGAGGTGGATCAAAAAAGATCTTGCTGTGATTTATGTCAAAGAATGTTCTTCCTATGTTTTACTCTAAGAGTTTTATAGTGTCCGGTCTTACATTTAGGTCTCGAATCCATTTTGAGTTTATTTTTGTGTATGGTGTTAGGGAGTGTTCTAATTTCATTCTTTTACATGTAGCTGTCCAGTTTTCCCAGCACCACTTATTGAAGGAGACTGTCTTTTCTCCATTGTATATCTTTGCCTCCTTTGTCATAGATTAGTTGACCATAGGTGCGTGGGTTTATCTCTGAGCTTTCTATCCTGTTCCGTTGATCTATATTTCTGTTTTTGTGCCAGTACCATATTGTCTTCATTACTGTAGCTTTGTAGTATAGTCTGAAGTCAGGGAGTCTGATTCCTCCAGCTCTGTTTTTTTCCCTCAAGACTGCTTTTGCTATTTGGGGGCTTTTGTGTCTCCATACAAATTTTAAGATTATTTGTTCTAATTCTGTAAAAAATGCCATTGGTAATTTGATAGGGATTACATTGAATCTGTAGATTGCTTTGGGTAGTATCGTCATTTTCACGATATTGACTCTTCCAATCCAAGAACATGGTATATCTCTCCATCTGTTGGTATCATCTTTACTTTCTTTCATTAGTGTCTTATAGTTTTCTGCATACAGGTCTTTTGTCTCCCTAGGTAGGTTTATTCCTAGGTATTTTATTCTTTTTGTTGCAGTGGTAAATGGGAGTGTTTCCTTAATTTCTCTTTCACATTTTTCATCATTAGTGTATAGGAATGCAAGAGATTTCTGTGCATTCATTTTGTATCCTGCTACTTTACCAAATTCATTGATTAGCTCTAGTTGTTTCCTGGTGGCATTTTTAGGATTCTCTATGTATAGTATCATGTCATCTGCAAACAGTGACAATTTTACTTCTTCTTTTCCAATTTGTATTCCTTTTATTTCTTTTACTTCTCTGAATGCCATGGCTAGGACTTCCAAAACTATGTTGAATAATAGTGGTGAGAGTGGACATCCTTGTCTTGTTCCTGATCTTAGAGGAAATGCTTTCAGTTTTCCACCATTGAGAATGATATTTGCTGTGGGTTTGTCATATATGGCCTTTATTATGTCCACTTTTTGGAGAGTTTTTATCATAAATGGGTGTTGAATTCTTTCAAAAGCTTTTTCTGTATCTATTGAGATGATCATACGGTTTTTATTCTTCAATTTGTTAGTATGGTGTATCACATTGATTGATTTGCGTATATTGAAGAATCCTTGCATCCCTGGGATAAATCCCACTTGATCATGGTGTATGATCCTTTTAATGTGTTGTTGGATTCTGTTGGCTAGTATTTTGTTGAGGATTTTTGCATCTATATTCATCAGTGATATTGGTCTGTAATTTTCTTCTTTTGTAGTATCTTCGTCTGGTTTTGGTATCAGGGTGATGGTGGCCTCATAGAATGAGTTTGGGAGTGTTCCTTCCCCTGCAATTTTTTGGAAGAGTTTGAGAAGGATGGGTGTTAGCTCTTCTCTAAATGTTTGATAGAATTCACCTGTGAAGCCATCTGGTCCTGGACTTTTGTTGGAAGATTTTTAATCACAGTTTCAATTTCATTACTTGTGATTAGTCTGTTCATATTTTCTATTTCTTCCTGGTTCAGTCTTGGAAGGTTATACCTTTCTAAGAATTTGTCCATTTCTTCCAGGTTGTCCATTTTATTGGCATAGAGTTGCTTGTAGTAGTCTCTTAGGATGCTTTGTATTTCTGCGGTGTCTGTTGTAACTTCTCCTTGTTCATTTCTAATTTTAGTGATTTGAGTCCTCTCCCTCTTTTTCTTGATGAGTCTGGCTAATAGTTTATCAATTTTGTTTATCTTCTCAAAGAACCAGCTTTTAGTTTTATTGATCTTTGCTATTGTTTTCTTTGTTTCTATTTCATTTGTTTCTGCTCTGATCTTGATGATTTCTTTCCTTCTGCTAACATTGGGTTTTGTTTGTTCTTCTTTCTCTAGTTCCTTTAGGCATAAGGTTAGATTGTTTATTTGAGATTTTTCTTGTTTCTTGAGGTAGGCTTGTATAGCTATAAGCTTCCCTCTTAGAACTGCTTTTGCTGCATCCCATAGGTTTTGGATCATCCTGTTTTCATTGTCATTTGTCTCTAGGTATTGTTTGATTTCCTCTTTGACTTCTTCAGTGATATCTTGGTTGTTTAGTAGCATATTGTTTAGCCTCCATGTGTTTGTGTTTTTATGTTTTTTTTCCCTGTAATTGATTTCTAATCTCATAGTGTTGTGGTCAGAAAAGATGCTTGATATGATTTCAATTTTCTTAAATTTGCTGAGGCTTGATTTGTTACCCAGGATGTGATCTATCCTGGAGAATGTTCCATGCACACTTTAGAAGAAAGTGTAATCTGCTGTTTTTGGATGGAATATCCTATAAATATCAATTAAATCTCTAAGGTCTATTGTGTCATTTAAAGCTTGTGTTTCCTTATTTTCTGTTTGAATGATCTGTCCATTGGTGTAAGTGAGGTGTTAAAGTCCCCCACTATTATTGTGTTACTGTCGATTTCCTCTTTTAGAGCTGTTAGCAGTTGCCGTATGTGTTGAGGTGCTCCTATGTTGGGTGCATATATATTTAGAATTGTTATATCTTCTCCTTGGATTGATCCCTTGATCATTATGTAGTGTCCTTTCTTATCTCTTGTAACATTCTCTATTTTAAAGTCTTATTTTATTTGATATGAGTATTGCTACTCCAGCTTTCTTTTGACTTCCATTTGCATGGAATATCTTTTTCCATCCCCTCACTTTCAGTCTGTATGTGTCCCTAGGTCTGAAGTGGGTCTCTTGTAGACAGCATATGTATGGGTCTTGTTTTTGTATCCATTCAGCAAGCCTGTGTCTTTTGGTTGGAGCATTTAATCCGTTCACGTTTAAGGTAATTATCGATATGTATGTTCCTATGACCATTTTCTTAATTGTTTTGGGTTTGTTTTTGTAGGTCCTTTTCTTCTCTTGTGTTTCCCACTTAGAGAAGTTCCTTTAGCATTTGTTGTAGGGCTGGTTTGGTGGTGCTGAATTCTCTTAGCTTTTGCTTGTCTGTAAAGCTTTTGATTTCTCCATCGAATCTGAATGAGATCCTTGTGGGGCAGAGTAATCTTGGTTGAAGTTTCTTCCCTTTCATCACTTTAAGTATATTGTGCCATTCTCTTCTGGCTTGTAGAGTTTCTGCTGAGGAATCAGCTGTTAACCTTATGGGAGTTCCCTTGTATGTTATTTGTTGTTTTTCCCTTGCTGCTTTCAATAATTTTTCTTTGTCTTTAAGTTTTGCCTATTTGATTACTATGTGTCTCAGCATGTTTCTCCTTGTGTTTATCCTGTATGGGACTCGCTGTGCTTCTTGGACTTGGGTGGCTATTTCCTTTCCCATGTTAGGGAAGTTTTCGACTGTAATCTCTTCAAATATTTTCTCAGGTCCTTTCTCTCTCTCTTCTCCTTCTGGGACCCCTATAATGCGAATGTTGTTGCATTCTATGTTGTCCCAGAGGTCTCTTAGGCTGTCTTCATTTCTTTTCATTCTTTTTTCTTTATTCTGTTCCGAGGCAGTGAATTCCACCATTCTGTCTTCCAGGTCACTTATCTGTTCTTCTGCCTCAGTTATTCTGCTGTTGATTCCTTCTAGTGTAGTTTTCATTTCAGTTACTGTATTGTTCATCTCTGTGTGTTTGTTATTTAATTCTTCTAGGTCTTTGTTAAACATTTCTTGCATCTTCTCGATCTTTTCCTCCATTCTTTCTTCGAGGTCCTGGATCATCTTCACTATCATTGTTCTGAATTCTTTTTCTGGAAGGTTGCCTATCTCCACTTCATTTAGTTGTTTTTCTGGGGTTTTATCTTGTTCCTTCATCTGGTACATAGCCCTCTGCCTTTTCATCTTGTCTGTCTTTCTGTGAATGTGGTTTTTGTTCCACGGGCTGCAGGATTGTGGTTCTTCTTGCTTCTGCTGTCTGCCCTCTGATGGATGAGGCTATCTAAGAAGCTTGTGTAAGTTTCGTGATGGGAGGGACTGGTGGTGGGTAGAGCTGACTGTTGCTCTGGTGGACAGAGCTCAGTAAAGTTTAATCTGCTTGACTGTTGATGGGTGGGGCTGGGTTCCCTCCCTGTTGGTTGTTTGGCCTGAGGCAACCCAACACTGGAGAGCCTACCTGGGCTCTTTGGTGGGGCTAATGGCAGACTCTGGGAGGGCTCATGGCAAGGAGTACTTCCCAGAACTTCTGCTGCCAGTGTCCTTGTCCCCATGGTGAGCCACAGCCACCCCCCGCCTCTGCAGGAGACCCTCCAACATTAGCAGGTAGGTCTGGTTCAGTCTTCCCTGGGGTCACTACTCCTTCCTCTGGGTCCCAGTGCACACACTACTCTGTGTGTGCCCTCCAAGAGTTGGGTCTCTGTTTCCCCCAGTCCTGTTGAAGTCCTGCAATCAATTCCCACTAGGCTTCAAAGTCTGATTCTCTAGGAATTCCGCCTCCCATTGCCAGACCCCCAGGTTGGGAAGCCTGATGTGGGGCTCAGAACCTTCACTCCAGTGGGTGGACTTCTGTGGTATAAGTGTTCTCCAGTCTGTGAGTCATCCACCCAGCAGTTATGGGATTTGTTTTTATTGTGATTGCGCCCCTCCTACCATCTCACTGTGGCTTCTCCTTTGTCTTTGGATGTGGGGTATCTTTTTTGGTGAGTTCCAGTCTCTTCTTGTCGATGATTGTCCAGCAGCTAGTTGTGATTCTGGTGTTCTCACAAGAGGGAGTGAGAGCATGTCCTTCTACTCCGCCATCTTGGTTCCTCTCAGGTCAACCTTTTATAAATTTTTTTCTTTTAATTAATTAATTAATTAATTTATTTATTTTTGGCTGTGTTGGGTCTTTGTTTCTGTGCGAGGCCTTTCTCTAGTTGCGATGAGCAGGGGCCACTCTTCATCGCGGTGCACGGGCCTCTCAGTGTCGCGGCCTCTCTTGTTGCGGAGCACAAGCTCCAGACGCGCAGGCTCGGTAGTTGTGGCCCACGGGCCTAGTTGTTCCGTGGCATGTGGGATCTTCCCAGACCAGGGCTCGAACCCGTGTCCCCTGCATTGGCAGGCAGATTCTCAACCACTGCGCCACCAGGGAAGCCCAGGTCAACCTTTTAGATGTACGATAAATGAAGGGATAGTTAGCATAGAAAATTGGTGATAATAAAGGAAAGATAAATGAAATTGTAGATTTAATGCAGGTTGAATTGGTGTTCTCCTAAGAATTTATTGTCTTATATTTTTCTCTTCAGTTTACTGAAGTCCTGCAAAGACTTCAGGAAACATGTACTTATTCATTTATTCCTAAAACTGTGTAGCTGTGCTTGCTTACTTGGTCAAAGTAGTATAAATAACTTTTCATGAAATGAATGAATTGAAGTTTCTTTTGTACCTATACGATTTAGAATGGTTTATGTTGGGTTATATTTTTTTGCTCAAAGTATAGTTGGTTGGAAACATGCCACTTTAACAAATACTACTTTTTCTCCCCTATAAAAAGTTGGAATGGAGGTTTAGTGCTACATTGGCTTCCTAAAGACAGCCTAGGTATTTTGTTATGGATTTCTATAGTATAGTATACTTGATTACAATGAGATTTCCTTTTGGAAATCTATACTATAATCTGTAACCTCTACTTAAAGACTTATAACCTACCTATATTTTATCTAAAATTGTTGGGAAAAGATGTAATTAAATACTTTTTCCTCACTTGGAATCAGAAAGTTTAGAATTTGTCATGGTTGAATATGTTAGTGATGGAAAACATTTTTAAAAAATAATGTATACTTAGCAGTTTTATTCAGTTGGAAAATTCTAACGAATGTATAATGTTTATTTTGTTTTCTATACAGCATCATTACTTATTCCTGCTGGTAAAACTCTTCCCACTTTTATCACAGCAGAACTGGTATGTATCTTATTTAAGAGATATATATATCTATATTTAAAAAAAATTTTTCTTTTCAGCTTTAAAACAGTTTGTCATTCTATAATGCAAAGACTGAATAAGGACAAAATATAATCTGAGAGTATATAGTATTAAATAGCATTTTCAGTATGGTATGGCATTAATTGTGTTAGGTCATTTCTGTCCCTACCAACTTTGTGATATTATGTGCATTTTAAAATCTATTCTTTTTCTTTTTTTTCAATTTTATTTTATTTATTTTTTTATACAGCAGGTTCTTATTAGTCATCCATTTTATGCACATCAGTGTATACATGTCAATCCCAATCGCCCAATTCATCCCTCCACCCCCCCACCCCCCGCCACTTTACCCCATTGGTGTCCATACGTTTGTTCTCTACATCTGTGTCTCAACTTCTGCCCTGCAAACCAGCTCATCTGTACCATTTTTCTAGGTTCCACATACATGCATTAATATACGATATTTGTTTTTCTCTTTCTGACTTACTTCACTCTCAATGACAGTCTCTAGATCCATCCACTTCTCAACAAATGACTCAATTTCGTTCCTTTTTATGGCTGAGTAATATTCCATTGTATATATGTACCACATCTTCTTTATCCATTCGTATGTTGATGGGCATTTAGGTTGCTTCCATGACCTGGCTATTGTAAATAGTGCTGCAATGAACATTGGGGTACATGTGTCTTTTTGAATTATGGTTTTCTCTGGGTATATGCCCAGTAGTGGGATTGGTGGGTCATATGGTGATTCTATTTTTAGTTTTTTAAGGAACCTCCATACTATTCTCCATAGTGGCTGTATCACTTTACATTCCCACCAACAGTGCAAGAGGGTTCCCTTTTCTCCACACCCTCTCCAGCATTTGTTGTTTGTAGGTTTTCTGATGATGCCCGTTCTAACTGGTGTGAGAAGATACCTCATTGTAGTTTTGATTTGCATTTCTCTAATAATTAGTGATGTTAAGCAGCTTTTCATGGGCTTCTTGGCCATCTGTATGTCCTCTTTGGAGAAATGTCTATTCAGGTCTTCTGCACATTTTTTTTTTTTTTAAAGAGCTAAGAGTCTGGCTTTTTATTTATTTTTTTATCTATGGCTGTGCTGGGTCCTCGCCTCTGTGTGAGGCCTCCCTCCAGTTGTGGCAAGCGGGAGCCACTCTTCATTGCGGTGCGCGGGCCTCTCACCATCGCGTCTTCTCTTGTTGCGGAGCACAGGTTTCAGATGCGCAGGCTCAGCAATTGTGGCTCACGGGCCCAGTCGCTCCACGGCATGTGGGATCTTCCCAGACCAGGGCTCGAACCTGTGTCCCCTGCAGTGGCAGGCAGATTCTCAACCACTGCGCCACCAGGGAAGCCCCTGCCCAGTTTTTGATTGGGTTGTTAGTTTTTTTAATGTTGAGCTGCATGAGCTGTTTATATATTTTGGAGATTAATCCTTTGTCTGTTGATTCATTTGCAAATATTTTTTCCCATTCTGAGGGTTGTCTTTTTGTCTTGTTTGTAGTTTTCTTTGCTTTGTAAAAGCTTTGAAGTTTCATTAGGTCCCATTTGTTTAGTTTTGTTTTTATTTCCATTACTCTAGGAGGTGGATCAAAAAAGATCTTGCTGTGATTTTTGTCAAAGAGTGTTCTTCCTATGTTTTACCCTAAGAGTTTTATAGTGTCTGGTCTTACATTTGGGTCTCAAATCCAGTTTGAGTTTATTTTTGTGTATGGTGTTAGGGAGTGTTCTAATTTCATTTTTTTACATGTAGCTGTCTAGTTTTCCCAGGACCACTTATTGAAGAGACTGTCTTTTCTCCGTTGTATATCCTTGCCTCCTTTGTCATAGACTAGTTGGCCATAGGTGCGTGGGTTTATCTCTGGGCTTTCTATCCTGTTCCGTTGATCTATATTTCTGTTTTTGTGCCAGTACCATATTGTCTTCATTACTGTAGCTTTGTAGTATAGTCTGAAGTCAGGGAGTCTGATTCCTCCAGCTCTGTTTATTTCCCACAAGACTGCTTTGGCTATTTGGGGTCTTTCGTGTCTCCATACAAATTTTAAGATTTTTTCTTCTAGTTCTGTAAAAAATGCCATTGGTAGTTTGATAAGGATCGCATTGCACCTGTAGATTGCTTTGGGGTAGTATAGTCATTTTCACAATATTGACTCTTCCAATCCAAGAACATGGTATATCTCTCCATCTGTTGGTATCATCTTTAATTCCTTCCAACAGTGTTTTATAGTTTTCTGCATACAGGTCTTTTGTCTCCCTAGGTAGGTTTATTCCTAGGTATTTTATTCTTTTTGTTGCAGTGGTAAATGGGAGTGTTTCCTTAATTTCTCTTTCCAATTTTTCATTAGTGTATAGGAATGCAGGAGATTTCTGTGCATTAATTCTGTATCCTGCTACTTTACCAAATTCGTTGATTAGCTCTAGTAGTTTTCTGGTAGCATCTTTAGGATTCTCTATGTATAGTATCATGTCATCTGCAAACAGTGACAGTTTTACTTCTTCTTTTCCAACTTGTATTCCTTTTATTTCTTTTTCTTCTCTGATTGCTGTGGCTAGGATTTCCAAAACTATGTTGAATAATAGTGGCGATAGTGGACATCCTTGTGTCGTTCCTGATCTTAGAGGAAATGCTTTCAGTTTTTCACCATTGAGAATGATATTTCCTGTGGGTTTGTCATATATGGCCTTTATTATGTTGAGGTAGGTTCCCTCTATGCCCACTTTCTGGAGAGTTTTTATCATAAATGGCTGTTGAATTTTGTCAAAAGCTTTTTCTGCATCTATTGAGATGATCATATGCTTTTTATTCTTCAGTTTGTTCATATGGTGTATCACATTGTTTGATTTGCGTATATTGAAGAATCCTTGCATCCCTGGGATAAATCCCACTTGATCATGGTGTATGATCCTTTTAATGTGTTGTTGGATTCTGTTTGCTAGTATTTTGTTGAGGATTTTTGCATCTATATTCATCAGTGATATTGGTCTGTAATTTTCTTCTTTTGTAGTATCTTTGTCTGGTTTTGGTATCAGGGTGATGGTGGCCTCATAGAATGAGTTTGGGAGTGTTCCTTCCTCTGCAAGTTTTTGGAAGAGTTTGAGAAGGATGGGTGTTAGCTCTTCTCTAAATGTTTGATAGAATTCACCTGTGAAGCCATCTGGTCCTGGACTTTTGTTTGTTGGAAGATTTTTAATCACAGTTTCAATTTCATTACTTGTGATTGGTCTGTTCATATTTTCTGTTTCTTCCTGGTTCAGTCTTGGAAGGTTATACTTTTCTAAGAATTTGTCCATTTTTTCCAGGTTGTCCATTTTATTGACATAGAGTTGCTTGTAGTAGTCTCTTAGGATGCTTTGTATTTCTGCGGTGTCTGTTGTATCTTCTCCTTTTTCATTTCTAAATTTAGTGATTTGAGTCCTCTCCCTCTTTTTCTTGATGAGTCTGGCTAATGGTTTATCAATTTTGTTTATCTTCTCAAAGAACCAGCTTTTAGTTTTGTTGATCTTTGCAATTGTTTTGTTTCTATTTCATTTATTTCTGCTCTGATCTTTATGATTTCTTTCCTTTTGCTAACTCTGAGTTTTGTTTTTTTTCTTTCTCTAGTTCCTTGAGGTGTAAGGTTAGATTGTTTATTTGAGATTTTTCTTTTTCTTGAGGTAGGCTTGTATAGTATAAACTTCCCTCTGAGAACTGCTTTTGCTGCATCCCATAGGTTTTTTAAAATAATTAATTAATTAATTAATTTATTTATTTATTTTTGGCTGTGTTGGGTCTTCATTTCCGTGCAAGGGCTTTCTCTAGTTGTGGTGAGTGGGGGCCACTCTTTATCGCGGTGCGCGGGCCTGTCACTGTCGTGGCCTCTCTTGTTGTGGAGCACAAGTTCCAGACGTGCAGGCTCAGTAGTTGGGGCTCACGGGCCTAGTTGCTCCGTGGCATGTGGGATCTTCCCAGACCAGGGCTCGAACCCATGTCCCATGTATCGGCAGGCAGATTCTCAACCACTGTGCCACCAGGGAAGCCCCATTCCATAGGTTTTGGATTGTCGTGTTTTCATTATCATTTGTCTCTAGTTATTTTTTTATTTCCTCCTTGATTTCTTCAGTGTTCTCTTGGTTATTTAGTAATGTATTGTTTAGCCTCCATGTGTTTGTGTTTTTATGTTTTTTTCCCCTGTAATTGATTTCTAATCTCATAGCGTTGTGGTCAGAAAAGATGCTTGGTGTGATTTCAATTTTCTTATATTTACTGAGGCTTGATTTGTGACCCAAGATGTGATCTATCCTGGAGAATGTTCTGTGCGCACTTTAGAAGAAAGTGTAATCTGCTATTTTTGGATGGAATGTCCTATAAATATCAATTAAATCTATTTGGTTTATTGTGTCATTTAAAGCTCTTGTTTCCTTATTAATTTTCTGCTTGGATGATCTGTCCTTTGGTGTAAGTGAGGTGTTAAAGTCCCCCACTATTATTGTGTTAACTGTCGATTTCCTCTTTTATAGCTGTTAGCAGTTGCCTTATGTATTGAGGTGCTCCTATGTTGGGTGCATATACATTTATAATTGTTGTATCTTCTCCTTGGATTGATCCCTTCATCATTATGTAGTGTCCTTCCTTGTCTCATGTAACATTCTTTATTTTAAAGTCTATTTTATCTGCTGTGAGTATTGCTACTCCAGCTTTCTTTTGATTTCCATTTGCATGGAATATATTTTTCCATCCCCTCACTTTCAGTCTGTATGTGTCCCTAGGTCTGAAGTGGGTCTGTTGTAGATAGCATATATATGGGTCTTGTTTTTGTATCCATTCAGCAAGCCTGTGTCTTTTGGTTGGAGCAATTAATCCATTTACGTTTAATTATCGATATGTATGTTCCTATGATCAGTTTCTTAATTGTTCTGGGTTTGTTTTTGTACGTCCTTTTCTTCTCTTGTGTTTCCCACTTAGAGAAGTTCCTTTAGCATTTGTTGTAGAGCTGGTTTGGTGGTGCTGAATACTCTTAGCTTTTGCCTGTCTGTAAAGCTTTTGGTTTCTCCATCGAATGTGAACGAGATCCTTGCCAGGTAGAGTAATCTTGGTTGTAGGTTCTTCCCTTTCATCCCTTCTGGCTTGTAGAGTTTCTACTGAGAAATCAGCTGTTAACCTTATGGGAGTTCCCTTGTATGTTATTTGTCGTTTTTCCCTTGTTGCTTTCAATAATTTTTCTTTGTCTTTAATTTTTGCCAGTTTGATTAGTGTGTCTTGGCGTGTTTCTCCTTGCATTTATCCTGTATGGGACTCTCTGCACTTACTGGACTTGGGTGGCTGTTTCCTTTCCCATGTTAGGGAAGTTTTCGACTGTAATCTCTTCAAATATTTTCTCAGGTCCTTTCTCTCTCTCTTCTCCTTCTGGGACCACTATAATGTGAATGTTGTTGCGTTTAATGTTGTCCCAGAGGTCTCTTAGGCTGTCTTCATTTCTTTTCATTCTTTTTTCTTTATTCTGTTCCGAGGCAGTGAATTCCACCATTCTGTCTTCCCGGTCCCTTACCCGTTCTTCTGCCTCAGTTTTTCTGCTGTTGATTCCTCTTAGTGTATTTTTCATTTCCGTTATTGTGTTATTGTGTTGTTGTTCATCTCTGTTTGTTTGTTTATTCTTTAATTTTTCTAGATCTTCGTTAAACATTTTGCATCTTTTTGATCTTTGCCTCTATTCTTTTCCTGAGGTTGGATCATCTTCACTATCATTATTCTGAATTCTTTTTCTGGAGGGTTGCCTGTCTCCACTTCCTTTAGTTGTTTTTCTGGGGTTTTATCTTGTTCCTTCATCTGGTACCTATCCCTCTGCCTTTTTATCTTGTCTGTGTTTCTGTCAATATGGTTTTTGTTCCATAGGCTGTAGGATTACAGTTCTTCTTGCTTCTGCTGCCTGCCCTCTGGTGGATGAGGCTGTCTAAGAGGCTTGTGCAAGCTTCCTGATGGGAGGGACTGGTGGTGGGTAGAGCTGGGTGTTGCTCTGGTGGGCAGAGCTCAGTAAAACTTTAATTTGCTTGTCTGCTGATGGGTGGGGCTGGCTTCCCTCCCTGTTGGTTGTTTGGCCTGAGGCGACCCAACACTGGGGACTACCCAGGCTCTTTGGTGGGGCTAATGGCAGACTCTGGGAGGGCTCACGCCAAGGAGTCCTTCCCAAAACTTCTGCTGCCAGTGTCCTTGTCCCCATGGTGAGCCACAGCCACCCCCCACCTCTGCAAGAGACCCTCCAACACTAGCAGGTAGGTTTGGTTCTGTCTCCTATGGGGTCACTGCTCCTTCCCCTGCGTCCCGACACACACACTACTTTGTGTGTGCCCTCCAAGTGTAGAGTCTCTGTTTCCCCCAGTCCTGTCGAAGTCCTGCAGTCACATACCGCTAGCCTTCAAAGTGTCATTCTCTAGGAATTCCTCCTCCCGTTGTCGGACCCCCAGATTGGGAAGCCTGACGTGGGACCCAGAACCTTCACTCCAGTGGGTGGACTTGTGTGATCTAAGTGTTCTCCAGTGTGTGAGTCACCCACCCAGCAGTTATGGGATTTGATTTTATTGTGATTGTGCCCCTCCTACCATCTCATTATGGCTTTCCTTTGTCTTTGGATGTGGAGTATCTTTTTTGGTGAGTTCCAGTGTCTTCCTGTCGATGATTATTCAGCAGTTAGTTGTGTTTCTGTTGTTCTTGCAAGAGGGACTGAGAGCACGTCCTTCTACTCCGCCATCTTGAAGCAATATCTAAGATATATTTTAACAGAGATGCCCCAGTGTTAGTGAATAGTGGCAGAAGGCTGGGCAGAGATGTAATTTGTAATCCTCCAGTTGAATGAGAAAAGATGTGGTAAGGGATGAGGAGATAGAAATACCTTCTGTAACATAGGTGTTGCAAAAATTCAGGAGTTCCAGAATTAATATTTTCTTACCAACTTTTCCTATCTTCCAGAGCAGTTCTTAGCATCTGCCAAGACTGTACCTACAAGGTTAGGAAATTTCTTAACTTACATTGTATGGAGTTTTAATACACTGTATAATGTTACATACTTGGTGGATCCTAAATAGATGATTCTGATATGAATGTTTTTCTGATTTATTTTCCCCTAGAGTTGAGGCACATCATAATTTTTCCTTTTATTTAAGTGGAATATTTTGGTTATTTTTTACCATTGTATAATAGAGGTTAGATTCCCCCCCCCCCAGGAGTTGGGGGCAGAAGATAAAATTAAAACTTATATATAGAAAATTGAGTAGTTTTTAGGTGGGGAAAAATAGAACTTTTTCTCTTTTACCTTTCTTTGAAGGTAAAACATGATATATAAAGTTTTTCGTTTTCCTTCAGCCCATGAGCTTCCTTCCTAGGGTACAGGATTTTAGCAGGCCATTTATTTCTATTTCTTCATTAAAAACAAACAAAAAGCATAGCCCTTACCAGGATTTTTGGGAAGAATGGTGCTAATTTTGATATGAAACCAGTGAAGAAATATCTCTGCCTTTGAAATTCTTGGAAATACCTTTTCTCCTCATTAAAGAAATAATATACTTCTAAAGAGTAAAAGCAAACAAATAAACAAATTTATAAAGTAAAAAGTGATAGCGCCCTATAGGATTATAACCCAAAGATAACTGTTTTAACTGTATGATGTATATCCATTTAGACTTCTTTCATTAAAGAAAGTTACATTAATTTTCAGGGTAAAAGCAGAATCAATCTCTGTACTGTTTCCGTAATTTGTTTTTTAAACTTAGTAATATAGATGGACCGTTTTCAATGCCAGTTAAATATTGATTAGCCTTAGTGGATGTATCAAGTTTAAGTAACCAATCTTTTGTTTATGGACATTTAAATTCTTGCTAGTGTTTTTCTAATATAGCATTCCAGTGATTACACTTGTAGATATGTCTTGGTGTATTTGTGTGATAATCAGGTAATCAGGATAAATTCCTAGAAGTAGAATTTCTAGGTCAAAGATTATGCATGTTTTCAATTTTGGTATATGTTACAAAATTGGCCTCTGAAAGGATTGTACCATATACACTCATAAGCAGTGGTCTGAGAGAACTGATTTTTATCACATCCTTACCAACATTGGCTATTATTAATCAATCTTTTAAATTTTTTCAGGTCTAGTAGGCAAAAACTTTTTTGTCTTTTCACTTAGTATTAAAAATGTAAAACCCTAAGGTTTAATTATTCCAAAATAAAAATTATACACTGTTGTTTTATCTGCTTTAAAATAACATTAGTGATCAACTTACAGACTAGAGGACTCCTATAAACAACTGTGGTTCTTATATTTGACATCTGGGTATCAGTGGCCCAGGCAAAGCTGTGTTGTGGGCAAGTTTTATGAGTCAATGTTCATGTTATTTATGAAGTCTTACTGACTTCATTGCTAATAGCCATAGAACAGAATTCCTTTTATTTTTAATGAGACGATCTAAATCAAATATTAAAAAGCTGTTTTATTCAGAGAACTCAGCCCTAATGTTAAGTGCTACTATTGTCCTATTGACCTTAATCAGATTTTTTTTATCCTCTGTAAGATCAGGAAAAAAAGGTTCAAGTAAAGCCTTTCTCTAACTTTCTAATATGAAATTTTCATATCTAGGGCACCTCAAACTCCAGTGCAAACTTTACTTATCCTGGTTATCCTGTTCACGTACCAGCAGGTGTGACACTACAGACGGCATCTGGTAAGAGTATAGTTTTAAAATATTTTGTTTTTAGCTTTGGTACTGACTTCTGGGTATTAACTTTCATGATTTTAAATAAACTGTATACCACAAGTTATTGAAGTTATAGGAGCTTTTAATAAAACTTATTTAAAAGTAGTAATAAATGGTAGTTTTTATTGTTATGGAAGCAATCTACCACGAAATACACTAAGCCTGTCTACTAAGGCAGGTACTAAGCTTGTCCTATATTTCACTTCCAATTCTCATCCCAACATTATGTAAGATGCTTTATATAGGTTTTCTCTAATTCAAGTCAGTTACCTGAATTCTGACACACATGTGTCCCGGCTAGCTTTAATCAAGAAAAACTAAAGATTAGATTTATCAACCTTTGCCTCCTTTCTTATTGGAGATTGTATAAGAATATTTGAAAAATTTGGAGATTAACCTCTGCTTTTCAAAGAACTGTTTCTTGATTTGAAAGAGAATCATACCTATTCTTGGGGTTGTTACAGAGTTTAAGCAAGCACCTGACTCAATGCTCAAAAAATAAATTTCTTCTTTCTTCTTGTTAGTATTATTTTAAAGGAAAGAGGGGGGAAAATTTGATAACTTTTGAAATTATTAAACCCTTTTTGGGTAGCCTTGTCTTATAGTTGTTATATGGTATCTTATATCTTAACTATATGAAATACATTCTCCATGATGAGGTTTCTTAAAATCCCAATTTGGGTTGTTAACACTGTAATTTATTAAACAATGGGAGAGGTTCATGGAATAAATATTGGTGGCCTATATGTGTCTCAAAATGTGCCATATAAGCAATAATGGGAAAAGGCTAGAGTTAAAGCAAGATATATTTAATTTTTAAAAATAAGAGTAATACATATTTATTATAGAAAACACAAAAAATCTGAAAAATAAAAGAAAAACTCCTAGAGGTAACCACTATTAACATAGTGATGTATTTCCTCCCAGCCTCCTGTGCATGAGATTTTTTTTTAGGAAATTTAAAGGAAATTAGGATTCTGTTTTACTTACAGTTTTGTTTTCTTCTTTTTAAGGTCACCTTTATAAAGTTAATGTACCAATCATGGTGACACAGACTTCTGGAAGAGCAAATATTCTTCAGCATCCATTTCAGCAAGTATTTCAGCAGCTTGGGCAGCCTTCAATAATACAGACCAGTATTCCACAATTAAACCCATACTGTCTTGAAGCAACTACTGAAAAATCACAGAGAATGGAAACTGTGCTCCAACAACCTGTAGTTCTTCGTTCTGGGACAGTGGATAGGAAACATTTAGAAAATGCTACTGGTGATACTCTTATACATCCTGGAAATGAGCATAAAATCATGTCTGAAGCTTTATTGAGTCATCCGGAAAACTCTCAGTATATCAGCCTTTCAGGTGTTGTATTTCCTCCACAGGTCTCTCAAATGGATTCTGATGTGGAGCCAGTGCTCAGTGTTTCAGCTAGCATGACTCAAAATCTGCATGGTGGGCCCCTGTCCACAGGCCCTCAGGGGGCTCAGCACCAGCACATGCCTGATGTTCAGCTTCGTGTTCTTAAAAATAGGATGTGTGGATGTGATTCTGTAAAGCAGCCAAGAAATACAGAGGAGCCCAGCAGCCTACCTGTCTCAGAGAAGGTAGTTCTATGTTCAATTTAATGGAATTAGGAGATAAACAGTAACAAGTGATTAGATGTCCTGAGTGTTTTTTTTTTTAAACTGTAAGGTTACTCAAAAGTATGTTTTGTTTTTTCCTTTAGAAGATTGTTTCTTTATTATTTTTAGTATAACTATCAGTTTTTAAAAGTATTCACGCTCAGCATGTCTAAACTTTTAGTTTCGATTAATGAATTAGAATATTTCTTTAAAGAAAATGCATTTGTTTTAAGGTAATTCATTTACCTCTCCCTTACATTGTGAGAATTGGTTTTTGTCTGCACATAAAATTTAAGATTCAGAAATGCATCGTAGTAATTAAATGAGTGTTTTGAGGTAATTCATTGTCATACTTAATATACAAAAGAGGTTCAAAGTATTTTTTTTCTTGCTCTACCTAATTTTCCTAAATTCCCATATGAAAGTTGTCTCTACATGAGGAATTATCTTGCTAGTAGATACTTTGTTTCTCCGTTTGCTAAAATACTAGTTAACTTAATTTCTTTTGGAATTCAAACCACTAAAAAATAGCTTCTAATTAGCTTTCCATATAAAAATAAGTTTACATTATTAATTTCCAAGGAATTCATAGTGATGGCATAAAGATTCATGGAGAATTTCACATGGTAAAATTAAAAAATCTTGCGTTATCTTTTTACAAATGTAAAATTATGTCTTAACAGCTAACTCCATTTATACAATTTAGTGACATGACAAATAAAGGTTTGTGTCTCTAGCTAATGGTTTAGTGGTCCTTTAGAACTGCTGCACAAATCTGTATCAATGTGGTAGTTAAGTGTCACCTTAACATTTTTCTAGATAGAAGGGGAAGGTATAGGGTACAGTGAAGGATAATGAACAAAGAATATGTCCATCAGAAACCATTTGACTTGTTTTAGAGTATTTCAGATGTTTGATGAAGCCTGTTCAAAATCTTTTAGCAAGTCTGTTTTTGGTTTAGTTTGGTATAACGTATTAAGGTTAAAATGTTTTTTGAGTGTTTTTTCATTATATTTTTCACATAATATATAAAATTAAGAAATGGAGGATAAACTCATAATTATGAAACATTTGGTTTTGAGGGAAAATAACTGTAAAATAAGTGTTTGTTTTTATCACTTGTAATATAACTTTTAGAGGCATTTTTCTCCTGGACTCTGTATGAACTTTGAAGATTTCTGGTGTGATGATTCAAGGACTTATTCTACTGTTACTTATTATTGTACTTTGTTCTGATATGGGAAAGTAGATTAGTTAAGGGAGATTAAGGATTGTTTAGGGGGTAGTGGTTAAGAGCTTAAGCTTTTGGGGCTTCCCTGGTGGCGCAGTGGTTGAGAGTCTGCCTGCCAATGCAGGGGACACGGGTTCAAGCCCTGGTCTGGGAAGATCCCACATGCCACGGAGTAACTAAGCCCGTGAGCCACAATTGCTGAGCCTGCGCGTCTGGAGCCTGTGCTCCGCAACAAGAGAGGCCACGATGGTGGGAGGCCCACGCACCGCGATGAAGAGTGGCCCCCACTTGCCGCGACTGGAGAAAGCCCTCGCGCAGAAGCGAAGACCCAACACAGCCAAAAATAAATAAATAAATAAATAAAAATTAAAAAAAAAAAAAAAGAGCTTAAGCTTTAAAGCCACAATAGGTTCAAATTCTAGATTTACCACTTACAAGCAAGCTAGGTAATGTTGCTCTCTGAAATTCAGTCATAAGTCTGTAAACTGGGCATAAAACCAAGCTCATAATTTTAAGAATTATCAGAGGTGTATATAGAGTTTTTAATAGCTTCAGTCACCATAATAAGCTTTAGATTAGTGCTATTATGCTTTATGGGCATGTGATATATTGGATAACTTTTCATATAACTTGTTGCTTGTTTTAAAATCTATATTTAAAACACAAACATCCAAACATTCAAAAGAATTTAATTTATAACATTTTAAAAAACTTACTGTAGGTTATCTTAAAATAGTGATCTGGTAAAGTTAATGCTGATTTAATTTTCAGAAAATTTTATAAACAGCTCTCTATAAGTAGCTTTTCAGAAATTCTTATTGCTTAAAGCAAGTTACAATTAGCCCTACTTATTTACTTTTCCTGTGTAGACTGCCAGAGATCTTAAGTTTTTATGTAGGTTTAGCATTATTACTGTTTCATAAAATGTATTCCTGACAATTTTTGATGTGTTCCTATCTTAAACTGCATATTACTATGTTAAGTTTTTCCTCAGTGTAGGAATTTTGTTTGCTAATCTTATAATGCTATAGAAAATTAGAAACTCAGGTCTTCATTGGAACTCCAAAAAGTAGGAGTAGAAGGAGAGAAATGGGTATGGTGGTGTATCTTCTCCAGCTCCTTTTTATTTCTTGCCGGCTCTCCCCACCATCTTCATTGCCCTCTCTCCCAAATATTATCATTTCTGCTACCTTCTCTTTTAATTATATACCTTTCTGACTGCTTCCTCTTATCTCCTTTGTGAGCTCCTCTTTATCTGCCTTTCCTGTTTCCTAAGGTTCTATCCTCAGCCCATTTCTCTTCTTACTTCATGTTTTCCCTGGGCAATCTCATGCATTATCATGGTTTTTAACTATGACCTGCTTGTCGATGACTGCATTTTCAGCCCAGTTATTCCCTTGAGCTTGATTCTCATGTCTGTTTCCTTTCTAGACAGCTCTCCCTGAATGTTATAATAAGTCATTGTTTCCTCATCAGAGATACTGCATAGTACCACTGCCCACCTGGTCTCCCAAGCTAAGGACTGCAGTGACTTTTTGGCCCCCTTTCCCCCTTATCCTCCTCCTTATATCATGTGCTTTTTTAGAATTATTTTTATTTATTTATTTTAGGCCACACCATGTGGCATGTGGGATCCCAGTTCCCCAACAAGGGATTGAACCTGTTCCCCCTACACTGGGAGTGCAGAGTCTTAACCACTGGACTGCCAGGGAAGTCCTTTAAAAATTATTTTAAAAATTAAAAAAAAAATTTATAAAGTATATACAGTGGACCCTTGAACAGTGCAAGGGTTAGGGACACTGAGCTCCGTGCAGTCAAAAATCTGCGTCTAACTTTATAGTTAACCCTCTGTATCCATGATTCCGCATCCACGGATTCAACCAATCACATACCTTGTAGTATGTATTTATTGAAAACAATCCACGTATAAGTGGACCTGCGCATTTCAAACCCATGTTGTTCAAGGGTCCTCTGTATAACATAAAATTTACCATTTTAACCATTTTTAGGTGTACAGTTCAGTGGCATTAAGCATGTTCACATTATTGTGCAACCATCACTACTATCCATCTCTAGAACTTTCTAATCATCCCAAACTGAAATTCTGTACCCATTAAACAATAACTCCCCATTACCCCCTCCATTCAGCTCCTGGTAACTTCTACTTTCTGATTCTATGAATTTGACTACTACTAGGTACCTCATGAGTGGTATCATACAATATTTGTACTTTTGTGACTGGCTTATTTTGCTTAGCACATTTTCAAGGGTCATTCATGTAGCATATATGGGAATTTCATTCCTTTTAAAGGCTGAATCATGTAATTTTTGACAACTTTTAAAACCAAATATTTCTGGAATCTGTTCCCTCTTCTCCATCCCCACTGCCATTGCCCTAATTGTCTCTCAATTGGGATAATCTAGTTTCTAACTGATTTATTAGCCTGTACTCTCTGCTGGTTCTTACTCCACTCTTTCCAGTCCATCCATCCTAGAGGTTAAAGGCTTCAGGGATCAGAAATGTTTTGAATTCCTTCTCTATCCCTTAATAACTACGTGACTTGGGCAAGCTACTATTTCCTCATTTGTAAAATAAAGATAATAGTAGCTACCATAGAATTGTGATGGTGGGAGGATTATGTGAGATAATCAATGTGAAGTGCTAAGCAGCATACTGCCTAGCATATGGTAAGAGCTCAGTGAACATTAGCTATGATCTCTGCTCCTCAGGGCTACCATAGATTTACTCAGCATGCAGCCTGCTTAACATGTCACTGACTGCCCAGTGGATAAAATTTAAGCTTGTAAAAAAAAAATTAATAAACAGAAATCTCAATTAAATAGAGTTGGGTGACCTGAGGGGGGTGCTCTCATGCCCTGTGGCAATAGCAGAGCCCAACTAGAAGACCCCGCTTCTATCCTGACAACAACTTAGCCAATGAAGAGCTGTGGACCCTTTGTTTACTATAGCCCTCCCAACTTCCTTTTCTTCTCTATATAAGCTTTCTTCCTTCGAGGGGACTTGCATGCGGCTCTCCATGGTTGCACACCCCAAATTTCTGCTGATCCTGAATAAACCTATCTTTGCCTGAGAAATATCTGGCAGTCTGTTTTTTTTTAGGTCAACATTCTTAATGTGGCATACGAGGACCTCCATGTTCTTTTTCGACTGGAGTTTCTTATTTACTCTTCCTTTATTTCATGCCTACTACTTTATTGGTAACAACAAACTGTGAGCAATTATCTGTGTTAACCAGAAGAAAGGATGGCGGGAGAAAAGCCAGGCACAAAGCAGAAGGGATAACAAAAGCAAAGAGAGGCAGGAAACAACAAAGTTAATTCCTACTTACCCATTTATTACTTCCTCCAGAAATCTTACTTAATACCTTTCTATCTACCCTCTCCCCTTTCATTATTAGGTTGGGTGTATCTCTTCTGTGTTATCATAGCACCTTACGTATGTATCTGTCATAGTGTAGTTAAAAGATGCATTAAAATGTCCTGTGTGCATTGAGAGGTACATTTTATTAATCTTTGTATACCCAACACCTAAGAATATATATACACACACACACATGCACACACACACATACACACATATATATTCATGTGTACTAGAATATAAGCTTTAAAAGAAGAGGATCTATGACTAGTTTATTTGGCTCAATAGGTCTCAACTCTGGCTAAATATTAGAATTATTGGGGCATTAAAAAAATGTTCAGGTCTGCCCCAAGGGATATGGATCTAATTGGTCTGGAGTGGGGTCCACTCATTATTGTTGGAGTTCTCTGAGGTGGTTGTAATACATAGTTAAGATTAAGAACCACTGATCTAGCTCAATATCAATTTATAAATGAAAAATGGATGGAGTGAGGGGATTAGAGAATATATAACTTTAAGAGCTTTTATTTTTCTTCCAATCCGTTCTGATACTCTAAAAGATAAAATATCATACCAATAGTTATTTGAATTCATGATTCAGTTAATTGAGCACATATTTTTTTGAGTCATTATATGCTACTTCTAAATGAATATCTCTAAATCAGATTTTTAAACCAGGTATGTGACATTTTTATTTCTTTAGAGGAAAAAAGCCAATTTAACAAGATACTTTTTTTTCGTACTTGTCAAAATATGTTGAGGTATATTTCATCCCAAATAAGAGTAGAGTGGCATGGGATGCCCCTGTACATGGTTAGGTAATATATAATCATTATCGCCATTATGTTGTGGGAGATAGCTGGATTAAATTTCTGTTAAGAATTAAAGATGTACCCTGCCATTATGATTATAGGCAACTGAATTTCACATAGTTTAGTTTGAAAATGTGAAAAGAAAGTATGTTATAGCTTAGGCTTCTCTTGTTTTATCTTTATTCCCACATATGCGTATGAGGTTGTGTCAGTCCTTACCAGCCATTAGAAAAATATGGTCCTTTCATTAGGGGAAAGCTTAAGTTGAAAAGGTTGGAAGCTGTATTTGGCAAATACAGCTTTATCTTGAAGCGTCCTATGCATTTGCTCATTGTACTGCCTAGTCACAGAAGCTGTATGCAGTTGAAAAAACCTTGGTGAAGCTGAGAATCTTGGAAATCATTGAGTTGGTTTGTTTAGAGCAGAGAAAGAAAACTAAAGCAGTGCTTCTGTCGGATGATGTCCGACAGAAACCTCCTAATAACAATTTGACTTGGAGGAGTTCATTGATCTATGTAGTGGATGTTTGCCATACGAAAGGCTTAAATCTTTCTATTCATGGGCCTGCGGTATCAATTACGTACGGATGTTGCTGCAAAACTGCCTGCTATTTTGGTTATAAACTACCACCTTGGAAAAGGAGATTGGAGTCAGATAATCATATGAACTTTCTCATGCTTGGTGGAAGTGCTTCTGAAGAAAGAAGTTGAGAATGACGAAACTCTTTTGCAGTTATTGATATTAAATTTGGATTTGTAATCTTATTCCTTTCCCAGAATAAAGAGGACCTCACTGATATAAGTAAAATAAGATGATGCTACGTGAATTCAATTACAAGAGTCCTGGAATCTTTAATATTCCTTAATAAGCTTATACTAATCTGGTAAAGTACCATGGGAGCGCTGATTCATTTTGTAACAAAAGATCTTGCAGTTTAAGGTTTTCAGTACTTGTTGCTATTAACATGAAAAGCCAATTCCAACATGTGATTTAGGCCCAGGACTAACCTTACCATAATTTACTTTTCACACAATCAGATTTATTGGGGTAGTATCTACATACAATAAAGTTCACCTTTATTTAGGTATACAGTTTTTAGATGTACATATGAATTTTGACAAAACACTTGGAGTTATATAACCAGTATCACAGTTGAGATACAGAACATTTCCATCACCCCAAAGAGGTCCCTCAGGCCCCTGTGTAGCCAATAGCCTCCCTCCACATCTGGTCCCTGGCACTCACTGATCTGTTTTCTTTTGGTATAGGCTTGGCTTTTTCAGAATGTCAAACAAATGGAATCATGCAATATGTAACTTTAACATGATATATTTGCAATTCATTCATGTTTTTGCATATATTAGTATGTTCCATTGTGCCACAGTTTATCCATTCACCATTTGGACATTTGGATGTTTCCAGTTTGGGCATTTGTGAATGAATCCCCTAAAAACATTCATGTGTGGGTTTGTGGGTTTCCTCCCTTCCTTTCTCTCTCCCTCCCTCCCTTCCTTCCTTTTTGGTGTGGACTTAGGTTTTCTTTACTTTTGAGTAAATACCTAGGAGTGGGATTTCTAGGTCATATGATACCTGTATGCTTATAAGAAACTGCCAAACTCATTTCCAAAGTGGCTGCATTCCCACCAGCAATGTGTGGTGGAATGCAAATTTCTGCTACCAATGGGTAAGAGTTGTAGTTGCTTCATGTCCTTGGTATGTAACGCTCTCTTTAGGAGAGGAGAAGTTTGTGATTTTGATGAAGTCTAATTTATTCTTTTTTCCTTTTGATTTCTGCTAATGTGTCGTATCTAACCAAAGGTTGTGAAGATCATCGAATGCTTCTAAAAATTTTATGGATTTTACATTTAGGACTGTGATCCGTTTTTGAGTTAATTTTTGTGTATAGTGCAAGGTTAGGGTTTAGGTTCTTTTTTTTTGCATATGGTTGTTCAGTTGTTTTAGCATTATTTGTTAAAAAGACTACCCTGTCTCCATTGAGTTGCCTAAATCACACTGAGTGTTTAAAGCATGTTCACCTTTAATGAAAATCAGTTATCATATGTGTGTTGGTTTATTTCTGGACTTCCACTCTGTTTCATTAATTCATGTGTCTTATCTTTTCACTAGCACCACACTGTCTTGATTATGTCAGCTTTGTAGTAAGTCTGGACATCAGAGAGTATGAGTTTCTTAACTTTATTCTTTTTCAAAGTTATTTTGGTTATTCTAATTCTTTGCTTTTCCATATAAATGTTAGAATGAGCTTGTCATTTTTTACAAAAAAAGCTTCTGGGATTCTGATATGGGTTTTGTTGGATCTATAGATCAACAAGGGGAGAATTGACATCTTCACAATGAGTGTTCCAATTTATTGCTACATTTATTTAGGTCTTTGACTTTTATTAAAGTTTTATAGTTCTCAACATACATATATTGCACATATTCTGTTTTTATCTAAGTGTTTCATGGTTTTGGGTGCTGTCATAAAAAATAATACACACCATAAAGCACAACGTTATTTATATTTTAAGCTTCATTTGCATTAATTTAAAAAATATTTTCAAAGATAGGATTATTGAGGAAAAAAACTAAAAATTTCCGTGGTTCTTCAAGTACATTGCCACAGTAGTTTCAAGAGGTTGTGCAATTTTTCCTGCCACCAGCACTCTATCAGTTTTACCACATACTTGACAGTTTACTAGCACCATTGATTTTGTCTATTGTAAAAATTTACCTTTTAACGATTTTTTACTGTACAGTTCAGTGGCATTAAGTGCAGTCACATTCTTGTGCAACTGTCCTCACCATCCATCTCTGGAACATTTTTTATTTTCCCAAATTGAAATTCTATACCCATTGAACACTAACTCCCCATTCGTCTCTTCCTCCAGCCCCTGGCACATACTGTTCTACTTTCTGTCTCTATGAATTTGACTATAGGTATCTCAAAGCAGGAGGTCAGATAGTATTTGTCCTTTTGTGTCCCTTTTCACTTAGCATAATGTCTTGTGTTCATCCATGTTGTAGCATATATTAGAATTTTCTTCCTTTTTATTCTTAAATAACATTCCATTGTATATATATACCATATTTTGTTAATTCATTCATCCATCCATGAACACTTGGATTGCTTATACCTTTTGACAGTTGTGTCTAATGCTACTATAAACTTGGGTATACAAATGTCTCCTTGATTCCCTGCTTTCAATTATATAGCCAGATATGGTGCTGGGTCATATGACAATTCTGTTTATAATATTTTAAGGAACTACCGTATAGTGTTCTGTAGCAGCTGCACCATTTTACCTTCCCACCAGCAGTGCACAATTTCTCCACATTCTCACCAGCACTTATTTTCTGTTTTTTTTTTTTTCTTTGATAATAACCATCCTAATGGGTATGAGGTGGTATCTTATTGTGGTTTGGATTTGCATTTCCCTAATGATTAGTGATACTGAACATCTTTTCATGTGCTTATTGCCATTTGTATATTTTCTTTGGAGAAATGTCTAAGTTCTTTGCACATTTTAAATCAAGTTTTTCATTTTGTTGTTGAGTGTAGGTGTTTTAAAATATATTCTGGATATTAACTCATCAGATATATGATTTGCAAATATCTTCTCCCATTTTGTGGGTTGCCTTTTCACTTTGTTGATGGTGTCCTTTGATGCACAAAGGTTTTAATTTTGATGAAGTCCATTTTATCTTTTTTTTTTTTTGCCTATGCTTTTGGTATCATATCTAAGAAATCATTCCCAAATTCAGTGTCATGAAGATTCTCCTCTATGATTTTTTTCCTAAGAGTTTTGTAGTTTTAGCTCTTAACATTTAACTTTTTAATCCATTTTGAGTTAATTTTTGTATATGGTGTAAGGTAGGGGACCAACTTCATTCTTTTGCATGTGGATATCTAGTTTTCTTAGCATTTGTTGAAAAGATTATCCTTTCCCTGTTGAATGGTCTTGTCACTTTTGTAGAAGATCATTTGACCATATATGTGAGAATTTATTTCTGGTCTCTCTGTTCCATTGGTCTTTTGTCTATCTTTATGCAAATACACTGTTTTGACTACTGTAGTTTTGTAGCAAGCTTTGAAATCAGGATGAATGGGACCTCCAACTTGTATTTTCTTTTTCAAGATTGTTTTGGTTATTCAGGGTCCCTTGAGATTCCATATGAATTTCAAGATGCATTACCCTTCCATTCGCACCAAAAACGTCATTTGGATTTTGATAGGGATTGCATTGAATCTTAGTTGTCTTTGGGTAGTATCAACATTTTAATAATATTAACTCTTCTAATCCATAAACATGGACTGTCTTCCCATTAATTTGTATCATTTTAAACTCCTTTTGGCAATGTTTTGTAGTTTTTAGTGAACAAGTCTTTTTCCTCCTTGATTATGTTTACTCCTAAATATTCTATTTGGTGGTTTTGTAAATGGAATTGCTTTCTTAACTTTGTTTTCAGGTTGTTAATTGTTAGTGTATAGAAATGCAACTGATTTTTGTATGTTGTTTTCTATTTTGTACCTTTTGCTGAATTCATTAGTTCTAACTTTTTTTTGTGTGTGTGGAATTTTGGGGGTTTTGTACATAGAACATTATGTCATCTGCAAACAGAGCCAGTTTTACTTCTTCCTTTTTAATTTGGATGCCTTTTATTTCTTTATCTTGCTTAATTGCCCTAGCTAGGACATCTAGTACTATGTTGAATAGAAGTGGCAAGAGTGGGCATCCATGCCTTGTTCCTGATTTTAGAGGAAAAGCTGAGTTTTCACCATTGAATATGCTGTTAGCTGAGAGTTTCTCATAGGTCAATTTTATTATGTTGAGGTAATTTCTTTCTATTCCTAGTTTGAGTGTTTTTTTTTAATTTTTATTTTTAAATCATGAAAGGGTGTTAAATTTTGTCAAATGCTTTTTTTGCATTAGTTTAGGTGATTGTGTCATTTTTTTCCCCACTTCAATCTGTTAATGTGTTGTATTACATTGATTTTTCATATGTTGAACCACTTTTGTATTTCAGGAATAAATCTCATTTGGTCATGGTGTATGATCCTTTTAATGTGCTGTTGAATTCTGTTAGTATTTTGTTGAGGATTTTTTTTTTGGCCATGTTGTGTGATCTTAGTTCCCTGACCAGGGATTGAACCTGGGCCCTCACAGTGAGAGTGTGAAGTCCTAGCCACTGGACTGCCAGAGAATTCCCTTGTTGAGGATTTTTGAGGATTGGTGTTAATTCTTCTTTGATGAATGCTTGGTAGAATTCTTTAGTGAAGCTATCTGGTCCTGGGCATTTCTTAGTTGAGAGGTTTTTGATGACTAATTGAATCTCATTACTGGTTATAAGTCTATTAATATTTTCTCTTTCTTCATGATTCAGTCTTGGTAGGTTTTGTGTTTTTAGGAATTAGTTCATTTCATCTAGGTTATCCAATTTTTGGGCATACAGTTAGTCTTATAATTCTTTTTATTTCTGTAAAATCACTAGTAAAGTTTCTTTACTTCTGATTTTAGTTATTTGAGTCTTCTCTCTTTTTTTCTTCATCATTCTAGCTAGAGGTTTATAAATTTTATTGATCTTTTTGAAGAACCAGTTCTTGGTTTTGTTTAGTTTCTCTATTGTTTTCTATTCTTTACTTTATCTCTGCCCTAATTGCTATTATTTCCTTCCTTCTACCAGCTTTGGCTTTATTTGTTCTTCTTCTAGTTCCTTAAGGTTGTTAATTTGAGATCTTTCTCCTTTTTTTAATATGAGCATTTACAGCTATAAATTTCTCTCTTAGCACTTCTTTTGCAGAGTCCCATATGTTTTGGTATGCTGTGTTTTCCTTTTCATTTGTCTCAAGATATTTTTTTATCTTTTGACAAAAGATTTTGGTTTTTTTAAATTTCTTCTTTGACCCATTGATTTTTTTTTTTTGGGGACTGTTGTTTAACTTCTACCTCTTGTGGATTTTCCAGTTTTCCTTCTGCTGTTAATTTCTGGTTTCATTCCATTGTGATCAGAAAAGATACTTTGTATGATTTCAGTCTTTTTAAATACTAAGATTTGTTTTGTGGCCTAATTTATGGCCTATCCTGGAGAACATTCTGTGTGTACTTGAGAAAAATGTGTATCCTGCTATTTTGCATGTTTTGTATATGTTTGTTAGGTACAGTTAGTCTGTCATGCTCAAGTTCTTTATTTCCTTATTGACATTGTGTCTGGTGGTTCTATTCATTATTGGAAGTGGAGTATTAAAGTTCCCTACTATTACTGCAGAGCTGTTTCTCCCTTTTTGTTGCATATATTTAGGAGGTCTGATGTTTGGTGCATATATATTTGTAATTGTTATATCTTCTTGGTGAATTGATTCTTTTATCATTATGTAATGTTTTTTTTGTTTCTTGTAACAGTGTTTGACTTAAAGTCTATTTTGTCTGTTATTAGCATAGTTTCCCCAACTCTTGTGGTTACTATTTGCATGGAATATCTTTTTCCATCATTTTACTTTCAACCTTGTGTGTCCTTAGACCTAAGGTGAGTCTCTGGTAGACAGCATGTAACTGGATACTGTTTATCCATTTTGCCAATCTGTCTCTTTTGGTTGGGGAGTTTAATCCATTTACATTTAAAGTAATTACTAATAGGGGAGAGGTTACTCTTGCTGTTTTGTTTTCTGTGTGTCTTTTAGCTTTTTTGTCCCTTATTTCCTCCCTTATTACATTCTTTTGTGTGTAGTTTTTTTGTAATGACACATTTTGATTGTTTTCTCATTTCCTTTTGTGTGTTCTCTATAGATATTTTCTTTGTGGTTCATGGAGATTACTTATAGCATCTTAAAGTTGTAACAATCTATTTTGAACTGATACCAACTCACCTTTAATTTCATATAAAAACTCTGCTTCTTTTCAGCTCTATCCTCCACCACTTTATATTACTGATGTCCCAAATTATGTCTTTACATATTGTGTACTCCTTGATATAGATTTATAATTATAATTTTTTAATGCTTTTATCTCTTAAATCTCATAGAGGAATAAAAAGTAGAGTTAACAAACCAAAATTATGATAATACTGGTTTTTATATTTGTCATTGTATTTATCTTTACCAGAGAACTTTATATTTTTGTGTGGCTTCAGATTACTGTCTAGCTTCCTTTCATGCCGATTTAAAGGACTCCCTTTAGTATTTATTGTAGGGTAGACCTAGTAGTAATAAACTCCTTCAGCTTTTATCTGGAAATGCCTTATTTGCAGGACAGTTTCCCAGATATAGAATTGCCAGTTCAGTCTTTTCTTTCAGCACTATTATTTTTTCTTTTTCTTTGGCCACACCACACGGCACGTGAGATCCTAGTTCCCTGACCAGGGATCGAACCCATGCCCCCTGCACTGGAAGCGTGGAATCTTAACCACTGGACCACCAGGGAAGTCCCTCAGCACTTTAAATATATGTCATACCACTGCCTTTTTGTTTTCAAAGTTTCTGGTGAGAAATCTGCTTGTTATCTTACAGAGGATCCCTTGTACGTGATGAGTTGCTTTTCTCTTGCTGCTTTAAATAGTGCTGTTATTAAATTTCAGCTTCCAATTGTTTATTGCTACTATACAGCCATACAATTTTTGTAAATTGCCTTACATCAGTCTGAATGTTTATGTAACCCCCAAATTAATACGTTGAAATCCTAACCCCCAAAAGGTGGTGGTAATTAGGAGGTGGGGCCTTTGGGAGGCGATTAGGTCATGAGGATGGAGTCTTCAATTAATGGGATTAGTTACCTTATAAGAGACCCCACAGGGCTCCCTAGCCCCTCTGCCATATGAGGACACAGTGAGAAGCCATCATCTGTGAACCAGAAAGTGGGCTCTACCAGTTACCAAATCTGCGGGTGCCTTGATCTTGGACTTCTCAGCCTCCAGAATTGTGAAAAATAAATTTCCATTGTTAATAAGCTACCTAGTTTATGGTATTTTGTTATAGCAGCCCAAATGATCTAAAACAGTTTCCTCATCCTTTTAATGTTTTCGGGATCTATGGTGGCACCCTATCCTCAATTAGTAATGTCGTTTACTTGTTTCCTTTCTCCTTTTGTCAGTCTGGCTACGTTTTTTCGTTTTTATTCATCTTTTCAAGGAATGAAAATCAAATGGTCTAATTGACCATTTTGGTCTAATTGACTTTTTCTGTTCTCAGTTTCATGTATTTTTCTTTTTATCTTTATTATTTCCTTATTTGCTATGAGCTTGTGGTCTTCTCTTTTTTAATTTCTTAAGGTGGAATTTTAGGCCACTGATTTGAGACTTGCTTCTTTTCTTATATAGTCATGTAATGCTATAAATTCCCTCTAGGCACTGCTTTAGGTACATCTCAGGTTTTGAAATGTAATGTTTTTGTTTGCATTCAATTAAAATTATGTTTTAATTTCCCTTGTGACTTCTTCTTTGACCCATGGGTATTTAAAAATGTGTTGTTTAATTTGTAAATATTTGAGGATTTTCCAGATTTTTCTGTTACTGATTTCTGGTTTAATTCCTTTGTGCTAAGAGAACATACTTTGTGTGTGTTAAATTTGCCAAGATTTGTTTTATGATCCAGAATATGGTCCATCTTGGTGAACATTCTGTGTGCTCTTGAAAAGAATGTGCATTTGGCTATTTGGGGGTGGAGTAGTCTATAAATGCCAATTAGGTTATGTTGGTTGATTGTGTTGTTCAGTTCTTCTACATTCTTACTGAATTTCAGTCTGCTTTTTTTATTGATTAGTAAGAAGAAGAATGTGGAATTCTCCAGCTATATTTGTGGATTTGTCTTTTAATCTTTTCAGTTCTGTCAGTTTTGATTTATATTTGTCCTTTTGTATTTGGCTTATTCTAGTTAGTACAGTCCTTTATATTTTTTATTTATCCATTGAGCATGATGTCACTTGTCCTTTCTACTTCATTGAATTATTGTTTAAAATGAAATAGTTAAAACCTAAGAGGTATATAAATTTAAGATAGTATGTATAAAAACTGGTAAATATTATCTGAAAACAGTCAACTGATTTGCTGTCTATGTATGACTGTAAGTGGGTTTACTTTATTTACAATTTAAAAGTTATTCCCATCTTATATAGAAATGCTAGGGGTGTTCTAAAATTCAAAATTAGGGAATATCATCTGACAGGGAAGAAATATGTTTTCAGAGGCCACTTGTGAACTGTTTAAGTAATTTTATATTTTGTGTGATCCAATGTTTTATACACCTTGTTTGACAGGAAAAAACTTTATTGCATTTATTTCTCTTTTTAGGATTCTAATTCTCAGATGGATTTAAGCATTCATGTAGCTGATGATGATATTAATGAGATAATTCAAATAGATGGAACTGGAGATACATCTTCCAGTGATGAAATAGGAACTACAAGAGATGTAGATGAGAACAAATTTCTAGGGATTACTGATGCAGGAGACCTGAAGGTACTTGAAGAAGCCAGCAGTATATCAAATGAAGATTCAACGGCCAACAGTAGTGATAATGAAGACCCTCAAGTAGACCTTGTGGAAGAGGTAAGGATTATTTTTGAGCTGAAACTTTTGAAAATGTATAGCATTTGTACTTTAATATACTTTGGAACCAAGAGGGATAACAATTAAGGTTAATCCTGTCTTTTGTCTTTAAAATGAGACTTATTTGTATCTAGTATTTAAACTTCTAATCTTAAACTGTAATTTAAATCAGTATTAAGTATTTAGGAATCAGCTACTATATTTGTTGGTCTTAACTAGAGGTAGTGAGAGGTTTAAGGGACGGGAGTGGAGGTAAAGAAGGCAGCCAGGGTAGAGGCATATCATATCTTCTCTAATCCTAATAAATGCTGTGAAATCTTTGTGGAATGTGATAATTAAGAAGCATGTAAGTGGTATTAACTATCGTTTATGGTGCCGTACATATGTGCAAGGTACCATACTAAATCTTACTGCCTTTTGTTATTTAACATTACCGCTGCCTTATGGGTCTTATTACTGTCCTCATTTTGCAAATGAGAAAACTGAGATACAAGGAGTTTTAGTAACTTGCCAAAGGTCAGTCTTGTGGTTATTGAGTGACTAAGCTGGGATTCAAACTCAGGCTGTTTGACTTTTAAATACGATACTATTCTGTGTCCTTGGAGGGACAGAATATGTCCTTCTGTCTTTAAAAAATTCAGAGCATCATGAAATTCATTAATGTGAGTATATTTCATCTTTAGGACCCTTTAAATTCTGGAGATGATGTTAGTGAGCAGGATGTGCCGGACCTGTTTGACACAGATAATGTAATTGTCTGTCAGTATGAAAAGGTACTGTATTCACCTTTTAGACTTTGGTTTATTAATTGCATTTATAGTAGAAAATAAGCAAAATGATGGGAAATATGATGATCAGTTACTGTTCAGTTAAATTAATCTCAAAATAGCTAAATAATTCTATAAATTTGGGAGGGTATTTTGGGTCTAAATACCCAGAATGTGCTGTGTGGTCTTGGTGATACCAAAAACGTGATAGTCGTCTTATGGAGGTGACAGTCTTATTGAAGCAAGATGTTTCTGTATGGAGTAATAGAATGGCATACAATAAGATAGTAGGTAAATCAAAAGCTAAAATACGTGACAGGTAAATCAAATACTAAAATACATGGCATATAAATCAAATGCTAAGATGAGTGGCATGTAAATCAAATGCTACCATAAGTGGCACAGACAGTAAGTCCTAAAAGGGGCTAGGAAATACAAGAAAGAAATCATTTGTAGTTGGAGTTCTCCACAAATCCTTCATGGGTGATGTGGGGCTTTGAAATAGGTCTTGAATGATTTGTAGGATATAGATAAGTGTGGAGAGTAGGCATTCAGAGTAGAATAGCCTGATAAAAGGCAGAGAAATGAATGCATGTAGAATTTATAAGGGACAGTGAAGAGACAGCTCTGCCTTGCATGAGGTGTTTTCCTTTTGAATGTGTTAGGAAATGAGGCTGGATGGTGGACAGAGGTGGGAGCAGATTGGAAAATCCAGAATCCTGGTAGGGGAAGTTCAAACTTGATTTGATGTACATTAACCTTATGAGGATGATATTGAGAAAATTGTAATTGGGTTTAAAAACTGGCATTGTTTGCTAATTTGGAAGAGGCAAATAGTAAGAAGAACAGGGATAGTACATAAAGTAACAGAGCCCAGACTAAGGATGGCAGTGTAGAACATGGAAGAGTTAGAGATTATGATGGAAGAATCATTGGACTTCCAATACTATGTTGAAGAGAAGTGGTGACAGCGGGCATTCTTGTCTTGTTCCAGATTTTAGTGGGAAGGCTTTTAGCTTTTCGCCTTTGAGTATTATATTGGCTGTGGGTTTGTCATAAATTGCTTTTATTATGTTGAGATATGTTCCCTCTATACCACTTTCCTAAGGGTTTTTATCATGAATGGGTGTTGAATTTTACCAGATGCTTTTTCTGCATCTATTGAGGTGATCATGTGGTTTTTGTCCTTTTTGTGTTGATGGGGTGTATCACATTGATTGATTTGTGAATGTTGAACCATCCTTGTGACCCTGGCATGAATCCAGCTTGGTCATGGTATATGACCTTTTTTATGTGTTGTTGGATTCAGTTTGCTAATATTTTGCTGAGAATTTTTGCATCTATATTCATCAAAGATATTGGCCTGTAATTTTCTTTTTTGGTAGTTGTCCTTGTCTGGTTTTGGTATCAGGGTGATGGTGGCTTCATGAAATGTTTTTGGGAGAGTTCCTTCCTCTTTAATCTTCTGGAAGAGTTTGAGAAGGATTGGTATAAGTTCTTCTTTGTATGTTTGGTAGAATATACACTGAGGAAAAGACAGTCTCTTCAGCAGGTGGTGTTGGGAAAGTTGGACAGCCACATGTAAGTCAGTGAAGTTAGAACACACCCTCACACCATACACAAAAATAAACTCAAAATGGCTCAAAGGCCTAAATATAAGACAAGACACCATAAAACTCCTAGAGGAGAACATAGGCAAAACATTCCCTGACATAAATCATACCAATGTTTTCTTAGGTCAGTCTCCCAAGGCAATAGAAATAAAAGCAAAAATAAACAGGTGGGACCTAATCAAACGTACAGGCTTTTGCACAGCAAAGGAAACCATAAATAAAACGAAAAGATAAACAAAAAGGTCCTACTGTATAGCACAGGGAACTATATTCAATATCCTGTGATAAACCATAATGGAAAAGAATTTAAAAAAAAGAATGTCTATATGTGTATAACTGAGTCACTTTGCTGTACAGCAGAGATTGGCACAACATTGTAAGTCAACTATACTTCAATTAAAAAAAATAAAATTAAGTAAAAAAAAATAAACAAAAAGACAACCTACAGACTGGGAGAAGATATTTGCAAATGATGTGACTGATGAGGGCTTAATTTCCAAAATATACAAACAGTTCATACAACTCAACAACAAAAAAACAAACAAGCCAATCCAAAAGTGGGCAGAAGACCTAAATAGACACTTCTCCAAAGAAGATATACAGATGGCCGACAGACATGTGAAAAGATGCTTAACATTGCTAATTATTAGAGAAATGCAAATCAAAACTACATTGAGGTACCACCTCACACCGATCAGAATGGCCATCATTAAAAAGTCTACAAATAACAAATGCTGGAGAAGGTGTGGAGAAAAGGGAACCCTCCTACACTGTTGGTGGGAATGTAAATTGGTGCAACCACTATGGAAAACAGTATTGGAAGTTCCTCAAAAAACTACAAATAAAGTTGCCATATGATCCAGCAATCCCACTCCTGGGCATATACCCAAACAAAACTATAATTCAAAAAGATACATGCACCCCCCTATGTTCATAGCAGCACTATTACCATTGCCAAGACATGGAAACAACCTAAATGTCCATCGACAGATGAATGGATAAAGAATATGTGGTATATATATATATATACAGTGGAATATTACTCAGCCATAAAAAAGAATGAAATAATGCCATTTGCAGCAACATGGATGGACCTAGAGATTATCATACTAAGTGAAGTAAGTCAGAAAGAGAAAGAAATACCATATGATATCACTTATATGTGGAATCTAAAATATGACACAAATCAATATATCTATGAAACGAAAATAGACTCACAGTCACAGAGAACAGACTTGTGGTTGACAAGGGGGAGGGGGAGTAGGGGAGGGAAGGATTGGGAGTTTGTGGTTATATATATTTAATATAATATATATATTATAATAATATAATATTATACAACAACGTCCTATTGTATAGCACAGGGAACCATATTCAATATCCTGTGACAAACCATAATGGAAAAGAATTTGAAAAAGAATATATATATATGTGTGTGTGTGTGTGTGTGTGTATAACTGAGTCACTTTGCTGTACAGAAGAAATGAACACAACATTGTAAATCAACTATACTTCAATAAAATTAAAAAAAGTATCATTGGTACTTGGTGATTAGTTAGTCATGAGAGAATGATTGACAAGGGAGAGTTAAAGGTGTCTACCAGGTTTCAAGCCTAAAAATTAGGTTAATAGCAATTGAACTTTAGCAACTAAAATATAATACAGGGCTTCCCTGGTGGCGCAGTGGTTGAGAATCTGCCTGCTAATGCAGGGGACACGGGTTCGAGCCCTGGTCTGGGAAGATCCCACATGCCACGGAGCAGCTGGGCCCGTGAGCCACAATTGCTGAGCCTGCGCGTCTGGAGCCTGTGCCCCGCGACGGGAGGGGCCGCGATAGAGAAAGGCCCGCGCACCGCGATGAAGAGCGGTCCCCGCACCGCGATGAAGAGTGGCCCCCGCTTGCCGCAACTGGAGAAAGCCCTCGCACGAACTGAAGACCCAACACAGCCAAAAATAAATAAATAAATAAATAAATAAATAAGAAAATCCTTTAAAAAAAAAAAAATATATAATACAGCTTAAATTTGTTTTTAAACACTATAACTGTGATTATGTAGTAGAATGGTCAGTTTTGAGTTCTTAACTTATTCATATTTACATTTTTTAGCAGCTTTGAGATATAATTCACATACTATACACTTCACCTATTTAAAGTGTACAATTCAATGGTTTTAGTATATTTATGGATATGTGTAAGCATTAACACAGTCAATTTTAGAAAATTTTTATCACCTCAGAAAGAAAGCCCATACCCTTTGGTTCTTACTCCCATATTGCCCCCTTTCTCCCATCCCCAGTAGTAAGGAACTACTAATGTACTTTCCATCATTGTAGATTTCCGTATTCTGGAGTTTCATATGAAAGGAATCATATAATATGTGGTCTTTTATGACTGGTTTCATTTATTTCACACAGTGTTTCAAGATTCATCCATATCATAGCTTGTAACAGTTCTTCATTCCTTTTTATTGATGAATACTAGTCCATTGAATGGATATACCACATTTTGTTTATCCATTCATCTGTTGAGTGATATTTGAGTTGTTTCCACATTTTGGCTATTATGAAGAATTCTGCTATAAATATTCATGTACAAGTTTTTTGTGAATATATATTTTCACTTCTCTTGGTAAATACCTAGGAGTGGAATTCCTGGGTCATACGGTAATAATTTGAGGCACTACCAGACTGTTTTCCAAGGTGGCTGTACCATTTTTCATTCCCGTCAGCAGTGTATGATGGTTTAGATTCTCACTAACACTTGTTATCTGACTTTTTGATTCTAGCCATCCTAGTGGGTGTGAAGTGGTATCTCGTGGTTTTGATTCGCATTTCCCTAATGACTAATGCATATTTACATCTTTGACTTTTTTTCAGTAACAATTTCAGTATACTCAGGGGAGATGGAGGATGGTACTTTGAATTGCTGTAAAAAATGAATCCTTTTCTCTAAAAATAAGATCATTTTCTCTCCTATAACATTTTGTATAGATAGAAAATGGCAATTTAGATGCTGGTAAACATAAACATAAGAAGGAAAAGGTAATAGAAAAGGGACTGGTCTTGGTTTGAAAGTTCTTTTAGATTCTTATAAACAGTGTATTGTGTTCTATAAACAGTGTATTGCACTGTATAGACACTAGATTATATATGCATTTCATAGAGTCACAAATAATTTTCTAGACTATTATAGATATAGTATTCTTTGTGGTACTGCATTGTGGGAAATAGCGTGTAATTAATTAACATTGAATTAATAGAATTTAGTATTTTAGTGATGTTAAGGAGTAGGTTGCAGTTTTGGATGTGATGTCCAAGGGAGGCCTTACTGAGAACGTGATTGGGTAAAGATCAAAAGGAGGTAAGAGAGGGGACTTCCTTGGTGACGCAGTGGTTAAGACTCCGTGCTCCCAGTGCAGGGGGCCCGGGTTTGATCCCTGGTCAGGGAACTAGATCCCACATGCATGCCGCAACTAAGAGTTCTCATGCCACAACTAAGGAGCTGGCAAGCTGCAACTAATGAGCCCGCCTGCCACAACTAAGACCTGGTGCAACCAAATAAATAAATTTTAAAAAATCAAAAAAAAAAAGGAGGTAAGAGAATGAACCATGAGGATATTTGGATGTAATCATTTCAGACAGAGGGAACAGTAAATAATACATAAGTCCTGAGGTAGAAGAATACCTGTGTGTTCAGGGAACAATGAGGAGAGCAGAGCAGTAAGTGAGGGGAAGAGCGGGATCTTACAGTCCATTTTAAGGACTTTATTTTTTGGATGAGAAGTCATTGGAGAGTTTTGAGCATAGAAATGATATCTGGTTTATGTTTTTAATAGGGCCATAGTAAAAGTAGACTGGCTACCATGTTTAGAGTAGACTAAGAGGAGGACAAGGGTGAAAATAGGGAAACTAGTCATGGGACATATTAATCCAGGTGAGAGAGGATGGTGGCTTAGACAAGAGTAATAGTAGTGGAGGTGGTAGAAGTGGTTGGAATATGCTTTGTAGGAAGAACTAACATTTACTGATGGATCTGGATATGAGATATGAGTAGGAGGTGTAAGGATTGGGTCCAATATTTCTGGCCTGAATGAGAAGAATGAGTGGCCATTCCTCACTGAGATGGGGACGACTGTGAGGTTTGTGGGAGAGTATATTAGTGTCCTTGTTTTAAACTTGCTTGAGATGTTTATTGGACATTTATGAAGAGGTGCTGAAGCAGTTGAATGAGAATCTGGAGTTTAAGGGAGAGGTGTGAGCTAGAGATATAATTTTGGGGAGTCATCAGCATATAGATGATGTTTAAAGCCATGAGATTAGATAAGATCACCAAGAGAGTGAATATAAACAGAAAGAAGAGTCCTGGTACACTCTAAAATTGAGAGGTAAGAGAGAGAAGGAGGAATCAAAGGAGTGGCCAAAGAGTCATGTGGAAAGCCAGGCATGTTCTAGAAGCCGAGTAAGGAAAGTATTTTAAAGAGGATATATTGAATGGTGCCAGTAGATCAAGTATTTCTAAAATTTTTTCCTTATTATGTTATCTCTTTTGTTGCTGTGGTAAACGGACTCTTCCTTTATATCTTCTAACTGTTGCTTATATATCAGTATTTGAAGGCAATGACTTTCTGTTTATTAATTTTGTATCAATACTGAATTCTTATTTAGTCATTTTAAATTGATTATCTTAGGTTTTTCAGACATCCAGTCATTGCATCTGCAAATTTATTTCATCTTTTCCAATTTTTATCTCTCTAGTTCTTTCTTCTTGTCTAATTGTGTTGGCTAGTACCAGTTGTACTTTCCTTTTGTCTAATTGTATTGGCTAGTACCTCTAGAGTGAAAAGTTGGATAAGAGTGGGTATTCTTGTCTATGTCCTGACTTGAGCGGGAGTACTTTTAGGGTTTCCGCACTAAGCACTAAGTCACGGCTTTTGGGTTGAGGTAGGGGTGTGTGTGTATGTGTATGTTTGTAGGACATAGTCTTTCTTATTTTAGTTAAAAAAAAAAATCTGTAATGCATGAGTTTTATCAAAAGCTTTTTCAACATCATTGAAGATGATTATATTATTTGTCTCCTTAGGTCTAGTAATATAGTTTTTATACTATAAATTCCTAATGTTGAACCATTGTTGCATTTCTAGAATAACGTAGTCACTAGATAAAGCTACTGGGATGAGTTGTTGCTGCTGCTTCTACCACTGTTCTTTTCCTAATTCTGGCCAGATTCTGTCATCTGTGTTAAGGATTCTGTTGTCACTGTTGTGTTCCCCGAGACTTAAGATAAAGTGCAAGTGAAAATTTGGAAGTCAAACTCAGAAAAGAAGTTTTCCGTCGCCAGGCCATTTCCCCCACACAGAAATAGAGAGCTTATCCTGTGTATTTTCTTATGCTTCACAAAATGCATCCAAATACTAGTCACAGGCTTTTCTTCCTTGATTTGACTATTTGCAATCAACAACTAGGTTTAATTTTTACCCGATTTCAGATCATATATTTCTAAATTTTTAAAATAGTCACTTGTGGTTTACCCAGAAGTAACAATGATTGTATGATTTCTTACCTCTTAAGGTAGTAGGATTTTCTAGTTTTAATTTTGTATCAGGCTGATTTACTGAATCCAAAGAATAGCTAATAGAATCTGATAGATTATAGCTGTATTTTCAGACCTTGCTCAGTGCGTTATTGTGACTTTCTTCTTCGAAATGAAACACCACTATTTTTTCATTCCGGATAATATTAACTACATCCTCTCTTGTTTATTCCTTTGCAGACATAGTGAACTTCTTGCTGTTCTTGAGCAATCCAGGCATGCCCCTCCTCAGGACTTCTGTTCCCTTTGTCTGGAATGCTCTCTAGTCAATATCTTCTTTTTAAGTCTTTGCTCAAATGTTACTTCACAAGTCAGGCCCACCCTGACTCTTCTATTTAAAATTGTAACCCCACCTCTTTGTTTGTGATATTCCTTTTCTAGATCTATTTTTCATAACACTTACCACCTTTTAATATTCTATATAGTTTACGTGTATATTAGGTTTGTTTCTCCCATCCTTACTAAAATGTAACCTCTTCAAAGACAGGAATTTTTTTCCTGTTCGAAAAAATTATATCTATATTTTCCTTTTTAAAAAACTAATAGATCTCCAGTGCCTAAAACAATACCTGACACATAGGAACTCAACAAATATTTGCTGAATGAATGAATAAACTATCTTGAGGAGGGTCTTATTTATAAAGAACTCCCATTTAGGATCAGAATAATCCCATGGGATATGCAAAGAAATGTAAATGGTCCTTTAACTTCTAAATTTAATTAATTTAGGCTGTTTTTCTCCCTCCAGATTCATCGAAGCAAGAACAAATGGAAATTCTATTTGAAAGATGGTGTTATGTGTTTTGGAGGGAGAGACTATGTATTTGCAAAAGCCATTGGTGATGCAGAGTGGTAAAATTGATGAGCTCAGTACATCATTAACCTCAGTGGGACTATATCACATGTTGTTCACTGTATGGAATTTAATAAAATTATAATTCAGATGCAGGTACAAATATACAGTTTCACATTCCTTTCATTTTACATTTCAAACTGTCTTAACAGGTTTTTATTTTTTAACCCCCATTGTCTATACCATTACAAAGCATAGATATATCAGGTGTGATGTAGCATGAAAAAATGTCATATTACTTTAATTTTGAAGTAAAATTTAAATTAGACTCCAGTTCCCCTTCATGGTGAAGTCAGTATCAATGATTAGATTGGGGCTGGTGTTCTTCCCACCTCTCACCAAACCATGTTACAAAAGACCCTGGAGACTAACACAATATTGTAAAGCAGCTATACTCCAATAAAAAAAAAAATCATATTTGAAAAAAAAAAAAGGATCCTGGAGAGTCTTATAAGTAGCAGGATATTTAAGAAGGCTTCTCTGGACCTTCAGTCTACGTTTATCACCAGCAGTATGCCGATTGTGCAAGCCCAGATGGTTCCTTGGAGGCAGATGCCTCAGTTGAGCCCATACTATATTTAACATGAAAATCTTTGCTGAGGCCAGGATCCCTAGAGCCAAGGATCAGCCTTTCTGGGTTTATCATGTGGCCAGGCCATTCTTCTTTGTACCTGCTATTTCCCTGGGGAACTGTAGGGAGTGGGTTAGGTTCCCATTCTAATTCTTGATACTTCATACTTCTGTCCTCTTTCCTCTTGCCCTATTTTTTTTTTTTTCTATTTTTCTTACCGTGGAAGACCCCTTTGCAGAGTCTTTACCCCTCAAAGATACTGTCTCTCTTCTTTTTTCCTAACAGGGAATTCCCTCATTGAGGTTAGGTTTTCTAAAACAAAAGTCAAGAAGAGATGTTCTCTTTAGGAACCTTCTGCTTTGGTGAGACAATCTCATTTGAAAAGAGAAGATCTGGATAACTCTTAAAACCAGGGAGAGAAAACAAAATGTAAAATGCAGATAGCACCGTTTTCCTACACCAATGAAAACAAAGCAAATTAATGTATCAGTAAACTATTCTGTAATATTCTTTTCCTTAGTAGACTCAAATTCCCCAAAGGAACGTTTTCCCCATCATTCTGCTTCTTTTAGTGGGTGGCGTACACATGGTATCCAAGTCTAGGATCCCTGTTTTGGCCCTGAATGGTGTTCGCCAGGATAGTAATTCTCACACAAAAAGCAGTTCTGGGATTGAGTGGGTTATGGTCTGTGAAAGCTCCTTGAGGATTAGATACCTGGATCTGGCCGGTCACAGGGTGAATTCCCCATTTCTTTTTCAGAGGCAACCCCACTTGGAGGGTTTAATTTATTCCAGCACTTGTTCTGTTCTACCCAAGGGACTCAGCTACTGTTAGGTCTTTTCAGAATCTGGATAAATCTTATCTGGGTCATGGACAACATGAGTGGGACACTGTCTTTGGCCTAAAGTTGGCAGCTGCATGAGGATTCAGTTAGTACTAGTGAGAGAGCTGGTCCCCCCCTCCAGTTTCTCCAGCTATGCCTTCTTCATCCTCAGAGTGATTGCCCACCACCACCACTGCTATTCCAAATCCTTTTCTGGCTCTTGAGAACTTCCAGGAACTATGGGTTCCCTTCGTGGATGTTGCCTACCATGAAATGTTCATCTTTTCTACATGGGAGGCAAAAGAGGGCACTTATTCTTTGTGTCATTCCTGAAATGTACCCCCTCCAGTGTTGAGGAGCGGGTACACTTTCTATTCTTCTTCCTGCTTTTTTTTCCCCAGGCTCACCCGGTCACCCTGTATTAACTGCTGAATTTGTCGACAAGGTGCATTCACTTGGAAATTGGGGTTTAATGTGTTGGTTTAAGTGTTTGGGAGATGCAATAATAGTTGTTTCTAAAATTCCTTTCCTCTCCTCCACTGTGAATTTAAATTCTCACTTTGCTTCAGTGATTTAGAAAAAAATTATGTCACAAATACTACTGTATTGCCCTCTTTATTTATGTGGTACATTTTATCAGAGAAAAAAAGTCACTGTCCCATTTGTGTGTCCCTCCTATATTTGATTCTATTCTGTTACATTACAGAAAACTTTTTGATGGTATTGGCCCACTAAGTTGATTTCACTACCTACTGATGGGTCATGACTCACAGTTAAAAATATTTTTAGCCCATGTGCTGAAGATAAAGTGAGACAACTCTTAATCCATTTTGAAAGAGTAAATTGTACTTTAAGTCCTGCAAGTTGGTGGAGTTTACCTGAGACTTGGCTTTAATATGATATTACTTTTACTTTCAGGAACCTCTTTATCATGTCCAAGCTTAACATTTCTTGTTGCATATTTTAACAAAATATCGTAAAGTAAGTTATATGTTCTTATAAATACAATAACTTGGCAAATGTCATCCTACACCCTATTATAGGTGGTGAATGTCTCTGTGAAAGAAGTTACAGTTTGTTGTGTTAAATGAAATTTATGTAAGTATCATGTATAGTAATTCCTAACGCAAACTTTTTCTCATGCATGCATCCTACAGTGCTTTTTTGACATACTTTCCACCTCTCCCTGTAGGCTAAGAAGATCTTGAGTTTGCACAGTCTCTTAGGGACTGACCAACTGACCTTGCCTGGATTACCTTCTTTACCTATTTTATTCAGTGTGCTATAATATGTGTAAAAAATCATCTGTTACAGCTCAGACTTCATAGGGCAATGAGACTCCAGTTCTGGCTGAGGCACTCAGTTGAAGTCATTTAAGTTGTGTAGCAAAACTAATAACTTCAGAATGAATTGCAAAGGTTAATTGGGTGGTGAGCAGGGGAATTTAGTGGGGGAATTTCTTTTGACTCTTGTTAGTAGGTTAATGCTGTGCTACTTTTCATGTAGATATACTCTGAGCTAGGTGGAAATTTTACTATTTGTAACTAGAAAGCTAAATTATAAATAAGTAGCTCATGGTAATAACTCAGGAAGTGACTTGATATTAATAAAAATATTGCACATTTTGAAGAAAAGATTCTTTCCAATTGTGAACACATTTATTGAAATCTTAGTGACCTAAAGATTCTTAATTTACACGTGGGCTTAATACATTTTTGAGGAAACTAAAACCAGGCCCTTTATAGCAAATGTTATAACATTTGGACAAAATGCCTTTTAAAAATATTTTATAAGTTTAGATGAGCTACTCCAAATTAACTCTTTTTAGTCATTTTGCAACCTACAAGTGATAACGTCAAACGTGGTAAAAAAAAAAAAAATACATGATAGAAGTATAAATTTCTTGAGCATTTGATGTTTTTATGATTTATGTATGAGAGATTATACAGATTAGGAACATACACACTTTCTATGAGACCATCTCATAAGGAAAATGCTTCTTAACAAGGATTGTTTTATATTTCAGTTATAAAAGTGAATCAGCTAAAAATATTAATCACCTCATGTGCAAGACTAGGATAGGTATAGTGGGAGAAACGAAGAAGTAGGAGATGAGTATATCACTAAAGGAATTTATAAGGTAGGTGAAATAAGAGATCTACATGTAAAGATAATAATACCAGCAGTGTAGAACAAAAAATACGTGATACAGATGACAGGTACTAAGGAAGTCTAAAGAGCTAAACCATCGTGGGTTACATATTTATTATTTATGCCCTGCTTTATTTGAAGTAAAGGCAGTGTCTTGACTATAGTGGATTAGGGAGGGAGTGGATTAAGAAGAATTTGATAAGATAAACCTGTAGCTGGGGTCTTAAAGAACGCAGGAGGAGGACAGGTAAGGAAGAAGGTGCGCCAGGTGGTAAGAGTGGCACAGGCACCAGCATGGAGATGCATAGCTAGGGAAAAGTAATTGGAGCAACTTGTTTCATGTAGAAAAACAGGAGATAAAGTGAGCAAACTTGAGGGTGGATTCTGGAGCTCTTTGAATGTTAGGCTAGGAGCTAAAATTTATAGGTAATGATGAACCGCTCAGAAGTTTTGGCAGGTGTGTAATAAGATGAGATCGGACTTCAGGGTGATTAATCGGTGGTGGGTATGAGAGTGTGGACATGGGAAAGGTTGGATATGAATAAAAATGAGGGAGGTATAGTAATACTCCAGAGGTAAGGGGAAATGGCCTGAGATGTGGGCGTGGTGGTAGGGAAGCAAAATAAAGAACTGATGTGGAAGACAATTGAAAGGAATAATTAGTGAATGAAAGGATGTGAGAATGAGGAAGACAGTACACTATGACTCTATATGTTAAAACTTAAATTATAATGTAGAAAATACAGATCAGTATTTGTGGAAAAGGCTGTAAAAGTTGTTTTCAGAGTATGGGTGCAAGTACCTTAGGCTCAAACAATAATTAAGAGTTCATAATTAAAAGTTTCTCCACAAGGTTATATTTTATTTTTTCTTTTGTTTTACATTCTGCTGTTTTCCTTGCTTAGTTGTTTTGGTTCTGTGATTGTGAATCAAAAAGTTTATTGTGTGTGTATACAGCAACATGACTAATTAGCATTCTCTCATATCATTGAGACAATTCTAGAACGCTTGCTTACAAGAGAGAGGACTGCATTTGAGTAAAGACAAGTAACTAGTTGTGGAGTAGAAAAGTCAAATATAAAAAACACATTACAGAGAAGAGAATATTTTATAAAGTTTATACTTTTTTATAGTCTATTTTGAATTATTTTGCAAAATGGCATAATGATTGAAAGCAGACTAAATTTGTAGAGAGTCTAGTTATGACTATACATTTATTTAATAAATGCCAAAGAAGAGCTAAAAACTGGAAATAGGCCAGATATCCATTGGTAAGAAAATGGAAAACAGTGTTATATTCATACAGTGGGATACTATTCATCAATGAAAAAGGAATGAACTACTAATTCAAGCAGCAACAGTGATAAATAGCAAAAACATTGTACTGAGTCAAAGAGCCTTACAAAAAAGAGTATAAACTGTATAATTCTATTTATATGAAGTTCTAGAGCAGACAAGAATTAATCTATGGGGAAAAAAATCATAACCATTATTACCCCTATAGGGTAGGTGTGAGGGGTTAATTAAGAAGGGGCATGAGGAAACTTTCTGGGGTGAGTGTTCTATATCTTCATGGAGGTTTTGGGTGTCTCCATTTCTCAAAATGCATTAAATGATATGCTTAGGATTTGTCCATTTCACCATATGTAAATTTTACCTTAAAAATGTAGACAAATACTAAACTTTGGTTAATGATAAACATGCTGAAGCGTTTAAGGGCTGACAATTACTGAGGTCTGCAACTTAAAATGCATCAGAAATGATGGATGGATAAATACTGGTAGATAATTATATATATAGGTATGTTATGAAACCAGTATAGTAAAATGTTGAATCTAAGTGTATGGATGTGCACATACAATTATTTCAACTTTTCATATGTTTGAAAATGTTGGGGGCCTTTGGATGACTATGATTTACCAGTATGGGAGGCAGTAGAACACAGTGGTTAAGAGGCTGGGGTCCTGAATCAGAACTTTGAGTTTGAATCCCATTAGTTGAATCTTTTATTAGTTTTGAGAACTTGGGAAAATTGTAATAGGTTTTCCTCTATTATAAAATGTGAATAATATCTTTATCATAGAGTTTTATGAAGATTAAATGGGTTAAATTATATAAGATACTTATCAACATGTTTGGCATATAATAAACTTTCAGTAAGTTACTTTAAAGTGTCAAAGGAACTTAAAAAAACACTGCAATTAAAACCATAATTTCATTGTCCTATAAGAGTCAATTCTGATAAATAAAAATACCTCTAGCAAATATTGGATGTATTTTTCTATACCCTCAAAGATAGAAATGATGAAAGTTAAGCATTTTAAAATATTTAAATATTTTCTTTTACTTCCATAAAAGATAGGGCCCTAGAAAGAAAAAAAAATTTTTTTTTCCTTATAGATTTCATAACTTCAGTGTAATTCAGCACATTTGTTGGATACTGTTGCCGAGATCCTGAGCTCAGAGACAGGGAAACAAAATTGAGACAGGGTTCCTACCCACAAGGAGTTTACAGTATACTGTTTAATGCTTCATTGCTCTTTAGAGACTAAACACCAAACCAACAGGCTGAAATGTGCCTTTAGATGCTTACTTTACTTTAAATAGTAGAACCTAGGTGGGATAGATAAAACTCTTTAGGACAGCACTACCCAGTAGAACTTTCTGTGATGATGAAACTGTTCTGTGTATGTGCCGTCTAATAGGGTAACCACTGATCATGTGTGGCTATTGAGCATTTGAAATGTGGCTAGTGCAACTGAGAAACTACATTTTTAATTTCATTTTAATTTAGCTACATGTGTCTGGTGGGTACCAGATTGAACAGTGCATCTCTAGAGTGTATTTCTCAAGCTATCTGATGAAAAGGACAAGTTATTTTAAACTTCAAATGTTATGGGCTAACGTTTTTATAAAATGCAATAAAAATTATTGCAAGGACAAAATGAGAAAAAATTAAAGACATGCAAAATACCACCTCATTTTTAAAATATTAGATTCAACAGACATAAAATTACTCTGCCAAAATTGCTGTAAAAGTTTCTAAACACTGTCAACTTCTGTATTGTTATCATGTGCCAGTGACGCATAGTTTTTAGACTGGCAATGGTCATAGACCACACTTTGAGCTAGGACGAGGTCTTTTTTTGCCTAATGTGCCTAACACATAATTACCTGAAATCAGCTCTTTGTTAAAATTACTGGTACAGATTTTTTTTTTTTACATATTTAAGTATAATTCAGTAATGTGGTTACCGATATAACAGTTAACACTCCTTACAGCAAGTCTTGTCCAGGACAGCTGAATATTGACATTGTAATGTGGTCACCTTCAGGGTAGACTGGGAAGGCTTATTTGATCCAGTGAAGCCATTTTTGCAGTTGGAGGTATAAGCTGAAAAATCCTTCCTCCTATAAAGTTCAGCTCGATATTTACAGCAGCCAAATTTGCTCAGCAACAGAAAGAAATCCCTTCGGAATGCCTTTGTGAAAATTGCATACAGAAACGGATTGGCACACGAATTGACAGGATAAAAAAGAACCAGTAAAACCTTAGAGTTGGTTACTGTAATAAGGGGCACTTTGAAGGCAGCCGAGATGGCAAAGAAGGAGATGGGTGCCATGCAGGTGAAATCGGTGAAGATGAGGACTGCCATTTTCTTAGCAATCTTTGTATCTTTGTTAGTAGCCATCAGCTCTGGATTTTGCACTGCAAAATAAATTTTGATGTAGCAAGCACAAATGATGATGAAGGCCACCACATTGAGCATCAGGATGGTTAATATGTAGACCTGTGAGAGAGTGGTTTCCACATCCATGGGGAGGCAAATGCTGACCTTCATGTAATTGCTGACGCCCACAAGAGGCAACATGGCGATGAGAGTAGAGAAGAGCCATCCTCCAAGCATAATCGGAATGGCGTGTTTTAATCGCAGCTTTTGGTCCAGCTGAATAGCATAGGTGATGGTGTGCCATCTTTCTAGTGTGATGACTGTGAGGGTGTAGACAGAAAGTTCACTCGCAAATACAGTGAAGAAGCCAGCAGCGCTACATCCACTCCCTGTCTGCCAATCTATGGCATGGTTATAATACTGGCCTTTGGTTTGGGCATCAACTGAGGCAATGAGTAGCAGGTAGAGCCCCATGCAGAAGTCTGCAAAGGAGAGGTTGCACATGAGAAAGCGGGGCACTGTCAGTTTGTAACGACTGGTCAGGAGAACCAAGAGGACAGTCACATTTCCCGTGATGGCTAAAATATTAATCAGCCAAATCAGTACTCTAAGGAAGTCATAGCCCATAATATCTTCACAGGGATTAAAAGCATCTGGTTCAGGAGCACATTGGAGTGTCTTGGGTAAGCAGAAACCATAGTCATAATCCCAGCCACTCAGTTCACTCTCAGCAAAGATGGCAGAATAACTGTAAGAAGAATAGTTTGGCTCAATGTAAACTTAGAATTTTTATGGTTCTGGGTATTGAAAATATTCAGAAATCATCTGTAGTGTTTTTTTAAGGAAAACAAACAAAAGGAAACAAAGTCACAGCAGCCTTAGTCTTACATTTATTTATCTGAGAACTCTGAACTGATGTAGGATTTCCTTAAGAAGGGAATGAAAAGCCATTTAGACTTTTTTTTTAATATGTAGATTTTACACAATGATGCAAAGACTTAATGAAGCTGTGTATAGAGGATGATTTTCTTTGGAAAACAAATTTAGAGACATAATCTTGCTTGCTCAATGTAAAAGAACCCTTTCTTGACAGTTTCTTAGCTATTTATCTCCTTTAGTTGTCAACCAAACTGTTACCAAGCTGTCTGTCTGTAGTAGAACGCAAATGAGATTGGAAGGCTCACATTGTTAAAGATCATCAGCTACTGAAGGACATGCTTGCACTTAAGCCCCTGGCTAATCAGATAGCCCAGTTGAGAAATAGAAACCAAGGATAGGTTGGTTACTCGATAGAAATTTAGGAGCAGAGGAAGAATAGAGTCATGAACAATAGGAAGAAATAGTTTTAAATAGATATTTCTTACAGAATGAGTCAAATTCAGAGAGTGGATTGAAGAGGGGCTCTGTCCCTAGAGAAGGAATAGTCCCACCTCCGCCTCTGCCTTACTCCCAGCCACACTGCTACTGCTTGAGTTCAGATTTTCATTTTCTCTTAAGGGACAATTACATTAGTTTTCTTCCTGGCATCCTTCCTCTAGTTTTAGTCCTCTTCTAGTCCATCTGTATATTCCTTCTGTATGGCCTTTCTTACGCACAAATACATTAATTCAAACATATCCTAGTTTCTCATTGGCTAGGGGATAAACTCCAGACTCCTTGTGATGACCTGTAAGTCTCTCCTTGATCTTTGTTCTGTCTCCTTCTCCAGTCTCATCTCTAAGAAGCAGTCGCGCTGCACAGTGCAGAATGTGGGCTCTAAAGCGAGACTGCCTGGGTTCCAGCTTTTACTGGCTGTGTAAACCTGGGAGAGTTATTTAACATCTCTGTACCTCAGATTCTTCATTTGCCAAATAGGGATAATAATCATACCTCCCTCACTAGGGTTGTGCTAAGGATTAAATGTATTAACACATGTAGATTGTTCAGGATAATGCCTGACACCTATTAAGTGCTCAGTGAATGTTAGAGATTCTCATAACTATCTCTTGCAAATCCCCTGTGCAACCCTTTGGTCACATGAAATGACATGTAGCTCTCAGAATAAGTTCTACTGTTTCATCCCTTTGCATTTGAATGTGCTGTTTCTTCTTCCCTTTCTTTCCTCATTTCTCTGGAGAATTCCTCCTGATCTTTAAAGATAAGCATCTCTATGAAGCCTTTCCTGATTCTACACCTCTAAGGAGTTTATCACCCCTTCTCTCAGCCATGGCTGCACCTAAGTACTGTTGTAATTCTCAAACTATATTGCCATTATGTGATAATGCATGTCTTCTTTCATAGTCTGTGAGGCTATTCTGTAATAGCCTTGAAGTCAGGGGATTAGATCTTATTTATATCTAAAATCTCAGTGCCTCACATAGTTTTAGCTCAGAGTATCCATTCAGTAAATGTTTGTGGAATGAATAAACCAGGGTGATGCTGGCTTGGGAAGGAATTGAGAGGATACAGAGACAATGAATGATACAGTATGATGCATGTAGGCTTAACAAATTTTCTCTTTGCCCACAGTTGGCTAATACAATCTTGGGAGGTGGAGAAAGGGGCATAATTTTTCTGTCTGGGCCATTACAAATATGTATTTCACCGTAGAGTTCCTCACACATTAAAAGAGCATTTTTCTCTAGTCTTAAAACTTAGCTTCTCATTTTCTGTAGAAGGAAGTGTGTACCTAATACAGTGAGTGGATAAAATGATATATTTGAGCAATACAATTACCTAAGGGAAAAAACACAGATTTAAAAAAAAAAAATGGAAAAGAAATCTATGACTGGGGACTCCAAAAACGTGCCAGCATATCGCAGAAACCACACTGGAACTGGAGAAGTACTGCTGCCACACACAGGAGACTGCATAGGAACCTCACTTGTTTTATTATTAAATATAAGCATATTTGCTTGTCCTCATGCACATCGGTATAATTACCTAATTTTTAAAAAAATATTTTAATTAATTTATTTATTTATTTTGGGCTGTGTTGGGTCTTCGTTTCTGTGCGAGGGCTTTCTCCAGTTGCGACAAGCGGGGGCCACTCTTCATCGTGGTGCGCGGGCCTCTCACTATCGCGGCCTCTCTTGTTGCGGAGCACAGGCTCCAGACGCGCAGGCTCAGTAGTTGTGGCTCACGGGCCTAGTTGCTCCGCAGCATGTGGGATCTTCCCAGACCAGGGCTCGAACCTGTGTCCCCTGCATTGGCAGGCAGATTCTCAACCACTGCGCCACCAGGGAAGCCCTAATTACCTAATTTTTAAATCTTTAAAGATATATGGTGGTTATAAGAATGATGAAAGAAAATAGGTTTTTTCTTACCATTGGCAAGGTCCTTAAAGACCAGCTCATTGAACCCTTCATTTTATTGGTAAGGAGACCAAGATTAAAGGAGGTAAGTGACTTGCCTCAGGTCCCTCAGCACTAGGCACTAGTGGCAATGCTAGGTCTTCATATGCATGGTCCAGGGGCCTTTCTTCTACTTCACTATCTCTCAGTCAGTATTTTTCAAGGTGTGGTCCTTGGACCACTTGGATCAGAATCACCAGAGTCTTTGTTACAATGAAGATTCCTGACTTTACTTCAGACCCTGAATCTAACTCTCTAGGGACAGAGCCCAGGAATCTGCACTTTAAGCAAGTTCCCTGGATGATTCCTACAAAATAATAGCCTTTATTTAATCAGATGAAAACTTTCCAACTATTGCCGCTTTAGTTTCCCTTACTACTTTCCCCTATTAAAACTACTTCAGCTGCTATTAGAAGCACTAATTTAAAACCACTAAAAATTCTGCCATGATTTCTGAATAAACTTATATCACTAAGAGGTCAAACATGTTCCCTTGGATTTCCCTGGTGGTGCAGTGGTTAAGAATCCGCCTGCCAATGCAGGAGACACGGGTTTGAGCCCCGGTCCGGGAAGATCCCACATGCTGCAGAGCAACTAAGCCTGTGGGCCACAACTACCGAGCCTGCGCTCTAGAGCCTAAGAGCCACAACTACTGAGCCCGCGTGCCACAACTACTGAAGCCTGCGCACCTAGAGCCTGTGCTCCACGACAAGAGAAGCCACCACAATGAGAAGCCCGCGCACCGCAATGAAGAGTAGCCCCTGCTCGCCGCAACTAGAGAAAGCCTGCGTGCAGCAACGAAGACCCAACACAGCCAAAAATAGATAAATAAAATAAATCAAAAAAAAGTTCCCTTTCCCATTCCCCTGGTCCCTTGCTCTTTCTTTTTTTGCCCTACTGGGCACATGTCTAGCAATTCTTCTCCTTGGTGATTTGTCTTCAGACCAAAAACCTACCTGCTGCTACTTACATGTGTCCTGGGATGGCTCCTGAGGGCAACAACATGACTGTTGACAAAACCCAGCATGGAACTGTCTTTAGTACTGAAGGCTGTGCAGGGAGTGTGAATGGACTTGGATAGGCTTAGCAATATTGAGTCAGAGGAAGGAGAAGCAGTAGCACCATTGCTCCAGTTACAATCAACCGGCAGGAGAAAAGACAGGGATTTTAGGAGGACAGTGGGGCCAACCATAGCAGTAAGGGCACCGTAATATCTTGGGGAGAGCAGATAAGACTTAGTGGCTGGCTCTAGAATTTCTAAACTCCAGGGACTCAGGCATAGCAATCTGGTGGGAAGGGAAGGAAGGGGACTTATCACACAAGATGCTTTCACGGGGAACACACTCTTTTTACTTAGATTATGTGTTAATTTCAGGTAGTTTTGGGGATGCTGAAGATTAGAGGACTTGTTTTAAAACAGTGTTAGCATAGTAAACTCAAGATTGGATACTCATTTTGAAAGGCGTGGAGTGGTAGGGGCTGATGGTTACTGAGACTGAAGTAAGTCTCCTCTTCCCCCATAACACCCCTTGATGGTACCATTGACTCTACCCAGAAGTGGTTTCCTACTAATGAGAAAAAATATGCCATATGGTTGCAAAAGAGTTATGTGGAAGGTGGTGATGGAGAGAGTGCTGAGAGAGAAGAGTGGGAATGGTAAGGAAAAGGAATGCTGGAGGATAGTTGGTGTCAGACCTAAATGAAGAAAAAAGAAAAGAAGAATACAGGCTATAATATAAGGTACCCTCGATGCTGTCACAATCTTTAAAAACTCCCTTCACTCTCATGGTTCTGAAAGCCAAATGATATTTCTGCTGTCCCTTACAATTAAGGAAAAAAGTCTCAAATCATATCCATGGGACTTCCCTGGCGGTCCAATGGTTAAGACTTTGCCTTCCAGTGCAGAGGGTGTGGGGTTGATCCCTGGTCGAGGAGCTAAGATCCCACATGCCTCGTGGCCAAAAACCAAAACATAAAACAGAAGCAATATTGTAACAAATTCAATAAAGACTTTAAAAATGGTCCACATCAAAAAAAAAAAAATCTTAAAAAGAAAAAGAATTCATATCCAACTCTGAGGAGCTCCAAAGCCCAGGATCCTTCTATCGTAGTACCCTGCTGACTCTATATATCTTGCAGATTGATAGGAAAAAAGAGAAAAGAAAAGAAAAAAAAAAGGTGTAGAAGAGGGAATGGAGATTGGCAAAGTATCTTAGAAGGGCATCTGGTTTTGTAGCCTGAAGGACATGGGGGAGGGGATGGGAGTGGAAGGGAAATAATAAAACTTCTAAATCACAGTAAATGTGGCATAGGGACACTGGGATTATCTTTCGAGGCATGCTGTTTTACATTTGAAGGTATGTGAAGTGCCAAAGCAGCTGAAAAATGTTAAAAAAAATCAGTAGAATAGAAATGGAGCTCCCGTCTAGTGTGTGTCAGTGATAGTGTTAAGTATGAATAATTTAAGCTCCAGAGCATAATGGTCAAGGTGGCCTAAGTCTCTTTGAAGGGAAGTGGCTACTTGTAGAGGCTGTGTCTGCAATCAGTTAATCTTTGTGGAATGCTGACCACATGACTAGTGAAAATCCTTACAAGTGAGGCTATCATTAAACAAGCCCTTAGTGACATCAGAATACCTGCAAATAAAATTTTAATTCCTGAAGAGAATTTAATATAACTGTAGAATGAATATGTAGGTATGTTTTTTAAAAGTATTTATTTTTAACCAGTTGAAAGAGATAATTGATCAACTGGATGCCACTTGCAAAAAAAACCACAAAAGAATCCCCATTTTAAAACTATAAAAAATGCTTTGCAAACATGCCCCCAACCAAGATTTTTATCAAAAGAAAATCCTTGGGAGACCTTCAAGATGGCAGAGGAGTAAGACATGGAGATCACCTTCCTCCCCACAAATACGTCAAAAATACATCTACATGTGGAACGACTCCTACTGAACGCTGGCAGAAGACCTCAGGCTTCCCAAAAGGCAAGAAACTCCCGACGTACATGGGTAGGGCAAAAGAAAAAAGAAAAAACAGAGACAAAGAATAGGGACAGGACCTGCACCTCTGGGAGGGTGCTGTGAAGGAGGAAAAGTTTCCACACACTAGGAAGCCCCTTCACTGGCGGAGATGGGGGGTGGGTGGGAGGGAAGCTTCAGAGCCACAGAGGAATGCATAGCAACAGGGGTGCAGAGGGCAAAGCAGAGAGATTCCTGCACAGAGGATCGGTGCTGACCAGCACTCACCAGCCTGAGAGGCTTGTCTGCTCACCCACCGGGGCGGGCGGGGGCTGGGAGCTGAGGCTCGGGCTTCGGAGGTCGGATCCCAGGGAGAGGACTGGGGTTGGCTGCGTGAACACAGCCTGAAGGGGCTAGCGCGCCACAGCTAGCCGGGAGGGAGTCCAGGAAAATGTCTGGACCTACCTAAGAGGCAAGAGACCATTGTTTCGGGGTGCGCAAGGAGAGGGGGTTCAGAGCACCGCCTAAAGGAGCTCCAGAGATGGGCGCGAGCTGCGGCTATCAGCGTAGACACCAGAGATGGGCATAAAATGCTAAGGCTGCTTCTGCAGCCACCAAGAAGCCTGTGTGCAAACACAGGTCACTATCCACACCTCTGCTCCTGGGAGCCTGTGCAGCCCGCCCCTGCCAGGGTCCCGTGATCCAGGGACAACTTCCCTGGGAGAACACATGGCGTGCCTCATGTTGTTGCAACATCACGTCGGCCTCTGCCACCACAGGCTCACCCCGCATTCCATACCCATCCCTCCCCCCGGCCTGAGTGAGCCAGAGCCCCCTAATCAGCTGCTCCTTTAACCCCCTCCTGTCTGGGCGAAGAACAGACACCAGAGGGTGACCTACATGCAGAGGCGGGGCAAAATCCAAAGCTGAACCCCAGGAGCTGTGCGAACCAAGAAGAGAAAGGGAAAGTTCTCTGGGCAGCCTCAGGAGCAGCAGATTAAATCTCCACAATCAACTTGATGTACCCTGCATCTCTGGAATACCTGAATGGACAACGAATCATCCCAAAATTGAGGCAGTGGACTTTGGGAGCAACTGAAGACTTGGGGTTTGCTTTCTGCCTCTAATTTGTTTCAGGTTTTATGTTTATCTTAGTCTGGTATTTAGAGCTTATTATCATTGGTAGATTTGTTTATGGATTTGGTTACTCTCTTCCTTTATTTTTTTATATATATTTGTATATATATATATATTTTTTTCCTCCTTTTTCTCTTTTTGTGAGTGTGTATATATATGCTTCTTTGTGTGATTTTGTCTGTATAGGTTTTCTTTTACCATTTGTCCTAGTGTTCTGTCTGTCTTTTTTTTTTTTTTAAGTATAGTTTTTAGTGCTTGTTATCATTGGTGGATTTGTTTACTGGTTTGGTTGCTCTCGTCTTTTTTTTAATTACTTTTTTATTTTAATAATATTTTTTAATTTTTTATTTTGATAACTTTATTTCTTTTTCTTTTTTTTTTCCTCCCTTTTCTTCTGAGCCGTGTGGCTGACAGGGTCTTGGGGCTTCAGCTGGGTGTCAGGCCTGAGCCTCTGAGGTGGGAGAGCCAAGTTCAGGACATTGGTCCACCAGAGACCTCCTAGCCCCATGTAATATCAATCGGCGAGAGCTCTCCCAGAGATCTCCGTCTCAATGCTTACACTCAGCTCCACTCAACGACCAGCAAGCTCCAGTGCTGGACATCCTATGCGAAACAACTAGCAAGACAGGGACACAACCCCACCCATTAGCAGAGAGGCTGCCTAAAATCATACTAAGTTCACAGACACCCCAAAACACACCACCGGACACTGTCTTGCCCACCAGAAAGACAAGATCCAGCCTCATCCACCAGAACACAGGCACCAGTCCCCTCCACCAGGAAGCCTACACAACCTACAGAACCAAACTAACTCACTGGGGGCAGACACCAAAAACAACGGGAACTGCAAACCTGCAGCCTGCGAAAAGGAGACCCCAAACACAGTAAGTTAAGCAAAATGGGAAGACAGAGAAATATAGCAGACAGCAGTTGAAGAAGCAAGGTAAAAACCCACCAGACCAAACAAATGAAAAGGAAATAGGCAGTCTACCTGAAAAAGAATTCAGAGTAATGATAGTAAAGATGATGGAAAATCTTGGAAATAGAATGTAGAAAATATAAGAAACGTTTAACAAGGACCTAGAAGAACTAAAGAGCAAACAAACAATGATGAACAACACAATAAATGAAATTAAAAATTCTCTAGAAGGAATCAATAGCAGAATGACTGAGGCAGAAGAACGGATAAGTGACCGGGAAGATAAAATAGTGGAAATAACTACCACAGAGGAGACTAAAGAAAAAAAGAAAAGAATTGAGGACAGTCTCAGACACCTCTGGGACAACATTAAAGGCACCAACATTCAAATTATAGGGGTCCCAGAAGAAGAAGAGAAAAAGAAAGGGACAGAGAAAATATTTGAAGAGATTATAATTGCAAACTTCCCTAATATGGGAAAGGAAACAATCAAGTCCAGGAAGCGCAGAGAGTCACAGGCAGGATAAATCCAAGGAGAAACACACCAAGACACATATTAATCAAACTATCAAAAATTAAATACAAAGAAACAATATTAAAAGCAGCAAGGGAAAAACAACAAATAATATACAAGGGAATCCCCATAAGGTTAACAGCTGATCTTGCAGCAGAAACACTGCAAGCCAGAAGGGTGTGGCAGGACATATTTAAGTGATGAAAGGGAAAAACCTACAACCAAGATTACTCTACCCAGCAAGGATCTCATTCAGATTCGACAGAGAAATTAAACCTTTACAGACAAGCAAAAGCTAAGAGAATTCAGCACCACCAAGCAGCTTTACAGCAAATGCTAAAGGAACTTCTCTAGGCAGGAAACACAAGAGAAGGAAAAGACCTACAATAACAAACCCAAAACAATTGAGAAAATGGTCATAGGAACATACATATTGATAACTACCTTAAATGTAAATGGATTAAATGTTCCAACCAAATGACATAGACTGGCTGAATGGATACAAAAACAGGACCCGTATTTATGCTGTCTACAAGATACCCACTTCAAACCTAGGGACACATACAGACTGAAAGTGAGGGGATGGAAAAAGATAGTCCATGCAAATGGAAATCAAAAGAAAGCTGGAGTAGCAATTCTCATATCAGACAAAGTAGACTTTAAAACAAAGACTATTACAAGGGACAAAGAAGGACACTACATCATGATCAAGGGATCAATCCAAGAAGATATAACAATTGTAAATATTTATGCACCCAACATAGGAGCACCTCAATACAAAAGGCAAATGCTAACAGCCATAAAAGGGGAAATCAACAGTAACACAACTGTAGTAGGGGACTTTAACACCCCACTTTCACCAATGGACAGATCATCCAAAATGAAAATAAATAAGGAAACACAAGCTTTAAATGACACATTAAACAAGATGGACTTAATTGATATTTATAGGACATTCCATACAAAACAACAGAATAGAGTCCCTTCTCAAGTGCTCATGGAACATTCTCCAGGATAGATCATATCCTGGGTCACAAATCAAGCTTTGGTAAATTTAAGAAAATTGAAATCGTATCAAGTATCTTTTCCAACCACGACGGTATGAGACTAGATATCAGTTACAGGAAAAAATCTGTAAAAAATACAAACACATAAAGGCTAAACAATACTAAATAACCAAGAGATCACTGAAGAAATCAAAGAGGAAATAAAAAAATACCTAGAAACAAATGACAACGAAAACATGATGACCCAAAGCCTATGGGATGCAGCAAAACCAGTTCTAAGAGGGAAGTTTATAGCAATACAATCCTACCTCAAGAAACAAGAAACATCTCAAATAAACAACTTAACCTTACACCTAAAGCAATTAGAGAAAGAAGAACAAAAAAACCCCAAAGTTAGCAGAAGGAAAGAAATCATAAAGATCAGATCAGAAATAAATGAAAAAGAAATGAAGGAAATGATAGCAAAGATCAATAAAAGTAAAATCTGGTTCCTTGAGAAGATAAAATTGATAAACCATTAGCCAGACTCATGAAGAAAAAAAGGGAGAAGACTCAGGTCAATAGAATTAGAAGTGAAAAAGGAGAAGTAGCAACTGACAGTGCAGAAATACAAAGGATCATGAGAGATTAGTACAAGCAACTATATGCCAATAAAACGGACAGCCTGGAAGAAATGGACAAATTCTTAGAAAAGCACAACCTACTGAGACCAAACCAGGAAGAAATAGAAAATATAAACAGACCAATCACAAGCAGTGGAATTCATACTGTGATTAATAATTTTCAAACAAAGAAAAGCCCAGGACCAGATGGCTTCACAGGCAAATTCTATCACACATTTAGAGAAGAGCTAACACCTATCCTTCTCAAACTCTTCCAAAATATAGCAGAGGGAGGAACACTCCCAAACTCATTTTATGAGGCCACCATCACCCTGATACCAAAACCAGATAAAGATGTCACAAAGAAAACTACAGGCCAATATCACTGATGAACATATATGCAAAAATCCTCAACAAAATACTAGCACACAGAATCCAACAGCACATTAAAAGCATCATACACCATGATCAAGTGGGGTTTATCCCAGGAATGCAGGGATTCTTCAATATATGCAAATCAATCAATGTGATCAACCATATTAACAAATTGAAGGAGAAAAACCATATGATCATCTCAATAGATGCAGAAAAAGCTTTCTACAAAATTCAACACTGATTTATGATAAAACCTCTCCAGAAAGTAGGCTTAGAGGGAACTTACCTCAACATAATAAAGGCCATATATGACAAACCCGCAACCAACATGGTTCTCAATGGTGAAAAACTGAAACCATTTCCACTAAGATCAGGAACAAGACAAGGTTGTCCACTCTCACCACTATCATTCAACATAGTTTTGGAAGTTTCAGCCACAGCAATCAGAGAAGAAAAATAAATAAAAGGAATACAAATAGGAAAAGTAGAAGTAAAACTGTCACTGTTTCCAGATGACATGATACTATACATAGAAAATCCTAAAGATGCTACCAGAAAACTACTAGAGCTAATCAATGAATTTGGTAATGTAGCAGGATACAAAATTAATGCACAGAAATCTCTTGCATTCCTATACACTAATGATGAAAAATGTGAAAGGGAAATTAAGGAAACACTCCCATTTACCATTGCAACAAAAAGAATAAAATTCCTAAGAATAAACCTACCTAGGGAGACAAAAGACCTGTACGCAGAAAACTATAAGACACTGTTGAAAGAAATTAAAGATGATACAAAGAGATGGAGAGATATACCACGTTCTTGGATTGGAAGAATCAGCATTGTGAAAATGACTATACTACCCAAAGCAATCTGCAGGTTCAATGCAATCCCTATCAAACTACCAATGGCATTTTTCAGTGAACTAGAACAAAAAATTTTACAATTTGTATGGAAACACAAAAGACCCCGAATAGCCAAAGCAATATTGAGAAAGAAAAATGGAGCTGGAGGAATCAGGCTCCCTGACTTCAGACTATACTACAAAGCTACAGTAATCAAGACAGTATAGTACTGGCACAAAAACAGAAATATAGATCAATGGAACAGGATAGAAAGCCCAGAGAAACTCACACACATGTGGTCACCTTATCTTTGATAAAGGAGGCAAGAATATACAATGGAGAAAAGACAGCCTCTTTGATCAGTGGTGCTGGGAAAGCTGGACAGCTACATTTAAAAGAATGAAATTAGAACACTTCCTAACACCATACACAAAAATAAACTCAAAATGGATTAAAGACCTAAGTGTAAGGCCAGACACTATCAAACTCTTAGAGGAAAACATAGGCAGAACACTCTTTGACATAAATCACAGCAAGATCCTTTTTGACCCACCTCCTAGAGAAATGGAAATAAAAACACAAATAAACAAATGGGACCTAATGAAACTTAAAAGCTTTTGCACAGCAAAGGAAACCATAAACAAGACGAAAAGACAACCCTCAGAATAGGAGAAAATATTTGCAAATGAAGCAACTGACAAAGGATTAATCTCCAAGATATACAAGCAGCTCATGCAGCTCAATATCAAAAAAACAAACTACCCAATCCAAAAATGAACAGGAGACCGAAATAGACATTTCTCCCAAGAAGATATACAGATTGCCAACAAACACATGAAAGGATGCTCAACATCACTAATCATTAGAGAAATGAAAATCAAAACTACAATGAGGAATCACCTCACACCAGTCAGAATGGCCATCATCAAAAAATCTACAAACAATAAATGCTGAAGAGGATGTGGAGAAAAGGGAACCCTCTTGCACTGTTGGTGGGAATGTAAATTGATACAGCCACTATGGAGAACAGTATGGAGGTTCCTTAAAAAACTAAAAATAGGAGTATCATATGACCCTGCAATCCCACTACTGGGCATATACCCTGAGGAAACCATAATTCAAAACAGTCATGTACCACAATGTTCACTGCAGCCCTATTTACAATAGCCAGGACATGGAAGCAACCTAAGTGTCCATCAACAGATGAATGGATAAAGAAGATGTGGCTCTTATGTACAATGGAATATTACTCAGCCATAAAAGGAAACGAAATTGAGTTATTTGTAGTGAGGTAGATGGACCTAGAGACTGTCATACAGAGTGAAGTAAGTCAGAAAGAGAAAAACAAATACCGTATGCTAACGCGTATATATGGAATGTAAAAAAAAAAGGTTCTGATGTACATATGGGCAGGACAGGAATAGAGACACAGAGTTAGAGAATGGACTTGAGGACATGGGGAGGGGGAAGGGTAAGCTGGGACGAAGTGAGAGAGTGGCAGGGACTTATATACACTACCAAATGTAAAATAGATAGCTAGTGGGAAGCAGCCACATAGCACGGGGAGATCAGCTCGATGCTTTGTTTCCACCTAGAGGGGTGGGGTAGGGAGGGTGGGAGGGAGATGCAAGAGGGAGAGGATATGAAGATATATGTATACGTATAGCTGATTCACTTTGTTATACAGCAGAAACTAACACACTATTGTAAAGCAATTATACTCCAATAAAGATGTTAAAAAAAAAAAAAGAAATCGTTGGCACTGATAATAATAAGATGCACGCACAATGAGACATGGCTTCCCGAGTTTCTTTGCATGCAAATACTTACAGTGTTTCATTATTTGGTCTCCTTGCTGTGCTTTCACATTGTTTGGAAAAGTTTTTAAAAATGGAAAATGAAAAATTCTGCCTGAAAGAGGTAAAAACAAACAAACAAACAACCACAGTTGAGCTTTTGGTCTTTAAACTAAACCTGATCATGTCTATTTATGCTTTGTTCATCCAAATCCTCTACCTATTACACCAGCCTCGTGTTCTGCACCATTGTCCTATCTGAAACGCTTCCTGGGAGAGAGTAAAGGCTTCTGAATTATCATTAGCGTGCTTCCAGCTTAGATAAAATGCTTCTGAATGCTAAGTCTTTTGTGTGGGCTCTAGAGATGAAAAAAACTTAAATGTATCACATTGAATCGTGGATTTTTCAATGCTCATTAAAAGCTGTCTTTGTGGTGTGTTAAGGTTTGCTCCTCACCACACCGGCCTTGATGAACAAATAACCATTCAGAGTTCAAGGCTTTGAATTATAACTGGGAATCTCTTTTGTAAAGATTTGAAGATTCTGGACCTGACATTATGATGTGAATTTTCTGCTTTTTTGGATTATGTGCAGAAATATAATGTGGTTGCTCCCTATTCCTTCATGTTTCCCTCTAAGAAATTTAGCCTATGGAAAGGGGAAAATGTCAAGAAATTAAAAGAAGGCTGTACTTATATTTTTCCTAAGATGAAACCAAAGGGAGGCACAAAGGAAAACTGGGTAAAGAAATAGCGGAAAGGAAAGCAGGCTGTGCGAACCTCAACCTTTCCTGAGGAGGAAGGAGAAATGAGGCAATCCAGAATGCATATTTCTATGTATTATTCTTCTCCAGTATTAACAAGACAGTTCCTTGTAGGAATGACTTTGTATAAAAGCAGGAAGGTGGAGAATATATAAGAACTCTCTGACCTACTGGACTCACTTTCAAAAATTAATCAGCTTGTTATTTTGCATGAGAGAGAGAGGGAGTGAGAGAGAGAGATTGTGTGTGTGTTTGATGCTGGCTCTGTATCTGATACTTAGAGATACTCTGTGTGAACCAATCTACAGTTAACAGGAAATGTGGTTGTTCTTGGCCTTCAGATAATAGCACTGGGTTCTGTCTACTGTATCTTTTTTGAAATTTTAATCATAGATACCAAGGAGAGTTTGGGGGCCATCTGCCTAGGCAGCTGTGTGCGTTATCCACACAGCAGCTGCAGGGCAGAGGGGTGACCCAGAGTTTGCACAAACAGTCCACTGACCCAGCTTCAGGCTCTCCATCCTCACTAACATCCAAGGTTTCTAGCTTTAGAGATAGAGAGGGAGTCAGTTGAAGCTTGTAATTCCAATCAAGACAACCTCTGTGTGACTGCATTCCCATCTCACTTTGATACTGGCCCACAATTGCGTAATGCCGTTTTTTTTTTTTTTTTTAACCCGGAGGTTGTAGTCTCTTTCATCTACTGAAATAAAAAACCCCTGAACTAAAGTTTTAACATGTCAGTAATTTCAGAAGTGATGTGACCTCTTTGCCACAAAAGTGGAGGTGTCCAGAATCAGCTTTATCATAAACCGGCATCTGTATCATCTGTTTTAGTTGTTCTCTCACCAGCTTTGCTCACTTACAGCCCATCCTCCACCTTGCTACCAGAGTGATACTTTACAAAAGCAAATCTGAGTAATTCTGTTTTGAATTCTTCAGTGGTTCCCCATCCTCTAAACAACTTGGCCTGGTACTCAGAGCCCATCACAGCCCACTTCTCCCTGGTCTCCTCTCCTCACTCATCCTCCTCCATGTAACCATAAGTCTTCTTGTTTTAGTTTTTCTGAATGACTTTCATCCCACTGTCTCTTGCCTTTGTGCCTTCACACAAGCTATTCCATCTTCTTGGTATTCTTTTCCCCACACGTGTCTAGCTAACTCCTATCTGTTCTTCAAGGCTCAGCAGAAGTCACTTCCTCAGGAAGCCTTCCATAAGCCCTGCTGCCATTTAGAAATTCTCCCTCTGTTCTCCCACAGTACTCTGTTCTGTTCTCAGCTCTATCATAACATTTGCTGTATTGGACTTAAATATTGGCTCTCATGTGTGTTGTGCCCAAACAGCTGCCTGTGACTCTGATGGTTGGGATGAGCTCTTACTCATCTTTGTATCTTCAGACTTTTGCGTAGCGTTTGGAACACAGTGAGCGCTCAGTTAATATTCTTTGAAGCTCAGTTAATAGTGCATAGCTCTCTGAGTACAGTGAGTGGTCTGTCTTCTTGCTTACCTCAAAAGCTTCAGGTAGAACTGCACCTACCTATGCAAGGCACAAAGTAGGTGTATGATGATAACACATGCTGGTTGATTAATTATAAATAGGTTGATTCTAAGACAGTGGCATTCTAGTGTCACTCTCTTAGTGCCTCATCTAATTAATTGATTGAGAATATCTGCTTAGGCCGTATAATATCCTTTTAGGGTGACGTTTTTCCAACTGTGAGTTGTGACCCACTAGTGGGTCATGAAAACAATAAGTGAATCAAGACTAGCATTAAAAGCAAAAAACATGAAATAAAATAGACAAGAGAATATCAGTGTTATCACATGTAAAACAGTTAAGTAGTGCTTTGTTTTATTTCAGTTACATGTGTCGTGTTTACTGAGTTGCAATGTAAAAAAAGTATTTCTTAGTATGCATTTCAGTGAGAAAGAAAAAAAGTCCGGAGAACAGTGCTTTCAGGAAAGAATGAAATCCTTCACACCCTGCCATTCCGTTCTGGATGGAAGTGAATTAGTTGAATCAGTAAGATGTCCCCCACTGATCGCAAACCAGCCAGGAGCTTGTGCCTTTTCTGTTCCCACACTAAGCTAATCCTTAGGGGGCTAGGAATCTGTTCTGTAATAGAAGATAGTCTTATGTTGGGAGAGAAATAGCTTGCAAACCAAACACTGGAAACCTTCTGTAGTGTTTTCTTTTCTTTTTTTTAACTAAGGATTAAGTCATTAGGTAAAATTCACCCTACTGAGCCTACTTCCCCCACTTCTTTAGAAATGATGCTCTCTGATAAGGATTAGGGCTAGTTGATCTTTGAGATACCAGTTTTGTACTCCATTTTGCAACTGCAGTTATAGTCTGATTTAAGGCTATAGTTTTGAATTAGCTAAGAATAAGCTATGAAGGTCTTCTAGCTGCAGGGTGAATCGACTATTTGGAGTCAGTTTTCAGGCGGAAATAAGACAGTTCATTTTCTTCTGGTCTATCTGAAAGTGACCCCATGACTATGGAGCTGGTCTAGAAGGCAGGGAGTGAAGGGGCTGGGAGCCATCGACCAGTTGACTATTTTCAAATCTGAGTTTCTGCCACAGCCTGGCAGGCTTTACCTTTTGTTTTTTACTCACTCTTTTGTTGGCAAGTTTCTAAAAGCACAGCAGTGGCTGGGGTAAGTCAATGTGGCATCCAGGAGATTGGTAAATTTTTCTCTTGATGGCAGTTTTTTCAGAGAATAGGATGATGTGGCAATTAGTGTCTGAATGGACTCCAGCCCATAGCTAGGCAGGGCCTGCAGTTTAGTGGAAGAAATATCCCTGAAAAGTAAAAGGGAGAAAGGTTTATTTATTTATTTACTTAACATGTATGATTCATAGAATGAAACTTCCTCTCAACAATAGTATCCTTCTAGGTTCTGAGGAATCTTTTCTCCATCTTTCTTTCTCCCTAATTCTCCATTTCAGTTAGTCTCATTAAGATCTGAATTCAAAAAAGCTACGTGGTCTTTTTTCTGATATGTACCCCATTATTCTTTTCAAGGCTGAGTATAACTCCTTGTACCTGTCATACATTCATTAGCATTCTCTCTATCCCCTCTGCTGCTTCCTTTCTCCCTCTCTCTCCCTCCCTCTACCCCTCTCCACTTAGCAGAAGTGAAATAACTACTTGCTTTAAGAGAGAGCAGGCACATGCAGTGACATCAGCTTCTGTGCTCTACTCCAGGGGGAAATATTTAGGGCTTCAGATGCCTCGGTTTTTGATTGATCAAGCTCTGCAGGGTAGGTTTTCGTGAAGCACAGGCTAGTTACGCTATTCAGAGCCACTGTGTGGCATTAGCCACCCTCTGACTTCGCTAAAGGCAAGCTGGATTCATCAGTCCAAAGCAAGCAAACACTCGGCCATGCAAGCAAAACTGTGTGGAAAGCTCAGGTTTTTCACACAAGGTCCTGAATGCCTCAGCTTTTCTAGACTTGAGGCAATGCCCAAGAAAACTGCAAACAAATTAAATGTGAGGAGGAAGAGTCAGTGGGAATTTAAAAATTCTGCCCATCTTCTAAGTGGCTGCTGCGGATACCCCATGAAAGTTTTCCAGGAGCATAGCCCCCTGCAGCAAACTGACCCAGTACTTAGTGCCCATCTCGTGGGAGGGGCTCAGTAGGGGATTGATGGACAGATGAACTTGACAACGTGGCATGATGACTAGTGTAGGCCCTTGGTGGAATAATCAAGGTGGCAGAATTTGCCTTGGGGGCTGCAGACTCATTGCTTTTGTGTCCTTATTGATTTAGGTAACCAGTGTTCTCATTCTGCTTTCCAGAGTTATTACCTTAGATGTATTAGGGATTGACCACATGATTCTTTGCAGGCCTGGTGATTTTTTTTTTTTTTTTGGTGGCGGTAAAATATTTTAAATTAAGATTCTAGAAATGACAAGGTCTCATTACAAAGGAGTGAATCTCTGATGATTGATTTTCAGTTTCAGTGAGAGACTCATGGGGGAAATATTTTGGGGGTGTGGAAGGAAGGACCACTTCTAGATATCACTTAAACCCTAAGGGTATAATGAGAATAGTTATTTGGAGAGTAAGAGACCTAGGTCTGGTCCCACTGTTCTGGAAAAGTCCGTGTAGATGCCTACCGGGCTCACAGTCATTTCTAAGCAGGCACACCAAGCAGGTTTTCAAGCAAAAACTGTCATGCAGGGTGTCTTATGATCATACTCACTCATTCTTGTGCCTGACCAAAGGCAACTCTCCTTAGCTATTCAGTGCCCAAGTAGGTGAGCAGTTTGCTGTAAGAACTCTGCCTATAGGGTGTGCTAGACTGGAGAGTATTCAAGCAATGTGTAAGATTCTGAGTCTGGTGTACTTTGAATATGAGACATAACAGACAGGGACCCCTAGGGTAGGATGGCAGAAGCTGAGAGATGGCAGAAGCTGAGAGACAGCAGAAAAAACAGTGGGCAGGAAGCACGAGGAGGTGGTGCTCTGTTACGGTAACCCTTGCACGTGCAGAGACTGGTTCCCCACAAAGCAGGCTGGGGACCATGTGGCTGGACGCCCTGAGCAGGCCTGCTGGGCTGCAGCGGGTGGGGAGGGAGGGCAGCAGCGCTGTACTCACAAGATGCTAGGCCCTGTGGCCCCCCGGAAGGCGCCATTGTGTATCTTCTCCAGGTGCGCGTTTTCCTTTAGCTCCCTGTGGGGAAGGACAGTGTCCTTAAGTCACATTGGCCTCCTCTCAATTCTTGGAGTGGAGTTTGCAGCTCATGTGTGAACAGTCATAGCTGTGCACATGCGCGGTGAGAGCAGCCTGTGGGCATGGCGCTCAGGGGTCGAGGGGACAAGGCGGGGCTGTAGGTAAAATGAGAAAAAGACGTTCTTGTCCTCGGAGAAACTGTGAAATCGCTGGTGTGCTTGGCTCCGCCTTTCCTCTGCGATCTTCCCCTCACTCAGTGGAACCCTTTGTCCTACAGCTTAAAGTACTCCCTACTTCTGTCCTGGAGTTGGGCACATTTACCACCAGGCAGCTGGGCAGGGAAGAAAATGCTGCTCCAGTGTTCAAGGCTGAAGGGAAGTACAGCCCACTCTGCATCAGGCCGTCATGACCTTGGAGGGCTCAGTGTTTGTTCATAGTAATAATACTGAAGTTTGCAAATTCTTTACTTAAAACAAAAGCAGGGTCCATTCAAAGCTACCCCCTTTCATCACGTTAACTGGACTCTTTTTCTTTCAGCTGTGCATTTCTCAGTGGGTTAGAAAGGGGAGGAAGGACAGCCTGTATAGGAAATGCCCCCTACCCCGGGTGCCCCACGGGTCTGTGCCCTGTGCCTGATCGTTGCCAGGTGTGTGTATCGTAGAAACAAAAGGGTTGAAGGCCACTGCTCTTCAGGAAGCCAAAAGCTGAAGTGGGAGTAACTACCTGAGGGCTTCTGTTCCCTAAGCTCAGGACAGCTCAGGGTGAACTGCTCAGGACCAGCTCAGCCTAGTCCCGCTGAGCAGCTCCAGTCTGGGCCCTGACGCTGGTGTCTCCAAGGACAGGCCCCTCTCTGCGCGGACAAGGAAGCCGGGAGAGGAGGCCCTCGGCTCAGACTTGTCAGCTTACTTTTGATCGCTTTCTTCCTACAAGAGAAGGGGTGGCGTCTCAAAGAACATTCTGGAAAACCCTGGACAGTGGGCACAGTGTACATCCATTGCTGGCGTGATGATTTTGAGCATAGGACATGATTCTTCTGCACCACTGTTACAGTGGCAAAACAAATACACCAACACCCACTGCCCCCTCCCTCGCAGGATCCCCAGTAATTACCTGGTTCATCTCATAGCTTTACAACTTCTTCATCGTCTTTCTGCAAGTCTCCACATCACCCCTGCCATTTAAAAACTGTAAAAGCCCCTGCATCTCACTCCCTCGGTGGCTGTCTTCCACATGCTTCTACTAAGCGTTTTCCTCGGAAAGCCTCGGCCCTTTCATCACAATGCACCCGTCAGTCTCACATCGTCCCATCCCCTGGGTGTATTTCCACTTTCAAAGAGACGAGGTTGTCAGAGTCAATTGTTGTTTAAAATCTAAATCAAAAGAAAAATTCCTTCCCAAGCCTCCATGGCTCTTCTTTCTGATTTGATTTGTTTTAATTATGTTCAGTTATGGTCATAAATCATTGAAACCGGGCTCTGTGAGCAAATAATCCTCGAGTCAGCCAGGTCAAATTAATTGTTCAAATTTCAGGACAGCATTTCTCATGTTTTATTAAAACTCGGATCTTTTTGTATAATGATAACTCTGTATTATGTAACTTGTTCAAAAATAAATCCAAGATTCATCTACCACAGTTTCCTGGCGGTCGCTTTTGGGAGCTCTCCCAAGTGGCATGGCCTTCTGGATGTGAGAAGGATAGGAAGGATGACTTTTGAAGTGCAGTGGGAGAACTCCCGAACTCCAGCCAAGGCTTCCCTAATGGGGGTGCTCTGGGAATGGTAGGGATGGGCTCTTGGACCCCTGGAGGTGTCTGAGGGTAACCTTCTGAAGCTGCTCCTCTCCACCCTGTCTGTCTTAGTAAGTAACGTATTTGAGAACTTTGTAGGGCTATGGTGTCATTGTTCTGAACAACTTTGGACAGGCCTTTATATGAGGAATTTGTCAGAAATGGGGCCGGACATGCCCATCGTTTGAAAATTTTGCTTGACAGTTTTGAAAACTACTCCCTCTGCCCTGCTCAACCCTTCAATGGGTCTGCTCGCTCTTAGAAGAGAATTCAGGCTCCTTCTCATGGCCCCTCAGTCCTGATGACTTGCTCCATCTCCAGGTTAATCTCATCCAATGTCCCCTTTGCCGATGACCCTTAAGTCACACTGGCCTCCTCTCAATTCTTGGAGTTTATCAACTTCTTTTCTTGCCCAACTCAGGACCTTTGCACATGCTGCTCCCTCTTTCTGTAACGCGCTGCCTCTGATGATTGCCAGTGCGGACTCCTCGTCATCCTTTAGGCTCAGCCTAAATATCATACCCTTGGTGAGGCTGTCGCTGAGCACCTAACCTAGAGTCAGTCTGCCCCCGGTACTCTCTCAGATCTCAGGGATAGGTTATTCCCTTCACAGTATGTATCACTACCTGCAATAACTTCATTTATTTACTTGCCTTTTTCCTGTCTCTTCTGCTAGTACAGAAACTTCATTAGGGCAGGGACTGTTTCCACAGTACCATTGTAGACACAGCACTTAACATAGTGCCTAATATATTGGTGATGCTTAATAAGTGTGTGTTGAATGAATAAATGGAATTGACTTGTGTTCTTGGCAAACTGATTTGTGTTCTTGGCTTCCTCTTTCTGGCGACAGTGAGGTATGGGGAATACGTACTAATGGGACTTCGGGACTTTTCTAAGTCCATACCCATTCTGGCGTCTCTAAAGCGTTTGAGACACTGCTGACCAAGGACCTCCCACCTTACGCTCTGCTTTCCCTGACCTCCCAAAGATGTACTCTGATGATTAGCCTCTCACCTCTGCTTTTGCTCTGGCTTCTTTTCCTTATTTCTCGTTTCCCCCCAATTTTATATTCAGTCCTCTTATTTTTCCTCCTTGTGCAGGTGACCTCAGCCATAAAGAACTTCACCCATCCTCTCTCTTCAGGTAATTCTGACTTCTGTGTCTCTAGCCCTGGCCTGCCCCTTCCAGCCCTCTGTCCTCCCTGCTAACCCATGAGCCAACCTTCTTTAAGCACCCCTCTCACACTTCCTATCCCAGGACTTTCAACGGCTTATTTTCTACAGAAGAGAGTCCAAATTGTTTACTCTAGCATGTAAGGCCCTTCCTGCTTTGTCTCTAACCCACATCTAGGACTTTCTAAAAGGTACTGTTTTCTGGTCTTTGAGCACATCCCATACATCCTCCTCTGGGCTGTTCTTGTTCTCTGACCGGAGTGCATTTTCCTTCCATCTTTGCCTGTCCAAGTTAGGCTCAGCTCAAAATCTACGTCTCTCATGAGGCTTTCTCTAATTTCCTTCTCTTCTGCCTTTGAAATCCCAGAGGACTTTACCTCTCTCAGGCCAGGCACCATATTTTGCCTTCTGTTTTAGTAACTACTTAGTGTACAGTTTATATACCATTTGGAGATGTTTCTTCCTAGGCTGTAAGCTCCTGCAGGGCAAACACCAGGGCTTCTTCATCTTCATTTCCCCTCAAAATATAGCATGTTCCTTCAAACACAGCTGATGCTTGGCAAACACTTGTTGAGTGAATAACAGAATGAGGCATCTGAGAGTACTGTGCCAGGAGAGGATAAGCCTCTGATTTTAATTTGGCAGAAACAGATTCGATTGGCCAGAGTGAACCCTGCGTTGAATTCAGGTCAACGAGAAAATGAGGGAAAATCCACTCCATGGTAGGAAGGACAACTGTTTAAAAAACTACCATTCCTTGAGCACTTAGTATGTGCCAGACCTGTGCTACCTGCATAAAAATACAATCTTATTTAATTATCATTCATTCATAATTAACTATTTAATGTAACAAATAAGTAATAAATGAGCACGTACTCTATGCCAGGCACTGTGCTAAGTACTAAGGATGCAAAACAGACCTTTTCATTTTGGTGGCGGTATCCTCAAAACAAGCCTATTAGCAGCTCCATTTTATGGATGGAAACACTATGGTTTAGATTGGTTGAGTAACTTGCTCAAGGTCAAGGTGATAAATAATGGGATTGGAGTTTGAGTCCCAGTTAGTGACTGTTAGATCCGTTCTCTTCTCCACCAAGCTGTATAACATGGTATCCATATAATAGGGTCTTTGGTTAATATTTGTAGTTAAAATAAATAGTATATTGTATAGACTTATGTTGCTTAACTTCAGACCGGCAGCATCAGCATCTCCTGGGAGTTTGTTAAAATTTCAAATTCTCGGGCCCTACCCTAGACCCACTGAATTAAAATGTCTGGGGGTGGGGCTCAGGAACCTGTGTTTTAGCAGTCTCCATGTGAGTCTTATGTGTGTTAAAGTTTGAGAAGCACTGGTGTAGACCGTGGTTTATACCTATGGCTTATTTATTATTAAAAGCCTTTTCATTTGTTTGTTTTCCTTAACTTTGGCTTTAGTTGAGCCTTTCATGTGCTATTAGGTTTTACTGTACACAAGTGTATGGTGATTGTCACCTTACCCGGTACCTGTCATGGTTCAAGCAGCCTCCACCCTGGCCCTGCGAGCTTTGTGAATGAGCCCCTTTTTTAGAAAAGGAGCCATGGAAAGAAAGACAGGTTGAGAACAGTGAAGGAAGCAGTAGGGATGCTTCTCTAAAGTTGAAGGTTATTAACACTGGGGACTGGGGTAGGATGTGGTGAAAACGCAGGACTCCCTCACCTTGTGGAACATGAGCTCCTTACTCCCCTTCACGTCCCCCCGCCAGCCCGCAGCAGTAGGGAGATGGGCTTCCGTGTGGGCCTGTTGTGGCTGATTAGGCTGGTAAATGGCATTATCCGATTTCTCTGCAGTGGGGCCGGGAGGAAGAATTTCTTCACTGAAATCACGCTGCCTCTAACACACCATCGACCCGAGCGAGGGGACTAAAGAGGAAGGCTGTGAGATGGAGGAGCCTAAAGTAGGGTGTTGAATATTTCAGCAAACTGTCAACTTCAATGTATCCAGGCTGCATCTATCTTCGATATCAGGGTGCTCTGCGGTTTCCAGCCAGCCAGTTGCCTAGTAACATGCGTGCCACACTGAGGACCAGCCACTTGAAAGTTTATTTTTGTCCTGAGTTAGTTGCTGAAGATTGAATGTGATCTGGTAGCCAGAGTAATATTTCATTTTTATTCATGAGCTGGGGAAATAAGCACATACTTACAGGGAAATCAGCGTTGTCCCATTGAATGCATGACTTTGTATTTCTTCAAATCCATTTCCATATAGTTTTCTAAGGAGGGAGGAGAGAGGTTTTAGGAGCGAAAGAAACACAGTTGGGAATCACACATTCTTCCTTCTGTGACATGTATTACTAAGATAATTACTGGCATTTACAATATCTAGCTCTGTTTCTCTAACATTTTAGATCCTCGGGGCCTGCTGAGATAAGACTGTTTTCTTGCTCTAGTTGGCTTCCACCTCTACCACCAGCACCACCACTAATTTGTTAAGTGTTTATTAAGTGCCAGATATTGGTCAACCATTCTACATATTTATGATTTAATCCTCATCGTCACTTCCATTGCTCTGGTCAGAAACCTAAGCCTTCATGTTGTTGTGTAGCTTGCTTAAGGTCAGAGAAAACAGCGGCAGAACTGGAATGTGAGGCTACAGCTGTCTAACACTCAAGTCTTGTATCTGGTTCTACAGGCCTGGCTGGGCATATGGGCTTTCTGGGTCGCCGAAAGCTGAAGGCAGAAGAAGGCTCCAGTACCGAGTGAGTGTTTCTTTTTCTTGGATGAGTCTGTGGTTTTGCTGATGCCACATTTTGTTCCACAACCAAGATTTCAGTGTCTGTAAACAGTTCTTTAAGACCCATTAGTGGATAGTGAAATCAATTTAGTTGGGTACAGTCAGCCTTAAAAAAAAATGAAATAGAACAGAATGGAACAAAATGGAAAATGTTAGAGTATGTTGCATGTCATCGGGGTAGTACTCTTTCTGAAGTTTTGTTCCACCATTTTTGAATGTTATGTACATGTAAGTATATGTATACATATATACGTATAAGTATACATATATACGTATAAGTCTGCCCAGAACAAGACATAGGAGATTCCTTAGAACACAGATGATGGGAAACGTTAGAGGCAGAAAAGAGCTTGGAGAGGAGCAAGCGGCAACCCTTCATTTGACAGAGAAGGAAAGAGGCTCAGAGAAGAAAGTGACTTGTCTAAAGTTCACAATAGGTGGAAATGAGACCAGAACACACTGTGACTGGGGCTACATCCAGCACATCAGTTTTGCTGGGTGATTTGACTCTTCTTCCCTGAGACAGCCACACGGCCCCTCTTCCTCCTCCTGTAGAGCTATGTTTGAGGTCATGTTCTCGGTATGGGCTTTCCTGGCCACCCTATTTAAACTGCCCCCCCCACCCCAGCATTCCAGCATTCTCTGTCTCCCTTCTCTGATTTGCTTTATTAGCATCTGACCCATGATTATATTACTGTCTGCCTCCCCAGCAGAATGTAACCTTTATGAGAGCAAGGATTCAAACTGTTCTGTTCATTGCAGAATCCCCTGCACGTAGAACAGTGCCTGGAGCCTGGGAGGATTACAGTAAATATATGTTAAATGAATTGGATGAACAAATGGTTATATATAAGATGAATTTCTCACTGTAAATCATGGCCAAGCAAGTTTGAAAGCCACAGTCTCAAATAGAAATATTTGTGTAAGTTGTTTATGAACAATGCTATGAGACTCAAGTGAGAAAGGGCTGCGGTATGATATAAAATTAAGCCGCCGCATCTGGCCCGGTGCTAGCTTCCCTTTACCGGGCTGCTGGCAGCTAAACGCCCATGTCAGGGGCAGGTTGGGGGTGACGTGAGAAACAGTTTAGACACAGTCTCCACCTGCTCCTCCAGGTGGCTGCTGTCCACGAGGTTTCTCTAGCCTTTGTTAAATAAAACAAGCGTGGGATTTAATTTCATTGTATGTGGATGTGTGTAGTGTGGATGTGTGTAATATGTATGTATATAGTGTGTGTTTGTGTGTGTGTGTGGGGGGGGGGTCTCTTTCCATCAACACACCTGAGACAAACCAGCATATAAATATAGTTGGGACTCAGTGTTGAAGCTTGACACTTGAACACTGAAATTCAGAAAATATAGAGATTATAAAATAATTGAGTTCAAAGAGAGCAGGGGAGCAAATTTAATTTGTTTTGTTAAACCCCCAGATCTCTCATAATGCGTGCTACCTAACACGAGTCCAGTCAACAGGCTGGGTGGAGCGGTGGCCTTGCCCTTCCACGGGAGGAAGAGCCTTGTCTGGCTTCCCCTGCTCTCGTGGGCTTTCTTCTGGAATTCTTCTGAGTTTACAGCTTCACACATGAGCTCTTAACTATATTCTGTAATGGATTATTGGATGCCGTTTTTCAATAGTTTTCTGTCCCCATTTATATTGTAGAATCCGAGGGGATTGGTATTTGGTTTATCTCTGTTGTCTTGTGGAATTACACACAACTTTCACACAATCCCACTAGAATTCTCTTTTTATTTTACACTTAGAATATTGTTCTTTGGCAGTCTCTTGTCATTTTGGGGATTGAATTCCTTTACAGTAATCTCTTTTAGATGAAGAAATCATACCTGTCTTTTCTCTGGACTGCTTTGAAACTGGATTTCTTAGAGTCTAGGCCAGTGTTTGTCAAATCATTCTCCTCCATCCACTGAATAGGAATCATCTGGAGCTGCTGGCCACAAATGCAGATGCAGACCTACTGACCACGTGCACTGCAGACCTACGGAATCAGAACCTGGCCGTGGTATCCAGGAAAATGCACTTTTATAACAAGCTCTCCCAGTGAGCTTTGGGCATGCCACTTTGGGACCTTGCCCTAGGGTATATCATAGGGTGGTGCAGCTCTCATTATTTCCATAGTGCACATCAGATGGTCTGCTGGACAGAATTGAGTCCAGAGTCTGGTCCCCTTACTGCTTTCTCTACCTTCTTAGTGGTGGAACTACATGTGTAGAAAAAGTAGCCCCTACCGTGCTTTTAGCAAAGCAAAGCTGCCAGCACTTGTCTGGATGCCCATATTCCTCATCACTGGTGTGTGATACCCTGATCCTACTTTTGATACATATTAGGATTTTATACTTGGCTTTTTTGGTGGGGCTTACAATGCCATTGCTCTAAGTGCAGCCTCGCAGTTAAGTCTGCAAGCCCTGAACCCAACTGCCTGGGCTTGGATCCCGGCTCTACTGCCTATGAACTGAGTTACTTTGGGCAATTTACTTAACTTATCTGTGTCTCAATTTGGTAATCTGAAGACAAAGATGATAATAATAGTCTTGACCTCAGAAGGCTGTTGTAAGGATTAAAACAGTAAACATACACTGAGTACTTAGAAATAGGTTCTGGAACAAAGTAAATGCTTAACGTGTTGCTCCTATGATTCTTCTTCTTCTTATACTTAACAGTGGCTTCCAGCTCTCTGGCCAGAACAGAGAGAAAGATCTCCGTTTCCATGCTCTGGACAGCATGTCATGAAATGCAGTGACCTGTTTAATTGAACTGTCATTCTCCTCTATTGAGGTAGGGGCCTTTCTTCTCCTGGGTAGAGCAGGTCAATTCAGTGGCCTGGGCTGCCCCGAATGTACTCATTCTCCGGGGGCCCTCAACCACCTTTGGTCTATGTTGGCACCATTGACATTTTTGTATTTGGACATTTTTTATGTCTTAAAAAAATTTTTTTTTTTATAGCCTGGGTTCTGCTTCTTCCAACTTTCCAAAGAAAATGGCTCACCATTTCCTTTTCAGCTACTGCTCTTTGGCTCTGTTCTTAACATTTGCAGACAATAGAATGTGCTGCCTTGTTTTGATTAAAAGAGTGGCTTCCTTACTTTGGAGAAATTACAGATGTGAGTGGGAAACCTCATGCTGTCGGGGCTGCACAATGCTTTAAATGCCCTTTAAAACATCTGGAGAGTCACTTCAGATAGCTTTTTTCTAAAACATCGTGGTGTCAGAACTAAATGAGGAGGGCTTCCTTTGCTTTGAGGATGCTGTCACAGGCATAGAAATGAATTTTTCTCTCTCCTCTATTACAATAGCTGTACCTTACTTTAAAGCATTGTCTACATTCTCTATTCAAATGTCAGAAATTTTGACTCAAACAGAGAGAATGGCACCTTTTTATTCAAAATAAGATTCGGGCTTTAGAACTTAATCACAGATGACACTCTAATTCTGAATACTGCCTTATAGCAAACTCCAAATATTCCTGGGGCTTTAAAGGCGTTTCTGGGGTTATATTAGCAGTCTTAGACATCCTGCCATAGTTCCCACTTGATCATGTAGCCACCTAGTTTTTGGATGATTTCAAAGAAGAAAGCCTAATTTAGGTTTACAGATCCTCGGGGTCTCAAAAAGTGACCCCATTGAATGGGGAGGTACCTCACGCCTTAGGATCTGGGGTCTTCCCATGTCTTTACAGAAGACATATAAGATCCATGTCTTTGAGAGGCTCATAATCTCAATGGGTGAAAACATGAAGTAATGAAAGAATAATACAAGCCAGTAGACATTCCTTGTGAGCATGTGTGGTACACAGAAATGAGAAGTCTTGGAGAAGTCCTCTTGGGTTGGAGAAGTCAGAGAGGCTGCATGGTGGAGCTGAGACTTGAGTCAGACCTTGCAGAATTAGGGATATTTGTTACTGAAGGGGAAAGCATACTATTTTAGAAAATATGCCCTGGTAGTATATCTATAAGTAAAATTTTATCAAATGACTATATAAGCACCATCCTAAAGAAGAGGGATCCTATCCTATCCATCACCTGAGGGATCCTATCCTATCCATCACCACTTTCTACATGAAGTACTTTGCTGAAGTCCTTTTATATCTGAATGATTCCTCATGTATGAAGACACTTCTTTAGTGGATGCCCTGGAAGTCATTGTATGGGTAACTGTCTCTGGTCACTACTATATGCTGCCATGACCCTACTTTTGGATGTTCATCAGAATTCCCCCATTTCTGTGGGGCTCACAGTCTCTATAGCAAGGGATTCCTTTCTCTGATGCCTCTTGCTTTTCAGCAGTACTGAGTTTTTATGTTTCCCTCCACCACAGCCAAGTTCATGTCAACTTACCACATGCAACAATAAAACGGTGACAGGTATCTAAAATAATGATGACAGCAATGCAGTATAATATATTGAATAAAATTTTTGAAAAATCCATGTTTCATAGTGATGCTTAAAAAGAGAGCAAGACCCTATGGAGAACAGTATGGAGGTTCCTTAAAAAACTAAAAATAGAACTACCATATAACCCAGCAATCCCACTACTGGGCATATACCCTGAGAAAACCATAATTCAAAAAGAGTCACGTACCACAATGTTCATTGCAGCACTATTTACAATAGCCAAGACATGGAAGCAACCTAAGTGTCCATCAACAGATGAATGGATAAAGAAGATGTGGCACATATATACAATGGAATATTACTCAGCCATAAAAAGAAACAAAATTGAGTTATTTGTAGTGAGGTGGATGGACCTCGAGTCTGTCATACAGAGTGAAGTAAGTCAGAAAGAGAAAAACAAACACCATATGCTAACACATTTATATGGAGTCTAAAAAAAAAAAAAGGTTCTGAAGAACCTAGGGGCAGGACAGGAATAAAGACGCAGACGTAGAGAATGGATTTGAGGACATGGGGAGGGGGAAGGGTAAGCTGGGACGAAGTGAGAGAGTGGCATGGACTTATATATACTACCAAATATAAAATAGATAGCTAGTGGTAAGCAGCCGCATAGCACAGGGAGATCAGCTCAGTGCTTTGTGACCACCTAGAGGGGTGGGATAGGGAGGGTGGGAGGGAGACGCAAGAGGGAAGAGATATGGGGATATATGTATATGTATAGCTGATTCACTTTGTTGTAAAGCAGAAACTAACACACCATTGTGAAGCAATTATACTCCAAAAAAAAATGTTAAAAAAAAAGAGAGAGCAAGAGAGAAAGAGAGGAAAAGGAAAAAGAAGGAAACCTCTTTTATACAGAAGAGGGCTGGCTAATAAATGTAGACGAGTAATACGTTTAAAACTATCATTTTGTAGCTCTCTATATAATAACTGAATAATGAACAGATGCTGAAACCATTGGGTGGAAGGTTGTTGGCCAACTGGATAGTCACATGAACTCAGAGTATCCCACAATGGTTTACTTATTTATGGCAAAGGGGAAAATGTGCCCTTACAATGAAGAGGTCTGGCAATCACCACCTTAACCAGATGGCCAAGGAGTGGCACAACATGACACAATGGGCCTCCTGGTTTGATGCAGTGGGAGACGTATAACCTCCCCTTTGCAGTATTCTTGCAGAAATGTTGACCTGAATCTAATTAGGACAATGCAGTCAGATGAGTCCAGACAACTGACCTGGGCCCTCAAAGGAATTAGTGTCATATAGAACAGAGGAAGGCAGGGGAGCAGTTCTCAGGAGGGGGGGATGGGAGGTAAGGTTGGGAGGACTAAGGGGCATAACAGTAAAAATGCAATGTATAAACTTTGAATTCTGACTTTAAAAAAATCTATAAAAGACATTTTCATTTGAATATAGACTGTAGGTTGGATGATGTCATTAAATCCATGTTGATTTTCTTAGGTGTAACGGTGTTGTAATGTAGAATGTTTCTGTTTAAGGAGATACATGCTGAAGAATTTAGGTAGGAAGTGTCATGATGTCTATAAACTTCTTTTGGATGGTTTGGCAAGAGGGAAATGTGTTATATACACTTAGCTATCTAGAGATGGAGTGGGTGTGGTAAGCTGTTAATAGTAGGTGAAACTAGGTAAGGTGTACAGGGCTGCTCAAAGTGCAGTTCTTTCCACTTGTTAGTGGAAAGACAAATGGATTCCATTTGTCAGTTAAAATTTTCAAAATAAAAAATGTTTAAAAAGCGATGATGACACACGATGTTTTCATGATGGTCTGAAATAACTGGCTTGCTGAATATGAGCTTTTAAGTGGTGGTACGGTGTAGTTGACACAATGTAACTGAATTTACACAGGGAGGTATTAATAATCCCACTGGAGAGACAGAGACAGAGGCATGTTGCCGTGGTGTGACTTGATTAAGGCTGGTTAGACTCAGAGCCAGGACTGGAAGTCAGGCTTTCTACTTCACTGGCCAATAGCGGCTTGTCCACTGTTCTCCACTTGTCCTTAATTCTCCACTGTGGCTTGTCACAGGTGTAGCTTGGAGTCTTGTCATCCTTTGCCAGGTCACCCTTCTCCGAAGGGTCTTAGAGAATTAATTGCTGTGATCTTTCCTTCTGTGTGTGGAGTTCAGACGTGAATCAGGGTTGACTCCTTTTTGAGACTGGTGTGATAAGTCATCTAGAATATTTGAAAGGTGGTGCGGCCAAACCCTGCTCATTCAGGGGGGAACATTTCAAGGTAGCCTCTTGAGGGGGTTTAATGGAAAGCCACATTGGCTATAAAGGGACATAAAAGCATAATGCATAGCTTTAGCATTAGCCCCACTGAGCTTCTCCAGCATCAAGTGAAGTGTTTTGTTTTCATTAAATGAGCTCACAGTTGCTAAACATCTGGGTGGGGGGAGGACAGGAAAGGTTCCATGAAAACCAAAATCTCAAATACTACTAATAATGAAAAGAGAAGGCTTGCTTTCATTATTTTCTAATTAGAGAGTTGAACTTTATAGCTGAGGAAATAAGGCTTTCCTCTTTGAATGTAATACCCTTTTCCTAAGGGGTACATGTGGGGTACTCCACATGATCCTTCACTTACAGAAGGGCCTGTTCAGCTGAGAACAAGTGCCAAGCAAATGACTAATCACTTCCTTCCAGATGAAGGGCCGAGAGTGAGGAGGGGGTGGAAACACCATGCCCCCGCGGGCTCTCTGGGAGAGATGGAGCTGCAATCCTCATTAACTTCAGAGGTGGGGCAGTTATGCTGCTGGTAGGCACTGTTCTTCTTAAAATTATAACTAAAATAAGTTAATGGCCCCTAATAAAACCACTGTGCAGCTCTTGTGTACCGATGCTGAAATGTGATGTGTGAGAAGAAATCTTTAGTTGTCCCTTGGCTTCGGTGGGGTGGCCCCATCTTGTGAGCTCATAGACCCCTATGGGTTATCTCAACATTCATTTTCTTATTGGTCTTCTTCCACATCTTCTGCTCTTTCATTCTTATTCCGCTCCACCCCCATTGCTGTGCATGTATCTGGGAGGAGTACCTATTGGTTCCTGCTTATTTTTAGATTTAGGTGAAAATCAAAGGGAGTATTGGATATTTGTTATCTTTGAATTAAAGTCTACTCTACTGAGTGGTTTCTTCTTAATACTTTTTTCTAAGTTATTAGAGTTATTAGGGTTATTTCTAAGCCTTTAGCCCCTTACCCCTGCATGGAAAACCCTCTGCAATCCAGTGTCTCCTCCACCCCTGCCATTTATCTAAATGTATTTTCCATTTCTTAAGCAGGATGTTTACTACCAATAAGTATGCCTCATCCCATTTTCCTCCTTCCCACAGCCATGCTTTTGCTCATGTTCACTTGGAATATTCATTCCCCTTTTCTCGGTATATGGTGTCACAAAATGGGTAAGACCATGACTCTGGAGCCAAGACTGTCTGAGTCTAAAGCTTGACCTTGGCCAAATTACTTAAATTCTCAGTGCCTTGGTTTCCTCATCTAAAAGTGGGCCTGATAGTTCCTACCTCATAGGGTTGCTGCGAGACTAAAATGAGTTTAAAAAAGTACTTTAAAACAGTGTCAGTGCTATATAAATATTAGCTGCTTTTATCACTTTTACTCATACAAATGTTACTGATTCTACAAGGTCTAACTCAAGTCTGTAGCCTCTCTGATTTTCCAGACCAAGAGGACTTCTCCAATACTTCTCATTTCTGTGTACCACACACTCACAGTGAATGTCTAGTGGCTTGTATTATTCTTTCCTTCTTTCATGTTTTCCCCCATTGAGATTATGAGCTTCTCAAAAACATGGATCTTATATGTCTTTTGTGTCCTCAATAAAGACGTGGAAAGACCCCAAATCCTAAGGCGTGAGGTACCTCCCCACTCAGTGTTTGCTCTGTAAATGCCCTGTTTCTGACAGGGGACATGATGAATGAGTAGTTCCAGATCCGTATACAATGGTGAGTCAGAAACACTTTCTAAACAGCTGGAAGAGCTACAGTACATGAGGGAAGTGGAGGAGTAGAAAGACTGTAGAGAAGTTTTTCTAGGATCTAGTCTCGTTTCTGGTGTTCAAGAGTTTCCAGTTAAGAATTTGAGTTGTTTTGAACCTGTTTTTGGTTGCTGCTCTGTATTCTTTTGATTGCAACACTCTGAGTCAATGCTGTATTGGCCACAGCTTTGTAACATGACACTTGTGTGTGTTGAATTACACCTACACAAAGTAAAAGTACTATTCAAATGCAGTGTACCGTTGATACCAATTTCTAGAATCCACCGTATAGAAGAGAGTCCTCTGAGATGGTCACTCCTCTTGTTTCACGACTACCTCCTCCTCTCAGGGTCACCCAATGCACGCTCTCTCTTTCTTTAAGGACATTTAAGCTCATTTATGGCCTCATCACAGATCCTGCCGTGGACGGTAACCAAAGCAGAATGAGTGAGAGGAAGTGGATGTGGGGAGCGGGTCGAACACTTGTCACTGGGCTTTGGACATAAATGAGCCATGGTGCCCAGGATGCTGCCTCTGAATGGTGGGGCAAAGGAAGGTGCCCCATGTAAAGATGGCAGGGATCCCAGGGGAAGGAAGTCAGGCAGGTGTCCAGTGAAGAGAATGAGTTGGGTTATCTTAGTATGATGCCCCTTGAACTTTAACGTGCATGTGAATCACTTGGAATCTTATGAAAATGCAGATTCTGAGTCAGTAGGTCTGGGATGGGCCTGAGAGTCTGCATTTCTAACCAGCTCTCAGAAGATGCTGTAGATGCTTGTCCATGGACCATACTTTTAGTAGCAAGGCCTTAGGAAAGAGCGTGAAAGGGATAGGCCTGTGGGCCTGATAACCTGATAAGTGACTGCCAGATAAAAAGACATTATTTTCAAGTATTAAAGGATTTAGGGAACGGGCATCGATGGTGTTCCTTCAGAAGCAAAGTGAGCAGGTTCTAAGGGGAAGGTGAAAAATGAGAGAGAGATAGAGCAGGGTCCGTTGATCAACTACTCTACCTACTTGGAGAATATCCTTTCAAACTCTTCTCAGTTGAAACTTGAAATTTCTGTGCTCTCTTTTAACCAGGGCAGCGACTCCCCTCCGGGCTGTCTCTTCTTAGCTTCAAAGCAGTCCACTGATGTAGTGAACAATTTCATCAGTTGGAAATTTGGTCACTGTAAATCCTCAGGGCCCATTTGATTAATTTTGAACTTAATGGGTTGGTTGGTTGTCATGTGAACATGTGACCTAGCTGCCATCCCACACAACTCCTCTCACCCTTGGCATTTTAGGTCAGAAAGAATGTCACCAGAGAGTTAGGAACATGGTAAAAGATGAGAAAGAGCCCACCTTAAGCTAGAAATGGGAATGGCAGGAGCTGTATGGCAGAGCGTGAATCTGCGAGTTTACTCACAGTGTTATGGATTCATTATTCATCCCTTGAAAAGCATTTCCTGGTACGGTGGTTATGTGTAAGTTATCACAAATTTCCCTTGAGGAATGAAATGAGAAATATTTACTTTCCAAATTTCAGATGCAAATAGGAAACTGTTATGCATAGCAATCAGCCTGGTACTTACAGAATGAAATTAAATTCAGAGGAGAAGATCTTCGTAACATCTGGAAGCTTTCGGATGCCTGTGTTACAGATGCTCCTGTGGTTTGGGGCAGGGTGGGAATGTGGGCAGAGTGAGTAAAAGTGATTGTTATTAAGGAATAAAGATAAAAACAGTAGAAAGGCACTTTGTAGTACTATTTTCACATTAAATTTAAAAATATGGAGTTTGGCTTTATCAGTAACACTTCTAGCTGCTGAAGATCATCAGAATTTAAAAGGCCCTAACACTGTGGGAGTAGTTACTCTAATGACTCCTATTTAGAGATCTAGGGGATGGGACTAAACTTTTAAGTCTTTTTCATTTACGTCTGTAAATATTTCCAGCCTGTCTTTTTCCTATAGCATCAATTGCATTTTGGTATTGTATTGCATTCCATTTCCTTTTGCTAACTAGTTTATTCCGTGCTCTTGATGGTTCCAGAAAGCATCTCACTACTTTAGAACAGGTTTTAACTCAAACACTTCAGGAGGATTAATCTCCATGTGAGAAATCCATTTCCTCATTATTAAAAATCTCCCTTTATTTAGCTACCTTGCGATTCAGGGAGTTCTTCCTTGTATCTCACTGAGATCATTAAACATTCTTTGGGTTATTGGAGCTACTCAGGACTCCTCTTCTTTTCCTCCCACCTTTTATTTAGCCTTCAAAGAGGAGAGAGGCTTCAGCGATAGGTTAAATTGAAGGATATTTTATTACACAAGAATGGGAAAGGAATCCAGGCATCCGGATCTCCCCCAATCGCGTTTTAAATTCACCAGACATGGTCACTGGACAACTGAAATGAACTGCCCGGCACTGTGGTGACAATGAAAGGAAGCCATCTTTCTCTTTTGGCTCACTCTGGTTCTCTTCCTTACCCGTTACCCCAGATCACACAGAATCCTTGCCCTGTCTGTGGCTGGTGAAGGCAGTGTGGGCTTGGACTGCAATGTGTACCGGGGTTGGGAGAATATTGCTTTTTAGGGGTGAAATGCTATTTAATAAAGACAATGATTCTTCGATAACAAGGGGCTGCAGTGGTCAAATTTGGTTCTGGTATTTTCTTATGTTTTTCCAAAGTAGTTGATGCTGCGGATACTTATGTGTCCCATAGACCCCTCGGAGGTCTGGAAAAGCAGAACACTTTAGGAATTAGGAATTCCTAATTGGGTTAGGAATCATCATCCACTGTTAGAGCTGCCGAAGGAGCTACACGCGTGCCCATCCCCGAGGGCAGGACTGCTTGGATGTTGTGGAACACTAGAGAGATGTCTGCCCTGCCTCCTCTTTTTTTTTTTTCCACCTGGTAGGGGTTGTGGACTTTGCATCCTCTAGAGATTTTATGAAATTTAATTCATCAGGAAGAAGAGAGAATGGACATCTGTGTTAGAGGGTTAAATGTTCATTTTTTTCTGTGTGAATAAGTGATTACTTGATATATGAGAAGATCCATGGTGATTAATTTATAGATTTGTATCAAGTTTCAGGAATTCCGGTTTTGCTGGCAAGGCAATGAATCTGCTGGGCTACGGTGGTACTTAACTTACAGTTCTAACTAGTGGACTTAATAAGTTTTAATGGGAAATAGAAAATAATGATTTCGCTTATATGACACAGTGCCTACCTCAAAGTAATGCTTTAAAAGTTTTCACTTAACGAATGAATGAACACATGAGAGAAAGGAGATCAATAATTTTCAACCAGGGATGGGGATCAAATCAGAATTGCCTCTTCCACTTTCACCTATGCTCTCTCTACCTCGCCACCTCACCTTAGAGATTCCGATTTACCCTTTTAAAGTGTCCTGACCTCCCTGTTCCATGCCCACCAGCACTTTGAAGATCATTGCAAGGGGGTGATAGTCTTCTTGGATGTTTGGGATGGAGAAAATGTTGGGAACCACTTACATGTATTTGAAAGCACCCAGCATGGTAGCTGATAAGAAATGCTGATTAAATTTTAATCAAAGGGCTGAAGACAGACTTGCAGATAATGCTAAGTATGTGGTTTAAAAATTCTCTCCAACCTTTTAATTGTTTAGGTTTTCATCAGATGCCCATGTTCCCCTCCCCAATTGCTTAAAAAGGAAAATTCCTCACAGGTATTTTAACCGGGGGAGATTTGTAAATGCTCCAGGCTCAATGTACACCAGATTTTTAGTGTTCTGGATCAGTCTGTAAAGAGAAATGGAAAAACAGGCAGCAGTTTAATAGATGTGTTTCGTTTGGAATGCACAAGGTCATGGTCACCAGAGGATGCTGGCTGAAAAATGGCATCAACAAAATCAAGTGACTTTCCTGTGCTTGAGGGGAGCTCCAGGGACCCTGGGGATAGAAACGGAATGGTGAGAGCTAGTTGGCTATTGCCAGCAAGTTCTGCTTTCAACCTCTTGCTGAGATAGGTGTAAGCATCATAGCTGGCAGTCTGTTCAATTCCCCCTTGCACCCCCTGAGGAAGCACCAACATCCTGGGCTCCTGGCCAGCTAGGTCGTGCCCCACCATGAAGCCAGCACACTGGGGGTGATGGCAGATTCCATTCCCAGGAGAAATGAACCAATTGGCTACTTGTCCTTGTAGGCAAACTGGTCTTCTTTGTAGTGTGCTGGCAGTCACACTGACCAGTTATCCAGATGGGCACTCAGTCTTTGTAAAAGCCCAGGGCGGAGGCCAGGGGCTTGGGTTTGGGGGATTTTTTTGTCCATTCTATGGATAATTGGTTGTGTGATGATTCCAAGCCTCCTAACTTCCCAGAGCTAATGCTCCCTTCTGTGAAATTAGAATAATTAATAGCACTCTTCCTACCTCACAGGTTGGCAGGTAGTGAGTAACATAATAGGTAGAGATAATGTACAAGGCAGGGCTTTGCAAAATATAAAAGTACAGCCATAATACCACAGTGGCGTTATTGCTCTTCTCCCTAGTTCCCCAGTGACTCTGAGAAGGAGCCACGTTTACTGGGTTCTGTCTACTTTGGATTCAATAAAAGGTAGTACATGCCTTTGGCTTTTTTAACCCATGCAGCAACCACCTAAGGAAATGATAATTACTCTTGTTCTGTAGAGAAAATCTAGTGTATTGGTTAGGTGGACGGACTCTGGAGTCAGCTTGGATTTACATGCTGGTTTTACTAATTGTATGACCTTGGATACATCACTTAAAGCTTGGTTTCCTCATAGTGTAGTTTTCGAGCAGTAAATGTGTGTGTCTCGATCGCAGTAAGGCCTCCACCAGTGTTAACAGTGCCTATTCTAGTTGATGAAATCAGGAAGTTGAATGATTTGTCTCTAGTCACAGAGCTGAGAAGTTGCAGCACTTGGAGGTGAACTCGGTTTTTCTGACTCTGAGTCTAGTGTGCATTCTACCTTCTAAAGTTACCCACTATTGGTGCCTATTTCCGTCCTTTCTGTCCCTTTGATTCTTAAGAGGTGAGTGACGTTTTGTTGTAATTATTTTTACAACAACTGAGTCAAGCAATCATGGGCCACATAAGACATTATGTGGGTAGGATGGAAAGAACTTTTATTTCTTAAGACTCTTTTGGGGTCTGACCACTCATCCATACATTCATTCAGTAAACAAACATTTATTGAGCACCTACACGTGCCAGGCATTGTTCTAGGTGCTGGAGATACAGCTGTGAACAAGACAAAGAGGGCTTGTGGGGAGCTAACATTCTAGTCTTAGGGCCTTCTTTGGGAAAAGTCCATAAACTTTCCCTTAGAGCACTTTATTTTTCTTTCTGTATTGATAAATTGATACTTTATTAATAAATGTTGCTGTGCATCACGAACAGCTTTATTTATCTCAAGCTGCTCTGCTTCAACATTGCTTGGGAAGTCTGTTAAAACTGCAGATTTTCAGATATCCAGGTCTGGGATAGGACTGTCACCTGTAATGGAAATGACCTTCCCCCCTCCCCACTCCCCTCTTGAAATTCTACTCCACAGCGAAGTCCAGACTATACCTTTTGCACTTAAACACCCATTATTTCGGATTTCCCCATAACTGTTTGGTGAGTTAGTCTTACCTCTCTGGTTACACCATCATTTCCTGGGGGAGATTTATATTTTACCTCCTCTGTATTCCAGTAGCATTTGACCTTTGGTTGGACATGTGTACCCACATACTTATTAATTAATTATTCTCTTTAGATAATTGCTATTTGGACCATTCATAGGGAGGCCTTGTGGTATAGTGGAGAATACACAAGCTTTGAAGATAGGCTGGGGTTGAATTCCAGCCCTGCCATTGTCTAAGGTGCCACATTGGTCAAGTTACTGACCATTCTGAGCCCCCATTCCTTCCCATGAACAAAAGAGATAATTACCCTACTTTGCAGGGTAGCTGTGAGACTTAAATGACACAACCTAGAGGAAATAAAGGCCAAGCACAAGTGCTCAAAATATGTTTGTTGCTAACATCTTTCTCACTTCCTTAACTTTTCAAACTCTTCTGCAGATGTGGTTTGTAGAAGGTCAGGTTTGGGCCAAACAAGGAAGTAGTAAGAAGTCTGGTTTAGGAGTCACATGACCTGATTTCTAGTCCCAGCTCTGGCACTAACTTGCTGTGTGACATCAGGCAAGTCAGTTAACCTCTTTGGGCCACAGGTTTATCATCTGAAAACTGAATAGAGCCAGTCTTCTCCCATCCCCTCTTTTTTGTAAATTGGAGGAAAATGATAATTTGGAAAGGATTATTTTTAAGACTCAGTTCAAAAACATCACAATAATAACAACAAATCCAACATACACATGCCAAACACTTTTACATGGTAGGTTTCCAAGAACCATTTACTAAACAAACGAATATGCCCAAACAGTCCCCAGTGAACTAATTCATGATCTCGAAGCTCCTTTCCAAATTTTCCCACCACCCCAAGAACTCCATACCCTCCCTTCCATAAGGTAAGAGCTCCTTGGCAGGACTTCACAATGTCAATTTTAATTTCCAACTTCGTGTTGTGATGTTTCAGAGTTTATAGAGCTCCCAGGGAGAAGCAGTTGTCACCATGGCAACCTTCAGGCCACTGCAGTGAGAGAAATTAGTGCCTGCCCAGACCTAGTAATTGCTGTGGTCTTTTCCTCTTGGATTCCTAGCATTGGATGCTTGAATACAAATACTGAGTGGACTCCAGCAAGCGAGGGTAATAGTGTACAGCAATAAACTATCTGTTAGCTGATGCTTACATTTCAGACAAATTGAGGAGATTGTCAAAGGCATTAGCTTCTATCTTTTCCAGGGAATCACTTTGAGAGATTTCACTAGGGGAGAGAGGAAAAAAAAAAAAAAGAAGAAGAAACATGAAAGAAATGACTGTGTCTGCATAATAATAAGCTGTGTATACAACCCAACACCTGGGGGCTCCAGTGTGTCCTTTTAAAAAAGAACAGGGAAGCCTTAAGTTGTCCTCACATCATAAAGTGCTAACACGCCCATCCTCCCCCCACCCGACCCCCGCCTTTAGGAACACTAATTGGCACCTGCAACCCAGATGCAGTTGAAATGCAAGTTTCAGTATTCCCTGTTGATGTGACAGGTTCTTTTTCTTATTTATCTATGACTCAGAGTCACAGATTGTTAGAAGTGGACACGTCCTTTGGGAAAATCCAGTCAGGTTCCCTTGTTTTACAGCTTTTGGAATTAAAGCTCTGAGAGGAGAGGCAAATAATGCTCATGGGAAGATTCAGGGCCAGGATCAGAATGTCTGGGTTCTCAACTCCATCACTCTAGTGAGGTTTTAATTTGGGTTAGGATTCATTGTTTCTTAACTCTTTACCCCTTTCCCCAAATCCTGTTCTGATGCAAATGCAAAGTGGTCAACTCCTACACGAAGTGTCCTTCTTGTGTTGTAACTGTCTGTTTATTTGACCATTTCCTTCACTTCATTAGCACATTGAGGACAAGGAGTATGTCCTATTCACTTCTAAATTGCTGGTGGCTTCATGTAGCCTGGCACATAGGGTATAAATGAATGAATAGATAAGTGAATGAACTGATTTTTTTTAAAAAAAGGCAGAAAAGTAAAGGAACCAACTTTGCCATGTATTTACCACCGCCAAGCATGTAGGTAATGTCAATGTTACCCTAAAATCCCAGCATAAGCTACCATTTGCTGCCAGCTGAGAAAGAAGTCGCAAAATCTAATGTTTACATTCACTGAAGGCTTCAGACTTGATGAGAGCTTTAGCCCACAGGAAGGCTGAGCCTAAGGCAGTTAAGGTCTTTTATGAACAACACAGTGATGGATAGTTCCTAGGCTGATTCATCTTATTCCTACCTAATGGTTCACTTATTTAACTGTGGCTGCTTTTCTCACTGGGAGGTCTTAATATATTAAAAGCTATCAAAACTCAACATTTAAACTTGAGAGCAGAAGAGTAAGGGTTAGCCTCAAGCAAACTGACATTTACGTAACCTGCAGTGTATTTCCTATAATATGCACTAATTCTTAATGAATTATTTTTAATATCCTCATTGCTTGCTTATACCCGAAAGAGCAATCAGAGGTTCCCCAAGGAACTAGGACTGATGATGCAGCATCTTCTTTAGAGATGCAAATCTGCTTGCAAAGCCCAGAGGATTGTTAAGATGCTCTCTGGGAACTAAATGGCCTCTGAGGTCCTTTGACTCAGACTAACATTAAGGAGGATGCTGGAATACTGGACTCCTTTGAAAGTTCTCTTTCCGTGTATGGGATCTTGTGTCCTAGAAGCTGACACAGGGACATAGGATTGAAGTTACATTTTACACAAATACGAGATCACATTGCATTATCAGGCTGCTTTACAATTTTGATAAATGCCTTTTATCAGTATGGCTATAGATACTGTGTTTTTGTGATACACTTATATTTTAGATACAAAGATAATCTTCTGAGGCACAGTAAACTTTCAACACATTTTCTTCTATGTAGGTGTTATCTAAAAATGTGACATGAGGGAATAGCTGCTCTAGCAAAGGGAGAGTTTTTATGACTGAAATCTATCTTCTTTTCTACTTGAGTAATTTATCATCACTTATCAAAAGACATTCAGTTCACTGAAGCAAGGTTAATTATCTGGATTTTAATAACCCTTGAAAATCATACCTTTTCTTCAAAGGTCCCTGGGTATTATTTGTACTTTAAAGATAAAAATACTAGGGTTTCCTAAACACAATTTCTCTCCTAGAAAAATTATCCCCTTTCAACTATGTGTTCTCTGAGGGAAAAATTTATTCCAATTATAAATGTCTTTTGATATGCAGTATCTTACTTACATTTTTATGACCTCATTAAGTCCTCTGAAAGCTTGAGATGGGATTACTTTGATAGGGAGATAGGTGAGTGATCTAGAAAAGAAAAAAGGAGAGCCAAGAGCTTAAGATTTAAGAGTGGGTGCCTTTTAAATTCATGAATAAAATGTGTGTGTGTGACTGCAGAGTTCCAAATAGCTAGATTCAGGTTGAAAGTTCTAACTTATATCAATAAAGAGAGGTGCCATGACTCATTCTTGGTCTTTATCAAAGAGTGTGCAATTTTGTTTTTAAGATAGTGAACTTTGGGATCAGACCCAACCAGGTTCAAATCCCCACTCTCCTACTACCTGGCTATAGGACCCTGAGCATATTATTTAAGTCCTCTGTTTCAATTTCTTCATCTATAAAATTGAAATAGTAATTTCTATTTCACAGGGTTGTTATGATGATTAATCAAGATAACCTGTATAAAGGATAGGGCTTGGCACCAAGTAAATAGTTAACACACAGTTTTAGAGTGGACTTATAGGCTTGTTGGGAGCATGGAAAAGAAGCTATCTTGGGTGGAGTGGAGAAATAGATGGTGAAAATACAATTGAAAACCAGGCAGGCAAGAGAAGGGGAGATTGACTAAGAACATGTTCCTATTTTGATCTTTACCACCTTCCCCAGGCAGCCTATTTTAATATTATCCCAACCAGACCATTTTGCTCCTATGGTTTAATCAAACGGGCATCTCATGCCATTTGCGGGGAGTATCTATAGAGATTCCTTCAGGCACTTACTTATATCCAGAAGAACAATCTGAGTGTTCTTGAACTGAGATAAAAGTTATGCGTTACATAAAAGTTGAGCAAAGAGTGACTACTCAGCAAGAGCAAAACCAGAATAGGATGATAAAGGAAACTGGGGTTAAGATAACTGAGGAGAAAGCATCTGCAAGGCGTAGATGAACGTTCAACCAGTATTTATCAAGCATGTACAGTGATTCAAGGATTTGGCTCAAGGACTGGAAGAGAAGAGGGGAGTGGACCAGGACATTTCAGGAGGGACGTGAATATCAAGAATATGGAGAATAGAAGTGGGAGATGCTGCCTTGTTTTTCGTGTGTCTATGCAGCAGAGACTGGCTTAGCTGCTGGGGGAGAGCACCTCCGCCATGATGAGCATATTCACATCAGTGAGATGTCTTACAGTCCCAGGAGGGACTTGTAACATGCTTGTAACGCGCTGTGTGAACTATGCCCACCCACCTGTAACCTTATTTTATCCACTCAACAATGGTGTGAGGTGGGTATTTCCCTTCGATAGCATAAGAAACTTGATCACAGGAGATTAAGTAACCTGGACAAGGTAACATGACCAAGCAGACAGTCTCCAAATGTCCTTTACTGTGCAATACTGGCCTGAAGTATATGATTCCTAACCCACTCTCTCTCTTTTTAAATTTTTTTCCCAACTTTATTGAGGGATAATTGAGAAATATAATTGTATATATTTAAAGTGTACAACATGATGATTAGATATATACCTACATGGTGGAATGATTATCAATATCAAGATAATTGACACATCTGTCACCTCAAGTAGTTAACTTTTTTTTTTTGTGGTAAGGGTGCTCAAGATCTACTCAGCAACTTTCAAATATACAATGCAAAATTCTTAACTATAGCCACCATGTTGTACATTAGATCCTCAGAGCCTATTCTTCTTATAAGTGAAGGTTTGTACCCTTTGACCTGTATCTCCCCATTTTCCCTTACCCCCAGCCACTGGCAACCGCCATTCTATTCTCTATTTCTGAGAAATTGGCTTTTTCCGAGGTTCCACAGAGAAATGATACCATATAGTATTTGTCCTTCTCTGGCTTATTTCACTTAGCATAATGCCCTCCACTTTCATCCAGGTTGTTGCAAATGGCAAATTTTCTTCTTCTTACATCTGAAAAATATTCTCTTGTGTATGTGTGTATATATATATATATATATATATATATATATATATATATATATATACCAAATTTTCTCCATCCATTCATCTGTCAAGTGACTTTAGGTTGTTTCCTTATCTTGGCTATTATGAGTAATGCTGCAATGAACATGGGATGCAGATGTCTCTTAGAGATAGTGCTTTCATTTCCTTCAGGTATATTCCAGGTCACTCACTCTCTCTCAGTGAGCAAGGTGAAGGGACATGAATTGGAACCTTGTTTCTCTTGAGAAGAGGCATGTCACACTCTTGCTATTCCTCCTGCAACGCAGCTTACCAGCAGTTTCTCTCTAGGGCTAATGCAAAGAAATTTCATTGAAGAAAAATGCTTTCACTCAACTATCTCTTAGAGATGCTATAACCTAGAACAAGTAATCCAAACTTGCTCCTCTGATTTTATTCCTGAAGACAGTCCCACCAAGTACATCCTTCAGTACCCAAACTTATTTAACAGGGCATCCGAGAAGAACAGGGACTGTAGGGGGAGAAATCTTCTTATGATGGCATGTTTCCTTCCTATATTTCTTCTGGAATCATGTCTTCTTGGCTTACTGATTAAAAACACAGTTTTATTGCTGTCTGCACTGCCAAGTCAATAAATTTCCAGAAGAGAAAGCTGTATTCTACTGTACCTCATGCAACATCAATAAAACTGACAGCCAAATTCTGATTCCAGAATCTTTATTGCTGGGGATAATGCAGTGCAGAACATATTTTGGAGAGTGTTTACATAAAAGCTTCAACTGAACCTTTCAGAGCTGTTTATTCGTGTGAATGGAGCCCAGAAGCTGGAGCCTCTCAGCAGGCACCCTCCTCCTCCAAAAAAGGAGCACAGGGTGGCTCCCCGGAGAGCAGTGTGGCTCAGATTTGACCAGGGAGGGTGCCTGAGTTTCTGATCGATGTAGGGATGAGGGATGAGGAGCAAAGGTTGGACAGAAGTGAGAGAAGCTGTAGATCATGCACTGGCTGTCCCCGGTGACTACAGAACAGCCCTGGTGCAAGATGAAATTCTGTAGAGTTGATGTTGATGCTTCAGAGCAGGAAAGGCAGCAGTGATGAGAGTGAAAATAGAGTTCCTACCATAAAAGAGGCACTGAGCGAACAGGAGGTAGCTTTATGGGTGTGGCTGGGACAAGAAAGAGGCCTGGGGGTCAGAGAATGGGGAGAGAGGTGGGGTGAGACAGGTGCACCAAGCTTTTCACAACAGAAGTATTCTCATGCAGTGATGTGGAGAACGTGCTTCTATGAATCCCAAACTGTTTTCCCCACTGACTTATATTTTTATTTTAGAGATACTGTGTATTCCTTTCTGATTCATCACAGTGGGCAGCAGTCACTAAGCATTCAAGTGCCTGTCTCCTGTATTTAAATGTTCACGTGGCCCATGATTTGTTAATAACCATTTGAATGTACTCCCTTTGAAGGTGATCCCTTCTCTGATGGATGCTTCTGTGATTCTTTCCATGAAGCCAGAAGCTCTTAGCAATGTGAACAATTGTCTCAATAACCCTGCAGTTCTGCTCCTGTATATATCCCAGAGAAATTTGCACACTGATACTTAAGGAAACTTGCACAAGGATTTTCTTCACAGCCTTGTGGCATCAAGGGGTATTGAAGGCAACCTGAGTGTCCACTACTGAGTGAGGGAGTGCTAAAATGTACACCTACCTAATGGGTCAGCAGTTAGGAGCAAGCGTGTAAAGGTACACAGAGCAGCATGTGTGGATCATGCTGTTAACATGGTGTTAAGAGAAACAACTAAGAAATTAATGATATGTATACACGATACTACTTGCAGAATTAAAATACATACACACCAAACATTAGCCATTAGAAAACATATAAACATACATCAGCATGGTTGCCTATGGTGAGTTGAGAGAAAGTGGGAGGAGGGGATAAAATGAATAACTAAAATGAGGGGACTTTGAATGACCCAATGATTATGTTAGTTGAAGGAAAAAGTATGGTCAACTTAACCCTCTGTACCTGAGAGACAAATGGGGAAGATAAAATTTTCATTTTGATGTATTGAGTTCCTTCTCTTCCCTTCTTTCTTTCTTTTTTTTTTTTGAAAGTTAGGTCTACATGTATTCTAAGAATTTTGTGAATTTTAGCAACTCTTATAGAAAGGTCTAGTTAATATCATTTGATAAAGAGCAGAAGCCAAGGAGAACTGAGGAAAAAGGGGCCAAAAGCAAGGACAGTCCAGCAGCTCTGTTGTCCAGTGTCAACAAAGGGAATGAATGCTATGCATGGAGCAAAGAAACATAAGAGAGTGACACTCCCAAACTATGCATCTCAGATGGGTGGTAGAGAAGCAAGGTTACTGGGCAAATGTGAAGTTGAACTTGCAGAGTGGAGAGTTCTCTCTGCCTCTTGAATAGTGAGTGAGATGGCTGTGGAAGTGTATGGTGTGGAATCATGCAGTTACTTATATTAATTACATTTCATAGTCCTTTTTATAGTTTTAAACTTTGATTTTTAAATTAATTGCTGATGTAACACAGGTGATGCCTGAATTATGGCCAAATTCTACCTTGCTCAAGAGATGTTGAAGCAAATACTTAGATTGGATGACAAAGGCTGCCTTAGTTTCATCAGTTCTGGAAACTCCATCGACTCATGAATCCCACATGCAAGACCCCCAGACCTTCCAGTTATGTGTTAAAGTTGACGTAGAAGCAGTCTCTACTCCATAGGATTGGAAGTAAGGACTCACCCTAGTTCTGGGATCTTGTGATTGGTCATGACCCTGGTGAAGTCCTGTGTCTTTCTGCATTGTCTACACTAAACCCAACACTATTTGGAGGGCAGGAGTGTGCCTGCAGTACCTTGAATTGCACGGCCCCCGCCCCATATTGGTACTTGTTTTGGCCTTGATTGCTTATCCTGTAGCCTGCTTGGTCTCCCCGGAGTCCATCCAGGAGTGGAGCCTTTGCCTTCTCTTCTTGTCAATCACCAGATCCTGATCCCTGTATTTTTCCCTCTTAGAAGACACTGCTGACCCAGAACAGGTCCTAGTTGCTATCTGGTTAGGATCAATGTAATACCTCTCACTACTTGGTTTTGACTTTCAAACTGGGCCCCCTGGAACAGATGGGGACCCTGTGCTGGGGCTATCCAGTGCAGCTGGGTTAGTTCCTCCAGTGGATGCTGGTGGGCTGCCAAAATCACCATTTAGGACTGAGGTACTCATTCCCCCAGCTATTGGGAAAGTGGGCAACTGAAGCTCTCAGCGGAGTTGCTCTCCTGGAATTACCTTCAGCCTAAGATTGCCACCTCACCCCATATCAGGTCTTCTCTCCTCTGCAGCCCGCATCCAGTGACTGGTCAATGCGTAGAATAAAGGCCCAGCCCTTTTGCTTTGCCTCATGGTGGGACTGCTCAGGAGGGCCATCCCACTTTCAGAGCTCTTTTCCATCAACTCTTTCTCCTGGGCCCTGACTCAATCCCCTTCCTAGACAGCCCCAATTGTCAAGGCACTGGCTCACCTTCTGTCAGAGCCCAGCAACAGAAAAACAAATAGCATTCAGATAAACCTAATCTCCTTGAAGAAGATGATGCCGCATTATCAGGTCCTCCTTAATTGGTCCTAACATCTCTTGAGTACTCAAGGGTGGGGCTTGGGCCTCTCTTATTTTTTTTTTTCTAAGTTTAATAACACAGATGACCTTGGACAAAGCCAGTTTGTCCAGTTCACTGGCTTGTTAATTAACCCTCAAAATAATGTTAGCTGGAGAGTTTCAGGGTCAGGAGTTTCTTTGTCCCCCTTCAAGGGAACCCAAGATTTAGAAATCCTTGCTTGTAAAAACCTATCCACTGGGAGATATTTGCATTATCAAAGAGTTCTTTGCACTACAGAAAGATTGATGAAAGGGCCCTTAAATAGCAAACTCCTTAGGTAAATGGAAAATATGGTTCAATTGACACTTTTAAACACAGGTGTTGCCTAAAGCCAATTACACCTGTAGGTTCCCCCACCTCACTTTGGTTTTCAAGAGCTTGGATTTCCAGGGCAGGACCACCTTCTGAAGCCCACAGGCTGAGCAGGGGCCGAGGAAGACAACAGCCAGGGAAGAAATCCGAGCACTAATCTGGAGTCCTCAAAGCCTGGGCGGGGTCTTTGCTCGCCTTGCAGGAACATTTACCTCTTCTGCCCAGAGTGGCAGAAATGAATTATTTTTTTCACTTCCCTCTAATGGTTTAGAAAAGCCATCTATATTATTGATTTAAGAAAGCTACAAACATCCATCCATCTTTCACAGATGATTAGTTTATTGCTAGAGCTACACACCCTGAATTTTAAAACACTACAAAATCAGGGGGAGACAAAAAGACAGAAACCAGGGATGGTCAAAGATTTTTTGCCTAATGAACTCATAGAAATGGGGGGGGGGGAGGGAAACATTACCTTATTTAAATTCAAAAGAATGTTAATGTTTTTGTATTTATTACATAAGACCTTGTTCTACATTGAACAGAGGCTTAAGAATTCCTGTGTTCTTTTCAAAGTTGCTCAGTAATTATGATAAACTTGCTTTCATCTTGGAGTGAAATAAAAATGGCTTTCCCCTTTACAAACGATTTTAAATCTTTGCGCTTTCAAATGCATTGATCTATTTGGTAACTTCATTATTGGGTATGTCTTCATTTATTGGCCTCTTGTCTTCAGCATTTACCTAGAGGGAGCTCAGACGTCAATGTTAACTGAAATATGAAGTCAGTATAGATGGACATCCAAGATGTTAAATTTTACATCAGAAAATTTTAGAACACTCCTTTAAGCATTTACTGTATTAGACTCAGGGAATCAGACTAAAAGGGCTGCTTGCAAGTGGTTTGGTCCAACCTCTCACTTTCGATGAAGAATCTTAAGTGAGGAAAAGTAAAATGACTTTCCTGAAACCACATGGCAATTCAGCAGCAGATCTGGACTTGAACTTAGGTCACTTCATTCCTGGTCCAGTGCTGTGTCCTACATTAGTCAAATCACATCAGTACTGTTCCTTTGGGGGTTTGTTGATACACCCCACTATGCAATCCTCTGGTTCTTCTGCGAAAACCTCACCTTCTGATAGAACCACCAGCTTCTTGAGGGCATGTGCTCACGGTCTTTAACTTCAAAGGTGCAGCTCAAATTCCTGTTCTCCCATGAAGCTTCAGAGCCTACCAGAGTGTTTTTCTTCCTCTCCTGTCCTCCTCAGCACTAATGACTACCCAGTTTTTTTTTTCTTTTTCCTGCACTATTTTTTGAGAATTTATCAGGTGCCTTGTATGAATGTTTCCTCTGTTCCACCATTGAACTCCCAGTCTCTGGTAGATTCTGCCTTCAGACTGTCTCTTGCTTCCAGCCCCTTTATTCCTTTTCCACTGCCACTCTCCTTGGTCATTCTTTTCTTCACCTCGACTGCTCTATAGTCCCCAGACTGGTTTCCCTGTACTCCATCCCGGGTTTCCTCTGCCCAGTCTAGATTAGTCTTCCTGATAACTCCCACCATGTCACTCTTATACTCAGATTCTTCTGTGCCACCCCTTGGCCAGTCTACTTATCTACAAATATCTCAGCTTTGCATTCAAGGCCCCAGAAATAAAGGCTTGAACTTTATTTGACAGTCCTATCACCCACTCTTCCCCTCATATAACCAATACACTAAACTTGCGCTGTCCAAAAAAGGCAGCCACTAGCCACATATGGCCATTGAGCACTTGAAATATGTCCAGTCCAAATTGAAATGCACTGTAAGTTTAAAATACATTCCACATGTCAAAGACTTGGCAAGAAAAAATAATGTAAATGATCTCATTAACAATTATTATATTGATTACATGTTGAGATGGGTGTGGCTAAACCACACTGACTATTTTTTTCAGCTCTCTCTTAGGCCCACAGTCCTACTCTCTCCCCTTTCTGCATGACTGAGCTTTAGCCTACTTGCGAGGAATGCACCCAAACCAGATGAGTTCCCTATCAACTTTTACCCTTGTCTTCATCTGAAATGAAAACTGGAAGAATGCCTTTTGCTGATGCAGATGGTTAATGGTCATGAGACCCCCAGAGGAAGGAAAAACCCCTGGTTTCCATCCAGTGTGGGTGTGCTTCTCTCTAGCAGTCAGGTCTTATTTTTAGCTCTGGCCCCTTTAAAGCCCCCTATACCCTTTTCCATACCCTGTGGTATGGAGTACAACTGCGAATGTGGAATGTCGCATCAGCCTGATCCCACCTGTGTGTAAGTTGCCCTCAATAAGCTTCATAATTGCACTTCATGGAGTTGCCTGCTTTGTTTTTCGGTCTCAAGTTTGGAGGATGTTATTCAATATTTCTGCCTTCCAACAAAATGATAATATTTTGTACATTTGGATTACATAAAATATTTTATTAAACTTAATTTCACCTTTTAAAACGTTTTAAAATGTGGCTATTAAAAATTAAAATTATACTTGTGACTGACATTATATTTCTACTGGACAGTGCCTCCCTAGACAAATCAGACTACTGTATCTCCTGAAGTTACCTCACATTTTCCTGCCTTCATTCACACTGTCTCTACCATCCGGCACATCCACCCTTCTCTGCCGGTCGGATTCTGTTCTACCCTTGGTTAAAGGTCTGTCTCAGGCGCTATATACTTTGTGGAATGTGTCTTCATCACCAATTGCATGTGCTTTCTCTCTGGAAGCAGCATAGCGGGATAGTGAAGAGTATAGACTCTGGAGCCAGATTGCCTGGGTTCATTTCACATGTATAAAGTGATGATGATACTAACCACTGCAGAAATTTTTTAGATTAAATAAGAAAATGTTTATGTAATATTAATACAGCATCGAGTACAAGATTAGAGCTCAATAAGTACTTTAAATTCACAGCTGCTTACTATGAAGGAGTCAAGCTACCCCAGCTATGCCCAATGACAACTCTACTTCCTTGCTGGGGATGGGGTGGGGTGGATTCAGTACTTTGGAATGGACTCTTCTATTTGTCACACCCTTACGTCTACAAAATGCCTGTGGCTTGTCTCAAACTCTTTATTGTCTGCTGATTATACACGGGACAACTGAGAGAGAGGGTAGATATTCCCCCTTGGTACCTTTCTGTTGGGCTCAAGTATCTCTTATAGACCTTGTCTGAAATGATAAGAAATGATAAGGAAGTGATAAAGAAATTTAAAGAAATGATAAGGAAGTGATAAAGAACAACCTTTCATTAAATATTTCAACTCTAGGGAGCCACTCTACAGAATTCTCATTTGCTCATTGATTTAAAAAAGTTCAGTCAGTTGGAACTCTCCCATTGGAAAGTGCAATTTGCGTGACTCTTCTCCAAGACAGCCTTTCCAGAGCACCCAAGAAGCTTGGGGAGTTAACGAATTATTGATATAATGTAAACCAAGATTTTTCAAGAAGATTCCCTGGATGATGGATTTTCCAAGTCATTTGTGCAACAACTAAATTAAAAATATAAAGCCTCAGAGGAAAATGGTAAACACATCTTAGCACTTACTCAAAACCCATTTAAAGTTTTCTAAAGACACAAAGCAAAGTAACCCAATCTTTACCCCCAAACTAGAATTCTTCTAGCAATAATATAACATGACAAGAATAACTCTGGTAAATAAAACTACATGTTGAATTCTCCCCAGGGAAGGTCTGCATTTTGTGTAATGATTTCTTAAAAATATTTTTTAGAAGCAGAGAATATTATGTTGTCAGGGCAGTGACATTGCAGATATGCTCCAGGAAACTCTTTCATTACAAGCTTCTGTTTGCAGACACATTTTTTTTTTCGTGAGCCTGTAAAAGCTGGTTGCAACTGATGTACTACATACTTTTAATTAATTTGATGGAATGGGTTTGAATTGCCTGAAGTTACTGGCGTGTGTACCTTCACTTTTCACTAAGCCCTCAGCTCTGGTAGACACTGATTTGTGTGGTTGCCTGGTTCAAAAATGCCCCTTCTCTGGAAGCATCTCACTGCTGGTTGCAATAGGGTGGAAGCATCTCATTGACTGTGCTTCTGTCTCAGGAGTAGGGTGTGGAGCCATCAGATTCTCTCTCTCAGGAATTTCAACTTGTAATAGATAGGAGGAATCTTTGGAGCTGATTCATTGTAAAGGTGGAATCTACAGAAAAGTTCTCTGACCTCTTGCTGCTAAAACGCCATATTCTCTCTGGATCTTGCTCACATCCTTCTACCTCTTTATTCTTCTGTTAAGTTAATCTCTTATGATTAAATTTGTCAGAGATGATTTCTGGTGCTTGCAAATGAGAAAAGCCTTAATCAGAGACCCACCCAAGGTTTCCAGGGGGAAGTCATCCACTCTTCCATTGATGATCCGTAACACAGACAGGGCCCGTGCCTGGTGGTCAGTGAGAGAGCAGAAGACTTTGAATAGTGCTTCCCTGGTGGCCTCTCTAAGCTGGTGTCAAAGGCCAGGATGGAGCTTATGGGATAACCGTGTTAGCCCAGTTGCCCCTGTAGAGAGTGAGACTTAAAGAACTACATCTCAAATAATACCTCCACCAAGGTATCTTTGTTACTCTGGCTAGAAGGGATAGCTCCCTTCTCTAAACTCTCACCAGCCTTTGTTTATAACCATCATCTGGCTTTTATCACCTTCTGCATTTCCCTGCAGTCATCTGAGAACTAGTCCTCTCTCTCCTATGGCTGGAGGACTGTAAACTCTTGGCGGGCACGGGTGGTGTCTATGGGTCCTGCACATTGTCCTATACATTTCGGTATGTAGTTCCTGAGTGGTCAACAAGTCTGACCTGAAGGTTTTCTGTGTGTCCAGCCGGAGGTTTAGGGATGGGGAATGGGGAAAGGACCCAGAATAGGCTTGGATGCTCTAGCTGGACAGATAGGACTGACCCAACTGAATGACAGAAAACAGGGTGTAATCAGGTATTAGGTGGCATGTTTGAGAGGCAGCTCAGCCTGGGCTGAAAAAACTAGCATATCAGACTCCAGGCAGTAATGAGCTCTGCTATTTCGGGATTCTAACTCATTCACCTTCCAGGTTGAGAAGACCTAGTGGGTCATTTTCTCTAATTAACACCCCACAGGAACAAAACTATTCCATCAGGCTTCCCCCTTGGATGATAGATATTTACTGTTCAACCTCATATATGGGCTGCGGGTTTTTCAGGTCTTCTCTGCGTCATCAGATTGTTACAATAATACTTTGTAGTTATGGGAAACCTTTATTTCCGAGTATTTTTGGCCCTGCTGTCTCGTTTATCTTCACCACAGTCAGCCCCACTCAGGGGCAAGAATCATCACGCCCCTTTTACAGACAGCACAGAGGTTTTAACACTGTCCTGAGCCCACAGTGCAAATTAGGGAAAGAGGGACCTGGTGCTAGAACTCGCGTCTGCTGGTCTTTGTCTTGTTGATCAATTCAGATAATCTGGGGACTGTGTTGGACCCTGCCCTGTTGTACCAGGGCATCCCCACCCCTGTGGGCTCAGAAATGCTGTCTGCTGATGCTCATGAGGTAGAATTATGAACCTAGGAGTCACCTCATTTTATCAGCGTCAAGGACAAATTTAACAGCAGCAAAGGATAAAGCCTTCATTCTGAAAGTTGAGTTTTACTTGTAAATTGGACTTTTCTGAATTTGGCTCGGGTGGCATTAAAGAGCTGTGGTTCAGGGCCACACAGAGAGCAGCTGTGAGTGGTTTGCTGGCTGGGACGGGGTGGCATCTCCCTGGGAGGCAGAAGCTGAGAGTAAATGAGGACCATGTGGAGAAGCTGCTAGAAGCTGCCCACTGAGTTAGGAAGCCCACCTGACTGGTGGGTGGGATTATTTTAATTGCCTTCTTAAAAAAAGAGCTTGTGCAAAATTTGCTAAAATCTGCATTAAATGTGATTTTTCACACACCAAGGGGAGCTGCCAGAACAGAACACATATGCTCCCGTGGAGCCAGCCCTCTTGGGTCTGGAAGTGAGCAGCAGGGCCTCTCTCCACCACCATGACTCAACTGGCTTTAAAATTCCATGTGTAAGATCAAAATTACACAAGGCCAAGACACCGTCTGGTGCAGCCAACCTGGGAGATTGTATTTTGGAAAGAAAGCTTTTGTGCCTCATTTCAAGACATGAAAAGAAGCCAAACTGAGGAGCTTGGGAAGAAGATAGAGGTGGGTAAAGGAGCAGAACTGGAGCCCTGAATTGATCTGACATACTGCCTTTTTTTTTTTTTTTTTTTTTTTTGCTGTATTGTCTTCATTGCTGCGCGCGGGCCTTCTCTAGTTGCGGCTAGCAGGGGCTACTCTTCATTGCGGTGCACGTGCTTCTCATTGTGGTGGCCTCTCTTGTTGCGGAGCACAGGCTGTAGACGTGCGGGCTTCAGCAGTTGTGGCGCACGGGCCCAGAAGTTGTGGCTCGTGGCCTCTAGAGCACGGGCTCAGTAGTTGTGGTGCATGGGCTTAGCTGCTCTGCGGCATGTGGGATCTTCCCGGACCAGGGCTCGAACCTGTGTCCCCTGCACTGGCAGGTGGATTCTTAACCACTGCACCACCAGGGAAGTCCCTGACATACTGCTTTTGAAATTAAAAAAAAAGAATAATGTAGAAAAAAATCCAAGGAATTATTGCTCTCCGAAGGGAGAGCTGGGTCCAATGACAAAGGGATCCGTGTGTGAAGATTTTTGGCTCTACACTTCCATTGAGATTTTGGGAACTCTGTTGCTTGCTTTCTAGTGTCCTGCTAGGGGACATCATTCACTTTCCCCAAAAGGAGGATTTTTAAACTAATAATATCTGGCCCTTGCAAAGCTTCCCCCAGGGAGTCTGTTTATAGGCACAGCCAGGTTTAAGAATTGTCTTGAAGGTAATAGCTGGGAGAGCTGAGTCAGAACTGAGGTTCAAGATCAACCTCTACCTTGGGTCTTTGTTTTTTTTGTTTGTTTGTTTTTTGCTGTTGTTGGTTATTTTTGGTTTGTTTTTGTGGGAGTAGGGTAGGAAGGTGGGACATGAGCTTTCAGAATTCCAAGGGTTTTTTTTTGTTTTTGTCTTGTCTTGTTCAGCTGCAGGGAAGCTGCAGGTAGGGTCAAGCTGTCCTACTTGTAAGAGTTCGGTAGGCTTCCCTCTATCCTGTGGACTCTTACCTGGTGTCCTGGATGGGAACCCATAGATCTCAATTCAGGCTGCCTTGGTGGTTGTTTTGTTTTGTTTTAATGGACCCTGGGCTGAGGATTGATTTTTCTCTAATAAGTAAGTTAAAACAAATTAACAACAAACAGTAGAACAATCTATGGAATTGTTGGGCTGTACTAATGTAGGTAAGCTTCTGGTCTTGCTTCTCTGGATGGCCCTTTCAAAGGAGAGATTGGGAGGTCTGCAAAATCTGGGACCTGGATGTTGACTCCCTCTGCTACTCATAGCACCTCATCACCTCCCCATTTTCTAGGATGGAGATTTTTAAGTGACATTTAGGTGTGGTACATGCTAGCTAACATACATGCTTCCTTTTTGCATTGGTTCATTGTTCCTATTCAGCTCTCTACTCAGTTTGATCATCATGTAGTTCAATAGACACTTTAATCATACTACCTGTGAAATTTTGGGAATCCCGAGTTGAATAAGACCTCTTCAGGTGCTTCTCACTTTAGCACAATGATTCAAAACCATGGTGGGGTGAGGTGGGGACTCCCCCATCCCTTGCCCCAACACACACGCGCACCAGGGGCGTTTGGCAAATGTCTAAAGACATTTTTGGTTGTCATCATTTGGGGGGGCAGTGCTACTGGCATACAGTGGGAGGCCAGGGATGCTGCTAAACACCGTACAGTGTATGAAACAGCCCCAACAGCAAATGATTATCTGCCCCCAAATGACAACTGTGCTGAGGTTGAGAAACCCTGCTGTTGCAGGGGAGGTACACATGGAATAAATAGTTACATTATGTGGGGTGTATGCGAAAGTAGATGTAAGTACAAGGTATCAAAGCAAGTATGTGTGTGTGGGAGAGAGGGGACATTGGGGAAAGCTTGTTGGGAAGTGACTCCAAATCATGATTTTTACTTAATGCCTTTGTAATCAACTGTCCAAGAATGACTTTGAAAGTTTAATAGTTAAGAACTACATATTAGGAATTTTTCTTTTCTTTTTGCACAACTCTCTGGGTAATTTAATCAAATATTTCTGATGACTTTATATCTTCCCTTACCAAAAAATTTCCCCACAGAACCAGGGAGAGGTATAAAAAGGGAAGGATCCATTCAACCTTATTCTTTGCTTCTCAGTAGGGAAATGTCTAGCCTACTCTCATCTGTGTTTTTCTTCCACCTGGACTCTCCTTCCCTTCTCTCCTTCAAGGTTTAGCCTCATAACCCTTGGTCCACAACACCTTCACTTGGAGATTTCAGTCCATAGTGACTGATCTATTCCCTGAATTCCTTAGAGCCTTGTTGCTTCTCTCTTCCTACCTATACGTCTCTTGGGTGTGGTTATGTTTCCACGTAGATTGTGGGCTCCTCAAGGACAGGGACCATGCCCTCCATTGGTACATCCTTCTACAGCATAGAACACCATTCTGGATCCTGATTTATACTCAAGGTAGGAGAAGGAGAAAGACATTCAGGAAAGATGTCAGAAAATTAACATCTTCTTGTGACACTGGACTGACGGATACAGCACATTTTATCCTTCCAAAGTCTTTGGATTGTGTCTTATAATAAAGTCTAAAAGTTTAATCTCTGTTTAGTAGGCACAGCATGCAAAAAATAAATTGCTATTATTATTATTAGCATTTTCTTACTAACAGATTTTTCAGAAGCTGTTTCCATATCAAGCAGATCAACCTTTCTGTTGTCATAGAGACAAAGATCTTTATATAACCATGGGCAAGGTGAGATTTTTTTTTTTCTCTCTCCCTCCTTCGACTTGTCTGGAACTAATAACAAAAGGAAAAGGACATTTTTAAAATTAATTCTTTTCTTTTACTTTTTTTTTCTCCAATTAAAATGAGTGAATACATGGGAGGCTTTTTTTTTTTTTGTATCACATTTTAGATTTTAAATACCTAAGTTTTTAATAAAATATTATTGGGCTGGAAAGATCTGAACAATTGAACAAAGCCATTTTCAAAACTTGCAAGCAGTGGGCTTATCAATGATAAGCAATTATTATCCATTTTCCTTTTTTTTTTTTTTAACCAAATAGTGGACTTTAGATGGAAGTCTTATAAGGCAGGACTACCAAGGCCTGAAAAGATTAAAACATGAACTAGCATCTACTGAGGGGCCAGTGATGAATTTTAAGGTGCTCTGTGGTACTCGCCTCCTCCAACCCCCAGAATTGAGAAAGTTACCCTTCTCTCTGCAGAATCAGACCCTGTGGATAACAGTGCAAGACCACATCCCTCTTATCCCTTATCTCATAATTTCCGCTTTCTTCTTTTTATGAACTCCCAATAACTTGTTATTCATGGCATTTTCTATCTTGTAATTACTGTTTACCACTTCATTCATTCATTGTCAAGAAAAGAGGATTTAAGCAGAACCCATTCACTTTTTCTTTCCTTTGCCTCAATGTTAAGTTATACCTTCATCCATCTGTCTTCTTCTGCCAGAGCTCAGAAGTATCCTTCTCTTTTAAGATTAACCCTTCCCCTCTGATCTGACACTGATGCCTTCCTCCCACTCCCATGGGCATCTTATACCATCATCCCTTGTGTCTTCAATCTGTCCTTCTCCATGGATTCCTTCCTCTACTCCTTTTTTGAAGACAAAACAAAACAAACAAAACAAAAAATTTTTTCTTAATCTTGTTTATTTTTCCATATCTCAGACTTTGAAGTTTTAATCTGATCACAGCTGCCTTTTGCAATAAATAGGTACTGTCTATGTGTGTGTGTGTGTGTGTGTGTGTGTGTGTGTGTGTGTGTGTCAGGGGTGTTGGAGGGGATGGAGAAGAGAAGTGTATGGCACAAAGAAGTTTAAAACATGCTTCCTGCTTTCCAGAAGATTATATCCTCCATGGAGGAATACCTTGATTCTCTTGAGCTTGTTAAAATACAGATTGCTGTTGGGCTTCCCTGGTGGCGCAGTGGTTGAGAATCTGCCTGCCAATGCAGGGGACACGGGTTCGAACCCTGGTCTGGGAAGATCCCACATGCTGCGGAGCAACTAGGCCCATGAACCACAATTACTGAGCCTGCGCGTCTGGAGCCTGTGCTCCGCAACAAGAGAGGCCGCGATAGAGGCGATAGAGGCCCGCGCACCGCGATGAAGACTGGCCCCCACTTGCTGTAACTAGAGAAAGCCCTTGCACAGAAACGAAGACCCAACACAGCCATAAATAAATAAATAAATAAAATTAAAAAAAAAAAACAGATTGCTGGACTACACCTTCAGAGTTTCTGATGCAGAAACTGGGGCCTGAGTGTATGCATTTCTAACATTTCCCAGGTGATGCTTATGCTGCTGGTATGAGGAACATGGCCTTAAAGAAACTACCCTCCTATTCGTTCTATGCATCTCTCTTGTCATATGGATGTTGAAGTCAACTTATCATGCTGAAAAACTTATCCCCTTTTGGCTTTTATAGGCTCCACCTCCATAGGGTTCTCCCTTGAAGGATGAGGTCATCTCTCAGTTATCTGATCCTTGGGAAGCCTGACTTTGTGCGGGTCAGAGTTTGTGCTGACCTAAGGGGTTTAAATGTCTAGGAGGAGATGCTGCTGGTGTGCATGCCAAGATAATGCATGTGAAGGGAGGGAGTCAAGGATTCTCTAGAATCCCACAGGCATGTTCAGAGCCTGGACAACTGGCTCCTTATGGGGAGCGGGACTAGCCAGCCTCAGCATGCCAGCAGTACTTATATTGTACCTGTTTCCCACTTCCATCCCCAAACCTAGTCAACCCTATAAAATCTTTCTGAGGTGTTCGAGGCTTCTTTAAACTGTGCTGTGGGGCAGTGAGAGAATTTGTTTAGTTTTAGTCTTTTCACTTCAGCCTACTCCAGGGAAAAGGTACTGCTCTCCTGAGGCCAGTGTGGGTGTGGCAGCACGAATTGTTGAGAGAGCTCAGTGAAAAGCTGAATCTGAAAGGAGCTGGGACTTGCCTCACCCATGCCTGCCTCACCCATGCCTGTCTCCTGGTAGAAACCAGGAGGTTTTCTAACTCAGTGCCAATTTGGAGAAGCTGAGAATTTTTTTTCTTTTTTTTTTTTTTTTTAAAGGAAGGGGTAATTTTCTTACAAAAACTAGCAAATATAAAAAGATAGCAGGTGAAGTCCTGTCTTTGCAACTCAACAGCTGTGGGACCTTGGGCAGATTTTTTCCAACTCTTTGGATCTCAGGTTCTTATAACCTGTATGATAAGTACCAGGTGAGTGAGAAAGGCACAGTGTTAGTGGCACAATCATCCATTAGAGCAAGATGGGAGGCTTGTCAGGGAAGGACAAGGGCTGGGACTTGGAAGGCAGCTTCTATGGATTTATTTATTGATTGAAACAAATTCTATTAGCATGGTCCTCACCTTCAGGGAATTGAGCTGACAAGATAATTAATGCAAACCAATTAATATAAACCCCTCAACCTTTAAACCTTATCTCTCAACCACAAATATTCCCCAAAGGCCACTAACTCTCCCAGAGGAGAATCTCAGCCCTGCAGGAGGGTGGAGGAACTCCCTCCATGAAGCAGGCTCCTGACAGACTGCTGGGAGCCCAAGGAAATGGGGCGGGGGGATCTCTTTCCTCCCCCAGCATGGAATTCCGTCACCTCTAACGGTTAGAACATAACCATACACCTCTACCAGTCTGGTGCCTTTTGGATACTTTTATAGTCTTCTTCTTTTTTTTCTTTCCTTTTCTCTTTTTAACAACTTTATCAAGATGTAATTTATATACCGTAAAAGTCACCCATTTCAATTGTACATTGCGATGGTTTTTAGTATGTTCATGGAGTTGTGCAACCATCACCACCATCTAATTTTAGATAATTTTCATCACCACAAAAAGCAACAGCCATGAGCAGTCACTGGGCCTTCACTGCAACCTGATGGCTACTAATCTCCTTTCTGTCGATCTGGACATTTCATATACATGGAACCATGTAATATGCGGTACCTTTTTCCGAAAAAGTGTCTGGTGACACTCTGATACACTAGTACCGAAGGCCGCCCTCTCCTCTTCACCCCATCACTACAGCAGCCCGCTTCCTCCACCTGCCTGCCAGTGTCTACAGCTCCCTAAGGGGTGGTGGCGTGCCAGAGCTGGAACTCAAGGCCTCACATCGATTCGGCAACCAGACTGAAATGCAAGTACATCTGATCAGACAACCAGGCTGAAATGCAAGTACATCTGGGGCTGGGGTGGAGCAATGGCTTGTATGCTCACTAAGGTGTGTAGGTGAGCACCGGTTGGGGGATGCGCCAGCCAGCAGTCCCCACTGAGTGACCAGGTCACCCCTGGACCCTGGGCCCGAGCACCGCATTCCTAGCGGAACATAGGGTACCAGAGCGCACAGTAACCGTCGCCATCCTGGCTGGCCCAAGGCTCAAAGAACACGCAAGACTTCTCCGGGCAGAGACAGACTGAGGAGCATGACACCCCGTCCGCTTCCAGCAGCTGCAGGGAGCGAGGCCACCCCGTGTGGCTTCCGGGCAGTTCCACGCCCCTGGCCGTGGCCCCAGCCAGGGTGAAAGCGCGGGCCTGGGGCCATCTGGGGCTGGAGGGTGCGCGGGACCCCGACCCCAGGTGTGACGGGGCGTGGCAAAGACGCCAAGCTTGGGCTTATCACCCTGGGAGGTGGTGCAGTTCGGCAGGGCGAAGCGTCTTTCTCCTAGCATCCAGGTGAAGGGGACCAAAGAGCAGGGAGGCGAGGCGGCCGGAGCGAGCGAGGGTGCCGGGGCGGGGGCGCCGCGTACTCACAGTCGGCTGAGGCCGGCCCGCGGGCCGGGGCAGCGCAGGGCGCCGTTGGGCGGGCAGCTGCAGGGCTCGGGGCAGGGCTCCCCGCGCAGCGCCCGGGGCAGCAGCGGCGGCAGCAGCAGCAGCAGCAGCGGCCGGAGCGCGGGGGACCGCCGCCCCATGGCCGGGAGCCTGAGCGCGGGCTCCTGCGGCTGGGCCAGTGCCCTGGGACAGCCCGGGAGCGCGGCCCGCGCCCCTCTCCCCGCCCACTGGCCTGCCCTCCGGCTCCTCCCGCGCCGGCCCGCCCCTGCCCCCCGCCCCCCTCATCCCCGACGGCGCCCCCGCTGCTGAGTCTCCGCTCTGCCTCGACCCAGGACAGTGGCCTGAGGGACCCCATCACCTCCTTTCTGCTGCGTTCCCCAGCCTGGCCTCTGCATCTCCAAATGGCCCTAGTTACAGGAGGTAGCGTGTGGAAGTGGTGAATGCTTTGGATACGGGAAGAGGTGGGGAGTTCTGAATTCTCGTCCCGGCTCTGCTGTAACTATGAGTGTGAAGTTGAGCGAGTCGTGTTCCTTTCCCGAATCTCTCTTATTTCATCTGTGAGAGGGACGGACTGATGATATTCGATACCAGCCCTGTCCGCTTCAGAAGGGGTGAAAGTGCCCAGCTCAGACGCTCCTCCTTCTCTCTTTCATTCTCAGCCCCCAAATCCTTTCCCGTTCTCTCCCAGCAACTCCTTTACGCTATGGGTAATCTCTGTGCTCCCAACATCCCCAGTAGTTTTTCTCTTGGTAGTAACCACTCTCCTCCTAACAGTAGTGATTTGAGCGTGCTCTCTACCTTCACTGTAGACTGTGAGGTCCTAGAAAGCAAAGTCCAGTTCAGATTTATTTTTATATTTCTGGCTTCTACATGGTAAGTCCTCAATAAAGATGTGTTGAATGAATGAAACTGCTATAATAATGTACAGCGGCCGCTGCAATGGGAGGCCCAGTGTAGGCTGGACCCTGTGACAGGTTCTCTCCCTCACATCATGTCTAAGTTTCACCATAAACTAGAAGGGTGTTTGCAACGAGAAAAATGATGTCCTGAGAGGTTACGTGACTTCTGCGAAATCACAGAGCTCTTAAGTCACTAGTGGAAACTTGTTTGAACTCATGTCTCTCACCCACTTTGTCTTACCTATGAAAAAAATTAATGTATGATTTGCATACCAAGGACTTGAAAAGGAGACAAATTTTATGGTTAACCACGGGGATGCAAAATTTCCCCTATTTAATTTCATCATTAAAACACTTTTCCTTTCCTCCTTCCAAGAACTCTGTTTGGATTCTGGAAAGAGGTGGGCTTTGAGAGCTGGGAAGGTGTCTAAGACTCTACAGACAGGAAGTAAAAGAACAGAGTTCCTTCTTTCTGTTTCGAAGCTAACTCTCAAGGTCAGACCATCTAAGTCACCAGTCCGTAGCCTCTTGTGAGTCTCTTGCCTGAGGAAGGTAGATTTTTTTTTTTTTAATTAAGAAAAAAAAAAAAGTTTGGCTTTGGCCACATTGTGCTAGATGGCATAAAAAAACAACAACAAAGCTTTTGTCTATAATATTGTCTTTCTCCTCTGGATCCCTCTCTTCTACTGTTTACCTGATCTCCTCACCCTTTCATACTGCTGTATATGCTATTCACTCACCTGGAATGATTTTCTCTTCCTTTCCCATATTCCATTAAGTAAACTCCTGGTTGTCCTTCAAAACTCAGCCCAAAGTCACTTCCACTGTAATGCCTTCTGGGACCCAACCTAGCTGAGTAACTGTGCCCATAGCACTTGATTTTATGGCCTGTAATATAACACTCTGTGATTATTGCTTTAGTTTTGCTTCCCCCTGACTATTCATCTTAGTATTGCTAGGAAATGTTTCTAGCTCCTAGTAGGTGCTCAGTATATATCTGTTGAATAACAAGATGAATAAATGAAACCCAAGCACAGATCTATATATAGATGCTTGGTAAATCATCTGAGATGAGCTTAACAGACTTGCTTGATTAATTCTCAACCACTATGGATCTATCTGGATAAGTATCAAGTAATTACTCATGACTACTTTGAGGTCACATTTTCTTTCCCCTTTTAATTTGTCAGATTTTGGTAAGGGAGTTGGGATAGCACTGGCTTTTCAAATGTTTCCACCATGTAGCATGAAGTGCAGGAGGGAAGGAATGAATAACTCAAGGTGGCCGAGTGGCATTTATTCCAAGTCTTATGTTTTATGTGGCTTTTTTCTTTTTACTTCATAGCATTTCTGTTATATAAAATGAACCATTGTTCTCACTCATCCCTGAAGAACCATTTGATTCTGTGCTTGGATATCCTTGGGGGCTACTTACACTCCAGTAGGAGAAGTTTTGGGCAGTCAGGATATCTTTTTTTTTTTTTTAAATATTGTTTAATTGTTTTAGATAAACAATTCCTGAGGTAAGGAAGTCTTTTTTTTTTTTGGCTGTGTTGTGGCGCACGGGCTTAGTTGCTCCGCGGCATGTGGGATATTCCCAGACCAGGGCTCGAACCCTTGTCCCCTGCATTGGCAGGCGGATTCTTAACCACTGTGCCACCAGGGAAGCCCGGCAGTCAGGATATCTTGACCATCATCAGTAGTGTGACTTGGTCTTCAGTTTCCTCATCTGTAGGAGGAGGGGTTGGAGTACACAATCCCTAAGGCTCTTCTAGCTCTAAAATACAAGGACTTTGTGGCCAGCACTTATTGTATTGGAAGTAGAAGGAGTTGGATTGTGTACATTGACTTCTTACTGCTTGTCTTGGATTGGAAATCAAATCCTGTTTCTGAAGAGGTAAAGTTGTTTATTTGGAAGAAAACTCACAACTGTAATGAGTTTTCATAAAATTTTTCTATCTATGATTAATTTCAGTTGGATCTTAATCATCACGTCAGTTCTTGCAATGTACCTATTATAACAAAATCACATGGAATTGTTTGCTGTAATCACAAAAGTTTGTTACAATGGGATTTACCTATCCTACTCATTAATATGTGACCTATTTAGAGTGAATATTTTTAAGTCTGAAGGACTTCTGAGTCATGTAACTATGCTCATAGTTACTTTTGTCACAGAACTGCAAAAGAGCATGACCCACAAGGATTGCTAATTATATTTTGCTGACAAACTAAAGTTCATGGAATTCATAAGAAGTTTATTCTACCTCAGAGATATAAAAATATCTGACACCACAACTCAGAAATCCTAATAAAGCTCTCCAGAATTCTAGAACAGAGCTTCTCATATTGTAGGGTACAGAAGTATCATTTAGGAAGCTTTAAAAACAAAGATTCCTGGGACACTCTCTCTAAAGAGATTCTGAATTAATTGGTATGGAGTGGGGTCCAGGAGTCTGCATTTTAACAAGCGCCCCATGGAATTTTGATGCACGGGGTTGCCAGAGCACAACTGGCAAAACACTAAAATGGAAATTCTAGAATTAATTTTGCCTTGGGAAGACAGAGTTCAAGAATCTTTACGAAGGACTCTGAGTGAAGCCTAAGAATTGTGATGCACTGTCAAAGAAACCTGGTGTATACAAGCACATGCATACAAATAGCATTGTGTGTGTGTGTGTGTGAGTATGTGTACAAAATTGCTCAATTGGTTGTAATGCTGAAGCTTTTCCTTTTAAGTAGCAATCAGTTTACTTATTTTAAGTTTTTTCTTTTTTGGCGGGAGTGAGCAATTTTACAAGATCATGGATCCTATTTTTCTTCATGTCTTACTAGATCAAAACTCAACAGCACTTGACGTCATACTAAGACATTGGAGTTGGAAGACGTCAGCAAAGTAATAAAAAAAAAACCTTCAAGTACAATAGGCAAGATTCTGTGATTCTGAACACATACCCTATTAGCACCATAACTGATACATCTTCCTCTTAAAAGCAGTGGTTTTACCTTTTCCTCAGAAGAAAGGTGAATGTAAGTGCAGAGGAAGAAAAAATGTGTAAGAAAAGAAAAAAAAAATAGAGTTGTGCCTGTCAGTTGTCCACTTTTGCCACTTGGAACAAAAAACAAAACAAAGAAAATAAAAAAAGATGATCCCTGAAAGTTACATTCTGATATTTCATGCAACCTCTCTGTTGCTTGCTTGGAAATTTCATCCATGGTGTGGAAACAGAGATGTGGTCAGCTGTGTGCCACCTCCAACGTGGCCCTGGGGTTCCCGTGGGCCTTGAGAGGAACTCAACGCTACAGGCTGATGGGCACCTGGGCCCTGGTCCTAGGAGTGGGTCTGGAAATGGAGGGTGAAGGCTGGTCTGGGGCATGAGATTCCTTCTGCAACGCTGACAGAGAGAGAGAGCTAGAGAAGGGGGCTTGCCTTTTTGGTTATGTTGCCGGAAGGCTGTGAATGAATTGGGGGCTGCTGTCCTCCTTGTCTCCTGGAAAAAGCCTGTCTGTTCTGGCAGTGACTAAAGCTACTGAGAGAAAAACAGAGATGAGAGACACATGGGGAGACAGACCAGAGGCCAGCACCTCCCTTGGACTTGCCAATGTAATGAGCCAATACATCACCTCTTTTGCTTAAAAGCAAATTGAAATTGAATCTCACTCATTTGCAACCAGAATTCCTAATCTCCACTATCAGCCTTGCCGTGACCTTTATTCTGTCTACTTCCTTCACCCCTTCTCAGCTGGGAAAGAAATAGGACTTTTCTATTCTTATATCTGTCATAGGACTCATCACAAACACAGTGAATTTTTCCCCTTTGCATTGGCAGCGTTTATCACAGTGCTTCTGGGAATAAAGGAGTGGAGTGAGTGAATGAACAAATGAATGAATGATAAATGAGTGAACAAAGAGGTAGTGACATAGAACCATATTATTCTTTCTAGAGAAGCTGCATTTTGCTAAAGAAGTCACAAAACATTCTTTGCATTTGAGGCAAGGCCTCCTAGCAAACTGTGACCTTGGTTTAGAAATAAAATCTCAAGCTAAAATGTTAGCTAGAGCCAATACAAGGAAAGAGAGAAAACTTTCTGAAATGGTGAAATAAATCCACAAGGAAACAGGATTTGATTTTTTTTAAAACATCTTTATTGGAGTATAATTGCTTTACAGTGGTGCGTTAGTTTCTGCTTTATAACAAAATGAATCAGCTATGCATATACATATATCCCCATATCTCCTCCCTCTTGCAGGATTTTATTTTTTAAAAGCAGGTATAGCATTAATCAAAGTGTGCACCACAGGATACTGGTTGCCTGCCATGCTCATTGGCAATATTTAGGGAAAATGTGTCAAAGTTCAAGAAATTTGGGAAAAATTGGGTTAAAAAAGTTAAATAAGGTTCTTTACTAGACGATTTCTCAGAACTTTTAACATGCATTCTGAATCTCCGAGAGGGCCATAGCATATGGTCCTGTGACTTTGGGACATGTTTTGAGAATACGGATTTGGGAAAACAGGTTGAGAAAACTGAGTTATTCACAAATGTTCAGGCACTTGATTTTTATGGCAAAGAACCCTTTCACTGAACTAGAAGCCAGAGCTGACCTTAGCATGGATATAGCCCACTAATGTGTGGCTTTGGTGGTGAAAGGCAAGGTTGCCTGGATTCCTCTTCTCCCACCATCCTCTGAGTATTTTTAGATACTCAAGCTCTAGAAATCCCAATGTTATCAATATGTTATTTTAGGTTAAGCATTGCTTTCCCACGTTCCTTTTTAAAAATGAAAATACAGCACAGGGTGAGAGCACATTGATTTGATTGTATCTTCACCTGAATTATTAATTTTTAGAATACTTTTTGAAGTCCATGCGTACGTCGAGTTTAGGAGATAGATGCACTTTGCCAGCACAGAGGGAAGAGTTCGCAGAAAACTTCCTCCCGTGAGAGCTGTGTTAGGACCCCGGTCTGTGATCTGCTTTCAGATGCATTTAAAACACAGAGATCAGGGCCTGGAGAGTGAAGAAAACCTGTGTTTTCCTCCTGGCTGCTTTGTGTGGAGGCAGCGGCCTTCTCCCCTCACCCTTCTGTTTTCATCCTGTCCTGGGCGGGCATGGTGACAGGCTGTCAGGCCTGCTGAGAGAGCCACTTGCTGGGGTGCGGCTCTATTAGAGATGCACGGAGAGCCGTACCATCTGTCTGCCTGCTGTTGATCATATCTGTCACATTGAGTTATGCTTTCCGGACATGATGTGGCATGCAGACAAACAGAAAGGCCAGTCATTACCCTAGGGTCTGCAAGGCCTTTATCAAAAGGCGAATCTCCTTCAAAGATTAGTTTGGAAATAGCCGTCAGTACTGAACGGTGCACGTGGGGCCCACGGACTGGACGAATGGTGGTCCTGTTTTCATCACAAGGGAGTGTAGCGGGGGCTGATTTGCAGCAGTGCTGAGGGGGCCTGCGAGAGAGGGGCCATGCTGGAAGGTGAGGAGTGCTATTAGGATGCGTGGAGTTTGAGGTGACATCAGGCTGGAGAGACCCAGGAGGTGGCAGAACCTCACTGGTGCAGAGCAAGGGAAACAGTGAAATGGGAGAGACAAATTTGGGGATCCTACATCAGCGGTTGTCAAATTCTTAGAATCACTTCTGGGAAGTTGCTTAAGAGGCAGATTCAGGGAGATTCTGCTTCTGTACATTTGGCGTCAGGATAGGAAATGTGCGTTTTAAAAGTATCTCAAGTGACTTTTTTTGGAGAAAGGACCCCATTCTACCCTCTGAGTGTTTCTCAGAGTGATTAATGAAACCCCGGGAGAGATTGCTGGAAGAGAAAAGCCGTGGGCTCAGGACGGCATGGCAGGATACCTACCAGGAAGGAGGAGGAATCAAAGGAGCTATCAGAGCTGGCTGTGCAGCAGAGAATAGACCATCCATGCAGGAAACGAGACAAATGATAGACAAACACAAAGGAAATTTTTTTCTTCCTTGAATTTAAAGATACAAAAATTAAAGAAAATCCTGTGTATGACTTTACTTCTACTAACTAGCCAAGAGAAAGGTCAGTTAAAGGAAACACCAAACGGTAGAGAAATAACTGTAAAACAAATACACTCATGTGTTTAAAATGGTTTAAGCCTTTTGGAAAGCAATATGGTAATTCCCATCTAGATCTAGGCATATGTGTGTGCTCCTCAATCCAGTGATCCTAGAACTGAGGACTTTCCAAAGAAAATAATTGAACAGACTAAAAATGCCATGAGAATGAAGACGTTCATTATGGTCGATTCCACATGACACATTTGAAATAACCTGAATATTCAGCAATATTACAGTGATTTAAAGAAATTGTGATTCATTTAATCAATGTAGTATGCAGTAACTTAAAACAATTTGAGAGACATAGGAAAGTTGAATGTGTTAAAAAAGTCAGAATACAGGGCTTCCCTGGTGGCGCAGTGGTTGAGAATCTGCCTGCTAATGCAGGGGACACGGGTTCGAGCCCTGGTCTGGGAAGATCCCACATGCCGCAGAGCAACTAAGCCCGTGAGCCAGAACTACTGAGCCTGCGCGTCTGGAGCCTGTGCTCCGCAACAAGAGAGGCCGCGATAGTGAGAGGTCCGCGCACCGCGATGAAGAGTGGCCCCCGCTTGCCGCAACTAGAGAAAGCCCTCACACAGAAACGAAGACCCAACACAGCCAAAAATAAATAAATAAATTAAAAATAAAATAAAATAAATGTTCAAGTACAATTGGTGTCTAAAAAAAAAAAAATTCCCCCACCCTTGGTATCTAATCAAGTTCCTTTCTAAAAAAAAAATAAAAATAAAAAAGTCAGAATACAAAGTAATATTTACACTGTAAATCCAATAAGGTAAATATGTTCCTTTGAGGAGAAAAACAACAGAGTTATTTTCTGTCCTAATCCTACACCTCCAAGTCAGCTCAATACATCATGTACTGTATACCTGGTAATCCATAAACCAAAACACAGATACCAGTTGGTGTTATATGTTTCTCACATGGCCAAGATAGCTCTGCAAACACCCTACCCCTCCCCTCTCGCTAGCTTCATTATTGGTTTGGTTTCCAACTCTTCCTTCCAACTCTTGCCTCTTTATCAAGCTTAGGATGCCATGTCTGACCCTCCTCACTTTATATTAGCATCTGGCTTCCTCCACTCCTGGCTTTCATCTTCCCCTCAGACCCCCGCTGTGACTGGCTGTCCCAGTGTCAGACCACCTCAGGTACTAACACCCATCTCAACAGTCCTTTAATGTGTTTAAGTTTTTACTTTACAAAAATTACATCAAAGTAATGTTCTTGCTAAAACTATCCAAATGGCTTTAAACAGCTAATATGGAAATATATAATACTTTCTCATATTCCTCCCCCATCCACAGCCCTGGCATTTGCTTCCTTTCTAAATAACTGCTGTGTATTTTATTTTATTTATTTTTGCTGTGCGATTTAATCGTCTGTTGCGTAACAAATTACCACAAACTAAGCAGCCTAAAACGACACATATTTGTTATTGCACAGTTGCTGTGGGTCAGGAGTTTGGGCACGGCTTAGTTTGTAGAGAGTGGGCAGGGTCCGGGAGAGGAGATGCTGGCCTAATTTCTCTGGATACAGACTCTCAGTGGATAGAGCTGTTTTTAGCCCCACATTTTACCCCCTTCACCTTCTGCAATAAGCTGCGTCTCCAAGTCCTGAGTCTTTCTGGATCTGCTGGTGGAATTGGCTCAGTGCTTATCAGCTTTCCGTTCCACTGAGTTTGGGGTCACACTGCTTACATTAGCTCTTCCATCTGCTTGTTATCTTCCAAATATTTGTTGAAATCTTTCACCTGCAGTTATGCATTGGTCTGGGTCCTCCAAGAGGCAGATTTCAAGGTAATATTAAATGTGCAAATATTTTATTAGAGAATGGCCTTTGTGAGAGAATATGGGGGGGGGGGAGCCTGAAAAGGCTGAGAGAGCATGAGACTGAGACGAGAATGAAGGAGAGGAGGGAAGAAGGCTGGGTAGAGCATCCCAGACCACAGTGCAGTGTAAGGCTGTTCAGCAAGGCTGGTAGGAGTCCTCGAGCCAAAGTTGGCTGTTGGAAGAGTCTTGAGTCTCCTGGGAATGGGCTTGCCTTAGTTCCCTGCCATGCTCAGTCACTGGTAGGGAGCAATCTCGGGGAAGCATGTCTTGGGCCCAGACTCAGCCATGGATTATAGGTGAGTTTCAGAGCGCAGCAGCAGGGGGCCCTTAGTCAATTACACTCCAGTAGATGGAGGCCTGAGGAGTCTCATGGCTGCCACAAATTATTTCTTCTCTCATTCCCTTTATCCTTTGGATGATTCCTTTTTGGGGGGGAGTAGGGTGGCTGTGTTTAAAAAAAAATCCTTACTATATTTTAGTGGCATCTAAGGAAGGAAAGGAAATAGATGGTATAGTTCTATGTTCATTTTATCAATCAGTTGAACTAATTTTCTCTAAAACTTATTTAATATATTTGTACTTTAAAAAAAAGTTTAAAAGAAGGAGGAAAAGGTGGTCAGAAGTGTCATAGGCAGAAAGCTGGAGGAGGATGGAGACAGAGAAAAGGCTGTGTGACGTGTGCTAACTAGGAAGTCACTGGTGGGTGAACTTACGGCTGGTTCCACAGCTGGGGGGGGGGGGATGAAAGTCAGCTTGAAAGAGACTGAGGAGTGAGTAGTTGTAGACAAGTCTGTCAAGAAGTCTGGTGGTGAAGGGAAGGAGAAGAAGAGAGAGTTAACCTAGGGGTGAGCTGGGTAGAGGAAAGGGAGCTCCTAACAGGTTCATTAGTAGATATAAAGAGCCAGAATGCGGGGGAGAGATAGAGGATGCAAATAAGAAAGGACATTATGAACAGGGTCTAAGAGGAGGCAGGGGAGGGGATGGGATCAAGAATGCACGTGGAGGGCTAGTTCAGAAAGCAGGAGGGATACTTCTCCCAGAGAGATAGGAGCAAAGGAGGGAGGGAGGTGCAGACATAAAGAAATGTTTCAGTGGTATATCAGTTAGGATTGCTTTTAGTTGCAAGAAGCAGAAACTTGACTACTGTGGTTATGTAAGTAAGGATTTATGTGATAGGCAGTTCAGAGCAAGTATGGCAGCAATAAGATGCTGCCAAGGACACAAGATCCTTCCATCTTTCTGCTCCATCTTGCTCTGTGAATGAATGAATGAATGAATGAGCAAAATATTGGGAGATAACTATAATATTCCCATTAAGACTTTTCTCATTTAATGTTTAACCCATTAATTGAATCATGGAAAACGTTTTCCAAGGAATAAATATTACTTATACAGATCCCTAAGAAAAAAACACTTTTCTCTTTCAGTGAAAACAGTGTGAATGATCAAACTGTGATTTGTTTAGATAATCTGATATGTTAACAAACTGAATATCACATTACTTTTAAAAAAGTAAAAAAGTAAATATGTAAATGAGGTAGGGACATGAAAAAAATCTAGATTCTGTGATGTTAAGTATTGAAAATAAAACCTTAAAATAATATGGGTACATTGATAGCAATTATGAAAAATTGTATCTGTACAATATTAAAGCAAGGAGAGACCATTATATCTTGACACTAGTTTAGGTTTTATGGTAAAGAGGGCTGGGATTTTTCTTTTCTCTTTTTTTCCCCCCCAGTTTTGTTGGCATACATCATTGTATAAAGTTAAGGTGTACAGCTAAGTGGTTTGACTTACATACATAATGAAATGATGACCACAGTAAGTTTGGTTAGCATCTATTGTCTCATATAGATACAATAAAAAGAAAAAGCAAAAAAAAAAGAGAGAAAAAAATTTTTATTACGATGAGAGCTCTTAGGATTTGCTCTCTTACCCACTTTCCTGTATGTCATGCAGCAGTGTTAGCTATAGTCATCAGGTTGTACATTACATCCTTAGTACTTATTTATCTCATAACTGGAAGTTTGTACCTTTTGACCACCTTCCTCCAATCTGCCCTCCACCACCCCCGCTGCCCCTCTGGTAACCATAAATCTGATCTCTTTTTCTGAGTTTTTTTTTTTTTTTTTTAAGATTTCACATATAAATGAGATCATACAGTATTTGTCTTTCTCTGTCTGACTTATTTCACTTAGTATAATGCCCTCAAGTTTCATCCATGTTATGGAAATGGCAGGATTTCCTTGTTTTCCTATGGCTGAATAATTTTCTATTTTATACATACATATAATAAATATAAATATATAAATGTGATTATATATGACATTTTCTTTATCCATTCATCCATCAATGGACACTTAGGTTACTTCCATGTCTTGGCTATTGTAAATAATGCCACTGTGAACATGGGGGTGCAGATATCTTTTTAGGTTAGTGTTTTCATTTCATTTGGCTATACTCCCAGAAGTGGAATTGCTGGGTCATATGGTAGTTCTATTTTTAATTTTTTGAGACTCCTCCGTACTCTTTTCCACAGTGGCTGTACCAGTTTACAATCCCACCAAGAGTGCACAAGATTTCTCTTTTCTCTACATGTTTGCCAGCATTAGTTATCTCTTGTCTTTTTGATGATGCCAATTCCAACAGGCATGAGGTGATACCTCATTATGGTTTTGATTTGCATTTCCTTAATGAGGTGATGTTAAGTATCTTTTTGTATACCAGTGGCCATTTGTATATCTTCTTTGGAAAAATATCTGTTTAAGTTGTTTGCCCATTTTAAATTGTGTTATTTGTTTTTTGCTGTTGAGCTGTATGAGTTCTTCATATATTTTGAATATTAACCCCATATGAGATATATGGTTTACAAATATATTTTTCCCCATTCTGTAAGTTGTCTTTTCCCTTTGTTGATTGTTTCTTTTGCTGTGTGGAGTTTTCTTTTTTGATGATTCTGTTTATATTTCACTATTAAGTTGGTAATTTATAATTAAAAAGTTAAAGAGCCCATATGGAACATTCCTTGAGATCCCCTAGAAGAAAGGCACTCCAAAAATACAAACATGGTCATCAAATTATTATCACATCATAAATGCACATGCAAGGATGGTCATTAAACTCTGGTAACTAGCTAGGTTCCAATTGGAATGTTGGTGTGATTGAGTCTCTGTGGATCTTCTTGCAATGGTCAGCCTGCAGTGAGGTTTCTTGGGGCTGGGGGAGGGTGGACCAGGTGGTGTCACCTATGTGATGTCTGAAGGCCTCTTCCCCAAATATTTCTCTACCTCCCATACAGGTCTGCAATTCTTTTTTTTGGTGGCAGCGTGTGTGTGTGTGTGTGTGTGTATGTGTGTGTGTGTGTGTGTGTGTGGAAGTGTTTTCCATTGTTGCAGTAGAGGCATTGAGACCTTTACAGTACACGTAAATGATTATGCTTTTCTAAAGGAAGTGCTTCAATATCTGTGAAGGGAAAAGTATGTGAAAGGAGAGACTGGGTTCTCTGAAATCTAGCCCATTCCTAAATGTGCTGAGGATGAATCTAGATCCCAGTTCAAATGACTTTTGGTCTCTCACGCCTAAGTTCTCTCCCCTCCTCTAACTACTTCCACAGAACCACAGGGCTGGAAGCAGCTGGGCATAGCCCTCTAATTTATCCTCCTGCTCTGTATCAGCAACTTGAAATCATTCCAGTGAAGTAAGTTTCTCTATTTTTAAACACCAGAATAGGATGTTCAACATCCCTCAATCATACATTCTTTGTCTGGCAAGACTCACCCCATAAATTCTTCCTTAAGCTAAACTTCCTAAACTGAACTCCTCACCTGCAATTTTACAGCCTGTTTCTTGTTGGACTGCCATCAGAGATTAAGAACCCTTAATCATAGCCCTTCAGAATTCTTACCTGGAAGCTCTAATTGGGTGAGGGGTTATCTAACCCTCCTTTACTAAGGCTGTGCTCAGAGACCTAGGAACTCAGAGGCTGATGGATACTCTTTCTAGGTCTTAGTTTCTGCCTCTGAAAAACAAGGAGAGCAATATTCGCCCTTTTCCTCCTTGCATGGACCTTGTAAGGACCCAGTAAGATGAATAAAAGTACTCTGGGAAACATTAACAAATTCAGGGTATTATTTAAATACTTCTCACTTTCCCCTTGAGTCTTACTTTGCCACAGTTTAAGCCTTCTCTGTTCCTATAGCACTGGCTTTGGCATTTCATGGCATTTCTGTCAGGAGGCTCACAGCCCTTCAGCCACCGTCCTGCTCCTGCCACTAGCTTGCAGCTCTGTTCAATCCGCAGCACTGATTGTTAGGTCTGGATAGATTCCCTGGTCCACACAGACTCAGGTTAGTCTCTTCCTTTACTTCCTTTGTAACCTGCTAAATCCCTATAGACATGTGGTTCTCAGTTGCGGGTGATTCTCTTCCCTTCCCCCCTTCCCACGAGGAGACATTTGGCAATGTCTGGAGTCATTTTTGGTTATCATTATTGGTGGGGTGGTTAATGATGCTGGTCACCAATTCCAATGTGTGTGTTGTTTTCTCCCACATCAATCTGTTCTCTGACACCAGCTGAGTGTCCTACCATTCAACTCAATTCTGACGCTATCTACCCAGAGGTGGTATCAGATTCCAAAGGTTAAGGGCTCAGTCCCACAAGACTCCCCTCCACTTCAGATGAGAATTTCAGGCCTAGGTTGTTACTCATGCTTCTGACCCACTGGCTATAAATCAGAGGTTCCCACAACCCCTTCTGTGGGTTTAATTTGCTAGAGTGGCTCACAGAACTCAGGAAACCTGTATAATCACTAGATTACCAGTTTATTACAAAGGATATTGAAGGATATGAATCAACAGTCAGATGAAGAGATACGTAGGGTGAGGTCCCGAACAAAGGAGCTTCTGTTCTCATGGAGTTTAGGGCCTGGCAAGGTGGTGGGTGGAAGTGTTTGGGGTCTCCAACCCGGAAGCTCTCCAAACCCATCCTTTGGGTTTTTATGGAGGCTTCATTACATAAGCGTGATTGGTTAAATCATTGGCCCTTGGTGATTGATTCAACCTCCAGCTTCTCTTCTCTCCCCAGAGGCGAGGGTGGGGACTGAAAGTTCCAACCCTCCAATCACATGGTTGGATCCCCTGGCAACCAGCCCCCATCCTTAGGTTACCTAGGTGCTTTCCAAAGGTCACTTTATTAACCTAGCAATAGATACTTTGGCCACTCTCATCGCTTAGGAAATTCTAAGTGTTTTAGGAGCTGTGAGACAGGAAGAGTGGATGAAGACCAAATACATATTTCTTATTATAAATCACAATATCACACGGTGCTACTGATATGTAGCGGACAGAGGCCAGGGATGCCGCCGAACATCCTACAATGCACAGGACAGCCCTTCCAACAAAGAATTAGCTGGCCCAAATGTCATTAATGCTGAGACTGAGAAATGATGCTATAGATTATGCTCCATGAATGACATATTCTTTTATTTTAAAAAGCCTTGTCAAGGTATAATTGATACACAATAACATGTACATATTTAAAGTGTACAATCTGATGAGTTTTGACATCACCACATGCAAAACCCTCACAACAGAATGAACATATTCATCAGCCCTGAAAGTTTCCCCTGTCCTTTTGTAATTCAGCCCTCCTCTTGTCACCCATCCCACCACCCCCTTCCTCAGTCAACCACTAATTTACTTTCCATTACTGCAGATTAGTTTACATATTCTAGAATTTTGTATGTATGGAATCATACAGCTTATACTCTTTTTTGTCTGGTTTCTTTCATTCAGCATGATTATTTTCAGATTTATCCATGTTCTTGCTGAACTACTTATTCCTGAAAAAGAGAGATAAGCTCATGGTTGAAAACAAAGGGGTGTGACCTCTAGGCCCTTGGGTCACTATTAGATACTTCTTTGATGATTTTACTTCCTAAATGGGATACACCACTTAGCTGTTCTATACTTTATTGGTTTTGTTCTGCTTGCACAGCCACTTTCCTCATCATGGTCCTCAATATGTGACCAGTGAACTACCCCCTGTTTCTGGTCTCTGGTCTAGTCTCTGTTTCCTTTAATTCATGGAACCCTATTCTTTCTTTTTCCCCTCAAGAAAATCTTAAAGAGCTAATTTATAGGATACCAATTTGAGAAATGCTGCCCTGACATTGCTTTTTTTTTTAAAAAAAATCTACATTTCAGGCTTTATGCCCATGCAGTGCACACACAGAGAAATAGATCTTGAGATGCCATCTCTGTGTGGCACTGCTTACCCAGTTTTGCCCACTTTGTGCTCAGATCTTCCCCTGAAGTAATATCCAGTCAAGATATCAATATTTAATAATTACAGGATGAATTCTTTAAGTAGGAACTTTGTGAAGACCATTTTATTACATAGTTAAGCTTAAACATACTTTTATATAGCACTGACACATGGTTTTGGAGTAAGATTCTTGAATAAATATCAAGTTGCTTCTTTTAAGACAGTTAATAAAATCGTTATCCCTAAGAAAGTGGTCCTCTTTTTGGTCTGTTTTGTGCTTTTCTTCTCCAGGTGTTTTCAAATATCCTGATCCTATAGGATGTGGCCTATTCTTTTCTCTTTCCACACAGTCTGCTCTGGAGTTGATCATTTTCTTATATTAATGCATATATTCTTTTTCTTCAGTCAGCTCTTGGTTTTTACATCTGCAAATATTCCAAGATCCTGTAAGTATTGTGTCATTAATATTGATGAACATGCTTTACTATCCTGCACACACAGGTCCCTGGCAGCTTGTTATATGGAAGGGCTCTCTTCTGTCTGGGACGGGCACTAGTCATTTTGCCTACCTAGTCTCCCTTCATTTGGTCGCAGCACTCTGCTTTTCTTTTAGGGGAAATCTCTGTCCCCTCTTCGCTGTGTTCGGCTAACCTGTTGATCTGAGTGCTCCTTGGCCTTCAACTCTCTTACCCAAGAAGTGGCAAGCGCATGACCTGGGTTAGGCCCATCAGACTCTCTCCTGGGAGTTTAGTCTGCAGTGGAATGACTCATCAACAGAGGCGGCCAGAGCTGAGTCATTCTTTCATCTGTGAGATTCTGACAGAAGTTCTTGGAACTGCTCTTTTCCTGTCCTTCTTGAGGACTGCTTGGTCAGATCTTCCTTCAGTTCTCAGACATTACCCAATAAATTATTATTATTATTTTGTCTGTATTTTTTCAAAGTCAGTTTCAGTTGCTTACAAGCGAAGAACCCATTTGTGTACAAAGTTCCTCTTCTTTCCACAGGTGGTCTTTTCTCCTCTTTGCTCCATTGCCTCAAAGTGGAAAGGACCACTTCTTCCTCCTTTCAGCAAGCAGGCTGGCTTCCTAATTGTGGTCTGAGTAAGAGTCTGCCCGGACTGGCCTTGGTGACCTCATTGAGGAGGCCCTAATGAATAGCATCAAGAGTAACGAGAGGAACAGGAGAGTGATTTCCCTCAGACTTTAGTAAGCACCAGGACTGGGGTGAGAAAGCCTGGCAAGGGCTTGGGCCCAGCAATGTGAGAACTCTTGGCAAGATTTTGGGAGGGGCGAATGATGAATCTGGGGAGGCTGACCTTAGGCTTCTTTGCTCACAATGGCAAAAAATTCCTTTTCTTCTGGCTGGGCATGGAAGCAGAGAGATACCAGACTTCAAGAGTTCCGTGTAGGGTGCAATTAGGATGTTAGCAGTGACTATGAGGGACAGGATGATTGAGGCCCTTACCTTGATCTTCTGAGCACTGTGGAAGCCTACTGGATTCTGGGGAGACCCTGAGGGTGAAGGAGACTCCAGCAGTGCCTGAGACTGAAATTTTTGCAAATTTAGGAAGATGAGAACTCAAAATGGAAATTAATTCGATTTAATGAAAATGAAGATATTGATTTTTTTTTTTGCATGTCTCAGTCTGTAGACTGAGATTCATAATGGCTCTAATCCTTAAAAAATTCTTATCTGGGGCTTCCCTGGTGGCGCAGTGGTTGAGAATCTGCCTGCTAATGCAGGGGACACGGGTTCGAGCCCTGGTCTGGGAAGATCCCACATGCCGCGGAGCAACTAGGCCCGTGAGCCACAACTACTGAGCCTGTGCGTCTGGAGCCTGTGCTCTGCAACAAGAGAGGCCACGATAGTGAGAGGCCTGCGCACCGCGATGAAGAGTGGCCCCCGCTTGCCACAACTAGAGAAAGCCCTCGCACGGAAACGAAGACCCAACACAGCCAAAAATAAATAAATAAATAAATAAATTAATTAAAGTTAATAAAAAAAAATTCTTATCCATAGATTTATGAATGTAGTGAGTGCCGAGCCTATCCTAAACATTAGCAAGACTCTGCAGGTAAAGCAAAGACATATAGGGCTCTGCCTCAGTTGGAGAGAGAAGACTCAAATAGTTAGGAGGAAGTTATATACCCTTACAAGAGACAGTAGTCAGCTCCTGACAACAATTTTGGAGCTACCACTTGTGCTTAATTGGCAAATGAGTGGCCTGGTCAAGAAGCAGTATGCGTTCACTGACTGTAACATTAAAGGAAACTGGGAGGAAAGAAAAAACAAAGAATGCTTTTTGTTCCAGTAAGGGTGAATTGCAGAATTGCTAGTTCTAAGAAAAGGAATAGTTTGTTCCTGTAGCTCACCCCTTCCCAGAGAGCCCATGCTTTGCCAGACTGTGGTCTCAAGGGTCCCTCCTCTGGAGATGTGTGTTAGGCAGACTAGAGCAGCCTGCAGAAATCAAGCAGGCTGATAATGCACTTAAAGATGTTTCCTGTTGTCCTTTTCCCCTGTCTTCCCAAATACATAGCACTTGTCCAGGTCGGTGTCAGAGGAGCTTATGTTCCTTTTAAGCAATAAGACCCGGCAGGCAGGGAATTGCTTGGGGATTAGGGAAACTCAAAGTGGCTTTGTGTGTCAGGGAGATGGGCCTTTTCTTCCATGCCAGTATCCAGCACAAGGTTGTTTGAAAGCCTTGCTTAAAAAACCTCAAGTTGTGGCCAACTTAGAGCTCTGGGCTCTGATGTAGGCAAGATGAAGAAATCAGATGAAGCTCCTTAGAGACCCAGGCCATGAGATTGGGTGGATGGGGAAGGGATTTGAGAGTCATGATTGTGCTGGATTTGTCCCAGGGTATTCTTGGATGAGACATGACTACCTTTTGGAGCTTGGTTTTACTATCTATAAAATGATCACAAGATACAGGTAAAGCTATAATCAAAACCAATCACAAACATCTAAATATTCTACATTAACACATTAAGGAGTAGTCATTCACTTTACAAAAAAGATTGTCCCCTTTATAAGAATTCACAGTAAAATCCATTTACAGGGCAGTTGCTTTTCATTTAAAAGTGGAATTTGATGTGCAAAATGTGATTGCATCTTTAGCTTCTAATGAAAATATCAGTTGCATAAAGGGAGTTCCAAGTGTCTTCTTACTTTATTCCTTCTTCAGCCCTCCACCTGTATTCTCCTCTCCCCATGAAAATTATGAAGACGTTTATATACTTAACAGATGTTTAAGATTTGAGCTGAAAAATCCAAATTGATGGTGGACTCATCAGCAAAGAGAAACTGGAATTCATTCTCCAGTAATTTCTGGATTGGCAGTGGACAGACCTGGGTTCTGGTCCAGGCTTTGCCTCTAAATAACTGGGTTCCTTTCGACAAGTCGTAGAATTGTAGAGCCTTTGTGTTGGAATGGAATTAGGGGTCATTTATTCCAACCTTCTTTTGACAAAGGCATTTCATCTACAATAATCCTGCCTAATGAGTATCTAGTCTCTCTATTTTTAGGCCTCACTGTGTTCATCGTTATGATTAGGGGAGTTGATCTTCAGTTTGAATCAGGGCCCAGGGTGAGAGTTGAGAAAGAAGAGGCCAGGACTCTGAAGTCTAAATGTACTAACATTACATCTGGCAGAGGCCAAGCTCTAGATATATGGTATGAATAAGAACCCTTGGGGAATTAAACTCCATACATTCCCTCCTTCTTTACAGGTCTGGCCAGTAGTGAGGGAAAGTTCTGAGACCTTAAGACACTTGAAGTTTGATCTGGAGCTGCGAGCAGGTACCTCAGCGTTTTTAAAGGAAGATGAAGTCAGCATGTCAAGTGAGTTCTCTTCATACTTTAGCTGAGTATTATTTCATGGTTGAACAGCCTTCTTCCTTGCTTCAGGCTTTCTCTTCTTCCTCTCCCTCCCTTCCCCTCCCCACTACCTTTTTTTTTTTTTTTTAATAGCATGCAAATTTCAAGGGTGTGCAGTTGGGTCTGGCTGAAATCAGCTGAGTGTTTACAGGGTTTATCCAAGGAAGAGCCCTTGGGTCATTGTCATGGCAATTTTGATAATCCTGGCTGCCCAGGGCAATCTAAGAGTGCCTCCCACTCTCCAGACTCAGTCACTGCTTGGGACAAATGGGGCTTGCTTACCCCTTTTGGGGTCATATATGTGCAAAAAAATAGAGTTCTCAAAATTTCAGTTATAAAAATCCTGGACAAAAAACTTCTATCAAAAACTTCATCTGGAGTGAGAAAAAGACTGCAAACCCTGGGTGAGTCACTAATGCGACTAGACAAATAGGCCATTTCTGCGTAGGTACATTGCTTGTTCATTCTCTGTCAACATGTCTATACACCCTCTCCAATCCAACCTCTCACTGCTGTACTCAGATCTGGAATATGAACTCCTTAAGGCCAGGGATCTTTTCCAATTCATCCTGATGTCTCCAGTGCCTAGCACTATGCCTAGGCACTGAATAGGAATTTAATAATGTTTGCTGGATGAATGAAGAAGTGAGCATAAGATGGCAGAGGGATGTGTAAGGCAACTCCTGCTAGACAGATATTGGATGAAGGTCGGAATGAGTGGTATGAAGAGACAGGGGCTTTCAGTCCAGTTGCCAGGACAAAATATAGAAGGGTGTGAAGCTGGTAGGGTATAATGAGGATGCCACACCTGAGTGGCAAGGCCTTAGCCAAGGCTCTTGAGCATGGAATGGAAACCATGAAGATCAATGCCAAGAAAAGTAAACCTGGTGTCAAAATGTGTGGAGAACTGGACTTGGAAAGAACTTGGAGGCAGAGAGACCAGCTAGGAGTGGATGTGAGCCTGTCTCTTTGAAAAAGTACAGAGTGGAGAAAGCAGTGCTGGGGGAGCCTGGGAGAACTGTTATTCCAGGTCCATTCATCTGGCCAGGAGCACAGCCAGGAGAGAAATTCAAATGCCTGAAGAGTTGGGCACCAACTTAAACATGAATGTTCATAGCAGCATTATTCATAATAGCTAAAAAGTGGAAACAACCCAAATATCCATCAACTGATGAGTAGATGAACAGCATGTGGTATATCTATATAATGGAATATCATTTGGCAGTAAAAAGGAATGAAGTACCAGAACATGCTACAGTGTGAACCTTGAACACATTGTGTTACGTGAGAGAACCCAGTCACAAAAGGTCACATGTTGAATAATTCTGTTTATATAAAATGTTCAGAATAGGTAAATCGATAGAGACGGAAAATAGGTTAGTAGTTGCCAGGGCCTGGGGGAGGGAGGAGTGGGGAGTGATTGCCAATGTATACGAGGTTTCTTTTTGAAGTGATGAAAATGTTCTAAAATTAAATATTGGTGATGGTTGTATTTGTGAATATACTAAAGCCCATCAAATTATATAGTTTAAAAGGCTGAATTGTATGGTATGTGAATTATGTCTCAATAGAGCTGTTATTAAAAAACAAAAGAGTCAACCACGTGACCTAAAGGTTTAAGGGTCTCCCGGGCTCTGGAGGAGAGGATGCAGAGAATAAGAATTAGCAATAGACCCTTAAAGCAGGTTGTTCATGTTAGTAATTAATTGTGTGTGTGCAAACCAATTCACAAGTCTGCAAACGGCCGTCTCCTTTTTCTTCCCATTTATTCCAAACGTGGGCTGGAACAGATGCAGCTTAGGTGGGGTTCACCTGTGTGGAGTGCTCAAGTCCCCCCAGCTCCTGCTAGCTGCCCCCAAGTGAAGGAGCCCCAGGGCTCCCCTGGGCTCTTGCCCCATGTGGCTCGGAGATCTTATAAAGCATCTCCTTCAGGTTTCACCTGCTCTTATTATAGCCCCTCTTTCTCTAGGACTCAGTTTCTGCTGGAGGACAATTTTAAGTGATAGACACTGTTTTGTTTTCAAGATGGCCCCTTTGACCCATGGTTCTTAAATCAAGTTGTGAGCCATTATACCATTAGAATGAGAGGCTTCCCCGGAAGCTACTAGGACTGTGCCCATAAACCAGCTCTCCCAGGTGTTCCCTGGTGGCCTGGTGGTTAGGGTTCTGGGCTTTCCCTGCCGGGGCCCAGGTTCAATCCCTGGTCGGGGGGAACTGAGATCCTGCAAGCCATGCGGTGGGATAGATTGAGAGTTTGGGATTGACATATACACACTACTATATTTAAAATAGATAACCCACAAGGACTTACCATATAGCGCAGGGAACTTTGCTCAATTTTCTGTAATAACCTAAACTGGAAAAGAATTTGAAAAGAGAATAGATACAGGTATATGTATAACTGAATCACTTTGCTGTACACCTGAAACTAACACAACATTGTTAATCAACTATGCTCCAACGTAAAATAAAAATTAAAAAAAAAAACCCACAGCTCTCCAGAAAAGAGGTTAAGTAGCAAATGGCAGAGCCAGGACTAGAGCCTCTGTCACTTGGATTCCAAAGCAGGTGCTTTTAATAACTGCACTGCCCCACTCACTCCTAAAACCCTCACATGAACTCACAAGATCCCCAGCTGTAAGGTCTTCAGAAAGGAAATGGCCCAAGCAAAGAGGCGTCTTGGACTAAGACAAGAAAATGGGTATCATTCTAGCCTCCACTATGGTTGATTTAAAACTACCAATGTGATGTCATTGAACATAGAGTAGGGAAGGGAGGAACAGGATTGGCTCCTTTTTGGTTTTGTTTTTGCAGCCGCACAAGGTGGCATGCGGGATCTTGGTTCCCCGACCAGGGATCAAACCCACGCCCCCTGCATTGGGAGCACGGAGTCTTAACCACTGAACCGCCAGGGAAGTCCCCAGGATTGGCTCTTGAGAGGAGGAATGAGCCTGCTCCAGCACACCATTGCACTCAGGTCTTTTGGGCAAGTACACCCTGGTGGCTCTTTCACCAGCTCTTCAGACACATTTAGATGGGTTTATCCTAGGGTATTCAGAACACATGAAAGGTTTCCACATTTTTTCCCCATATCCACTTATTTGATACTTGTGCAGGCACACAGGACAGGGATGAAATACTAGTGAGGAAGTGATATACAGGTTTGATGAGAACAAATTCCATAGCAAACTACTGATAGAGGTGAGATTAAATTCCAGATTTCTGATGGAGCCAAGTTGGTTTGCTATCCTGTCGGTTTTGGAAAACCTATGATTATGTAGGATGGATCCATATACATTTATATGGGGCTTAAATGTAAAATGGTGGACTTCTTTTTGCATATTTTATCTAGTTCCTAGTCTTCAATCTGGTGGAGAAACCTAAACTTTAGCATGCTATCCTCAATCACTTTTCTTAGGTTTCCATCCTCAGTTTTGCATTTTTCTTAAATTAAAACCATCATCACAATCTAATTTTAGAACATTTTCAACAAGCCCCCAGAAGAAACTCCATACGCATTAATTGTCGCTCTTTATTCTTGCTCCCTCGCCACACTGTTCTGACCCATTTCCAGGCACTGATCTACTTTCTCTTTCTGTGGATTTGCTTATTCTGGACATTGCAGGTAAATGGAATCATACAGTATGTGGTTTCAGTGTGTCTGGCTTCTTCCATTTAGCATAATGTTTTCAAGTTTCCTCTGGGTCATAGCATCTATCAGCACTTTATTCTCTTTAATTGCCAAATCACATTATGTTGTATGGGTATACCACATTTTGTTTATCTGCTTATAATTTGATGGACATTTGGCTTGTTTCCACTTTTTGACTATTATGAATAATGCTGCTATGAACATTTATATACAAGTTTTTGTGTGGATGTCAGTATTTCTCTTGTGTATGTTATCTTGTAGTGGATTTGCTGGGTTATATGGTAATTATATGCTTTAACCTTTTGAAGAATTGCCAACCTTTTTTCCATCATGGTTGTACCATTTTACAGTCCCAATTTTACCAATACTGTATAAGGGCTCCAGTTTCTCCATATCTTCACCAACACCTGTTATTATCTCTCTTTTCGATCATAGCCATCCTAGTGCATGTGAAGTGGTATCTCATTGTGGTTTTGGTTGACGTTTCACTAACGATTGATGAAGTTGAGCTCCTTTTTATGTGATTATTGATATCTTTTTTGGAGAAGTATCTGTTCAAATTCTTTGCCCATTTAAAATTTGGATTGTCTTTTTATTGGTGAGTTGTAAGGGTTCTGGATATATCATATATATAGTCAGATATATTTCTTGCAAATATTTTCTCCCATTTTCTTGGATATCTTTTCACTTTCTTGATTGTATCATTTGATGCACAAACGTTTTTAATTTTGATGAAGTCCAATTTATTTGTATATTTTTCGTTGCTTTTGTTTTTGGTGCCTTATTTAAGCTATTTAAGTATAACCCCAGGTCATGAAGATTTATTCCTATATTTTCTCCTGGGAGTTTTGCATTTTTAGCTCCTACATATAGGTTTATGATCCATTTTGGGTCAATTTTTGTTGATGGTGTGAAGTAGGGATCCAAGTTGGATATCCAGTTGTCCTAGCACTATTTCTTGAAAGACTATTTTTTCTCCATTGAATTGTCTTGGCATGCTTGTCTAAAATCATTTGACCATAAATGTGATAGTTTATTTTTGGATTCTCAGTTCTGTTCCACTGATCTATATATCTGTCCTTATGCCAGTACCACCCTGTCTTGATTACTTTGTAATAAGTTTTATAATTATTTTATCATAAAAAGGCATTGGATTTTGTCAAATACTTTTCTGCATCTGTTGAAATGATCATGTGGTTTTTAATACTTTATTATATTAATAAGGAGGTTAAACCAACCCTGCAACTCCCTTTTGCTTTTAACTAAGACCATGAAAAAGTTGGAAAAGCCTGGCTGCTGTCTTCTGTTGCTGTGGGAGATTTTGCTTTTATTTATTTATTTATTTATTTATGGCTGTGTTGGGTCTTCGTTTCTGTGCGAGGGCTTTCTCTAGTTGTGGCAAGTGGGGGCCACTCTTAATCGCGGTGCGCGGGCCTCTCACTATCGCGGCCTCTCTTGTTGCAGAGCACAGGCTCCAGACGCGCAGGCTCAGTAATTGTGGCTCACGGGCCCAGTTGCTCCGCGGCATGTGGGATCTTCCCAGACCAGGGCTCGAACCCGTGTCCCCTGCATTGGCAGGCAGATTCTCAACCACTGCGCCACCAGGGAAGCCCAGATTTTGCTTTTGAACTAGGCTCAGCCTAAAGGTGACTGTGTATAATTATCTTGCTAAGCCTAGCCCTGGGATTCATTCCCAGGAGAAACTGGGATCTGTTAGCTATGTATCCTTTGGGGATGTTATGGAATGAATGTTTGTGTCCCCCCCCATCCATATGTTGAAATCCTAACCCCAATGTGATGGTATTGGAGAGGTGACCATGTCTTGAAGGTGGAGCTCTCATTATTGGAATTAGTGCCCTTATAAAAGAAACTCCAGAGAGCTCTCTTGCCTTTTTTTCATCATTTGAGGACATAAACATAAGATGGCCATGTATAAACCAGGAAGTGGGCCCTCACCAAACGCTGCATCTGCAGTGTCTTGATCTTGAACTTCCCAGCTTTCAGAACTGTGAGAAATAAATATTTGTTGTTTAAGCCATCCAGTGTATAGTATTTTGTGTTATAGCAGCCCAAAGGGACTAAGACAGGGGGCAATGAGATGGATAGTTGTCTTATCCGAAGGGTAAGAAGTGGGGCTAACAGGGCCAGATCCAGGGCATGGTCAAAGGTGTTAGAACTGGGAAATCATAAATGGCCTGAGGCTCATGGTTGGACGTGAGTGGGATTCACAGGCAGGTGCACAGAGATGCGTCTTGGGCAGGGACCAGAGTGGAAAGGAGAACAGGAAGACTGGAGTGGGGGACAGTTGATGAGGTAAGAAAAGATAGAATCTGAGGCAATGTTGCTTTACAGCTTCCATACCATCTCACTTGGGACTGACCATCTCTCTAGGCCGTCAGCATATTGTGGTCCCAGCCTCTCATCTAGAGTGATCCTGGACTTCTCTCAATACCATGCTTCCAGCCACTGGGGCTTTCTCAATCCATGAACACTCCCTGCTGCTTTCTTCTGGCCTCTGGACTGATTTGTGGCTCAGTCAAGGACTGGGTGGGTAGAGGCTACTTTTTCTAAGGCCTCAGGTTGTTGATGGTCAAAGCCCTCTGGGTCCCAGGAGCTGGTCCTGCTACCTGGTGCTCAGCGTGACTGTGGATAGATTTAGGGTGGCATCCACTTTATTGTATTAATTTAGTCCAAGGTGGCTCTTGGTCTGGGACATTTCCTTTCTGAAGGTCTTATGCCAGGGATCTTGTGACCTAATGTGAATGTTTTATGAGAGAGTAAGGCAGTCCAGTGATTAAGAGCACTGTCTTTGGAGTCAGAGAGACAAGAGCTCTGCCGTTTGCTGCTTACTTAACCTCTCTAAGTCTCAGTTTCCTTATCTGCCAAATTGCAATACTGTGAGTACCTACTTCTTAAGTTTTATCTGAGATGTATACGTAGTTTGTAAACATGAGTGTTCAGCAGCAAATGTTGCTATAATTAATGATAATTATGACGGCACAAATGCCATCACTCTCCCCTAATGATTATCTGACATAGGATCTAGTGCATTTTGGAGGGTATAGTTAGTAGCTTTTGAACCTGGAGATAAAAGTAGAAAAACAAAAAAAGAATAGAAAAATTTTTTGACTAGTTTGTGTGGACATGCATGGAAAAATGAGCTCCTGCATTTGCATTTGATTTAGTTTCTCCAGTGGAAAAAATGCTAATGAGTATCATTAAATGACTGTGCTTAATACTGTAACTTAAGAGAGAAAAGAAGTCATTAGCAAGTTGATTATTATTATTAGTACTCAAGGTAATCAGGCTCATTTGTAGAGGCTGATTAAAAGTGAATGTCCAAATGAACACACTGGGTTTAAATTAATGAAAGTTGGAGCCCCAAATATTTAAGACAGTAATCTGTGGTACCACAGTAAGATTAAAGCGACTAAATTATTGGCAATATTTGCACAGGAACACATGTGTATTTTTTCTTTGTCTCTCTAAATAAAAATGAGGAGTAGATATTTCCAAGTCTGATCCTTTAATTAAACCTTTTCATTTTTCCCATTCAGATATTAATAGTTTCATTCAACAGCTTCTGTTCCTTCTCTGACAGTCACATGGACTTTTACAAATTCTGACAAGACCTGATAGAAAGTGCCTCAGTGGAGACTTTTTTGAACCAGCTCACCATCAGTCATTCTTTATCGACTTACACATTTACATGAGATTAAACACTCAGCACCAACTTACACATTAGATGACAGATCCTGGCAGGATACTGGGGCTCTTGACACGAGAATATTGCCTAATTTTTGGTCATGCTGTCCTTCAGTCACCTGCTAAGACATCAAACCATTTAGTGCTGGCATATGTTGCTTTAGGAAAGATGTGTTTTCCAGAAAATGAAATGTTTGCAAGTTAAATTCTATTTTAAGTGTTATAAGGTAGCTCTCCCCTTAAATTATTTGGTGCATCTTTTAGAAAGAGCTGTCAGGTGTCCTCTACTTATTATGCCTTCAGTCGTTCCCTTTCTCCTACTTCTTTTCTGCCTGGGAAGGTGCTCAGATGACTCCAGCATCCCCAAATCCTTCCTCTCAGCCCCTGGCAACCACCAATCAACCCTCTGTTTCTATGAGTTCAGTTTTTCTTAAATTCCATATACGTATAAGTGCTATCATATAGTATTTATCTTTCTCTGTCTGACTTATTTCACTTAGCAGAAAGCCCTCAGGGTCCAACCATATTGTCACAATGGCAGAATTTCCTTCTTTTTATGGCTGAAAAATATTCCATATATATATGCATATATATATGTTTCTGTGTCTTGTTTCCATGTCTTGCCTGTTGTAAATGATGCTGCAGTGAACGTGGGGATGCAGATATCTCTCTGAGATAGTGATTTCATTTCCTTTGGATATATTCAGAAGTGGAATTGCTGGATCAAATGTAGTTCTCTTTTTAATTTTTTGAGGACCTTCCATGCTGTTTTTCATAATGGCTGTATCAATTTACATTCCCACCAACAGTGCACAAGGGTTCCCTTTTTTTCACATCCTTGCCAGCATTTGTTATCTCTTGTCTTTTGGATAATAGCCATTTTAACAGGTATGAAATGATATCTCATGTGGTTTTGATTTGCATTTCCCTGGTGATTAGTGATGTTGAGCACCTTTTCATGTACCTGTTGGCCTTTTGTATGTCTTCTTGGGAAAAATGTCTACTCAGTTCCTCTGCCCATATTTTATTTGGATTATTTGGTTTTTTGCTGTAAGTTATGTGAGTTCCTTGTATATTTTGGATATTAACCCCATATCAAATACATGATTTGCAAATGTTTTCTCCCATTCAGTAGGTTGCCTTTGCATTTTGTTGATTGTTCCTTTTGCTGTGCAGAAACTTTGTACTTTGATATTGTCCCACTTGTTTATTTTTGCTTTTGTTGCTTGTGCTTTTGGTGTCATATCCAAATATTGCCAAGACCAATATCAAGGAGCCTTTTCCCTATGTTATCTTCTAGGAGTTTTATGGTTTCAGCTCTTAGATTTAAGTTTTTAATTTATTTGGAGTTAATTTTTGTGAATGCTGTAAGTAGGGCTCCAGGCCATTATCCTTCTCAGTGTTTCTTTGCTATACTTTACTCCAAGCATCTAATACCCTCTTTCTTTTCTCATTTCTACCAACTTTGTGACTCTAGGCAAGTCATGTAAACATTCTCAGCCTCATCTCAACTGTATAATGAACATTATATTAATGTTCTCCTGGATAATTGTGAGGATTAAATATATTAGTCCTACATAAATGTATGTATAACATATCTAGCATAGCACCAAACATATAGTACACACTCAATAATTGTTATTTCCTTCCCATTTTTCTCCCTTCAAAAACTTGCTTTCAAAACAAGGCACTAAAGACTAATAAGACTGTTTAATGAGTTACCATTCTTTGTGGTATTTGCATTTTATTCTAGATAATTAGCTCAATCATTTACTCCTTTATTCCATATCAATGGATATCTTTTTTGGGGGGGTGCTGTATGTATTCCAGAAACTATGTTAACGTTAGCAGTTAAAAATTAAGCAACAAAATATTAGGGGTCTGTTCTTGAAATTTTACCTAGTTGGTTTGAACCTAAACACACAGACCTGGTAAGATACTTGAGTTATCTTAGTAGTATGTTAAAGCTCACATTATCAGGGTATCTTTCCTCTCTGAAAATTTCACTATCAGTGGGACGCCTAGAAATGGTCACCAGAGTTGAGCACTTTATCACCTCTGAAGGCAAGGGCAGAAAGAAAGAGACACAGGAAAGGCAGCACACCAAACACCAGTCTTCCCAAATGTTGCTGTTTTGCCTTAACAAGCCTCTGTTTTTGTAGCAGACCTGTCTGACAGAGGTGCATTTGGCATCATTCTCTAAGGATCCTAGACCTCATGATAAAATGATGTAGAATATCCTGTAGTGAGAGGCACTGTGATGAGTCAGAGATTTCCTTGGGGCTACTTTAGCCATAACAGAGATAGGACCGTATGCAGAACTAGGGGAATTTGGGAGACAAGACATTGAAGGGCTGGGGCTGTGTGAAGGGTATGGATGATTAGAGCAGGGCCACAGTCCTTCTGTATTTCTTAGTACTTTTTAATCCAGAGAGCTAAAGCAGCCTCTCAACTTGCCTGTGAAGAGAAGAACTGGCATAATTTCTACCCACTTTACAGGTGAGGAACTGGGAAGCACAGAGAGGTTCAAGGCATCTCTTACCTGGCTCCAGCTTACCTATTCCTTTTTATCTTCAATACCTTAGTATCATCTTCTGCAGCCATCACACCACTTTTTAAAAAAAATCATTCCCCAATTATACCAGGTTCCCCTCCCAACTCTGGTGTGGGAGAGAGCAGTGTACTGATCCCATTTTGCAGGTGAGAAAACAGAAGCTCAGAAAGCGTAAATGACTTGCCTGAGCTCACCTGGTTAGTCATGGCACAGTTGGGACGAATTTAGGCCTCCTGACTGACAGTCCATTTCCTTGACCTCCCTGCCCTTCAAAACGTAGGGAAGCAGAGGTTCTAGTCAGCCTCCTCAGGGCATGCTGAATCTCTACTCCCAGGACCACAGAGCAGGTGGAAGAAGAAAGGAAGCACTACATAACCGTCCAGCTCCATTTATTCCTTTTCCGTGGATTCTCCTTCTGGCAACTTAATCGCTTTCCAGAGTCAGCCTTTAGTGACGGCTGTAAAAACACAGTTTAGCACACAACACTCTGAACTGTAAACTCTGGTAAATAGGATCAGGGGAAGATTTAAGTGGAAGGGACAACTGCTATAAAGACTTAACAGGAATTCATTAGGCTCCGCAGATAAAACAGATAAAAGATCCATAACCACACGCAGGAAGTGAAAGGAAAATTCCTAAATCATTAAGAGGCAATGAGGTCTTGCCACAAGTCATTAATCAGATCATCCTCAGGGGCGCTGGCTCAAGTAACCAAAGGACCCCGGAGCAGGAAGGCTCCTATGCCCACCATTTTAGATGGGAGCAGGGTCCTACTGGCAGGCGGGTTGTGCCAGACATTTAATGTCACCTGCAGGATATTACCATTTCTCTTTGGATCATTTCTTTCTGTCTCTATATTCCTATTATCTGCCTCTTGCTCTTCCATCCTTTGTTGCTTTGATTTCTCCTGCTTTCCCCCCAGCATCCCTGTTCGTTTTCTTCTTTCTCCACCCACCTCTGCCTTTACCAGCTCTTCTGCACCTTCTCTCCCTGTTTTTATATTTCCCACCCTCCTCAGACTCTGTCGGTGTACTTGCCTCTCTCCTCTTCCTCATCCTTCTCTCCCACTGCATACTCTCCCTGGAGGGTTCAGCAGTCTTCCCTGTCTGCTGTGTGCGGGCTAGGGGCGGAGGTGGATTCACCAGACACTCTTCTCTGTCTTCCTCATTTACATTTCTTTCAGCACTTTTGTGTGACTGGGAGGTCCAGGGGGCTAGAGTAGAACATAACCAGTTAATTTGGTCCAAAATTGTTTGCTTTTATCACCAGATCAGATGTCCTCGGATTTCTCTGTAAAAACCAAACAAAAGTAGGCTGAACAACATCTCACCATTGCTCTGGAAATTTAAAGGGACACAATTGAAAAGAATAGTTAACTGTTATGAATGTGCGGTGCCTCTTTCTCACCTCATGCTAATTAGACAGATTTTTCTGAAGAGAATGTTGGTATGGCTTTCCATCCTCCTATTCTCCGACCTTCCCTCAGTAGAGATATAACAGATTCTCAAGAACTGAGCAGTATTTTATTGCAATTTTTTTACAGTTTTTGAAGTAATTGCTTGTGAGTGGAAACGCAGAACTAAAGAACTTTGGAGCAACACTGTGTCACTTTCAATCAATCAAAAAGGAGGGAGAGTAGGTGGTGTTAAGTGACAGGGGGAACTGCTCAGAGAACAAACTCTGTGTGTGTGTGTGTGTGTGTGTGTGTGTGTGTGTGTTTCTGCAGCATCTTGAAGATCCATTCCAGTCTCATAAGTTTTCTAAACTTGCTGGTGAGCTTGTGGGATGACCGATATCTGTGCTCCCTTTCATACTAAGGCTCTGGATGCACCCTCACACATTCAGTCACAGTAAAAAGCAATTTTCTATACTACAGGGGGCTGTGATTTGAGTACTGTAATGATTAGTGATTTCATCCAGTTATACTTGACCCCCCTGCTCATTTTTATATATTAAATGTTAAAAAGGAAAGGGAGAAAACTTGAGAGTGCTCCTTGATTGAAATTCCAAGAACTTTCCTGTAGATAAAATATATTGAGAAAAGCCAGGGTGCTTGGAAATTCAGGGTAAAAAAAGAGAGAAATAGAGAAAGAAAAAGAAAATAATTATAATAGAAATGTTCCCCAAAGTCTTTCTGGTTGTGAATAATGTTCATATACTTTTAAAGCTGTTTGGTGTGTTGGTTCTGTATTTAATGGGTTTTCACCTCCTCCCCAGCGCTACATGCCCTCTTCTTGCTTCTCCTCCCCCTTACTTTCCCCACCTGCTTCTCTTTCTCCTTCTCCCTTCTTCTCTCCTTGCCCTCTTTTCTTTTCCTCCAGAAAGTAGTTGTAAAATGCCTTCCAAAGAGGCAGACTCTGTAATGTTGGCTGTTTGTCATGGAAACACACAGACTTCAAGACCTTGAGTCCTGGCAGCGTGATCTGGGGTCAGACCCTGCTTGGGTCAGAGGCCAAGGCTGTCCTTGAGATTTCTGGATAAGGAAAACCAGGAGACACAAGGTTATTTGAGGTGTAGGTCAGTGTCCACAGAGAAAGGCGTCTAAATAGTTATTTCTTCTGTTTCACACTATCCATAATCACATTTGCTGTTAACAATATAGGTGAACGTAGCTGTGAGTGTAAGAGGCTGAAAAAATAAAGAATAATTGTGGTATTTTTCTGATGATTCCTTATTTATAAAAGGATATGGTTCATGTCTCTGAGGACAGTTTGAAGAAATTTTTGACTATTCTCTCATATCAAACCTGGCACAAAGAGTTGCTATTTCAGTAGAATAAAAAAGTTTGGTTTTCTAGATGCCAAAGTTGCCTTTGTTTCCCCAAATTAGTAACGTCACATTTTACAAAGCATATCAAATTGTTTGAGATTGTTTCATTTTGATCCACTATTTTAACTTAGCTAACTGGGGTATCATCCCTGTCTCAGACCAGTTTTCCAGAATGCTCAGTTTTCCTCTCTCGTCAATGTAAACACAAATATGGGGGCTTCCTGTCCACTGTCCTGTACAGTGATGAGGGTCACACCTTTCTTGGAGGTTATGTACCATTCTAGTTGGGGGCAGAAGTAATGGGCTAATTCAATGGTGAAGAGTGAACAAAATTCACTAAATTGTGATCGCTATTAGTTTGGGGAAAATCATCTTTCTTTCGATCTTTCTGAGAGACACTTCTCTTTCCTCTTCTTGTTCTACCTCCAAAACCTGCAAACCAGTTCTCCTGCCATTCATTCACAATAGACTCTGATGACCCTGGAAGCCCAGAGTCCAAATCATTCAAAACTGGTTGTTTTTCTGTGATGTCAAGAGAATTTGCTCTTCAAACCATCTTAGAAGATGAAGGAAGTATTTATATTCCAGCCTTTAGAAAAACAGCAACAACAAATGCAGTCAAGTTTGCAATTAAAACAGATTACCAATATTTTGACTATATAGTCTACTTAAAAATACTCTTTCCTCCAACTCATTCACTAATTGATAAATGCATAAAGGCAAAGCGATTGGTGAACACTCTTGTCAGTTGACATACATTACTCGGTAGGAATTTTTGAGGCACGTATGATTTTGTAAGAAAGGGAGTCACCCATTCTAGTCTGTGTCATCTCCACAAGGGCTCACCCAACTGTCTTAAACACATCCTTGACTGCCTGCCTCAGATACCTCCCTCTTTAGCAGACTCGGCTCTCTGCCAGTTATCTTCCTCTCAGCTTTGTCAAACCCCAAATCTACACAGATTCTTTTCATTCAGCTTGTAAGTATGCTCAAATCTTCCCTAGTCTTAAAAAAAGGAAAGAAAAAAAGAAAGAAGTAAGGAAATCAACCAAACATCGTCTTCCTTTATCAACCATTCAATATCCTTCTTTCCCTCCCTAGCCAAACTTTTTTCCAACAGTATTTATTTATTGTGGTAAAATATACTTAACATAAAATTTACCATTTCAGCCATTTTTAAGTGCACAGTTAAGTGCACAGTTCAGTACATTTCCATTGAGGTGCAACTATCACCATGATCCATCTCTAGAACTTTTTCGTCTTCCCAAACTGAAACTCTGTACTCATTAAACAGTAACTCACTGTTCTCCCCCCTACTCCAGCTCCTGGTAACTGTTATTCTACTTTTTGTCTCTAGGTACCTCCTAAGTAGAATCACGTAATATTTTTCCTTTTATATCTAGCTATTTTACTTAGCATAATGTCGTCAAAGTTAACTCATGTTGTAGCATGTGTCAGAATTTCATTCCTTTTTTAAGGTTGAGTAATATTCCATTGGATGCACGTATCATATTTTCTTTATCCACTCATCTGTTGATGGACATTTGAGTTGTTTCCACCTTCGGATATTGTGAATAATGCTGCTCTGAACATTGCCGTATCTGTTTGAGACCCTGTTCTCAATTCTTTTCATATATATCTAGACGTGGAATTGCTGGTATAGCCAAACTTTTTACTTTTGTTTGCTTTTTAAGTAGTCACATATACACAGTTTTAAAAGTCAAACACTATAGCTTATAACAAGAAGAGCAGTTGCCTGTCCTGCCTTTCTCTATCCCTGATTCCTTCTTCAAAACCAACCCCTTTAAACTCTTCAGCTGTTTGTTCTGTTTACCATATTTCTAAATTACATGCTGATTTGCTTATTTTTCCACAGTAGACATTATATTGTTTTCCCACTACAGAAGATAAAGACTTAATTCTTATATGCCATTGTAGAAAAGTGTTTGAAAACACTGCTGCAACAAATTTTCTCATCTTGTATGCATACCTCTTTGCAATGTGCCTTTGAAGTTCTTCCTATCAAGAGGTAGGATCTGTTTCCCAACCCTTTGAATATGGGATGGCCATGTGAATTGCTTTGACCAATAGTTGTACTGGCAGTAATGCTGTGGGACTTTTAGACCTAGGCCTCAAGAGGAGGCACCTTTGCTCTCACCCTCTGAGAACACTGCCCTGAGGCTCTTAAGTACATGAGTCTGATCTGACCTACTGGACGGTGATAGACCACAAGAAACACAGACAGATGTCCTAGCTGAGGCCCCTAGACCTACCATCAGAAGAGAGCCTGTACCAGTCCCCAAACATGATTGTGAGGCCATCCTAGACATTGTCTTAGTTGAGTCTCCAGATAACAGCAGTCATATGAGTGAGGAACTGACCTTTGGGCCTGGTCCAAATTGCTAATCTACAAACTCATAAGCAAATAAAATTGCAGTTGTTTTAACTCACTAAGTGTTGGGGTGGTTTACTACACAGAAATAGATGTCTGATATAATCATCCATCACTCATACATATTTCATTTCCCTGAATCTTTCTGATATAATTTTACCATAATTTGATACCATCCATATTCATTATTTTCATAATTAATAATTATGTTACATTGTTCACTTTTTGAGCCAAGAATTATCTTATGAAGACCTTTCCTTTCTTGTTCAACTTTTGGTTTTCCTACAGTCCTTTTTCTCTTAAATTTTTTTAAACTTAGGTTTCACTGAATCTTTTGCTGTCTTCCTATATCCTCCAATAGTTTTTTAAAGTGACTCTCAATCCAATTTTCCCCACCATAAACCTGTCAGGAGATCTGTCAGTTTTATTTTCTTCTTGAAACCTCCCTCCCAGCAGCTTTTACCCTTCTGCTTTAATCTGGACTAGTTGCCCTCTAAAATGGCTGCTCAGCTGCTGTCATGGGACTTTCCCATCATACTGGGGATTCTGTTTGCCTCTCTTGCCCTGAGACCCCAGTTACATGGCTCCCACATCTTCCTCTTTCTTGTTTTGTAGTAACTTTTTTGGTTTTCAGGAACTTATCCTCTAGAAGTTTTTTGAGAAAGCAAGCTTAGGAGGTATATTTTTAAGACCTTGCGTATAAGGGAACATCTCCTATCTTTATTTTCAATTCCTAGGTTGGCTGGGTATAGAACTATAAGTTCAACATTATTTTTAATGATTATTTTGAAGACATACCTCCCTATCTTCTAATTTACAACGTTGCTGTTGAGAAGTCTGATGCCATTTCCAATTCTTCATGTCATTTGTTCTTTTCTTCTTAGAATCTTTTCTTTATCCTTTGGATTCTGAAGTTTCACAGTTATGTCCTTGACGTGAATCTTTTTCAACATTATATTGGGCCTTTGTGCTTTTCAACCTGGAAACTCATTTCCTTATATAATGCATATTATATATTCTTGTATTTTTTTCTTTGACTATTTCCTCCCTTGTATTTTCTCTGTTTACTCTATTTGGAGCTCCTTGTTTGGGATGTTGGACCTCTTAGATCTCTTAGTTTTCATTTATTTGTCTTTTTGATTTACTTTCTATGAATTATACTATGGGCTGAATATTTTCTCCTAAATTCATATGTTTAAATCCTACCCTCCAATATGATGGCATTTAGACGTGGGGATTTGGGGAGGTAATTAGGGTTAAATTAGGTCAGAAAGTGGGCCCTCGTGCTGGGATTAATGCCCTTTTAAGAGGAGGAAGAGACATGAGAGCTCTCTCTCTTTACATGGGTGCACCAAGGAAAGGCCATGTCAGGACATAACAAGAAGACAGCCATCTCTAAACCAATAAGTGGGCCCTCATCAGACACTGAATCTGCTGGAACCTTGATCTTGGAAATCCAGAACTGTGAGAAATAAATATTTGTTGTTTAAACCACTTAGTCTATTAGAACAGCCCAAACTGACTAAGACAAGGTATTCTCAACTTTCTTTTCCAGCTCTTTTCTCGATTTGAGTTCTAGACCCACATATCTAGCTGCTTGCTTGATGTCTGCATGTGGTTGTTTTTTATATCTACTCTCAAATTCAGCCAGTTCAGGACTGAATTCATCTTCAGCAAAACTGCTTGCTATCTATTCTCTGTCTTGGGGAATGCTGCTACCAAATTTCAAGGAAATCCAGCTCTCATTGACAGTCTTTTTTCTCATCCACCAGTCCAAGTCCTATTTGTTCTACTTCCTTGATGAATATTAAATTTATCCACTACTCTTTTTCCCCATCACTTCTGCCCTAGCTCTGGCTGTTGCCATATCTTTCCTGCACTGTGGCAATGCCCTCTCCACTTGTATCTCTTATTTCTGGGTGATCACAATCTAAGATTTTCTATTCCTCAACCAAACCATGAGATTAAACCCAAATGTTGCTGCCCCTACCCTCCACTCCTCAGGCTTTCATCCTACATTTTTCTTATCTCTATCATACAACTTTTCACTCTGGGTATTTTTTTTTTTTTTTAATTGTATAGCTACTTTATTTATTTATTTATTTATTTTTGGCTGTGTTGGGTCTTCGGTTCGTGCGAGGGCTTTCTCTAGTTGCGGCAAGCGGGGGCCACTCTTCATCGCGGTGCGGGGACCGCTCTTCATCGCGGTGCGCGGGCCTCTCACTATCGCGGCCCCCCCCGTTGCGGGGCACAGGCTCCAGACGCGCAGGCTCAGCAGCTGTGGCTCACGGGCCCAGCCGCTCCGCGGCATGTGGGATCTTCCCAGACCAGGGCTCGAACCCGTGTCCCCTGCATTAGCAGGCAGACTCTCAACCACTGCGCCACCAGGGAAGCCCCCCACTCTGGGTATTATAGCTGCCTATTCCCTTGCTTGACTTCCACTCTAGATCTTGAATGACTTAAGGGTAGGGTAATGGCTTTTATACAACAGGTTCACAATAAATTTTTAATACAAAAGTCTCTTCTTCCTGAGGTATTTAGAATATTTGGTCTTTAGATAACTCTTTCTGTTAAAATATTGGGGTTGACTATGGAGAACAATATGGAGGTTCCTTAAAAAACTAAAAATAAAATTACCATATGACCCAGCAATCCCACTACTGGGCATATACCCAGAGAAAACCGTAATTCAAAAAGACACATGCACCCCAATGTTCATTGCAGCACTATTTACAATAGTCAGGTCATGGAAGCAACCTAAGTATCCGTTGACAGACGAATGGATAAAGAAGATGTGGTACATATATACAATGGAATATTACTCAGCCATAAAAAGGAACGAAATTGAGTCATTTGTTGAGACGTGGATGGATCTAGAGACTGTCATACAGAGTGAAGTAAGTCAGAAAGAGAAAAACAAATATTGTATATCAACGCATGTATGTGGAACCTAGAAAAATGGTACAGATGAACCGGTTTGCAGGGCAGAAGTTGAGACACAGATGTAGAGAACAAACGTATGGACACCAAGGGGGGAAAACTGCAGTGGGGTGGGGATGATGGTGTGCTGAATTGGGCGATTGAGATTGACATGTATACAGTGATGTGTATAAAATTAATGACTGATTAAAAAAAAAAAAATTGGGCTTGGCCAAAAAGTTCGTTCGGGTTTTTCTGTAACATCTTTTCCCTTGTACTGAGCTAGAATTTATCATCCTACAATTTGGACTCATTCACTGTAATTCTATTATGTAATCAAAAGCCCCAGATTTTCTAGAACACAATATCTGATTCCAAATATTTACTGCCTTTATAAAACATCTCAAGGTCCTAGAAATTTTCAACTTTCGGTATTCAAACCACATGCCCTATGTTGTTTCTCACACTTGAAAGTGACACAAAGACTCTTTGTGTCACTTGAAAGTGACACAAAGACTCTTCGTCATGGAATGTGTCCTGGTTTTTGGTTTGGAAAGTTTGGGAACTGCACAATCTAATGCCTTTGCTTGGTGCAACCCTTCAGATCTCTGAAGTCGACAATTACGTCTCTCTTTTCCCTAGGCTGATACTTTTCAGGCTGAGTTTCATGGATTGTTCTTATACTCACCCCTGGATCTCTATACCCCTATTTAAAGTGTGTGGTGACTCTGGGAAATGCTACCTGTGTAGACTGGATCGGACGCTCCCCTCCCCTCCTCTAGACACTGACTTGCTGTTAACGTAGCCTGAGCTTGCTTTTGCTCTCTTTGGGGGTAGCGCATTGTATTTGTGACTCCTAGTTTTTACCTTTAGTTATTAAGCCATATCTTCTACATCTTATACTTAAAATTTGGGTTTATTCCCACTGAAATATATATGGTTATGTTGAGGCCATCATATAATTTTATATTTTACTATGGATTCCAGTCCTGCCACCTGTGTATTCTCTGGCCATCTCAGACTTGTGGCATCAAAACAATGTTAGTTTGAGTTGTTGGCCTGTACCCAGTGTGACTGGAACTTTGAAGGACATTTGTTAAATTAGAATTCTCCTTGTAAGTGGTTTTTCCTGTGATGCCATTTGTCTTGTGAATACCTGTTTATGTGTTGGAATTTCATCCAGTATTGTATTTCACAGCAGGAACTTGGGGTCAGAAAAGTATCTTCTGAGCTAACACATAATTAAGGAATATAGTTTCTCTAAGAAGTAATTTTCCTTCATGATAGAATGACAGGATATAGTCCTATTCAAATACCTATCAAATATTTGCTCATTCTTTTTCTGCCACATAAGCACTTGCAGGTCCATTTAAGTAATAAGACAACTAGTTAGAAATCCTTTTTCTCTATCTCTAATCTGAATATTAAAAAAAAAAGACTTTGATGTCTCCAAGGGCAGGGACAATGCTTTATACTTCTCTAACACCCCCAAAAAACCTTCCCAAATAATCAATTTCCTCTTTCCTATGTCTACACCCTCCCTTGTCCTAGCTGTCTTTCTAGACTGTCTCCCCACAACACACCCTCATGGGCTAAGATTCCTATCGTTTTTCAAAGCCTAACTTAAATTTCACATCCTTTCAGAAGGCTTTCTCTAGATTCAATTGAGCACCAACATTTCTGCATCTTGGATTCCTAAGATATTCATTATGTCATCTACTTTTTAATACAGGATTTATATATGTTAGTATTATTTCTTTGAACTGGATTAGAAACTCCTTGAGGGTGAGGACCATATTTTCTCTTCCTATGGGTTTCCCTATTCACCTTTGCAGAGTGCTAGAGACATCATATACCTCTAGTTGAACTGAAATTTTGCAAAATCCAAGGAAGGGAATTGTGTCTAGGACAGCAGGGCTGGGGATCATTACTTTTCTTTAAAAACACACAAATAAGAAAGAATATGCTCTTTGAAATTTCTGGAGCAATGCTCCTCAGTGCTGCTGTGGTTGCTCACAAAAACATTCTAAGTCTAATTTGAGCATCTGTCATGACAAGAATTTTCATATCCTTCTGTGAGATCATCAGACAGGGAAAGGACAGTGGAGGAGAGGTTGTGATGGATGGCCCCGGCACAGGGCAAGGCTGGGAACTTGCAGTTTCCAAGTCCTGGCAGAGCACATTTTGAATCTCTCCTTAGTATCAACTCAAGGGCACATGATTTGATTTTTTTATATTTTACTACTTTTTTTTTTTTTGGCCAGAAAAAAGGAGAAAATCCTTGAATATTTTAGGAGAGATTTATCAGTTTTTAGCTGAGACCAACTATGTGGTTTCAAGGTAATAGCACATGCTTCTACCACTCTCATCCCTGCCAACTAATCTGGGAGGTCAATGCTGAAGGATTAGGTTTGGCTCTCTTTAAAAAAAGATAGGCCAGTATACAGTCAGCTAAAGCAGATCATTTCCCCTCCCAAAGCACTACTTAAGCAATCCAACCATCCGCTTTTCAATGGATGTTTGACATTTATCAAAATCCTAAACTGTGCTATGTGTTCAACTGTTGAACTTCCCATCTGCTGTCAGTGACTTGTACGTTTTTAACACATGCCAGATACTTTTTTTTTTTGTAATTATATAGTGAAGAATTAAACTTACCCAAAGAGAAGTCTGGTGTTTGTCCCTGCTCCTGGGAGGTAACCTCTAAACCCTTGGAATCTCCAGAATGATAGGGGAGTCTTTGCTATTCACGGGGCCCCCTCAGGGCACACCTGACCATAGTTTACGCTCATGAGGTGACTCATGGTGGGCCACCAGGTAGTTTGTGCTAACAAGGTGACTCAGGGTAGTCTTTTGGCCACACCAAAAGACCAAACATGTGATTAGAGGGTTGGAGTTTGAGGCAGGTAGTTTCAGCTTGACCTCCAGGGAGGGGAGGGTGGCTGGAAATTGAGTTCAATCAAGAGGGCAATGATTCAATCAATTGTGTCTACATAATGAAACCTTAGTTAAAAACTCTGGACACTGAAGCTTGGGTGAGCTTCCCTGGTTGGCATTACTCTGTGTGAATTGCCACATATCAATCCTGGGAGGGAGGGTAACCCATCCGAGGGTGACAGAAGCTTTGTGTTTGGAACCTTCCCAGACCTCACAATTCTCTTCCTTTAGCTGGTTCTAATTTATATCCATTTGATATAATAAAACCATAATCATAAGTATAGCACCTTCCTGAGTTCTGTGAGTCATTCTAGCAGGTTATCAAACCTGAGAGTGGTTGTGGAAATCCTTGAATTCTTAGTCAGCTGGTGTGAAGTGAGAGTGGCCTTGGGGCTCCAAACTTGTGACTGGTGTCTGAAATGAGAGCAGTCTTGTAAGGAACGTATCCTCAGACCGTGCAGTTTGTCTCACTCGTTGTAGTAGTCTATCGAGAAACAGAAAAATGAAAGCATAACCAGAAGAAGAAAAAGGAAGGCAAAAATATTTATGTCAAACAATGAAGTCCAAGTGACTGAAAAAAAAGTTTTTTTATAAATCCTATTTCTCCTAAAACAAAGCTGGGGGAAGACAGGAAGGTATTTTTCTTCTGTGTTTCCTCTGTTGCATCTTAAAGCTTAGAATTTTTGAAAGAGTGCCCTTATTTTTCTAGGAGAGGGAAGTAGCCCACACCCTTTAGGTATTTAGGGTCAGAGATGTGGGCGTCCTGAGTGGGTGAAGGTGGGGGTGATTGTGAAATAATTCCTCCTTGGAGCTAATTGGGCTTCTCTTTTATGCAAACGGAGATGCCATGGGCACCACAGGATCAGCCTCTTCAAGGTAGCTGTGAACAACCAAGGAGAGAGGGCAAACTGCTCATTAAAAGAGATACGGGGGGTGGTGAGGGATGAGTAGGGCAAACTTCTTTCCTGGGGTTCCCTGCTTTGTCTTCTGCCCAGTCAGCTTTTGGAGAAACTCCTCTGCCCCTTTTATTCTTCTCATCCTTACCTTCCCCAAAACAGGCCTCTTAGCTCTTCGCTCTCCCTTCCCTCCCCACCACCCATACACTCTGATTCTCCATTTGTTGACGTCTTGATGGCACAGTTGACAGGGATATTTGCATTTTCACAGGGACAAAAGTCTTAAACCTCCAGATCAAACATGGAGGGTCGGAGTTCATACCTCATTCGAGGTCAAGCTGTAGATTCAGAGACCTGAGAACTATCTCTGTGGATGTCTCCTCCCCAGGCAGACTTCCACGACACTCATCCAAATGCTGCCTTTCAGCGATGACCTCAGGCTGTGGGAGAAGGAGCAGTTATTCCCCTTTGAGCTAACCTTTAAAAGGAGAACTAATTTTGCTAGTTGTGTAAGAGGATGTTACTTGAGAGCCCCTTAGCAACCTTGAATTAAGGAAGTTAGTAAGTGATTCATGAATCACCCTGGCCCTCAGCAGCAGAATTTTGAGGTGGTCCTGTAGAGTGTGACCTTGAGAAAGTTCTTCAGACAAGGTAGCTGGAGGCCACAGCTAACTAAATTGAGGCTGAGTGAAATCAGGCTAAGGACAGATGGAAACCAGGCTTTAGGCAGCAGTTACTCTTGTAAGTTGACTACACAGAACTTGTCTGTGTTTTGCTGCAAACAGCTGTGGAATCTTGGACAAATCACTGCTCCTTTTTAGACTTGACTTTTTTATGTATAAAAAGATGAAGGTGAGTTAGATGTTCTTTAAAGATCCTTTAAGCGCTAATGATGTTATAATTTCTAGCCTAGGGATAAGGTTAGGATTAGGAGAGATGGCCACCAAAGAATGAAAAACTTGTATGGGCTCAGGCTACTTTGGAAGCTCAAGTACACTGTTGTGTCCTGGGAATCTTATTTGGGGACTGTCTATGTTGGGGACAAAAGGAGAAGAGCTCTCTGGGAGTCTCAGATCTGGTGCCTTTTGATGGTAGGGCCAGTGGAGGAAGCAGAAAGTGGAAGTGCAATGCATTTGGTGAGGAAAAGCAGACACTGTGAGCCAGTCTTTAGCTTTCCTCCTGCTTGTATTGCTGCTACAGAGATAAACTCACCTGTTAAGAGGAGAGAAGACTAGCTGGAATATTAGACTTTTATTATTTTTAAGAATTCTTTAAAAAAAATTTTTTATTGAGGTATAGTTGATTTACAATGTTGTGTTAGTTTCAGGTGTACAGCAAAGTGATTCAGTTATACATATATTGTATACATATGTACAATACATAGCTAGAATATTAGACTTTTTTTTTTAAAGGGCAATGACATTCTTTTTTTAATTTTTAATTTTTTTATTTTTTATCTTTGGCTGCATTGGGTCTTTGTTGCTGCACGGGCTTTCTCTAGTTGCGGCGAGTGGGGGCCACTCTTCGTTGCAGTGCGCGGGCTTCTCATTGCGGTGGCTTCTCTTGTTGCGGAGCACGGGCTCTAGGCGCGCGGGCTTCAGTAGTTGTGGCTCATGGGCTCTAGAGCGCAGGCTCAGTAGTTGTGGCACGTGGGCTTAGCCACTCTGCGGCATGTGGGATCTTCCTGGACCAGGGCTCGAACCCGTGTCCCCTGCATTGGCAGGCGAACTCCCAACCGCTGTGCCACCAGGGAAGCCCAGAATATTAGACTTTTATTATTTTTAAGAATTCTTGTTATGACCCCACTTTCTAACCAGTAAGTCCATGTCCAGGCAGGTCCTCTGAAAATCTGGGAACAAGATGATCTTTATTTTCAAAGGTCTCTCTCTCCTCTTGTGACTTCTCTCATCAGGGATGGCCAGTGCTCCCCACAAGGAAATAATACCTTTCAATTACTAGCAAACAGACAAACTCCGGTTCTTCGGAGATTGGCCGTAAGTAGAGGAGAGTCTCCTGGGGGAGGGAGGAAGCGACGAGAGTGCTGGCCTGTACATAGATTCATCTTCCTTTTGAGGTTTCTTAAATGAGACCAACACAACTGGCCCCAGGAGAATGCTGCCCCTTAGCCCTCTGTCCCAAGTGAGTTACAAGTATCCTTTCCCTTGTTTCTCAGTGGTCAAGCCAAGAGGAGACATTCAAGTAGGTCTTCTCATGAGTAGAACTAGAGTAGACCTAACCCCACAAGAAGGATAGTAGCACTGTGCTCGTTTAATCTGATATCCTTTTGTGTTTGGGAAGCAGAAAGACTTCCGATAGTAGAGTTTAGCCTTACACTGATGATCCCTGAATAATTTAACCACTAACTCAAATTTTCATATCCCATCTAGCAAACCAAAAGCTTAACAATTGACTGGTTTCATCATGCATGGAAGAACTGACCCTCAGGGATCTCTCCCCATCCTCCCTCCCAAGTGATTTGTTAATCAGTATGCTTTTTCCTTGAGAAGAGCTTCAGTAAATACAGTCTCCTCTTTGCTGCATTTCCAGTGGTGGTGTAGCCCCTTCTAGAGGGGCACTCCAGGCAGTTGCCCAACTGACTTGATCTCAACCACAAGTTGAGCGTCAACTGAGAGTCTTTCTACCATAGAGAGAACACTGTCAATCTAGACAATATATTTCTCTTGAGTTCAGGCTGTTCCTATCCCATTCTTGGAGACCCAGCCTGATATCTTTTATTGCCAGCTCCTGGTCTCCCCTCACAGGGAGGAAACCATCTTTATACATATTACCTAGTGATGCCGATCCAGGCATCTGGACCCTGATGTCTAGACCTTTCAGCTCTTGGTTTTTCTTCTTCAAGGACTAGCCTGTACTCCTAGAATTGGACACTAACAATGACCCTTCATGAGACCCTATCTGGTTCTAGGAGTGGCCTTCATCCTTTCTGGTCTTCATAGAATAACCATAATAGTACATATTGTCATAACCCCAGTAGTCATGTCACATTTACAGTAAAGGGAGGCGTTTTTCTATTCCTTTCTCTCTCACTGGCTGCCTTGAACTTTACATTCAAGATGCCTTCACTGCTGCTGTTCAAAATCTCTTTCTTCTTATTCTTTCACTCACATATGAACCCAAACACTTTTTTCAATAAGCTGCCTATTAGAAAAGAACTGATAAGCTAAATTGTCAGAAGGTGCTCCTGGCTAAAAACAGGTCAATGGGTAATTCAACTTTGGAGTAACAACGCTTTCAACCCAATTCAGTCACTGTTGCAGAACCCTCAGAAGATATTTTGGGTCAATAAAGATCTCCTTGGTTCCACTGAAATCATACACAGAAGTAACAAGCTTATTTCAGTTACGCCTGCATGATGCCTGTCTCATGGCTGGTTGCTTGGGCTGTTCTGTAACAGGGTGAGGAGAGAGTTAGGAAAAAGTCAGTTCCTACTAGAAAACATCATGTTTCCCCATTATTGAGCTTCTTTATAGCGGGCTGTGTGTGGGTAGTGGGGAGGGGGCAGTAGGTGGTGGTTTGCTACAGTTTACTATAAGGTATTCAGAGCCCTAGGGTAAGTATGGCAATCCATCTTGGGGTATGAATGTTTTCTTAAATATTTGGGGGAAAATTGTAGTGGAATTATTTATTGAAGCATTAATTTATATTTTGTTTTTGAGGCAGTTGAAGCATTAGAAGGAACGAGAACTATTTGTATATTTTTCTGAATTTGGAGAAGGCCACTGTGTTTCCTTTTTGTAGTAGTTTCTTGAAGATAATCTATTTTCCGGGTTTTTTTTTCAAAACCTGAAACTCTGAAATTATGCTAAGAGTATGTGTGTGTGTCTGTTTGGGCGTGGAGGGCTGTGTAGAGGAGAGTGGAAGTGGCAAGAGAAGGGAGAATCCCAGAAGCCAGGGAAGTGATGGAGGTGTGTGGGGGCCCGACTGGGAGCTTACCAGACTGCAGAAGGGAAGCTGGGCCCAGGGTGCTGGATGTTGGGCTCCAGCCTCAGCAAAAGTCCCAGTGAGGGCCAAGCTGAGGCTTAGCAGAGAAAGTGTGGAACTTCCTGACCCCTAACTCCAAGGGCCAAGTGTAGTTGGGCAATGAGTCTATTAGTGGTGACCATTACACACCAAGGACCAGAGGCCTTTTCCCAAATATTCTGTCCTAAATGCCCTGGGACTTTGATAAGACCATAGAGGAGTAGATGTGGGTAGAGATTTATAGGACTGAATAAGATAATTTCCTGCCAGTCTGGCAGGGGAAGGAGGAGGAGCAGGCCCACATTAGATTTAACTTGTTTTATAGAAAAAATTTCTGGTAATTGTTGAAAAATTGTGTATTAGTTATCTATGGCTATGTAACAAATTACTCCAAATTTTAGCACCTTAGTGCAATAAAGCCAATGCTTAGCTGGACGCTTCTGGCTCAGGGTCTCTCACAAGGCTGCAATCCAGGCATCGGCTGGGATGGAAGTCATCTCAGGGCCTGAGAGGGGAGGATTTGCTTCTAAGTGCATTCACACGGCCGCAGGCAGGCCTCCGGTCTCCTGTGGGTGTTGGCCGGGGTTGCCATTTTTTCTTGCCCTGTGGTCCCTTCCATAGGGCTGCTGTTTACAGCAGGGCACCTGATTGCCTCAGAGCAAAGGGGGAGAAAGGGAGAGAGAGAGAGAGGGACTGAGAAAAGGAAAAGACAAGATAAGGTGGAGGAGAGGGAAAGAAAGAGAGCCTAGACAGAAGCACGGTCTTTTCATAACCTAATCTCAGAAGTGACATTCCATGGCTGTGTCACATTTTATTAATTAGAAGTGAGTCCATAGGTCTAGCCCACACACAGGCGGAGAGGATTACGCAGTGGCGTCGCTGGGAGCCATCTCAGAGGCCGCCTACCACGCCTGAACTGGGGACTGCAATTTTATTCCCTCTGCTCATAACCAAACATAGTTATGCTCTGGCACAGGACATGCAGTTCTGGGATTGTTCATTCGTGGATTTTTACCAGAAAAGTTTGGGAAGCTTTGTGTTCATATGGCTCCTAAGTTTAAGGAATTGGCCCAAGTTAGGCTTCCACTTGTTGGACCCCGGGTACCATTTGAAGGGCTTTGAAAAGACTGTAGGTAGATGAGAAGGAAAAGAAAACATGTTTTGCTGAACACTGTGGGAGAGGTAAAGGAAGAATAAGGCATGTGGCATAGACGCGACATGGTTAAGTTGGAGTGACACTAGGAGAGAGAAAATAGAATTTAAGCCATTATGCACAACAAATGCCCTTTATACCAAATACTGTTGGTAGACACAGGGGTGGGCAGGGCACAATGTTGGAAGGACCTACCTAGTATTGGGGAAAGACATTGAAGAAGAGGGGAGACCTTGCTGCACCTGAAGCTGTCGGAGTGGAGGTGGGCAAACAATGCCGGTAGAGGCTCTGAAAGGGGAAGGTGAGCGCTGCATTTGGGATCTTACTTGGTTGAAGGGCGGGTGTCTGTGGAGTTTGGGCCCTGGTTTTTTCATCATTGTCTTGCTCCTCATCTTCAGTGTGTTTTTTGGGGGGCGTGTCTCCTGCCTGCATAGCTCTGTAATGGGTGGCAGTGGAGAAGCCGAGAGCCAGGAGTGACCTTGAAGAACACAGGCCTCCTGCAGGGGGCTCTTGTGGGGCCCAGGATGCCTGGGGCACCCATTCAGCCTTCCTTACCCACTTTTTTTTTTTTTTAATAAATTTATTTATTTAATTTATTTATTTTTGGCTGCATTGGGTCTTCGTTTCTGTGCGCGGGCTTTCTCTAGTTGCGGTGAGCGGGGGCTACTCTTCATCGCGGTGTGGGGGCTCCTCATTGTCGTGGCTTCTCTTGTTGGGGAGCACGGGCTCTAGGAGCACGGACTTCAGTAGTTGTGGCACGCAGGCTCAGTAGTTGTGGCTCGCGGGCTCTACAAGCGCAGGCTCAGTAGTTGTGGCTCAGGGGCTTAGTTGCTCCGCGGCATGTGGGATCTTCCCAGACTAGGGCTCGAACCCGTATCCTCTGCATTGGCAGGCAGATTCTTAACCACTGCGCCACCAGGGAAGCCCCTTACCCACTTTTGAACAAGGAATCCCTTTTCCTGGAAGGGAGCATCTCTGGGGGCAAACAGGCTAATTGTCTAGTTACAAAACAAATTTTTCTTTGGAGAAATGATGTTTAATCAAGGATCTCAAGGAAATAACCAGCTGTTTTAAACTAATGAAATGTTAATTGGCTATCTGTTGTAAAGAGTTAATGCACCTCAATGAACAATTATTTTTAGGGTCCCAAGGAAGCAGGAGTTTGAAGCTTCAGATTGAAGGTAGATCTAGGGTTCTCTGAGGTGATGGGCAAAGAGACCAAATTAAAGGCTTTCTGAACTTTGAATTTGTGTGACTGGCAGGGGGAGAGGGACTGTCTTATTTCATTCATTTTATTCCCAGGCTGGCTTGTCAGACCTTAGATGTCACAGTTTGGGGATTTAATGAGGTGGCATTTTCAGGCTAACTTTTAAATTAATCTTTGCTCTTACTTGGAATGGTGTGGGCTTGTCTTGTCCTTTCTTCCTGATCCAGAGCCAGGAGAGTGAGGTCTGAGTCCTGGTTGTCTAACCTTCCTGGGACCAGCCCTGGGCTTTGAAATGGGTGCCCACAGGCTGGAGCACCAAGGTAGTGATTGGGTGAGGGGTGAGTTTAGCAGAGCTAGGTTGGCCTCATCAAACTTAAGACATTGTAATCTTGTGTCTTTTTTTGCCCAAACAAACCTTATAGTTACTTCATTCTTTTCTTGCCTCACAGTAGAAAGTTGGTTAAATTAGAGAATTATAAAAAAAAAAGATGAAAATATACATTAATATTTACTTATCTATCTACTTATTTACTTACTTACTCACTCACTTACTTAAAATAGTTGTTCTTATTTTAACCTCAACTTTTAGGAGAGTACCAGTCTGTGGATGTAGGACCAAGACTCCTCTTAGAGGACCTGTCGCTGATTAGAATTCTGTGTTGCCTTTCTTGTATAAACCAGTCCCCCAGTGCCTCAGCTCTGATTTCTAATTTTAGGTTTTTTTAAAAAAATGGAGTGAAAAGTTATATTCACTGACAAAGTAGAATCTTAAAATTTTACGATACCTACCCACCCCCGATCTTTTGTAGTTGTCTGCCTCCCATCTAACTCAGTAACAGTTTTTATTAGCATGTGATGATTGAGATTTTTTTAAGCATCCCACTTCAGTTTTTATAGAAACAACTCTTCCTTTCCAGATTCATATTTTATCCGTATATACAATATTTCATTAAATTAGACACTTACAATTAACACATAAATGTTACATTTAAAAGTACATGTTAAAAACTTACATTAACAAATGCCGAAACACATTTGGGAACAATTTACTCTTGGAAAGTATAAAACTCAACTGGTGGGAGGAAATAGTGTATTACTTATTACTTACTAGCTTTGAACTCAGAGTGTTGTATATTTTAAAGGGAATAGAAGGTTTTCTGTAAAGGGCCACATGGTAAATGTTTTTGGCTTTGCAGATCACATAGTTTCTATCTCTGTGAACTCAACTCTGCCATTGTAGCATAAAAGCAGCCACGGACAATGTGTAAATGAAATGGTGTAGTAATGTTTTAATAAAACTTTATCTACAAAACAGGCAGGGGGTGGGATTTGGCCTGAGGTCCATAGTTTCCCAACCCCTTGTCTAGAATATTGGTAAATTGGTATAAATTAAGAGAGTTCCTCCTCATCATGATTCAATCCACCAGGTGTTTATTGAGTGCCAACTATGTGCCCAGCCTTTCATATATCTGTGATAGTCAAGATAAGAATGTGGCTTATTTTTCCAAGCTGTAATATGATCCATGCCTTGGTACTCACTCATCTGTGGGCTAGATTACTTTCCATGCCTCTTTCTTCACCTGGCGAATTTCTGCCTATCTTTCAAACCACATCTCAAAAATCACCTCTATAGGAGAGTGTCCCTGGGCTGAGACGGCCCTGCTTTGGGTTGCTGAGGTATCACCCCGTGCATTTGTCCATCATAGGGCTTATCATTTCGTATCGTAAAAAATGGTTTCCATCTCTCTCTTTCCTTCTAAGCTGTGATCTTTTGAAGGCCAAGTCTCAGTCATGTCCACAGTCCTTTTGTACACACCAGGTATTTTCAATAAATGTTAAATGAATGACAAAAGTCAATCTGGCAGAGAATGAAATAGACTATTTGAGTAGCCTTTGCTACCATTTATGTGTATGTATTTTGACCTTGTAACTTTTTCCCTCTTTGTGTTTATTGACTAAGAAGGTGGAGGGCGGTGGCAGCTGTTCTTAATAACTTTTCCCATAATCTTCTCATAGAAACTTAAATGTATTTATATATTATTTATATACATTAAAAATAAGAGTAATATGTGTTTGTAGCTTTTTAAGGTCAAATTGTACTACAAGATTTAGGAGACTCTGTTAGCTGGTTATACCCCTTTCTCCTTTGCTCACTTCCCATCCCAGAACATGAGAACCCAGACCTTCCCTTTACTAGCCTCTCTCAGCTGAGGGTGGCCATGTGACCCAGTTCTGGCCAATGAGATGTAAGAGGGACTCTGCCAGGGCTCTTTCAGGAAAGATTTTTCCTTTTTAATTGTGGTAGAAACTGTGAGGCATTTGCTCTTTTCTTCTTCCCTTTTTAGAACCTCTAATTTTTTTTTTCTGTGCATGTGGCTACCAAGAATAAATACTACATTCTCCAGCCTCCCTGGTAGCTACTTGTGACTTTGGGACTAAATTCTGGCCAACAGACTAAAGCAGAAGTGTTTTGTAGCAGCTTTCAGGAAATTTCCCTAAAAGAAAGCTCTCCTGTGCTGCCCTTTTATTCCTCCTTCCTGCTGGTTGAAATGTCGACATGATGGCTGAGAGTAACATCTGGAACCATGACGTGGCCTTGGGAATGGAGGCCGTGTCTAGTGGAGCAACAAGAGGGAAGGAGCCTTGTTCTCTGAGGAGATAATGAGCAGACCCTCCATAGCAGCCCTGGACTACCTACCTGTAAACTCTTACATGTATCAATGTTCTGTCTATTCTAGTCACTCTTTCTTTGAATCTCTGTTCTCATTACCCAGTTAATCCTAACTGTTACATGAGGACAACTCTCCCTCGGTCATTGGCTGCTCACTTTTCCATGTCCTATCTGTGAAAACATGATGTTTGGAGCTGTGGCAGCCATTTTGTGATTCTGAGTGGACAAGGATGAGGATTGTGTAACAGAAAGTTGGAAAGAAATGAGCCCTCAGTGATGTCACTGAGCTTCCAGATAAACCCTGGGGCCATCTACTTCTGCATATATATTTTAAAGTAAACAACAAATGTCCTTATGTGATAAGCCACTGTTAGTTTAGTTTCCTGCTACTGGTAGCCAAAAGTATCTTCATTAATTTAAGCTTAAACAAAAGCAATAGTTCTTTGCCTCTTGCCTGCTCATCCTTATTCTGCCTCTTACTGGGAACCACTTTCACCTCTTAGCTCTTTTCCTTTGCCATTCAACTAAATACCTAAAATAAAAAGATGAGGATTTTGCTTTCTTAAATCACTCCTTTTACACACTTCCCTAATGTCTCTTCTTCCATCTCAGTTTAGCTATCTGACTATTTTTGTTCATCACGACTTTGTCAATATCACTCACAGCTGTCATATAGTGCTCTATAATTTCATTTCTTTTGCAACTTCTTTTCTTGTCATTGTTAATTGACTTGCTTTTTCATTTGCTTAGCTTTCTATGTGTCTATCAATAATTCATTCCTATACATTCCACTGGAGCTGTAAAGCTCTTTTTGTTCCATTTAAACACATGAAGTAATCCAATAATTCCTTTTTCCTCTAGAAGCCATCTCTCCTGGAGCCTTCCATACAACTCCCGCACGTGGACTGGTTGTTATCTCTGATTGCTTCACACTTTGCTGTCTCCGATGCTATCCTGGGATTCTTTTGGCCTCCTTCCTGTGCTGGAGTCTCTGTTCCTGGATCCCTTGTTGTCTGGCTGCAACACATCTTCCTGAAGCTTTCTAAGAAAGAATACATTTTGGGTTTTTTTTATTTTAAGATCCTCCGTGTCTGGAAATACCTTTATTTGACCTCCCCACTTGATTCATAGTTTGGCTGGCCTAGAATTCTTGGCTAGAGATGACTTTTCCTCAGAATTTTGTAGTCATTGCTTTATCGTCTTCTAATTTCTTCTGTTTTTGAGAAATCGGATACAATTCTTCTTACCTGTTTTTTGTTTTTGTTTGCTTTTTTAAAATAAATTTATTTATTTATTTTTATTTTTGGCTGCCTTGGGTCTTTGTTGCTGCGCGCAGGCTTTTCTCTAGTTGCGGCGAGTGGGGGCTACTGTTCCTTGCGGTGTGCGGGCTTCTCATTGGGTGGCTTCTCTTGTTGCGGAGCACGGGCTCTAGGTACGTGGGCTTCAGTAGTTGTGGCACTCGGGCTCAGTAGTTGTGGCTCGCGGGCTCTAGAGCGCAGGCTCAGTAGTTGTGACTCACGGGCTTAGTTGCTCCGCGGCATGTGGGATCTTCCTGGAGTAGGGCTCGAACCCCTGTCCCCTGCATTGGCAGGCGGATTCTTAACCAGTGCACCACCAGGGAAGCCCTTGTTTTGCTTTTTGTTTTCCTTCCTGGGTGCTTTTAGGATCTTCCCTAATTCCCACTGTTCTGAAATTTCATGAGGATGGTTTGTGTATTTTTGTTTGTTTCTTTGTTTATTGCATGGAATACTTGCTAGATTCTTTTAATATGGAAAAATTTTAAATCTAGGTATTTTTAGTTCCAGGAAATTCTATGTATTATATCTTTGATCATTTCTCTCTACTGAACTTCCTGTGCTCGATTTCTGGAACTTCCATAAGTCTGATGTTGTATCTTCTTGACTGGTTCTCTGTTTTCTCATTTCTCTCCTGTTTTCCATCTCTTTGTCTTTTTGTTTTACTGTAAGATGTTTTCCCAACTTTGTTTCCTAATCAATTGAATTTTTAAAATTTTGTCTTTACATTATATGGCATTTTGTTCTTTATTCATGGATACCTTATTTGGATCCATATTTTAGCTTTAATTATCTTCCTTATTAGTTAACAGTTAAGTACAGGGTAAAAAAAATCATATATAAAGACAACATAAAACACATAATCTTAACACTTGCATGCATTAGCACACACACAAACATGAAGAAAATAAAGGATAAGTCTCTCTTTTGATTCTACTTTTCCACTGCTGTCCCAGGCTTTGTCTTGGCACTACTGGAACGCTTGTCTCAGTATCTTCGAAATAATGCTTTCTGAGTGTTTGAATTTTTCTTTTGTTCCCTGTTTTGTCTGTTTTCTTTTGAGTTCTTTTTCTTTTGTTTTGATCTCTCTCCTTTATGTTCAAAGATTCTCTCAAATGGCTTTCCATTTTATTTCAGAGGGAAGTGCTAAAAAGATGATTGAAAGATGTACCTGAGGGAACAGGGATTGTACTAAGTGATGGCTAATCACATAGGGACTCAGCTATTTTATTGGAGGACCCCTAAGTACCACCATCTGTAGTTGTTTGTTCTTGGGCCTGTCAGTTTCTGTAGAGCAAGTCTCTGTATTTTCTGCCTGGAGGTATAAGCTTGGCTGCCAGAGTTCCAGGAATTGGGAGTGGGGTGGTGTCTTACCATTTAGGATGCTAGTTTCTACTTAATCTCCCCTTTTTGGTAGGGTTGTGTGTGTGTTGTCGTTGTTGTTTGCTTTTTTCTTTTGTTAAATTTTTCAGTAAATTTAACAGATTTATTGAAGTATAATGGACATGACCCCTTGCATTTCGTGCAGTGACTCACCCCCTCCTCTGTTGGGTAGTCCCTTTCTTTCTTCTGCCCTGTCTCCAGAGGTTCCTAGTGACTCCAAGTCAGTTTTTCTGGGGTCTGCAGCACAAACCACTTGCTTTTTGGTTTAGGTTTCAGCCTTCCTGGTCTGTTAAGTCACTTACCACTGTCCGTCTACTTTCTAGCATCCACAATTTAAGCATTGCCCTGCATTCTCATGGGATTTGAGGAGAAGTGGAGAAAAATGCACATGTTCAATCTGTCAAGTTTAACCGGAAGCCCTATCAGTTGTATTTTACTAACATTATCAATTCCTACTACTCAGATGTGGGTCCCTTGAACTGTTTGGAGGGGTTAGGGGTCAAGTGTAAAGGATATATGTACATGTGTGCATGTTTGTGTCTCTTTGTGTACGTGTGAGGCTATGTATGAGATTCTGTGTGTGTGTATTATAATGAGAATAAGCGAGTTAGCCGAGGAACTATAAGTAGGCCTGGAGTAGTGAGTGTGAGGAATTAGAAGCATGGGGAGAAAAACAGGGAGGAGGAGGGACCTGCAAGTTTTAGAGTAATATTCTGCCTCGATGGAATATTTCCTTCCTTTTCTTAACCTGGCCCTTCAGCTCATCTCTTTAAACCAGAAACCATGAGAGCAGGTGGAACACAGGTAAAACTGTGACATTCAACTTCATTCCACTCCCCAGTGCCTTTTAAGCTCTCTCTGCCCTTCACTGGGTTACTCTGGACTTTCTTGGAGTTCTCTGCTTGCCCAAACTTCTACTTCATTCTTACCTTCCATGCTGTGCTCTCTACTTCTGCCTCTTCCTTGCACAGAATCTGAAAGTACAAAATGTCTTCTTTTTTACCTGCATTTGATATCTCACCTAATTTCTATATTACCTTATGAGGCAGGTCTAGTTTTTTCCACATGATAGATGAAGAAATCAGTACTTGGAGAGATGTGGTCTCTTTCCTAGAGTCATACAGATAACAAGGAGCAGAACTATGGTTTGAATTTAGCTGCTCTGGTTTTAAAGTCCATGCTTTTACCAATACACTGCATTGTGTCAGTGTATTTAATTGTACAACTATTCATTCATAATTCTACGTGAAATTTTTTACATATAATGAGGATGCATTAAAATCAATTTGATAAACACATTGGCATTTAATTGTATAAGGTACAGTATAGATCCTTGCTGAGGTAGGAGTGCAGCTCTTAAGAAGAAAGGCATAGTCCTTGCCTTCAAGGAACTTACCCTCTGAAATAATGTTATTTCTCAATGTCAATGTCCTGGTTATCGGCGAAGGCAAGACTTTGGGACTCCAAGCATGGTGTAAAGCTGGGTGACCATCAGCCAAATGTTTTCTGGCCTCACAGGTGTGAGGATCAAGATACATAATGGAAAAAAAGGGTTTACTACAACCTTACGACAAGTAATGCAGGTATCGTTATTTACATGTTAAGCGTAAGAAAAATGAGGACCTTGGTGTTGAGAGGCTTGCCCAAGGTCACATGACTAGAATCCAGTCTTCTGAAGGTCAGCCCAGAGCTTTCCCTTTTCTCACTAACCTTCTTTTCAGTCCCATGTGTTTTTCAAAGATGCCACAGCACTCTTAGGGTAGGTAACATTTCCATTTTATAGATGGAGAAACTGATGTGAAGAGCCATGTTCAAGGATGCTTTTAATAAATGCTATTTTAGGGTGTACATGAATAGAGTCCCTAAATCCTGAGCAATTTGGGCCCATAGGATGGGAGGAGGGTATGCATCTCTAAGAAGGAGAAACCAACATTTATTGAGCTCCTACTGTATGCCAGACAGCCGGAGACTGTACCAGGGATTACATATGATCTTGTCTAATCCTCAAATCAGTACTGTGGGGTTGGTATTTTTGTCTTCCTTGTACAGATGAAGCTCAGATAGGCTGTGAAACCTTCCAATAGTCACACAAATCATGCAGCTATCATTAAATGCATCCGTTTCATATAACACCGAAGTTGATATTCGACTCCAGGACTATATAATTTTAGAGCCCACAGGCATATGTATTATTAAGCTTTCCCTCAGTGTCTGCAACTAATCATTGAAATGTCCATGGCTTCTTAGAGCTGAAACCAAAGATAAGTGTCTCTGCAACCATTTCACAGAGATTCCTCTGATTTAAAGATCCCATGATCTTTAAATCATGGGATCCCATAAAGATCCCATTCATGTCTTTTAGGCTCTGTTCTGGGAAGAGGGCAAATCATGTGTTTGAGGAGATGTTCATTCAGTGGCTGCTTGAATAAAGGCTTTTCTTTTTTCCTTCATTCTGAGTCCACAGATAATATTTTTAATTACGCTGGTTGTTTCCCTGAGTTATAAAAGCCAATGTATGAAAGTTATAAATGTTAAAAATTTTATTCATCTGCTAAAATCTCTGCCTCAGAGTATATTCTCTTGGTTTGGATTAACACAAAAGTATTTTAAATAAATGATTTAAATAGAATATGTGTTTGATATGGAAATTCAATAGTTAAGAGGCCCACAAAACTTGCCAGATGTTTGTGTGAGAAGCTAGCAGGTCAGGTGGGTGAGTATTTATTGCTTCCTGTGCTAATATGAGCTGCTGGAGAGCCATGAAGTAAAAAAAAAAGACCCTCATCTGTGTCGGGCAAAGAGTGTAGTGGCACTGACTTCATAATTAGGAAAAAGCCTGAATGTGAGGGTACACCAACACACAGGTCTCCTGTTTTAGAATATCTTTTTAGTCTAAGGATAATGACTTTTTTCTTTTGCTTATGATGCTATTTTTTTCCAGAGAGTTCAAACTTTGTGTTTAGAAGGTGACCTCAGGGGAAGTTCACTGGACACGAGTTTTAGAGTTTGTGAATTCCAGGCCCATTTCTGGAAGCACATATTGGCTGTTATCATAGATGAAGTGAACAAGTTGCTGCTCACATCCAAGGGCAGCCTGAGACACGCGACCTCACCCCCGCACCAGTAACTCTTGGTGAGATTCAAACGGATATTAGTTCTGCTCCCTTCTTGTGCTTCACAAAGCCACCCAAACACATTCCCCAGCTTACTGTATTAGAAACACTTTCCAATGGACTCATTTTCTTGTTCCTTCTTCTTCAGAAAAAAAAAAAAAGATATATATATATACATATGTATGTATGTGTATATATATACATATATATGTATATATACATACATATATATATATTATTCTGAATTTTCTTTCTAATTGTGCTGAAATGACAGGTAGTTCTGGATTGGCCTAAGTGTTTTTGTTTCTTAATTTTTTCTTTAGCACACACCAGGCACATTTTGACATACAGGCATTAATTGATACTTTGACTAGGAATCGGTTTGGCACTTAGAGAAATAGAGAAGTGAATATCTCCTGTATTAGAGTGACAGTGAATAGCCTCCAATAATCAGAGGGGAAAACAAGGAGTAAGTACAATGGACACTCATACCTGCAGTTAGTAGGTGCTCAAAAATGTTTGTCGCTTGGGTGGTTGAGAGAAGACAGTGATCCAGGGGCATGAAATAAACAGAAAGGGGTTCGGGGAGGAGGCAGGATTTAAGTTGGATATTGAAAGATCAGCTGCATTTAGGTGGGTAAGAGGGAAGTCCTACCTACCAGGGAGGAACATTGTACACAACAAAGAGGTGAGCAGTGGCTTGATTCCTGAGGGGGCAAGTGAGAAGATCTATCTGAATCAATTAGAGTGTCATATTGGGGAGAAATGAGGAAAGATTCTGTAAAATCCGTACATTCCTGCTTCTCTCCCTCTAAATCACCCCATCCCACTGTTACCTTCTGTCTTTCGGCACTCCTAGGCTGTGGGGCTTCATCTATTCTATATGTGGCAGGGTCAGAGACATGCTTGTTTAGAAAAGTAATAATGTGTAAGTAGAAGAGGTGACTTTGGGTCCTGTAGGGTATGTGGGTGCTAATGGAGAGAGGAAGTATTGAGTCCCTAAACCCCAGCACCAAACACTGGAGAGCTTGTGTCAGCATTTCCTTGGTGTGAATTTCCTCCTTGCAGTCTTGCACTGTATTTCAAACTTATGCAAAGAGGTTTTTAGCAGCATAAGAGGAATGCTTAGCTATCCCTTTATTGGGGAGTAAATTAGATGGTTATAAAGTTAAATAAAACCCAGAAAGTTCTTACTGCGTTTTCTTAAAATCCTTTGTCAAAACAAATAGCCTTGAAATGAACATAAAAATGTAAATGGCATTGACTCTAATGAAACAACAACGAGCCTAATGAAGTTGAAGTACTGTGAGAGTACTGGGAAAGCAGGGCTGCTTTTATCTTATTGGAATGTTTATGTCCTTGCACGTCTCCTAATCACACTGTGGTAACATCATTCCGAGAAAGTGCTTTAGGGAAGATTGCTAATAAGAAACAAAAATGATACAGCTTCGAGTTAACAGTCCCCCCAAATAGTCAGACAATCAGTTGTCTAGGATAGAGGGCACTAGGCTGGAAGAATATGATTGGAGACGCTCCTATCTTATTTTGGGTTTGTGGATATTTGGCGCCATCGATAAAGGGGCTCTCAACTATTACTGGGACAGCACCTCAAACTCTGCATGTTGGAAGTTAAAGTCTCTGCCATACTCTTGGAAACCAGCTTTCTATCCACTGTTCCTTATTTCTACAGATGGGTCTGCATTCTTCCAGACATCCAGGCTTGGGGCTTTGGGTCATCCTTGGTTCTTTCTCTCTCCTCCCATATCTCAAAGTTACTAAATGTTCTCTCTCAAATGCTCCAGGATCGCTCTCATTCATTCCATGGCTACAGCCACCAGCTCAACTCATTTTCTTGATTCTCATCACTGGTCTAGGTGTCTCTCTGATTTCAGGCTTACCAGCTTCCACTTTCATCCTGCCCTCAGTGGCCAGATTAATCATCTTAAATTCCACATCACTGTGTCATTCATCTGAGCACTACCCACAGCATAATCCTGATAGTTAAGGCCCTTTACCAACCAGTTCTAATCTGCTTTCCCAGCTCCATCTCTTGACATTGCCTCAGATGAGCATGGGACCACTGCTACCACAAGATGGGCAGTGATCATTTTCTGCTTAAATGTGGTCTGTTCATTTCCTCATCATTTTTTCATTTACTTGTCCCCCTATTTAGGATGCTGCTTTTCTTCCTCACTACTTATGCAATTTCTTGCAAGGTAATGGCTTGTAACTTTTTCAGTCACCCCTTTGAGAATCTGATGAAAGCTATCTTTTATCCCAGGAAAATGCATATCCAAAGGGTTCATTGACTCCTGAAGCTCGATTCGTGTACCCATTAAGAGAACACTGACCTTAAATTAAGAATTGTTGCTCAAGGTAAAGTTAAAATCCTCAGTCCTCCATAAAGCCTTCCTAAATCACTCTGGCTGGTGATGAGAACTCCCCTACCCCTTCCTTTCTCACCTGAACTCCACTGAAATTGTCTCTTCCATTCATTTGGTACTTCCTGAAGACCACTGTGTATTATTTGTTTTCTTTCTATGCACAAGCTCTATTTCCCCAAATAAACTAAAAGCTCCTTGAAGGCAAGGCCCTGCCACATACCTCTTGGAATTGTATATAAATCAGTGTATGTTGCTTTGATTGGTCAAAGAATATAATCAGGCATATACAGGAGTCCAAATGGATAGTTTTTTCTTCTTCCATTTTGGTTGGTAGCTGTATAACATGTTCTGGAAGGGCCTCTGTTGTACTGTGAGTCATCCAGAACCTGATGACTCTGAAGGTCTCTTGATCTGTAAATATATTGGAGTGCTTACCAGGGTAGCCGCTGGCTCTGAGATCTCTGATATAGAAGGAGTGAAGGAAAGTGGCCGTGTTAGATATTTAAAGGCATTCTGGGATGCAGTAAAGGTATTGGCACTTAGTGTGAGATCCTGGCAAAATTGTGGTGATGATGACTACATCCTTGGTGTACTTTCAAGGCTCCCTCTTCCCTGACATCACATGTCTCAGCTCTCCCCTCTCCCAACCTGAATCTGTACTCAGGAAAATATTTGCTGTAAATTATTTAGACCTTAGTCTGAATGGCAGCCTTTCTATTCTTTATTCCAGGATTATTTACAGAGTCTTACTTCTAATTATGGCATGAAAAACTTAGTTTTCTAATAAAGATAATCCAGAGATCTGATAATGTGAAAGGAATTTAGGGGGCCAGTGACTCATACTTAAATCACACCATGTAATTTAACATCTATACCATCCTCTTCACTCCTCCCCCAACACACACACACACACACACACACACACACACACACATGCACGGCTGGAACTGGCTTCTGTATAATGGATTATACAGTCTTAATAACACTAATCATTCATTGAGGAAACCTTCATTTTCCAAGTTCCCCAAATAATCTGAGCCATAAATGCTTTACCGCACCTCATTATGTTTTCCGGTAGAGGAAGAGTATGCAGTAATAGGGAAAAGGTGATAAGAAGTTGGATGAGCAACATGTTATAGGTTCAAAATTAAGAGTAGGTATAAGAGTGGAGTAACAGCAGTTACAAAGCTCAACAGCAGCACAGGCCATGTATATATTACAGAGAGCCAAGAGCAGTGCCCCTCATACTTGTCTAGGTGACAGAGCCCCTGGACAAGTTGGTGCTCTATACTTACATCATGTTCTTTGTGGAGCACCATAAAATGCTGATATGTTTTACCCCAGCAGGCAAACAAGGAAACCTTGCCTATATTATATGTATGCAATAAAATCTGAGTATCAAAAGCACATTTCCACCAATACAAAACAAAGCACAGTACCTCAGTGGTGGTGGAGGTTGACATCTCAGCCTGCTGATACAGAGACCACAGGTCTTCAGATAACAGGCATGATGGCTGCAACCCTCCCAGAGCAGTGAACCTGAGTAGAAGGGCTGATGGCAAAGTCAGTGGTCATGGCCAACTGAAGACAAAGGGCCCTGTCCTGATTTTTGTAAAAATACATAAGCCTCCTGGTTCTGATTCAATCAAGGGAAGGTTGAGTAACTGCAATTAGATTTCCTGCCCACCAGGTGGGACTGAAAAAGATTTAGTTTGATTTAGAACAATAAAGAAATGTTATGGGACTTCCCTGGTGGTCCAGGGGTAAAGAATCCGCCTTCCAACGCAGGGGACGTGGGTTCGACCCCTGGTCGGGGAACTAAGATCCCACACGCCACAGGGCAGCTAAGCCTGCGCGCTACAACTACTGAGCTGGCGCGCCTCAATGAGAGAGCCCATGTGCCACAAACTACAGAGCCCACATGCTCTGGAGCCCGCGTGCCACAACTAGAGAGAGAAGCCGGCACGCCACAACAAAAGATCCCGCCTGCCTCAACAAAGATCCCTCGTGCCGCAACTAAGAGCCGACGCAGCCAAAAATAAACAAACAAACAAACAAACAAATAAATAAATAAATAAAGTAAATATTTTTAAAAAAAGAAAAAAAGAAATGTGATATTTCTTGCACCCAAGTGCCATGGAGCAATTCATATCACTATAGGTTTTGGTTCTTATTTCACAGTTGGGACTACTCATTCTCAACAATGCCTTCATAAAGTCTTGAGTTTAAGAATTCCTCCCATCATTGTCTTGGAATCTGGCTTAAGTGCACACCCTGCTGTTAAGCTTCTCATGACCACATAAGCTGCCCTCTGTCTGGGTGTATTAACTAGCACATGGAAATAGATCCCAGAGGCTAGAAAATGATGAAGAAACAATTATGCCAATTTTTTCCCCCTGTGAACTGAGGAAAAACCATCATAGATCAAGTTCAGGCAAGGAATACCTAGGTTCAGTTATCATTGGGTGATTCAAGGTTGAGATCTGTAAAGATAGAGCAGTGATTCTCAAACATTGCTGTACACGTGAATTACCCAGACAACTTGTTAAAATGCAGATTCTGACTCACTAGGTCTGGGGTGGTGTCTGAGAGTCTGCATTTCTCAGGGGATGAGGTGCTGTGGGTCCACAGACCACACTTTGAGTAGCAGCTGTCTTAATTTCTGTTCCATATCTACCTCAAACTTGCTCTTTGACCCTTCAAATTTATTTTACCCTTCTGGATCTCAGCTTCCTTAACTGTAAAAGAAGAGAATTGGCTTTAACATTCCTGAGAAGGACATTTTATATATATTTCTACCCAGCATGCATTGCCCCTTCCTAATAGCACTTTGATTTTCTTCTGGGGAATTTACTTCCCTCCTTTGTATGCAGTTGTGGTAGGTAGGTAAGTCTCAAGACTTTCCATTTCATTATGCCAGCTGATGGAGACTCTCCTATCTCAGTTCCCATGACCTTCCTCTTATAGCCCAGGTACAGCAAGAGGCAGGGTAGGACCTAAGCTTGCTTGGTTGGCTTCTCTCTCTCCTAGGACTTTGAATCTTTTTTTTTAAATAAATTTATTTACTTAATTATTTTATTTTTGACTGCATTAGGTCTTCGTTGCTGTGTGTGGGCTTTCTCTAGTTGCGGCGAGCTGGGGCTACTCTTCGTTGCAGTGCACGGGCTTCTCATTGCAGTGGCTTCTCTTGTTGCGGAGCACGGGCTCTAGGCGCGCAGGCCTCAGTAGTTGTGGCACACGGGCTTAGTTGCTCTGTGGCATGTGGGATCTTCCCGGACCAGGGATCGAACCCGTGTGCCCTGCATTAGCAGTCAGATTCTTAACCACTGCGCCATCAGGGAAGCCCAGGACTTTGAATCTTGAGTAGAATGAACCAAGTAGAGAGAAGCTGTTGAAATTCATCGTCACAGCTGTGGGACCAGGGTTCAAGCAGCAAAACCTTCTGGAGCCTCCTCATATCTGTCTGTTCCACGCTTGGTTCTCTAGTCCTCCCTTCAATCTTGTGAGCAGCCCCATAGCTTTTCAGAATGTTCTCTTTTTACTTAAGTTACCTAAAGTCCATTTCTGTTGCTTGCAACCAGAGATGAATATATTCTCTAAGCTCCTTCTGACTCAAGCATTGTAGGGTTCAGGTCCTGAGCAGCTTGTTGATGAGTCTGATCACTGTTTTCTATAAGGAAAGGAAAAGGCACAAGAATATTTTCCTTAAGGAAGAGAAATTCCTTTGAAGTCTTTGGCGTGGGTTTGTGTATAGGTTACTGGTGCCAGTGAGGGATATAAATTACTTTCCAGCAAACTGGTAGCTGTAGGTAATCAGGTTGTTTTCCTTTATCATCAAGTGGAGACTGAGATACCTCCTGTGCTTCAGAAGCAAGCAGTGAGGCTCTTTATGAGGCTTCTTGGATCTACTTATATTTGGAAATGGCAGGAAAGGTTTATATTTTGCTTGCTTTGACCCTACTCATCAGTGTATGGAGTTTTCTGAGGGGCTTCAGAGTTTCTGGTCCGAAATTGAGACTAGCAGCCAAAACCATGCAGAGAAGATTCTGGAGAGAAAGACCATTGCTAAACAGTACCAAGGTTTATAGCTCAGTCACCTTAAATTGTAGTTTGAAGAACAGAGACACCCAACACCTCGCTCTCATTACAAGATTGTAACAAGAATAGGAAATGCCATACGCATATGTCCCTCCTTCCTAACCTCCACCAGAGCAGCCAGAAGCTCATTAGCTCATTTAAGCCACTCTCTTCCTGGTCTAGGGCTTCAGCTGCTGTGACCATTTCCTGTTGTCTGTTAGAGACTACTAGGAATGAACTTGCAGTTCATAAGTTCATTCTTCACCTTTCTTATCCCCATCCTACATTGGGGTTTTCAGAGGCCAGTAAAGAACACCCTTCTATTCTCATCCAGTTCTGAGGAGTCAGAAAGATGAAGATTACATGTCTGCTTTGTTGATAAAACCGTATTGAAGGTATACAGCTTAGACCACTGGTCAATAATCTTTACAGAGCTGGACTTTGGAGTGAATCAGTGAGGATGCTATAAGGAGAAGTCATATGAAAGTTGCTTGTTGTACTTCTTGAAGGAGTTTCAGCTATATTATATCATGCCCCTTTATGAGGACCAATAGGAGACTTTTTTTTTTTGGATCTAAATACGAGGCATATCTACCTTTTCCCTAAACAAACTGAGAAATTTTTTGTTCATTGTGACTCTTGTAATTAATAACTTTTCCATTTTAAGTTTGGCTGCTGTGACACTTAGGAGTAAACTTGGGACATTTAACCTTTGTATATGACATTCTAACATCCATGTTTTTGTATATTCAATTTGCTTATAGTTTCTAATACTATTTTACCCTTGTTTCATCTTTGTGCTGCTCTCTTTATCTACTATCTTTCTTTACCAAATTGTCTTATATTTTGTAAACTGCTTCAAACTCTCTTAGTGAGAATGAATTAGAATGTCAGTAAATTAGTTAATTAAAAAATAAATATGGAGTTCTATTTCCTTCACAGAGGAGAATATTCTTACCACTTGTCCACATAGTAATTTTTTTGCCTTGTTATCTGTCACCTCTGGCCTGATTTGAAACTTGTTTGGTTTACTCTCCTACTTAGGCCACCCTCATCTCCACCCTAGGCCATCTCATGGTGTCCAGTTCTATGGGTGACTCACAAATTCACACCTCTAGATATGACTTCAATTCTGTACCACAAACCCATAGGTAATATCTTTCAAGAGCTCCAATTCTGAATCTGTGTTTTCCCCTCAAACCTGTACCTCCTCACATATCCCTGATGCAGTGAATGGGGTCACCATCCCTGAAGGTACCCATCAAAGAAATGGAAGACACCCTAGACTTGTCCCTGTCTCTGTTCCTCTGCATCCAATTCATCCACTAATCTGACTGATTCTTCCTCTTGGATGTATTGTTAATTCTTCTACTCTTCTCCACCTCTGCCACTAGTTCAGGTCTTGTCATTTCTAGCCTAGGCTATAGCTCTGCACAGAACCACTCCCAGCCCATTCTCTACACAGCTTCCAAAGTAATATTTCTGAAATACAAATCTGACTATACCAGCTACTAAAATACCTTCAACAGAACCCTGTTATAAGGGGATAAAGTTCAAACCTCTGTATATTGCATAAAAATGCTACCAGAAGTTGTGAGGAGAATGATTGTCTACCACGCCAACCTTATTTCCTACCACACTTCTCTTCACCATCTTTATATCTGATTATTTTGGATTATTCCCTTGGCTTTCTTTTTAAGGGTTAGCTTCCTAGTGCTAGCTCTAAATAAAAGCCAGCTTGGTTGCTCACTCATGATGGGATTGAGGGGCAAGTAGCCCCCCTTCCTATTAGGGTGCTTATGATAGCCTGGAAGAGTAATAGCTTAATTCTTCATTAGCCATGACTATTTTGTGCTAAGGTGAATCAGTTAGATCAAACAGGTACTTACCTAAAGGAGCGGGACATAAAAACTGAAAGAAACAGGCAACAGATTGGTGGTTGCCAGAGGCGGGAGGTGGGGTGGAGGAAATGGGTGAAGGTGGTCAAAAGGTACAACAAAAGAAAAAGAAGTGAGACAAAAAGTAGGTTCGTTTGGATGAGAGAAGAGGGGAAGGGAAAGTTCTGGCCACGGGGTTCTGGACAACTCTGTCATGTCTCTGAAGTGGGGTTGCCTACGGGGCAGGATGAGGGCACAGAATGAAAGAAGGAGGGTCCCCTACAGGGCGTGAAGATGAGCATGTGTTCATCTGGCAACCACCAATCTGTTGTCTCTTTCTTCAGTTTGTATGTCCCACTCGTTTAGGTAAGCGCCTGTTTGATCCAACTGATTCACCTTAGCACAAAATAGTCATGACTATCACAACTTTTCCAAAGATTAGAATGGATTCTGACACTTTTACTACATCCTGGAAGGTCAGTTATTTGATGGAATAATTCTGTTTGTGAGCTGCGAGGCGTAGGTTGTGTGAGGTTGGGGTGGGGAAGCATGTGATGAAGAGAGCGTAGATCAGTCATCATCAGCCTTACATCAGGGATAACAGGATGATGGGAAGCCACACCTCTGTGCAGAATACTTGCAATTTAATGTGGCTCAACAAGCATTTGTGGGATATCTTATCAGGCCTTGGAGGGGTGTTTATTGTCAAGGTGGTAGAAAGTCATCTCTAAGAAAGGTAGGGTATATCAACATAATGTGCTAAATTAAAAAAAATCATTTTGAATTCATGAGCTCAAAAATGAATATCTTTTCCAGTTCTATCACCTCCAAAAGTGGTCCAGCAGCAAAAGCAGCCCTTTTGGCCGCTACTGACTCTTATATACACTCCTAGCTTCCCACATTTCGGCTTCCCAGTAGGAGCCAAAGCTTCCTGGAGGGGAAATGATTCCATGTCTTGGCACAGGAAAGTTCAAGAATATTCTGTGCTTGCTGGAAAAAAAGGTACTTTCGAGGATGTCAGCTGGCTCTAAAAGGACAAAGGAACCAGATTACAGAACCAAGTTGTAACAATTTGAGCATCAGAGAATCAAGGGGGTTAATATGTGTGAGTATTTTGTTTCTTCTATTAAGTGTATATCTGTCCTTATGGCATCTTAGAGATATTGTTAAAAATGAATTCCCAAATAGTCCAGGGAAAAATAGTAGAAACTATTAAGAACAGGACAAACTGGTCAGTATCCATTGTCTCACATAAAAATGACACAGAGGGCCCAAGATTTAATTGGCGCAATGATAACCCACAGTAACTAAGTTGAGAGAGAGGTTAACATTGTGTGGGCAAGGTTTTCAATTGTCCAGATGTCCTAAGGAGGAGAAATAATTGCACAGACTCGATCTCTCGTCTCCTAGGAAACAGGGCACTTGGATGGCCTTACTAATCATAATTATATAGTATTTAGGAATATAAGCTTTTCTAATAACGTTAACAAGCCAGGGCAATGATAGGACAAAGGTTCATGCTGACCAGGTGCAACTTTAAAGAGTGCTGCACATAATTTCAATGGGAGATATTAAAACCTGTGTGAAAAGTGTGATCTTAGAGTCTTACTGACATAAGAAAGGAAGTTTAATTCCTAAAATAGCTTAACCAGATCCCATGTCAGACAAAAACTCCAAACCAAAATGAAACCAAACAAACAAAAAAATCAAAACAGACACCCACACTATCCCCCACCTCAAAATCTCAAAGGCTCAATAACACAAAACTTGCAAACTCAATTGACTGGTCTGAGATTTTTTTGAGAGGGAAGGGGAGTGGATTTGATATCATTGCTTACGCAGCCCCAGGAAGATACAGCATTTAAACTAATGTTATTAACACTTAAAGTAGTTTTAGTTTAAATTTAATAACAAGTTTATAATATCTATGGTATTTTGTGATCGTTTTGTCTACTTCTATTATGATTAAATCATTTATGAGAACATGACATACCAGATTTGTGATTGTAATTAAATGTTTAGGAGAGTTTGTACAAAAATGTTTGTATTCAATGTTTGAATGTTTAGGAAAATCTAATTGTTATGTCATAGGCATTGATTTATTATTTGTATAACTGAACTGTAAATTTTGAGGACTGTTGATTCCTTTATATTTAAAGGATTGTTAATTATTTTATAGATTTATAAATGTTATATATTGGGCATGAAACAATAGTTGAAGTGGAAGTTCCTCTCCATGAGCAAAACCCAGGAAAGAATCTTTTGTCATGGTGCTGTAAGGCGTGGTTACTCTTCTCAAGTTTCTCTCAGATTTATCATGGGCTGTAAAAGTAGCCTGCAAGTAATTATTTAGAGTTTAGCTGTGGTGACAAAATAGTTCAAGGCTTGAGGCAGGTGTGATAGACATGGATATGAGGCAAAATTGTGCTGGATGCTCTTCTTAGGCAACAGGACCTATGGTTGTAGAAACTTATATTTGTACAAAGTAAATGCATCCAACTCTGGGGGTTGGTTGAGAGAACTAAGTGAGGACACTGACACTAGAGAGATTACAAGGTATGTCCAGCTTGTTGGGGCAGAGGCTCTGTTCACTCTGCCAGCACTGCCTACATGGGACTGTATATGACATGTACATAGTAAGCGGCCAGTAAATGAGATTAGCAATGCTAAACGTAGAGATAACATAGCAGCAGTAATATAGTCCCTCATGAGAAGTTTATAATTCAGTTGGGCAGATGAAACAAACTTATCAAGAAGAAAAAAGTCACTGTGAAAACAAAGTTCTAACGTGTATGGGGAAGGTAGAAGAAAGATCATTTCTACTCTTTCAAATTACTCAGAAAAAAAGACAAACAACCTAACCAAAAAGTGCACAAAGAATAGCAGCAGGCAATTCATAAAACAAGATATCCTAATGGGCAATAAACATATGAAAAGATGTTCAGCCCTACTAGTAATCATGGGAATAAAAAGAAAACAAGTTACAATTTCTCATCTGTGAGACTGATAAATATTTAAAAGATTATGATAGTCACTGTGGGCAAGGATGGGAGGAAACAGGTCTCTTATGCAGTGTCGGTTTTGATTCATTGTCCTTGGCTTTCCTTCATCTTCCCTGGCTCTCTGCTCCCATGGTCGGGCACCCTTCCTCCTGATGGTGATTGTTCCAGGACCAACTTGCTTTGCAAGACTGCCTAGACGCAATTGGCTTGCCCTTACTCACAGCTCTCCCTGGATTATGATTTGCCTTTGGTTCTTTGGCTTTTCTTGGCCCATAGCCACAAAACAGGCTTGGCTCACCCTTTAGGATTTTCTAGGCAAGGGAGGGGACCAGATGACTCTGTGGCCAGGCATTGTGCTGGGGACTATGCTGTGGGTGGGAGGAGTTAGGGCTCTAAAGGTTCATTCATTTATTCATTCATTCAAGACAGAAGATTTAAAAAATATGTAAAATATATAGTCTGTCAGATTTTGAGAACTGCTTTAAAAAAACATGTAAAGGGGAGAAAGGGTATTGGGGTAGGAATAGGGGTAGCAATTTAATAGGGAATTCAGAGAAGGCCTCACTCACCAGGAAGTCAGGCTTGTGAATGGCTTGGGGAGAAAGATACTCTAGACCAAGGGAAGAGCAAGAACAATGGCTCTGAGGTGAAAGCTTGCCTGGAAGGTTGGAGAAGAGCGAGAAGGGCAGGGTGAGCAGTGAGGGGGGACGAGAGGAGGGTCCTGAAGCTCAGTGCTGTAATAAATGGCCAGAGTGGGCAGTGCTCTGTGGTCCTATGTCACGGCTTCAGCTCTCACTTTCCGTGAGCCGAGGAGATGGTCGCTGCTAGTGGGGGAGTCTCGCGGATAGAGGTGGACACCCACTCAGTGCCCTACATTTGCACCATCTCATTCGAGGTGATGGCAAGGCTGAGTGGGAACAGCCAACTCTGCTGGGGGGAGTTGGGAAGTCTGGAAGTGGGAGGAGTTTTCCAGGCAGAGGGACTAGTCAAGGGCTAGGACGTGCGACATCATGACATTTTGGAGAAAGGAGAACGGTTTGCTGTGGCTTGAGACGGCCACGCAAGAGTGCAGAGGCAGGAAGGGAGCAGAGAGGAGACTGGTGAGGCAGGGGGGATGCCAGCTCGGAAGGGCCTTATTTGATTCAATAGTGTGGTTAGGTTTAACTCAACAGTCATGGAAAATCACGGGAGGTTTTCAAATAGGGCAGTGTGACATAATTGTTGTGAAAATGAAAATAATTTTCACTCTTATGTCTCAAGTTGTCGTGTCGTCTAACAGTAGGAAGGCTTAGGATCTAGGGAAAGAGTTCTCACTTCTCATATAATCTGAACTTTCCTGATCTGTAAAGTGGAGGTTTTAATCTGTTTTATCTACCAGGCTTCTGTGAGGAATAAATGAGATAACATACATTAAAGAGCATTGCAGTCTGCCGAGCACCCATTATTTCCACGACCCAAAAATGGGATCGGTGGAGTCAGCAAAATGTGTGGACAGTGTGCTCAAGTGGAAAATGCATGGCTCTGGAGTTGTTCATCATTTAGAGTCTTGACTCCACTATGCACTGGCTGTGTGATCTCGGACTATGTGCTGGACCATTCAGAGCCTCAGTTTCCCCATCGGCAAAATGGGTTCATTTTACTTCCCAGGATTGGTGTGTAGACTGGAAACAATGTGTATGAAATACCTAGCTCTGCGCATGGTCCAGAGAAGCAGCTCGGTAACTGACAGCTGTTCTTTTTCTGAGAGTGAGCCTGGTGAGCGCGTGATCAGATGGATACTTACAATAGCCCTATCGTGGGCAAGTTACTATGCCTAGTGGTGTTAGGATAGTACTGCTGCTGCAGGTAGGATGTGTCATCTGAATCTGAGCTGTTTCTTTCATAGTGAGGATGGGTTTGTGCTGATCCTTTACCTCACCTGGACCTGTTTGTACCCGTGGCATGCTGTCCATCTGTGGTTGAGGGCGTGATATGAATGTGTAAAGGAAGTGTAGCTAATGGGCCCCTAGGAACACCAGGCTCAGGGCTGGCATGGTGTAAACTCTAGGCTCTGTCCAACTAAGCTAACTGGTTGCAGCCTGACTTATGGCCATTGATTTAGACAGGACAAAGGGAAATGTGAGCTGGAACATGGGTTCATAGAACGAGTTCATAATTTTCTGCTACTGAGGGGGAAAAGGCTTATTTTGTCTGAATTTAGGAGAACAATTGTCCACGTTGATTGAATGCTTCAAATAATTTCTCATTTCCTTGCCCTATTTTGTTTCAGAGCACACAGCTTCACATTTAAAAGAGAGAAAAAGAGGAAAATTACTGTCCAGCTGCAATTTCTCATTCCACAGGTGCCCAGCCATAGGATGTGACAGAATATGATCTCTCATTTAACTTGCTTCCTAATACAGCCCCTGGGCAAGACTGAGTTGAATCAGACCCTGGTGCAATCATTATCTTGGCTGAAGATTCGCACCTACAGTTCTTCCTATAGATTGTTCAGTGCAACCACAGTGGACTCTGAAAAAAACAATCAGAGAACAATGTCCTTGCCGAACCAAAACTGGGCTCACTGCTGTTTCCAACAGGGCTGCCTCGCTTCTGCCTTTTAATAATTCTCCCCAGTCATTAGTCATTCATTCGTTCAATAAATAATTAAGCACCTGCCATGGTGCAAATGCAAATAGTATAATCTATGATCTCTTCACTCAGGGAACTTACAGTTTAGTAGAGAAGACAAGATGTGCACAAATAACTAGGCTCTAATATAGGAGCACATAAGTGCATGACAAATAGCAAGAGTCGGACTTGAGAGCGGGGGAAGATCATTTATTGCCAGGAATTATTTCGTGGAGCAGGTGGAATGATTTGGATGGTGAGTTGAAGGAGTGGGGTATGCAGAGATTGAAATGAGGACAAGTAGGTGAGTATTCCAAGCTTGAGTGGTGGGAGAAATAAGAATGTTGTGTTCTGTAATGGTTTTTTGAATTGAACTGAAATAGGCATCATTTGGAGCAATGCAATAGCAATCCAACAGCTTGAAACTTTTCAAGAGGCTGCATAGAGGGAGACCAGTTAGGAAGCTAGTGCAATAATCAAGGTGAGAGAAAAGGTGATTTAGATGAAATTGGTAGTGATGAAGACGGTGAGAAAGGGTGGGATTCTAATTTTAGACTTTCTGGTCTCAGCTTCCACATGTGCTGCCCCTTCCTAGAAGATCTGTGTCCCTCAGTTTTGAAAAAAAGGTACTATTGAAGGCAATAGCTCTCTTTGTATGACCAGAATACATTTCCTCACCTCAGTCATGGCATGGCTGCCCTTTGAGTTACGGCTCTGCCCCATTTGAAGCTGTGATACTTAGGATCACAGATCCATAGAAGGAGAGAACTGGGTCTTAGGATCCTGTAGTCCCCTGGTTTACAGATGGGGAAACCAAGGCTTAGGGAGCGGTGAACTGGCTTGCCTAAGACCTGACAGGTGGTCAGTAGTGGGACTGAAATCGGGTGGCCTGATTCTGAGTCCAGTGGTCTTCCTAGATCACCACTCCCTTGTGGCAGAGTCTGGCTAGCTGCACACCAAACTCCTTTCCTCTTGCTAGTCTACATTTCCCAATTTCTCCTGCAATTGGGTGTGACCATGTGACTGAGTTCTGGCCAGTGGAATGTGGGTGGAAGTAGGAATCCTTATTCTCAGGCCTGGCCCATGTAAACCTCCCTGCTCAAGCCTCAACCTCTTCCCTCATTTCCTAACAAGATATTGATATCCCCAGCAAACTTGAAAACAATTTTGAAGATGGCAGAGTCTCCATTACCCTGGAGCCTCGAATGACTTCATAGAGCAGACACTCCTCCCACCCACGATTATAAATTCTATTGTGTTAAGCCACTGAGATTTGTGAATTTATTTGTTAAGGGAACTAATATTAACATAAGTAATTATATCTTGCCACCCTGAATCTAGAGAGAGGGACTTCAGTAAGACCACCTGAAGAGGTTAATATATGTTCCCTGCAGTTGGTTGGCACCATGGACTTGGGTTTGACTCCTGTCCTAGAAATTTAGAGGATACAACTGTTTGGCAGCAGAACAAGGATGGATGGCTTGAGATTAACCTGCACTCGCAGAATTTGTCAGGGCAAAAGGAATATGGACTAGATATTGGTCATGAAGTAGAGAAAAACCTGCCTGGAGGTTTTTTTCTTTTCCTGTTTTTTTTTTAGTTTCATACTTTTTAATTGAGGTAAAACTGACTTACAATATTATATTCGTTTCAGGTGTACAACATAGTGATTCAAAATTTTTATAGATTGTATTCCATTTAAGTTATTATAAATTATTGGCTATATTTCCTGTGCTGTACAATATATCCTTGTAGCTTATTTATTTTGTACATAGTAGTTTGTACCTCTTAATTCCCTACCCCTATTTTGCCCCTCCCCATTCTTTCTCCCACTAGTTTGTTCTCCATACTTGTGAGTCTGTTTCTTTTTTGTTACATTCATTTGTTTGTTTCATTTTTCAGATTCCACATATAAGTGATAATGTACAATATTTGTCTTTCTCCATCTTTCTCTGTCTGACTTATTTCACCAAGTGTAATGCCCTCCAGGTCCATCCCTGTTGTTGCAAATGGAGGAATTTTATTCTTTTTTTTATGGCTGAGTCGTATTCCATTGCATATATACACCACATCTTCTTTATCCATTCATCTGTTGATGGACACTTAAGTTGCTTCCACATCTTGGCAATTATAAATGATGCTTCTATGAACATTGAGGTTTTTGATGATAGTCATTGTGACATGTGTGAGGTGATATCTCAATGTAGTTTTGATTTGCATTTCTCTGATGATTAGTGATGTTGCACATCTTTTCATATACCTTTTGACCATCTGTGTATCTTCTTTAGAAAAATGTCTATTCAGGTCTTCTGCCCATTTTTTAATGTGGTTGGTTGTTTTTTTGATATTGAGTTGTATGAGCTCTTTATATATTTGGGAAATTAACCTATTATCAATCATATCATTTGCAATATTTTCTCCCATTCAGTAGGTTGTCTATTTGTTTTTTCGATGGTTTCCTTTGCTGTGCAAAAACTTTTAGTTTTAATTAGATCCCATTTGTTTATTTTTGCTTTTGTTTCTTTTGCTTTAGGAGACAGATCCAAAAAATATTGCTGTGATATATGTCAAAGAGTGTTCTGTCAATGTTCTCTTCTAGTAGTTTTATGGCTTCCAGTCTTACATTTAGGTCTTTAATCCATTTTGAGTTTATTTTTGTGTATGGTGTGAGAAAATGTTCTAATTTCATTCTTTTACATGTAGCTGTTCAGTTTTCCCAGCACCACTTATTGAAGAGGCTGTATTTTCTCCACTGTATATTCTTGCCTCCTTTGTCAGAGATTAATTGATCATAAGTGCATGGGTTTATTTTGGGGCTCTCTATTCTGTTCCATTGATCTGTGTGTCTGTTTTTGTGCCAGAACCATACTGTTTTGATTACTGTACCTTTGTAGTGTAGTCTGATGTCACAGCACATGATACCTCGAGCTCTGTTCTTCTTTCTCAAGATTGCTTTGGCTATTCAGGGTCTCTTATGTTTCCATACAAATTTCAGGATTATTTGTTCTAGTTCTGTGAAAAATGCCTTTGGTATTTTGAAAGGGGTTGCATTGAATCTGTAGATTGCCTTGGGTAGTGTGGTCATTTTAACAATATTAATTCTTCCAATTCATGAACATGATACATCTTTCCATCTGTTTGTGTTTTCTTCAGTTTCTTTTAGTGTCTTATAGTTTTCTGAGTACAGGTCTTTCATCTCCTTGTTAGATTTATTCCTAGGTATTTTATTCTTTTTGATGCACTGGTAAATGAGATTGTTTCCTTAATTTCTCTTTCTGATAGTTTGTTGCTAGTCTATAGAAATGCAACAGATCTCTGTATATTAATTTTGTATCCTACAACTTTACTGAATTTATTGATGAGCTCTAGTAGTTTTTTGGTGACATCTTTAGGATTTTCTGTGTATAGTATCATGTCATCTGCAAACAGTGACAGTTTTACTTCTTCTTTTCCAATTTGAATTCCTTTTATTTCTTTTTCTTCTGTGATTGCCTGACTAGGGCTTCCAAAACTATGTTGAATAAAAGTGGCAAGAATGGACATCCTTGTCTTGTTCCTGATCTTAGAGGAAATGCTTTCAGCTTTTCACTGTTGAGTGTGATTTTAGCTGTGGACTTATATATGGCCTTTATTATGTTTCACTGAGGTATTTTTCCACTTTGTGGAGAGTTTTTTTTTTTTAATCACAAATTGATTCTGAATTTTGTCAAAAGCTTTTTCTGCATCTATTGAGATGATCATATGGTTCTTATTCTTCAATTTGTTAACGTGGTGTATCACATTGATTGAGTTGAGGATATTGAACCATCCTTGCACAGCTGGGATAAATCCCATTTGATCATGGTGTCTGATCCTTTTAATGTATTGTTGAATTCGATTTGCTAATACTTTATATAGGATTTTTGCATCTATGTTTATCAGTGATACTGTCCTGTAATTTTTGTGTGTATTTGTGTGTGTGTGTGTGTGTGTGTGTGTGTGTATGTGTGTGTGTGATATCTTTGTCTGGTTTTGCTATCAGGGTGATACTGGCCTCATAGAGTGAGTCTGTAATATTCCTTCCTCTGCAATTTTTCAAATAGTTTGAGAAGGATAGGTGTTAAGTCTTCTCTAAATGTTTGGTAAAATTCACCTGTGTAGCCATCTGGTCTGGTACTTTTATTTGCTGGGATTTTTTATTTTTAATTACTGATTTAATTTCATTACTGGTAATTGGTCTGTTCATATTTTCTATTTTTTCCTGGTTCAGTCTGGGGAGATTGTACATATCTAGGAATTTGTCCATTTCTTCTAGGTTGTCCATTTTATTGGTGTGTTGTTGTTTGTGGTAATCTTTTATGATCCTTTGTATTTCTGTGGTGTTGGCTGTAACTTCTCCTTTTTCATTTCTGATTTTATTGATTTGGGGCCTCTCTCATTTTTTTCTTGATGAGTCTGGCTAAAGGTTTATCAATTTTGTTTATCTTTTCAAAGAACTAGCTTGTAGTTTCAGTGACCTTTTCTATTTTTTAAATTTATTTCATTTATTTCTGCTCTGATCTTTATGATTTCTCTCTTTCTACTAACTTTGGGTTTTGTTTGTTCTTTTTCTAGCTCCTTTAGATGTAAGGTTAGGTTTATTATTTGAGATTTTTCTTGCTTCTTGACGTAGACTTGTATTGCTATAAACTTACCTCTTAGAACTACTTTTGCTGCATCCCATAGATTTTAGATCCTTGTATTTTCATTTTCATTTGTCTCCAGGTATTTTTTTAATTTCTTTTTTGATTTTTTTTTGGTGATCCATACCTGGAGCTATTTTGACTCCTGTACAAGTAGACTACAGAGCAAGGAGACATTGATGATGGAGCGAGTGTCTGGGTGGTAGAGACAACCAGAAAGCCTGAGGTATAGGGAGAAGAAACATCAGCAGAAGAACCAATGGCACTGCCCACATTATCAGAGCTGCAAGTCAGGGGATCCCAGCTGGGGAGCCAAAGAGGTTGGAACCTCCAAAAAACCTGAAAGTCACTCACAAAGAAAGAACCATATTTAAACATTAGCTTGGTGAGAGTAAGACATCATCTTAAGATTATGCCAGTCAGGTAAGAACCTTCTGAGTCCTTTCCCATTCTCTCTCCTTAATGTTCCTACTTCAGAGAGGGAACAGGAGATGAAGTCAACCATATACCCTTTCTCTAAGGCAGGAGGTTTACCTACCATAGGTTTCTAGCTGGTGAAGAAGTGGAAAGGAGTCTTAATTATGAATGAAGAGAGAAATATGGATTAATAGATGGAAGTGTAAATTCTACTTTCTCAATTGAGACTATACTTTACCACCTGAAGTGACCAAATTACATCTTGTTTCTAAAAGGGATGAAAGGGCTTCCCTGGTGGCGCAGTGGTTGAGAGTCTGCCTGCTAATGCAGGGGGCATGGGTTCAAGCCCTGGTCTGGGAAGATCCCACATGCTGCGGAGCAACTAGGCCCGTGAGCCACAATTGCTGAGCCTGCGCGTCTGGAGCTTGTGCTCTGCAACAAGAGAGACCGCGATAGTGAGAGGCCCGCGCACCGCGATGAAGAGTGGCCCCCGCTTGCCGCAACTAGAGAAAGCCCTCGCACAGAAACGAAGACCCAACACAGCCATAAATGAATGAATGAATAAATAAATAAATAAATAAAAATTAAAAAAAAAAAGTAGTCAACTTTTAAAAAAAATTAAAAAAATAAAAGGGATGAAAAAAATCAGAGGGCCTACCAGAGTTTTCATCCAGTGGAAGGGAAAAATACTCTCTGATGATAAATACCTTAGGAGCAGAGGGAATCAAAGAATAAAGGTGATTCATTCATCAAGCGGTGTTTGTTCAAGGTAATATCAGTGGTTCTAAACACTATGATAAACTCTTGGATGATAGTAAGGGCTCAGATGCTAAGGAAGCACATGGGAGGGGCACTGAACCCAGACTTGCTGGAAATGACACCAAAGGTGAAAGCTAAGGGAAGGAGGAAGCAGACTGTGAAGTGTAGAAGGAGCAGATAGAACAGTGAGTAAACTGGAAAAAGAAAAAAAGACACTGAAAACTGAAAAGTGACTGGAACACAAGAAGTGGGGCGGTGCAGAAGCCAGGTTATGAAGCACATGGTGGTAAACATGTTGAGAAATTTGGATCAACCTGAGGCACTCTGGGAACTCTTGGAAGGTTTTTTAAACAGAAGAGTGACATGATCAGATTTGTATTTTAGAAAATCACTCTGCCCTATGTGTCCAGGGGCAGGATCTTACCGCAACCTTCTAAAATTTATTGTATGGAACTTTCCCCCTCAGTCTCTGAACATTAGCTACATAGGTCTACTTTCAGTTCTGTAAACACACCAGGCTCTATCCTACTTAAAGGCTTTTGCACATGCTCTTCCCTCTGCCTGGAATACTTTTCCTTCATCTCATGACCTTTACTTATTTTGGGGGTCTATTTTAAGTGTCATTTCCTTAGTAAAAAGCCTTTACTATCCACTCTATCTGAATTAGTTTCTGTTGCCAACATAACAAATCAACACAAAATTAGAGTTTAAGCAGTGCAGACTTATTATCTTACTGATCTCGAGGTCAGGAATCCAAAGTCAAGGTTTTGGCAGGGCTGAGTTTCTTCTGGAGAATGTGCTTCCTTTCCTTTCCCAACTTCTATAGGTCATCTAAGTTCTTGGCTCATGACCTCTTCCTCCATCTTCAAAGCTAGAAACAGTGAATTACACCCTTCTTACACTGACATCTTTTTGGTTATCTAATGCTCTCTTCCACCTTTAAGGACAGGTTAATCTCCCCATTTTAAGATAATCTGATTAGCAATATTAATTCCATCTGCAGTCTTAATGCCCCTTTGGCCTGTAGCGTAACACTTTCACAGGTTCTAGGTATTAAGACATAGACATTTGCAGGAGCGGGTGTGTGTGCATATTCGGTCTACTATATATTTAAAGTAGATCTCCTTGATAGTCTCTTGTTTAGCTCTTGTTTGCTTTCATGGCATTAGTCACAAATTTGAATTTACTTATTTTTGCTTGTTTTTTTTTTTCTTTCTCTCATCAGAATGTATTCTCTATTAGGGCAGGAACTATTTGTCTCTCTTGCCTTTGTGTGCCTGACAAATAGATGCTCAGTAAACATTGATTGAATGAATTGACGAATGAGTGAAGAGTTGTTGAAAGGATGGATCATGGAATTTAAATTTGAAGGGGATTAAAGTGAAACATTGAAGAGGAGATGGATACTCAGACATCAGTGGAATAGCTAAGGGAAGAAGAGGGAAAGATGGGAGGCTGTGGACAGGTGAAAATACTAAGAGCAGTTTTAATGTCTAGGAAAGTTTTTCTTAACTATCTTTGGGGGAAGTTATGGTGTACCTTGAAAATAAAAAGCGTAGGCTCCCTCTCAAGGAAAATACATAACTAACAAACACAAAATTTTGCATCTATTTCAGGAGACCCACAACTATCCAAATCTTTAGTGACCGAGGGGGTGACTAGGAGGTCAGAAAATTACAGTATAAAGAGGATAGAGAGTTATAGAGGTTAATGGCATTGAGCCTTAAAGGATAGTTCCTTTCAATACTCCTTTACGACACCTTAACTGATGCCAAAATTAGAGGGTTGCAAGCAGAAGACACATGGGTCACTTGGAATTGGTTATTGGGCCAAGATGGGGCAAAAGGGAATGAGACTTCCTCCTTCTCTTTATTTTAGGATGGCAACTGTAACTCATGCTATTAAATAATAAAACAGCTACTCAAGTTTTCAGCATTGTTCTCTTGGGACCACATTGTCTTTGAGGATGAATCTGGGGGGAATGGATAAGATAGTTGCTGTCGTGGACTCATGCAAGGGGGATGGTAAATGTTGAGTCTGGGGCCAGGGTGGTTTTTCTGACAGCTCTTCTGACAAGTTCATATCTCACAACTCTCACCACAAAGCAGAGAATGAAATCTGCAGCTTTTATGCAATCACGATGAAAGAATCTTTTATTGTTGTTAACTCTGCAGGGTTGGGAATGTTGAAAATGAAACACAGAGATAGGCAGTTGCCGGATTACAGTATCAGTTGGATTAACAACTTTGGCACCACTCTGGCTAGTTAGAACATTGTTTGGGAAGGATTGGAACCTAGACAACTGACAGGGGGACCTCCAAGAGGATCTTGGGCATTTGGAGAATCTGGATCTCCATAGTGCTCTAGGACGCACCCCATTACCCCTTTCCTATGGGAGAAAAATCGCAATTCCCACTCACTGTCAGTGGCAGAGACCACTGGTTATCCCTGAATATCCCTTTTCCCTTTCCTCTAGATAAATAGAACTCCTGATTATTTTGCAGTGCCCATGGCTGTCCAGAATAAAGATTCCATTTTCCAGTTCCCTTGTAGCTCAGTGGGACTGGGTGACTAAATCCTGGCAAATGGGATGTAAGCAACTAGTGCAGCTTTCAGGAGGGAATTTTCTCTTCTCCTTCCCCTTTCTAGTTAGTAGAATTCAGACATATTGGCTTGGACCACATCAATCTATTGGACCATCAGGAGCCTATTGGACATGATGGAGCATCATGAAATCCATGATAGCAGCCATGGAATGCCATACTAACCCTGTGCTACCTACCTGGACTTATACACGAGACAAGTATACTTCTGTCTTGCTTAAGACATTGTTATTTGAAGTTTTGTTAATCTCATCTGCCTAGTTCTCTCTCACCCTTCATTGCTGTTCACCCAGTGAGTCGGGAGGATCTAATAATTTTATATAGCAACCTGCTTTCTGAATTTTGGTCCCTGTTCCTGGGAATCTGGCTTCTGCTGGTTTAGAGGTCTTGGTAACCAAATGTAAGATTCTTTCATTGGGGCAGGAGTGGGTCCACTGAATTGGAAGTTGAGACAGGCCATGTTAGGCTCCTCATACCATTTGGGAAGGGGGAAAGGTGGTGATGGAGTTGACTGGAGTGATTCACCTTGATTATCAAGAAGTCAGGTGCCTGCTACATAAAGAAAATGTGTGCAATCTAAGGAAGCCATTATTGTGCCACGCCACGTGGTCAAATTCAATGTGTATTTGTTCTATCCCTCTACGGGAAAGACTGTCAAGGGACAAGGTCCCTTAGAAGAGTCACTTCTCCTGTCATTACAGAACCTCAGCTGGTTCTATCAGAAGTTCTGGTCAAAGATCAGAGAAACATGAAGCAGATATTAGAGGTGGTGGTGAGTCATAAACACTGGCTATAGTTTAATGGCCAGCTGGGGAGGTGAAGCTATAGCCTCTACTTGAATCTTCTTGCTTACTGTATTATATGTACATATGAAGACTTTCTTTTATTTTCTCTCTTCCTGAGGTTATTTGGGATTGTTTATCATTTAATCTATAAGTGTAGACAAAGAGATATGATCATTATGGAATTTTCCAGGAGCATCGGACCTAGAGAAATATGTGTGCATGTGTATGTATTTGTGCCCTGGGCAGCTACCAAGCTGTGGACCAAGGTAGCAATTTATTTTTACCTGCCTATTGTGTTTTCTGGACGCCCTTCCCATCCCTTCTTCTGCTAACAGTTGCTGTATCCCTGACACTGTTCCAGTCTGGGCCTCCAAATAGTATCCCACATCCTGGTTCCAGGAATAAGTTGGGCCAATTGCATTCTCTCTACTGGAACTTCTAAACCTGAGCCAAGGTACAGGAGGATGCAAGGCTGTCAGTGCAGAACCACCCCATGGTAATACCCTTGAGTGAAGGTCTGCAAGTTCTATGCTTGGGATTTCCAACACTTCTTTGGTTTGTGTCTTCCCTAAGCCTAAGAGTTCAGCTCTTTCTGCAGTTTTGTAAGTGATCTCAGGCTCCTTCCAATTTTTTATTTACATTAACCAGAGTAATATTCTGTTGCTTGCAACCAAAGAACATTAACACAGGATCCATAAATTCCAAAGTAAACATGGGCTTCACACCTATCCTGTGAAGTTCAGTTGTACCCACTTCACAGAAAAGAGAAGACACATGACTGTCTAAGGCAATCCAGAAAATTGGAGAAGCCAGCACTAGAATCAGATTATTTGACTCTTTGTTGAGTATTCTTTGGACTTGTCTATATTATCCTCAATCTGCTTCCTATAATAAAAATACAAACAGTTAATCTTTTTCTTCAGAGTACAGTGAGTGTAAACATGATGGTGCAGGTTATGAAACAAGGGAAAATGTGAAGCATTTTCGTCCATATTGGGCTTAGAAGCCAACAAGCAAAAAATTTTTAAAAAAGAAAACAAAATCTTTAAGTGTTGATTAAAGACAGAACAAATTGTCCCCAAAGTTTACAATGTAAAACAAGACAAATCCTGAAGATTAAGTTGACAAGCATATACAGCAGTGTAATTTTTTCTTAATTAAACTGATAAAGATCCCCAAGTCCACATAAATCAATGAAAAACAACAAACCTACAGTGCCTAAAGGAAGGAAATTAAGAGTTGCTGAAAGGAGAATGCAAGAAAAAAACGTAATGAAATAATCCATGCTTTGCTGACCTCCTTTCCTTGGGGCAGGTGATTGGTTGGGGGTGGGGAAGGGAAGCCAGGAGGAAGAGAGATAGCGGGTTTTACAAGTTAATTTCTAGGGTTGTCCCTAGTGGAAGGTACATCAGGCAGGAACAGTGACTACCTTCTTCCACCTTGAGAATAAAAGGAGCACAAAATTAAAATAAAGATTAAAAGAAGCATTGATTCTTGATTCTTGGGAGACCCTCTCGATGGATTCTCTTCATGGCCCTGTTGATACATTGCACAAGATAGATGTGCTCCTGTAATTTTGCGTAAAGTTAGTTTTTACAAATTCAAACCATTTAAAATTTTTTATTTCATTATATATAAGAAATGGCTTAATTTCTAGTAGATGGATGCAAAATACGCATGCCTCCTGTTCTCACAGAGTCACTGGCAATCAACAATGGCACTGTTTCGCAGTGAGCTAGTCATGACATCAGAATCCTTCTCCGCACAGATTCTAGGGAGCCATACCAGCCAGTCAGAGTGGGCGCATGAGGTAAAATCTGTTCGCCGTCTCTGGACTCGTTATGAGGGTAGGTTTTAGAGGCAGGTGGATGAGGACGTACAGCATCCTTGCCTGCTGTGTAGCCTTGGGCAAATAATTGAACTGCTCGGAGCCCCACTGGTAAGAACTGAGGCATATGTTGTCTTAAAGTTTAAAGAAATATATGTGCAGCTGGATCATATTTTGAGCTATTAATTTATGTCTTTTTTCTGCCTAGATTTCTCCATCTACCTCCCTGTCTACTACCCACTGAAGCACAGTGCAATGTCCAAGAGGAGCTGGGTGGTGGGAAAGGAAGGAGAAGTAGGCTTCAGAGACATGCCAGCTTTTGTTTTTAAAAATGGAGGAGTATCAGAGAATATAGAGGTTCCAGAGGAAATAGAAGGGAGAAGAGGAATTGTGGAAGAAACAAAGTTGTTAGAAAAAGTAATAGGAAGGGACGCTTTCCTCAGACTAAAAGGAGATTCTCCAGATTTCTTGAGAGGTTCTGCATGTCTTTGGGCAGTGGGGACCCAGGTCCTACTTCCTGGCAGGACCCCAGAAAATAGTGGCCACAGGTGCATGAGACTTGTTGGGGTTCTGTGTCTCAGTAGAGGGGCTCGGGCCTCAGCTGGTGTGCCTCAAAGGAGCCACTGGATCTGAAAGACTGTGCCAGCTGGGACAGTGGGTATTCTCGAGGGAGGAGCCTGTGTGCGTAGGTGACTCAGGCTAGAGGGCCCTTGTACCATGTGTCATGGTACCTTGGCACCTAGTACCATGGCCTCTTGGATTGGCAAAGCCCAAAAGATGACTGAGGTGAAGTTTCGTGTCATCCTGGTAGGATAAGAGCTCAAAATAAAAATTAGCTTATAGAAAATAAAAAGGTGCAATATTTCTTGCACCCTTGAATCTGAACTGAGATTCGTACCTACTACTTCTGCGTAGCACCTAGAACAGTGCCAGGCCCACGGTGAACACCTTAAACCACAGTTATTGTTACTAAGAAAGGTATTAAATAAATCCTTTTAGAGAAGTGAAGCATTCATTTACACTGTGCATGTCCATCCCAGTAAAACCACATTTTTCTCTTCATGTGGATTATTCTCTACTTCCCTATGTCCCCAGTCCAGACCCATGCACTCCCTCCCCTGCTCTATTCCATGCCCCAGGAGGCTGACCTTTATGGGCTGCCTGATCCAGGCTCTGTTGCTGGCAGGCTTCTAGTTGGGTCTGAGCAGACAGAGGCACCAGCAGGAGCTGGGAAGGTGGGAGAAGTGGAGCTTTCTTACCAGCTCCCTCCCTGCTAGGTACCAAGGGTCTGGACGTGGCTGCATCCCTGGGTGATCACAGCTCCTGCTTGTGGCCCCTCTTTCACCAGGCTACAATCACATTCCTTTTCCCTTTGCCCCTTTAGGCCTCAGGGTGGGAATGGCTTCCTCCTGTTGTTAATTTCTGGGAGCTCCACACCCCTTGTTGTTTGTTTCTCTAGCCCTTCCCATTCCTCTGAGGGCAGTTCTTTCTTTATCTTCACTTGAAGCATGTGAGTAGAATTGTTTCCTGCTAGGACCTTGACTGATAACATAAGCAAGATTATTCTTTGGGTTGTTTTCCCAGTGGTGGGAATGGTTATAGTGATCTGGTCACTTTGTCCAACTCAGATCCTCTTAGGGCCCACAGCTCCTATCAGTCAGCATGAGGGCTGACTGGGACCACAGGTCAGTCAGTGGCTGGCACCGTGGGGTAGTACTAGCTTGGTTAAAGATTAGGAAGATGTGGTCAGGGCCTTAAAAGGTGTTGGCATCACTCTGACCTGAGTTCAAATTCATTTCTACTTAGGATTTACTTGCACTTGGGTAATTTAAATACCCTCTCTAAGTATTCATCTCTTCATGTGTAATGTATGCTTGATATGAGCGTTCATCTCCTAGGGTTGAGGGGAGAGTAAATGAGAGGATGGAAGTGCTTAGCACACACGTATCAGTTCTGAGTATGTGGATGTGGTCAGAAGTGTTGCTCTTTGGCATCAGCAATTAGTTTCTGTAAAGTCAAGCCGTTGTTTTAGCTGTGCAGGGTTCTGCTCAGTTCCAATAACATAGCTTCTCTGGCAAAGTCTTTACTGTGCAGGAATAGGAATCTAGGTAGTGATTGCTAACCCTGGCTGCCCATTGGAATCATCTGGGGAGCTATAAAAAGTACTTATTATGCCTGGGGCCCACCTCTAAAGAGTCTAGTTTAATTCACTTGGAGTGAGATCTGGGCATCTAGATTTTTCAAAGCTTCCCAAATGATTCCAACTGCAACCAGAATGAAGAACCACTGGTCAGGACATTACACTGTCTTTCTAAGTTTGGTAGTGAAGGTCTTAGGTGTGGGCATCTAGGGACCCATCAATGGGGAGAGACCAACACTGAGTACCAGCAATGCAGCAGGTATTTTACATACTTTGTCCTTTAATCCCCTCAACAATCTCATGGCCTTTCCATTCCCACAGTGAAGATGAGGAAACAGACTCAGAGGTTAACATTCCCAAGGTCACACTCCTGGGTAAATGGCAGAGCTGGGATTAGAACCCATGTCTTTCTGACCCCATGGCCACATACTTCCAGGACCTTTGGATGTTTCTTATACATTCCTTTAGAGTTAATTCATTCTTTGTAGGCAGGTCAGGTATCTCAGGATTTGTCATTATTTTTTAATTTTTTGGTAAACCAGATGGCCAGAAAAAAAATTAATTACATACTCAAGATTCTCCTGTGACAGGCTCATAATTTTAAAATGGTCCAACTTCATTTAAAATAAATCACCGTGTCTTTCTTCTTTTCATCTGGGATTTTATCAAAGGCTTCCCCTTTGATCATATGGCACTTATGCACTGTGTAGTGTGGATGTTTGAAAGTAAGTTTCTCACATTGAAAAACATGTTGTGAGACTTGCTCCTTCATTCTGATGTAGCCAGGGACTTCCAAACGGACTCAGGAAGGTTTTGATTTGAGAACCTGCAGCCTCATCTCATGCTTGTGTATATGTGTATGTGTGGCTGTGTACACATGTGCACACGTGCCTTTACATGCACTGGTGTCCATTGTGGCGGGAAGCGGGGAAGGTGTGCTTGGTGCTTGAGATGATGAGTAGCCGGAAGGCAGAAATGAGGCAGCCCCCCCAAACCCATACATCCCATCATAGTACCAAGAACAACTCAGTTCACTGGAATATTCCATAAATGGAAGTCTGGATAACCGAATTTTTGAGGAAACTTAAAGATTATAAACTGGAACACATGGGTTAGAATTCTTGCTCTGATACAACTGCATGACCATAAACAACATCTTTCATTGTCCATATTTCAGCTGTCTTACATGTACAGCAGTGATTTAAAAACAAAGAACAACTGCAAAACCTGGTCTCAGAGGACTGTAGGCAAATATAGCTAGCATAGTACCTGGCATGTAATAGGAGCTTGACATATGCTAAGCAATCTTAAAAATCTTGATTGTTAGAAATCTTGAAGGCTTGTTTTAGTTGACTGAGAATATGGCAAGGTGTGGGAGCCAATGGTTCTGAGTAATAACCCTCTTTGCAGTTACTGGGGAGATGCTTTCAGGGGAGGAGGAACTGGAATGGCCTGGGAGGATGAAGAGGATTCGGGTAAAGCCTGCTTTTGAACGTTAGCCCCACCCTTCGCATATGCATCACTGGCACGTTCTTCAGCCTTCCTGTGCCTCAGTTTCTTGAGGTAAAACAGGGTAGAGTGAGCTCTCTAGCCCATGCACAGGGCTTTTGTGAAGGTCCGATGAGATGCTGCTCATACTGGTAAACTGTAAAGTGCCATAGATATGTGAATAGTCATGCATGTAGGATGCGTGTAAGTGGAGATGGGAAAGTGTTCTGAGTGTTGGGGAGAGCTGAGCTGGGGAGGAACTGAGCCAGCACAAAGGGCTCTCTTCTTAGCGGAATGCCTTTAACCCACTGGCCCGCGCTGTTCACTGGCCATCCAGCGCCCTTTCCTTCATTTCTGGCTTTGTTCAGGTCCCTGTCTTATAATCCCCCCTCCCCCCAACTCACCCACACAGTGGACTCTAAACTCTTAGAGGGCAGTGACTACCTTCTATTATTAAATAATATTTACCCCTGATTAGGGTCCTAAAATATCTGTTTGCATTTCAAGTCTGCTTCTGTCCCCTTCACGGGAGGAGTAGGTGTTGTTTTAGGGGTTTCTTAACTCCAGATTAGACCGAACCCTCAGCATGGGCTAAGGGAACAACTGTTGCCTTGCTGGGGGCTTGCCGGAAAGCTGTCAGGCTCCTCTTTGGGCTTCAGGACAGGCAAGCCAGTTGGGGAAGATGGGGAGAAGAAAGCACTTTATGATCTACGGAGCATTAGTTACTTCGTTATCGTTTCCTGCTTGGTGGGAATCTCCAAGCATAGAGGCAAGCTGAGCTGGTGGTCTCTGCACCGCAGCACTCCTGCCTCTGGGCTACTCCTTGATTTGAATTGGTTTCTGGGTGGTAGCTAGAATAAATCCCCTCCCATTTCCTCCTGCCCAGCTCCTTCCTTGGACTTAGCAGTCCTCACCACAGTCTCTGGTACTCAGCAGTGAGTGAGTGAGTGAGTGAATGAATGAATGAATGTATACCTACCTTCTTTGCTGGGGGCCTTTCGGGGGCTGGATTCCCATGAGTAACTGCCCTCGTGTGCAGGACTCTTCATCACCGGCATACAGATTCTCAGCAGGAGCTCAGTCCCCAGAAGGAGCTTCCTCCTTTGGAACTCCTTGTCACCCGCTCCTCTCTGCTCTGGTCAACAACCCCTGTCCCCCGCTGCCACAGCTGGTCCCTGTGGCCAGCCTGTCAAGCCCTGCCGTGTTGAGGCCCTCGGTCTCAAACTGGCCATCCAGTGGGCCTTTGCTAGGACACGGAGGGTGTTTTCATTTAAAATGACAATTTGGGACCAAAGTAGGAAGTGAAACCAAACCTGGCAGTCAAGCTGGGATTCTGAGCGATACGGGTGGGAAATCTCAGCTCTAGGCAAAACTCTGGCTCAGGCCTTAACTAGCTTGTGTCACCTTGGGTGAATTGCTGATCATCTCTGGGCCTCAGTTTCCCATTCAGCATGTTTAGGGGAATGAAGTAAATTATTTCTAGGGTCTCTCCTGGTATTCATTCTCTACACTGCTCTCCGGCTGTACCTCTGAGACAGAAGTGGCCTCGCTGGCTGCTTACCACCAGCTGTTCTGTCTGGAGCCCAGGAGCCTACGGTGGGGAAAAATGCCCACAGTGCCCTGGTAGGAAGCCATTTCCAGCCTGAGTACAACCTCTGTCCATGATTGAGGTCGTGAATACCGCGAATCGCTATGCCATTCTCACCTCTCAGCATTAGTCCCCTCTTTAAGGGTTAAAGGTTCTTGAAAAGGGATCATTTCAGGGACAGGGGCTGAGCTGAGCTGGGAGGGTGACTGGGTTTCTGGAACAGAGTTGGACTTAGAGGAGAGCTAGGGCTTCTCTCACCTGTGCAGAACCTCAGTTCCTTCATCCATCTGTGTCTTTCCTACAACACAGGTGGGCCAGTGGAGACCAAAATCCAGGCTTCATGTATTTTTTTCTCCCTAGATACCCTGGCAAAGACCAGGTTAAAACCCAAGCATCCTTTTGCATTGAGATAGCATTTGACAACAAATCTTTTATAAATGACGGCATTGACATTATATCTCTGTTTGAGCAATGTACTCCCCACAGTAATTTTGACTTTGTTCTATACAGAGGGTTATTTTAATCATCCTTTCAGTTGTTATTGATGAGGGCTCTTGGAAAAATGGTTACAAGATTAGTTTAAAATTATCCCCAGCGAATTTAAAACAATAACAGGGATGTGAATACAGGCTAAAACAAATCAAGGGCTGTCATAGATATATGAAAAGTCTATTGTTTGATAAATTGCGGACCTCATGTCAGCACTAATGGCGAGGCTTGGATCCACGCTTTCTTAGTCGACTTGCCCTTGTTGACCCTCCCTCGCCCCCTCTCCTGCCCGTTAGTGGGTGCTCATCTCTGCGTCTGTGCCTCTGCTCTTCCCCTTTTGTGCCATGCTTGGCCCCTCCAGATCTCTCCACTTCAAAGAATCCTTTTCATTCCCACCTGTCCCTGGAAGCTTTCATTAGAATCAACATTGTCACCTTCAAGGGACAGGTCGGTATTATCTGTAAAAGTGCCTATTATTTTAGGAAGGATTTCTATTAGTTTCCCAAGATACTAATAGTTATTCTGAGAAAGAAAGTCGGGGTGGGGTGTGAACAATTTCTTCGGGGAATGTTGAGTTAAAGGTAAAAAGGTTTGTTTGTTGGTTTTTTGCAAGACTTATCAGAGCCTTTAGTATACTATTGAGCTTTGTGAATCCCCCAATAGAAAGCCATAGTGTGCAGCTTTCTCCAGAATCCCTTGGTTTACCTCTAGTAATGGGGGTGTGTAGTATAAGGGTACATGGGAGAGTAAGGAAAATAGGAACCTCTCTAAAAATCAGGGCAGTCACACTGCTGGGCCTTATGGAGATGGGGACGTGTTCGACTGGGAGGCTCCAATGAGGATCCGAGTTGCTCACATCCAGAGCTCATGGACTCTGGCGTCTTCTCATACAAAGGACCCACATATTTGCTGGAGTATGTCCCTCACTACTATAATGACCAATTCTCTGTGTACTTCCAATTCAAATTCGTGAGAAAGTTCCTTCTATCTGAACCAGCTAATGACTACTGTCCCTGGTTGGGCAGAGTCTTGTGCCAGGCCCTGCCGTAGGCCACTAAACAGAATGTGAATGTGCTGCCCCGTGGGCTCTAATGCAGTCAGTGGTCGCCTCTGTGCCGAGTCAGCTTTAGCACCACTTCCCCGGAGCAGAGGCTGTGGGCAGCTGGAGAGGCAATCTCGTGAGTGATATATCTAAGACGGTTCACCTCTTGAACACTGTGCATATACCTCCCACCCCTGCCCTTTCCTCTATATTCATTTCCAGAGCCACCACACCTCACGTGATCTATCAAGTCTACAACTGCGAAGCCCTCTCACCCACACGTGGAAGGCAGCACAAGTCATGGCAAATAGCGCATGGAGGGTCTGGGTTGTTCTGGAGCCTCATGTGACCATTGGGTGCACCGTCTCTTGATAATTTGCTAAAAGCAAAGGATCTCAGCCTGGGGAGAGTCTGTGCATTTTGGCCTCCGTGTTGAAACACGTCTCTTGTCTCCCACCTAGTGAGGGTATTGATTGCTGCTAAGCATATGGATTAGTGGGTATCTGGATGGTTTTTGCAAATGTGCAGCAAAGTGGCATGGTCAAACACATCTTTTTCCGCCAAAGCAAGAAATCGCTCTCTAGGTTTGAAGGAAAGAAAAATGAGTTATATTGTAGATTCTCTGGTAGATGAGTGCTTCACTTGGGAGCGTACTGTCAGGAGTTCAGCTAAGTTGAATGCATCTCTGCTTCTTTATTTCCATGTGGTCTCAGCTGACTCTCTAGGAAAGCATGCTGCCAGAGAAAACCCAGCTGCACGTGGTGGTTCTCTTTTTAAAAACATAGTCAACCAACCCAGCATTTAAAGATTTGTAACAGCAAATTTTCTGTTAGTCATGGTTTTAGAAAGGTTGGAGAATGTGGTCATATATGTGGGTTTGAATTTATGGAGGAACTTCAAGCTCTGTTATAGGTGAAACCATCTTATGTGTCATAAACTACCTATTCCTGGTTTCTTAGTGTGATGGTATGTTCAGTGGGGAAGGTGGGTGAATTAGCATCAGGTGCCAACAAACACAGGTGGGACCGGGAAAGCTGACCAAGGCAGCGGTAGTCAGCACTGCAGGCCAGGGGATCCAAGGCATTCTAACCATTGCCTATCCAGTCTGGCTGCTGTCGGTGTCCAAATAGTCTGATTTACAGGCTCAGGGGTGGTATCAGTACTGCTGGGCAGCAGTGATTCTGGCTGATTCTCTGGGTTAAGTATGTGCCTTTTAGAGGCCATATGACAGAGCTGAAGGTGAACATTTGAGAAACAAACAGACCTGTGGTTGAATTTTGATTTTGCCACTTACTAGATGTTTGCCCTTAGGCTTATTTTGGCTTAAATTTCTGTGAGGCTCAACATTCTTGTCTATGAGTCAACATAATACCTACTTCCCAGAGTTTTTTGTGTATATTACAAGAGATGATGTATGCAAAGGTTTGGAAAAATACCTGATACCTTATTAGCTCTCAGTAAATGCTCTCTCTCTTTTTGAATCAGAGGATAAGGGGATCTTCCTCTTTTACTTAACAAAACCAGCAGACTTACCCTGGCACACACATCTCCCCACATGCTGCCTCATTTCTCGTTCTCTTTTATTAAGCGGGGAAATAAACCCCAGTTTTCTGAAGGTGATGGAGAGGAATTTGAATCAAAAAGCTCAAATCCTACCTGGTGTGTTTCACCCTTCCTTTTGGGTTCTTATAATTGTTATTGCTGGTACCACCCTGCCAGCCTCAGGAGTATATCCTCCTCTCCATCCTCTGACTTTAAATTACTTATAAGCATGGATATACTCATAACTCAGCTCTGAAGTTTGACTTAGATATGACCTAAGCGGACAGTCTATGGGAAGGCATCTTTCCCAAGTGAATAAAAATCCTGACTCTTGCTTCTCTTAGTACAGCTGAAGCAGCTGACCTTTTCAAGCACTACTAAATATTAGGGAACAACGAGTAGGAATAGTTTACATGCTTCACGCATGATTCTGCCCCAAGTCGTTTGTACTCAAGGCTCTCAGGCCCTGTCCTGTGATCCTTCCTGACACCCTACACTCTAGGAGTGTGTGTGTGTGTGTTGGGGGGTCGTGGGTACAGGGAGTTGGGGGATAGAAAGGGAGGGGAAGACAGGCACAACTTTGCAGGCATGAGCTCCTCATTCTCAGATCCTTGTTTCTCTTCACTAGGAGGTGACAGCTGATGCCTTCCTCCAGCGTAGACTGCAGCCACCTCACCACTTTGTAGTTCCCCTGAGGGTTCAGGCTTCCAGTTTAAGAGCCAGTCTGTCACACCCCCAACTAAAGTCAAGAATGACTTAGCCTGTAGGTGACTCCCACCCCTTTCGCACAGGGAGGTCTCTTTCTTTGTTAAGCTCTGACCACATAATGGTCATAGCATCCACGTAATGACAATACCCACACACAGCAACTGATCTCTCCCATGAGCTCTCAAGCAGCTGAGAAAGGATGATAGAGAGGAAACCCAATGTGGAGTCCACTCAGAGGAGAGGCTGGCAGGGGTTACAGCAGAAGGTCTAGGGCTTCCGTGTGGGAAAGCTGGGGTCGAAAGGCCACCCCCAAGTCATTTGTACTCGAGGCTCTCAGGCCACCCCCAAGAGTGCGCAGGTGGCGATGTTTGCAGCCTGATGCTCATATAGGTGTGCAGAGACTAAAAATTGTCATTCCCAAGTTAGAGGCCAGCTGTGGAGGAGCCAGACCATGCCTGGGCCCCTCCTGATGTTTGGGGAGGGGCTTATATAGGATCGACAGCTCTGGCTCTTGTGGGCCCAAGCCTTGGCAGGACTGACCTTGAACCTGCAGGAGCAGAGCTTGTTAAGGGCAGCTGGGGGAGGTGTGCTGGGGTAATGACTGGGACCTCCCTCTTGGTCTTGCCTTCAGCTCTTGTGTGTCTCCTTGTCTCTCACCCCGGTTTTAGCTTTTTCTTTCTTTTCCCAGCTCTTCCTTAGATGCATGAGAATCCCCTGGGTTCCTGTTAAAATTGCAGTTTCCTGAGACTCATCCCCAGTGATTCCGATTCAGTAGTTCTGGGTGGACTGGGGCCCCATAACCTGAAAATTTAACAGCCACACAGGCTTATTCTGAAACAGGGGTCTATGGACCCCACTTGACAAGTGTTATGTTCGATGACTACAGAAAACCTAGAACTGGAGTTTATTTACCCTTATCTGAAGTGGTATGAAGACACTCTGTTCTGAATGTCCACACACCATTGATAACTGTTGACTCAGCTTGAACTTGCTGTTGACTTTCTGACTACATCCTGGTTATTAGCCAGGAGATAAAACTAATGTAACGAAAAGCTATCATTTTAATTCACCAGAAACATACACGTATAGGCATATACTGCACAGCTCTGTGCTTATCTGCGTGCACCCACAGAGTTCATTTATCTTGACTCTAAGTGGCAGGATTGCCATGGGAATTTCTATGAATTGATAGTAGCTGCTGCTGCTTCTGACTCTGGACTGAATGAACAAACAGAGATGCTAATGTTCCTCTGTGTCATTATTGCTGCAATGTTATGTTTTACCCCCCAAACCCTAAAAGCCTTTGCAATGTTTGTATCTAATGAGGATGTGAATCACGAATGTTTCCAAAGTAATAAGATAATGTCTATGCAGGGCCTCAGAGTTTAACCATTTCTTCTCTCACGTGTGGAGCAGAACAAACGTTTGAGGAGGCTCACACTCCAAGTGTGTGGTGGGCAGCATCTAGTCTCCTTCCTGGGGACACTTGCTGAGGATGGTTCTAGAAGGTCAGCACTCTTGCGGTGGAGCGCCGTGTTGCTGCTGCAGCCAGAGACTTCTGGCTAGTTGTGCTGATCCTAGGTTAGCCTCAGGCTGTAGTTCCTGTATTACTATTATTTTTGAGGTCTCTGTCGTCAGGTTTGGAGATAATTTGTTATGTGGTTGGAGGAGGCCAGCACAACGTACTTATTCAGTGGGAGTCCTGATATCTGGGATCTTGTTTCTATCTGTCACTAGCCAGCTGAGTGAATCTGGATAAGACACTGACTCTCTTAGTCGTTGGTTTTCTCATCTGTGAATGGGGGATGGTACTTGTGTTGTCTTCAAAGTTTTTGCGAGGGTCAAAGGGAACTGGGTAGGGGACTTCTGTGGGAAACATACACCTGTCCAAGTCCAAACAGTACTATCATTTTAGGCCTGATCTTCATACAAAGCCATGGTGGGAAAATGCATCACAGTCTTTATATCGATGCCCACCTTTCAGAAACCCAGTTCAAAATCAACACTATTTTTAAAAAGTTTTAAAAAGAAAAGCCAGCAGCATATGGGATCTTCTCTCTTTTTCTTGACAATGATTTATTTTTTATTTTTCAAAATTATGTGATGACCAGGAATCTTTCATCTGGGGAACTCAGTGTACGCACGACCCCATTTACCTGTGCGACAGGTAGTCAATCACATCTAAAGCACATTGCAGAATCATAGCTCCTGGGAGACCAGTGGTTCCAGGACCACTGGTGGATGACAGAAGTTAGGAATTTGCTGTGGCACTGCCAAAGTTGTCGTTGGTCATCTGAGATGTCCAGTATCAGGCGATACTTGCAGCAGGAACCATGAAGCCATGAATCAGCTTGGTGAGAGGCGGTTCCGCACACAGCCCTGAGTCAGCTTACAAATGTCTGCGATTCAGCATTTACTAAGAGTCGCCATTTTTCTGTTCTACAAACAAGTTTCACATCGGCGACTCAACCAAATTCAATATTTGTTAGCACACTGAATGTGAAATCGTCTAGGAAAGTTTAAAATGGGAGACAGATATAAGGTATTATTTTGATATTTCTAAAAGTTCTACATCTCTGAATTCATTCTTTTTTAAAACAATTTGTTTATTGAGATACGACATGCATTCCGTAAGCAGCACACATCTTAAGTTGCATGCAAACTCGTTAATTCTTAAAATTGTAAATTCTTAAAGAAGTCTTCAGTGCCTTATGTGATTGACCAAGAAGGTCAGAAGGTTGTTGCAGTGGGTTATGTGTTAAGATTGGATTCATCTAGGCACTAAAGCTGATCTAATAATATTACTGGAATGGGAACTGGCTCCTTGCACACATCTCACAAGTTAGGAGTGTGTATATGGGTTTCAGTGCATTTACATATGCATGTGTAATATGAGCACATGGAGAGAAGAACAGAATATGAGTTATACAAAAGTGTGTGTGTAGGGGGAGGCGTGTGTGGGTATGGGTGTGTGTCTTATAAGGCTCTTCTGGCTACAAGGAGCAGAGCCCCAGGGAAGAGGAAAAGGGATAAGGCCACAGGAACCTGGAGCTCACCTGGAATGGAAAACACCCCAGGGTCGAGGTACCGGGATCCTCACCATTACGGGCTGTGTGGTTTCTCCTCCTCTATGTGACACCTTCACCTCCCTCTGTGTGACTGCTCTACCTCATCCTTGTCACCAGGTCCTCTAGTTCTTACTCGTAGTTTCTTCTTCCTCATAACTATGTGGTTGGCACGTGGCTTCAGCATGCCCTGGCTCCACTCTACCTTAAGGCATTTTTAAAGTTTTGGCTCCTGCTAATGACGGAGCAGTCTTTTCCATGTTTCTTAGCTTAAATTTCAGAGATAGAAAGTGTTTTGTAATAGGCTGCTGACCAGCCTGCTGTTTGGTTGTCTTTGGCTCAAGAGTTCACCTCTGGCCCCATAAGCTATGGCCAGGGGACAGGTGCGGAAGGCACTTGTGGGACAAAACATAGCTCCCTATGCCTTTCCCTTGAGCAGAGGCTCTATAGGTTGGGCAGTATTACTTAGAATGCCTAGGAATGGACAACTTTAATATAGTGAAACAGGAGACTGTGGAGAAGTGGACACCTTGGTGGTTGCAGCGGATATTGGGACTTTGACAAGAGAAGGGAAGAACAGAGAAAAGAGAGCACGCTCCCGTGAAGGGGGTTAAATTTCTCCCACCCATTCTGCAGCGGCCGGATTTGTTCTATGATGAAAAGTCATGAACCCAGATAGGCAGCTAAATAGGTCACCGTGGGGGCATGACTCTTAGATTTGCCAGAAGGTGCTAGCTACAGCAGAGAGGAGCCCACGTTGTGAGGGCTGTGTCGGGCCAGGCAGACATCACGTCTGCAGAGAAGCCCTGGCTCACAGAGCAGCACGCTTCTGCCTGTTTCAGAGGCGGGTGAGGGCAGTGGCTTTTCCAGGCCGATGTATCCCGGGAATTTCCCATGTGTCTTTGCAGCAGCATCCTCAGTGTTGGAAATACGTGCAATGTTGTATTTTCCACTGATCGTCTTAGTGTACTTTCGTGGAACGAAGGTTTGTCCGGTATTTTAGATGTACCCAGCGGGAAAAGGAAAGAGAGTAAGCTGGAGAGAGGGTATTCCCCTGGCATCATTCCAAGACACTGAATGCCTGGAATGCCTAGCATGTTCACCTGCCCCAAGGTTAACTTGGAGGGAGTGCTGCCAGGAAGGCGTCCAGATTTGACATTAAGGAAGTTAACGGCAGGCTGTAGCAAGTGACAGATACTCTGGATGTCTGTGCAGCCTCAGGCAAAGAGGTACCTCAGGAGTCTTTGGTCTCTGGCATCCGTTTTGTGTGCCAGGAAGAGGAAACCCCTCCCGTCCTGTCGTAGAGTTTCAGGGACGGGGGCTGTACTAAGCAGTCTGATCTTCAGCTCACAAAACTTCTGGCTCCTTGTTTTCAGCCGTAGGGCTCGGGCGCCCTCTTCTTCCATCTCAGCTTGCCTGAAACCAGTGCCCATTCTTGCTAAGAAGAAACGGCCTGATTATCGCCTTGGTCTCCAAGTCTGTGCTAGAAGCAGCTCTGGATATCTCACGGCTGTGTCCCTGCTGGCATGTTTCAGGAGGGTGACCCACCTCGAAGTCCTTCAGTTGCCCAGAGCCCTGGAAGACTCTCTCTGCAGGAGCATCGAGGGTGTCAGGGGATGGGGTGAAAGAAGTGGTTAATAACATGACCTGTGGTCAGAGACATTTCCCACCTGTGTATGTGAGTGCTTTCAGATCCACGAGGCCATGTGGGGTGCCGCGGTTACATGAGATGCCCGTCCCTTTCCTGAGCTCAAAGTCCGCAGCGGGCTAGACGCTCACAAGCAACTAGACCACCGTCCGAGTGATGGCTCCTGCAAGCCAGGAGACGTGGGTGGCAGAGCCGGCTCGTCATTTTGCAGATCTGGCCAAGCCTTTGTTTTTCTCTGCAAACCCCAGGGAGCTCAGTGGGGAAGGCTTCTCGTGGCAGCCCTCCACCTGGACCTCCCCACTCAGGGAAAGGAGGGTGGGCTACTTTGCAGGCACTTTCCTTAGCAATCACAGGATGGTTTTTAGACTTTATTAAATATGAGCTGAGGAGGCTGGCTTAGTGAGGAGGCCCTGTGATTTTAAACTGTGGGCTGAGGAGAATTTGGAGACAGGGCAAAGACTCTGAAGGGAGCAAGGACTCTTTCAACCTGAGACCTGCAGTGAGCAATAAGCAATGATGAGCGACAGTCCTCAATTTTGAAAAAAATGCTGTGTAATCTGTACCAATATCTTGTCTACATCCCCCCTTTTCCTGCTTTGTGCTGCACTTGTTCCCTTTTTCACAGACCATGTTGCCCACGCAACCCTCACCTGTGTCTTTTTTTTTTAAATTAATTAATTATTTATTTATTTTTGGCTGCATTGGGTCTTCGTTGCTGCATGCGACTTTCTCTAGTTGCGGAGAGCAGGGGCTACTCTTTGTTGCAGTGCACGGGCTTCTCATTGCAGTGGCTTCTCTTGTTGTGGAACACGGGCTCTAGGCGCGTGGGCTTCAGTAGTTGTGGCACACGGGCTCAGTAGTTGTGGCGCACGGGCTTAGTTGCTCTGTGGCGTGTGGGATCTTCCCGGACCAGGGCTCGAACCCGTGTCCCCCTGCATTGGCAGGCAGATTCTTAACCACTGCGCCGCCAGGAAAGCCTTCACCTGTGTCTTATAGCTGTGCTGGCTCGGTACCAAATTCAGCATAAATTATCTTGCAACTGGGTCACTTAGTCAATATGTGTAACTGGCTATTTATTCACAATCACTTTTGAATGAGTTGAGTGGTTGGCTCATCCAGGCCACTCCAGAGTCACCCTTGTTCCAGAACCCACCATGACCTACCCATGACTGTGCCTTGAAGTCCACTCTCCTCCAATCTCTCAGTGTCTCCTCTGATCTACCCACCCCATGCCTCTCCAATCCCCTTTCCCCTTCTCCCCAAATGGCTCTATCCTTTTCGGTCGTGCCATCCCCACATCTGTTCTTGGTTGGGGCTCACCCCTCTGCCTGCATCAGGCCGCCTAGTTAAGTCTCATCCAGCCTGCAAAGTCTGCCTCAGTTCTTACCTTTTTGTGAAGCCCCCTAACCACTTTCTTTCTCCTATACCGTTTCTTCTTGCCCTGAGTTGTTTTTTTTTTTAATTTTAAGATATATATATATATATTTTTTTAGCAGTTTTAGTTGTTTTTTTTATTTTTTAAATTTTTTTAAATTTAATTAATTTATTTATTTTTGGCTGTGTTGGGTCTTCGTTTCTGTGCGAGGGCTTTCTCTAGTTGCGGCAAGCGGGGGCCACTCTTCATCGCAGTGCGCGGGCCTCTCACTATCGTGGCCTCTCTTGTTGCGGAACACAGGCTCCAGACGCGCAGGCTCAGTAATTTGTGGCTCACGGGCTTAGTTATTCCGTGGCATGTGGGATCTTCCCAGACCAGGGCTTGAACCCGTGTCTGCTGCATTGGCAGGCAGATTCTCAACCACTGCGCCACCAGGGAAGCCCCATTGCCCTGAGTTTTAAAAGAGCCAGATGCTTGAGGAGAAAGTTATACTGTTTTTAAGTTCCCAAAGCTTTGAGTATGAAGGGAAGTATGTGAATGACTTAAAGAGTCTTTATGAGTCATAGAGTAGGAGAGAATGCATGTGATGACTGAGTAGTTTTTGGACATAAGAATCCTTTCTGGGCTGCTGGTGAGTGTTTTGGGGAGGGGATTGGGAGAGGAGAGCAAAAGAGTTTGGAGCTACTGTTGGGCCCTGTTCCATCTCTGGGTTTGGAGGGTAGATGTAGATGCTCCTGGATGGGTTTGGGGTCCGAGGCCACAGTGGCCACACACCTCGCTTCCTGAGGGAAACTTTGTACGGAGGAAGCTTAGCATGTGCTTTGCCCAACATGGCAGCTTCTGAAGCGTAGGAATGGCCGCACAGTAATTTTAGGCAGAAAGAGGGCCTCGTTAGATGTCCTCCCTCCCTTTACAGACAGGCCTCATTTGGCTCCCGGGAGGCATGGAGAAGCTCTAAAAAGTCTCCTAGGTAACTGGTAGTTTAAAACCTATGGGTTTGACAGGGATTCACCCTGGTTTAGGTCAGGGAGCCCAAAGCAGAGGCTGTTGGGTGGACATTTCGAGTCTGAGAATGAATGGAGAGAGGAGTGGCCAAGCCTGAGAGGGTTAGTGGAGCCAGAGAAGTCCATAGGGCAGGCCAAGCTGAGTGGGGGGATCCGAGTCTTTCCAGGAGCCATCCCGAGCTTTGCTTGTGCTGAGGGGACCAGTGGCAAGTTACTTCTGAGGAAAGGGAACCTGGACACTCAGTGGTTAATCATGATGAAGGAAATGAATCAGGTGTGGCGCTAGCGGATTCCAGGTGTGATGGGCAGCAGAGGAGGCGTTTGAGTTGGATGCAGGAGGAGAAGGAGGTGGTCACGCGGGAGGAAGGGGTCTAGGCAGGGGGACAGCGTGCGAAGGCTCTGGGAGCAGAGAGCAGGTTGGGTTTGGGGGGACTGAAAGGAGGTCAGAGCACTGGCTCTGGCGCTGCAGGAAGACGGTGGTATGGGACAAAGTCTGGAAGGTCACGCAAGCCTTGTGGCTCTGGAACTGAGTTTGGACTTTTGTCTTCAGTACAATGGAAGCTATCAAAGGGATTGAACAAAGGAGTGACACCATCTGATTGGCTTTTGAAAGATTATTATGGCTGTTCTATGGAGTCCAGATTGGGAGGGCTCAGGGGTCCAGAATGGTAGCCCAGGGACGAGATCCTCCCACCCACACAGGAAAGCCCAGCATATTCAATCTCATTCTCCACCTGGTTCCTTTGCCCTAAGCATCCTTTATGTCCTGGGGTTTGACATGGGACTGAAGTGCCCTAAAAGCCTCTCAATTCAATGCAATATATATTATTGACTATCTGCACGTGCTCACCCTTGAGCAAGGCACTCTAGGGGATTCAAGAGACAGGACCTGATTTCTGTCCCCCAGGAGCTTTAAAATTACACAAAGAGGAAAGACATTTGTTTATTGATCAAATAGACAACCATCCTCTACCATCCAGGCACAGGACTTAGGGGAAGACTAAGATATGATCTTTGCCCTTTCTTCTGGGGAGACAGAAGTTTAAAGAAAAGTTTGCACAATTTTATGTAATAGTGGTACATGCTGAACGTTAAGGAAGGGAGGGAGGTACTATGTCAGGAAAGCTTCTCACAGGGAGTGATATTTGTAGTGGATCTTAACCAGGAATCAGGAATAGGGATGGGCTGGCGGTGAAGGTGAGAAAGGACATTTTAGGCTTAAGACTAGTCTTATTCAAAAGTAGGCTTGCTGGACACTACACTCAATATGAGTCAACAGTGTGAAGTGGCTGCTGAGAAAGCGAGTGCCATTTAGGTTGTATTAATGAAAGCATAGTTCCTAGAATGAAGAAGGAGATGATTGTGTGGTGCTGTTCTGATTATAGAGCTGTTGTGTATAGATGAAGGATGTACGTGTAGAATTGGATGGATGTGTTAGTCTGGGACCTCTGAGAACTAGATGCCAGAATGAGGTTAAACATGTATTGATTTTATTAAGGGAAATTCCTTGGGAGAATAATAGGGAGAGAGCCAGGGAAGGCTGGGAGAGCCATCAGACCACAATATAAGTCTTACCCCAGTTGCAGGAGAGAGGGGAGAAAGGTTGGGTCGAAGCATTCTAGACTGTTATGCAGGCTAAGGAAGGGTTGGCAAGGGCCTCAGGGAGTCCTCCAGCTGAAGTCAGCTGTCTGAGCATCCTGTGTTTTTCCAGGATTTAATATTCCTAACGCACTTGATCATTGGCTGGGAGCAGCCTGGTCGGTGTGTGGTCTTAGTGCAAACATGGGAGTGGATTTCTGAGACAGCAGCTGGGGCCCTTGACTGATCAAACTCCCTATAGCTGGGGGACTGGGAGATTCACATGGCTGCCTGTAGAGGATGCCTGGGGCAGTGGGAAAATTCAACACCATACATGGGAAAGAAGAAGCCTGAAGGAGTCTCAGAGGTGACCCTCATTAGTCATTTTTTAAAAAGTTATTTATTTGACATTATTTATTCATATGGCTATATGCTGGGGATATCTATAGTAACGGACCCATCCCTTAAGGAGCTCATAGTCTAGTGGGGCTAGACTAGAAATCGGGGGCCTACAGCCCGATATGTACTGTGATGATGGTATGAACATAGAACCCTGGGAGCACAGCCTGGTGATGATGCTGGTGGTGACAGCGTCACTAGATTCCTGGAGGAGCTCGAGCTGGGTTGTAAGGACAAACTGCAAGTCTTTAGGTAGAGGTGGGGAAAGGATTCCACTAATATTCAAAGACACATGGTATATGGGATGAGACTTAATTTTCATGTGAAAAGCATAATTGGATTGTTTTGACCCCAATGTGTGAAAACTGCGGGGAGACAAATTTGGAATCAAAACAAACAAGAACTTTCTGATGGATGGAGCTTTGCAAAGGTGGGAACGGGTGCATTTCCAGTGTTCTTCAGATCTAGCTGGGCAAGCTGTCAGTAGGGGTGGAGTCAAGTCAGGGAAGGTTGGTTGTAATTCTCAAGGTGATTGTTAGAGTTCGTCTTATCCTTGAGATTCTGTGATTCAAAGGACCCCTTTCTGCCCTACAATACCTGGAAGGCAGCCACTGGGGTAACCCTCTGCACCCTCTCAGCCTCAGGCTGGGAACTGGTCTGCAATTGCCTCTTGGCCAGGGATGGGAACAGGGGACCCTATTTCTTTTAAGAACATACAACATAGGCCAGGAGTCCCAGGCAGTGACTTTCTCTGGCTGATCAGGGGAGAGATTTCCATCAGCACTCTTCTGATTGGCCTCTCCAAAGAAGGAAGCCAGGCCATGAATATGCACGATGCACTGTAATTACTACAAAGACTTCTCAAAAACTCTATCCTTCCTGGAGAAGCCCTCCCTAGAGGCTTGACAAGTGTCTGAGAGAAAACAGGCTGCTAATTAGCAAAGAAGTTAGATTACATATATTCCTGACAATATCAATTTTTAATAGAATTGGATATTAGTTGTTTAAATCTGATAGCAGAACCTACAATCAAAAAGGTGTTCGTTTTCAGAAGAAAAGTCAGAGCAGTGACAGCTGCACAGACTGTTCATAAGACATTACTTACTGGTAATTCTGAAAACTGAGTGTCATGGATAAAGCATTAGTGTTAATCCCTGCCTAGCCACATGCTAGCTGTAGGGTCCTGGGAAAATGTCAGTCTTCCTGGATCTAATTTTCCTTCTAATCTGTAAAAGGGGGATTCAAAACCTATCTGTACCTGTTAGAGTTCTCTGCTGAAAACAACAGACACAGACTTCGGCTGATGGATGCAGAAAGCAGTGTATTAGAGGATGTAGGGAGCTCCTAGAATCAGTGGGGAAAGTGGCAGAAACCAGGAAGGGCTACGAAGCAGAGATCCCAGCCAAGGTCATAGCCAGGAGCAATCAGGTGAGGATGCCCGTGCTGGAACTGCCTTCTCCTGAGGCTCTTTGCTCGTTGCTGCCCCTGAATGGCTGCTAACTGTCTCTTGTGTCTGTGAGTCACTCCTCACAGATTCAAAGGCCCAGGAAGGAGCGTGTGATCGCTGCATCTGGACCCTATGCTAGGCCCAAGCCGGTGAAAGCAGGAAGAAAGAACGCCTGCTCTTTTGGCTTCTATGGGGTCTCCCAAAAGTCCCAGAGAAGGGAATTCCTCTCAACAGGAAGGTTTTTGGACACTGGGTGGTCAAATACGAGACAAAACAAATGGGCAATGGCCACTATATTATCTCTCCATAATTTGTGAAGCTGATGACTGTATATTAAACTATCTCACGCACACGAAAGTGCACTGCAGTTGCCGGGAGTTACTGACGTTAGGATTCTCATCCTTCCATATATGGTTTTTCCTCCCAGGTACAGCTTGTTACTTCTTGCGCCTTCATTTCTTTGCTCTAATTCACCTTTCCCGGGAAGTCCTCCCAGATTGGCCATCTCAGCTTCTAACTCTCCCTGCACTTCTTCAGCGCTCCGGTCTACCCCTGTTAGATTTGTAGCATTGTTGCATTTGAACTTTTGGAGGAATCAGCAAAATGGTTTTCACGCTGGGTTCCATGGAGCACTAGGGTTTAGCTTAGGCAGGAGCTGTTGCGGGTGGGTAGAGGGGGAGACTGAAGGACAGTCTGCTGACCTCTTTGTAGCCAGTTGGGTTTCCCAGGACGCCAACCCAGAGAGCTAGAGTTTAAAGTGGAGGACGTTTATTAAGGAGCAGCCGTGGGATGGATCCCTATGTCGGGGTGTGGGAAAGCAGGCGTGGGCAGAGGGAGAAGTCCATCTGTGATGCAGCCCAACAGTGGTGCCAGTCAACTGCTCAGGAGTCTGGAGCTAGAATGGTCCTTCACAGTTGTCCCAAGTTGGGCCAAGATGTCTGGGCCATCATTGAATGTGGGCTGCCCGGGGAAGGGAGTGTGATCTTGGCTGAGGGGCCTCTCTGCAGCTGAGGCCATCGCTGAGGCTGCAGCTGAAGGCTGTCTGTTATCCTCAGCCCCAGCAGCTGTGGCATCAGGTTCTTCCTTAAAGGGATTCTGGGTGGCACACGGCAATGTCCACCACAGGCCGCCTCCCTGCTTCCTCATCCAGCTTCACCAAGAGAGAAGCAGCTTTGCTTTGACCTGTTTTACAGTTAGGGTTTCTACACAAGAGCCCCTTTGAAAGATAGATTCTATTGCTAAAACACCTTAGGCATCACTGTTCTTGTCCAGCCCTCTTATTTTTTAGGGGAAGAAATGGAGGCCCAGCTTCCCTGATTTCTAACATAGTATCCTTTCTATTATACCAGGGTTGGCATCTCTTTATCTTTGTTTCCTTTCTTTATATATAACAGCTGTAAGGACAGACTGACTGAATGCGGCACTGTTGGTTTCCTAGTGATATTTATACTCTCTTTCTTTCTTCCTATAGAACCTCGGTTTGGTTTGTGCTCAGTGGCATGTGCTCAGTTAAAGAACCTCATTTCCCAGTCTAGTTTGCAGTGAGTGGTATCCATACAACAAAGTTCTGGCTCATGAGAAGTAAGCTGAAGCCTTCTAGTTAAACTCTACTTCCTTAATATTGCTTATATTAAGTGCTTCCACCACTTCTTGCTGCTACCCCTTTGACTTTCTCTTGCTGCCTGGAATACAGACATGATGGATGGAGATTCAGCAGCTATTCTGAGAGAATAAGGACAAGGTTCATATCCTAAGAATGGCAGAGCAGAAAGCTAGAAGTGCCTGAGTCTAGATAGGCTTTGTGGAGCTCTCATCTATTTCACCTGGACTTACGTTACTTGAGGAAAATAAAAATCCCTATCTATTTAAGGTGCTGCTATTTGGAATTTGGGTTGTCAAATCTAGTCTCAGATGGATAACACTGAGTTAAACAGAGAAAGCAGGATCTTGGACACGATGTGTTCAGATTAATATCTTCACTTGCCCTGGTTTCAGAGACATCAAAATCTCAGACCGGAAGAATCCGAGGCTTCCTGCCTGAAGACTTAGTGAAGGAAAAGGACATTGAACTGAGAACTTAGAAAACTGGATTCCAAGAAAACTGGGTTCCAAGTCCATTTCTGCCATTCACTAGTTGTGTAATTTGGACAAGTTGGGTAGCTTCACAGGGGCTCAACGTCCCCTAATTATAAAGACAGAGAGTAGAAGTAGATCTCAAAGTTTCTTTCTCTTGTTCTAAGTCACTGCTTCTCTCAACCCATGACTGAGTCTACACTGGAAGTGGATCTGTGTAGAGTCACATTTTGGGGCAGTAGTTACAGGTTGGGATGTTGTGGGTGGCACAAGTGTGAGAAATAGCTTTGCTTTTAAAGGCTATTTCTTGCTATGTATAATCCAGTTTGCTAAGGATTTTCTTCATACAAAAGTCTTTGTATTTTTTTGTGGGTTGATTATTGGCTTAATTAGTGTAATTAAGCAGAGTTACAAAATTAGTGCAGATCTCTGTAATTAGGTACCAATAATGTGTAATTAAGTAACTACATCTTGTAATTATAGACTTGAAAATGCAGTGCCACTTTAGAGTCTTTGTTATATTTTGTCAAAAAGTTGTCCTAAATCTACACACAGAACATTTAAGACATTCACTTTACCCCATAGTTGAATGGGTGTTTTTTTATTCCTGTAAATTATTAACAATACCATTTTTACCTATTAGATAATAATACCATTGTATTTTATTTTCCAATCAAACATCTTTTTTTGTGGGGGGGTCGCAGAGTTAAAATAAATTTCCTTCACACTTTAAGAAAAAGTAGTTGTGACTCAAAAATCAAGTAGAGGGTTTGAGAAATGAAAGGAGAGGAATGCTGGTTTCAATTTAGAGCATATAAAATAGAAGCTGGCAGGCTTGAGAAGAGTGATTTGAATTCTAGAAAAGGAAATCCAGAATAGTGCTACATGAATCACACTGAAGTCACATCATTAGTTGTTGGAAGTAGAGTTTGGCTAATTTTCCAGGTATTTTATATACATTTTATTTGCATCCAAATTTTTAGATGCATAATATTTTTATCATTTGACAAGTTTATTTATTACAGGGGTTCCACGATGATGGAAATGCTCCAGATTTGTGACATCCCTAGTTTTTTCAAATAGATTTGCAAGAATGCTCCTCCAGAGAGCACCCAGAAAGCTTCAAAGGGAATCTTCTGCTCCTTTTCCATTCTAAAGAATAGCATGTCCTATTGCTGTGTGAATGGGTTAGGAGCTGGGTGTAGTCGCCGTATTGGTGGAGTAGAAAACCATAAATAGTGACTCACATTTGAGGCGTATCGAAGCAAAATGATATGGCCTCTAATGCTCCCCTTCCTTAGAACTTGAGGGTTGTGACTTCCTTAGAACTTCGAATCCCTAAGAGGTAGATGAAATGCCCTAGGCTGGGAGTTAGTGTATACTTAATTTTGGTGCAAGCTCTGCCTTTGACTAGTCTTGTGATTTTTCTGTTTCCTCACCTGGGTTATGTACCTAAAAAGTGGTTCTTTTAGTTTATCTAGTTTTCAGGGTCAAATGGACAAAGGGTATGGAAAAGAGCAAAGACAGTTGTAAAGTATATCTTTGTGTTAGGTTTTATTTCCTATTATTATTTGGGGATATGGGAGATTTGGGGGATGCCCTTCCATTTTCTTCGTGTAGGTCACTACTCACTTCTCTTATTTATACAGATGTAGCTTTTTAATGAAACACCCTCATTTTGCAGATGAAACTGAGGCCCAGAGAAGTCAAGTGGTTTGTGTAAAGTTCAAAGTTGTCTAGAAACAGAACCATTTTTAGAATGCAATGTTTTTTGACTTCCCATCAAGTGCCCTTTCCAATCACTCTTATTACTTATGGCTAGTGTTGTCCTTGGGGACTGATGGGAGTTGGGGAACCATCTACCCTCATGGATATATCTCTAGGAGTAAAGCAGACCCTTCTTATGTTGATATTTTCCTGGAGGAGATCTGGATGTTGATGCTTCTCAGTAGCCCTTTTCCTGAAAGATAGGAGGAGGCAAGAATTGCACTTGGTGAACTAAGATGATGCTTTCTCGGGTGAATTATGAAAACTTGGAATGAAGAGGAAAAGCATAGGGTGAACTGGCTCTGCCTTATGCAGGTGTGTGGGGCGGTAGTCTGGGGACTTGAGATGAGAATAGAGGGGGTGAAGTTGTTACGGCAGTGGAGGAGATACTGGGTGTCAAGTAGCTTTTTATTGTATAACGGAAGTAGTTTTGTGGCTTTGGGTAGAGCAGGTTGGTGGTAAATCCAGAACTATGGTGTATAAATACTCTAGTTATTATGTTCTTATAACACAAGTTGAAATATGCTTTTTTATGTCTCCAGTGGTTACCATTTGCTAAGTCTTAACTGAGATGTTTGAGTTTGTCGATCTGCTTCAGGACTTTCTCTTACAATTGGTGGGAAGAGTGCTTTTCCCTTAGGATTTGATAAAAGGATTCATTTTGGACGACTGAACCCACTCTGTGGAATGGATATATAATTTACAGAGGACTTAACTTAAATATAGCTTATAGGCAGAGCTATAACCAAGATATAGTATGATTTTTATTACCTTATCTCTCCTTAGTAAGAAATGGAAAAAATTTGAGACATTTCTAGTTTCTATTCAGCTTCTCTTCTTTCAACAGTTTAATTTTTAATTTCTTGTCTATGTTTCCCTGCAGTTTGCATTCCATACTAAACTGCCTTAGAAAGTTTTTTTTTAATTGAATGGTGAACTGTAATATCAATTAAGGAGACTATTCAGTGTCTTTACATACAGTTATTCAAGTTCAGACTGGATTTCTAAATGGACCACTTCTCTGAAGCTCTAATTACCTTAATTCCCATTCCTAATGTCACGCTAAAACTTCTAATTCACACTTTAAACAATGCCTGCCACTTCTCTGGTATTGGGAAAGCCTATTGGGTTTTATATCTCTGCACAGGGCTGAACTACTCAGAATTGTTCTGTGGCAACAAGAAGTTTACCAACCCTAAATTTTGTTGACCAGATGAGAACAATGGCTAGGAAGTTTAAACACTGTCTGTAGAAGTACATCAAATTATATGAAATTCTTTTATCATCTGGTTTTGATGAACAGGACATCATATATTTTGTCTACCCTGGATTAATGGCATTGTGTTTTCCGTTTAATTATTTTAAGCCCACTATGTTAGGTCAGAAACAGTGAAGGGTCTGAGATTTTTTTCTTCATGCAAGCTAACAAGTCATCCTGCCATCGTGTGTCCTCTGTGTGTATGTGTGTGTACTAACAGAAAACAGAAGACCTCTGGGTCAGACACAAAGTCAGTTCATTATGTACAGAAAAACCTGCAACTTCTTAGCTCTAGTTCTCCAAGCCCCAATCTGCACGTGGTGATACGGTGAGGGCCAGATAGTAACTGCGCATGTGGTAGGGTGCATTACAGGAGAGGAACTCCACAATAAGGAAGCTCTGATCTTTTTTTTTTTTTTTTTTTTTTTTAATTTTATAGCTACTTTATTTATTTATTTATTTATTTTTGGCTGTGTTGGGTCTTCGGTTCGTGCGAGGGCTTTCTCTGGTTACGGCAAGCGGGGGCCACTCTTCATCGCGGTGCGGGGACCGCTCTTCATCGCGGTGCGCGGGCCTCTCACTATCGCAGCCCCTCCCGTTGCGGGGCACAGGCTCCAGACGCGCAGGCTCAGTAGTTGTGGCTCACGGGCCCAGCTGCTCCGTGGCATGTGGGATCTTCCCAGACCAGGGCTCGAACCCGTGTCCCCTGCATTAGCAGGCAGATTCTCAACCACTGCGCCACCAGGGAAGCCCAGGAAGCTCTGATCTTACATAGGGCCTCTGGCAACTTGCCCATCCTTCACTTCCGAAAGAAAGAGACCTCTCTTTAGTCTCTTTAGATCTTTCTTTAGTAAACCAGTCTTTTCCAGGTTGGGAAGAAGTCTTTACCTTTACTACCCTGGAATGTCTCTGGAGAGGGGTCTTTAAGCTTTACTATATTGGTCAGGAAACAGATCCTTCCTCTGACGTGGAGGGATACACTGTCTCTAGTTTCCAAAGTTGTTTGCTAGTCAGACATTCTGGAAGAGATAGTTTGAGATGTGCATAAACATCAGACTCATGAAGGATTATCTCTCAACATATATGTAGACAACATCTTTCCCATAAACAAATTAATAAAAAAGCAAAAACACATAAACGTTTGAGGCTCCTCGTGAACTATGGATAAAATCTGAACTTCTTAGCCTGGCATTCAAGGCCCTTCCCTCTCTGTCTGCCTTCTACAATTCCCCATCTCTAATCCTCTGCTTGGACATAGCTGTCTTCTCAGTGCTGTCTTTTCTTTTCTGCATAGTCTTTCTCATGGCCTTCATTCTCGCTTTCCCCTGCTTTTGGAGTGCCTTCCCTCATCTCCTTTCTATTTTATTAATTCCTTCCCATATTTCAAGAACTAGTTCATCAAGAGTGCATCACCCATCAGGCACCCATTCTTTCCAGTTGTAGGGTAGGTACATCTTCCTATCTGAGCTAATGCGAAAACCTGACATTCATTGTATGCAAAAGGATACATACAGTGTGACTTGATTTCCTTGCAAGGAGACTATCACCCCCAGGGCTTAGCTATTTTAAGGTCAGAGTGCAGTTGGGAGTAGAGTGGATCACACTGGTCTGTGGCCTGGTTAGCTTGGTACCTCAGTCCTTCAAAGGCCCCTTAGATTAAAAGCAGGTTGCTGAGAAAGCCAAGGTTGCGGACTGTATTCTGATCCCCTAAATTCAGGATTAAAATGTGCCCCCAGCCTCTTCAGCTATGTCTCACTTCCAGCTCCAATCAGCCTTCTAGAGAAGGGCTTCTCAAAGCTTAACATGCATGAGAAATACCTGAGGAACCTTATTTAGTCGGTCTGGGGAAAGACTTGAGAATGTGTATTTCTAAAAAGCTCCTGCGTTATACTGATGCTGCTGGGCCATGGATCACACTTTAAGAGGAAAGGTTCTAGATAATTTTTAGTGACTAGGGTATGTGTGTACATATGTGTGAATCTCTGCAAATGCTGTTTACCTAGAAAAAGAATCCAGAAAAGGAACTGATATTTCTGAGAATATTATATCAGAGGCAGGATTTTTTTTCTTTTCCATTTTACAGCTGAGAAAACTGAGATTAGAAAGGATAAATCTTTCTGATAATAAGCAAAAGAGCTAGAATTCACACTCATTCCTTCTCATTCCAAATCCTCAGTCTGTCCACCACACTAAGGTCAAGGTATTTCAGGCCTGTTGACTGACAAGTGGAAATAATACCCTAGGCAGCCCGCAGGTCCTGAATAACTATGCAGTGCTTTCAGTTGAGGTGTCTTGCGGAGCAGGCAGGCGGGGTATGTGGTCAGCTTGGATCCAGTTGACGAGAGCCCCTTGGAAGACAAGGTACCTTGTATACAGAAGCATGTTGGAAAGTTCACAGAGTTCTTTTCTTGCTCTGTAACTTTCTCTGAATTTTCCAGACCATGTAATACTCTGTAATTTCCAAAACCTAATAGCTTTTATTTTATTATTTATTTATTGAAGTATAGTTGATTTATGATGTTGTGTTAATTAACTGCTGTACAGCAAAATGATTCGGTTATACAAATATATACATTCCTTTTTAATATATATTCTTTTCCATTATGGTTTATCATAGGATATTGAATATAGCTCCCTGTGCTATACAGTAGGACCTTGTTGTTTATCCATTCTATATATAATAGCTTACATCTGCTAACCCCAAACTCCCACTCCATCTCTCCCCCAGCCCCCTCCCCCTGGCAACCACCAGTCTGTTCTCTATGTCCGTGATTCTGTTTCTGTTTCATAGATAGGTTCATTTGTATCATATTTTAGATTCCACATATAAGCGATATCATATGGTATTTGTCCTTTTCTGACTGACTTCACTTAGTATGATAATCTCCAGTTGCATCCATGTTGCTGCAAATGGCATTATTTTGTTCTTTTTTATGACTGGGTAGTATTCCATCGTATATACATACCACATCTTCTTTCTGCATTCATCTGTCGATGGACATTTAGGTTGTTTCCATGTCTTGGCTATTTGTGAATAGTGCTGCTGTGAACATAGGGGTGCATGTATCTTTTTGAATTATAGTTTTGTCCAAATATATGCCCAGGAGCAGATTTGCTGGAGAACCTAATAGCTTTTAATGTCTTTTTCCAATGTTTATTCATTGCTCTCCTGATTAAGGTGTTTAGCTTTTTACCACATGGCATATACAGTGGGAAGTCAATACCAGGAAATAGCCTCATGGGTCTGGGCAGAGGTGCTGCCCCTCCTGTGGCCTCCTTATCCTCCCCTCCCTGCCCCAGCCCTACCTTCTCCTGACCACACCTGTGGTCTCTGTGTGGTCTTGGGGGTAGAGTCTGGCCAGTGAGCCATGGGCAGGGTTGTTTCAACCCTCATCTTCTGGTACTCCCTTCACTAGCAGGGGCTCCCTGAAAGTGCAGGACTCCTGGACCATCAGCCCCAGGAAGGCCCCGCAAAAGCAAGTGAGCTCAGTGACTCTCAGACTCAGCAACGTGTCACAGTCACTTGGGGAACTTAAAAAAATACTGATTCCCAGCCTCACTCGGCTCTAGTGATTCTGAATCTCTGTAGATGGGGATCCCATACTCTGTCTTCTTAGAAGAGCTACCTGGGTGGTACTGATACAGCTGGTTCTTTGACCAGCCTTCAGGACCCTTGTGTGTAGAAGGGAAAAGACCCTCACACCAGGTTGGCAGTCAAGGTTGATCCCTATCACCACTTATTCCTGGGCCCTCAGGCAGGATCATTTTCCCCTGTCCTAGGTCTCTGTTTTCACATCTATAAAATGAGGGATCAGGTTAGGTAATTTATTTGGCTCCTTATGGTTTTAAGTTCCAAAGACTCCATTGGGGTTGCTGTGGCCCTAGAGAAAGCTCAGAGTGGCCTCAGGATCGCAGTCACCAAAGGTCCTCCGAAGTGTGGATCCTTGTTTAGTCTTGCTTATTCCCCTCTTCAGGCATGAGACAGAGTTCTTCCCCTCCAGGGCGCTGTAGGACGAGCCACTGCCGGTGTTTGTACCACTTCCAGGGCTCACCTCCTTCCCCACTAGTCATGTGGAGACACTAGATGTTATCATTTGGGGGTTAGTAATATTTTAACTGGTTTAATTCAATTTTGCCTAAACTTACTCAGCATTACGACATGTCTAGCACTCTGCAAGAGTTTACGAGCCACAATTCCTATAGATGAGTGGCTTTCCATCTGGCTGCGGCAACATGATGTCAGTATGCTGAACTCAATAGGGATTCCAGGTGGGATAGTAGGTGTTCAGGGATGGGAAGATGGGAATGGGCTGGGAAGTTGGGAAGGCTTCATGGAGAAGCTGGTGCGGTTTTAACTGAGATTCTAGGCACAGGCAGAAGTCCCAGATGGGCAGAGATAGAAGGAGGCTAATATAGGAAGACAGATCATCCTGGACACACATCCTGGGCTATTTCTAGCACAGGCAGGAAACTAACTGGAAGACACATACTGGGGAGTGTAAGATGAGGCCAGGGTGATAAACTGACACACTGACAGGTTCAGACACTGTCCTGTGGCAACAGGGAGTCATGGTAGACTCTTGAATGAGGTAGGGATGTGATAAAAGCGTTGTTCTGGGAAGACAGTTTGGGTAAGAGTATACCGAATAGTCTAGAGAAGAGAGAAAGCTATTGTAGTATTAGTCAAGGAGTTAATCCGGGGCTGTGGCTGCCGTCCTGAGAGCCCAGTTCTGGGGCTGCCTTGGCTCTTCGGCCTGATGAAAACCCTTCACCTCGGGTTGGATTCCTCTGGTGCAATATGACCTCAGTCACTTCAGTACACATCTACCCAAACACTTCTCTGTCTGCAGCATTCTGTTAGGTTCTGTAGAGGATATGATGATCATCAGGACAGCGACCCTCCTTTCAAGATTGTAATCTAGTAAATAGCTGTGTTCCTGACTTCTAGGTCCTGGCCCCGTGCCAGTAAGGTTCAGGAACTGTCTGTCATGCATCTGTTCCCATATCCATTCTCTGAGCACCTTATTGGGCACTAGGAACTATCAAAGGCAATAATGAGAATGCAACTCACTAAAAAATTCTCTCCCTGCTCTCATGAACCGCGGAGTTTATGTGGAGAAACCTGTGGACTTGGGATGACAAAATTAACAGTCGCCTGCTGAATGATGAGATCTCCACTCTTAATGAAATAGAAGCCAAAGAAGGAAGAGAAGGTGGTGATGAGAGAGGCCGGAGAAGCCTTTGTTACTGAGCAAAAGGGCTCGTGTGCCCATGGGACAGAAAGCCAAACTCTGACGGCAGGTGTTTGCAGCAAAGCAAGGGTTTATTGCTGGGTGCCAAGCAAGGGAGTGGGAGACAAGTCTTGGATCCACTCCAAATTGGTCTTTGAGTGACGGGTTTTTATAAAGGGGAAGAACTAAGAAGTTGGGATTAATCATCTTCTTGTAACATTTCTTAATCATAGTTTTGGGAGTCCGAATGCCTACGGTTTACAAGTCTCTGGTCTGGTGGCCCATGATCTAGGGGGTCTGTTAGCTCACCTCGCCCTGGAGAAACAACCTGAGTCTGTATGTCAACATACAGACATAATGTTATTGACAACAGCAATTTTAGTCCTCTGACTCTGTTTGATTATTGTTCAGTTAGCACAGGATTGAGATCAGAGGCAACAAGAAAGGGGATAACATTTTGGATAGAGAGGTTAATCATAAAGTTGGTTTAAGGGGGACTCGGTTTCACCATCTTGGAGGGGGTGAGACTTCATCTAGCAAGGAGAGAGGATGTGCTCAGAACAGCACAGTTCAACTGCAATATGATGCAAGCCACAAATGTCATTTTAAGTTTTAGAGTAGCCACATTAAAAAAGTAAAAAGAAATAGGCGAAATTCATTTTGATATGTTTTATTTAACCTAATACAACCAAAGTATCAATATTATTATTTCAACATGTAAGCAATATAGAAATTTTTAATGAGGTATTTTACCGTCTTTTTTTTTTTTTTGTACTGAATCTTTGATGATTTTAGAGGTGTATTTTACACATACAGCTTACCTCGCTTTGGACTAGCCACATTTCAAGTGCTCAATAGCAACATGTAATGGACATCACAGGAGGGTGGGTAGACAAGCGATTCCACATAGCTGTATTAACCCTAAATATATGGGTCTCAGCGCAGCTGTCACAGGAGGGAAAAGCCCTGGGCCCAAGGAAGCAGACACACTATGGGAAAATGAGGAATAAAAATAAGTTAAGTTCCAGGGACTTAAAAGACTTGGCACAGGGAGGTACCCACGTTTTCTGACACAACAAATTGTAAATGGCTCTGGGAGAAAAGAGGCCCTGAATAGGAGCTGCATTTCCAGAGAAATGAGAGTCCTTAAAGCTGTCTGAATAGAAAATAAGGTTATCATTATTCCTTATCATTAGAAGAGATAAGAATATTCAAAGGACTCAGTTCAGCTTGAATAAAAAAGATAAATTTCAAGGAAACTGGCATACAGTTTATCCATGACTGGATTTGCTGTAATAAAGTCAGCCAGGGAATAAGCCCAGTGATTTACAGGGAGCTTGCTTCTGTAAAATTTACAAACTGCTGTGATAAAATGTCACCTTTTATGATGCATTCCACCTGGGCTGCATATATAAAGGGCACTGCAATGGAAAGAGTTGCAAAAACAAAGCAGTGGCCTGGCTCCCGAGCTGCCTTTGTCTGCTTTTCCAGCAGAACTGGGGATTTACGGAAAGATGACCCAACCACTCGCCTTTTACGGTTGTGGTTTGCAAACTGCCAGTGAAATGGCATCATTTCCTTTGGTTTTATTTTGCCTCCTCAGGGACTGCTTTCAATAATTTCGACTAGGAAAGCTTGGGGTGGGGTGCGAAAGGCTGGGATGAGGGAGACAAGACCCCTGATTCCAAGGGTTTCCAATCCAGTGGGGAAAGCAAGCATGCCCCCGAGTGATTTAACACACATGTGGCAGGTAGGAACGTTTAATACAATCCATGTCATAATCCTTTACTTTTCTAGGTCAAAATTTATCTGCTCTGAGTCTCCATCTGCCTGTTTGGTAGGAAATTAAATCCCAGTCATTACTGGGGTTCCTTCCCTACTCTATGAGATCATAGATGAATCCTGGGCTTTCACGGTACCCCAAGCCCAGGAGAACCAGGTCCTCGGGCCACGATTTGTCCATCTTCACATTTGTCCTTTTGCCTTCACAGTGGCCCTGTTGAGAATGATCCTGTCCCTCTGCCTCTCAGTCCTCGTGTTCTGGGGGAGTCACAGGGATAACCCTCTGGTACCTCCCCCAGTGACCGCAGCCATCCACCCAACAGCCCCAAACAGATCTCCTATCCCCACCCACCCAGGGCACTGCCTCTCAGTGAGGCCACTGGCATCTCTCCTTAACACCAGTCTCAAAGGAAACTTCACTCTCCTCAAGTCGGTGGCTTCTCTCTCCCCTCTCAGCACCCAAATCCATGTCCCCTTTTCAGCAACCCCAGCTCTGTGTTCCTCAGTGGATCTGAAATATAAATTCTGTGTGTGTGTGTGTGTGTGTGTGTGTGTGTGTGTGTCTGTGCACATATGTGCATGTATGTGTGTAAAGATAAAATTGGATCTTGAAAAAAAAAGCAATGTTGGCGCCTTTGTCCAGAGGTGGATGTAGGGAAATCAATGTTCACACCAGCTACTTAGTTTCTCTTCTGATAATTTTTTTGGCTATACTAGGTAGACAAGGATCTGTGCTATAATGAGGCTAGAAGCAAAGTGCCTGGGGATGACAAGGGTGAGAGAGATGACTTTGAACCTGGAGGAGCCAGGGAAGGCTCCAGGGAAGAGGTGAGGTCTGATCAGGCTGTGAAGGACAAGAGAGGTTTGCTCCGTAGGCGAGGTCAGTTCAGGCCTGAGCTGGGCCTGCAGTGGGGGGATGGGCCAGGAAAGAACATTCCCTTTGTGTGTGGGTGAGATGGGAGGCTGTGGAGGAGGAGGAAGTGGGGCTATAGGGTTTGGATGCGAGGAAGAGAGGGGTAGTGGCTGCTGTGTGGGCTCTAAGCAGTGTGAAATGTAACGTCACCTGGCTACATCAAGTACTTAAGCTCATCCTTGGCGGTCCTCAAGCAGTGGATGTAATTTAGCTGATGAAACTGGATATGTGCTATGTGGGTGGCACTGAAAACAAGAATACATTCCTGAGACGCTGCCACAAAAATGTTTGTCCATCAGACACCAGGAAAAAATCCAGGCTGTCATAGCCAGACAGGTACTTGGATAACTTTATCCAAAGTGTGCTCCTTGACGTTAACTTACCCAATACCTAACTCTCCATTGCACTGAGGGCCTGGGGCAGCATGCAGCACTGAGATCCCTCCCAATACCCTAATCCCTACCCACTCCCCTTGCCCCTCTTTCTCTGTTGTGCAGGTACTGATGTCCGGCTCCTGCCCATTAGGCCTGGCAATCCTGGGAGGGGGAGGACCAGTCTCTCAGGAGGCAGAGCCCAACAGAGGCTCCTGGGGTTGCATTGGCCAGGGAGGCCGGCAGCGGGAGACAGGCTTTCAGGAAGGAGAACCCCAGGATATGGTAGTGGGAAAGCCACTATTATAGTCAGTAGCAAGTTGGGAACAGACAACAAAACAAGCAAGCAATCCATTTAGAGGCAAGGAGAATTGAGAGTAAATCAATTCAGGAATGGGATCAGGTCAGTGGTTCAGAACCCAGGCTTAATCAGCAGCAGCATACTGAATTCCTTGGTTACGTGCTGCTTGGTATGTATGATGCTGGGTGGCCAGGGGGATTTGCAGGGACTGTAGACCTAGTTTGCTAAAGAGGGAATGAAGCTGGTTGCTTTGAACTTCGACTTCCCCTGAGATCTGAACCCTCGTAGCTGGAGAAGGGAAACGTCAGCTTCCTTGTTCCACTCTTCGTTGGTTAGAAGGTGCCAGGGGGTCTGGTAAGAGAGTAGCCTAGACGGCTGGATAAGGTCCCAAATCCAAACTGCTGGGCAGCCCTTCTGTGTCTTGGTTCTCTGAATCCTCAGTCATCAGGCTTCGGGAACTGTCCATTAAGGATCTGTCACTTGCAAAAGATGTATCTCCCAAATTAAGAGTTTAACTAGATTTTATTCTGGGAATTGAGCAAGAATTGGCAATAATTTAGCTTATAAAACTGTAGTTTAATGAAAGTATAGGACAATAGGCCTGGAAGAGGCTTTCTGCTATCATAAGATGAGAGTTTCTATGGGTGTTCTGACAGATTTACTGTTGTTTTAACTTAATAAACGATTTCTGTTTTAGCGTTGTTATTGTTCCCGTGGTTATAGGACACTCTATATTGTTTTATTATATTATCCCTCCCCCTCGGTTTTTATGGTGGCATTTTTCTCTTTGCTTAGCTTGTAAATAGACACATTTCCTCTGATCCTCCCAACTCTTCCAGGCACATGTAGAAATAGCAGTCTGTCAGTACATGGGGTGGAATTTGCCCCAACCCATCCTTCCTTTCTTCCTTCTGGCTCATAAGGGCAGATTCTTCTGGAAGTCAGTACCCTCCTCCCAAATTGTTTTCATTTCTTCCCTCAAGCCATCCCAATAAAAAGAACAGTTATAAGGTCTTATGCTTATAAAGCATTTTTAGCTTTAAAATATGTTGTCTGGTGTGACCTTTATGACTGTCTGTGTGGTGGGCCATATGGAGGATGGGGATGTATTACTGTCTCCATTTTACATTGGGAAATGCAGTTCTCAGAGGATAAACAGGATTCTGAGGATTGCTTAGCAAGTCAGTGGTAGAGGCTGGACCAGAACTCAGGTTTCCTGGCCGGTGGTCAAGGCACCTCCCAGGTTGGAAGGGCTGGGTGGAGGCAGAAGGACCAATCATCAAAGTGGTAGCCTGTTGGCCATGGAATACTCCATCACTGTTCCATTACCCACTCAACAGATAATACAGAGCCTTAGCCTCTCTTTTCTTCTCTTTTTATTCCCCAAGAGAGAAATCGCTGCCAGGAAGGAAAAGCAAATTTAAATCTATATCCTTCACTGTCACTGGACAGAGCCCATCAACATTAGATGGACAACAAGGTGGTCAACATTATGCAGGGGAGTTAGGACCGGCTGGAAGGAAAACCAGATCAAGTAGGAAAGGAATGGAAGAGAACCAACACCTGTGCCTGGTACCTCGTCTCAGTTAATTCTTTTAACAATCCTGCAAGGTAGGTGAGTCCCAACTTCAAAAGAAAAATCTGGACAAAAAGAGCCAGGGACAAAAATGGGGGTCAAGCACCCAAGCATGTGACAGCACTAGATTCAAATTTTCCTCTAAAACCCAGAGTCTTGGGCCCCTGTCCACTCATCCACCTTTTAACCTTTTTTCCTCCTCAGTACCCAGGAGCCCATATCTCTCATGAGAGTCCCCATTCTCTCCCAGGACTAGGGGTTTAAAATTTAGTAACATCTGATCAGAGTAAAAATATCGTTAAGAGATAAAGGGCTAACAAACCTAAACCTTTTGTCTATATTTGAACTTTAAAGAAGATTAAGTAAACTATTGTTTTAGATCAATCTTTTTTTGGAGGATGATTAGGGATGGGAAAAGGTGAAATGACTGTTCCTGGAGCCTCTGGCAGCCAATCAGGCTGAAGCTGCCGTCCTCATCCATCAACATCCATCAGCTGCCGGCTTCTCAGATATAATGGAAAGATCTTTTCTAGTTCTAACACTATGTTTCTATGACTGAATTCACCTAAGTTGGCCTCTGTCTGGGCCTGGGCCCTGTGCTCTGTTCAGGAAGGACATGCACCAAGCCTGTGCTTCTCATCTAGCTTTTTATTTGTTGCAGCTGGTCCCTCACCCAGTTCACCTCCTCCTTCCTGTGGATAGCCTCAATTACAGCCCTCGGGGAATTTCCTGCCCGAAGTCCTTAACCCAGATGAAGATCCAGAGTCTGGGGGAGAAGGGGGCTTCGGCTTATCTGGGTTCACACTCCCTACTATGTCTCTTTTTGTTTTCCCTCCCTCTTAAGTCTTAAGATTTCTGGGATCTGAGTTTCAGAATGATAGGGAGCGAGCGCTTTTCCTAGAGACTGGGCATTCTCCTTGACCTGAAAAGATCCCGTTTACCTCTCTAGTTTACTGAGGCTTCGTACAGTGTAACTTTCTTTTCTCTCTTCTTTTCCTTTCCTTCCCTCCAGTTCTTCTTTTTTTAAATTCGTTCATAAGGTTTTTGCTGAACCCTATCAGAGGGAATGCTAAGCAGGACGGGTCACGGGGGTCACCCTAGGAAACACTGATATTCTTAGGGTCTGTGCCCTGCCTGGTTCAGAAGTGCCAGAACTGCTAACTTGGGGGTTGAGCTTCTGGATTTCTTATATTCCAGGAGAGTATTTTTCCTATTATTATTAGTATTCTTTTTTTCTGCTCTATCCGCATGAGGCTTCCTAGCTCCAGGTAACTATCAGATTCACCACCGATATTTTAATTTCAGCCAATTCTGCTATTTCTCTGAGCTCCAAGTCAGCATCCCAAATCCCAGCATCATAATTCTGAGAGAAGGTGTAGGGCATGGGCCCAGGCTCCGATATGGCTGGTTACAACTCACAGTAATTATTCTGTAAGCACAGAATTGAATTTGTACTAAAAACCAACTGCCAGGGTCAAGACAGCTTTTGGGCAATGATGATGGATCCCTGACAATAAAGTGCTGCCAAAAATTTGTTGAGGAGGTGACAGACATAGTCAATGTATTACTTTATGAAGTATTTACTGAGATATTAAGATACTTCAGGTCAGTGACTGTGTTTTACTCACCTTTAATTCCCAGTGCAGAGCTCAGCACTGAGAATATAGAGGCATGAATACTTTGAGTAGGATTAATGAATAAATGAATGGATAAATATGTGCATGGCACTGATTGTAGAGAGGCGAAATCAGAGGCTGGGAACATTTTCAAAAGGCCTTGGTAATCATAAGATAAAATGACATGGTGATTGATCCCATATGGAGGGAAGGAAATAATAAAAATTGATTTTAAGTTTATTATTAAAACTTTGGAGAATGGAGACATTATGTCTTTAGAAATAGAAGCGATAGATAAGAGAGCTGGATTGAGGTGGGAGGAGGAGATGTCAACATTAGTATAGGCATGTAGAGATTGAAGTGATACTGGGACATCCAGATGAACACACAGAACAGGCAGCTAGAGAAAGGATGGGAGATCAAGACAGAGGTCTGGGCTTGGGGTGGGGATGCTGAAGTTCTTTTCTAGTAGGTGGTATTTTCTGTGGAAGAAAATTAGATATCTAAGGGAGGGAGTGCAGAGAAAATAAAAGAATGTCTGAAGAATGTGACTCGATGGGAAACTATTAAGTCTTTATATGGGGCTGATGGGTCAGTCTGAATATACTTCAGTGACATAGAAAACTAAATTAGTTATGGTACCATTTCCAGTGCTATACACCAATTCCTGATGACCACTGTGTAAGAGTACTTCTGTCTGCAAGCCAAGAATGAATCTTTATATGTGGTATAGAGATCCACCCATTCATCTACCCACCCATCCATGTCTGTTTACCTCCACATCCATCCATGTATCCATCCTTGCCTCAGCCTACCCTCCCACTCACCCATCCATAATCTCTCCAACATTTATGGAATGGCTTTTCTAGGATAGGCTAAGGAACAGAGACTTTTTAGCACTACTGATAAGTCTTACACGCAGCCACGTTTGCACTGAGTCTGCCCACATGTGTGTCCCGGTAGTACCAACTCCTCACCATGTCTACCTCCTTTTCCTTCTGCTCCAGATCATATGAAAATGTGACACCCCACAACCTGCTGTGTCCTTGTGGTACATTTCCCTTCTGTAACCACTTCTCCCTCTTGAGCCTTCTTGTTACCAGCTCTGTGTAGCTCCTGCCCAAGCCCGCTCTTCCCAGGTGATACCTCGGTTTTCAGTCCACCTCCCAAACAAAACAAAACTTAGGACAAAGTCAGTAATCCTAGAATGCCATTCTCTGGTAATCCTTTTGCAGCTGCCCATCTGCTGGGGGGCGGGGGGGGCGGTTCCTATTTATAGAAGGAACTTAGAGTGAGATAGCTTACCTTGAAGGGCTAATAGCAACTGTGGTTGACTCATGGGGAGATATTTGGGTAGGGGGTCTTCCCAGAGCTCCTCCAGCCACTCTGTGATGCCTATTCTGGCAAGGCTGGTCTTTGAACAAGTCACAGTGGTTAACACCATGGACTTTGGAATTGAATAGGCTTGATTTGAATCTGGCTTTGCCGGTTCCCATCTGTGTGACCTTAGATACTTTCTGTTACTTCTCTGAGCCCCCTTCTCTGCATTACCAAAGTGCTGATGGTATCTATCTCACAGGGATGCATGAGAGTTAAATGGAACAGTAACAATAGAGCTGTTTATCTGAGGTGCTTAGTGTGTACCAGGAACCAGTCTAAGTGATCACTATGGGAATTACATAATTTAATCCCTTATAATAACTATATTATCCCCATTTGGTAGCTGAGGCTCTGAGGGGCTAAGTAACTTGCCCTGGTCACATAGTTAGCGAGTGGCAGAGTTGAGCATGACTGTGACAGTAAGATTTTGTAGCCATGCTCTCAACCAGTTCACCATATTGCCTCCTAGATTGTGAGGGTTCAGCCCTTGACGTGTGGTTAGCACTCAGTAACTGTCAACCATTACCGTACAAATATCCTCCCTAAGGCCTAAATTTATTCAGTGCTTTTACTCATTTACTTATTCACTCGCTCAATTTCTAGCATACAAGCTCCATGTGGGCAGGAATGGGATTTTTGTCTGTTTTACTTACTGTTGCATTCTTGGTGTCTAGAACAGAGGTTGGTATAGAATAAGCACTCAATAAATTGGTAAATGAATGCATCTACTCACTCACCCATTTGTCAGAAAAGGTGTATTAAGCACCTTCTAAGTGCCAGACTCTGTGCCAGGTGCTGTGATGGGTTAGAGTCTCTGAGGATCTGACAAGGGAAACAAGCTTGTGAGCCAGTAACTCAATTTCAATATGATGTATCCAAGTGTTACCGAGTGCTGGGGTGAATGGATGAGACCCCTATCTATTCCTTTGGGATGCTGCCTGATGTTCATTTAGTGTTGCTACCTGCTGTCTCTCAAGTCAGCAAATTCCTATCTATTAGAGTGAGTTTACATTCAGCGGGATGAGGTACAAGTTCCTGCAAAGAGGAGGAGGAGGAGGAGGGGGAGGGGGAGGAGGAGGGGGAGGGGGAGGGGGAGGGGGAGGAGGGGGAGGGGGAGGAGGAGGGGGGAGGGGGAGGGGGGAGGGGGAGGAGGGGGAGGGGGAGGGGGAGGAGGGGGAGGGGAGGAGGGGGAGGGGGAGGAGGGGGAGGGGGAGGGGGGAGGGGGAGGGGAGGAGGGGGAGGGGGAGGAGGGGGAGGGGGGAGGGGGAGGGGAGGAGGGGGAGGGGGAGGAGGGGGAGGGGGGAGGAGGCGGCTGCAGGGGCGAGGCTGGAAGTGTTTTGTTGTGCAGGCCGTGCACTGCACAACTCTAGGGGGTGCCATTCATGTAGACTCTGATGGGAATGGTGCCATCATAGCTGTGCAACATGGCAGCCCTGTGACAGCAGCCTTTCAGGCCACCTCTGAATCACTTCTTTCACTAGGGACCTTGGGGATTGCAGATGACGTAGACAAAACCTCTGAGGGCACTTCCCAATGCATTGTCTTGGTCCCAGTGACCTGTGTGAAGAGCCAGGCACATAAGCAGTATGAACAGCTTGCACTGCTAAAGGGAATGAACTCCACTGGGGTCCAATTGCTGTTTAAGCCTTAGTTGGGTGTGGGCCACGGTGACATCACTGACATCATCAGGGACATGACTGTGACCCCCAGGTTTCTCCTTATGACAACCTTGGGCCCCTTTTATTTGCCACATACTCTCTACTCCGTACCATATTGTCGCCTAATAGGGTGGGGAGCAAGTTCAGTCCTTGGCAACCTTGTGGAATTGAAATGAGCAGTTTTGGGTTTTTTTAAAACAGGTTTTCTCATGCTTTCTCAGCTCTTCCTACTGGGAACTGGGGGGAAGCTTCTGAAACTCATTACCCTGGGATGGCCGGGACTCAGTGCCAAGGGGACCCTAGGGTTGCAGCAGAAGACCTTGGAAAACAGTGATACTTGTCCCCAAAGGGAGGACAATGCTCCAGTGATGGGATTTTTGTCTTGCCGAGTAGGCTGTGTCCCTTACATTCGAGCTTAGGAACTTGCCCTGTGTCTGGGCGTGAGGCTCCTGGTAAGCTGTGTGCCTGATCCTTCTTTCCAGGACCTAATGCCGCCGTATAGGATTTTGAGGCAACCCCAAAGTTTGGCCCTCTCCGCGGCAAATTAGTTCCTGTCTTCTGACCTGGAACTCCAAAGAATGGGTCAGTGTTTCAGAGTATGGTGGAAAAGTTAGAAAACTGAGCTCTAGACTTGGCTCTGTCACTCTCTGGCCATGTAAGTTTGGGATAAGTCAATTTCCCGTTCTGGGTCACAATTTCTCCATCTGTAAATGATATCATCACATCACTTAGGTCTTCCTCCTTGAGCTTTTATGAGGCTAGAACAAGATAATGAATGAGAAGGTACTGGAAGCAATATTTGTGCTATGGGAATGAGTCATGTTGCATGTTTGCTGTTTCAGCATAGTTTGGCTTGATCACATGGGCCTCTGGACACAGAGAGGTGCTTTTTAGTTTCCAGATATCAGGGATTGAGCCCCATGGTAGGTAGGACCAGTGAGAAGCATCTTAAGCTTCCTTTGGAATAAAGAGTAAAATCTGGATTTTTAATGGGCTACATTAGTTAGAGTAATACTGGTGGCTGTAAGAAATAAAACCCCAAAGTATCCGTAGCTTAAAACACACTAGAAGTTTATTTCTCGCTTATTAACAATCAAATGCATGTCAAATGCATGTGTTTATTGTCAGTGGGTGGGTTTTCTCCTTGCAGTGTTTAGAGACTCAGGTTTCTTCCATCTTGTGGCTTCACCATCCCCTTAGGGCAGTGGTTCTCAAGCTTGGTTTCCCTTGCAGCTTTAAAAAGGATTCTTGGTTCCCACCCCAGAGATTCTGATTTAATTGGTTTCTGGTGTGGCCCTCACATTGGTTGTTGTTGTTTTTTTTTAAAGCCTCAGGTGATTCTACTGTGTAGCTAAGGTTGGGCACGCCCGCACTTCGTGGCGTCCTCTCCTTTCGACCATGAGAAGGAGAAAGAAACAGAGAAGAGGGTGCATTTACTTCTTAAAAACGTCAGCCCATGTTTGGTGGACATCGCTTCTGCTCACATTCTGTTAGCAAGAGTGGCCGTCTCGCCACTCTGGGTGCAAGGTAGGCTGTGAGATATGGTCCCAGGTCCGGCGCTGTTTCCCCATTTCCCGGCAATGGCTGTATACTTTGGAAGGGGAGCCTTTTGGTCTGTTATTGATCTGTGTCCCCGGGGCCAACAAATTGACTTACCCAGATGCTAAGAGACCTAACCTGTGGCACAGAAGCTTCGAGCTGTAGTCAGTTCAAAGAGGCTTTCCTGAGGGTTGGCAGAGGAAAGGGTATCACCTAATTGTCTCAGGTTTGGCAGCTGTGGCCACCCACATTCTTGTTTATATCCTGGGATTAGAGGATAGCTTCTTGTTGTAAAGAGCACAGACTTTGCAGGCAGGCAAACTTGGTTAAAATCCTCACTGACTGTTATTAAACTTGTGGTTTGGGGCATGTTAATCAACATCCGTAAACTTCACCCTTCCCACATGTAAAGTATATATAATTACGCCTAAGTTGAAAGGTTTTATAATAATCACACACAAATGCCTACCTTGCCTTAAATAAGATAATGTCTGTTGTGGTGCTGAAAATGACAGGCATAGGGCAGGGGTGGGATCCTTGTAGGATCTTCTCTCCTCGTGGAAGGGAGGGATGGCGGGGCTCCCTGCCGTGGCGGGGAGCCAGGGAGTGAGGAGAGGGGCTGAGTTTCACTGCTAGGCTGAGAAGCAGCCTCAGGACCACACTTGCCCAGTGAGGTTGGAATCATGGGACTGGCTTCCCCCAACAGATGGGACCCCCCTGGATCAGGCGCCTCTGCTCAGTCCAGGGGCATCAGCCCCCTCTTTCCTTTACATCTCCCCAGTCCCAGCTCCGCCCCCTCCCCCCCCCCCCCCCCCAAGGAGGAGACTTAACTTCTAGAGTCCTAAGCAGCTTGGGAGAAAGACTCCTACCCAGGAACAAGACAGTTGCAGCAGGGCTTGGGCTCCTCAGAAGTCTGGCTGGAGGCTTCCCGCTGGGGTTGCTGCAGCTGCTGCCTGGGGCTGTTGATGAGGAAGATGGGGAGATAGCAGGACGCCTTCCTGTTAGTGCCTGCGAAGAGCCGGCCTGTGCAGATAACAGCCTGTCAGCTCATAGCCTGGAGTGTGACAAGACTGCCTTTGTGTGGCTCTAATTAGTTCTGAATGTGTCTGGTTGGCAGTGGCGGTGGGGAGGACAGTGGCTGCGGGAGGAGGGAGGCCTGGGCAGGACTGTGGAAACTGACAAAGATGCTTTTGGGGGGCTTTCCCATCTCCCATCTTCACGACTCTTTCCTTTTCAGCTACTCAGCCCCTTTGGTTTCTACCACAGCCCCTTTCTCCACGGGTTGACTTGGATGAGGTGGGACTGAGGTTACTCCAGGTTATTTGAGGTGATTATCTCCTAGGATCCCAAGACAGGAAAGGTGAAGTAGCTTCTGTTGGGGGGTAGGGGGATGCACTGCCTGACCTCTCATGCTGATGGGTCTGCCACGCCCCGGGAAGCCAGCAGCAGGACTACAACATCATCAGTACCCCTGGGGAACCACCCCCCCCACCCCCCCCCCCGCTCACCTTCTATTTTCTCTTTTGGGGTCCTTTAAGACCTTATCTTTTTGTTTCTCCTGGTATGCAAGTCTGCAGATAAAGCTTCTGTGGTCCTTCGTACAAATTGCTGAAAATGACATCAAGCACCTAGTGTGTGCAATGCACTGTGCTTGACACAGTTTCTAGTGATGGTTCAAGCTTCACAGCAGACATTCAGGGTGTCTATTTTTATCCCATTTTTACTGATGAGAAGAGGGTCCCAGAGAAGCTAAGGAATGTGCCCGGTGTCATACATCTTGTTAAGAGGTGCTGGACTGTCTGTTTTCAAAGCTACCGCCTCTGTGCTCTGATCCCCAGCTGGTTTTCTAAAGCACCTTTGTAGATGAACAATGAATTATATAATAAGAGAAGGCATGCTGTTTTATGAGGCAGAATTTTATAATCCCGAATCCAAACATATCATTCTCTATCCTCTTAAAAAAAATTATTAGCAGGAGTTAGAAAATTAAACCCTAAGATCCCAACATGCCTCCTGTATCTCCTTGGCCAGAAAATTAAACCCTAAGATCCCAACATGCCTCCTGCATCTCCTTGGCCTAAGATCGCTTTTCCCAGATGACACCCCATTATTTTGGTACAATCTTCAGCAAGCCCGCTCCTATTTCCTCTTATACTCTGACCAACCAGTACTAAGCAGTTTCAGTTTGTTTCTTAAACTATGTTCTCAGCCAGTGTCTAAGATGGGGCTCAACCAATATGATGGGGTATGGTGGGTGTGTGGGCCATCTCAGACAGAAGGATCAGAAGTTCTGGAGGGTGTGTGTATATTTTAAAAAGCATATTCAATGTTGTAATTACTTTGATTTGTTTTAGTCATGATACTTGTGATAATGTTAAATAATAGTCATAACTTAATCCTGAGAAATATAAAAATTTACAGTAATGTGTGAATGTTGAACATAAAATGACCTTCCTCCAAATATTTTAATTCTAACATTAATTCTAATGTGGCTATGACAAAGGAATGATGAAATTTCTACAATGAAGCAGGTCAATGAGAGAGATGAGGGGAGAAGTTTTAGGGGCAGGAGAGTTTCTGGGACGCACCCCCAAGTCATCCCCCACGATCCCAAGGACGGGTTTGAGAGTAGGTTGGGGAGATTAGAGTTCTCAGTCCCCCTCTTGACCCTCCAGGTGGTAACTGTCTCCATGAATGCTCTTTAGAAAACTGCCATCAGGTGGTGTGTTTGTGGTGGGGATGCGGGGATAATGAAGGGCAGGAGAACTTGTTTGGAATGGAGAGCAAACCCGTTGGAATTGAGAGAAAACCCACTGGACCATTTTGTTCTAATTGTCAGGGAGGAGATGGTTGCAGGTATACTCACAGTGTGTTGATTTGTGATCAGTGTGTAGAGGAAGCAGGACTTGTGTGGGAAAGAGAACACCACATCTACATTCAGCTGTGACTCATTGAGGAGCTCTTTCTCGGCCCCTGGAGGACTATTCTGGAAAGCTCCATGGCTTTCATGCTCATCCTCAGGAAATACAGTCCAATGGACTCTATCAGTTACACTACCCAATCCAGGAATCAGCATATCCGGTCCAAAATATGTATTAAGTCTTGAACTTGAACATAGGAGCTGTTCTCCTGCATCACCCCATGATTGCACCTGTCTCACTCTGGAAGTCCTCACGTAGGACTTGCCTTGTGCTTCTCCTGCCCACCCCTGAGCCTCTGTTTGTTGCTGTTTTGATCTCCTAGGGACTGGTGTGAGAAGAGGGGAGGCGATAGCTAGTTTTCATTTGCTGGGTGGCTGCATTCTTTCCGGGACTGGAAAGTAGTTAAAGAAGCCTTTCAGTGTTGACTACTGTTGGTAAGGTCTTTGGGGTTTCCCTGCTGGGTCCCCTTCCCTGCCCTGCTATTCCAGGTGTTCCCTTGGGGTTCCTTCCTCAGCTCCTGGACATTGTGTGCACTTTCAGCCTCTTTCAGCTGAGGTCTTCCCATCCTTCCAGGCCACCTCTCAGGGCCCACGATGACCCCATGCCGGTTTTCATCCATGGGTGGCGCATGTGTGGCTCACAGCGAGATCTTCCAACATTCCTTGGGAGTACAGGTGCATCCTAAAGCAGTGACCTCTCTCAGCTCCCACCAAGCAGTTGCTCTTTCTTGACTTCTACATTTCCTGGGCAGGAATAAGACCTCAGTCTACAGTCCCTGTGATCTTCCTGGAAGTGAGTCAGGCACCTGTCTTCAGCATCTCCCAGTTGCAGAAATCACACTTCAGAGCATCCTGAGTGGTTGCCTTGGGGCCCTTCTCTAGGTGAATTGTTAGAGGCAACACATCCCTATCCCTGAACAGAGAAGGGCGGGGTGGGGAATCACAGCTCACAACCCCTCTCTCCAAGGAAATCTCAACCAACTTCTCTTAAAATCCTTCTCTAACCCAGTTTTGTATCCTTGATCTTGTTGTGGGGTCCACACATCATGGACTAGGTTCTCCTTCATTTTCTGTAAATTCTTACCCTATGTGTGTCTGCTTGGGAGGTCTGCTTACCACTGCCTTTGATATCCTGATATCTATGGCATCTCTGTCAAAACTGCAGCAGAAAGAATGCTGTTCTAATATCCTTTGCATGATCCATCTGAATCTGGCTGTCATTCTTCAAGTAGACTGCTTTGCTGAGTGGAGATACAGGAGACTTGACAGCAGTTGATCTGAGGGTGCCCACTATACCAGTCACAAAGCAGTGGGGATTGGGGGTGGCATAGTGCAGAAGGGCACAGGTGATCAGGGGAAATAAATGGATGGCGGAAAGGGCACCTGATGTCCCCTGTGGTGATAGAATCCCTTGGCTGAGGCTTTGACCCCATGTGAGAACTGCAGTCTCCCAGGGATGGGACTATAGCCCTTCGATCAGCATCAGCCCATGTCCCTAAGCCACAGGCACTTGGCAAGGGCACAGGGCCCACCTAGGAGCAGGAGGGGGCTTCCTGGGATGCTAACGCTTTGATTCACTGCAGAACCTCCAAAGCACATCCTCCATCATGGTCCTGACTTGGCCTTTTCTCAGCTCCTTGTGCATTTTATCACTGTGTCCTGTTGAAGTCAGGTATAAAAATGGGCCGAATTTATGCAGCTCTTGGGGACAGGGCCCAGGGATGAGTGCAGGTTGCCTGACTCCTGGGGCTGGCAAATCCAAGCGGATGTTCCCATTGCCAAGAAATGCCTCTTGCATTGCAAGCAGTCCGCCTAGCAGAGAGCTCCACTCTGAGTAAGGACCTCAGTACAGAGCTCTGGGGAAGCTCAAACTCCTTCAGAATCTCCATGCTTCAGTCTGTTGGCTCCTTGCAGTGGAAAGCAGCACGATGCAGGGTTTAGGAACCCTATTCCTGGGGTGAGGTGACCTTGGTTTGAATCTCTACCATTTAAATGTCAAATTGTATAATGTTGAGCAGGTCATTTTTTTCTGGGCCTTAGTTTTCCTATCTGGGAAATTGGGGAGTAATAGCAACATGATTAATTGAGAAAAATCCTTGTACATCACATGGCACATAACTCTGTCTCTAACCATTACTCTTGTGAAATTACACTGTGGAAGCCCCAGAAAGATACTAGTTGGTACTCAGAAACAACTCCTTCTGAACTCGTTACGTTACAGGCCTCTTGTCTGTCCTCCTTTTTGCCCCCCTACACCTCCTTTCACTTTGGCATATAGAACTATTGCCAAATGAATTATTTGAAATGAAAACATTTTAAATTATTTGAACTCTCAAAAAATTAAAATGCCCTATGTTTTATTCACCAAAACAAACCAACAAAAACACAAAACAGCAACAACGCTTCTCGTCACTGCCCCCCTACCCTCACCAAAAATACACACACAACACTCCACAGGCAACCCAGGTAGTGGGAGAATCTTTCTTGGGGCTAGACCCTTAAGTTGTCAATCAACCACAGAATTAATAATATCCACGCCTCCATGGTTTTAGCACAATGGCATGCTGTCTCATTCCATCGGAGTGCAGGTTTCTTGGAATTGCATTTCCCTAAAAGCAACCTGGATTAGTGAGCAAGGGGCAGTGAGAAGGAACCCCATTAAACTGGGCAATCCTGTTTAGGAACCATGTTTGATTCCCAGTTTTCTCTGCCCGCACACCCCCAGCCCCATCTACCATCTTAATATTTGTAGTTGCAGATTGCTGCTCCAGTAGAAAAAGCCAGAGTGTTCACAAATTGCCTCATAAAATAAACTCTATTTAGAAAGTCTTATTCACTAAGGATTTATTAGCTCTTTACACTCTGGAAGCCTGGAGTTTTAGTTATTCCAGAAATCCCTAAGTTTTAATTACTTAAATAGATGGTGGGGGTGGGGATAGGGCCGACATCTCTACAAATTCATTGTCCAAGAAGATTAACAGTAAAATGTGCAGGTAATGTAAGCTCTGTATGTGGCCAGAGGCAGGGTGGAACAGTAAAGAAAGGTCCCACTTGAAGAGTTAAGTGTCAGTAGGAGGCAACCTTGTCAAGGTGGTGTCAAGGGTCCAGATGAGTAACTGTGAGCTGAATGGCATAATGGTAAGAGCCAGGTGTTGAGAGGAGGATTGGTCAGGGTACAGTGGGCTGGTCAGGGAAGGCTCCATGGAAAGCAGAATTTTAACTGGGCCTACAAGCATGAGTTTTATTTGGACAAACAAAGAGGAAGGGGAAATGCTTCAGTGAGGACAACTAAAAAGACCTCTCTTTGCTTTGGATTTCAGCCAGGACTTGTCTGCCATTGAAAGGGAGAACTGAGTATGATTTCAGAATCATACTCAATTTCAGCTGTATGTGCCTACACCAAGTATTTGGGAAATTAAGGGAAAAGGGTAATTATCAGAAAGCTGTCTCTTTCTTCTACTTTCTATCTCCCTCCACCCTGCCCCCAAGGCTTAAGAACTGAGTAACTAATGCAGGTCTAAGGGAAAATAAAAGTTGGAAGTTATTTAGTACTGGAAGTACAATCCAGAGCAATTAGGCAAGAAAGAGCAATAAAAGGCATCACAAATTGGAAAGGAAGAAGTAAAATTGTCACTATTTGCAAATCATATATGTAGAAAACCCTAAAGACTCCATGAAAAACCTGTTAGAAGTAACAAACAAATTTAGTAAAGTTTCAGGATATAGAATTGATGCACAAAAATCTGTTGCATTTCTATGCACCAATAATGAACTATCAGAGAAATTAAAACAATCCCATTTACGATTGCATCAGAAAGAATAAAATACCTGGGAATAGATTTAACCAAGGAAGTGAAAGACCTGTATGTTGAAAACTACAAGACATTAATTAAAGAAATTGAAGACACAAATAAATGGAAAAATATTCCATGTCCACGGATTGGAGGAATTAATAGTTAAAATGCCCATACCACCCAAAGCAATCTACAGATTCAATGCAATCCCTATCAAAATTCCAATGGCATTTTTCACAGAAATAGAACAAACCTAAAATTTGTATGGAACCATAAAAAACCACAAATAGCCAAAGCAATCTTGAGAAAGAAGAACAAAGCTGGAGGCATCACACTCCCTAATTTTAAAGTATATTACAAAGCTATAGTAATTAACACAGTAGGTACTGGCATGAAAACAGACACATAGATCAATGGAATAGAAGAGAGAGCCCAGAAATAAACCCACTCATATATGGGCAATTTCTGACAAAGGATATACAGTGGGGAAATATACAATGGGGAAAAGGACAGTCTCTTCAGTAAATGGTGTTGGGAAAATTGGACAGCCACATGTGAATGAAACCAGACCATTATATTAGACCATGAACAAAAATTAACTCAAAATGGATTAAAGACTTGAATGTAAGACTGAAACCATTAAACTCCCAGAAGAAAACATAGTTGGTAAGCTCCTTGGCATAGGTACTGGTGATGATTTTTTGAATCTGACACCTAAACCAAAAGCAACAAAAGTAAAAATAAACAAGTGGGACTATGTGAAACTAAAAAGCTTCTGCACAGCAAAGGAGACCATCAACAAAATGAAAAGGCAACCTACTGAATTGGGGGAAATATTTGTAAATCACATATCTTTATAAGCCCCAAAGCTAATTTTGTCCATTTACTTTGTCTACTTTATATTGTCTATTTTATCAGAAGATATTATATCACACTCTTTACTCAGAGGCTCTTGAACGAATGCTGGAAATGAAAAAGAAGTTTATCAATCCTTCCCACCATTCTAGTGCTGAAGCTAGGAGAAATGTCCCACAGTCAGCCATGGTTACCACGAAGTGACAAATTAAGTCCACATAGACCATCCCTATGTTTGCAGGAAGAGCCGAGGTAAAGGAATTCTGAAATAGTTATGTACAGTACAGTTTTGGAGAATCTGTTTTTAAAAAAGTTGTAAGTTATGTATGTATTTTTTGTATTTAGTAGCAACTATGGCAGGTGTCTCCTGAATTTATTTTGGTGGGGGGATATTTCAACAACCTGAAAAAATCCACAAATATGGAAGTGGGATCCAAAGACCTCTGAGGACGAAGGAGAGGAGCTGGAACAAAGCCTGTGAATATCACTCTGTAGGAGAGGCTGCAGGGGCACCTCCTGGCCAGAGTCTATTTTGAGTTATGTGAAAATTAAGGTTTGCCAAGGCAAAGCAGGGAAGGGGAAGAATGGAGATGGAGGGAGGGAGTGCTGCTTGAAGCTGACGCTCTGAAAAGTTCCTGAAAAGAGGAAGAAGATGGAACAGTTGGAAGCCACTCAGTGTAGAAGCAAAGTCTTCCATCTTGATTACGATACCATAGAATAATCCATATCAAGATTAGGCTGAAATCAATGAAATCAATATCAAGATTAGGGATATTAAGAAAAGGTTAAAAGATGTACTCTTTTTTTTTTTTCCATTTAGGTCGAGGAAGAATTTTAGATTTCTCTAAAAGTTGGTCTCAATGGGATGAGAGAAATAGGTGAGGGAGATTAAGAGGTACTAACTTCCAGTTACAAAATGAGTCTTGGGTATGCACAGTGTGGGGAATATAGTCAATAATAATGTAATATCTTTCTGTGGCAAAAAAAAAAAAAAAAGTTGGTCAGCAATGTATTGGCATGTAAAGGGGGAGTGTGAATGCCCGCTTCAGAAGGAGGGACCCCTCTCCTTGGGACTTACTGTGTTGGGTGCCCTCAGCCATTGTATCCTTTGATCATCACAGCTCTGGTGAGATATTCCATTTTATCTTTGTGGAAACTGAGGCTCAGAGAGATCAGGTAACTTGCTTGTAGTCATACAGCTGCTGAGTAGTTGAGGAAGGATTCAAACCCACTCCTTAGGCCGCCGTTATAAATTCTACCACCATTTATGTAGAAACCTTGTTTTTCAATAATGCTCATGTCAGAGGTTTTGTTTTTCTACTTTCTGTGGGTCCTCTGCTGGGGACCTGAAATAAAACCATCTGAGGACAGGCACTAGATTGGTTTAATGTGAAGAATCAGTGTCTGTGCCATCCAGTATTTAATAAAGGTTTTCCAAGGACAGGAGGATGAGATGTGATGATTCATATACAGTGCCCTGCGCGTAAGAATTCAGTTAATTGTTATCTATCATGGCGATAATGATGATGGTAATGAAGGTGATTAAACAGTCTCTGCCCAAAAGGGTTTCCTCTGACAGACTGTTGATTTCTGCAAAAGAATCGGCCTAATAGGATAGAGATTGTCATCTCCACATCATTAATTATGAAGCATTTATCAAGTGGAGATGAGCAAACAGGCTCTGGAGCCCAGAGCTGAACCTCTTGTTCTACTGCCTCCTTGTGGTGCTCCAGGGCTGGACAAGGTACATTTTGTTTTGGTTTCTTGAGTCAGTGAGAAACATTAGAGGCTCCTCTCCTATCAGAGCTAACTTGCTGAATGATCTTGCAGAGATTTTCCTTTAGGAATATTCCCAGCCGCTTCTGCTGAGTGACAAGTGTCCTCTTAGCCAGTAATCCTCTAGCTCTCCTTTTGCATATCTGGCCCATCTTCCCTTGACCTTTATCCCCTCCATCCCCTTTGTGATGACAGAATACTCTGCATGGGGAAGACCCTCATCTTGGCCTGAGGGAAGGAGAGGGGACACCATCTTTTGGCCTTGACTTCCATACAAGAACACCAGATGGGGAATTAATTGCCAAATGAATTGTACTAAAAATAATTGCTAGAGGACTTCAGAGGAGGAGCAGGATTTATATCTGGGCTGGGGTGGTCAGGTAGACTTCTTGGAGAACATGGGTCCTGAACTGGTGGGGCCTGAACTGGTCCTTCAGGATTGACTGGTCCTTAAATCTAGACTCCTTAGCATTGAATCTCAGCTCCATGACTTACTACCTATGTGACCTTGGTAGGTTTTTTTTTTTTAATCTTTCTGTGCCTCAGTTTCCTCATTTGTAAAATAGGGATAATAATGGTACCTGCCCCGTAAGATTGTTGTGAGGATTAAATGGGTTGGTAGATCTCAAGTGCTGAGAACAGTGCCTAGAGTCTAGGAAGAGTTCAATAAATATTAGCTATTTTTTACTGAAGACTGGGGGATTTGGATAGTCAGAGTGACGCCAGATCTCAGAGGCAGGAGAGAGAATTCAGGTCAAATTTATGTTCCCTCCCAGCCAAGGCAGGAGGCCTGTCTCATCCTGCTTCACTAGTGACACAGCTGAGGACAAAATGTTTATTGTTTGTCTTCCCCAAAGGCATAAGTGGCTCCTTGGGTAGTTGCAATGTGGAAAACAATTTTCTGAAGAGCTTGATTTGCTCTTTGGGAATATATTTGGGCCTGGGAAAATGTGGGCCCTGAGGGGGGACATTTTTATTTCTTTTAGAAAATGTGGCCTGTTGGGAATCCAGAAGACTTGCCTGCTCAGCTTCACTAAAAGCCATGCCTGTGCCCAGCTGTTGGTTTACATATGGTTTATAGGGAAGACCTGGGACTAACCTGATCTTGCATCTGTTCTGAGTCAACATCTGGATTCTTTTCACTACTCAATAGGCATTTATTGATTATCTTCAGTGTGCCACTGAAGTTTCTGCCTTTACAGAGCTGACAATTTTACTAGGTGGCAGACAAGTAAAGAGGCAATTACATTGAAGTGTGACAAATGCTCTCATGAGGGAAGTGTAGGGTACCTTGGGAGCAAGTGGGAGGGGACAACCAATCTAGTCCAGGACAATGGAAGAAAGGAGTTGTAAGTTAAGCCCCAAAGGAGGAGGAGGAATTAGCCTAGAGCAGCAGGGTTGGCGGTGAGGGACAGCTGGTGTACTGGCCTGCGGACGTGGGCCAAGGTTAATGCTGTGTGTGTATGTGAGCCCAGGTGTGTGTGTGAAGGGGAAGAAAGATGGGAGAGGGGCAGTCTGGGGGAGTGAAGAGAGACCTGATCTGGATTAAGGAGAGGAATCCAGTTTTTGGAATATTTTACTGGCCGACTTTGGGCAAGTCACTTCACCGGTATGGAACTTAATTTCTTCATCTGTGAAATGGAGATGAGAATATAAATTTGGCCTATTTCCTAAGGCTATTTCATAATAATAGATATGAAAGGGCTTAAAACTTACATTATTATATTCTTTTAAGGAATTATCATTGTCATCATATGATTTCATTTTGTAAGGCTGACAGTACTTCTTTCATAAACCCACGGTACCACGGGTATGTGAAAGTGAATGATTAGGAATCACGTGACGTCATGAACAATATCTATAATGCTTCCCATGCCATTATCAGAAGCAGAGAAGTAGAGCTTCTGGTTATGGTGGTTGACAGTGTTAGTCTATTAGCAGACAGAGTAAGTGGTCACCTATGCTGTCCCTTCCTCCTGTCCTACAGCCATCCTCCACCTACTCATGCCCCAGAGGTGGTGACTGACAGGATATGCAGAAAAGATGGAGACTCTTTCTTTCTAAATCCCAGTTACCACACATCAATCCTTGCTATTTTCCATTACTTGTTTACAGAGATTACTTGGTCAGATGGCTCAGCTGATGGTGGGAATATTGTGGACAGTGGAACAATATGATATAGGAGGGGAACTTCTCCCTCAGCAGAGAGGTGATGGGAGGACTTCAGAGACAAGCTCTAGGCATGAGAGGATGGTAATCTTGTGATCTGGTAAGGCAAGGAGTCTTCCATCCCAATCCTAGTTTCAAGGTCACTATGTGACCTTGGTGGGTTACTTTCCTTCTTTTTTATTTCACTTTATTTTTTAAAACATCTTTATTGGAGTATAATTGCTTTACAATGGTGTGTTAGTTTCTGCTTTATAACATAGTGAATCAGCTATACACATACATATATCCCCATATCTCCTCCCTCTTGGCGTCTCCCTCCCATCCTCCCTATCCCACCCCTCTAGGTGGTCACAAAGCACCGAGCTGATCTCCCTGTGCTATGCAGCTGCTTCCCACTAGCTATCTATTTTACATATGGTAGTGTATATATGTCCATGCCACTCTCTCACTTTGTCTCAGCTTACCCTTCCCCCTCCCCGTGTTCTCAAGTCCATTCTCTACATCTGCGTCTTTATTCCTGTCCTGCCCTTAGGTTCTTCAGAACCATTTTTTTGTTTTTGTTTTTTAGATTCCATATATATGTGTCAGCATATGGTATTTGTTTTTCTCTCTCTGACTTACTTCACTCTGTATGACAGACTCTAGGTCCATCCACCTCACTACAGATAACTCCATTTCGTTTCTTTTTATGGCTGAGTAATATTCCATTGTATATATGTGCCACATCTTCTTTATCCATTCATCTGTCGATGGACACTTAGGTTGCTTCCATGTCCTATCTATTGTAGATAGAGCTGCAATGAACATTGTGGTACATGACTCTTTTTGAATTATGGTTTTCTCAGGGTATATGCCCAGTAGTGGGATTGCTGGGTCAAATGGTAGTTCTATTTTTAGTTTTTTAAGGCACCTCCATACTGTTCTCCATAGTGGCTGTATCAATTTACTACTTTCCTTCTTGAAGCCTCGGTTTCTTTATAAGCTGGTGATAATAAAATACCAATTTTATAGAGTTGTTGTAAGAATTATTAAAAAGTAAAATCATGACATACAAATATAAAATGAACGCCTGTCAAAGATTTTATATAACTCATTAATTTAAAAGGAAAGCAGTAAGATGATACCAGTGGCTTAAAGGAGAATTCAAAGAACCACACATGATATAGGCAATAAGGAATGCCGAAAGGAATTTAAAAATAGGTGCAAACTGAGTTTATGCACAAGGCAGTAATCAATTGCATTCCACTGGGCACATTTCATTTGCATTTCAACTGATAAATTTATTTGCATTGTTATCAGTTTTCTACATCTCACAGAGTTGTAGAATAGCTAAAAAAAAAAAAAAAAAAAGTCATAACCCAGCTCATGCCCAGTTTTCTATTGAAAAAAATCCAGTAATCTTTTTGGTCCATTTCGAAGTCTTTCTCACACTTAATTAAATAGAGGTAATGCATATAGAGTGCTTGGCAAAGAGTAAGTGCTCAATAAAAGCTAGGTATTATAAAAGTCAGTGAAATTAATAGTAATAATAAAAATCTTTTGCACTGCTGGCAGAGTTATCACCCTGAAGTGAAGCTTTGGTCATGACACCTCCTTCTCAGAAACTTTCAGTGACTCATCATTGTCTCTGAAATAAATTCTACACTTCTTAGCTGGACATTTAAGGTTCTCTGATCTGTCCCCATCCAGACTTGCCAGTTCATTTCCTACACCTAACTCCCTGCAAGATCTGTCATGATGCCTGGAATTTCACCCTTAGGGATCAAGCTTTGTGGATATTGAAGACTTTTGGGTCTCTAAGCACTCCCTCTGAAAATGTAAATGCCACCAAAGGAGGATTTTGCCTTGACATGATCTGGCAGCACCACAGTTGTCCAACTAGTAAGTGTATCAGTCTGCTCAGGCTGCTACAACAAAATACCAGAGGCTGGTGACTTAAACAGCAGACATTTACTTTCTCACAGTTCGGGAGACTAGAAGTCCATGATCAAGGTGCCAGCTGATTTGATTTCTGATGAGCGCTCCCTTCGAGGTTTGCAGACAGCTGTCCTCACATGGCCTTTCCTCTGTGCATGAGGAGGGAGAGAAAGATCTCTGTTGGCTCTTGCTCCTCTTATAAGGGCACTAGTCCTATTGGATCAGGGCACCACCCTTATGACATTTTTTAACCTTAATTACCTCCCTAGAGGCCCTATCTCCAAATATAGTTATATTGGGGGTTAGGGCTTCAACCTTTGGATTTTTGGGGGATACAATTCAGTCCATAACAGCAAGGTACAAGAAAACAGAAGGTGACCAAAAATGGAGATGGGGAAGTCTGGCCTCATCATTATACCACAAACCAGTTCTGCTGAGCTTTCCTTGCGGTAGGACCAGCTGTCACCTGGCTGACTCTGCACATGGCTCCCATATCTCCGAACACCAACCCCAGCTGGGGAAGATGGTGGGTGGCTGGACTGGGTTCTTTCTTGCCATCTCTCAGCCTCCAGTGGGTGTCTCACTTAATTTAAAAACCTCGGACAGCTGCCTAGGTCTGGCTGAGATTTTCACTGGGAGAGAAATACCCAGCAATGCTACCAGGGTCTCTTTACAGGTTCTTAAGATTATATGGTTTACATTTCTCGGCAGCTGAAACATGATTTTCTTTGTTCACACATTTGATTTTTTTTTTTTTTTGGTCCAGACATGTTTGTTTCAAAGAGGTCTTTCTTTCATACCACTTTTTTAGAGACATTATAGGGAATGATTTGGCTTAATCACAATAATCTAGCCCATCTTCATGCTCATAGGTGAAAAAAATTTACAAAGTGAACGTATAGCTTTTGGGTAGTCAAGCACCCGGGATTAGCGAATGAAGTTTTTGATCTTGGGAAAAGTATTATTTTTCAAAGTGTGTTATATGCCAAACTTAATGACCAAGGTTTGCAGGAAGACATTTGGGTACTTTCAGGAGCAAATTTAGGGTAGGCACTATCATATGAAATTGTTTGCCAAGTGAGTGCATATCATTTCCTATTATTGTGGTTTATTAATTGGAAGCCCAGTGGGATGAGAGTGTTAACTGGTACTTACATTAATTGAGGCATTGAGACATAGTGAAAAAGGAGAAAAAAGATGACATACTAGCTTTGTAGTCTAACAGATCCGAGTTTGTCACTTACTAGCTCTGACATTGGGTAAGTCCCTTAATTTTCTAGGCCACAGTTCCCTTATCTATCAAATGAATGTTGATGACCTCTAAGGTTCTGTATTAGCATAGTTTTAGTTGCTATAACAAGCTCCACAATTCTAGTGGCATAACACAATAAAGATACTTAAAATAATTTTGATTGAATTTTTATCCTAATTGAATTGTAACAAGCATGTTGAAAAATGCACACATCAAAGATTGTAGCTCAATTAAGTTATTAAAAGTGAACACTCATGCAACCAGTACTCCAGGAACACCTTTTGTTTGCCCCGACCGCTCCCCTCTCCAAATTCCTCAAAGCAACCACTATTCTGATTTCTAACACCTTAAAGTAGTTTTGCTTGTTTTTATATAAATGGAATCATATAGTAAGTGTAGTTTTGTGTTTGGCTACTCTAAGGAAGATTCAAGTATGAGATTCATATATATTGTTGCATGTAGCTATAATTCACTAATTTTGATATTGTGTGAATACATCAAAATTTATCCATCATTTGATGGTTATTATGAATAATACTGCTATGAACATTCTTGTACATTCTTAAACAATTTTTATTGAAGTATAATTGATTTACAATATTATATTCGTTTCAGGTGTACAACATAGTGATTCGATATTTTTATAGATTAGACTCCATTTAAAGTTATTACAAAATAATGTAATATATTTCCCTGTCTTGTACAATATATCCTCACTGCTAATTTACTTTATGCATACTAGTATGTAGCTCATAATTCCCTTTCCCTATCTTGCCCCTATCCCCTTCCCTCTCCCCACTGGTTGCCACTAGCTTGTTCTCTATATGTGTGAGTCTGCTTCTTTTTTGTTACACACACTCATTTGTTTTATTTTTTATATTCCTACATATAAATGATAAAAGAGTATTTGTCTTTTTCTGACTTATTTCACTTAGCATAATACCCTATAGGTCCATCCACATTGTTGCAAATAGCAGAATTTCATTCTTTTTTCATGGCTGAGTAATATTCCATTGTATATATTTATACACCATATCTTCTTTATCTATTCATCTTTTGATAGACACAGGTTGCTTCCATATCTTGGCTATTGTAAATAATGCTGTGCTGAACATTGGGGTGTATCTATCTTTCATATCAGTGTTTTCGTTTTCAATGGATATATACTTGGGAGTAGAATTGCTGAATCATATGGTAGTTCTATTTTTAGTTTTTTGAGGAACCTCCATACTGTTTTCCATTGTGGCTGCACCAGTTTACATTCCCAGCAACAGTGTCCTGGAGTTCCCTTTTCTTCATGTCCTTACCAACATTTGTTATTTGTAGACTTTTTGATAATAGCCTTTTTAAGAGATGTGAGTTGATATCTCATTGTGGTTTTGATTTGTGTTTCTCTAATAGTTTGCAATGTTGAGCATTTTTCCATATGCCTGTTGGCCATCTGTATGTCTTCTTTGGAAAAATGTCTATTCAGGTCTCCCACCCATTTTTTAATTGGGGTTTTTTTTTTTTTGATATTGAGGTGTATAAGCCATTTATATATTTTGGATATTAACCCCTTATTTGTCATATCATTTGCAAATATTTTCTCCAGTTCAGTAAGTTGTCTTTTTGTTTTGTCGATGGTTTCCTTTGATGTGCAAAAGCATTTAAGTTTAATTAGGTCCCATTTGTTTATTTTTGCTTTTCTTTCTTTTGCCTTAGGAGACAGATCCAAAAAAATATTGCTGCAATTTATGTCAGAGTGTTCTGCCTATGTTCTCTTCTAGGAGTTTTATGGTTTCAGGTCTTACATGTAGGTCTTTAATCCATTTTGAGTTTACTCTTGTGTGTGGTGTGAGAAAATGTTCTAATTTCATTCTTTTACATGTACAATAGCTGTCCAGTTTTCCCAGCACGACTTATTGAAGAGACTGTCTTTTCTCCATTGTATATTCTTGCCTCTTGTCGAAGACTACTTCACTGTTAAGTGCGTGGGTTTATTTCTGGGCTCTTTCACTGTTAAGTGCATGGGTTTATTTCTGGGCTCTTTATTCTGTACCATTGATATTTGTGTCTGTTTTTTTGCCAGTACCATGCTGTTTTGATTACCTTATAGTATAGTCTGAAGTCAGGCAGTGTGATACCTTCAGCTTTGTTCTTTTTTTTCTCAAGATTGCTTTGGCAATTTGGGGTCTTTTGTGGTTCCATATAGATTTTAGGATTATTTGTTCTACTCCTGTGAAAAATGTCATGGGTATTTTGATAGAGATTGCATTAAATCGGTAGATTGCTTTGGGTAGTATGGCCATTTTAACAATATTAATTCTTCCAATCCAAGAACATGGATATCTTTCCATTCCTTTGTATCATCCTCAATTTCTTTCTTACCATATAATCAGTCATATTTACTTTATTTATTATGTTGTCTTTTATAACCTTGTTTTTTATTTCCTTATTTGTCATGGACTGAGATTAGAGTATCCTAAGCCTGATGTGTTTTTTCTCCACTTCTCTTTGAATCACCTAGACATTTTGTTTTATGAGTATTACTCTAGAGTTCATAGATGTTCATACTCTTTTATCTTCTTTGAGATTTGCACCCTTTGGCAATATAAAATATCCTTCTTTGCCTTGTTAAATACTTTTTGGCCTGAATCCAACTTTTGTATAACATTCAGATTGTGATTTTTTAAAAAAAATTTGGGGAGGAAGAAATTTTCCTCTACCCTTCTAGGTTCTTCTGGCTGCTCTAAGAATTAAATTTACATGAGACAGATTAGCAGGAGAAAATCAAACAAAAATTTAATAACATATACATGGGAGGGACCCAGAAAAACTGAGTAACTTGCCAAAATGACCAAAGCCCTCACCTTAAATACCATCATAAGCTAAAGACAAAAATGAATGTTGAGGGTGGGGAGAGTCAGTTTTGGAGGTTACAGGAAAACACAGTAAACAAAGGACGGGATGTGATGCAGGTTTAAGTCATTGCCTTCTCCACTGATAAGAGTTTCTAGAGATTTTGTCATCCTCTTCTTAGTACAGCCAAGGAGACACCCCTACAGATGGAGATATCCCTTATAAATGTAAATGTTTCTTACAAAAGGGCAACTCCTGCTTGGTTTTCAGAGTTTCTCCCATGTCTGCTGTTTCTTAGAAAATAACCAGCTTTAAATATTACGCCAATGACACATGTTGGGGTGGCAAAGTTTGCTCTCCTGCAATGTGTTTGCCTAGTATATTTTTGTCTATTCTATTATTTTCATCTTTTCTGAGATTCTATATTCAACATAGACTTGAACTATATGTTGTGATCCAATCTGAATGTATTTTTCTCTAAAGAGGTAACTTTAGCCCATTCACATTTATTGGTATGATAAATATAAAATACCTCAATCCTCTATTTCTTTATATAGGATCTATTAATTTTCTGATGGCCAATGGACAGAATTAATGTATTATCTTTTCTCCTGCTCCACCTCCTGATACTCCATTTATATTATCTTTCTTACTGTCTGACTTTGTACTGTTCTGTGTAATTTGGTCTTTGTCACTTGCTTTTTTTTTTACGCTGAAATAATATCCTTTATTCTCAGCAGAATCATTGTATCTACCTACCTCTCATCTTCTTTCTTCCTTCTTCTGTCAGTTTTTGTTACAATTCCACATTGTCAGGACATATAAAATTTACCTTTTGTTCTGTTACCTTATACTCACATTTGTTTTAGTCTTAGCAATGCATTTAAGCAGAGGAAACTGCTCTCCACAAGTCCTTTTGCCGTTATTTTTTCAGTAATGTCGTAGTTGGATGAAGTTTAGCTTCTACTAATTTCCTTAAGAAGGGCTTATGCCAATGATCCTATCTGTTTTATTTAATGTAAATCACAATTTTATTTAAACTTAAAAATCTTTGAGTCTCACTTTCTTTTTTTTGCGGATTTCATAGGTGTTATGCCACTCTTTTTTCCACTACTGAATTCGCTGTGAAGAGGTCCAAGGCCAAGCTTGTTTTTCCCTTTGAATTTTGTGACTCTTTTTTCTAGCCACCCAAAAGGTTCCTTCTTCATCTTTGATATTGATGCAGAAAACTTGGCCTCTGTGCAGCAGTGCCTAATCAAATCTCAGAGACAGAGTTTTGGGTGAAGCAGAAAAGAATCGCTTTATTGCTTTGCCAGGCAAAGGGGGACACAGCAGGCTGTTGCCCTCGAAACTGTGTGTCCCAACCCAGGAGGATTTGGTAAAGAGTTTTATAGCAGTGGTTCAAGGGTGGGGTTGCTAATAAGATTAGGATATATGCAGGGCCTACACTCCTTTAATCTGGTCTCAGGTAATCTCTTGATGAGCTTCTCTGGTTCCTTGAATCAGGTGGTCTTTTCTGGAATGAAGAATGCTAACTCCATTTGTTGGGGGTTTTGGTTCTGTAAAGAGCTCAAAGATACTGTTATATGTATCCCTTGAGGCAGAACCAGCACCCTGCCCCAAGGCTGCACTATTGTTTCTTGGCTGCTCCTCCCTTGTCTCTGCATCCCCTCCCTTCTCTGATTAGCAGCTGTTTGAACCTGCCCTTTGGAACTCAGAGAAGGTCATGGAGGCCGGAAAGAAAGGCTTCTGTACCCAGGAGACCCACAGGGTCCTGCTCGGTTAATATCTGGAATATTTATTAGGATATGTCTTGGTACTGGCCGTTCAACGTCACTTATCTCTAGTATATGGTGTGCCCTTTCAATAGGTAGGTTCAAGTTTTTAAAAATTATATCTTACAGTATTGTGGAAATAAACTGAGAACACCCAAACAACAACAAACCGAGGCTATTTATTCAGAGCTTACTATACAAGGAAGTCAGTAAATATCAATTGTGTGTGACAGAAACTCAAAGTAGGCAGAGGAGTGGGAAAGCTTTATGGTGGCCAAAGGGTAGACTTCAGATGTGCCCTGATTGGAGGAAGGTTTGGGCACGGGGAAACTTTACGTAGTCTAACTATAAGCGGGGTGTCCTATGTGACTGGTTTGGGGAGCATATTTGGCTTTCTCTGATTATTTCTAAATGGAAGTGTGGGCAAAATTAAGGAGGCTGGCAGTATTGATCAGGTCCTGGCCATTTGGGGCTACTTGCTACTAGGAAAATTGTTTGGTTTTCTGGGCTGCAGAGAGTGAATCATAATTGTATTCTTATATGTGGTCTGAATATTGTCCAATTGTATATTCAGTCTCAATTTTTATTTTTTCCATTATTTACACTTTCTTCCTTGGCATTCTAATTATCCTTACTTTGGCTACCCTTTATCTTCATATCAATCATCTCTCAAGTCCTTTTAAACTTCCACTTTTCCTGTCCCTTTTTTATGTCTCATACAGTGTTCACTGGTGTTTATTTTTCCTTTTGCTCCTTCTGATTTTGCCTTTCTTTTTGTGATTGCTTTATTTCTATTTGTTCTACTTCATTCCCGAATGCTGCCAGTCTATATTTAATCTCCTTTTCTTGTGCTATGCATTCCCTGAGCTCTTGCATCTGTGCTTTATACTCCCATTTAATAGAAGGAATTGTTTTATTAGGTATTTTAAATTTCCATCACAGTTTCATTTTCTCCATGACAACACTGTTCTGTGTTCTTCATAGCCATTTGCTTTTCTTGATTTTTTTTCTTCATTTTAAAATTCATATATTATCTTTGTGTAAATCCTATGCTTTTAAAAAAATTATTCAACTTTAAAAGAGGCAAGTTATTCTTGGTCTACTAAATGTTATATAAGGGAGGAGCCAAGGCTACTTAGATTAAATTTTTTTGTTTGTTTTTTGTCTTTGTTTTTTTTGGTGATCCAGGGTTTTGTGTGTTAGTTTATTTAGACTTTACTTCTCTTCATCTAGTGAAGACAGTCAGCTTTGTTGCTCTTTATTCATTATTTATTTACTATTGCTATTATATGTATGACTGTCTTCTCCTCTGATGCCACAGACACAGACTGAAGACATGCCATTTATCCCAGCCTCCTCTGTTTCTGGTATCTCACTAATGCACCCCAGTTTGTATATTCCTGTCCTTCCTATTACAAACTAACATTTACATCATGGTGTGTACCCCTCACGGTGTACCCCTCACCTTCAAGGAGTATATGTTGTCTCATACTTTAGGGTAGCTGTGGCTGAGTCTTCCTTTGCAGAATCTTTTTTTTTTTTTTTCCTGCTTCTTCCTACATGGCCCCTTCTCACTTACAATGGTTGTTTAAAGCTCTTGCATTTTTGGGCGTGGGGGTGAAGGTGGGGAACTGAGGTTTTAACTGTTTACCAGTTGTTGAAAATGGACTTTGTCTTTGTTCCTTTTTGTTCTTGCCACTTTTGGATGATTTTATATATTTTTTAAGGAAAATAAGAGGGAAATGTTGATTCTTTGCCATCATGTTGAAACCATTTCAAAGTTGCCCTGTAAGGGACACAGGGAAAGATGGCATCTGGCAGTGACTGGGAATGTCCCATGGCATGGCTGACTCAAAAGAATGGATCCCAATGCTTCTGTGGCCAGATCAGTCTCTTACTCTGATCTGTTCCCCCACTTCAGCTGTCATTTAAATTGTTGCACAGTAGTCCTCATTTAAAAAAAAATCTTAATTATAAGGTATAACAATCAGGCCTCTGGTGTCTGCCTTTAGAAAAAAATACATCTTCTTTATCTTTTCATTGTCAAATGGTGGAAGACAGACTGCAGATAAGTGTTTGAATTAGTATTTTGGGGAGAAATTGGGAAATAAAGTTTAGACTTTGGTCTTACTTGGTGACACATGATAGAGAAAATATTAAAAAATTTTTTCTCCTTGAATCAGTCTTTCTTTTAAAATCATCCTAGATCTGGTCTTAGAAGAAGATGAAAAGACAGTAATCTCTGGAATGTGATTTTGAGAGGAAAACCCCCTGGAAACCGCACCCCCCACCACCACCACCGAGTGTGTCATCCAGGGACTCTTTTTCCTGCTTGAGTTTGCAAGGACAGCCATGAATCCCTTCAAGCCTGCCCCTTCAGTCCTCTTCCAGATTTCCATGGGCAAGGCAAAGCACTAAGGATGCGTTCTAATCAGTACTGAACTATTAGCCATTCTTCTTCTCATTTGATTCTGTTAAAAAACAAAATTGAACAGAGTTAATTTAAATATCTAAATGGTTTTATTCAGTGATTCATGAATCAGGCAGCATTCCATCTAGCAACTAGAGGGGTGCTCTGAGGGGTTGTACAAAATGGGAGGTTTTTATAGGAAGAAAGGTGGGATAGCGAAGCTATTAGCAAAAGAAAAGAGAGGAATATTTTTAGGCCAAGACATCTTTTTTTTGGGGGGGGGGAAGAGAATGGTACAGGTTTTATCGTGCAGATTGCCTCTTCTTCCTCTGGGGGATGGAGAGGGCTCACGTGGCAGATAACTCCCAAACTGGTTGATTAAGTTTATATTTCTGGAGAAGGTTGAAACCACAGTGAGGTTGGGTATTAAATCTCGGTTTGCTATCATAGGCTTTTAGCATAACTGATACCATTTTGGGCCTGTGGTTTTTCTATTTAACAATTCTCACAGTAGTCCTTTGAACAAAACCTCCCAGACAGTTTTCTGACTCTTCCCCCTAGGGTGACAGCTGTTGGAGCTGAGGGCAGGCTGACCCTAAATATGCCTCAAGGGTATATTGATTATTCTGAATTAAAGTTTCTTAAGAAATGACCAATGCAAGGGAGACACTTTGACCCTCCTCTCTCTCCCTGAAAATAGGAACTCTCCCATGTGAAAGGTGACTTCCCTGTGCCAGGAGATAGAAGGACACCCTTATCACCAGAGATAGGGAATTAGGGGATGAGAAACCTGTATTTAAAAATAAAACAAAACAAAAAACAAACAAACAAAAAACCCCTTCTTACTTCTTTAATTTACTATCCCAAACCCAAACTTCACTTAAATTCCTTACTAATTAAGCACCCAAAGCCTAAGATTTTTTGTCCTATCAATTCCTCACAATTTTGTTTCTCTGTGTGGGGGAACAAAACTTGCCACCCTAAAATGTGTCTCTTTAGCATGCAGATTCTTTTGAGCTGAAAACAATCAAGGCCCAAAAGACTCAGGAAGAAACTGTGACCTTAACTGCCTAAAAGAATTGAGATAGAGGGCCTGTTCCTGGAATAGAGCTATCATCAGTGATGTCTGCAAAGAATATGGGCTAAGTGTGGTGGTGTGGTAAACTCAGAAGAGCCTAGAGATCAGAGTCCATTCTGTGTCCCAATCTCTGCAAGGCCCAGCAAATATTTGTTTACCAAACATTTGATTTTCCATCAACATGTGAATTACCTTCCTCCCCTTTGAGGTTCCAAACCACTATCCCCAACATCCTCTTTTGTCTTTACCTGAACATGGTATTTGAGGTGAGGGTTTCGGTCATTTTGGTGGGTCTTTCCCATGTATACATGCCATTAAACTCTTGTCCACCAGAGGGTAGACAGCAGAAGCAAGAAGAGCTACAATTCTGCACGCTGTGGAAGGAAAGCTACATTCACAGAAATACAGACAAAATGAAAAGGCAGAGGACTTTGTACCAGATGAAGGAACAAGATAAAACCCCAGAAAAACAATTAAATGAAGTGGAGATAGGCAATCTTCCAGAAAAAGAATTCAGAATAATGATAGTGAAGATGATCCAGGGCCTCGGAAACAGAATCTCGGCAAAGATCGAGAAGTTGCAAGAAATGTTTAACAAAGACCTAGAAGAATTAAAGAACAAACAGAGATGAACAATACAATAACTGAAATGAAAAATACACTAGAAGGAATCAATAGCAGAATAACTGAGGCAGAAGAACGGATAAGTGACCTGGAAGACAGAATGGTGGAATTCACTGCTGCAGAACAGAGTAAAGAAAAAAGAATGAAAAGAAATGAAGACAGCCTAAGAGACCTCTGGGAAAACATTAAACGCAAAAACATTCGCATTATAGGGGTCCCAGAAGGAGAAGAGAGAGAGAAAGGACCCGAGAAAATATTTGAAGAGATTACAGTTGAAAACTTCCCTAACATGGGAAAGGAAATAGCCACCCAAGTCCAGGAAGCACAGAGAGTCCCAGGCAGGATAAACCCAAGGAGAAACACGCCAAGACACATAGTAATCAAACTGACAAAAATTAAAGACAAAGAAAAATTATTGAAAGCAGCAAGGGAAAAATGACAAATAACCTACAAGGGAACTCCCATAAGGTTAACAGCTGATTTCTCAGCAGAAACTCTACAAGCCAGAAGGGAGTGACACGATATATTTAAAGTGATGAAAAGGAAGAAACTACAACCAAGATTACTCTACCCGGCAAGGATCTCATTCAGATTCGATGGAGAAATCAAAAGCTTTACAGACAAGCAAAGCTAAGAGAATTCAGCACCACTAAACCATCTCTACAACAAATGCTAAAGGAACTTCTCTAAGTGGGAAACAAAAGAGAAGAAAAGGACCTACAAAAACAAACCCAAAACAATTAAGAAAATGGTAGTACGAATATACATTATTGATAATTACCTTAAACGTGAATGGATTAAATGCTCCAACCAAAAGACACTGGCTTGCTGAATGGATACAAAAACAAGACTCATATATATGCTGTCTACAAGAGACCCACTTCAGACCTAGGGACACATACAGACTGAAAGTGAGGGGATGGAAAAAGATATTCCATGCAAATGGAAATCAAAAGAAAGCTGGAGTAGCAATACTCAGATCAGATAAAATAGACTTTAAAATAAAGAATGTTACAAGAGACAAGGAAGGACACAACATAATGATCAAGGGATCAATCCAAGAAGAAGATATAACACTTATAAATATATATGCACCCAACATAGGAGCACCTCAATACATACGGCAACTGCTAACAGCTCTAAAAGAGGAAATCAACAGTAACACAATAATAGTGGGGAACTTTAACACCTCACTTACACCAATGGACAGATCATCCAGACAGAAAATTAATAAGGAAACACAAGCTTTAAATGACACCATAGACCAGATAGATTTAATTGATATTTATAGGACATTCCATCCCAAAATAGCAGATTGCACTTTCTTCTCAAGTGCACACAGAACATTCTCCAGGATAGCTCACATCTTGGGTCACAAATCATGCCTTGGTAAATTTAAGAAAATTGAAATTATATCAAGCATGTTTTCTGACCACAATGCTACGAGATTAGAAATCAATTACAGGGAAAAAAACGTAAAAAACACAAACACATGGAGGCTAAATAATACGTTACTAAATAACCAAGAGATCACTGAAGAAATCAAAGAGGAAGTCAAAAAATACCTAGAGACAAATTACAATGAAAACATGACGATCCAAAACCTATGGGGTGCAGCAAAAGCAGTTCTAAGAGGGAAGTTGATAGCAATACAAGCCTACCTCAAGAAACAAGAAAAATCTCAAATAAACAATCTAACCTTACATCTAAAGGAACTAGAGAAAGAAGAACAAACAAAACCCAAAATTAGTAGAAGGAAAGAAATCATAAAGATCAGAGCAGAAATAAATGAAATAGAAATAAAGAAAGCAATAGCAAAGATCAATAAAACTAAAAGGTGGTTCTTTGAGAAGATAAACAAAATTGATAAACCTTTAGCCAGCCTCATCAAGAAAAAGAGGGAGAGGATTCAAATCAATAAAATTAGAAATGAACAAGGAGAAGTTACAACGGACACTGCAGAAATACAGAGCATCCTAAGAGACTACTACAGGCAACTCTATGCCAATAAAATGGACAGTCTGGAAGAAATGGACAAATTCTTAGAAAGGTATAACCTTCCAAGACTGAACCAGGAAGAAATAGAAAATATGAACAGACCAATCACAGGTAATGAAATTTAACTTGTGATTAAAAATCTTCCAACAAACAAAAGTCCAGGACCAGATGGCTTCACAGGTGAATTTTATCAAACATTTAGAGAAGAGCTAACACCCATCCTTCTCAGACTCTTCCAAAAAATTGCAGAGGAAGGAACACTCCCAAATTCATTCTACAAGGCCACCATCACCCTGATAACAAAACCAGCCAAAGATACTGCAAAAAAAGAAAATTACAGACCAATATCACTGATGAATATAGATGCAAAAGTCCTCAACAAAATACTAGCCAACGGAATCCAACAACACATTAAAAGGATCATACACCATGATCAAGTGGGATTTATCCCAGGGATGCAAGGATCCTTCAATATATGCAAATCAATGTGATACACCATATTAACAAATTGAAGAATAAAAACCATATGATCATCTCAATAGATGCAGAAACAGCTTTTGACAAAACTCAACACCCATTTATGATAAAAACTCTCCAGAAAGTAGGCATAGAGGGAACCTACCTCAGCATAATAGAGGCCAAATACGACAAACCCACAGCAAACATTATTCTCAATGGTGAAAAATTGAAAGCATTTCCTCTAAGATCAGGAAAAAGACAAGGATGTCCACTCTCACCACTATTATTCAACATAGTTTTGGAAGTCCTAGCCATGGCAGTCAGAGAAGAAAAAGAAATAAAAAGAATACAAATCGGAAAAGAAGAAGTAAAACTGTCACTGTTTGCAGATGACATGATACTATACATAGAGAATCCTAAAGATGCTACCAGAAAACTACTAGAGCAAATCAATGAATTTGGTAAAGTAGCAGGATACAAAATGAATGCACAGAAATCTCTTGCATTCCTATGCATTAATGATGAAAAATCTGAAAGAGAAATTAAGGAAACACTCCCATTTACCATTGTAAAAATAGAATAAAATACCTAGGAATAAACCTACCTATGGAGACAAAAGACCTGTATACAGAAAACAATAAGACACTGATGAAAGAAATTAAAGTTGATACAAACAGATGGAGAGATATACCATGTTCTTGGATTGGAAGAATCAACATTGTGAAAATGGCTATACTACCCAATGCAATCTACAGATTCAGTGCAATCCCTGTCAAACTACCAATGGCATTTTTCACAGAACTAGAACAAAAAATTTCACAATTTATATGGAAACACAAAAGACCCTGAATAGCCAAAGCAATCTTGAAAAAGGAAAATGGAGCTGGAGGAATCAGGCTCCCAGACTTCAGACTATACTACAAAGCTACAGTAATCAAGACAGTATAGTACTGGCACAGAAACAGAAATATAGATGAATGGAACAGGATAGAAAGCCCAGGGATCAACCCACACACCTATGGTCAACTAATCTATGACATAGGAGGCAAGGATATACAGTGGAGAAAAGACAGCCTCTTCAGTAAATGGTGCTGGGAAAACTGGACAGCTACATGTAAAAGAATGAAATTAGAACACTCCCTAACACCATACACAAAAATAAACTCAAAATTGATTAAAGACCTAAATGTAAGGCCAAGCAGTATAAAACTCTTAGAGGAAAACATAGGCAGAACACTCTATGACATAAATCACAGCAAGATCCTTTTTGACCCACCTCGTAGAGAAATGGAAATAAAAACAAAAATAAACAAATGGGACCTAATGAAACTTCAAAGCTTTTGCACAGCAAAGGAAAACATAAACAAGATGAAAAGACAAGCCTCAGAATGGGAGAAAATATTTGCAAATGAAGCAACTGACAAAGCATTAATTTCGAAAATTTACAAACAGCTCATGCAGCTCAATATCAAGAAAACAAACAACCCAATCCAAAAATGGGCAGAAGACCTAAGTAAACATTTCTCCAAAGAAGATATACAGATTACCAACAAACACATGAAAGGGTGCTCAACATCACTAACCATTAGAGAAATGCAAATCAAAACTACAATGAGGTATCACCTCACACCAGTCAGAATGGCCATCATCAAAAAATCTACAAACAATAAATGCTGGAGAGGATGTGGAGAAAAGGGAACCCTCTTGCACTGTTGGTGGGAATGTAAATTGATACAGCCACTATGGAGAACAGTATGGAGGTTCCTTAAAAAACTAAAAATAGAGTGACCATTTGACCCAGCAATCCCACTACTAGGCATATACCCTGAGAAAACCATAATTCAAAAAGAGTCATGTACCACAATGTTCATTGCAGCTCTATTTACAATAGCTAGGACATGGAAGCAAGCTAAGTGTCCATCGACAGACAAATGGATAAAGAAGATGTGGCACATATATACAATGGAATGTTACTCAGCCATAAAAAGAAATGAAATTGAGTTATTTGTAGTGAAGTGGATGGACCTAGAGGCTGTCATACAGAGTGAAGTAAGTCAGAAAGAGAAAAACAAATACCATATGCTAACACATATATATGGAATCTAAAAAAAAAATAGTTGTGAAGAACCTAGGGGCAGGGCAGGAATAAAGACACAGACATAGAGAATGGACTTGAGGACACGGGGAGGGGGAAGGGTAAGCTGGGACGAAGTGAGAGAGTGGCATGGACATATATACACTACCAAATGTAAAATAGATAGCTAGTGGGAAGCAGCCACATAGCACAGGGAGATCAGCTCGGTGCTTTGTGACCACCTAGAGGGGTGGGATAGGGACAGTGGGAGGGAGACTCAAGAGGGAGGAGCTATGGGGATATATGTGTATGTAAAGCTGATTCACTTTGTTTTACAGCAGAAACTAACACAGCATTGTAAAGTAATTATACTCCAGTAAAGATGTTAAAAAATAAATATGCTAAAAAAAAAAAACCAGTGCCGCAGGGAGGAGGCTTGTGCCAAATTGCCACTGTTTCTGTCCCCTGTCCGAGTTCCATTCACTTGGGACCTCTCTAGATTTTGACTATTAACTGGTTCCCGGCTAAGGCAGTGGCTGGTGACAACTGATGATATTACCTCTCTCAGAAAAAATTGTGTTACAATAGCAGAGGCTTGGGCATAAACACACTGCCCTGATGCTAAGGAATCAGTGGGGCCTTTCACAGGCTCTTTCTTTCCTACTGGCTCAAACCAAGCTCTGTGAATGGAAAACCTACACCCTCTCTCCCCCACATACACATACAGATACTGCTCTACTGACAGAAGCTCCTTGCAACTGTATGATAAGCTTCCTAATAAATGCTCTTAATAAATGCACGCCCACCCACTCCATTCCCCAGTCACACTTAAACTTCAGCCCAAGTGGCTCCCTCTTTCTCTGGACTTCCATTTCATCAGAGAATGAATTAGTCACTCCACTAGCAAACCTGATGAGTGAGCTATCCCTAGAATCCAACACTGTTAAAACATTGAGCAGATTATGCCACTTCTCTGCCTAAAACCCTTCAAAGCCTTCCCATTTCCAATGGAATAAAAGCTCCTTAACCTGTGCTCGGGGCCTTGCCTGCTGTGCGCTGCCCACTTCTCCATTCTCCTCTCCTATAGCCTCCTGTTTGCAATGGCACCTTTCAATTCCAGGAACTGAAAGCTGGTCCCGTCTCAGGGATTTTACACACAGTATTCCTCTGCCGGGAGCACTGCTCCCTTTTCAATTGACTAGTCTCTTACATTGCAGCTCAAATGTCACTTCCTCAGAATAGCTGTCTATAGCAGATTCTAAATTAAGCTGCTTTTGTTAGGCTACATAACACATTCTTGTTTGTGTTTTTGCTGATTTAATATTTTTGTCTCCACGTAGACAGTCAGCTCCATGAAGAGAAGGACCACAATTCATTGCTAAATACCTAAACCTACCATCATGATCATACCTGGCACATGAAGTGAACCCAATAAATATTGGCTAAATATGTTTTCCTAATTGTTTCCTATCTATCTATCTATCTATCTATCTATCTATCTATCTCTAATTTTTCCTCTCTCCCCATCATGCAAACTCTTGAGGACCAAGATTTCTGCTTCTCCTGTTCCTACCACAGCACCTAGTACAGGGTCCAGTCAATAACTGTTCACCTGAAGCACTGTTTTCAATACATAGAGAAGGGACCTTGGGGAATCATGGCTTCATGAGAGGCTATTTCTTTAATTTTATAGTTTTCTTATATAGGATATAATGTAGTTTTTAAAAATAGACTTTATTTTTTAGGGCAGTTTTTTAGAGCAGCTACATCACAGCAAAACTGAGCAGAAAGTACAGAGAGTTTCCCCATATACCCCCTGACTCTGCACATACATAGCCTTTCCTACCATCAACACCTCCCATCAGAGAGGTACACTTGTTAAAATGGATGAACCTGCACTGACACATCATTATCACTCAAAGTCTGTAGTTTGTGTTAGGGTTCATTCTTGGTGTTATAATTCCATGGGTTTGGACTAATGTATAATGACACGTATCCACCATTACAGTATCATACAAGATAGTTTCGCCACCCTAAAAATCCTCTGTGCTCTGCCTATTCATTGCTCCCTACCCCGTAGGCCCCTGAAAACCAGTGATCTTTACAGTCCCCGTAGTTTTGCCTTCTCCAGAGCCTCATATAATTGGAATCAAATAGTATGTGGCCTTATCAGATCGGCTTCTTTCACTTAGTTGCATTTAAGCTTCTTAATATAGGTTTTTTTTTTTTAAGCTATAATAGTATTTAACTCGATGTATGTTTCATGGTCCCTGCACCTCTAGATGAAAAAGTGGTCCATAGTCAGTTAGGTTGGAAAGCCTGAGTACCCTCTCCTTCTTAGGGAGGGTCAAGTTCACATTGCATTGTTAACATTGCTAACCCACTGTTTGCCTCAGAGGCTTTTCCAGGGAGAGCTATTAATTCTTTGCCACGGGATGTGGTCCGTGAAACCTTTTTGGAACCCAGTCCCTTGTCTTACTCCCTCTTCTTCTGTTTTGGTTCTTCCTCAGAGACAGTGGCTCATTATATTCTCTTTAACTCTTCTGGTGGAAATAATACCAGAAAGTACTTCATGAAGCAATATTTTAGCAGTACCACATGTTCTGTGTCCACCTGTTGCTGTGGTAACAACAAAAACAGCCAAACACTAGATAACACAAACCAGCAGGCAGAACTAAATTTTCTTTTAATAAATTCATGGTTGCCTTGGGAAACCTGGGCACGTTGATGATATGTTAATTTAAGTTCTTGGAAGAATTGTGATATGACTAAAGGCAGAGTCAGTGACTGAAAGTTTCTATCCATATAGCATGGTCAAGGTCGTTTGAGTACATGTCAAGCAAGCTAATGTCAGAAACTGGCTAACATCTGCCAATTTTGTGCAAGTATGACAATGCATTGACATTTCTGTTCAGGTTTGATAACTGGTTTATTCCCCCTCTGTTATCTAAAGTTGGGACTCTTATGTCAGGTATTGGCAGTTGCCCCAGTGGATGTTCTATTGTGTCACACCCCTGAGTACATCTTTTTCCTTCTCTCTGCAATACCCTTCCCCATCTCAACTGAAAAACTCTCATCTCTCAAGACCCAGCCTAAGTTGTCTTTTTGTGGCGAGGCTTTGCTTGACTCCTAACCATCCTCTTCCCACAGAACTTTGAGTTTTGTTATAACTCACCTCTCTCACTGTTTCACAAAAATTCTTGTCATGCTAGATTGTGAATTTCTTGAGGATAGTCACAATGTCATATTTCTCTACCCCAGAAACCAGTCCCAAGTCTGGCACGTAATAAGCATTCTAAAGCATTCTGTAATAAATGTTTGTTAAATGAAAGAAAGAATAAATGAATAAATCAATCACTCAAGTATATAAGGCCTTAAAAATCAGAAGTTAATACTGAGGATATGAACAAACACAAATCTTGTTGGTTGCTTTTTAGGCTTAATTAGCATCGGTTGATGGGATAATGCCTTTTAGTAAGGACAATAAACATAATTTAGACTTTCAGATTTCCAACTAAATGATCAAAACAGGCACACAATACTAACTTTGCCTCCAAGTAACAAAAGTTGTTTGTTTCACACTTTTTGCTATGGCAAAGCACATGTACAATTTTTTGCCTAATTAACTCTCAAAAGTTTAGAAGTTGTTTCTTAATTTATGAAAATGATTTTAAAGTTAAGCAAGAGTTTAACATTTAGGGAAACAATTGGCTTTTGCTTTTCCGCTTTTTGCCATCAACTATGCAAAAATTGGAATTTCTCTGAGTTTCATTACAGGTCACCTATAAAAGGTAGAGCAGAATAACTAAGAAACTAAAGGTTCAAGATGATGATGGAGATTTTGTTCTGTTGAATCAAGGAGACAAGGATGAGAATGTTGAAGTTTTTCTTTGTGCCTTTCCTCATTTCTTATATTTGTTTGTTTTCTCTTTCTCGACAGTAACAAATAAAACCCATCAGAGCAAGTGTCCTATCTCATTTGGTCCCTGCTCTATTCCCAGTGCCTGGTAAATGCCTGGTGTGTGATAGGTTCTCAGCAAATATACATAGAACAAATAATAGTTGAAAAATTGTGGTCAGAGTGGAAGGGAATGAGAGCCTGAATCAGAGTAGTGGCCTTGGGGAGAGAAGGGAGAAAGGGATGGTGAGAGATCAATGCAGATACAGACCTGACTACCCCTGGAGATGGTTAGATGAGAGTACATTGGGAAAAGAAGGAGTTAAAGGAGCAGCAAAGTATGGAGACTGATGGATTGAAATGGTGAATAAAGGGAAGTGGAGTTGGAGGGGAAGTTGCTGCTCTCTGATTTAGGCATGTTGAGTTTGAAATTCCAGTGGGGAGATATCCAGTAGGCAGTTAAAAATGTGACACTAGAGCTTAAAAGAAAAGTCAGGAATGGAGATATCGACAAGATAGTTGAAGTCACACATGTGATGGATTGTCAGGATAAAGTGAAAAGAATAAAAGGAGTCCCAAGCTAGATCTTTGGGGGATAGATCCATAGCTTCAGAGGCATGGTAGGCGGGGTACTAAAACTAGAGGCGTGATCCGAGAGGTGTGCATATCATCAAGAGAGTATATAGGTCAAGGAATTAAAGATAGAGAGTTTGAGGAAGAGCCCTTGGTCAAGGGTGCTAAAAGCTGCAGAGAAGCTCATGTTTAGGACCGAAAAAAGATGACAGAATTTAGCACTTAAAAATATTTGTTTAATAGGAAGACAGCGGATTCTATGGAATAGTGAATGGTGTGCAAAAGCAGGCTTGCTAGAGGACTGTTCAATACTTACCTAACATATTCATGTTATTTTTTTAAGCCTATAGCATGTGTTCAAAAAATACTTGATGTTTGAGCGTAGAATCAGAATTCATGTTATTTTTAGAAGTAGCTTGTTTTGCTTGAGTAGTGCTTGCTCAATTTTCAGGAAGTTGCTAAGATGGTTTGAGGTCCTTTAGTGAAGTAGAGCACTTATCCTGAGCTTACCCCGAGTTGTGGTCATCTATAATGATCTGCCATGTGGTTCGTATCTAGTCTTCTCTTGATGCTTCTTTGCATGTCAAGCTCTAGGCTAAGAACAGTCCACTGGCAGGGTAGATCATTACCTATACATGAGTCTGAGTGTATTGACTTAGTAAATGCCTAAATCTTAAAATAATTGAAAAATTACTCTGTTTTATATAGTTAAAAATTCCTTATTTCCTCTGTAAATTATTTCTGTATGTTTGATGGAAATAATGGCGGGGTGAGAGGTGGGCGTGGGAAGAGGGCAAAAGGGGTGCAAAGATCTGCTAAGATGTGCTGTGTAGCCTGTAGTTAGTAGCTCTTACCACTAGATGGTGACCTTGCATTGGCCTGGAGATTGCCTGTTAACAAAGGGTGGCAGAAAGTCAACTGCAGGGGGTTGAAACCCACCACGGTGAAATAGAGAAGCTTTTTTGAGGTTGTGAAATAAAATGGTTGATGAGATTTGAAGTAATAAAAGTCGAGAAATACCATTGTCCTCCCAACTCTGCACAGGCTATGATGCATTGAGAATACTTGAACATCTGGTTAAAAACCTACAGTGTTGGGCGATGGGGAGAAGACTGTTTTAAGAAGTAGAAAAGCTGTATTCTAGTTCACCCGTTGCCACTTGCTTGTGGTATATTTGGCAAGTTGTTTTAATTCTAGGAGCCTCAGTTGCTTCATCTGTAAAATGGGAGATGATGATACCTAACTTGTCAGAGGCTGGGCCAGTTTTCCCCAAGACCTTCTCCTGCTTTATCAGTGAAGGGAAAAAGAGGTTGAGGTTCAGTGTCTCTTTGAAAGGAGAAGGAAGGGACTAAAGAATCTTGGTTGGTCATTATCTACTTTTCTCAATTTTTAACTTTCTATTTTTGGTCAGGTGGATGGAGTCTTAGTAGATATTTCTCTCATTGGGAGAACCATATGTATGAGTTCTGGCTACAGGTTGGGAACAGAGAAGGAAATAAAGGCAAAGGCTGAGAGGGGAAAACATTCTGTAATGGTGTTGTGGGTGTGTGTGTGTGTCTGTGTCTGTGTCTGTGTCTGTGTCTGTGTCTGCCTGCGTGTGGGTCTACTTAGGTCTTGAACCAGAGGAGGAGAAATCAGAAATGCTCATTATCGCTGGGAATTGTATTGTTATTGTTCTGTAATGATGGTCTCGTGTCCCTGTTTTACAGTAGAGGGACTTGGGGGAAGTCTTGTAATGTTCAATGTGTTAAAGGTTTACTTTCAATCTCACCATTAATATAATTCATAATGACAGCATTTTTATTTCATGCTTATTCAAAGGGCTTTGTATGAGGAACACTTTAACTGTTTATCCAGAAGTGATTTGGCTTTTAAATTGATATTATTTCATTAGGTGAAAATAATGTCTCCAGCAGGGCAAATTCCCAGGAGTCTCAAGTCATGGCCGCCTTTCTCAGTTTTCCATGGGATACTGTGCAGATACTGAGTTGACTTTGGCAGAATAAGGGAGCTTGATTCTGTCCTGTGTAATCCAGAATTTCTGTAATTGAGCCATGGGAGTGTCTTGCTCAATCTCAGAGTAATTAGTGTTTACCCAGAATTCATTGAAGGAACCAGATTGTAGCCTTTCTGATATGAGAACCCATGAAACCCTGAAGGACTCTTTGTCCCAGCCATTGTTCATATCTTTTCATTGGAACAGAATAAATAAAATTAGAATAGATGAGTATTTGATATCAGAGAGGGAAAGGAACAGAGAGCTATGAAAATTTGAAAAGATATGTTAAAAGTAAAGGTGAATTACATGAGGTCACAGACTATGCCCTATAAGGCTATATTTCTGTGAGTGTGTATTCATTCCTCTCAGGAGTTATTGCCTTTGGGCAATCGTTGAAAGTAGTCAAATGTTCTCTCTCTAGTGCCCTTGGTGAGCTTTGATTAAATTAAATTGATTCTAAAGTTCTCTCTTTGGTTTGAGGATGGTCAGGAAAGCTGTGCAGCCTGAGCTGGGAGCTGGCATGTAATCTAGCTCTGTACTCAGTCATCAATACCTTTGTCTTAGTGTATTTTTTAAAAATTTCTCTTGACAAAGTTTTTATTGTATAGCCTAAATAAACCTGGGGTCCCTTATCACTCAGTATTTGCATGGTGTTGGCTTTCTTCTCTGAACCCAACAATGGAGATGTCACAGGAAAAAAAGATGGGTGGATCTCAGCCATTTTCATTAACTAATGCAAAAACTGTGAGAACCCCAGGGAGATGAATGTTTTGTTGCCAGACTGGAGAGGAAGAAGACCAGGGACATCTGAGGGATTGGCTGGCAGAGACTTTGAGTGTGTCCTTTCTCTTCCCCACATTACTCTGCTGATGCATTTCCTGCCTTCTTTGTGGACAAGAAAGCAGTGGCACTAGGCAGAAGTGGCAGGGTAGTGCCAGGGCAACCCCAGAGCCAAAGTGAGAAGCCAGTAGCCACAATACCTGTGTGCCCCTGAGCACTCCCTTATCGTGCCTTCTCCTTCCATCCTGTGGGCTAGGCAGTGATACGAGAGACTATCTGTGCTTATAAGAACATGCCTGGTGATGAGATGTCCCCTAGGCCGGGTTGTTGGTGGTGGTCAGAAAATGACTGAATTCAGATTGCAAACTTTGAGATATTTTTCCTTGAAGATCATCTTCCTTTAACTCACTTGGAAAACAAGCCAAACCTAAGCTTTTACATCTCTCTCGGGTATTAGCAAAACAGTTGATAGTCCTAAAGGAATAAAACATGAGCTTTTAAGGAAAAATGGTGAGATATGTGAGGAGTAAATGTTCTATGAAGAAATTTAACAACGAAGATAAACCAGAGGAAATAGAATGAACAATAATTTAAAAATTAAGCATAGTAATTATCCTTAGAGATAAAGGAGACTATTGAAAAAAATAAAGCAAGGAGAAGCAAATAGGAAGAGAAACCAATTGGAAATATTGGGTACCTAAATATAATTGTTGAAATAAGGAACTCAGTGGATGGGCTGTATATGGGAATGGATACAGCCAAAGAACACTTTAGTAGGCTGAAATACTGGAATGAGGAGTTTTCTCAGAAGGCATTGGAAAAGGATGAAGAGATGGCAGTTTGATAGAGATGAAGGATTGAAGTAGAAGTGGAAATTTGCATCAACAGAATCACAGAAGATCCTGAACTGACAGGACACAGTGTGTGGAAGAGGAGAGGTGACCTCACACAGAAACATTCCATAGTGACAGTAAAGAATATAAAGAAAAAGAGAAAATTCTGAAAGATTTCAAAAATGGAAAAGCACATTACCCAAAAGGAGCAAGAAAATCAGATTATAATCAGACTTTGTATGATTGTACTTATATACCTTTTATGACCATATGTATAATCAGCAGCTACACCAGATATGGGAAAACAGTGAATTAATATCTTCAAAATGTTGAAGAAAAGACAATAAAACTAGAGTTTTATAATGAGCAAAATTATTATTTAAATGTGAGGTTGGAATACAGATATTTGGGGCATACATTGTCTCATAGTAATTACTACCAAGGGTTTACTTTGAAAGAAGTGAAGGATGTATTCCAGCTAGAAATGAAGTGAATCTGGGAGGAAGCAGTTAAATCCAGGAAGAAAGGTAAATAAGTAATGAACAAACACAGAATGCACATCAGTTTGAGTAAAAAAGATTACTTAAAAAAATTGGCCATGAAACTAAGCCACAAAGGATTTATCATTAAATTCTAAAGAATCAACTTCATTCAGACCAGTTCTCCAATACGAAGAAATAGTTCAGCAGTAATTAAAAGCAACTTATGTGTTTATTGGTGTTTTTAAAAGAATGGTGCAGTGATCATTTTTGTACGTCTTTTTGTGCATAAGGATAAGACTTTTCCTTGGAACATATTCTAGAAGTCAAAATTCTAAGTTTCATGATATGTGCATCTTTACTTGATACAGCCAAGTTGATTTCTAAAGTTCCATGAATCTCTACCTGTGAACTAAAGCTGGGAATTTCATTGGAATTGCATTGAATTTATACAGTCATTTGGGGGGAGGGGATAATATCTTTACAATATTAAAAGTTCACATTGGTGAACATTATTGTATCTTCACTTAGGTCTATTCTCAATAAGTTTTATAATTTTCTTTGTGAAAGTCTTACACTTCTTTTCTTATATTTACTCCTATGCTTTATAGGTTTCATTGCTATCATGAGGGGTTTTTTCCCCCCCTCCTCTGCTATGTTTTCTAATTGCTACTAAAGGAACACTATCAGACTTCTTTTGTGGATTGTCAAAAAACTGAGGTATAATTTACACACAATAAAATGCACAGATCTTAAGTGTTCAGTTTGGTAGGTTTGATAATTGTTTACATCTGTGTAACCACCACACAAACAATAGACTCTGTCCATCACCATAGAATGTTCCCCTTTCTAGTCAAGGCCTCATCCCAAGACAGTCACTTCGGACTTCTGTCACCACAGGTTAGTCTTGCCTGTTCTTGAACTTTATAAAAACGGAATTATACAGTATTTACTCCTTTGTGCCTGGCTTCATTCATTTCACGTAATGTTTTTGAGATTTACCAGTGTGCCGTATGTATCAGTAGTTTATTCATTTTTATTGCTGAATAATATTCCATTGTTTAAATATACCAAAGTTTATATATCCATTCACCTTTCAATGGACATTTGGGTTTGGAAATGTTTTTGGTTTTACGAATAAGGGTGCTATGTACATATCTTTTTTGGAAGTATTTTAAACGAATTTGTGTAAATATCTAAGAATGGAGTTGTTGGGGCAGATGGTAGATGTGTTTGTCATCCTCTTATTTCTTAGATTATCTTTTTATTGTTCATTTGTAGTTTTTAATGTACAATCCTTTGTCAGATATATATTTTGAGAGTATTTTTTTCTCAGCCTTTGGTTGCGTTTTAATTTTCTTAATGTGTCTTAATTTTGATCAAATCCAAATGATCATTTTTTTTTAATAATTGGCACTTTTAGGGTTCTAAGAAATCTTGGCTGACTTTAAGGTCATGAAGATAATTTTCTATGTTTTATTTAAAAGCTTTATAGTTTTAGCTTTTACAAGCTAAAAGTTCTATTGCCATTTTTATTTTGTTGTGTTTCCATTAAGTGATTATCCTTTTATTTTAAGCATACATTTTTTTTCTTTTTGGTGGCAAAATATTTTACTGCTGCCATCCCCACGGTGGACCACTGGGGGTTATGAGGATTGAAGTTGGTAAGCATACATTGTTTACTAATTTTTTTCTCCATCTGAAGTTATTTTCTTTCTTTCCTTATCTAAGACATAAGGAGTTAATAATCTATACAGTTTGAACTTCTTGATATTGATTTTTAAGCAATGAAAAAACAGTTGTTCTTAAAAGACTCAATAGTTGATGACATTGACTCATATGTTGTTTCTGTGCTTACCACTACTTCTTATACCCCCTCTTTCCCTGTGGATTTACTTCTTCTCACGGGTTTAAGGTGGTCAACTCTCACAGTCATTGTAGTCTGGAAAGTCTGCTTTGCCCTCGTACTTGAACAATGTTGGCAGAAAGAGTACAGAGTTGTGCATTTTGAAGCTATAGCCGAGTTTTACTAAGTATTGATTTCTGTTGATAATCCTGCCTTCCTGGTTGGTCCTCTGTGACTGACTCTCTCACTAGGGCCCATGCTGGGCTCTTGCTGTCTTCTGGGCTGTGCCCTGGCAATGGAGGAGTCTGAGTCATGTGACATGGACTGGGTTGTTCTTCAACACTCCTTCATTTCCTTCCAGCTGTTTCTTCTCAAGGATGTCTTGAGTTTGCATAACTCACTGAGGACGTATGAAGGCCTTGAGTTTGGTTAATTCACTCTCTCCAAAGTTCTCATGCTGCCCATCTGGCTGCCCAATAAGCTCTCATTTTACGTGCGTCTACCCTGTCTCCCCAACACCCTGACTCTCCTTCGTCTATCAGACAAGCCCTTGTGTGCCCTGTTCTCTAAGAGTAAAGCAATAAGAGGCAGCAGGAGCTCAGTTAAGTAAATCACTCTGAGTTAGACACTTTTCCCAAGAAACTTTTACATTTCAACTGGGCCAATATTCATGATGTTTGGGTAGTTTTCAACGTTCTTTCATGCATTCTAAATCATACATTCTTTCCAGAAATAGGATATTTCCCCTTATTTATAGTTGCAGAAACTGAGACTCCTAGACAGAAATTGAGAATTCTAGTGATTTCCTTAAGGTCACAAAACCAGTGAAAGGTTTAAACTTCAGACTAGGTCTTTGGGCATGTTGTTCCTTGCTCTTTCCACCATAATGCATCTGATTGATAGGGTGGGGATTTCAGGTATTGCAGGACACTGGTAGGGATGGGACTCTGGATTTGGTGGGGGAGAGGGTGGTGGTGATGAGGGAAAGAGGTGAGTAAGCTTTACTTTCCTTCAAATCACATCATGTGGGGGACACTCCCACCACACATGCAGCCTGCAGATCATAGTGTCCTAACTAATTATCCATAATCAGCAAAGCATACACTAATAATTTTCTTATGATCCTTCATCTTTGGTCATGCATCGATACAGGCACAGATCTCCTTTTTATTCTCTTGAGGGTGAGAAGCATTTTATGAATTCTGCAACATCTTAGGAAAAGACTCCGAGAGTCATTGGCAATGGTAAGGTTTGCAAATATTTGCTAGACTTGGAGTTAGTTGTTGAACATGTGGAATGAAAGTGGACTGTCACATAAACTGCAGGGGCACACTGGAGGGATGGAAGGGGTCATGGAAAGAGCTGTGCTTTGCAACTAGACAGATCCTTTATCATCCTGTCTCAGCATACATCCCCTTCCTAGATCCTCCTGATTATATCTCTCTGTTCATTTATTTATAGCACTGTACCAATCTGTCTTTGTGTTGCTTCTTTCTTGACTTAGTTGTTCATTATCTGCCTTCCCTGGCAGAAGGCGATCTTCATCTGGGCAGTGGCCACCTTGGCTATTATGTTTATGTCTGTATCCAGGGAGTCTGGCATAATACCCCGCACATACTAGGAGCTCAATAACCATTGAAGGAAGGGAAAGAGGGAGGGAGGAAGGGAGGGATGAATCAATCCTGGCTCTGCCACTTGCCAGCCATGTAATGTTGGATAACTTTTTTCCCTTTTCCTCCCAGCTTTATTGAGATAAAATTGAAATTATAAATTTAAGGTATACAACGTAATGAGTTGGTATATGTATTTATTGAGAAATGATTACCATACTGTTTTAATTACTATAGCTTTGTAATATAGTTTGAAATCAGGAAGTGTGATGCCTCCACCTTTGTTCTTTCTCAGGATTGCTTTGACTACTCATGGTTTTTTGTGGTTCCATATGAATTTTAGGATTTATTTTTTCTATTTCTGTAAAAAAATGCTATTGGAATCTTGATAGAGATTGCATTGAATCTATAGATGGCTTTGGGTAGTATGGAAATTTTAAAAACATTAATTCTAATCCATGAACAATCTTTCTGTTTGTGTCTTCAGTTGTTTTCATACCTGTCTTACAGTTTTCTTTGTACAGATCATTCACCTCCTTGGTTAAATTTATTCCTAAGTATTTTATTGTTTTTGATGCTATTGTAAATGGGATTGTTTTCTTTTTCAGATAATATATTGTTAGTATATAGAAGTGTACCTGATTTTTGTATGTTGATTTTTGTATCTTGTAGTTTCACTGAATTCACTGATTAGATCTAACAGGCTTTTGGTGGAGTCTTTAGGATTTTCTATATACAAAATCATGTCATCTGCACACAGATAATTTTACTTCCTGTTTTCCAGTTCTGAATCCTTTTATTTCTTTTTCTTGCCTGATTTCTCTGGCTTAAGACTTCCAGTACATGTTGAATAGAAGTGTTGAGAGTAGGCACCTTTGTCTTGTTCCTTATCTTAGAGGAAAAGCTTTCAACCTTTCAGCATTGAGTATGATGTTAGCTGTGGGCTTGTCATATATAACCTTTATTATGCTGAGGTATGTTCCTTCTATACTCAATTTGTTGAGCATTTTTATCCTGAATGGATGTTCAGTTCTGTTAAATGCATCTATTGAGATGATCATGAGTTTTATTCTTCAATCTATTCATATTATGTACTACATTTATTGATTTATGTATGTTGAACCATCCTTGCATCCCAGGGATGAATACCACTTGATCATGGTATATGATCCTTTTAATATGCTGTTGAATTCAGTTTGTTAGAATTTTACTAAGAATTTTTGCATCTACATTCATAAAGGATATTGGCCTTTAGTTTTTGTTTCTTGTAGTGTCATTATCTGGCTTTGTATCAGACTAATGGTGGCCTCATAAGATGAGTTTGGGAGTGTTCAGCTTTTTGGAAGAGTTTGAGAAGTATGGTAATGATTCTTCTGTAAATGTTTGGTATAATTCACCAGTAAAACCATCTGGTTCTGGGCTTTTCTTTGTTGAGATGTTTTTGATTATTGGTTCAATCTTCTTATTGGTCTGTTCAGATTTTTTATTTCATCATGATTCAGTCTGGTGGTTGTATGTTTTTAGTAATTTTTTAAAAAATTTATTTATTTATCTATTTATTTTTCACTGTGTTGGGTCTTCGTTTCTGTGCGAGGGCTTTCTCTAATTGCGGCAAGCGGGGGCCACTCTTCATCGTGGTGCGTGGGCCTCTCACTGTCGCGGCCTCTCTTGTTGCGGAGCACAGGCTCCAGACGCTCAGGCTCAGTAGTTGTGGCTCACGGGCCTAGTTGCTCTGCAGCATGTGGGATCTTCCCAGACCAGGGCTCGAACCCATGTCCCCTGCATCGACAGGTGGATTCTCAACCACTGCACCACCAGGGAAGCCCTGTTTTTAGTAATTTAATCTGTTTCTTCTGGGTTGTCCTATTTGTTGATGTATAATTGTTCATAATAGTCTCATTATCCTTTGTCTTTCTGTGGTATCAATTGTAATGTCTCCTCTTTCAGTTGTAATTTTATTTATTTGGGTCCTCTTTTTTTTTTTTTTTTTTGCTTAGTCTAGCTAAAGGTTTGTCAATTTTCAGAGAGCCAACTTTTAGTTTTGTTAATCTTTTCTATTATTTTCCTGTTCTGTCTTTCACTTATCTGCTCTGGTCTTTAGTTCCTTCCTTCTGCTAACTTTGGGTTAGTTCTTCCTTTTTCAGTTCCTTGAGGTATAAAGTTAGGTTGTTTGAGAGCTTTCTTTTTTCTCAATATAGGCATTTATCACTATAAACTTTCCTCTCGTAACTGCTTTTGCTGCATCTCATAAGTGTTGGTATGTTGAATTTCCATTTTCATTTGCCTCAAGATATTTCTTTATTTCCCTTTTGATTTCTTCTTCAGTCCATTGGATGTTCAGGAGCATTTTTGTTTAACTTCAATGTATTTGTGAACTTTCTAGCTTTTCTCCTGTTACTGATTTCTAGTTTCATACAATTGTGGTCAGCAAATATATTTGATAAAATTTCTATCTTGAATTTGTTGCAACTTTTTTTGTGGATTGATTATATGCTTGATCTGCCCTCACAGATGTGAGACCTCAGGCTCTCACAGGCCACAGAATGACTGTAGGCAAAGGAAGTAGTAGGGATGCTGAAAACCTTCCTTCCCTTTGCCAAGATTCCCATTACACCCCATCCCTCCATTACTATGTGGAAGCTGTTGTGATTGTAGTTTGTATATTAAAGAATTTTTGTGTTAAAATGCTTGTCTAAAAATAAAAAATATTTTATCTAGGGGGAAAAAAAGCCTTGAAAACCTTCAGTAGTTTTCCCAGTAGTAGGGATTGGGGGCATCAGTCCATCTCCATTTCTTCATGCAGACCCATCATTAACATCTGCAGTATTCAGGTAAGGGTGCCAGTGGAGGTATTGGCCCCTAGCTCTTCCCTTCTCCTCCCATCCTGATTCCATCCAGCCTGGGGCCACCCCAGCCTGTGCCTCTGAGCTCCATCAACACCCTGTGAATTGTGATCCTCAGGCCTTGTGGTATGCACACTGGGGGTGTGGTTCACCAATTTGGGCAGGAGGTTTGGGGGCCCTAAGTATCAGCACATTCAGTGTGGGCTTGGGTGGTCATGTTCCCTTGGCCTTGTGGACTCCTAGACTCCTTGGCTCTGGGTGGGGCATGACTGCAGGAGGCCAGAGTGGTGTCCAGGGCAGGGACCTAGTTGCCCAGATCTAAGGACACTTCTGTCCTCATATTGCTTTGTTGTGAAATGACTGATTGTGGCAAAGAAAAGGGCCCAGGCCATGGAATGGTCTTATTCTCTTTAAACAATGGCTCTTTTAGGGATGAACAAAAATACACTTAAAGTAAAGATTATTCCCTTCTTGAGGAAATAATTTAGTTTTCAAATTCCTTCTTAACTACCTCGGCCCACAGCCAAGTTTGGCCCATGAGTTAGGGCTCTCCTGGGTTAGAGTACACTTCATGGACTTCATTGTTTTTCCTTCTGGCTTTTGCTGAGCTCAGCTGCCTGCCAGTCAGGGGGGTCCTGTGCTTGGGGTCAGGAGGAGAAATGTTGTACAGGGAATTACTAAAAATCCTACTTGAGTGCTGGGCTTTGCTTTGTGATTCTATTTTCCTTGTTCATTGGATTAAATTCACACCATCAAGGCTTCACTGTGACTTGTGAACACCAGCTGTGAGAGAACGTGGTCGCTGGTTAGCTGTTGGTCCAGTCCTGCCGGAAGTGTCTGATTTAGGCTACTGCCCTTCATTTCATGCTGAGACTGGTGTTTCCAATATCTCTACTTTTAAGTAATTCTAGGAAGGGGAGAGCAGGAGACTGGAATTCTAGTCTTACTCTGCCTTCCCTTAGTATGTCCAAACCTCTGAATGGTGATTTCTTCTTTTTATAACAAAAGAATACTTCCTACCTCACAGAAATGTTTTGAGGATCTAATGAGCCAATGAAAGTCAATGTCTTCTAGAATGTGTAAAACTCACTGAAATTTAAGAGAGTATTATCACTGTGGTGTGAACCATTTATCATCGCCTTTACAAAATGACAGCTCTGCAGGAGAGCAGCTTTGTAGCAGGGAGGATGGAGAGACAGTAGTGGAGGATGTAAAGTGTGGGCTGGGGAAACCAGAAGGATGGGGGCCCAAGGAGGATGAGGTGGAGCAAGCTGTTAAAGGAAATGAAAGTGGCTGAATTCAAGATCTCCTAGTGTTCAAGGAAGGCTAGGCCAGGCCATCCACGCACAACAGCTCAATAAATACTTACTACAACCTTTCCAATACTTTTCTGCCACTTCACCTTCACCTTTTCAGAAGTAAAGCTATCACAATGACCTGGCTCCCTGTATTTTTTGTCCTTGTCCCTCACTACTCTCTCCCACCCCCTTTTCTCTGCTCCAGCCACACTGACCTTATTTTTCTAGAACTCAACGAGCTTATCCTAGCTGGAGGGCTTTTGTGCTTGCTCTTCCCTCTGCCTGGACTAACCGTCCCTCAGTATTTACACGTCTGACTTTCCACTTCCTTCCTGTTTTTAGTCAAAAGTCACCTTTTCAGGGAGGCCTTTAATTATTCCCTGACAGTTTATATCATATCCTGCTTCCTTGATTGGTGCTTTGTCCTGGGCACTTACCACTGTCCAGCATTCAGTACATTTTACTTATTTAGCTTGTATGTCCTCTGTTCCCTCTCCTAGAATGTAAACTCCATGAGGGCAGACTTTTTGTTTGATTATTTACCACTGTTCTTACAGTGACTGGAAAATTCTGGCTTACACTAAGCACTCAGTAAATATTCTTTGAATGAATGAATGAATGAATGGAAAACAGAACTGTGTGGGCTTCTTCAGAGTTTTTGACTTCTGGAGGTAGCCACCAGTGATGTAATTTATCCCAACAGCAAATATTTACACAATTCCAAATGCTAACCATTATGTCTTTTGATTAGATTCCCTCCCACAAGTAAATTGGCTCTTGAATTTTGATCTAAAGCTGTTCACTGAAATACATAGCAAACTAAGCTGCCTTAAGCACTCCAGACGTCCTAGGAAAGAGGGATTAACACACCAGCCTGACTGATCCACAGCCAATGTTCTGTTAGCTTAAGGTGGATGGGGCTCTTCCAGGGCTGTTTCCTGGAAGCAGTACCTTGGACTGTGGCATTGGGGAGCCTGGGCTGGAAGCAGCTTATGCTATATTTGGTATAAATGGAGAGGAGAATTTTGTCAGGATTTCTGCAGGGATGTGGCCTATGAAGGATTCCCATCACTCTATAGACAGAGACAGTGTATTCTTATCGGTATTTTTCAAGTTTTCTTCCTTCCTCTCCTTCCTTCTCTTCCTCCTCCTCTCCCCCACCTAAAGGAAAACAGAAACATATAACCCCATTTGGTAGATTGATTTTTGGGAGACAGGAACCCTGTGGTACAGCTTATGCTGTTTATGAAACAATTTAAAACCTTCTTTACCCAAGCCTCATCTTTTTTTTTTTTTTTTTTAATTTTATAGCTACTTTATTTATTTATTTATTTATTTTTGGCTGTGTTGGGTCTTCGGTTCGTGCGAGGGCTTTCTCTGGTTACGGCAAGTGGGGGCCACTCTTCATCGCGGTGCGGGGACCGCTCTTCATCGCGGTGCGCGGGCCTTTCACTATCGCGGCCCCTCCCGTTGCGGGGCACAGGCTCCAGACGCGCAGGCTCAGTAGCTGTGGCTCACGGGCCCAGTTGCTCCGTGGCATGTGGGATCTTCCCAGACCAGGGCTCGAACCCGTGTCCCCTGCATTAGCAGGCAGATTCTCAACCACTGCGCCACCAGGGAAGCCCCCCAAGCCTCATCTTTATGCACCTCATTAATACATGGAAGTTTAAATGACCCTAGCTAATGATACATGGGGGAAAAATTGCCTGAAAGTTCTCTAAATGCAGAACCAAAAATGCTCTTTGCATCTTATTATGTGGAAAATATCACTAAAAAGATGATTTTTATGATATTCTCTTTTTGTATTTGTTTATGAAGAATGCGTCAAGATTCAAGGAACCCTGTGTTGTAAAGAAAATAGAAGAAAAGGAAGCAAGAGCACACAAATAGTTCTCTTACAGACTTTGGGATTTAGTGCATTTTTGAGACTTTTCTATCCCAGAACAGAACACTCAGAGGCTGTGGGTAATGCTATTGGAGAGAATAGAATATTCTGAAGACCTGGGGTCCTGAAGAAGATCAAGCTGTCCTTATACTGATGTCTGAAGTGAGCAGGCCTTGAAGACCTTCAGCAATATTTTTCCATTACTAATCCTTTAAACCAGATGTTGGGGATCCAGATCATGTTACATAGGGCCCTGGGAAGTCTAAACACCATGGTATGACTAGTGGGCCTTTCTACTGGGATCTAAGACTGAGACCATTCAGTGTTTTGAATTGAGGAAGTCTAAACACCATGGTATGACTAGTGGACCTTTCTACTGGGATCTAAGACTGAGGCCATTCAGTGTTTTGAGTTGAGGAAGTCTAAACACCATGGTATGACTAGTGGGCCTTTCTACTGGGATCTAAGACTGAGGCCATTCAGTGTTTTGAGTTGAACCCTTTGCAACAAGTTGAAAGCATTTTAAGCCCGAGATGGGCAAGTTCTAGCCCAAAGAGACACAGTCTGGGCCTGGCTCCCTTCCACAGTGCTCCTTTGTTTAACTTGTCCTGCCCTTTTCTCTCTCCTCCTCCTCCTCATGTCTTCCTTCTTCCTACCCTAGTGCGTTTCTTTCTTTTTTCTTTAAAGGGATGTCTTTCTTTTTTCTTTTTAATTTATTTTTATTTATGGCTGTGCTGGGTCTTCGTTTCTGTGCGAGGGCTTTCTCCAGTTGCGGCAAGTGGGGGCCACTCTTCATCGCGGTGCGCGGGCCTCTCACTATCGCGGCCTCTCTTGTTGCGGAGCGCAGGCTCAGTAATTGTGGCTCACAGGCCTAGTTGCTCCGCGTCATGTGGGACCTTCCCAGACCAGGGCTCGAACCCATGTCCCCTGCATTGGCAGGCAGACTCTCAACCACTGCACCACCAGGGAAGCCCTAGTGCGTTTCTTTTGTTACTTTTTTTTCTTTAATCTATTCTCCTTTTTCTTTTCTATATCTTGCCTCAAACAGGGCATCTCTTGGGCAATGTCTGACTCTAGCGGTTGCTTTCAGATCTGAGAAACTTTTAAAGTTTGTTCCAGGGAGGAGTAGAAGAGACTAACGTGGGGAGGAGGAGCGGGACTAGGGGGAGGGAGAGAGGAGAGAGGGATGAGGACACAGAATGTGAGGGGTCAATGTACCATATGCATCTGACCTTGAGCCTCACGGTCTTCATCCCACGGGAGGGGATCTGAATTGACTCAGGGTGGAGGATGAGATTGCCATCATTCCTCCCGCTGTAGCTCCTCCTCTGCCGCCCTGGCTGGCAGAGCCATCCTGCTGCCCTAGAGGCTAAATATGGCAGAGCTTCCTTGTCCCACCTCCCTTACAGCCAGGCTAGTAATCTTCAGGAATCGGTAGGAAGGAATGTTTGCTGAGGGTCTTTGGGGAGAAATTTTCTCCCCTTGAAAAGAAAGGTGCATGGAGGAAAGACCTCTCTTCTTTGTTTCTGGATTTGTTCATGCCTACCTGTGGTGTCTGGAACTGCTACAGCAACCTTGCTACCATGAGGGAAGCGTGGCCGAACACTCCAAGGATGGCGGGGCAAAAACATGGATAGGTCCTAGGTCCTTTACACCATAAAGCTGCCCATCCAAGTCTGGAGCATCTTATATAATTGGCCTCATTACTTAAGGTATTTTTAGTTGGAATTTCTGCTGCTTGCAGCTGAATGAATACATTTTGATGAGAACCAGAAAGCATGACCTCATGGTTGGGCTTTATTTTGTGCTGACTTTTAGTTAGTTTCTTTAATGTTATATATTAAACAGACACAACTTTCTATGTATTTGTCCTCTTTATCTAATGCTCTCTTCCCTCTCTATCTGGATCGCTATCCAGAATCGGAAACTTCCTTCTTTGCTTGCCTCTATAAATTTTCCTAATAAAATGAAATACTTCATAAACCCAAAGCTTGCAGCTATCACACTAGAATAAAAAAATCAGTTTCAGTGATGTTTTTCTGATTTTCTCATGAATGCTAAATGATGCTGGCCTAAATAAGGCAGAGTATCACTTCTGGTACGATCTGTTATATCTTGCTGATGCAAGCGCAAGAAGGGCTTTTCCTCTTGTTTTATTCCACCCTCCATGTATCCCTTCCAGAAACAGGGCCTGAAGGGTACCTTATATTTAACACATGGAGCCCTGTGGTGAAATACAGTCTCCAGTGCCATTACCCCTCCTCCCATTATTGCTTCTGAATGTGGCAAGATAAAAATTGTTTATTAATCTGTATACCCAGTTCATCATTTCACTCTTTTCCCTAAGAGCTTCTGGATTTACTCATTCAGTTTCTTTGCTCTGACCCCCCCAAGGAGGATCCTATACTGTCTGACAGCTTCTTGGGATTCAGTGAGGGAGAATCGGGAGGAAGGGGGCGTTGAGGAGGAAGGTGATATGAGAGACTGGCCAGGATGGGACTGAAGGAGTTTATGGTGGGTTAAAGTTTGAGGAAAGATACATGGGAGCAGGTCCAGGTTGAGGTTGGGGGGCGGGAGGTAAACATGCAGGCTGGCATTCACCCAGTTTGTATCAGGATGGCCCAATGGATTGCTCACAGCCAGGGTTCATTCTGAGATCAGTACCTGGGTTGTGCCAGTTGTTAATACTTTGAATATCACCTCTGGAGACGTGTACTTTAAGAAATCTCTGGGAGATATTGGCCCTCTTTATGATGTTCAGGATTATAAATAAAAGTTTTAGAAGAAGAACAATTTGGGATAACATTTTGACATTTCTTTTGGTTGTGTTTCTTTTCTTTTTATTTTTTATTTTTTCTTTTTCTGTTCCTTTTCCTTCCCCTTTCCCCCTTCCCCATCCCCCTTTCTCCGTTTTCCCTTCCCTCTTTCCCCTTTCCCCCTTCCTTTTTCTTTTATTTTCCTGGGTCACCACTTACACTGAAGCACCACTCTGGGAGGTGCAGACTAGAGGTTTTACCTGTATAGTTACTGTTTAGGGGGAAGAGTAACTGATACACTGGACTCCAGTTGTTTTTCATTCAAATACAGGAAACAGAGAAAGTGTTTTTCCCTTAGGACTTGTCTGAAGGGTTTAGAAACACTGAATTTAGCTACCTATAAATATGTTTGCTTACTTGAGAAAAGTCTTCTCTCTTACCAGGAAGTGTAGTGACAGAGTAATGCAACAAAAGTCTTCTGAGCTTCTCCTGGTGTAAATTTATCTTTGAACATATTCTTGACTCTCAGAACCACTGTCTGTTAAACCACTGGCTCATCAACAGCTATGTTGTGAAATAATTAACACTGTATCCTGTTTTTCATTTAACTACTACTTGCTTTTGAGTCCAAATTCAGAAATACATTCCCTCTGGCCACAAACAAGGAAGAAAAATGATTGCACATGGAGTTGGGAGAGCCCAACAGTGCGGCAGTGTGGCCTGGGGACCTGGGGAGGAAAAAGCTAAATGAAAATGCTTCATTTTCACATAGCTCTAGACCTGTGCTCTCCAATAGAAATATAACATGAGCCACAAACATGATCCACTTAGGTAATTTTATTTTATTTATTTATTTATTTATTTTTATTGGAGTATAATTACTTTACAATGCTGTGTTAGTTTCTGCTGTATAACAAAGTGAATCAGCTATATGTATACATATATCCCCATATCTCCTCTCTGTTGCGTCTCCCTCCCATGCCCCCATCCCACCCCTCTAGGTGGTCACAAAACACCAAGCTGATCTCCCTGTGCTATGCGGCTGCTTCCCACTAGCTATCTATTTTACATTTGGTAGTATATATAAGTCCATGCCACTCTCTCACTTCATCCCAGCGTACCTTTCCCCATCCCCATGTCCTCAAGTCCATTCTCTAGGTCTGCGTCTTCATTCCTGTCCTGCCCGTAGGTTCTTCATAACCTTTTTTTTTTTTTTTTTTTTTTTTAGATTCCATATGTATGTGTTAGCATACGGTATTTGTTTTTCTCTTTCTGGCTTACTTCACTCTGTATGACAGACTCTAGGTCCATCCACCTCACTACAAATAACTCAATTTCGTTTCTTTTTATGGCTGAGTAATATTCCATTGTATATATGTGCCACATCTTCTTTATCCATTCAGTATGGAGGTTCCTTGAAAAACTAAAAATAGAACTACCCTACGACCTAGCAATCCCACTACTGGGCACTTAAGTAATTTTAAATATTCTAGTAGCCTCATGAAAAGATATTAAAAAAATAGATGAAATTAATTTTTAAATATATTTGTCTCAGTATGTCCAAAATAATGTTGTTCCAAGATGTAATCAATATCAAAATTTTTGAGATACTGTAATTCTTTTTTCTTTGCACTAAGTATTTGAAAGCCAGTGTGTCTTTTACTTATAGCATGTCTCAGTTCAGGCTTGCCAGATTTCAAGTGCTCAATAGCCACATGTGGCTAATGGCTACTGTACTGACCAGCTCAGCTCTGTTCTATTTCTACGATACTTATTCCATTTTTCACTAATGCTCATAATAGATCAAGATGGTGCCAGGTCACGTCAGCAGAGATGACTGCTTTTTCTTCAGCCCTCTAAGGACTCCCCTGTCAATGCATTTGGGACCAACTTTTGAAATGGGGCAAGAGAAGGAAGGATTGGCTTTGACATGGAAAGAGGATACTCTCCGAGGAGACTCGGAGCTTTGTGGGCTGGTCATGGTACAGTGCTTGATGGGGATTTGTGGTTGGTATCTATGATCCAGAGTATCCAGATGGAGTCAAAAGTGAAAATAGATGGAGGAAGTATAGTTATTTATCAGGAGTAATATGATGTGATGGAATGAGTTCTAGATCATGGTCGGGAGAACTAGTCACTACTCCAGGCATTGATCTGGGAGGAGAGAAGTAAACTGACCTTCAACAAGCCTATTACAGCATCAGGCACTTTACACCCATTTTCTTTTCCAATTCTTATAGTAAGCCCAATAGTTAGATATTATAATCAACTCCCATTTACAGAGGAAGACACTGAGCCTAGGGAGGAGGAGTCCTGGCTTATCATGGAGTAAGAATAAAATCTCAGCTCCGATTCCAAAGCTGCTGTGTTTTTAACATTATAATCCATATGCATGCCATATAGGTTGTATCTTCTATCAGGGTTTGACTGAAGAAGCAAAAGCAGTCATGCATACATGTAGGTATATAGGGGGTAAATACTTGTTACAGGGAATTGGCTTACATGATTGTGAGGATTGGTTAAGTGGTCTCTGTAAGGGTGTTGTCTCTACATCTGATGCTAGAGCTTTGGTCTCTGTAAGGGTGTTGTCTCTACATCTGATGCTAGAGCTTGAAGTCCATAGGGCAGGCAGTCATAAAGGGAAGATCATGAGCATGCTTGAAGCCAAGCCACAAGCACGAGACGGAACCCCACAAGGTCAAACTGAGCTCCATTTCTGTTATTGTGGCTTCTGACCTTGGTGATAAAAGTGTTCTGCAGAAGTTGGGGTTCTTCATCATGGAGCTAAACACATATACTTGGCTTAGGAGGCAGAGAACCTGAAGAAGATTTCAGGGGATGGTGGAGCCATTGCAGGCCCAGCTGTTGCATCACAGCAGTGAGCTGAACCAGCAGATGAGCAACAAAGCGTGAGTGAGAAAATGGCTGCAGCTTCCCTTCCACCCTCCTATTTTCCTGAGAATCATCCCTGTGGCCCACCCTAATGGGAAACATATAAGAAAGGGAATTCTGGCAAGTGTAGTTCAGCCTACTCAAGTTGACACATTACAAAACTATCACATTGGTGCTTAATAGATATTCGTTGAGTGAATGAATGAATGAATGAATATTGTGCTGCCTCTCTTGGAAGTTCCCTGGGAGCCAGAACACTTAATTTTGGCTCTGCCTCTTGTAAGCCAAGCAATTTTGAACAAGTCACTTAACCCTTTGAGTCTTGGTTTCCTCATCTGTAAAACTCCACGAATAATTCCTGTTCTACCTGTTTAATAGGACTTTTATAGGGATCGGCTGAGATGACCTGAACAAAAGCACTTTGAACATTTATAAAGGATAAGACAAATGTGATGTAGCATTACATTATTTTAATTATTAATGTTGTTATTAATACTTCAGCTTCCTAATGAATCACATGGAGTTAATAGTTTCTGACTAACTTACCTTATGGTTGTGCCAGGAAGATTAAATTCGATGAAGTGCGTGGAAGTGCTCTGTCAGCTACGCCATGGCATATTCTTCAAAGGCAAGACTTAATTGTCATTCAACACTCAGAAACATCTGCACAGTGTGTTTTAGTTCTGGGCTAAATGGCTTAGGGGGATAAGTGTGTAATTGGAACCATTGGTAACCCTGGGAGCTGGAGGGCAGTGGCCATTCCTTGGATGAAAGTTGTGGGCAGTGGATGAGGTTTCTGTCCTATAGGTCTGGGCTTGCATTTCATAGCAGCCAAACTTGCTCAGCAGAATGAAGAAATCCCTGCGGAAGTTCTTGGTGAAGACGGCATAGAGGAAGGGGTTGGCACAGGAGTTGATGGGGTAGAACAGGACCAGGAGGATCTTTGACTTGGACACAGTGATGAGGGGCACCTTGAGGGAGGCAGAGATGGCAAAGAAGGAGATGGGCGCCATGCAGAGGAAGTCGGTGAAGATGAGCATGGCCATGCGCTTGGCGATCTTGGTGTCACTAGAGGAGGACGTAATGTTGGGGTTTCTCACCGTGAGGTAGATGTGAGTGTAGCAGCCACAGATGACCACAAAGGCCAGGACATTGAGCACAAGGAGGGACATAACATACAGTTGTGACAAGGGGCTGTCAATATCCATAGGCAGGCAGATGCTCACCTTCATGTAGCTGCTGATGCCAAAGATGGGAAAGAGGGCGACTGCAAAAGCAAAGATCCAGCCCACCAGCATGACGCTGGTAGCATGGCGGAGCTGTACTTTGCGTTCTAGCTGCATGGCATGGGTGATGGTGTGCCACCTTTCCAGCGTGATGGCTGTCAGCGTGTAGACGGAGAGCTCACTGGCGAAGACAGTGAAAAAGCCGGCAGCATCACAGCCTGCTCCAGTTTGCCAGTCAATGGCGTAGTTGTGGTACTGGCTCTTGGTGTGGATATCAACTGATGCTATGAGCAGCAGGTAGATTCCAATGCAGAGGTCGGCAAAGGCCAAATTGCACATAAGGAACCGGGGGACTGTGAGTTTGTATTGGCTGGTGATCAGGACCATGAGCACTAGGGTGTTCCCAGTGATGGCCAGGATGCTGATGAACCATATCAAGACTCTGAGGATATCGTACCCCATGATGTCTTCACACGGATTGAATGCATCTGGCTCGGGGGAGCAAGTCACGTCCACCACTTCATTGCATAAGTCATAGTCAAATTCACTGTACATCATGTCAAATCCTTTGGCGTAGCTGGACTCATCGTCTTCTGCCAAAGAGACTCTCTGACCCCTAGCCTGAGTCGTATCATCAACTTCTTGCCTTAAGATAGATTTGTTGCAAATTGGATGAAGGTCAGAGCTAGAAAAATACAAAAAGGAATAGAGTCAGTATGTTGGATCCAGAATGGCAAATATATCACTGTCTTTACATGGGGTAGAGAGTGGGGTTTCTTCCTGAGAGTTTTTTTTTTTTTTCTTCTATCAGTTTGTCCGCCCTTGAGGCTAAACTCAAGGGTTAATGCTGCTTACTGTAAATGAACGGAACAACTCGTGCATATATTCCTAGAGTTGGATGGCCCACTGGGGAAACCATCTGGCCACAACCTCAATGTGGGGAGGAAGGTGCCTGGCACTAGCTAAGCTTTGCTGTTAAGCGCAAATAATTTACAGACCTGATATCAACTCCAGCCTCACCCTTCCCCATCTCCATTCAGCTCTCTCTTCATATGCTGACTAGGGTATACCCCCTTTCCTCTACTCTAAACTCCAGTCCTGGAAGCTCTGGACTGTTCTCTGACTCAAATAAGAGTTTCTTTTATCTACATCAATTAGGAGATCAGAGTCTGTAGTTGGTTCCCAGCCAGCCCTGTCCCTGGCTCTTTGGTACTCAGGCTACCAGGAGGTCTGCTAATTTGCCTGAAATGTTACTGAGGGGCCTATTCTTTATTATTTCACTCCCCAGGGGCCACAACAAGCCTCAGGCATGTATTCGTCTGCAGGGTAATCCTGGCTCTCTCACATTAAGTAGTTCACTAGTGAGTGCCCAGAAGGGCAAATGCAGGTGCAAGGAGGCCTAATTTATTCCAAGATTGTAGCTCATTCCCTGAGGAACTGGCTCTTCTCGGGCTCACATTTCTGTTTTAGCTTTCCCTTTAAACCCCAATGTACAAGAGGCCTCATCAACACGATAGAGGCACTTCCAGAAGGGATTTGAATGAAAGCCAGATGATAAATATTCTATCCAGACAAGCGGATAGTGCCTGTAGAGCCAGAGGATAATAATTCTGTTTTGAAGCAAAAGCTTAAGGAATGGGAATGTTTCACATTGGGTCTTCTTTTGGATGGAAATGCATGTGTACACACACACACACAGCCCATTCCCTTCCTCCCTCCCTGAGGGGCAAGCTCACAGCAATGGTAAGTTACTGCATTTCTCTTGGGCCTTAACATAATCTCTTGAGTGAGCGGGCAGGTGAGTGTTAAAGCTCTTCAAAGACCCTCCTCCCCAATAAGACAGAGAGAGTGACTGGGGTGTGGAGGAGGTAAAGATTCCATTAGGTACTAAAGGATGAGGGCTGGCCAAGTGTGCCAACAGACACGGACTGAACTTTTCCGCATCAACCTCTAGGAGAAGGGGCTGTTAGTGAGAACCTTCTCCTTTCTTTCCCCTCCAGAAAGTGAACTGAATTGCCAGAAAGTCATTTTCCCTTGGATCAAGGGACTCTTTTTTTTTTCCTCCTGGATGATGTGTCATTTGTTGTTTTAGAGACTGATAGAGCTTCTCACATCAGTCACAGTTTACACTAAGGAGGTTAAACAGTTAACATACGTGTAATTGAAAATGTGCAGAAAATCTTTTGGTTTAGTCAGAGATCTTACAAGAAAGGTGAGGCAAGTTCAGAGATGGGCAAAGAGGGGACAAGAGAATCACTTTGTTTCTTATTCTAACTCCCAACTCCTAAACCCTGTCATTGGTTTAGCGGCAGCCCAGTTCTAGGCACAGGAAGTAAGTAACCTAGTGCCAACAGACTGTGATTCGGTTCACTGAAACGGATCCGACTAACCATCTAGACGGACACAGCCTTCACTTCCCGGGGCTTATGTTGGCTTCGGTGAAGATGCTTATTTTTGATACTGCTACGAACATATTTTAAATATCGATGCTTCCCTTTCCTGAAACAGAAGTGACCCAATGACATGAGTGGGGGAAAGGTAAACAATGTATGTCTCTTAGAGAAGAATAGAAAGAAAAATGGAAGCAGGGGAAATAAAGTCATGCCTCTGCAGTACCTCGGCAAATCCTAAGTATTATAAAGAGTTGGGAATTCAGTTTGGGGTGAGGTTAAAAAGTAGTACTCTTGGATGCCAATAAATCAATGAACAGATACTTGGGAAATGCATGGCAGAGTGGCCGAGAGCCTGAGCTTTGGAGACAGACAGACAGACCAGAGAGTTTGGATCTGAGTTTGTTTGGTGTTTGTCAAGTTATTTACTGTCTCTGAGCCTCAGTTTCTGCCTTTGTGAGAAGGGAATAAAAAGTGTTTTTACCTTTGTGAAAATTAAATGAGATAAAGCTGCAAAGTATTACAGTGCCTGGCAGTGAGTACTTGACAGCTATCAGCAATAGGAAGAGAGAGGATGTGGTTACTTACTGAGTTCATGTCGAGGTCTAGGCCCTATGTGAGTATTTAATGAATATGCCACAGTGCATCAGTTTAAAATCTAGCCGGGAAGAAAAGCCCTAAATACAATACATAACAAAACTAGGGCAAAATATCAATGCAAGCTGAGTATGGACATAACTGGTTAAATGACAGATGAGGGGCATGGTTCATAAGGTCTTTCCATGAAAGTCCACGAGGTCCATTGGCCAAAATGTCACAGTTACAAGGGCCTAACCTTTACACTTCAGGCATTATTTCCAAACAGGGATTGGAGGAACAATTTCATCACACAACTTTAAACTCAAATTTCATTACCTAACCACACCTACAGTTGTCTTCTGAATAGCAGAACCATATTGTTTTGGGTTTGTGAATTTGTTAAACATAAAGACTAAACAGCATTGCTATTTTTGTCACCCCGTTTTGGCATGTCTTCCTAGAAGAGGCGTGGGCCTCTCCTTTGCTGCACCTGATGAGCCCTGTTGTAAGTTACAATAGGGACCTAGAGAGGGTGAGAGCCTGGTGGTCTGGAGGGATCAGGGAAGCCTTCAAGTCATCGTACAATGTAAGGCAGATGTGGAGATTTTTAGTTGGGAGGAGCCCTGAGGCCACATCTACACTACGAAGGGGAGTCTAAGCAACAGAGAATGAGGATATGTTTCTCTGGTGTGTGGACGCTGAGGCAGACAGCGCATGATGGACAGCTCCTTCAGTGGTCTTAACGTCCTCTGAGAGTTCTCCTGCGGGGTATTTAGTTCCAGGGTTTTGGCAGTGAAATGGGTATCTTTCTTGCCCTGGCTGGAGTATCTCTTCCTGGAATATAAAAGAGGCGGGCCTTGCTGCCTTAGCCCAAGCCCCTAAGAATTCTAGTCATTAGGAAGAAATCCCCTGGCCCTTGAGCTAATCTGTGAGGAGTGTCTGATTCTGGAGGGTTCCGCAATGATGCATGCTAATTCTGAAGAACAGCCCCTTTTCTGCAGATCCTTTAAATGGGTCTGAGTGTGGACTGCTAGTTAATTTAGGGTGTGTACTGTTTGGTTGTTTCACTTTGCTTTAGAGTAGGGGACACGTCTGCACGTTAAGGTTGAATAATAGAGACTGCGTTAAGCAGTGAAAGAGTATCCCAGAAGCTGTATTCGTGCTGGGCTACTGTACAAGAGTGGGAATGAGGCGTCATCTGATTGAGTGCCACTGTGTGGTGTGAATTTTATCAGTGAGTTTACGAGAGGTAGAAAGCTTTGAGAACTCCTGATACCCAATAAACTATATCTCCAGTGGATCCTTTAAATACCTGAACATGTAATCTCTAAAGTACTCCCTCTCCACTCTCTCCAGAACCTCAACTTTTTAACCAGTTACCCACTAGGACTTGGCTCTGTTTGGATTACCCTCTGTAATCTGGGGTTCCTGGAACCTGAGCAGCCTGGAAAGCCAAAGTGAACAGATGTCACAATCTTAGTCCTGCCTCTGAGGTGCTAAGCTCCGAAGATGGGTTAGCGAGGTTTCCAGTTGCTGGGATGTGTTGCGGGCGTGTGCATCAGTCTCTGCTATGGCATTTATGCTTCTCCCTTCCAAGGCTGACTTTGATGGTCCCTGGCACACTTATGGGGTGCAGAGTTTGGAACTCGAAGGATAAATCCATGTCGGGACAAAGGGAAAAGGGAACAAATATTTATTAAGCATCAGCTGCGAGTCAGGCTTGCTTGGTGTTTTTCATGTTAGCTCATTTAATATTTGGTAGGTAGCCTACCATGTGGGTAGCCCTCTCCTGTGAGCCCATTTTCAGAGAGAACACTAAAGCTTTGATCTAGACTATGCCTAAGGGATTTCATCGTGGACGCCTCTGCCAGGGGATCCTCTTCATGCCACACAGGTGTAGAAGTTGTGGACCAAGGTCTGCGTTGGAGAAATGCCCGAGTGGGGCTCAGGGGCGGACACGAGAAGACTCACATCTGCCGCCTCCAGTTGGCAAAGATGCAGCAGTGGCTGGGGTAGGTGAGGCTGGCCTCCACGATTGTGACAAAAGCTTCCAGACTGGGGAGCTTTTTTAGGTTGTAAGTTGACTTGGCCCGCAGCTTCTTAAGACTTCCTAAGCCATAGCTAGGCAGGGAATGGATCCTGGTTCTTGAAATATCTCTGTAAGGAGAAAAGGTAAACATAACCTGATTACTGTGGGCCTAACATTTTCTGCTCTGTTAGCCATCAACATAGCAGCCACAGTAGTGATATTTTTACATGGGTGAGGAGGGAGACGCCAATTCATCCAGCACGCCTTGGTCAGATCAATATTTGGCTAAAGGGACATTTGGCCCTTATATTTGTGGTAGGAGGACATAGATAACGTGCCACTCTGTTTCCTGGATGTACTTGCGTCCTGGCTGATCTGGGGCTTAAATGTATCTCTTTCCCCTTCCACAGTCTATCTATAGAATAGATACCCACGAATTTACATAGGACCAAGGAAGTGAGATCATTTCCTCCTCACCATAAAACTAGATGTAAAAATATATCCAGTGAGCTGGGGTGGCATCTGTGGCCATATTTCAGAAAAGGATGCAAAGAGAACACACCGTAAGGGGAAAAGGTATCGGTGGGCAACAGAGGTACCCTCAGCACAAAGTCAAAGTGGCAATAGAGAGTGGTGGTGGTGAGCGTGGCATCCACAGCCAGACTTGCCTGCTCGTGTACCCTGCCCCTCTGTCTATTAGACTGGTGACCTTGGTCAAGTTATCTCACTTCTCCATGTGTCAGTTTCCTCAGCTATAAAACAGGAATAATAATCATACTTACCTCAGAGGGTTGTTGTGAGAATTAAATGAGCTAAAGTACATAGAGAACTTCCTGACCAACAGACAGCACTTGATGACTGGCAGCTGTTATCAGGAAACATATCACACACACACACATACACACACACACATACACATACACACACACACACACACACACATACCCACACACGCAGTTGTTCTTGCTTTGTCGGAGAGTCTCTGCCTTGGTGAATCAGGAGGTCTATGTGGAAACCAGTGTAAATGGTCATTTTAACGAGGTCTCTGTCACTGGAGGGTTCCAGAGTCCCATCCTTTCTGGCAGCAACACCAGTAACATGGGCCATTTTCTGGCAGCACCGTTGGCAGCTGAAACCCTCAAAACAACCTGACCAGTGGGGTGGGAGTGAAGAGATTTAAATGGCATCGGCTTAGACCTGTTGGGGCCAGAAGGTTGGCCGTAAATGAGTGCTTCTGATGGGAGTGGTAGCAAGTGATGACCAGGATGGATTCATTTCAAGCATCCTTGGATATACTTGGTGAAGGAGAATCTTCTAATGTCTGCATTTCCTGTCAGTCAAAGCATTGGGCACTAGGAACAATGAAACTTGGGGGTGTGAATATATGTCTGCTACCCCATATGTTCTCCCAGTCTGGTGAAAATTACTTTCTCAAAGCCTTGTTTTCATTGTGTCATTCATTCTCTTGCTCAAAAGTTTATAATGCTTCCTGTTGTTCAGTGAAACCTACTCGTAGCTGCTGCCCTTTCCCAATCAAACTTCTTATACTAGTTGTCCATACTTGAGGTCACCATTTCCTCATTTCCCAATCCAACTCAGTTTCTTCCCAGTCCCTAGAGAAACAGTACACCCTAAGGTAACTATGATGACCAGCACATCATATCCAGCGCTTTGTACTTCATTAGAAGTTCTAACCTTAGTTCTTCATTGGAAGTTCCTCTTAGTTCTAACCTTCTTGATTTCTCAATTACATTTCACCCGTAAAACACTCCTCCTTCCTGAGACAGTCTTTTTCTTGGCATCACATTCTTCTCAATTTCTTCTGACATCTACTTTGACTTATTTCTGATTTTTTTCTTTCTCCTTTATCTATTGGAGTCCCTCTAAACTCAGGCCCCTTTCTGACTGTACATAATCTTCCCAGGTGATCTTACCCACTTCCTTGGTTTCAGATACCAGGTATATGCTGATGGCTTCCCAATGTACATCCCAGCTCAGATACTACTTCTGAACTCCAAGCCCATAATCCAATGGATAATCCTTTGTCCATCAGATCCCACCCTTTTGATAACTTGCAAATATCAAAACTGAATTTACCATCTTCCTTGTAAATAGGTTCGTCCTTTTGCTTTTCTCATCTTAGCAAATGACTCCTCCATCTCCCCGTGTTGTTCAGGATAGAAGCCTGGGGGTCCTCCTTGACCCCTTCCCCTCCCTCCCTCGGACTCAGTTTTCTTCTTCTCACAAGCCTAACTTTTACATTTGTTTCAAATCGGTCCACTTTTTTTGCCACAGCTTTAGTCTAAGTCACCATAATCTCTGCCTAGAGAGAAAGGCAACAGTCTCATAACTGTTCTTCTCATGACCATTGTATTAAGGTTCTTCAGAGAAACAGAACCAATAGGATATCCAGAGGTATATAAGAGGAGATTTATTATGGAATTTGGCTCATGTGATTTTGGAGGCCGAGAAGTCTCATGATATGCCATCTACAAGCTGGAGAACCGGGGAAGTTTGTGGTATAATTCAGTCAGAGACAAAGGCCTGAGAACCAGGACAGCCACTGGTTTAAGTCTCAGAGTGTGAAGGCCCAAGAACCAGGACCCCTGATGCACAAGGCGGGGAGAAGATGGATGTTCCAGCTCAGGAAGAAAAGAAGCACATTTGCCCTTCCTCTGCCTTTTTGTTCTTTTAGGGCCCTCAACTGGTTAGATGATGCCCACCCACACGGGAAGGATGAATCTTCTTTACTCAGTCTATTGATTCCAATGCTGATCTCTTCTGAAAACACTCTCATAGGCACACTCAGAAATACTATTTTACCAGCTATCTGGGCATCCCATGGCCCAGTCAACTTGACACATGAAATTAATCATTGTGGCCATCTAGCTCCCTCTCTAACGCAATCTTTACACTGCAGATTGGGTGATATTTTAAAAATGCCAATTAACTGTGACTTCCTGCTTATAACTAGTCAATTGTTCCCCATTACACTTCCAATGAAGTACAAAGCACTGGACATGATGTGCTGGTCTTGCCTCACTTCTCTCACATCCGTCCTGTGCCCTTTTCTGTGTTCTGCTCTGTATTGCAGGAGAGGTGGCCTCCAAGGGTTCCATTTCCCAGGTACCGCCTTGTCAGCTTTCAGTTGGGTTCAGCAAATGGCACTGGTGGGACGGGAGGGGGGGCGGAAGGGTGAACTTAGGCATTTCTCATCCCTTCTTTACCTCAGGCAGCAGCTCCTCTGTGATTCCATCTGTCATCAAACAGATCTGCTGAGGATCCAGGAGCTACCAGTCGTCCCAGTTCCCACATCCTCACTGGGCGCTCAAGTCCTAGGACTAGTAGCAATAATCTCAGGGCTGCTAAAGCCCTGCTTGATATTTAGACAAATTTACATTATCAGAGTTAAGGATTACCATTTATGTAAAACCTATGTATATTTTACTTCATTCCCCTCCTTGTTAGATGCCAAATAGATCAAATTTGTCAATGCTATTGTTCAAATACTTCGGTGTGCTTGCTGATTTTTTCGCTTGCTTGTTCTATCACTCCTGAGAAAAGTACACTAAAATCTCTGACTATGATTTTGGATTGGTATACTACTACTTTAAGTTTTGTCAATTTTTGCTTTACATATTTTTGAGGATAATTTTTAAGGTACATATAAATATAGAATTTTTACATCTTCCTGGTGACTTTCTTTATATCTAGTTATATTTGTCTCCTGACTCTTTGGATGTTTCTTTGCTGGTTCCTTCCTGAACTCCAACTTTTAGACCCATGGGCTCAGAGCCTAGCCTTCTTTTCTCCATTTTTACTTACCCTGTAGGTGAACTCCTCTAGTCTTATGACTTAAACACCATTTATATGCTGATGTTCTCCCCCGCTCCCAATTTTTATCTTGAGGCTGCTTTTCTCTCCTAAATTCCAGACTCATATTTCAGCTACCTTCTTATAATCTCTACTTGGATGTCGAATAAGAAGGTGAAGCTTTAGATATTAAAAATTGAGCTCCTGATATCTCCCCCAAACCTGCTCTACTTACAGCCTTTCCAGTTGTTCATGCAAAAACTTGGAAGTCATCCTTGACTCCGCTTTCTCTCACACCCCACATGCAAACCCTCAGCAAAATAACTTGGCTTTACCTTCCACATAGATCTGGAATTTAACTACTTCTTGCAACATTCATTGCTATCACCATGAGGTAAAAGTTCTTGGTGTTCCAAGGTCTCTTTTCTAGTTCTTGCTTACGTATTCTAATTCTTCATAGCTGGGGTCCCTGGAGATAAGTGTCTGATCCATGAACCTTTGTCCTTGTGATGAGTCTTCGCTTTCTACTGCTGAAAGATCCAGCTGTCCTGGCCTGTTCTCCACTTAGCCTTTCCATTGATCCAGAGCCTCTCAACTTATTCTCTGCCCTAAAAAAATCTTTCTAGTTTCTCTCTTCGGGCAGTTGCTCCTCTGACCAGTTCTGCTGTTGATACTCTGGTCCCGGTGACCAAGTTCTTGTTTTGCCTGGTCTATGGGGTCTTCTTTTTTCCCTCAAATATGGAAGGGAGCAAAGATTGCCTGTTTTGTCTAAAACAGTTCAAGGCTTCTTCCAAGGAATGAGGTGAAGGTATAAATAAAGTGCTTCAGGAATAATTTAAACCAGGGCAATCATTTATTACCTGCCATCAACATTTTTCATATTTCTAAAATCAAATGATACAAAACAGAAGACTATTTTTTCTTAGTTATGCCTTCCCCCCTTGATTTTAAAATATACAAAAATCACAGTAATTGAATATTTCCAAAAATAAACAGATTTTTGTATTCTGTGCAATGCCATGGTATTCTCTCATTGACTCTGTAGTCGATTAAAGATGACTGTAAATTCTTTATACTCTTCCATAGAGGGTTTGTTTGCCCTTCCCTTGAATCCAGGCTGAACTGTGAGGTCTTTGGCCTATAGTAGAGTATGATGAAAGTGTTGCTGTACAAGTTCTGGACCTTGCCTTTCAGAGCACAGATAGCTTCTAAATTGGTCTTATAGAGCCCTAAGCTGTAGTGAAAGAACTCTGATGCCCTGAGAGTGCCATGATGGAAAAAGTCTAAGCCATGCACAGAGGGTTCTGGAAGACGAGATGCCATGTGTGTGTGTGTGTGTATGTGTGTGTCTGTGTGTCTGTAGAGAGGTACCAAGGAGCACAGATGCACCAGATATATGAGTGAAGGGGACAGCTTGGAGTAGACCCCCCAGACCCAGCCACCTGAGCTGACATCACATGGATCAGAGACAAGCCACCCAAACTTCTAAAACATAAAACTGTGGGGAAAATGGAATGACTGTTTTAAGCCACTGAGTTTAAGGATAGCTTTTATGCAGAAATAGAGTACCCAAACAGACTCGCATTGAAGTCTCTGAGATTCTATCATCCCCATCATTTTTAACAGCTGTAGATGTATTTTTCCTTGAATGCTATTAAGAATGCAATAGCACTATAGTCTGTATACTTTCTGCCTCTCTCACTTACCATCTTTTGCTTTATACACTAGCTCTTTGTATTTGCATTTTCTCTCTCCTGGAGGGCAGAGGGCTCCTTGCATTCTGAGCAGTGCCTTTCACATAGTAAGCGCCCAGAAAATTGTTGCTTTGTTCAAAGATAGGCTGGAGAGTGGCACTGATGGAGGATTGGGAAAGGAACTAGATAGATCACCCCAGCCAGCTGTGATGTCTTCTGACCTCTAGCACTTACAGAGACTCTAGTACCCTGTATTATCTCTTTTGTTGTTTCATACTATTCAGCTTTTCATGTATATTTGTTTTGTCTCCTCAGCCAGGTTTCAGATGCTCTGAGAGCAGGGATTACTAAGATACTTTTGTGTTCTACACGGTATTAATATTTGGCACAGAGCTGGGTTCATGAAATCTCAGTGGATACTTGTCTGATTAGCAGAGATGCCTCAGCATCATAAAAAAAATGAGAAGTTGAAGCAAGTCTTACAGAAGAGCAATTCTAAAGGGAGAAAGATGCAAGGCAGACTGAGAGGAAATCTGGATTTAAAGGGGGCTCAGCAAAACGGTGCTTCTCCAGCAGGCAATTATATGTGACTGAGAGTATCAAAGGAATCAAGGAAGAGAGCATCCTTGTGCAAAGTTTACAAGGAGATAGACACAGATTGAAGAATAAATAGACTAATGCGTGTGTGGATTGACCTGCATGCAATCCAGTGACTAGGTATTGGATGGGGAAGCCTGCTCGGGAGGCGATGGTGCCTTTTTGTCTGCTGAGTGTTCTGGAATTAGCTTGTATTTCGGGTTCCTCCTCATCACAGCTGCAAAATATGTGAGCTGCTGTCATTTTCACTAGGTGGCTTTGCTTCTGGGGGACTCTGGCATCTTGTCAGTGTCCTGGGATCCCGAGCTTCCGCTGGTGGATATTGAAAGGAGGGAGTGGTTGGTAGGAGAGAGATGCAGAGTCACTTAGAGTTTGGTAAAGCAAAAGTCTTTAGCAGAAGTGGTTCCTGGGTGATAGGGAAATGAAAGTGTTTGTAGAAGTGGTTACTTCAAGCTTACTGCATACTTGCTGGGGTGAGCAAACATGGAAACTATCATAAGACTTCCATATTTTGGACTGGCAGAAAAATGTTTCTCTGGTATCTCCACGGATTAAGAAAAGTCCATAGACATTTATATCAGCAGGGGAAGGGGTAATCATGGGCTGGTGTTTTTAATCCTTGTCTTTCAGGCTGGTCTCATGCCGACAGCCTTTCTTTTTAAGGTGCCACTTTGGTTAACATTTCAGCACATGCTACATTCTGGTTGGTTTTGAGAATTTAAATCCTGAAACGTAGTACCAACAGGAGACTCATAAGACAATGGCTGAAGAGATTTAGTAATCCTGAACTGTTTCAACCTTGTTAGGATTCTTGATTTTGAGATACAAAGTAGAAGGGAAACAGCAGTCAGTAATAAGACACTGAGTCAGGAGAGTTCAACTGTGCTCTGTGCCCCATTTAATAAAGTGTGTTATAGCCAGTGCCACAAATTTGATTTGAACAATTTCTATTTTTCCCAGCAAAGATATTGTTACAAAGATATTGTAACATCTTTGTTACAAAGATATTGTTACAAAGGTCAATCATTTCCATAAGTGAGAGCACATTTCTGGTGTATACTACACTGACAGATGGCTAGAAGACCTCTCTTTCATGATCCCAGGCGGAATAAAAAGGCAATTTGCTATCTATAGGACTGTGGGTACACTGGTAATGGAAGAGAATCATTCTTATACAAATACCTCAGTGTTTGAATCTGAACTATCAAATGAATCTGAGCTATAGCCAAATCAATTTGATAAACCATCAGAATATGATTGTACCAGCTCCAGCCTGCAAAGGCAATGCATTAAATTTTCCCCACAGGAAATGTTTTCCCAAGGAAACAGCAATTGCTTGATTGCTTAAAAAAAAAAAAGAAAAGAAAGAAAGAAGGGAAGGAAGGAAGAAAGGAAGGAAGGAAGGAAGGAAGGAAGGAAAAGAAAACTTGAGCGAGTTCGGAATATCAGGTGAAAACTCAGATGGCTACTGATGTTCAAGGTCAAGACTCATGAGGGGGAAGTCAGGATGCTAGACTGCTCCTCGGAAACTCAATGGAGCTTGTCTGTGTGCCCCTAGCTTTCTCTGCATCTATTTCTCTTTGCAGTGGAACATCTTATCCTTGCACCCTCAGGTGTTCAGAGGCTCCCTGTTTTGCACTCAACTAAAACTTTTGCCTTCAGGAAAGGAGTTATGTTTGGTTTGGGTGCCCTCCCCTTAACTCTTTTAGAATCCCTTGCATATATCTACTGAAGACAAAACACTGAGCCTGTTGGGGAGGGAGATTCCCCACAGTTAGCTCTTGGAGGAGATATTCTGGAGACCCGGCCAGGCTTCCCCGTTCCCAGCACTGGTTCTAGGGCAGTGATTCTCAGTGTGCTTTCTGTACCAGCAACGTCAGCTTCACCTGCAAAGTTGTTAGAGGTGCAGGTTCTCAGGCCCACCCCTGACCTGCTGAATCAAAAATTCTGGGGGTGGAGATCAGCCATCTCGGGTTTTACAAGCATGCCGGGTGATTCTGATGCAAGGTCAAATTTAGAACCATGGCTTGAGGGCAGCTGAGGACCACTCACCGCTGAGGTGGCCCATAGCCGAGTTCTGCTCTGGGATTTGCCCTCGCCTGACTCACCCAAGACTTGGCTCCTCCTCAGGGCCAGTCTGCACCCAATGACTGTTGATGAAAAGGCCCGGCCCCTTGCCTTAATTCAGTCAGTTTTGAAGGGCCGTCTTAACGCCAGAGCTCCCCATAGGATTAGCGGAAGCTTCTGTTACAAATGCATTGTAGTTCAACTTCCCTGTTAGCCTGATTCTGCGTCCATCAAGCACCCCGCCCCAGACTCCAAGAGCACTCTCCAGTAAACCTTTTGCATGCAAATATCCACATCACAGTCTGATTTTCTGGGAGGGGAATCTGACCCAAGCCACGGTCACAACCCTAACCTGAGCCGCATCTACTGTGGGCTGAGTGGTCTACACACACTCCTTCTCCAACCCATGAACCCACAGCACCAGCGTGGGCGGGCTGGTCCTCTGCACACACTAAACAGGCAGCTCTCAGGCCAGGGTTTAGCGGGGGCTGGCGTATCAGGTTGCAGAAGTAGGCGATGGGATAGGCCCTAGAGTCCCAGGTTAGCAGCCAGAGAGGCTGGTAAGACATCTGCGGACTAACCTGAAAGCCCCAAAAAAGGAGGCTTGTTGTTAAGCTGATCAACCCTCTTGCCCCTAAGGGGAGGAGAAGGAGACCAGCAGTTACAGGCTGGGCTTTCGGCCAGGATATTGCACGTATATCCTCATGCATTGAAATGAAAAGATGTAGGAATGTATTATCACTCTCTACCTTTTTAAGTCATGGCAAGTACTTCATAATTCCTTTGAATTTCCTATAAATTTTATTCACTGTTTCTGTGGTAAAAGGGTGGAAAATGGGCCTGTGACTCGAGGACCCTGCAGAACTGCTGGCGATGACGGCATCCCTTCTTGCCGGCATTCGTGGCAGGGCTGGCTGTGGGTTCATGTTTGTGTTTTCCACTGAACACTGATCAGACACACTGCACAGTGCCTCAGCCTGGGACCTGCTTGTCAACTGCAGGGGACGTTCTTCTGTGCTGTGTGTGTGTGTGTGTCACTTACCGGTGTTCTTGGGCTCAGGGGTCCGGCATTTATAGTTATCTTCCCCCCTATTTTAGTTCACAGTTAATTTTAGGGGCCCTTTTAGATGTTTGATTGGACATGTTTATGTACTTTTGGTGACGTGGTATGTTGGGACTACGTGGCATGTAAGGCAAGAGACCTAGTTTCTGGTTTAAGCTCTGCCACTTAACGGCGGCGGTGTGATCGTTAGCAGGTCACTTCGCATTTCTGTCTCTGGCTTCCTCAGCTGGGCAATGAGCTAGTTGGGGATCCTGTCCAACTTGAGTGTTCTCAGTAGCAGACCGTGGTTAAGGTGCTGTGATTTTATAGTGTACCTGGTACAGGTCACATATGAAAACCTACCCCATCACAGGTATGTTCTTACGTAACAGATAGAGGTGCCTATTTAGGCACATTCAAAACCCTCAGGACTGTCAGCTAAGTGAAATGGACACACTGCTATTCTGCTGGTCAAAGGCATCAAAAGCACTTTCTCTAAGTCTGTCTCCCAGGTACTCTAAGAATAAGAAACATTGACTAAGCATGACAAGTTCTGAAGACTCTGTATATTGGAACGCAGGGACTCTATGCCTGGCGCTTCCCGTTTGTTACACCCGTGTCCTACTTGGTGCCTCATAGAGCACATCATGACCTGATATAGTAAGTTGTATATTTAGTTCTATTGTCTGACTCCCCCCTTAGAAGAATGTAAGCTTTCTGTGAGGAAAAACTTTTGTTCCTTGCACTATATACAGTGCATAGCACACGGCTGGTGCTTAAAATCGACCTGTGAGTGAATCAATGAGTGAATATATAAATATATATATACACACACATATATAATATTATTAAGCTTCAAACAGTATTAGGAAATAGGTATTATTGTTTCTGCCATTTTTTAGGTGAGGAAACCGAGGTTTAGAGAGGTGAAAGAACTGGTTTTAAACCTAGGTAGTCTGCTCTGGCATCTGTGCTTTAATCACGTGGACACTCCCTTCGTTTGTATATGTTGCCTATCTGAAACCAGGCATTCTGGAATAATCTTTGAACTTCTTCAAAGAGACAGAGTCCCATATAAGGTCACAACATATCCTTTATCATCAGTAATAACCATTTATGGAGTTTCTGGTCTACCATACAGGATCTCATTCCAGAGATGCATGGGTTCCAGCCTGAAGGAGAATACAGTCGCCCCTTGGTGTCCGTTGGGGATTGGTTCCAGGACCCACCACAGATACCAAAATCCACGGATGCCCAAGTTTCATAGCCCTGTCCTCCTTATCCATGATTCCACATCGAGGATTCAACCAACCACAGATAGTATATATTTATTGAAAAATATCCACATGTAAGTGGACTCACGCAGTTCAAACCTGTGTTGTTCAGGGGTCAACTAGATAAGCTCTTTGGTGAAAATGAAGTGATGTTGATAGATGGTACGTAGATAGGTAGATAATATATATACCGACTGCCAAGTAAGAGGTGCTGGCTAGTGGCTCCCAAATGCCCCAGCTGGCCTTAGGCAGGCTGTATGAGGATCATCTAGCAAACCTTTACATCTAGTCACATGTTTATTTCTTTGCTCACTATTTCTTCTTGCATCTGACTCCTTCCTTCCAGATTCCTTTCTTATTCCTACAGTACATTTGTCAATAGATGTAGTGGGTCTTGCTTGGAGCCTAGGAAAACACATTTTTAAAAATCTCTTGCAGATTTGGGCCCCTGCAGCCATGAAGACTATGGGAATCACAGGAGGAGGCATTCACTGTTGGCTGAGATTGTCAGGGAAGAGGTGGGTGACCCTTGTGGAAGGGCAGGGGCTGATGAGAAGAGAATATGGGAAAGTCACTCTTGGGGGGAGAAATGGAGATGAGGAAGCAATAATAGGAGGAGAGGTGCTGATGCAAGGCTGTGAGGCACTGGATGCATCCCAAGAGATCTGGAATCGAGACAGAGAGGATCCAAAAATAAATGTGTGTGTATATCTCACTGGTTTGAGGGAAACTCCTGGACATTGAGAGTGAGGAAGGAGAACTGTGCTTTCCCTTTCAGGGAAGAGATGTACAGCAGAGTGGTTAAGAGTGTACTATGAGTTAGACCAGTTTGGTATGGAATCTGTGCTCTAAAATTTCTGTGACGTTGGATGAATTGACCCCTCCAGGGAAGCCCGTTTTTTCTTCTCTAAAATGGAACTAATAGCTCCTACCACAGAGGTTATTATAAGGATTAAATTAGAAAATTCATCTTAAGTTTTAAAAACACTGGCTGGGACTTGGTAAGTGCTCATTAAACGTTAGTTGTTGTTATTGTTGCGACTTTACTGAAATTTAGAATGTGGATCAGCCCTAAATTGTCCTATAAATCTTTGCAGATGACACAAATCACATTTGATCTTAATTGCCAGCCCTGCGTTATAAGCTTCCCTGAATTGGAGAAAGTTGACTTCTAACGTAAGATGCTGACCTCTTGCACACGGAAGTGGGGGAAGCTACTCACAGAATGACTGGTCCAGAGGCTCCCTGGAAAACATCATTAGGCAATTCTTCCAAATTATTGTTATCACTTAGATTCCTGGGGATGGAGTTGAGGAAAGAAGAAGGGAAACACAAAGCCGTGTAAACATTACTGTTGTAAGAGCCATTCCTCTAAATGGCCTGGAAGAGTAGTCAGGGCTACTTACAGCTCATCTAGTTGGGTTCCATTGAATGCACAGTTGTGTATTTGTTGAATCCCATTCTTACTCAGCCATCTGAAATAAAAGACCCATTAAAAAACCAATACTGTCGGATGCAAACAATACATGGGTTTCATAATTGGAAGCACTGGGGCAGGGTCAGACAGCGCAGGTCAGTGGCATAAATAAAATACCACGCTTAAAGCTTGGGGATGGGGTGGAAGGGAGATTGATTTATCACTGTATAACCTTTTGTAACATTGGAAGTTTGCATTATGTGCGTGTATTACTTATTCAGAGAAATAAATGAAATTTAATTTTGAGAAGGCACACTTAGGCATAGCAGCCTGGATCCCATAAGGTCTTTGCACACATCAGTTGTGTGCAGAGGCAATGCCATGGGGAGAGCAGACCAAGATCTGTCCCGTCCTGAAGGACAGAAATCATACAGTTATCGAACAAGTGTTTATAAGACGGAGAAAGAACATATTGTATCACCTTCCTCTAGGGCCTTAAGCCTCTCACTCATGCTTATTCACAGCAGCAGGCCTGGCTGTCATCAGAAAGTGATCTAATTAAGCTGTCAGACATCTCCCGTGACCTACAGGGACTTGGTTATTGGAGGTTTGTGGAGGTGACTCTGGGTTAAGCCAGAAAGGAAGAGAAATCAGTGATAGAGACTGTGGGCCGTGGCGGGGTGAGGTGGTGTGAGTGGGTGCAGGGGGAGGCTCTGGGGGAGGGGTGCTGGATGTGGAACAGTCATCCTGATTGTGCCAAGAAGATCAGTGAGCAGGTTTGCCTGGACAGGGGAGCCCAAGGACACCTTGGGCTGACAGCTCTGCATTGCTGTGCCCCTAGATGGATCTGAAAACAAAAGCAGAAATCCAAGGTCGGGAGAGCTCAGCCTGAAGAGCCTCTGATCCGTTGCTCTTGATTTGCTGTCAGGTCCTTTCCCTTGTCAGGCTCAGTAGGTGTACAAATAACACTGTTCCAAAAGCTGACCCAGAGAAGTTTCTGTGTGTTCAGGACATCGATGGTTTCCGGTGCTGCAGTGGGTAGCTCAACACGCTTAAAATCACAGGAGGACAACTGCATGTGTTTTTCTTCCTCCTGAAAGCCAGTTAGCTGAAAATCCACACAGAGGCAATGCAAGTCTTTCAAAACATTAGCAACCAATTGGTGGCTTCCGATGGCCAAGAAGTGTCTGTGCATCCCAAGTCCTGCCTGCCCCACGCCTACCCAAGTGTCCCCAGCACATCCAGCCTCCTGACTGATTTGTCAGCCTATTCCCGGGGGCGGGGTGGTGACAGTCGCTGGAGCAGCTGCCCCTAACCTGTGGGAGGTGGATCCTGGGGGTTTTGGATCAAACAAAGGGGTCAGCAAACTTTTTCTATAGGAGGCCCAATAATAAATTTTAGGTTCTGTGGGGTTAAGAGGCAAAATGAGAATATTATTGTTACATAGGTACTTTATATAGGTACTTATAAAACAATTGCCACGAATTTTTATTGACTACACTTAAAGTATAATAGTAATAATTGAGCACAATTTTTTTTTGTAGTATAGGTCTACTATTGAAAAGAATGAATTTTTTTCTTTTGTTGGGGGTAACATTTTGCTTCATTTAGGTTTAGTGTTTGTGTTCCCTACCATCAAAATCTTCACTTGTAAAAGCTAGTCCTAGATCAGGGACCAGATTTGCTCCATTGGGTGTAGTTGGCTGACCTTTAATCCAACAAAAGCAGTGTGCAAATCCATATGATCTCTACCTATCTTTTTTTCTATGGACTAGATAATTAACATTTTCTGCATGTATATGTCATGCAAATAGATGTTGCTATGATTAAATAAAATGCAGACTAATTTAAAAGAATTATTGTATTTAAAGTAGCCCTTTGTCTTTATGGATTTTCTTAATTAATAGATGCCATCACGTGGGGAGCGGGTGGCATTTTTTGACGTCAACAACAGATCAGCACACAAAAAACATATTATGTACAGAATTCTTGCCCTGGGTTTACATTAGGCTGTAAGACTCTCAAACTACTACCAGAGAAGCTGATATTTATCACCTATATGCCTAGTTTCTTAAGAGAGGCAGTGCTGGTTTTAAAACCCACCTCATGATGATGGTGACGACAAACAGGGCAGAGCGTCAGCTAAGGAATAACTGAATCATGCTTTCCTCAGTCTTTTTGTTTTGTCCCTTCCCTAGTGTGTTCACTCAGTGCAGTCTCAGGAGGCTCCAGAAGCAGAGTCTGCCCTCATCCTAAAGAATGAAGGTGCTGGGGGACCTGGCCCATGAAATCTCCTTGAGGGGCAGGCAAGTGAGATGGAAGCCAGTTGAGGAAGGGAGGAAACGCACAGGAAGTGAGCAGTTCCTGTGGCCGGGCTGTACCGGGAGATGGTACACATGTAACCTCATTTTCTCTCTTCTGAATTAGTCCATTCTGCTGGTCGGCCATAGCTAGGTACTTCCCTGTCCAGAGTTTCTGGTTGCAGGGCAGAGTAGGGGTGACTGCTAGCCGAGTGTCTGATAATCCTTCATTGTTGGGCTGTTTTTAAAATAACATGTATTTATATATATAGAACAGGGCTTCACGATTTTGAAAGATGCCAATGTATAGAAAGCTTTTCCAGTCATCAGAGCCGTTTTGCCAGGCTTTTTTTATTTTTCCTGAGTACCCTTGGATGTCCGTAGGAGGAGAAAGTGCCCCTGCATCCAGACATAGCGCCAGGACTAGGAACAACTGGAGACTTAAATTGTGATGAGTGTGGATCTTCTGATTCTGTTATCTATGGATTAAGGGCCATCTGAGGTTAAAAAAAAAAAAAAAGAAAAGAAAAGAAAAAGATGCTTTTCTCACAGATGTGAATTTATCCTTTAGAGACATGTCTGAGAAGTGCTGACTCTTAAGAAAGCTGTCCTCGCTAGGAGAGTATGCTCTCAATTCTGGGAAACCACACGGTATCCGTGGACAGGAGTCAGTGAAGAGTGGCTATCATCTCTATGCTTCGTTTGTAGTTTTGGGCTTGCGGGACTCTCTCCAAAGTTCTTATTTCCTCAAATTATTTTCCTCCACTTGGGAAATGTTAGGACTAGGCAGATCAGGACAGATTGCCTTCTGTCTTATGTTCTGGACAAAAAGGATGTGTGTCCGTATGCAAAACTGTGAGAACGTTATTAGTACAAACGGACTTTTTTAAAAAATTGAGATAATTGACATCTAACATTATATTAATTTCAGGTTACCACTTATATATTTTCTATAAAAATACTCTGGGAGTTCCCTGGTGGTCTAGTGTCAGGACTCTGTGCTTTCACTGCCGAGGCCTGGGTTCAATCCCAGGTCAGGGACTAAGATCTCACAAGCCGTGTGCCACGGCCAAAAAAAAAACTCTGTTAATAAACTTGCCACATTAACTAATTTTGAATCACTATATTTAAAAATGACACATATGTTTAGAGCAGCATTTAAAGAAGCACAAGCATCCAGGTACAGCTGATTACATTTATCACTAATCTCCTCCCTGCATTATGTAGCCAAGGAGTCCTTTTGCTGCGACACACCAGGCCGGTATTACTCAGGTACTCACTATTTTCCAAAAGTTCCTTTTTAGCTTTTTTTTTTTTTTTAACCTCCTTGGCCTTGAAGATTCTGTTTCCTCTGCTCATCCTTTGCCAATGTTGTGGCTAAATCCCACTTGTCTTTTTTTTTTTTTTTTTTAATTTATTTATGTATTTTTGGCTGTGTTGGGTCTTCGTTTCTGTGCGAGGGCTTTCTCTAGTTGCGGCAAGTGGGGACCACTCTTCATCGCAGTGCACGGGCCTCTCACTATCGCGGCCTCTCTTGTTGCGGAGCACAGGCTCCAGACGCGCAGGCTCAGTAGTTGTGGCTCACGGGCCCAGTTGCTCCGCGGCACGTGGGATCTTCCCAGACCAGGGCTCGAACCCGTGTCCCCTGCATTGGCAGGCAGATTCTCAACCACTGCGCCACCAGGGAAGCCCCCCAACTCGTCTTTTAAGGGCCATCTTCGACCCAACATCCTTTCTCAGCCACCTTCCTTCCCTCATTGAACTCTTCCTTTAAGCCTCGCATCAAATCACATTATACCTTCTTTATGCTTAGAACAATTGCTTTTATTTTGCACATATTTCATGCTGCTTTTTTCTTTTGCTTTCCCTTTCTCTCATACTTCTCACACCCCATCAACTCTTTCCAACACACACACACACACACACACACACACACAGAGATTCCAAATATCATGAGCGTATTAAGTGAAAGGATTAGGTATTACCTACAGTTTTGTCCTACTACTATGTACTCTGAATACAGGCCTTTGATTTTATTTTTTCCTTCATACATCCTATTTCTCTGCTAATCTCTTTCAAACATTTTCTGTTGTTCTCTGTAATAAATTTACATCAAATACTGTGCTTAGCTTTATTCTTCAATATGTTCTCATTTCTGCCTACTATTTCTCTCTGGCCCCCTCCGCCACCTTGCTCCTTTTTTCTGCTTTTTTTGTTTTTTTGGTATAGATGGGTCTCTAAATCGTATTATTGTTTTGAAAAAGACTAAAATTCTTTCTGGACTAGAACTTACCTTTTGTACATATCAGCATATTGAAACACATGTATATTTTTAAAAGAACACAACAATTTGTGAAATGTAAAGAGAAAATACTTTTCTTACAGATGTAATTGCAATTACCAGTTCCCCAAATGTCATTCTATGCATCTAACGTCCATGGATCCCACAAACACTTGGGTAACCCCTAGTGCCCTATTTCCTGGCCATCTCGGGAAGTGGGTAAACTGCCACACAGGCTACTGGCACAAACAATTAGAAGGTAGTCCATTAACAATGCAGAGTGCATTTAAAAACTTTCCGAAAAGTCAGGGAGATTAACTCAAGCTCATTAAAAAACGTGATTGTTCCAAGAAAATGAGAAGTCATCTTATATGCTCAGCGTGGGGCTGAACAGAAGCTGCTTGGCATGGTTATGAGGGAATATCCATGTCTTCTTGATTCAGACTCCTTCTTGGTCTTTTTCTTTGGGCAACAAAAGCCTTGCCAGGCAATAACTAGCTTTATTGATGTGTGAGTTATTCTGGCCCTCAGAACAGATGTTGCATCATAGGAGACCATCATTCAAAGAGCAATTTTAAATACTTGAATTGCACCACAGAATCATAAATTATTAACATGTCTTCATGTTGTGATTTGGAAATGTAAAGATGGGAAATGAGAGAAAAACACAGAACCAGGGAGAAACTGGAATGGTGAGATGCCAAAGTTACCCAAACAAAAAAAAGAGCATACCATTATGAGAAAGAAATCATTACATGAAAAACCAAATGTTCCTCCATTGGAGTTTTTTCCTTTACTTACAGAATCATACTTTCAAAACTTAGCCCCACGAAAGAATTTCTTTCAACTGTGTGGATGTTTATATTATCTTGAATGTCTCTAGAAGAAAGTACAGACAAATTAGGTATTTATGTCAGCTCCACTCCATGTCACCTCCCCACAAGTAGTCTACTTGGCATGGTGTAGTCTTTAGCTGAGGTAATGTTTGAATAGCTACTGTTCTGAAGGATGATGAGTTCAGTGTTTGGGAAGTGAATGGCATCTCATTTACCTTTAGTATATCAGTTCTTCTTAACAATGGAATTGCAGACATGCAGTCTCTTCCCTCTCTGAAAGTTTTCTTAGCTAATTCAACTGTGCTGAGGTTCTAACAGACTCATTTATTATCCTTGCCTCCACAGTTGGTACCTGATCAATAGGACAGAGTCACTTAAGCTGACCTTTCATCTCCATACCAAACTTCTCCATTCACCTTACTTGGGCCTTCATCTTCCTCCATCTCAATCCCCTTCTCAAAGCTAGTTTCCTTCCTCTGTTCTCCTTGGGTCACAGAAATGTTTATCATTGGTTTTTCTCCTCCTGACTGAAAGGATGAAGAAAGTCTCAGTTTTCTGTTTGTACCCCTCATCCTCTGAAACTTCCCTGTTGAGTCTGATCTAACATGTAAATGTAAAAGGAGTAAATTGCTTGGAACAATTTGAGAAATGGGGGATATGCTCTAGTTTTCCCTCTCCCTCCCTCTCTCCTTCCTTCCTTAGCTCATTGCATCTCTTCCCTACCTCTTCCTTTTGGGTCTGTCCAGATTCTTACAATTTCACTATTGAAAATAAACTTGCTATTATACATTGCCTTTTCTCTTGCTCTTTCAAAATACAGATACATTTCTCTTGCTCTTTCAAAATACAGATACATTTCTCTTGCTCTTTCAAAATACATCATCATTAACACTTCAGTGTGAGTTTCTCAGGTGGTTTCTTTATGCTTAGGGCAGCATGGGAATTCTGGAGGGAAGAGGAGAGGATGGTGGAAGACAAAGGGGAGTTACAGGAGGGAGGTATGTAAGGTACTAAATAGTGAAGAATAGTAAATAGTGAAGAAAGGGGAGACTTCCTGATTTGCTGGCTCTGTTGACAACTGTCTTACCAAGGAGCCTGCTGACGTTCTCCAAACTGAGATTAGCTGGTCTTAAGGTAAAACCGAGGACACTTGCTGTTTGCCTTCCTACCTCTGCTTACCCAGAGCAACATGTTTGGAGGATGGAGACTACACAATGCATATTACAGGCCCAGAGGCTGTTGGGCAGGACAGCTATCGAGTAAAGAGTTGGTAACCGCTCTTCAAACTTACAGTAAAACCTTTTGGAGAGATTGAATCTTGTGAACAGCTGGCAAGTGCTTAATACCTGTGTTGGATATTAACCTAGAAAGAGACAAACTGAGAGTGAGTGAAAAATGAAGCTGGCTATTTTAACAATTGCTAGAGTCTGAGCTTTCCAAATTCAAAATATCAGTTTTGAGCTTTCGGAAAAACCTACCAGAAAATCCCATAATACACCTGAATCATGCTAATGTTTTCTATTTTAAGGCTCTAACCAGGGTCTAGGAAGCTACTGATACCTTAGAGAAAGGAAACTTACACTTTAGGCACAAAGATGTGCTAGTATGTAATTTGCCACAAGGCACACCTTGTAAGGTGCCACAAGGCACACCTTTTTTCTAGAAAGATAAATTAACATGATCCAAAAGCAACTTGCAACTAGACAACAGAATTTTCCTAAATCATCCCCTGTTTCCAATCTCCACATACTCTTTGAAGAACTGCCTCTTCTCCAAGTGATTCTGTTGAGATTAGGGCATGAGGTCCATATCCTTTGACCCCAGAGTATGTATGTGACCTAAGCTGAGCCCATCAGACTCGCTCCTGGGAAGAAGTTGAAGGTTGGTTACAGCTGAGTCCACTGATACCATCACTCTCAAGAGATAGTCCACATATTTCTACAGCTGAGATTTCCAGAGCTATATTGGATCATTCCCAAGGCCTGTGTGTCTTGGCCTGGGTTCCCCAGGAAGCAGAGCCTGAGATAAAGGCTGGCTTGCAGTTAGTATATTTGATAATATGAGTTCAGAGAGTTTGGGACAGGTGGAATGAAACAGAGATGGAAGAAAATAATCAGTACAAGAATGAGTTATTGTACTGTATTGAGTTGTCCACCACTACTAGTGACTAGTCTTTAATGCCAAGGAATTGACTTAGGAGATTTTCAAAATGGGTATCAGAACTATTGCTCTGAATGGGGGAAAAGGGGAGGCATTTATCCACAGACTACTATTTCCTGTTGGTGGAAGGTATCCCCATGGTGTTAACTCCACTCTGACTTGCACACTTGTGGGTACCCAGCGAGTTCCTACTGGGCATCACTCATAGTGGTGTAGAAGAAGCCCCAGGACTAGAAATGAAAGGTACACAAGGCCAGAGTAGCTGCTATACAGTTGAAATTAAGCTGCATTAAGCTGGTTGAAATTTGGGTGGAACTGGCTTCCACAGCAGTGGTGAAAAAGATTTTCAAGTTGCCCCATGAGAGTTGTCTGACACACTGTTCTTCAGCATCTCCCGGGCTCCTGTGGGTTACTCAGAATCCTTCCAGGTCCTTCCCACTCCCATTTCCCTTTTCTCTGTGTGCCTTACCTAAGACAAAGTTGGTCTTGGTTGCCTGCAAGCTAAGGAACCTTCACTGGTGCACTCATCATTGTGAAAGGTCGTGTGTCTTTTGGGTTTATGATTCTAGAGTAGACTTTAGTGTCTTGTTCTCTGCTTCTGTCTTCAGAAAGCCAGTGCATTCTCCCTACAGGTTCCCTGTAATGGTTCTCAGATGTTTTGCTCCTTCTTGGTTCCCACTGATCCACACAGAACCCATCTTGGTCAATTCTTCCTTTGAGTATTTCAACAGCCCTTGAGATGGTCTCCCTTTGTTTTTCATTTGTGGGAAAGAGCTGTTAACTTGCTTTTGTTAAGAATTTGTTGTGTTATTTACTTTAAAAATTTTCACACTGAAAAATAAATTGTTTCGTGTAGAGACCTGAGTGAACACAAGCATATACAGCTGTTTAAATACTGGCACACTCAAGATACAGCCAAGTTCCAGAACCCTCCAAGTTATGTTGTGTTGCCCTTTGTAGTTACCTCTCCTTCTACTTCCTATTCCTACCAACCAATGATCAGTTTCTATTTCTATAATTTTGCCTTTTCCAAAATGTCATATCAGTGCAACCATATGTTATGGAACTTCTTTCATACAGTATAATGCATTTGAGATTTTTCCATGTTATTGTATGTATCAGTAGTTCACTGTTGTTTTTTTTTTAAATATTTATTTATAATTTATTTTGGCTGCTCTGGGTCTTAGTTGTGGCATGCACGTGGGATATAGTTCCCCGACCAGGGATCGAACCTGGGCCCCCTGCATTGGGAGCGTGGAGTCTTACCCGGTGAACCACCAGGGAAGTCCCAGTAGTTCGCTGTTTTTTATTGCAGATTAGTCTTCCATTGTATGGATATACCACAGTTTGTTTATTCATTCGTAGGTTGAAGGATACATAGGTTGTTTCCAGTTTTTGTGATTATAAAAAAGCTGCTTTAAACATTTGTGTATAGTGTGTGTGTGTGTGAGTGTGTGTGTCTGTGTGAGAGAGAGAGAGACAGAGAGACAGAGACAGAGACTGAGACTGACGGAGGGAGGGAGGGAACATTTCTACTTTTCTTGGGTAAATACCTATGTGTGGGATTACTAGGTCGATGGTAAGTGTATGTTTAACTTTATTAGAAACTGCCAAACTGTTTTCCAAAGTGGCTGTACCATTTTGCACTCTCACTAGCAATGTATGAGAGTTCTAGTGGCTCAACATTCTTTGGTTATTTTAAAAAGTATATTCTTTGGATATAAAAGTAATACATATGTATTGTGAAACTTATGGAAAATATGGAAACATCTACAGCAGACAGTAAAAATCACTTCTAGTTTCACTACCCAGAGATAGCTTCTGTTAACATTTCAAGTTTGAAGTTTCTAACCAAAACAAATAACTTTCATGATTGCTCTCCATCACCTCTGAGATTCTACTCAGAGAAGTTCCAACAGAAACATTGCCATAACTAAATATCTGCTAGCTTGACACAAGCTTATTCTACATTTGTTATATAATCATATCCAGCCTTCTACTATTTTTAGATCTCTTCTCATGGGTCTATGCAGTATTCTTTTAATGAGACATCAAAGCAAGGACCATACTTAATATTCTTTGACAATCTATACTACTGGTGCAGATTGGGAATACAGTATGTGCTCATAAAATAGTAGGTTAATTGGTTGTTGGTTCTAAAACATTTCTTGCTTCTGTCACCAAGAATGTATTAAAACCCTTATTCAGTTAATTTACTTGTCAGGTATCACGGCTACTTGGAGTAATTAATCTTAAACAGAGGCAAGGAGGTCTGGAGGCCAGGAATCAGGAGAATGTACATGCCAGCTCTGGCATGAACTAGACGCAAGCTATTTCATCTTTCCAGACTGGAAAGGATGTGGAGTGTGTGAATATCAAGGTAGATATTATATCAGACACCGCTGAGCCCTGCTTCACATCCTCTTGCTCCATCTTTTACTCTAGTGGTTACCATAGCAACCAGCTACATACGGATTTAACTTAGCAGGCACTGACCCTCAGTTGTACTGGGTATCTCTCATTCTGTATCCTCGGCTGCTCTACCACCTCTGAGTGGGACGCTTATAGGAATCTGCTCAACTATTTTGAGGCATGGGGCAGATTGGGAGGTACAAGGGAGTTAGCACCCCATAGGGCAACTCTTCTAGTGGTGAACTCTTCCACTCCTTGGGTGAACAACTCTTAATGTATTCTAAATGACAGCTTAGATGGGCTCTAGCATAATTGGGCCTTGATTTCCTGGTGGCAGTCAGCCGATAATACATTCTTGAGTTGCCTTTCCCTCATTCCTTCTTTTCTTCTTAGTCATCTAATCTCTTTTCTCCAGTTTGAATGTAAAATAAAATATTCACTTGTTAAGTCCTTGCTCAGACATATTTTGGATCACCTAGACTAAGACAGATACTAACTTGTACTGAATTTCACATTTTACATAGACTCACTGACGGTTGCCATTTGCCTTTGCTCCAAATCTGTCTCCACTTGCAGCCCAGCCTTGTTTCTCTTCCTTCTTTTACAGTAAAGTCTCTAAAAGAGTTGTCTGTGTACGCTATCTTCATTTTCTCATGTTCTGTTCCTCTTTAATTTGTTGAGGATGCTCCAATTTGTTTTCATTCTATACCTCTCCACTGAAACTACTTTTGTCATGCCCCAAATCTACCAACCCATAAACAATGAATGTAATGAACAATTTAAATTCTCATTTTTTAGACCTTTCAGGAGAATTCAGTACTCTCTGCCAGTCTCTCTCTTCTAATAGTTTCTGTCCAATCACACTTTTCTATTATTCCACCTCTTTCTTTGTTACTCCTTTTAAGTTTTCAAGCCCCCTCCTCTAGACGTACTCAGAGCCTTCTGCCTTTTTTCTCTATAGTCTTGCTGGGAAGGTCTCATTTCCCATGGCTTCAAGGAGTATCAATATGATGACGACTCCTAGATTTATACTTGACTTCTGACCTCTCTAGTTTATCCTAATTAAAGTTTACTTCACATATCCTCTTCTGAATGTCTCATTGACATAGCAAACTAAACTAGTTCCCCCCATCACTTTCACAAAACTGCTCCTTCTCAGTTCTTCCTCATAAACAGCACTCCCATCTATCAATTATTTGTTAGAAATGTGACATTAAACTTGGCTTCGTCACCCTCATTCCCCAACATCCAGTCCATCTCAACATCCTCTTAGATTCCATTTGCATACAATTTCTTCCATCTCGACTGATACCATTCTAGAACAACCCACCATCACCTTTCCTCTAGATTTCTACAATAGTCTCCTCCTTTCCACACATTTAATCTTGTCCTTTTCAAACCCATTCTCCATACAGCACACAGAGCATTCTTTTAAAAAACGTAAATAAGATGGCATTAGTCCTCTGCTTTTCTTTAGTTGTTTCCTATAGTAAAATTTATACTCCTTCCCACTTACACTTAAACCCTCAACTCATGCCATTCACCCAATTCACTTCAGCACCAGTGGCTTTCCTTCAATTCTTCAGATGCGCTAAGTTCTTCCCTGTTTCCAGGCATTTGCACATGCTCTATCTGGAGGGCTCACCACCCACACTTCACCTGGCCAACCTCAACTCATCCTTCAGGGTTCAGTTACAAATGTCATTTCTTCAGAGAAGAGCTCCCTGATTGCCCATTTAAATTAAGGTTCCGATTTATTCCCAGTATAATCATATTCCTTTTTAGCACTTTTCCCTTATTAGCACTCATCAAGATTCTCAACTGTATATTATCTTGTGTTCTTGTGTCTGTTCAACGTCTGTCTCTTCAACCAGATTGTGAACGACATGATGATGGAAATCATGTTTCTTCTGAAAACTCAACGCTTTCACAGCGGTTGGTGCATATAAAGTGCTTGATGTGTATCAGGCCAGGCAGTGTGTTATGTGCTGTCAAGAGATGAGCACAAAAAAGGAATCATTCACTAGCTGTGTTCATCACACCTAACTGATTTGACATTATATGGATAACAACTTGGCTCTCTTTCTCTTAGTGAATGAGTAAGAATTTTATATAATTGAAGAAGGGAAGAATTTATGATTGTCAATGAGAAGGGTACAAGTACATTATTTAATATCAATAGTATGAGCTCCCAAAGCCACTATACTTGTGGGACATCTATAAGTGTCTATAGATGCACACTGAAATTTTTGGTCTTTATAGAAAAGAAAACACGGCAAAAATGGCTAAGATTATTCCAGTAGTTCTGAATTTAAGGCACTTAAAAAGATCTAGTGACCATCTAGTGAGATGGATTATTGGTGATAACTCTATAGCTGAAACTCTCCACAACCCCAAGGTAACTCAGGAAATGGAGTTCAGATGAACACTTAGTTTTCAATTCATTTTTCCCCTTTGATCAATAAATTCATGTCTGATGGAGGCTGGAAGTGGGTAATCAGCTAGGAGCTCTATGTCTCAATGGGTTTGCTTTGGTCGGATGACTGTTTGCTGTGAAATTATTTTGATTCACTCAACCGCAGTTTATCTTCAAGAACAGGTAAAGGCCTGAGGGCCAAATGTCAGCAAATTTAAGTTCTGCAAATGGATCTTCTAAAGAAAGGTAACTGGCTTACAGTCCTCTCTAGTCAACAGCCGGCTTTACATTCTGAGCTGGTGTTAACACCTTTCATGCCTAACTGTCGCCAATCTTGAGGTTACAGTGATGAAAATGGGTGCTTCGCCTGACAGGATGAACTTAGTGAGGTCCCTTCAATTGATGGGAACCAGTCCCACTATGTCCTGCCCCCTAACTAGATAATATACTTGCTTTCATGAGCAGTTGACCCCAAAGCTCTAAGGCTCATTGTCCTAAACATCATTAGTGCTTTCATGAATCTTCAACAGTGCTGGTAGGTTGTTTTTTCTTAAATTATAAATACTATAAACACTATAAATAGTGTATGTGTGCTCACTTGTTTTGCATTGGGCTGTACATCTTCTCTTCATACAACCTCCATCTCATCCGAGAGAGGACACCAAAGACCATGCCAAACCACCAAAGACCCATGTCTTCAGGGTTTGCAGGTGAATTGAGGAGTTAAGACTAGTATAGTGGAAATACTCAGACAGGTCTAGTGCTAAAATCTATGTTACTGACTGTGAGTGTCTTAAGAGTTCAGGGAAGGGGAGAGCAATATGGGTTGGATTAGTCAAGGAAGGAGAGCAAACCAGATTTCTGAGAGAATATAAAGCTTACTGGCCTGAACTAGGGAAGTGAGCGTGTGTAGCTTAGACCACAGGAGGTTTGTAGGAGGTGGGACACAGAGGAAAAGAGGATGGAAAGGGAAGGAGGAGGCAGTATCTCAAGAACCTTTAAGACCAGGTAAAGAAGTGTGGACTTGATGCCTAAGTGTTTAGAAGCCACTCTGAGGTGCTGTAATGGGAAGTAAGAAGACTTGGGGACTCCCTGAGCAGAGGTGGCCCATATTTTCACCATCCCATAACCCTGACTTCACAGTAGTGGTCAGGACAAACCAATGGGTAGTTATTGAGAACCTACTGCATAACCCACTGAACTGAGAAAAGTCAGGTAGAACAACACATCACTTTCCATCACACATGCTAACCAAGAATGCAATTCCTTATCTCTGTTCCACTCAGAATCCACTGTGGCAAGGAATGCTGAATTCTGAGACGGTGAGAACCAGTTTTCTTTTAGTTTGTGAGCTGAGGCAGAAACAGATTCCATACCATGGCCTTAATGGCCCACTGAGATATTTTAGGCAAATTTGATTTAAGAATGGGACGCTGCCAGTTGTATGTCTAGGTTAGGGGTTTATTATTTTTGCCAAAGCACATTTCCTAGAAACCAAGACTGAGGGTTTGAACTTGAACTCCTTTTTCCATCTTCTAATTGGTTTCTCGTGATATAAGCTTTGTTTGCACCTAATTTAAGTCTTTGTCTTCCTTATTTTTTTACATTTTTAATTACATTTTTCTGTCTCTTAGACAAAATGTACTTCTTCCTCCTGACCACTCTGGGAGAAGTTAGTTATCCAATGATGCATAAGAAGGAGAAGAGTGGACTACACTTAATATAGGAGAAGCCACCTTACCTTTTGAGGCTCACTGATATTGAGCTTTCTATTAACTGTAGATCCTTATGGACTGGGAATTTGCATCTCTACATACACCATTAGAAAACATGCTAACATATACTTTCCAAATCATTAAATAAAGATTTGATTAGGTGTAAAATCACGTAAACTTGGAGTTAGATGGGAGTGTGTGTAATAAGCTGTAGTTCAATGAAAAGGGCCTTAGACTTAAGATGAGGGACCCTGGATTTAAGTGCTTTCTCTCTGACTAGTTGGATGGTGCTGAGCAGTTCACTTACCTTTTCAGAGCCTCAGTTTCTCTTTTCTGTAAAATGATCTTGGGTAAGGAATTACCTGAGACAGTGGGAGAGCCTTGTTTCCTGCCTCCCCAGTCTCATGTCTTCAAAGCTGGAAATATTTAACTCACATTCAGATCAAACTTGCCTCAGTCTCCATGGAAACCAGACTCCTTAGCAATCAGGGCAATGAGCCCGAAGGCAGGATTTTGAAGATCTCAGCCTTATTAGCCTGGCTGCAGATTCTGTTTTGACCTAATATTCTGGTTAAACAATCGGGCTCTGGTCCTATTCTCAGATAGGACGAGTAGCATAGCTTTAAACTAGCAGCTCTGTTGCTAGAGGATCTGGTTCAAGTCCTGACTGTACCACTTTTTAAGCTGTACGGCCTTAAGGAGTTAGTTGAAGTCTCTAGGACTCAGATCCTTTATCTTTTACCCAGGGAAGTAAGATTTACCTAACAGGAAACCTTAGCACTGTGTCCAGGCACTGTTATTGGACATGGTTCAGTCACATTCCATTGCTATAACTGAGACCTTGTCTGATTTCCTGGTTTCCCTAGAACCTGGGCCATGCCTTGCTTTCCCCCAGTTCTCTTGGGCACTGAGATGCTGTTTCTGTGTCTGGGTCCTTGTTGTCCTTGTGGGACCTCCATGATGCCTGGGCAGGCTGGTCTGTTATCTGCTGCCGGAGGCTCTGTGTGCCCTGTTGCAACCACTGGAAGCCGCAGCTGAATTTCCCAGATTCCTCCTGCCCCCATTCTCTAATTTCCTCCTCCTTCTTTGGACAAACCTGCCTGGATAAACCTTCTTGCCTGTCTGATTTTGTTTAGTGCCTGGGTCCTGATCATACTATTACCTAGAGGCTTGTTGGTCATCTCGAGGAAAATTACTACAAGGAGTTGACAAAATGGAAGATGACTTACAAATTAAAAGAAAATACAAGTGTTCCAATTGGCTGAGTTTTTCTGTGATGACAAATGACTATCAGAAATAATGTTACAAAGCAGATATTTTCAAATTAGACATTTGATTTATCTCTTTAAGGGAAAGGTGATGTATTAATAATGAGGAAGAATACAACAGCATTTCAAAGGGAAGCGTTTGGGGAAAAATGGAAATTAATTTATTGCTGAAAATGATGCATGTCATCAGTTATGAGAACTCTTATATTGCATATTTTAAAAACAAGGATATGCAATTTTCTAACTTATATTTTTTTCACTGGGTTTTGAACACTTTGATTAGAAACATAAAAATACAACATCTTTCAGGTTTGTAAGAACATCTGATTGGCATTAGGGAAGAAAATTTACTAGCTGAATTTCATAAAAATATTTGCATGAAAGAGTAGGATTGAACATGGAGTCTGGGTGACTCAGAGTACAGCTATAGGCTGCTCTTCCATTGGACCTATTTGTTTTAGTGAGGTTTTGTTCTCAGCTTTGACAGCCATTGAAATCTGTTATTGAAATGACCTGTGAATTGCTTTTCTGAGTGTTAAACTAAGGATTAAAAAATAATGAAACACATCCTATGGTATTGCTTTCTCTAAAATACTGTTGTTGTAATTAGTGAGAGCAAACTGGGCTTATTGTGCCACATAAAATGGTATATAATAAGGCAAGGTGTGCATGTAAAACATATAATTTATTCACCTTTATTTCATACTTTAAAATATCATTTTTGTGTATATTTTGTAATGCACACAAACATTAATACTGCATTATATAAGTATCTACTTTATAAATAAACTTATTTTGGGATATAGGTTTTTTGTTGTTGTTTTTTGGTGTTTTTTTAGCTGATGGGGTGAAGAATCAAGGCCGTATTGTTCACTGTGTAGGATATTTTGATTGGGAAGAGAAGCCTGTGATTCTGAAGAGCTTCCAGGTGGAAATAGTAATAGGTTTGTGCTGTGTTGCTTGGGCAAGTAGGTATAGGATTAATAATAATCACGGTCAACATTTATTGAACACTTCCTATGTACCAGGTACCACACCAAGCACTTAACATTGATTATTTTATTTATTCCTCTCCTCTACCTTAGGAGATGGGTATCATTACCATCCTCATATCAGAGTGGAGGAGGCTTAGCCGAGAGGTCCAGTCACTTTCACAAAGCCGCACATAAGCGGGCAGAGCTAGAGGTTGAATCCACATCTTTCTGACTCTAAAGTCTGTGCTCCTACCGTGATCAGACAGAAGAATGGATTGTACCGCAAAGCACTTGGTTCCCTACCTCTGGAAATGTGTCTGTGTGGCTAGGTTTCTTCATGAGGGGTGTGATATTGTTATTTATGATACAAAATATATATTTGGTCTCCATTCCCCTTCCTGGCATAGACCTTCTGGGTGGGGAGCATGGTGGGCTTGGAGAAGGCATGGAAGCTCTGAATCCTTTCCCCATACCTTGCCCTATGCATGTCTTCCATTTGGCTGTTCCTAAGTTGTATCCTTTTATAATAAGCTGGTAATCTAGTAAGCAAAATGTTTCCCTGAGTTCTGTGAGCCTCTCTAGCAAATTAACCAAACTCAAAGCGGGGTCATTGGAACCTCCAATCTATAGCTGTCTGGTCAGGATCACAGGTGACAACCTGGACTTACAATTGGTGCCTGAAGGGGGACAGTCTTGTAGGACTGAGCCTGAAATCTGTGGGAGCTGATGCTGTATCCAGGTAGATAGTGTCACAATTGAGTTGAATTGTAGGGCACCCAGCTGGTGTCTGAGAATTGCTTGGATGTGTGAGGGGAAACCCCACACATTGGAACTGGGTGTAGAATTGGAAAGGGGAGTTGAACTCTGTGACCTCTAAGGTGACTTCCAACTTAGAAACTTTGAGCATTTCTCCATAAGTGCTGTTTCCAAAGGTTATACATGCTTTGCTTACAAATGAAAGGCCATAGTCATCAAATAAGTCTAGGAAGTGCTGGATTAATAAGGTTAAACAGTTTCTTTCCTGCAGGATTCTCAGAGCCTTTACCACAGTATTATTCATTGTAAATGCCCAAGAGGAGGAAGTAGTGTGCTGGCTTTCCCCAAACATATTGACCCTGGATTCTTCCCTTATTGTAGAGTATCTCCTGAGTTTGGTGTTTCCTGTTTCAACCTTGGAAGCCCTGCTAGAAGCTAGAGTATTTATGCTGATTTATGCTAATTCTCCAAAAATGCTGTTACCATTTAGGACATGGTTGGCAAACTCTCTCTTAGACAGAGTGTTCTATTAGTCAGCCCCCTGTATTCCTCTACCATGATATAAATCAGAAAGTTTACAGAACCACATTGGTGAAAAGGCACACTCTGTCAAATGAACATTGATCCAATTTCTGCCAGCATTTCAGGCATTTTAGGATGGGCCCCTTTAGGGTACAACCTAAAGAGGGAAGGTAGACTCTGAATAACTACCCTGCAGCTGTACAGGGTCTATCAGTCACAGGATCAGATTTCTTCTCCTAGCCCAACAATTAACCTCTCTACTACACACCCTGTCTGGGTAAGAAGAAATCATGTTCTCTGATGGCAAAATGAATCAAAGGAGGACTAAACTGAAGAGAAATCTTTGACAAAATGGGCCTGAATGTAGAAAAAAATAAAGTTTGTGTTGGGTTACTGAGCAGCTCTCACTTTGTTGTTATTTGTCCTTTCAATTTGGAGCCTGCTATACGATGCCTTCGTGGCTAGGGCAGGTCTCAGTGTAACAGGATGTCAGAGTCGGAGTTTTTCCTGAGATGCCGAGGTATGAGACATGCTATAGTCCAGGTTTCTAGAAACCAGTTACACAACTCTTAACCTCTCGTGCGCAGTGGGCATGAAAACGGTGTAGGAACCTTGTGAGAAGGGTTCCTGGAGATGCCTGAGAATCTGCCCTTCCCAGCCCCCCACCCTGGGGAAGGGTGGGAGCTGCTGTTGTGTCACTTAGGTTGAGAGAAGGACTTTAAGAAAACCGTGTGGCAACTTTCATCACTGTCTCCTCCTGCTTGGGGACACAGTGACCAGTGTCTGACTTGGGCCCAGGTGAGAGGCTGCCTAAAGTGGCAGTAGACCAGAGGACTGGTATTTGGGAAGTAACTGAAGTCCTAGGAACTGATTACACAGGTCACAGTTCTGACCCAGACTTCTAGGAAGAAAAGACTGGAAAATCGCCTTATCTTAATTTGTGTAGCTCAAGTGACTGACAGAGTCATTTCATATTACCTCATTTGACTTTACTGTGAGTTTCTAAGGTGAATATAATTATGATTCCCGTCTTACAGATGAGGGAGGCAACACTCATAGAGGGTAAATGAATCACCCAAATTTCTAAGCTCAAACCAGAAAGAATCATAGTTAATACTTTCCAGTTACCTTAGCACATGTCAGGCACCATCATACAGGCCTTGCCTGTACAGAGTCACTTATTCCTGCCCACAACTCCATGAAGAAGATTCTATTATTAGCTCCATTTTCTAGATAAGGAAACTGAGGCTTAGCGAGTTTCAGTTAACTTGTTTGCTAGCAAGTGGAAGAAATGGGATCGGAACCTGGGCCCTCGGGCTCCCATGCCTCTTGGTGATCTTCTTTCCATGATACCACATTGGCCACGTAAGGACTTTTAAAACCTAAAGATCTCTCCAAGTCAGATTCACTGCTAACAGAGTGTTGCTAAGAGGTAATCTTTTGGGACCTTCTGGGATGCCGATGTACGAATAACTTTAATCAGACTACCAATCTGTGGCAAGCAGTTACTTTTAAATTACATAGGGGAGTCGCAAAAGAGTTAATATTTTAAACAGTTTGCAAACCCTTCTCCACAACTCATTTCAAGCATTAATTATTTAGAAAGCTATTTCTTAGGTACACTTCAACATAGCCGCGTAGATGATCAGAAGTTCCAAACGGCAAACAGGAATCAGGTGTCACTCTTGCGCTCAGAACACTGGCTACGTTGACATTGGCTTCACCCACACTCCGCACCTTCCCAGCTGCGGAGCCCCGGAAAGCGGGGAGAACCGGGACGGAGTCAGACACTTCTGGCCTCAGATCTCAGTTCTGCCAGCTACAGGATCTCTGAGTTTCAAATTCCTCATTTATAAATTGGGCAAAATACACACCTCACTGTTTTGGAAGGTTGGAAGATGAGTTGTGGAACAAAATACCTAGTTTAGGGTCTGCCATCTAGTAGATGTTCAATTAGTATCAGTTTCCCTGTCTCTCCTGCTCCAAGATCCTTTCTTAATCCCATTTTGGGAATTAGGGCAATTCAGTCAGCATTTCTGAACCTCAAGTTTCCCATCTGTGAAATGAAACCATCAGTAAATATCTCAGAGGGCTTTTGTAAGGCTATGTAAATTAATATAAAGTGAAAGTGCTTTCTAAATTGTGATTTCTGTGTCCCACCCCGTATCCGCCAGCAGTGCCCTGTCCAATCAGCAGTGCTTGCACTTGTTTGCCATTTTGAACTTTCAAAGCGTCCCCGCACCCTGACTCATCTTCTCCCTTCCTTTCTCTTCCTTACAACTTTTTTTTTTTTTTTTTTTTTAATTTTTTATTTATTTATTTATTTATTTATTCATTTATTTATTTTTGGCTGTGCTGGGTCTTCGGTTCGTGTGAGGGCTTTCTCTAGTTGCGGCAAGTGGGGGCCACTCTTCATCGCGGTGCGGGGACCGCTCTTCATCGCGGTGCGCGGGCCTTTCACTATCGCGGCCCCTCCCGTTGCGGGGCACAGGCTCCAGACGCGCAGGCTCAGCAGCTGTGGCTCACGGGCCCAGCTGCTCCGTGGCATGTGGGATCTTCCCAGACCAGGGCTCGAACCCGTGTCTCCTGCATTAGCAGGCAGATTCTCAACCACTGCGCCACCAGGGAAGCCCATTCCTTACAACTTTTGAAGGAGATGGGGCTGTCCCTTTCCTCTCCCTCTTACATGAGGCCCGGAGAGGTCTCGTTACTTGCTTACACAAGCAGGACCACGGCTGGAGCCTAAGCATGCGACTCTCCCGTAAAGAGAAGAGCTTTTCCTTGGTGTCCAGGCGGCTCCTGTGGTTTGGCCCTTGTCCAGAGAGACTGTGCTGGGTGAGCTTTGTGAGGGAGGCTGCCTGATTTTATCTTTGAATCCCAACTGGTGCGGGAGGAGCTCAGCCCCTCTTGAACTAGACATTATTTGTGGGGTGTTTGCTGTGGGTGACCTCATGATTAAACCGCAGCAGAACATTTTTGTAATGTCTGCTGGGGATGAAAATATTCTTCCTTGGACCATTTGTCACTGCAGTGTTCACACTCTGTAATGCCCCAAGATATTTCTCTAAAAACAGCAACTGCTTCCCTTCCACTACCCAAACAGAAAGATTCAAATCCAGGCCCACATTTTCATTAAGGACCTACTGTGTGCAGACCCTTCTGTAGAAGCTCAGAGATGAGCTAGATGCAGCCTTTGCTCTGGATTGGAGGTCAGTTGAATCAGGTGATGCCCTCTCCTGCCACTTCACTGCTCCCCAGTCTTGAGCCAGCTGATCTGGCTGGCCGAGGAGCCCCCTGGAATGCCTTCCTCCTATAGCCATGCCCACGGGAAGACAGCATCTTCCCAGATGGACAGGCCAAGGGTTTGGGAGCAGCGGGGCCATTTGGCTAGAAGATGCCTGTGTTCTTGGCTTACAACCTAAGAGCACACACTGTGAAAGATAAAGCAGATGAGATGAACGAGGGCAGCAAGGAACAAATGGGTCCCTCAACAAGCATGACAGAGTGAGGCGAGAACCAGGTGCACAAGAGGTCTGGCGTGAGGGATCACAGCCAGTGTTCTCTAAAAGGAGAAATAAATAGCTGAACGCCTTTTTTTGTGCCACGCACTGGGGGTATGGCCGTAAAGACAGCCTGTTTCCCATCCTGGAGGAGCACACAATCTGGTAACCAGAGTTGACTGCATGATGCCCTCCCTCTCTCACTGTCCTGCCCACCCCCTGTTGCCCACGGCGCTGCCCAACCTCCTCTGGCCCATCTCTGCTTCCAGGGGCTGCCCCATCCCTACAGAGACAGTAGCTGACAGTTCTTGTGTTAGCTCCAATATCTTAATATGTGGCCTCTCCCAGGGATAATTGCAAATCTATAAGGGTCAGAAAGGACCCAAATACCCTTGAAACCTTCCTATGTTGAGGCTGCAGTGGTGGAAGAAGAGACAGCAGTTTATTTTCCACGGAGGTGGGGCTTCACTTGATGCCCTTCAGATTCTCGCCAGCTAAGCTGTCTCTCCTTCTGCCTGTGCCTGGGGCCAGCCCTGCCAGGGATTTGCCCTCCCAGGCCAGCTCCAATGGCTGCTGGGTGTTGTCTGCCTCTTAAGCCTGATGCCACATCCAGTACCTCTCAGGCTCCACTAAGGCTGGCTGTGCTCATTTGTAAGGGGCCGAAGTGGCAGGGCTCATTCCGTGAGTCCCCTTTAGCTTAAGAAGCAGAGCTTCTGCTGTGCTTTATTTAAGAGTAATTTACAGCTGGTTTAAGTGTTTGATGCCTCTGAAGGATCTCAGCATTTAAAGGGTCTCCTTGAATCCTGGGGAAGAGGAGCCTGATCTGGGAAGTAGAGTGGTCTGCAGGAGGCCGGATTTTCCTGTCTTATAGAGGGAATTTCTCCTTCCATACAGGGCCCTTTGTGCTGGATCTGAATATGCTGAACTCAGGACAGGACAGTGACCCTGGGATCCCCAGATTTGTGAAGAACACAATTTAGACACCAAGCACCTGAGGGCTAGAACAGATCTAAGAGGATGTAGAGTCCCTTTTCCTCTTTCATTAGCCTCTTGAAGCATATTTTATGATTTCCATTTTGTAGATGAAGAAACCGAGACTTGAAGAGATCAGCCCATCAGTGTCTGGGGGGAAGTGGAGGTGATATTAGCAATGAGGAAGAGGGCAGGGCTGAGCTTCATGCAGCTAATCGGAGACTTGTTTCTCTCTGAACCTTCTCTAGGCTTGTCTTTACATCTGATTTCTGGTGGTGACAGAGACAGGTCTTATTTCAGAATTAACGAGGTGAGGATATACCTACCTCATAAGAGGTATATCCTGTGAAAATATAATCCAGAGACTGCAAGTGGCTGGAGTAGGTGGTCACCTACATGCTATTTGAGTGGATCCTGTTGGACTTTCTTTCCATCTCAGAAGCCCCACGCCTGGGAGTCTATCATTATCAATTCTTGGGTTTCACATTGCCTTTTCCAGGCTCCTTTTTAAAAATATGCCACTTCCCTTGGGAAGAAGAATATCAAGATCTGAACATACTGATGTGAATTGATAGATGCAGTAATTGTCTTGCTGATGGAGAAGGCCTGAACGTCTTGGTGGAGAAAGCACTGAACAGGTCAGAGGATTGAGGAGCGGAGGTTAGCAGCATGAAAATGCCACCGTTGTTACAAGCAGGCCCCAAGACAAGAGGAAGCTCTTGCTCTCCTGGGGCTGACATGCTCGGGCTGAAATCTCATGCTGAACTTCAGTGTTCCACAAGGAAAATCTGGCTCTCTTTTCCTGGAGTTGACAATGGCAGGCAAAGTTGGCTCTGCTAGACAGATTACTGATAAAAGAAGCAATTGTATAATTTCCATTGTGCCCAGACATCCTTGTAGTCATGACAACATCCTTAGACATTTACAACACTGACAGCCAGGGAGATGGCTAATAATTTCTTCCCAATACTCTCAGCCACTGTATAAGATGACTTCTGGCCCAGACTGAATTCTTGATGAGTGCTGTCTGCAGGGTGATTCTGTGTGGGAGTCACTAGGGGGAAGGGAGGCTTTGGGGGTTACTAGAGGTGAGTGGGCAAAAATCACTGCATTCACTTGGGTCGTCCGACCTAGAGGGAGATCATATGCCAGTGGTTCAGTTTTGGAAATGTGTCCCCCATTGAACCATGCCTTTCTATTCCTCCAGGTGCCACCGTTACTGTACTCCTGCATTATGGCAGCTGGCCCTTAGCAGGTCTCCCTTGAGTACAGTCTATACCCTGTTACCTGTCAATCTACAGTCCAAATCATTGTCATCCTGTCACTCTGCTGCTTAAGAAGCTCTTTTTCTAAAAAAAAAATTGAAGTATAGATGATTTATAGTGTTGTGTTAGTTTCAGGTGTACAGCAAAGTGATTCAGTTATACACATATATATCTATTCTTTTTCAGATTCTTTTCCCTTATAGGTCATTACAAAATATTGAGTATAGTTCCCTGTGCTATACAGTAGGTCCTTGTTGGTAAGACTCTCTTATAGCTTATTCTCTGCTACTAAACTCCTTGCTTAAATTTAGTTTTCCAATCTCACCAAACCCAATCCATCCTGATACAGTCAAACTCCTTCTCAATGTACACCTTCTTTTTATTGAGACTCAGTATCTCGTCATCCTCTGCCTATTCCATGGCCCTTTTATGTTCTATGCATTTACTCACCTCTTTCTTTCACAGATAAATTCCTTCTTTTCTGTCTTTCTAAATTTTATTCACCCTCCAAGTTGCAGCTAAATTCTCCCTACCTCGAAAGAAGCTTTCCTTGACTAGTCCAGACCAAGGCATTGGATCAGTCCTCTTATCTATGGCCAATGCCACACAGCTTGAAAGATGTATTATATTCAGGGGTTAATGAATGATAGTCTTTTCTCCCCAAAAGACTGAGCTCCTTGTTTTGAGAGCTCTCCGTAGAATGACTCCTCTATCTCTCACAAGGCCATCCCCTCTATCCTTTCTCGACCACCCTTTTTAAACCATCACTCTACTTTCCCTGCTTTATTTTTCTTCATATCACTATCACCACCTGACATTATACAACATCATTTGTCTCTTCAATTAGAATGTAAGTTCCATAAGGGCAGAGGCTTCATGTGTCTTGTCATCTTTTGTACACCCAAGAAACATCACAGTAAAGCCTGGGATATAGTATGGCCTCAATAAATGATTGTTGAATGATTGGCTGAATGAATGAGTCCTTACTGACTGGCTACTTCACATCCAAAATGATGGAGGAGAAATGGGAAGGCACTGATCCTTTCTACTGTGCGCATGGCTGCAGTAACTTTGAAAAATGAACCCTAGCATGGCTCTTTCCCTACCACCACAGAGAACCAAATGTTGCTGAACATCAAAAGTATCGGAACGGTCCACAGGGACATTGCACATTCCTGTCCGAAGAGCTCTGTGACCAGGGAGTACAGGCATGGATGGCCAGCTGGCTTCTGTAATTGCTTGTACTTTTACTGCCCTGCTTACTCCTTGGATTGTTGTGAGGTTCAAATGCAATGAAGTATGATAAAAAGAGTTAAATTGTAAATCAACGTAAAAATAGGAAGCATTATCCAACCAGTTGGTTGATGGGGATGGCATGAGGTATTGTGGACCACTAGTGTTGAAAATGAGCAAACGGAGGGGTTAGGATTATGCAGGATTATGTAATTTCACTTGTTTGGAGGGACCTTTCTGGATTTGTCAGGAGTTTGGTAAGAAGGATGCCTTTTTCTTTTGAGAAACGCAAATGGTATATTTTCATGTTTGAATGCTCATCAGTGGGTTCTGTCCAAAAGAAACAAGGCCTTCAAAACCTTAGAAATATTGGAAGGGGAAAGAGATACCACCACCACCAACACATCATCATCGTCGTCATCAAATTAATCCTTACAAGACTCTCAGAGATAGGTATTCTTTTTTTTTGCAGAGGAGAGAACTGAGATACATAGAGATGCAGTCCCTTACACAGGCTCCCTTAGCTAGTAAATGATAGAGTCAGGAATTCAATAAGAATTGCTAACATTTGTTGAGAATTTTTAAAATGTCAGTCATTCTTTTCAGTACTTCATGTAATACAATGCAAAGATGCAGGCAATGTTATTCCTCATTTATAGAAAGGAAAACTGAGACCTAGAGAAGTTAAGCCAGTTACCCAAGGTCACACAACTAAGAAGGGCAGGAACCGAGACCTGAGCCCAGCCAGATGGCCCTGGAGCCTCTGTGCTTCCTTGTTTTTCTGTGCCGCCTCCTGAATCCCTGCCCTCTGTCCCTTTTGCCATGCGAAGTCCAACCAATGGCTTAACTTTTATAACCAAAGAAGCTCCTTTCATCACTCCTACCAAAACAAATGAAAGAGAGGAACGCAGAAAAGAGAGAGAGGGACTTAGGGGGAGGGGTGGGGGAAGAAACAGCCAGAACTGCTGAGGGAGTCCCAATAAAGACTCTCCTGGAATCATCCCTGGCTGGAGAAAGCAGATGGCGTGGCTGCCACGAACAGCCCCCTAAGAAGCTCTAAGAGTCCCCCACGTGAGAGGAAGATAGATGTCAGTTGAGGGTGCGGGCACACCCAGCTGTGTGAAGGGTTTGCTAAGATGGAATTACGGTTTATTGAGTAGCAAAGAGCAACATCCAGCTGCCTAAGAACTACGCTGACAGGATGCCAAGGCAAGAGAATATTGTGTAAACCTTATTAACAGATCAATAGATAATCTTTCATACACAAAAGGTCAGCTCCAGGAAGGCAGAGTGGTAAAGCAAGAAATACTGCTTGCAAATACAATATTGACTTGAAAAACTCCACCCAGATGAATCCTTTGATGTATATTCTTCTGGTCAAAGTACATTTCTTTATTCATGAGGGTTTTTTTTCCCCCCTAACCATTTCAGGTTCCTCGGTGAAGGATGAAGGGAATAATGAAGAATGCTGATTTCTAGTTGTCTTGAATTCTGTGCCATCAAATGATCAGCATGAAATGGAATCAACGCTGAGAAGTTCAGAATAACATTTCTAAGTGTGTGTGTGTATGCAGCGCTTAGGCTTCTCAAGTCAAATGACAACTCACCCCTACCCACTGTAATTTGCTGCTCTGCTGGCTGTGGTGATAAACATTTAACCTGGTTTAAGGAAATAAACAACTACTCCATCCTACCGGTCCCCTCTGGATTCCTTCATCCATTTTGTGTTTCTCCTTTGCCTTGAAGCAAGTAGTTCATCATTCCCAAGAATATCTGAAATCGTTGCCACCCACCTCTACCTGGCTGCTGGATTGTGAAGCTGTTCATGACCGCTGCTCAGACACAAATAAAAATGGAAAAAGAAGGAAGCTTAACTGGGCTTTTTTTCCCACGGAATCATCTTTTAGATTAGAGGACCGACTCTGAATTTAGGTGATTCCTCTTAGCAGTTTGGAAAACACTTCAAAGGACCACGGTCTGAGAAACCTGAAGAGATGTCTTGCAGGTAGAGTGTTTTTGGAGTGCAAAGTTGCTCTAGTTCCCAGGGTCACCCTGTGCTGCATCCCGGGAGGAGTGTGCAGCTGGGAAAAGTCCACCCTGGGCAATAAGTCCAAAGGCTTAAGATGGATGGCTCTTCGTCCCAACTTCCTGATGGAGACCAGCATGGCAGTGGATGTGAAAGGACTTCATACTCTGTAGGATTATGTAAGTATATATATTTTTCAGAGCCAGGGAGGAGGATCATTTAACAGTGACACAATTCCTCTAAACCGCTTACAAGTTCTTTTCTTTCTCCAGTTAGAAAGCATGTTTCAGATACTCTGAGAATGATAACCTCCTCTTAGGAACAGATGTGGCTGGAAGTGGTCACCTCCAGCTTTGTCTGGACTTGATGGGGGAGCCAGGTGTGCCTGAGGATTACTGAACACGTCAAAATGAGAAAAGGACACAAAGGGGAGGCTGGACTTGATGACAGATGACAGATTTCCAGAGTCAAAGTCGGAGCTTTGTCCCCTCTGTTCTGCCAGAGTTCCCCCTTCAGTCTAGGGCTGTGCCTTCCATGCCCACATCCTCCCAAGTTCCTCCCCAGCCCTCATCCCCTAGAGGGAGGGCTGAGGGTCCTTATTAATAAGAACAAATGGTGCTGGCCACAAGGTGCGGGCTAATAATAGGGTCAAATGCTGGAGCTCTTGATTTCAAACTTTGCAATGATTCCCCATCCCTTGGTCACCTGCTCCCAGCCCCCCATTCTCAGACCTACTGTTATCATCATAGCTATGGAATGTGTGAGTGAGGGGGTCCCTTTCTTCTTGAATCTCTCCTCTGCAGGAGCGCTTCTCATGAGCCACATGTGACAGTTTGTGAATAGGGGTGTCCCTTTGCATGTCCTAATGTGCTTTTGTTCTGCTATTGAAGGCTCTGTGGCCACCCCTATTCCACTCAGACTTTTTCTAAGAGGAAGGGGAGAGGAGGAGGAAGGGAAGGATGGCCATTGGGAGGGAAAGAAGAAAAGAAGAAGGGATGAAGGAAACCACCTGGGTAATAGGTAGTTTTAATAATTTTATGTTTATATAGTTCTTTATGGTTTATACACTAAAAACAACTTGCAAAATGTTTCTACCGGCATAATCTTATTTAGTTTTTACAACCACCCAATTTACAGATAGGGAGGCTTAGAGAAGGTAATGGTTATTTAGCTAATGAATAAATAACAGCATCCCATCTGGAATCCAGTCCTTCTGACATCATATATAGTTTTTTCTTTTTCTTTTCTATACTGCTCCATTAAATGTAAAGGCATGTCCCAAAGTCCTTTTTTTTTTTTAACTCATGCCAAACACTCTGGGTGAAAGCTGAAGGTCTTAGTGGCCACCATAACTCTGTATTAAACCCTTATTGGACTTTTTCTGAGGGTGGACTTGTAGACTTTGACTGGTTGGCCAGAGAGAGTATCCTACAAATACTTAGTACATTTATTAATGTTTTTGAGCAGTTTGTAGTTTACAGTATATTTTCACATGTACAGTATATATTTCACATATTTTCAAATGTAAACATGTAGTTTACATTTCACTTGAGAGTCCGATAAGCTATGCACCTCTCAGAAATCCAGTGATTGGCCCAAGAGTAAATGGTGGAGTCAGGATGAGGTCCTAGATTTTTTTTTTTTTAATCCTAAGGCCCATGCCTTTTCTGTTACCTCAGATTTCCTCCACTGCTATGTACCTAACCCAGGTTAGATTCTGCAGAGAGTATAGCAAAGTCCATTTAGAGAGCCACGGCTCCTGAGTCAGTCATAACCCTGACCTCTGAGCATGAGTGGCTGCATAATTTGTGAGGTGCAGTGCAAAGTGAAAATGCAGGGCTCCTCGTTCAAAGCTGTTTAAGTGTTTCAAGATGGCAACAGCAGAGTATTATACCTGGGGCGAGGCCCTCTGAGCATGGGTGCCTTTTGAGCATGGAGCCCGTGAGACTGCCCTGGTTGCGTGCCAGGGAAGCTGGTCCTGCCTCTGACATGAACTCAGGAGTGCAAGACCTTGTTTCTCTCTCAGATCCTTTCTGGGGCTCCTATCAGACAGCAGAAGTTCCAGGTCATAGGGACTTTGTTCTGTTGAATCTTTTATTCCCTCAGTCAGCCTCCATTCAGTGAGCTAAACCACAATGGCCCCGTGTTCCTTATTTTACTTGCTAACTCCAGGTCTCCTGGATCAAAAGTTAGGAACAGAGTCATAATATCACTCGTAGCTAATCTTTATTGCGCATTTACTATGATGTCACAGGAACTGTGCAAAACTTTTTACATGCTTTAAATTGATCGCAAAGATGGCCTCAATTCCCTATCCTTCCCTGTATCCACACACCTTGGCTTGTGACTTTGCAGCTTTTTCCATCAAGCAGTGGAATCTGGTTCTCCACCTCTTGAACCTCGGCTGGTCCCATGAATTGCTTTGGCTAATAAAATGCAACAGAAGAAATGGTGTGCGAATTCCGGGTTTAGGTCTCAAGAGGCTTGCAAGCTTACTGTCTCTCTTGGAACCCCAGGACAGCCATGTGAACAAGCCTGTGTGAGTTGGCTAGAAACGAACACCACTTGGTGGAGAGCTGTCATCCCAAACCGAGACCACCGAGAGCGGCCAGCACCCACTTCACCTGCCAACTAACCTCAAGTACATGAGTGAGCTTAGCTGCGGTCAGGCCAACAGAGTCCAGCTCCGCAGAACCATTCCACTGATCAACTCACAGACAGGTAAAAATGATACATCGTTGTTGCTTAAAAACTGTCTTTTGGGGGTAGGTGGTTATGCGTTATTATTATGTTAATAGATAACAGACACACATCCATCATGATTTCCATTCTCTTGACAAGGAAGCAGGCTTTAAGAGGTTAAATTCTTGCCTGTGATAGTAGCTAATAAATGGATCCAGAAAGTTTGACTCCATAGGCCAAATTCTTATCTGTTATTTTGTGGGGCCCCATCACAGCACTCAGGGCTCTGACAAGCCCTCAGCTAATCTGAAAGCTGTTTGAGTGGAAGAAGCAGTGTTTTTGCAAACGGAGGCAGGCCCAAGGGATAAAGCTCAAACGCCAGGAATCTCTCTGCTGATAAAAATACCATGCCTATTATTAACCAAAACTTTTAATATAAAACACTGTAATCTATCAAAGAAAAAAAATGCTTAAATGCAGAACAAGAGAGACGATGTCTTTGAGGTCAAGGTCACAAGCTAAATGCTAGCGGAAATTTTGGCTGTATCTCATTAACACTAAATTATGACTGCGTTCTGCAAGAGGTCCTTGTGACAATCCCATTAATGCAAATGGCATTCCTTATGATGTCTGTTTTTGTAAATGAAAACAAAATGCAATCATGTCAGTGGAATTCACTCGTTAAACTAAACTAAAATCCACCAGCAAGTGTCTCCCCACTTCCACTTCTGCCCCACATCTTTGATTAAAAGCAGTTGTTCCCCAGAGTTGCAAATGGATATTTTGCTAAAATATGAGTGCACAATTTGATCATAGAGCGGGCACCAGAATACAGGAGTTCTTACAGATATCGGAGGTTGGGAAGGTTCTGGAAGGCATCAGGGTCGATGTATAGCAGGTTGTTGGCCTTTTCAATTCTACTGTAAAAGAGGAAAGAACATGCACGTGACCTCAACAGTAAGGAATGCTATGGTGTTTTTCACATTATGCAAAGAGTATGCTAATGTCATTCACCCATCCATCCATCCATCTATTCATCCAGCCATCGTTTCAACAAAAATTGAGCATACATGCGGTGTCTTTTACTATACTAAACTGTGCAAACAAAATATTAGCCCTGTCCCATGTAACTCTCACCACTGAAGTCTTCCTGGAACCTATTCATCAGAGACAAACAAAGCGCTGACTGGGTGAGTCATTTTCACTGAGCACAGTTGAGTCTTGAACCAGTAAGGATCTCCCAGGGTCTGAGGAGGCTAAGAGGGTAGGGACAAGACTAATGGGGGAAACTAGCTTTTGTCTGGTCGGGAGACAAGAGAGAAGGGCATGGAAAACAACAAAAGAGGGTGGGAAGGAAAAAGGCTGAAGAGCCAAAGGAGATTAGAGAAAAGGAGAGTGAAGGGGCAAAGGAAAACAAAGACTGGGGGAAAACCAGTGGGCGTCTCTGGCTTTCACTGTGCAGCCCCAGCAGACAGCAGCTGGGAATGTGCCAGTGAGTCCCCTCACGCTGCAAACTGAGACTGCTCTCTCACAGCTCATGGGAAGTGATGGCTTCTGCCCCAGGTTGACCTGCACTGTGTCCTGATCTGGACACAGTGCAGGTCTGGAGGTGGGCATGTTCACATTCGGATTCCGACAGAGAGAGGCTGCCTTTTCCCCGTCTTGCTAGATCAATGTATATTTGCAGAGATGCTCTGTGTTAATTACTTCCTCCCTGTTTCATTAGCTTTAATGTTGCAGTAACCTGTAGCTACCCAGATCCAAGTACCAGGTAATTAATCATTTTAAGTACAGTCAGTGCTACATGGGGGTGAGCACCTCTCCACGCAGGGAAGAGATGAAAGAGCCATCCCATTAGCTCCACTGCCCGTTGAACAGCATAGAGGGACGCCTGCTTGACCTTGCCCAGAGGGCCAGCTGCCCTTTGGTTCACTTCTCTGATATTCTCTGTGGGTTCTGAGACCCTGGTCAGATCTCTTTTCCCAGCTAGGGTAAGGAAAGGCCAAGCAGAGTGAGAAGGAAGGAAGGAGCAGGAGGGCGATGAGGGGAGGGAGGGAAGGCGTCAGTTGCAGAGGCTTAATGACAATGAGGAAGAATGAGAGTGGGAGGCGGAGTGAGTAGAAGAAAAGGGAAGGAGGTCTGCCAAAATGGGCAGACTGTCATTCCTAAACAAATTCATATGGATGTATGTATGCATATATGAATTATGCATGTGTGTGTGGGTATGTATATATGCTTGACAAGCGCTAAAAAGTTTTCAAAAAGATACGAAAGAGTCAGGAGATTTATGTTCAAGTCCTTATCCTGCTGTGGATTTGGTTGGGTGACCAGCCAAGCCTCACAACTTCTCTCTGTCTTTCGTTCCTCACCTGTAAAATTAGGAAAGTGGGTCACTGGCTTTCCTAACTGTGCTCCATGAGAATTTTGTGAGATATTAATCAATGCGTCACAGAGAAACCTTTCCAGTGACATTAGCTGAGAAACTCTTAATACGATATCCTTCTTGGAGATTCCAAGTGTATATTCGCATATTACAGGCTCTGAGTTTTTCTATAGTAAGTGCATCTGTCCAACTTAACCTTATTTGGCCATAGACTTTTTTTCCTTTTTTGGAGCACTTAATAATTTTCCAAGTGTTTAATGATACACAGAATATACTTTGGAAAATTTTGCACCAGATTTTCTGTGAAGTCTCTTCTGGCTTTAATAACCTATGGTAATTAGAGACTGGTATGAAAGAGAGGTGGATCTGTGTGAGTATTGGCATGTATGTAAAACTAGAATGTCAACAGAAGAAGTAAATTTGGTTGGAGTAGTAAAGAGGCCAAGGATTGTTATGATCTTACTGTATGCCGGTTGATGTGTTAGATCTATTTAACATTTATCATCTCATTTATTCATCACAGTGATCCTGTGAGGCATGCAATTTTATTATTCTCACTTACAGATAAGAAAACTAAGTCTTAGCATGATTTTGTATCTTGGCCAAGGTTTCATGGTGCGTATATGGAGTCAAACTAAGACGGCCCATCTTCAGCTACATCATGGGGGATTTATTTTGGGCTTTGACTGTGGAATACATTTGAATGAGAGGATGAGGTGGACGTACTTGCAGTCACAGAGCTAGATTCTTGAGTCTACTACGCAAGAAATTCTGGGAGGGAAGAAGCAGGATAAGACCAAGCTCTGGAATGGGAGCTGGATCACCAGGCAGAGACATATGACAGTGCCTTTCGGACTGACTTTGACATCTTAAAATGAAATTCTAGGGGTCTGAGGGCAGAGCAGAGCCAGGGCCTCCCAGGAATATAAGTGAACTTTAAAGCTATGGCCGAGAACAGCCATGAGCAAACCCCACAGGTTCTTGCTTACATTTCATGTAGTTTGGGCAGGTTGGAGAACACATTTGCCTCTATCACTTCCAAGACATCATTCTGCGAGATCTCTCTGCAAAGAAAGAAATATAATTCAAGTCTGTTCAGTTACACTGCAGAAGTGGATTTAGAGCTCAGCATAGAGCCTTGTGCCTACAATGATTCATGAGACACACAAAACTCTGTTCCTGCTCACAGAGAAGTCAGCTGTAATGATGAGGCAAAGCTAACAAATAAGATGGTAATACTTACAGAACAATGAGAGAATAAACCCAAGGCAATGATTCAGGTCAGAGGTTATTAGTCTACAAATGTAGCAACTGAGGCCCAGAGAGGGAAAGAGACTTGATTAAAGATATTTAGGGAATATGCGGGATGAGAACAAACTTTAAATTCCCTAGACCAGGGGTCAGCAAACTTCTTCTACAGGACCAGGCAGTAATTTTTTTTTTTTCTTTTTTGGCTTTGTGGATCATTTGGTCTCTGTTGCAACCACTCAGTTGATATTGTTGTGTAAAAGTGGTCATAGATATCATGTAAATCAATGAGCATGCCTCTTTTCGAGTAAAACTTTATTCATAAAAACAGGCGGCAGGCTGGATTTTGTGTCATGGGCCGTAGTAGTTCAGTGACCCTGCCTTAGACCATGGAGGCAAGTTCTTCATTCTGCTAACCTGGCTTTGGGAGATGAGAACCTCAGTTCAGTCTCTTTGAAAGAAACATTCATACCATTACCCAAGCGGCGGTTATTATTCCAAGACCTTTGGCGTTAATGTTGTCTTGGCCTAAAATCCCCAGAAAAGATCCTTCAGATCCCAGTTTATTTCCTCCTGGAGTAATCTGAGGGGAGTAGAGGATGAAGTCCCCTCTGCAGAAGCCCAGAGCTTATGAGGAGAGAAGGGTGGCTTAATCAGTTAATGTTTATAAAGTGGCTCAAAGGTGAAACACGATATTATTAGGCCTCCTGAGGAAGACTCTCATGCAGTTTTAACGTGGCAGCTGAGAGAGTCTCAGAAAATCTCACAGACAGCATGCATTCAAATTGGCTGAGGTGGAGCGCTGTCTGCTGGCCTGGGATTTAGCTGAGAAGCTCTAGAAAGGCTCTTGATCAAGGGAAAGGCCTGGAGGGCAGGGCAGGGCAGGGCAGGGAGAGGGCCTGTTGAGGGAGGGGAAGTATGATTGTGAGTGCGGCCAGCTCAGGGAGGGGAGCTGGCAACATCCGGGGCTTGTCAACTCAGAGGTTGGCAGGGTCGTTTCTCACACTCCCCCATGAGTGCGGAGACATTTTGTGAGAGAAAAGCACCTCTTATTCTAGGGTAGCTTCCTTCATGATTCATTTGGTAAAGTGAATTGGTCTTCACAGTTTTCATAGTTGAACACAGATGAGGGTGGTGTGTACATGTGTGTATTTAATAGGACATGTTGGCCATTGGGCATTTATTTTGCTCCTCCGTCCATCAAGTGGAAAGAGTACTGGGAGGTGCAGAAATGAGGAGTAGGAAAGGAGTGGTAGACCTTGAAAAATGAGACATTTATTTGAACACTGAAAGGAGTCAAGTGAAAGAGCTGCACAGGTAGAAAATAAGCATGGAGGAAAGCACTAGATGACAGAGAGTTTAAATGCAAATAGGCCCATATTGTCCAAAAGCTATTTCCAGGTTCACTTACAGGTCCTGGTAGGTTTGGTCGCCCCCTTGCGGTAATATCTCAGCCTAATACTGCCTAAAAGGTGGACATTTCGCCTTAACTGAATTCACGTACCAAGCGTTCCCTTATATGGATTTTTTTTTTTTTTTTTTTTTTGCCGAAGAGAACTAAAAATTATTAAAACAAACTAGCCAAGAAACACTTCTAAATTAATTATTTCAGAAGGCAGTTCATATTTTATGGCCTCAGCTTCAAGGACAGGAGAGGGTACTGGGGTTGGGTGGAGGCCGAGGGAACCTTTGGCTGGAGGAGGCCTGGGGGGAGGTGAACAGCGTGCAGTGGTGGAAAAAAACCTCACTGGAAAATTCGGGGACCTTGCTCCAGTTCAACCCAGTTCTGCTTCTAGTTATTTCTACTGTCATTGACTAGGTATCTACTCTTTACCAGCCACTCTACATACATTGTCTCCGATCCCTTTAGCATGCCTGTGAAGTCAGTATTTTAATCTCCATGTTAATAAGCAGCGCCATCTGTATGCAGAACCAGCTGTGGCTGGCTGCCGGGCTGGAACACTTTCTTCTACATGCCCTGCCTCCCAGGGCCACGCTGGGCCTAATATTTCCACTCCTATGTATTTACTCAAAAGAAATAAAAATGCATGCCCTCCCCAAGACTTGTACACAGATGTCCATAGCAACTTTATTTGTAATAGCCCCAAACTGGGACCAACCCAATGGATGAACTGTGGAATATCCATACAGTGGGATATTACTCATCCATAAAGTGGAACAAACTGCTGATCCAACAGAGTTGAGTCTTTAAAAAATTATGCTGAGTGAAAGAATGCAGACAGGAAAGAAAGCATACTGTCTGATTCCATTTATCTGAGGGTCTAGAAGAAGAAAAACTAATATGCAATGATAGAAATCAGAGTAATTGTCACCTGGGGCCTGGGATGGAGGTTGCTGGCAGGGAAGAGGCAGAGAGAGCTTTCTGGGATGATGGAAATGTTCTATATCAAGATTGGGGAGGTCGGAACATGAGTTTGTCTAACTCACTGAACTTTTTGGTTTTTTTTTAAAGTTATTTAGTTTTGGCTGCGTTGGGTCTTTGTTGCTGTGTACAGGCTTTCTCTAGTTGTGGCCAGCTTGGCTACTCTTCATCGCGGTGCGTGGGCTTCTCTCGTCGCAGAGCACAGGCTCAAGGCGCGTGGGCTCAGTAGTTGTGATGCACGGGCTTAGTTGCTCCGTGGCATGTGGGATCTTCCCGGAGCAGGGCTCGAACCCGTGTCCCCTGCATTGGCAGGCGGATTCTTAACCACTGTGCCACCAGGGAAGTCCTAACTTATTGAATTTTAAGTTTAAAATGAATGCATATATTTTATTGTATATGAAACATACCTTAATACAGTTATTTAAACAGTGTCTTTCATTCAAAGGAAGGAGAGTAAATTCCATTTTGTTTGTGTTTTGAGAACTCTGAATTAAGAGAACTAATGGAAGAATGTTGGTTATATTGTCTGGCCAGAAGGTGGTGTTCAAATCCTAGCTCTATCCTGGAGATTCTAGATAAGGTTCCTTCCCCTCCTGGCTGTTCTCCCCTCAACCTCCCATTCCCTCTCCACAATCTATAAAGTGCATAGCTGAACTAGGTCAGAGGATCAGAGTTTCTCAACTCTGGATGCACATTAGAATCTTATGGTGGACCTTTAAAAAAATTCCGAAGCCTGGGTTCACGTCGGAGAGTTGGATTTATTTAGTCTGGGGTGAAACTCTGGTGTTATTTTATTTATTTATTTTTTGCCCTTTAATTCTCCAAGCAGTGGTGATTCTAATGTGCATGAAGGATTGAGAACTACTGGTCTGGATGATATTAAGGTCCCTTTTAGATCTATGCTTTCTGTCTTAAATAAAGTTTGCTTCAGGAGCAAGGCCAAATTTCCCTGGGCTGCTAAGACAATAAACTGGAGCAATAAGGTTCTTGGAGCACAAGAGGAAATAAAAATGAGACAAAGTAGTAGCAAGAGAAACCTGGTGATAGAACATGGAAGCAGGCGTAAAATAGAGGAGGTACTAGTTAGGTCTGGTTTTTCATAAGTATGAAAATTTAATCAGAAAGTCAACATTTTAAATGTTAAGTCTGTAACAAGAGGTATTGTGGAAAATATGTAAAAACACCTTACATTTGGTGAGTATTGATAATTGACGAAGTTTTTTGTTTTTGTTTTTTCTATGCATAGCTTGTCTTCATTTTCAGTGTACTTATGTAAATTAGAGTTAGTGCAGCCAGTACTAACTGCAGTGAGGTCAACAGAGGTAACCTGGCTTGGTTAAGATAATATGCAACTGTGAGGATCACCCAACTGGTCTTGGAAGGGAGCACGTGGAATCTTTACATCCGAAGAATTTACACAGTTAAGAAACCTTTCTCAAAAGATTCAGTTAAGACTTTTCTTTACAATTGTGACAAATCACAGCAATTGGCATAATTCGGGGTATGATAGTGCTTCCTTAGAGTCAACAGGTAAAGTGTTTATGAAAGAGGAGAGTTCTAGGGATGTGATAGATCAGTGGTTCTCAGAGTGTGGTCTGGTGGTCTCTGTGGTCAAAACTATTTTCATAATCATGCTAAAATATAATTTTTTCACTCATTCTATGAGCATACAGTGGAGCCCAGGAGCTAGTTGATGTGTGGATGCAGAAGTAGATACAAGAATCCATCTGTCTTCTATTAAACAAGATGTTAAAATGTTTTGAAAATATGTAAAAAACTATGGTACTCTTCTCCCTAATATTTTTTTGAACATGGTTATTTTGCATAACAAATGTTATTTATGTTATTATGTAGAGATTTATTATTGTTTTAAGATGGCCTAGCAAAATATTTCCCAGTTTGAATTTCTAGAATCGTAAGTGTCAGTAATTATAAGCCACGTAAGAAAATCTGTTCAGTGTCTTTAATAACTTTTAAGATGTAAAGAGATCCTGAGCCCAGAAAGTCTGGGAACTGTCCAATGTAGGCATTGAATGCTGTCCTTTTTGGGTGAGGGATCCTGATTCTATGGAAAGCTTATTTCCAGAGATGAGGCTCTCATCTCAGACGATGCTTCTCAGTTGTTCGTGCATATATGAATCACCTGGGGATCGTGTTGAAATGCAGATTCTCAATGGGAAGATCTTGAGTGGGGTCTGAGGTTCTGCCTTTTTAATGCCTCAGGGTGATAGGGATGGTGCTAGTCTTGAGACCACACTTTGGATTGCAAGGTTCTTTAGAAGAATGGTAGTAACACCCTAACAGGCCTTTCTCCCCAACACACAGCCAGTGGTGTGTAGGAAAAGCAAGAGGAGGAGTGGAGTGAAGTACTTGATTTTAAAAAACCCTTTATCCCCTCTGGAAACCATTCCCTTACTCTCTTATTGAAGTTTTTCTGTCCTCTAGATTCTCACAAGACTTCTTTCATTTCTCAGTTAAAGCAATTACCATGTTGTTTTGTCATTGCTATTTTTTGGGGGGGCGGTGCTCATTGTCTAATTTCCTAAGCTGACTTTGAGTTCCTGGGTGGTATCTTATCCATCTGTCTTTCTATCTCTGGCATCTAGTGGTACGTTGGCGTGTGATAGGTACTCAATAAATGCTTAGTGGGTGGATGTGTAGATGGAGAAAAAGTAGTCTTCAGGTCCAGAAACAGCATCTGAAAAGCTTCAAAGGAGATGAAGTTTGTCTTCTGTAGTCTTTCACTCCCCTTTCTGTAGCCAACGTGCCCAAGTATGGTATGTGACGGCCAAGCCTAGATTGTCTGAGTTAGAGTTTTGTCCCAAGGATTTTTCTACATTTAATACACAGCATGCAAGGGACACATACATGGATTTGGTCTATGTATGGATGCCTAATAGAGTCTGGATGCTTTTAGCTGTACCCCTACGGGTCATAGCATTTCCCAGCTCCTCTCTGGCTCACAGGTGAGGTCCTTGAATTGACAAAACACCCATAGAGGAGAAAACGGGAGAGATGACTGGTGTGCCTGTAGGAGTTCTTGAAGCATTTGATTGGGTGTTAGATCTCTTCTGTGCGTGGAATTCCACGTTTCTTTGAAGGAAGGGGAGATGTGCTTGTATGAAGTGCTGGAGGTTATCAGGACGTTCCCTCTGGAGTGAGTTTCAGCGCCACAATCAAATTCTACTCCAGATTTGCATTGTTCTGGTCAATGAAGTGGTATTCATATACAAGTACACTTGGGGGTGGGGGTCGGGTCAGTAGGAGGGACTTGAGGGAGAGAATGAGCATGTAGCATTCAGCTGGGTCCAGCATGAAATGTCAACCTATCCTAGAGTGATATTCATTTGTCCACCATTTCACCTGACACTCATTTGCCAAATGCTGGGACTGTTTCATTCAGAGCAGAGATCCTACAGGTTTGTAGGATTAGGAAAAACTGAAGAACTGTTACCAGCAATTCAGGACCTCCCTAGAATTTCAGCGACATCTAAGAATTGGAGAGCAGGATGTAATAAGAAATCAAACACTCACAGAAACATCGTCTTTGCTTTTTTTCTGATATAGGAGATATTCTCCAACCAGGTTTCCCCCGTCTTTTCCCTCCTCCCCTGACCTTCCATAGAGCATTTTCCTTCAATAAATCTGACATATCCCTCCCTAACTGGGCATTCAACTGCATTAAAATATTTTTAAAACTCACTGAATCAGATTTCTTTCTTTTGTCTTTAATAACCTCAGACTAAATTTTGTTGACTGCTTCTCTTCCCTGAGTCCCCTGTGGGACCCCCTCACACACTCTGTCATAGCCCTCACAGACCGCGCTGGGCTTGCGTTCTGGTTTGTCTCCTTCACCAGGTAAAGAACTCCTGGAGGACGGTGACATTGCCTTTCATCTTAGTATTTCTGCTCCCAGCCAAGTGTTTGCTGAATGAGTGAATTATCTTTGAAAGATTATAAAAGATTTTCCACCTTTGCTCTTGCACAGTAAAGCTGTGTTCTTGAAAATTTGCAGTAAACAGAGTATTTGCAAATCAAAACGTGTACTAACACAAGAAGGAAGCTTCTGGTTTTGCAGAGCCTAGGAGTGAATTTTTAAAAGAGTGAAGAACTAATCCAACAAATGTTCAACAAGTTTTGATTAAGCAGCTTTTGTATTTCAGGTACTAGGCTTCGCGTTGGGGCTCTAAAGATGAATAAAATGGGTTCTGGGTTTTATCAATTGTCTTTAACTCAGCGAGTTTGGTATTCTAGGCTTTCCTTAACTGGGTGCTATCTTTATTTGATGGGCTACATCTGAGTTATTAGAAAAAATAAAATGGATTGTTGATATGTTGCATTTAAATATAACTACAGATATATAAATAATATACTTTCATATATAGTATATATAATACATAATTATATATGTATTATACATTGTGTTATATACATGATTATATATTATACACACACATAAGTATGTGTGTATATATATATAATATATATTATATATAATATATATATATTATGAATATATATATGTATTTCTACCATATGTCTACTCCCTTAATTCTTCTGGAAATATGCCAAATAACTTAAGTAAATACAGAACAGGGTGGGTGAAAATGTCCGTGAAAATACATTCCAGTAAATTTCATAAATCTCTCCAAACATATACTTCCCACCCTTATTTAGAATTCCCTTAAGATCAGATCTGGAGACTTTACAATAGAGACCTGAGTTTGAATCCTGCCTCCATTTCTTACTAGCTGTACAACTGTGGCAAGTTACAGCAGAGTCTCTCTGAGCTTCAGTTTCCTTGTCTGTAAAATGGGAATAATTGCTACATCACAAGGATGTCAAAGGTATTAAATAAGATGGTATGTGTGAAAGCACAGTGCTTCTCACGTGGTAAACTCAAATATCGCTGTGCCTGCCTCCGTCTCTCTGTGGAGTTTAGGACTGAAGTCCTCTGCATCTGGGAAATACTGGGCTCGCTGATCACTGAACTGGGGAAAACGGTGTGAGCAAGTGTTCTAGGAATGCTTCTCTTAACCCTGCCTACACATCATTTAAATTCTTAAGCCAGGCTATGGCATTATCCCAAACACCATCCTGAGTCTTAACCACAGTGAGACCTGCCATCTGGTCTGTTGGCCAACAAAGGAAATCAGGCAGAGCACGTAGGTGCCCCAACAAGCATGTCTCCACCACTGAAGTCCTAATCTAAAAAGGAAGCTGGTCCCTTTGGGAGAGGGTCAGTACAGAGTGTGGGACATGTTGTCAGGGTGGGGTAAGGACATTGCCAATAGGCTCCTCTCACTTCCCCAGGTGGCAACAGGTAGGTGCCTTCCTTTCCTGACATGTCCCATCTGCTTCCTTCTCCCTGGGCAAAGTGCGTCTCTGCTAAAGATGCTCTAAAGATGTCCCCAAATGAAACCGAAAATAAAGCACCCTCAGTGACTCGAATTCAACTCCTTCACTTTTAAATTCATCAACAACAAACTTGTGTCCATTTTTAGTTTTGTCTTAATTTAAAATGTTAAGTAATAATCTATATTTTGGAATATTTCCCTTGCTTTGCTCAGCAGATGAGGAAAGGAACTAAAACTCACAGACATAATAGCTAACGTTTATTATGCACTTCTTATGTGCCAAGCAATTTTTCTGCACTTTACATTTGTTAAATTGCTTAATCCTCACAACAACCCTTTGAGGGAAGTACCATCCTTGACCCCTTTACAGAAGAGGAAAATGAGGCATACAGAGGTTAAGTAATTTCCCCAGTGCCACAGAGCCAGTGAGTGAAGTCGACCTAGGGTATGAACTCACCATTCATGGGGCCTCAAAAAGATGGCAGAAATCAGATAGGCCATATTTCCAGTGACCCGGAAAACTATTTCCACTTCAGAAGATCTTGTTGTTATCGTTTTAATTTCCAATAGAGTATAAAATTTTGGCTCAGCAATACGCCTATAAAACAACTAAATAGGGCTTCCCTGGTGGCGCAGTGGTTGAGAATCTGCCTGCTAATGCAGGGGACACGGGTTCGGGCCCTGGTCTGGGAGGATCCCACATGCCGCGGAGCACCTGGGCCCGTGAGCCACAGCTGCTGAGCCTGCGCGTCTGGAGCCTATGCCCCGCAACGGGAGGGGCCGCGATAGTGAAAGGCCCGCGCACCGCGATGAAGAGCGGTCCCCGCACCGCGATGAGGAGTGGCCCCCGCTTGCCGCAACTAGAGAAAGCCCTCGCACGAACCGAAGACCCAACACAGCCAAAAATAAATAAATAAATAAATAAAGTAGCTATAAAACAACTAAATACTGCCCCCTTCCTCCATGCTGCATGGTACTTGAGTTCTGACGAGGCAAAATATGTCAACATGCAAATTCACCTTCTACAGATAAATCAAAGTCCCAAGCAGTGACTCATAGGGTAAGTGCTTTTTTAGGGCATTCTCTATGCAAGGGCAAAACATGTAAGACAATAAAAAGCAGTGCCCCTGCCTTCCAAGAGTCTGCACTTTAGTTGGGTAGAAGCAACATGCATGGGAAGTTGGGCGTGCAAAGTCAGTAGAAGTGGAAGAAAATATGAGAGGCATGTCCAACACAGAGCAGGGTAGACAGTGGGCATTCAACACCTTTTATTTTCCCTCTCACACCCTCGCTAAATGTCAGCATTTCTCAAGCTCTGTCTTAGTATCCCTTTAGATTTCCCTGTTAGAACCTCTCTGTTGATGCCTCACATGTCATCAGAACAAGTTTCCCTCTTAGACTAGAGACCCATGTCTGCAATGGCCAAAGCCATGTTCTGCTACATGTTCCGCATACCCTTGATGGACAACTAGTCTGGAGCAGGCTTATTATTTTCCTCTCCCAATTCTCCACCACATCCCCCCACCCAGGCGCAACCCCAGACACCAGCTGCATTGTCATTCCTATTGGTTCACTGGACCAACCCAAGCTTTAAATCTTGGGGTCATCTCTGACTCCTTTTCAACATTTAACAGATTCTAAATCTTCTCAATTACTTTTTTTTTTTTAGTATTTCTTGCAAATATCCCTTCATTTCCCACCGTCATTATCATAATTATGGCTCTTTGCAATTTCCGCTGGACCAGCGGTTCTTAACAGTCATGTGATGACTCAGGATTTGGGTCTGATGTGGGTCGTGAATCAAATTTTTTTCAAACAAATTAAATGTCCCAATGGCCAATGATTTACTCAAAAATTTGGAGTAGATTCAAGGATGTGTGTGTGTATATATATATATATATATATATATATATATATATATATATATATTTTTTTTTTTTTTTAACAAGAAAGTGGAGTGGCTAGTGGGGAAAAGAATGGAGTAGAAAGTGAGGTCCTGAGGCTTTCCTGGTGGCGCAGTGGTTAAGAATCCACCTGCCAATGCAGGAGACACAGGTTCAAGCCCTGGTCCGGGAAGATCCCACACTGCGGAGCAACTAACCCCGTGCACCACAACTACTGAGCCTGCACTCTAGAGCCTGCAAGCCATAACTACTGAGCCCGCACTGCCACAACTACTGAAGCCTGTTCGCCTAGAGCCCATGCTCTGCAGCAAGAGAATCCACTGCAATGAGAAGCCCGCGCACCGCAACGAAGAGTAGCCCCTGCTCGCTGCAACTAGAGAAAAGCCCGCACGCAACAACAAAGACCCAATGCAGCCAAAGATTTAAAAAAAAAAAAAAAAGTGAAGGCCTGGAGTTTACTCTGCCTGGATACAGGAGTGTAGCGAATATTTATGCTTGGGAGCCATGAGTAGGGAAGGTAAATGGAATCAAAAGAGGATGATAAAAAAGGAAGGAGGGAGAAAGAGCAGAGGTAAAGGGAAAGAGGTTTTCTGGAGGTAGAATGATATTAGAAGTTAGAAAAGGTAGATAATTTCTTTATTACTCTGTATTCCTGTCAGAAATTATTTAAACAGGAATTCATTAAATTCTAAGTGATGGGAGATAAGGGGTTGGGCAGGTAAAAAGCGAGGGGACGTTGATTGGGTCACTTGGCTTCAGTGCGGGCTGCCAGCTTTAGCAGAGGACAAAGAAGGGGAGATGGGAAGGCTGGAGGGGGTCTCTGACCCACAAGGATGGGTAAATTGTCTGTAGGTTCGGGACCCCAGCAAGTTTGAGCTGTGTAACTCAAGGCTGCAGGAATAATGATGACGGTGATAATTAACCTTTATTAGACAGTTACTGTGAGGTGGGCATAGTGCTAAATGTTCTACATGGGTAATCTCACTAATGGCCTTGTCTTATCTGCTGAGTTGTGTGTCTTAGTTCATATGCACGTGTTAGTGGCAGCATGAACGGGGAAGCCAGATAGGCCTGGATTCAAATTCTAGCTTTATCATTGCCTAGTTGTGTGACCTTAGACAGGTCAGCTAACCTCCATGAGGTTTATTTCAATGGGGGTAAATATGGCTACCTTTTAGGGTTTTATGAGAATTATGGATATAACATATGGCACGGAAGAGGTTTCTAGCTGCCCACCACAGTCTATTTTCCCCTCTTATTTCTGGGGGCACAGCTCAAGTATGTCTCCTGGCAATCTTGCTGTTAGGTATAGGCTTGAGGGGAGAAGGCGTCTCCCAAGGAATGGGAGCAGGAGTGATGCGTGCTGTGCCAGGCTTGCGCGTAACCCCTCTCCTGTGCTCCTCTGTGCTCTGTCTCCCATCCAACCTGGCTGCAGGTGCCAGGACAACCTTGGGGGCCAGGATTGAAAAGGGAGAAGCTGCTGGTAGCTCGGGGTCCTAAATCACGTGCTGAGGAGCCGCACCCGGACTGCTAGGTGAGAAAGAAAGAAACTTGTTCTTAAGGTCCCTGACATTATGGCGTTTGTGGTTGCCATCTAACCACGCTGATACCTAAGGTAGGAGTCTAGCATCCAGCATCCTATCTGTATTTGCTCAACAAATGCTCCTCCCATCAGGGCAGGGATGAGTTTTGCATCTACCATCTGCTGAGAAATGGGTATACACAGTAGGTGTTGAGTACATTTTTGTTGGCTGGCTAGTTAGGAGTCATGTAGAAGTGTCGCTTGGCCAAACTGGGAGGAAACAAACAACAACCAAAAAAATCCCTCCTCAGAACTGTCTATCTGTGACCTCGTTTAGCCAGAGACCTCTGTTCCTTGGTGACACAGTATTTACTCCCTGTGATTGAATTGCTCGGCCTCTTGCGGGGAACACACCAGCTGGCTTCTCCTTATTGAATTAGGGGCCCTTGGCTTTTTTTCTCTCTTTTTCAATTATTTCATGAAAAAAACATGCCAGAAAGAACAACTTTTTAACAATGGGGACTGCTAAATCCATTAGCACACAGACCCTGGGAGGGTGCTCAGGTTAAGAAATTTGAACCCTCAGCTCTGTAATCTCCAGCAACGCGGAGCTGCATGAGGTGAGGTCTCCCAAGTGGACAAAAGCAAGTCCTTCATCACTCTGGCAAATCACAGGAGCTCTCTGAGATCCATTTTCCTCTGTAAGATGTTGCTAAGGCCCTCTGTCCCTCAGTACATTTTATACTGGATCCTTTGTAGTTGGCAGGGCTATTGAAGATCACATGAATAATGCATGTCACGCCGGAAGAAAAAAAGCACATAGTGTTATGCAAAGGTCATGCTGCTTACCGTTGTTTTTATTACTTCACTGGAGTCAGGAGACCTCAGTTCTAGTCCTGACTCTGCCACTAATTAACCACTTTCCTTGAGTCAAATCAGTTACCTTCTCTGGGCCTTTGCTCCTCATCTATAAAACAACACTGTTGATCCAGATGATCTCGTGGGTCCCTTCTAGCCCTAAAATGCAGTGATTCTAATTATATCTATGATTCTGTTATTAAAAGGCAGCCAACCACATTGTTGGCAGTCCTCCATGACAGCCAGCTTCCATGTCTAAAAAGCCGGGCTGAAGGCAAGGGAGCATTGAAGCATCCTGATTAAGGAACTGCACCTGTTCCCTTACGAGCAGGTCTGTGGGCAGACCCAGGAGGGAGCAACAGGAGGGTAGCCCCCAAGGGCCATCCTTCCCGAGCCCTGCACAAGGTGAGAAAGTGCCCTCGCCTGAACCATCAGACTCCGGAAGACAGTGCTTGTTTTATGGTCAGCTTAGAGAGGGCTTCGTTGATCTTCCTGTGAGCCAGTGTTGGTTTCTTCCTTGTCGTACATCCCGAGCCTCTTTACCAAAGAAACTCAAATCTGTGTGTGTGTGAGGGGTGGGGGGGCAGGGAGGCAGTTATCGTGGGCTTTTCTGTCCACTTGTGTCACCCAGCAGCCCCTCAAAAGCTTCCTTAGTTATTTTCTCTGGGCTCTCTCGTGCCTTTCTGCTACCCTTGCCACACCTGTAACGTAATCCGCCCTTCCCCAGCTGGCTTTCAACCTCCTTCCAGCCTCTGTTTTCACTCTGCAATTCATAATTACTCTCGCTTTTATGCCCCTCCATTTTCCGCCTCATTAATTCTTATTCTCGGCACAAGAGCGTCTCCTTTATGGGCTGCAGTGAAGGAACTACAAGGAACTCACATTTGGCTGCTTCTGAATTTGAGTCGCTTTGATTGTCTTGTTTTCCTCTTTGGAATTGCTTGAGTCTAGTGCCCTCATAAGCACCCTGCATGCAAAGCTGTTATCCGTCCTGCCCTTTGCTACCTTTTCTGAATTTCTTTGAATTTAGAAATTCAGGGGCCTAATTTCATCAACCCCATATTTAATTGATTTATATCCGTTTCTGAGCAGTAGTTTTCCCTGTCCCATCTCAAATGGTAGTTGAAGGCCCTACTCCAGGGCCTCCTTTGCCTCACGATGGTCCTGAAAGTGTCCCTATTTTTACAGCAAAGAGACCTGTATGGTCAGAAAAAAGAAAGGAAGTTTTTAAAAAGAGCTTGCTATTTTATGAAACTTTGCCGTGCCTGGAGAAATATGTGGTCATTCTAGAAAGCGAGGAGGAAAGTGGATTCTTTTCTAAGCTGAATCTTCGGTTCAGTTGGTTAAGGACACCCAAGATGTTGGGAATCATCAGCCTAGCTCAGTATATGTCCAGGCCTCTTCCGTGCCTTGGAAACCTTTGTTTAAACAAAAGCTTAGAGAGTAGCAAAACAAATAATGATGGAATTGTTCCTGTTAAGGTCTAGGGCATTGGCTGTGTGGAGCAGAAGACAACCCAGATCTCCTTCCTCACTCCAGCAGCTTCTGAGGGGGCACTTCGTTCTCCTATGCACGTGCGTAATTTAATTGTGAAATATGCATTTGTCCTGTACCAAGATAATTTCAAGTAACGAAGATCCTTCTAGGAAGACATCTTTTAGGAAAAGTTTTTTAATCTTATTTTTGTAATGCCACTGAAATGAGAATTTCACTGTATCAGAAAAGGAAGGAAAGGACTTCAGTGGTTATCTTCTGAACTTACTTTCTTGTACATGCCTCCTCTCCCCTTTTCTCAAACAGATAAAATAACAAAGGCACAAGAAGCTGTAATTACATGGGTAGTTAATAATTGTGCTGGTCTAGGCTGAGATGTTCTTTACCTATGATGATAAGAGTGCATTTTCATTCATCCAGTCAAATTCCGTTATATGGGTGTCCTTGCTGGAGCTGTAGAAACAATGTCAAGGCTAACGGAGTTCCAGGAGAGGGGATATCTATATTATGAGCCAGGCAACAGAGCTAGCACTGTAGACCCATACAAGTACTTGTAGACCCATTCAAGCTGTGTGAAGCTGGCAAAGTTACTTAACCTCTCTGAGCCTCAGTTTCCTCATATCTGAAATGAGGACAGTGGTATTTATCTTGCAAAACTTTGTGAGGATTAAATATTAAATAATTACATGTTAAGTATTTAAAGCTTAATAAGTGTTAAAAGAAATGATATTTATTATCATTGTTGTTATTTTTCTCTCAAGTCTAGTCTAGTGACTATAGATCCCTTAGGGTCAAGGACTTTGTTGTATTCATAGCTTGTCACCTGTGCCTCTAGCAGGTACTCCAGAAATGTGTGCTGAATGGACAGATGACATTTGCAGCCTTTGAAGTCCTTTGCTTTGTATTGATTCAACATGTATTTTTACCCTCACATTTGAGTAGTTGAGCAGGAAGGAAACCCATTCCAATTTTAAGGCGCAATCTTTAAAGTTTTCTCCAAGGACACCTTCCCTAAGGCTGCAGAATTAAGACATTTGCCTTCCTCTGAGCTTCCCTCCTGCACACCTTGTGTCTTTGTCATAGTGGGACTAACAGTCATGTTAGCTGTGTTTATGCCTGTAGGCCCCTGAGGGCTGGAGCTGCGGCCCCTGTCAAACTTTCAATAGCACTAGGCCCAGGCGTCATACCCAGCAGGCTTTCAAATGTATTGAGTTGGAGGGAACAGGTATTATACAGTGCTTTAGTATATTGGGCACCAAATCTTAAATTCCTTTGCAGACCTCTTCTTCAGACATATTCAAAAGAATACAATTCCTGCCTTCAAGGAACTTTTAATGCGACAGGAAATTGCACTGTTGTCTTCTCCATGGTGACTGATTTTCAAGGCTTCCTGTTCAACAAGTGATTGTTGATTGACTAAATTAATGAGAGAAGCAAAAGCTGTTATCTTGTTTATCAGTGAAGAATGATTAAGCACAGAAAGGTTAGGTGATTTACCTCAGGCCACACAGCAAGTTAAAGAGAAGTAAAACCTGGGTCTGCCAACTCCCACGCTGATGTTCTTTCAAGCACACAATGCAACATCCCAGATCTCATACCTAATTTTAAGCTATGAATAGCCACCTCCTTCTTGCTTGCCCACGATACATTTTCTTTCTTTCTTTTTTTCTAAAAAAATGTAAATATTTGGAGGAAAAGAAAAACATTCTGACCAAATGTGCTTTTGGTAGAAATTCTGGTGCCAATTTATTACATCAAATCCGGATTTCGATTTCAGAATCCATTTGAATATATTCATTTCACAATTTGTATATCTAATTATGTTTTCCTCTGTCACCAACCACATGCAATTTCCCTCCATTCAGGATCATTGTGTCTTTAAATCTAAGACCTAAGACACAAGAATTACCATAGCAACTTGCTTTCCTGTTAGACTGCAATTGCTGACAATCAATATGATTAGACAAGGTCAGTGACAGAGTAAGCCCCACAGTGTTTAAAGAGAGCTGAGGAAGGGCAGGGACAATGAGGAAATGAGAAAATGATTGGAAAAATCTCTCCCCAGGGTTGAGTATGAGCTCTTTATTGCTTGCTGCTTGTATAACCTAAAGTGATGTCTCATAGTAGCAACAGTTTCCAGCCTTCCAGCAAGAACTGGGGGAGGCTGAGAGATGTTTAGTTGTTTTGGTTTCCCTTTTTACTGGTCCCCAAACACTTTACAAAACTAAAGACTGAAAATCACCGACTTGAAAGTGAGGATAAATAGTAGCTGGAGGTGGGGGGAGTTAACGAAGAGGCAAACCAGGGCAGCTGTTTTCAGCCCAGAGAGGGAACGAGGGTGTTTGTGAGGAAATGGGATGGTCCACAGCCAAGTTTGCCTGGAGTGGGGCTGTGCGAGCTGGGGTGGCTCCAGGCATCATGGGAAATGTCGCTGGCCTCGAACCCTGCATCATTTAAGCCCCTTTCCGTGGCTTCCTCTCCCCCTCTTCCTGTACTGATCTCTGCTTTAAAGAAGAAAATCTCATTCATACCAAAGTGTCAGCATCTGGTAACTGATTACAATTTGATTGCAGGGGAGAGGATTGCATTTTAATAGGGAGCAAAGCTTAAGCAAAACAGTCATTATGACCGTTAGGCACAAAGGAGCAGATAGCAGAAGTACTTTTGGCACCTTTCTGGAGCTCCTCAAAATCACATCTGTGACCTACCAAGATTTCATAGCAGGCTGGTTTAAAATGAGGTCCTCACTCACTTAAGGGAAAGATGAAATGAGGTGATTGTTCTAGCGGCTGAATTGTAGACACTTCTCAGACACCAGGCAACACCATAGAAAGCAAATGCAAACCCACACACCCTGGGAGCATTTGTGTGGAGGAGACAAGACCCGGCTTCTGGAGGGCTCGCATGTTTGCTATCCAGCAGGAGAGCCTAGAGTGACTAACTTCCTGCCTGATCCTCCCCGCCTCCCTCTCCCCTTCCCGAGCTATTCTCTGCCTGAGGACTGAGAGGAAGGAAGCCAGTTCTAACATGGGAGGGATGAAAGCTGGAGCCCTTGGAAGGCGGTGTGAGGTCAAGCCTTGGGTTATCAGTTATCGCCTGACCCCTAAGAAACCCTGAGTCGTTAAGGAAAGCCAACCTGTTAATCCTGTGGTTTGAGAGAGACTCCCAAATCTCCCTCCTCTAGCAGAGAGTCTCTGTGGTGCTTGAAGCAAAGCAAGGTAGTGGGTGCAGGATCCACAGCTGGCGTCTTCTTTTAGTTTTCCACTTGCTTATCAGTAGTGTGACCTGGGACGAGACTCTTCACTCTCCAAATCTCATGTGTAAAGTGAATAAACAACTCTTGTATCTACTTCATATAATCCAAATCAAAATTAAGTGATGCCTGTGAAAGCATTTGGCAAACTGTAAAGCATTAAACACATGAGCACGTTTTGGGAACGATTACAATGATTACTCTCAGTGCTGTTATGACTGTTATCGTTCTTTGAGCAGACCCCCACTCCCTGCCGCATTCCGTACTCCTTTCCCTCATTTCCATTATGCTTTTCCTCCAGACACCAGTTTTTGAGATAAAACTCACAACCAACTGGATAAATTCACCCCAAGAACTGTTACTGTAGACCCAACATTTCTCTCCTCCAGAGAAATAGATAGAGGGGTTGGAGAGAGGGTGACATTTCACATATAAAATGCTGTTGGGAGGTAGAATTTAGGCATTAAGGATGAGTCAGGGAAGGTGTTTTATTTAAAAATTGTATTTTGTGGAGGTGACCCCTGCCAGTGCCTGCACGTAATGCTGCAGGTGGTGCTGCTTCCTCTACCGACCCAGGTGGCAACCCGCTGTCACATTTGACATGTTTGTGTCTTTAAGCACCAGTGCTGGTTGATATAGGCTTTATACTTTGTACAAAGTGTTGCTCTTTTAGAACATGGGATGACTATGTTACGGATAAACTATTCTGATTTGCTGCTGGGAAGACACATCACGGAGAATTGCAGGAGAGGGGAGAGAGCAGAAATCCTAACGAGGTCCTGAGGAAGTCCTTGTGTGCGACATTCCCCTGTAGGCATAGTTTTCTCAAGTGCTTTATTTGATTTCACACTGCCTTTCATTTTCAAAGGGTCTTTACTAGGCACAGAAGGGAACAAGGACAATGAACATTTGATATACATTAACATCATGCCCATCTACGGAGCAAAGCTGTGGGGTGTAACTCTTTGGCAGTATCCTCTTCCCTGCCTTTCACCAGGAAAGCGTTTTGGGTCTCAGAGGAGTTCCGGGTGACGCCTATATTGGTTTTAACCATGCCTTCACCCCTCCTGTGCCAAGTGGCATTTAAGGCTATGAATCCACCCTGATTCCTAGTCTTCTATCAAAACTTATCTGCCTGTGAGTTTATCGTATTATGGGACTTTAGAACTACAGAATAAATCCTGGTAAGAGGAGAGACCCAAGAGATCATTTGTTTCCAACTCTCTTACGAATCGAAGACCACAAGAGGGTGATTGTTTCCTAGCTGCTCAAGACTTGCGTGGGTGCTGGTACTTTATATTTCCAGGCAACAGTTTTGCATTTTTATGAAGGACTGCAATCTTCGAACCATGAATAAGATGAGAGTTCCAAGCACACTAGCAGGCCAGTACGAGAGAGATTTGAGAAAATAGTGCATTTTAAGTACGTCTTAGATCACAAGATGTATAACTTGATGCCATCTGTTTGAGGTGACTATCATCAGCAATTTCAAACATGCAGCTTTCATTTTAAAAGTTGAACAACACTTGTCTCCCTCTCATTCTCTCTCTCCATCATCCATAATCAATTTGTGGACAGGTAGATATAGATACTATATATGCTAGATTCTAACAAAAAGAAAGGTTACCACATGTTTTAGATTATCTGCTATGGACATGAACCAACGTCTTTAGCCATGATTATTTATATTACATGGACAATCAACAGGGTTAATTGTTGTCATGAGGGAAACAGTGCTTGACATCTTGCTGCTCCAGAAAATTATTTTCTTTCTCTTTGGGGATCTAAACTTTATTCCCACCAAGACGGAATTTGTTATCTTTGATCTCTGTTTCATCATCTTCAGTCATCCTTTATGTTCATTGTCTGTTTGCATATTTACTATCCACCCTTCACTTAAACATTGTACCGTGTTGAAGCTGTGAATGTCCCCCAAAGGTTTATTCAAAAAGGCTTGCACAGAGTCTCCTCCTAAGTATTCTTGCTGCCAGCCATCAGTTCCACATTACTTTACTTTGATACCTCAGCTTCTCAAAAGCCTGCTTGAACATTGGAACTTCAGATTCTATTACGATTCTGGGAGTCTAAATATGATTCTCACTGCTGCTTGTCCCAAAACACAAATGCCTCATAACTATAACGACTTGGAGCTAGTGGGAAGGGAAGGCTGGAACAGGCTTGGTACTGGAGAAGGATGGTAGCAACCTGAAAGCCATGATCAGAAGGGGAGCAACCATTTGCCAGATACTCTTCTGTCTAACCTTTGGATCAACTTGTCTTCTCTCTCTTTGCAGGTGGTGCCCATCTATAAACTGGTAAAGCCAGTTTAATGCCCTGTGCTAGACAGGGTAAGGGTTAAGGGTCAGAAGAACTGTTCTCTACCTACTTTTCCTATTAACTAGCTATTGGCCCATGGGCTAATAACTTAAATGGGGGTATGCCTGTTCCTGTGATTTATGTGAAGATGATAATACCTATTTCATTCCTTTTCTAGGATGGTGTGAGGATCAGCTTAGCAACATGCGCTAAATGGATAAATGAACAATAGGTAGGAAGGTGCTTTGAATAGTTAAATATATTTTCGAAAGGCAAAGTATATAACTAATGCAGGCATAATGTTACCTAGCTTTGGAGTTGCTATGGTAATATGATTGCCCAGTTTGTGATTGGACTCACTCAGTTATCGTTCTCAGATCTATTATCCCAACCGCACCTTCTCATTCCGTAGTTTTAAGATATTTTTCTGTTCTTTGTTTTGGATTCTCAGCTATTCTCACATGTGAATGACAAGATTTAGCTTGTTCAGTTTCTGTTGCTGAATACATCCTTTGATGTTTAGATATTATTTATATGGGAGCTTTGACTTCACGTGTGTGTGTGTGTGTGTGTGTGTGTGTGTGTGTGTGTGAGAAAAGTTGCCTTTGGTGTCCTCAGCACCTTGTTTCTACAACTTCTTCCCTCTTTCTATCATTCCTTCTTCCTCGAGATGCTCAGTACCATCAGGCCGCCCCAGATTGTCAAGGTAGAAGGTAACCTAAACTGTATCTTCCACTAAGATGTTGGTTACCTCCTTCTGACATCTTCCTATTTTCAAAGGAGAGCCAGGGGAAGGTGATTTACTACCATAAAGTATGCAACAGTGATGTTGGGAGTTTGGGCTAATATGGAGGTCGGGGATGAGGGTCTCTCTACCTCCAGGCACATAGAAATACTGGGTAAAAAGGTCAAACAGCCAATTAAGAAACTATGTAAGTAACACTGTCCTCAACCTGGTCAGAATGGTTAAGTGTACATTGAAGCCAAAGGGAAAAGAAAAAATTATAATTAGGTTAATGGCTGGGTCTTGGAGCTTCACAACCTGCTTGGGAAGATGAGCCCAAATTGCAGATATGTCTTTGTCTGAGAGGAGCTAGAACTGACCTACCTGCATAAAGTCAAGAATCAGGAAAGGCTGCACATTAGAGAAATGGAGGACTCTAGAATTCTATTAAGTGACTAGGGAAGACCTCAAAGAAGCAGCTGGGGTGGAAATAGTCACCTGCAAGTATTTATAATAGCAGGTCAGTGTAACATGATTACACTGGATGAGAATTTACAGTGACTTCAAGCCAAAAATATTACTAGAAAAGTCATCCCAAACTGGAGAAAATGAGAATGCTCAATAGCAGCAAATGAGAAACTGTTAAGATGTTTCCATACTAGCGCACGGGACTCCCACTGACCACACCTCGTCACTCCTAAGATGCATGGGCTGAGAGGAAATGTTACAAATCATACAAGGAAATACCACGTGAGAGAGAATAACTATACCTCCTTGACTGGGGATTAAAATAAGATTGAAAGAGATTTAAAATTAAATATTTTAAAATTCTCAGATAAAAGAAGATACAGAAGTCACAAGATAAAACAGGATAGTGTGAAAAAGGACAGACTTGAGAAAAGAATTAATGAAAAATATTGATGTAAGAACATACAGTCAGGTAATTATAAACTTAATTGGATTTAATAATGGACTAGATATAATGAAAAACAAAATGAATGAATTAGAAAGTAGATAAGGCAAATCATACATAATATAGTATAAGAATTTCCAGTATAGATCTAGTAGGAGATCCAGAAGGAGAGAAGAAAGAATAAAAAAGAGGGTAGAGATAATAATAAAAGCTTTTCCAGAGTTGAGGAAAGACTGCCTTAGTTTGAGGAAACCACTAAGTCACAAGCATAAAAAATAAAAACAAATCTACACTCAATAGTGAAAGTATAAGCAAAGGGAAAGAAGATCTTAAAAGCTATCAGAGAGGGGCTTCCCTGGTGGCACAGTGGTTGGGAGTCTGCCTGCCAATGTGGGGGACACGGGTTCGAGCCCTGGTCTGGGAAGATCCCACATGCCGCGGAGCAACTGGGCCCGTGAGCCACAACTACTGAGCCTGCGCGTCTGGAGCCTGTGCTCCGCAACAAGAGAGGCCACGACAGTGAGAGGCCTGCGCACCACGATGAAGAGTGGCCCCTGCTTGCTGCAACTAGAGAAGGCCCTCGCACAGAAGCGAAGACCCAACACAGCCAAAAAATAAATTAATTAATTAATTAATTTTAAAAAAAGTCAACGTTAAAAGCTATCAGAGAGGAAAGACAGACTACCAAAAACTAGACTGACAGCACACTTCACATAAGCGACAGTACATACTAGAAGATAATAGAGTTACTTGCTGAGTGAAATTCTGGTCGACCCAGGTTTATAAATTCACCTAGATTATTATTAATAGTTCAGTAGGGGGCAGGGGTGACATTTTCAAATACACAAAGACTGAAGAAAGCTTACTACTCATACATGGGCAATTTGATTTTGTTTTTCACAATTAAGATAGGACTTTTTTATGATTAAAACAGTACATGCTTGCTGTAGAAAAAACGAACAATGCAGAAAGTTATAAAGAACAATTATATTATGAAGAACAATTTTCGTCAACAGGAAGGAAATTGAACCCAGAAGAAACAAGTAGAGTTTAAGAGCAAAATTCCTGGCAAAATGATAGTAATATTGATCAATTATACAATTTAAGTGGTGCTAATTTGGGGCTATTTAAAAACTAGATAGAACTAAAGTGCTGGACAGAAATGACATGGAAAATTGCAAGGGGAAATGCTGTGTTCAGGTAAAACAAAGTGATGTTGATAAATTTGGGGGTTGATAAATATGTTTTAAAATGATAAAATAACTATAAAATAGAACATAACTTCTAGAATAGAAGAGAGGAAAAAAATAGAGACCAAAGAAATTGTAAAGGTGACATTTCAAGCACTAACAGGAAAGGTTTTATTATTGGATGTGTATATGTGTATATATGTGCGTATGTGCTGGATGCCAAAGGTCCTCTGATAGCTCACAAATCTATTTCCATGAAGCCCTACGCATATCCTAATTGTAAATCTGAAACAAATTTTAACACATGCATAGGCTCAGAATGGCAGTTTTTCCACAGTACTCCGCTGTAGCAAGTACAATTGCACATGTTGCTGCAGCCAACTGATTCTTTATCTCTGAGAAACCAGGCTGCAGGTGCCGCTAGGGGCCCTTTTACATCCTTGTTTTCTGGTCAGTTTCCAAGGGAGTCCAAGGTCTCCTTTTTTCTTGTGTAGCCAGGCTTGTTTTCTAGAGAGCTGCCATCTTTTACATTGATTTCCGTCTAATGATATTCACCATCCATTGACAATAAAGATAACGTATCCCTTTTAGAGAGATCTCTATCTACAGTGCTTTCCAGGTTCAGCCTTCATGGAGGTGGGCACAGGGCAACACACACACACACACACACACACACACACACACACACAAGATGATCTACTCTCTCATCTTCTTTCCAAAATGATTAACAAAGTACTTTTCTTGCGTATGTGACTCTTCAGTGTTTTTCTCCTGCATTCTGCAAGCCTTTTCATTCAAACTAGAGGTGACATGTTCCCTGTAGGCTCCTACTTTTTCCCAAGCTGGTATCTGATCTCTTCCACTTATCATAGTCATAGATGAGTTCTAATTTTCTTGAATTAGGGATTCTTACCCCTGTCTTTTAACACTTTAACATCCATCAGTTTCCTCTAAAACATTTTGTCAACATACAATTACATGAGAAAAGGAGGTTACAAAAGAGCATGAATAATATCTCATTTTAATTTAAAAAAATGTGTGTCAGCAGAGAAAAAATTGTGAAAGACTGCTCACCAATGTATTAACAGTGGGTACGTATGTTATTGTAGAATTACGTGGAATCATCATTCTTTCTGCAGTTTGTTTTTTCTATAGCAAGCATGTATTACTTTTATAATCATAAAAAAAATCCTATTTTAATTGTGAAAACCAAAACCATTGCATCAGGGACAGCATTCCTTGTTCCACAACTTGGGAGAGTCTATGGGTTGACAAAGGCAGGCGGGCAGTACAGAAGTATGCAGTGCCTTGTGAAATAATATACATTGTGGTTTGGGGAGCTACCTGAAAAAAAAAAAAGTTATTGCCTACTTTGTTTTTCCTATTCAGTTGCAGTTAGGTTTATCCTAGGAATAGGCTCACAGACGTGTTGCAGAGGTGGCCACAAACATATTATGGCATGGTAAGACCAATGTGCAATTCGAATATCCTGTGAATTACTGGACCACAGACCAGGGAGTAAGTCTTAGAAGAGGCACTCCTGATCCCCTTACCCTGCTCTAATTTTTCTCCACCCGCCACTACTCCAAACTTATCATCTCTATATGTTACTCGATCTCTTTAAAAACAGTTTATTGTTCATTTTCTGTCTCTTACTCCAAGAATCTAAAATCCAGGGCAAGGGCAAGGATCTCTGCCTTGGTCAGTGTTGTCTCTCTAGTGTCTAGCACACAGTAGGTGCTCAGTAAGTATATGTGGAAGGAAGGAATACATGCTAAATGGTTATGTACATGGAGAGAGGAGTGGTACCCCTGAAGGCAGGGGAACAGCATGAGTAGAGATGAGAAGGCAAGAAAGGAGATAGCATGGATATGGGGCCATGAGGAGCCTGACCTGGCCGGCAGGGAGGGCCCTTCGAGGTAAGTGTTAACTAAGTTGGATGGCTGGGCTGGGGAGAAATGATTAAAGGGACTTGAAAATAAAACAGGAGAGAATCAAAATAAGGAGCGGGCACACTCTGGGCATGTACTGAGAGTAATGCAGTATTTTCTAACATGGCGTTAAGTCAGGGCTCTGGCATTGACACAGAGGAAATGGTTTCTCACTCTGATTTACTGTAAAGGGAAAGTGGACACTGGTACGAAATTTGGAATAGGAGTGGGCTAGATTGTTTCTTTTATTGTCTGTCTGTGATAATATTACCCGAGTCAAACATTCAGGGTTTAAAGGCTTTGAATTCGGAATCATTTTCAGTTCAAACCACCTGACAATGCCAGACAGCTATGCTCGTACAGAAACAGAACACTTAAGGAGATACAGACCTTTTTTAGGCTCCTCTGAAACTCTAATTAAATGGAATGGGTCTGTGCCTCGTGCTTAGCTCTCGTTTTTTTTCATACAGTGCATTCTAGAGGCACATTGTGAATATGTATTTGAACATTTTGGTGGTGCTCATTTGTGATGAGTATGGATAGAAATGGAATTCACTCAGTATAAAAATGTTTACATGCTACAGTGAACACGCCTCTGCTGTTTCTGAAAAGAGACAGCATGCCTTTTTGCTTAGTCCAGCTTCTGAGGGTGGCATGTCAGGGAGCTCCTCCGACCATGCAGAAATCTCGAGTTATACTAGAAAATGGAATTTGCAGTTAGGATGGGCAGAACCGAGACCGTGTCTCCTTTCCAGAAATGTACATATCTCTTATAAGATTTCCAAGCTGCATGAAGAATTATTTCAGTCCTCATATTATCTTTGATTTATGGCCCTAGGGGATTTTATATTTAAAATATTACTGGATTATTCTAAAGAAGACCCAAGATAGGGGCTGCTGGGAAACAATGCAATGGAATATTCTAGAATTGAAAAGGAGTCTGGTCTGAGGAGTTCTAGACCAGGAAATGTATTTTTTTCTTGAGACTACCCCCTGACACCCTTGCCTGAAGGGAAGGGAATAGACTCTCACAGTCTAGGAGGGAGCTTCCTTCCTCCCTCATCATGGAACACTTACTTTTAAGAAGTGAGGAGGGAGAAATGGTGCAATGATAGTGGCTTAAAGTACCTTCACCACCCTCCCACCACGTACATAGCAATTCATCTTGGAAATGTTTCCAGAGACATGGGCAAGGCAAGGGCACATTCTTCCATATCATGTTTTATACTGTAGAATCTAGAACTGGTGCTTTTGAAACTTTACCTTCCCAAATTTTACCCAGTGACATGGGTCTGGGGCATTTAAGTCGTGACTTTAAAGGTGATCATCTACTCTTGCGTTTAAGAATTATTTGGAGTGAGAATCAGGAGAGATTAGATGTTGATGGGGAGTGAAGACATTCTGAATGCCGAAGAAGGGATGATAGAACAAGAACAGAGAAACACTGAACCTGAAAATAGGATTGTCAGAGCAGTGTGTGGTAAGTCTCACAAGGGGACTGTGGCAATCTGACAAAAGTTGGTGGTCAAAATTTATCACTGCTCTTGATAAAGAGCAGAAAAATTCATTGCCATCCACATTTTCTCCTCTATATAGGATGGCTACAGAACCCACACATATGTTTGTTGCTGTATCTTTTGAAGTCTTCAAAGGCGTGGTTTTGCTTTTAATCATACATTAGTGAATGTTGGAACAGCAAGTTCTTTTTTTTTAATAGCTCTAAATGTGGCATCTTAAGTTCTAAAGAGCCAAATATATTTCTAGGGTTGGTCATCCCTAGACTCCTGGGGCAGGAGCAGGAAAAGGAACAGGTTTGGACTAAAAAGACAGAGTTAATGAGGAATGACTGAGGAAGTGGCATATTTAGTTCAGTCAGATCCTACCATTTGCATTGTTCAAATAGAGGATTGCCAAGAGGCAGGGACCAGCTATAGTATTACATCACCCATGAACTCACTGATCAGACAGAGCCTGTTTTTTATCTTGACACTGACAACAGTTTATGGAAAAAAAGCAGAATATAGCAGCTCTTAGAGCATTTTTAAAAGCACACCAAGACCTTCTCATATTTCTGCAATGGAGACAACTAGGCTTGGGAATAGTGAGCATTCACTTGGCTTTCTCCAGAGGAGATCAGGAAAACTCTTGCGTTTGGGCAGGAGCAGAATATTTCCCTTTCTGACTCCCTTGCTGCCTAGGTTTGGGGAGCACTGAGGAATTTTAGGGACAGCCTAAGGGACATCTGTCTATGGAGAGCTGGCCTTCTTAACAACAGTTCCCCCAAATCAATGAGACTAAACAGTTTTAGATGTAATTTGAGTCTGTCTATTGTACACCGACCATTACACATCTGGATATTGATGGACAATCGCCTAGCATCTTGACTACAGAGTCATGGGCGGGGCATTAAAAGAGTCAGTATCCTGGTGAATTCAGATACAGTTATCCCAGTGCGTGAATCTTCTTTTCTTCTACTCCTGTTTGAACTTTCTGAGCTCAGTGGGAGCCCTTTGTGCATAATGTGATCAAAAGACAAGGACTGTGGGAGCCTGCAGACCTCTTTAGGGAGACCTCAGATCCCCATTATGACTTAGAATTTGTTTCATGAGTATCTGCCACTCAGAACACTTTGCCCTCTCTCCTTTTCTTTTCTTTTTTTTAAATAAGCTTTGCCATTCTTCTTATTTCTTTTCTTTTTTTTTTTTAATTTTACTTTTGCCTGCATTGGGTCTCTGTTGCTGCACGCAGGCTTTTCTCTAGTTGCGGCGAGCAGGGGCTACTCTTCGTTGCGGTGCGCGGGCTTCTCATTGTGGTGGCTTCTCTTGTTGTGGAGCACAGGCTCTAGGCGTGCGGGCTTCAGTAGTTGTGGTACACAGGCTCAGTAGTTGTGACACACGGGCCTAGTTGCTCCGCGGCATGTGGGATCTTCCCGGACCAGGGCTCGAATCCGTGTCCCCTGCATTGGCAGGTGGATTCTTAAGCACTGTGCCACGAGGGAAGCCCTGCCCTCTCTCCTTTGATTATGGAAATCTCCACAAAACCTCTTTTGGCTTCTCTGCACCACACTGATCTAACTCCCATCTCTTCAAACTGCTTTCAGCACCCAAGATCTGGACAGCAACATTTAGAGGTTGCTTCTGTTCTGGTTTGTGACCTGTTTCACATGAATTCCTTTTATTTCTATAACTACATCACAAACTTCTTAGGAGCTAGAACCAAATCCTATATTCTCTTTCAGCTTCTAATATGGAAGACTGACTGAAAGATGAATGAATAGATAGATTGATAAGAGGAGCTTAGGAACTTCTAATAAGAATGAATCTGAGAGTTTGTGAAGTGTTCTTTCTGATTGTACAAAGTCATAAGCAGGTGGGGGAGATTCACATTTCCAGTTGGTGAGGATCATCTAGTCTGTTTATTACCATTCCCTTCAGAAACCCTCTCACCCTCCCACCTTCCCTCATTCCTTTTATACAGCACACTGAAAATTGGAGGCATAACCTTGTTCAAGAATCTGCAAAACAGGAACATGGTAATGAACTCTTGTTGCTGCTATAAACTTGATGAATGGCTTGTGGCGGAAGGGCATTAAATGGCAATCTCAGTCCAGTGATTAGCTCTGTGGCATTCTTCCTTTGGAACTCATGCAGAACAGCATAACTTTCATTCCACTCCAGGTGTCCTGTGAGCTTCGTTGATTGTGCCAGGAATGTTTCTTGGCCTTGGCTGGAAGGGTAAGGAACAAAGAAGGTCTCTTTGTTTCTTTCCAGCATTCCCACTGCCTTCCTCCATCTCTCTTTCCCCAACCCATATCACTCACGACTCTAGCAGTACTTGATCTTGAATGAAACGTGTGCTACCTTGACCTGCACTTTCCCTCTGACCTGTGTCCACTTCTGACTGCAAGAACATAAATGCCTGTATTCAGTCTCCTACTTTTTGCCTGAGATATACATATCCTTCTGCCACAAGAAGGAGTGCTGAGGCTCAGTTTGCCTAGATGAGCCATACAATGGGTTTGCTCCTGAAATTGTTGTAAGTGAATTGCAATTTTCAGTGTCCAGCAGTGTTTCCAGAGTACCGGTAGAGGGACGTTCAGAAACTGAGACAGTACTTTCATGAGTGACTAATTACACTAAAAAAATGAGGACAGTTTTTACTATTAAATGTGATCTGATAATGACAAAGAAAATAAGAAAACTTTTTCCCATTACCTATCATTTGGTTATAGCAGTGGAGCACATGTTTATGCATTTGTTCTGTGTTTTTCTTTAATTGATTCATGTGTATTTTATCGACAACTACACTAGAGCAGGAATTGTGGTCCATTTTTCTTGAATCCTCCACAATACACCTCCTTACACAGAACTAGTATTTTTTAGATCTTGTTACTCCTTCTGGACCGTGGACTATCAGTGTTGGCATCACCTGGGAGCTGGTTAGCACTGCAGAATCTCGGGTCCCACCCAGACCTCCTTAGTCAGACTCTCCATATGAGTTAGATCCCCAGGTGATTTGTATACACATTAAGATTTGAGATGCCATGATGTAGGAGACACTTAGTAGAAAGTCATAAAATGCTCACTGCATTTAACTAAAAGAAAAATCCTTTCTTGCAGAGATGAAATTCTGTATCTTGGCTAGAAAGTTCTGGTTGAATCTACATGTTACTAGAATGTTAATTCCAAGGAGAGACAAAGGGGAGTAGGCAAAAACAGGAAGAAGAAAAGCCAATAAATATAGCTGACTTAGGAAATTTCCATTAAAAAATGATGTTTTGATGAAATAGCATGGGCCAGTTTTTAATAATGGACCCACCCTATTAGAGCATTTCCTCTTTGGCATGAAAAAGGCCAGTTTTGCGCTTGGATTTTCACTTCTTGGACCAGACATCCATCCATTCTTAGGGCATCTTCCCCCCCCCCCCCCGCCCCTCTGCCAAGTGCTCAAGACTGAGTGGAAAGTATGAGAAATGCTGAGCACCTGTATATAAAGTTTATGTACTTGGCAGAAATATAAGGGTTACTTTTTTCTTCTGACTTGGACACTCTGTTACTATCCTACACTGATATGACTGCAAGACTCTCAAGACGTAACTTCTCTTTAATAAATGAGAGACAGCATTGCAAAAAGCAAAGCATTATATGGAGAAAACGCACGGTGTGTGGCATCTGAGAAATCCCACCTCTATCACTTCATAGGTGTTGATCTCAGACCAGTCACCAAACTTCTCTGAATTTCATTTCCTCACCTGTGAGATGGGCTCAAATTCTTGCCCCAGCTGCCACTGAAGGGTTGGTGTGCGAGATTAAATGAGCTAATAGGTGTATGAGGCAGTTTTGAAGTTGTAAAATAGGAAACCGATGCAAAGCTATTCAATCTACTACTGCGAATAAAATGGATGAGGACTCTGTGACTCCTACTTCACTCCATTAGAGAACAAGATTATCACCGTCCTATATCGTGTATAATCTGGACTACTTTTGTTGCATTCATAGATATTACAGAATAATAGATTACTTTGTGAACATGGGAGTCAGAAAGCCTGGTTTTAAGGTTTCACCATCCCAGCCCTACCCTTTATTAGATGTGTGACATTGGGCAAGTCACCTAACCCCTTTGACATCAGTCTTCTTGCTGTAAAATTGGGATGATGAGGTTATGGTAATTAAATAAGAAAGTGCATGTAAAGTGGCTATCTCAGTTTCTGGCAAAATAATCACTCAACAAATGACAGCCGATTGTTGCTGTTCTCCTTGAGAGCTCCTGGAGAGCAGGGACTTTGTATCTTCATCTTTATTGCCCAGAACATCTAGCAGTGACTGGCACATAAGCTTCGTCAAATCAGTCCTCATCTAATTAATGTATTTTGTGACTCAAGAAGAATTTGTGGAATTCTTGGCTGATGGATGGATTATGCTTCTCTGAGTTAGCCTGGTCTCTCTCAAGGTTGCTCACAAATAGAATAGACCAAACACAACAGCACATACACTAGTCAGAGGAGGTGTCCCCGGCTTGAGGAAGCATATTAGCTCTACAGGCCTCATCCTCACAGGTGTTCAGGGAGTGATGAAAGTCACAATCATTTACCATTTACTCTGTGAACCCTGGTAAATCACTTGATGGATTAGCTGGTGTCATCCATCAGGCTGCACTTGTCTTGAGTACTTGACTGAAGCCTATAAATCTCTTCTCTTTAAAAAGCTCCAGCCAGTGATTTCTGATTTGGCCTCATTTCCTTGAAGTTAGTGAAGAACTTACCCTTGATGCAGGGTTTTTTGTTGTTGTTATTGTTATGGAACTTGATGCTGCAGTAAACCACCATCCCTTTTCCCCCAAAAGCAACTGTCTGCTTTACTAAATGGAAAGTCACATCTTAAGTGTTTTATCTGATTGGACTGAGAAGTTATATGTGCATATGAAGAGAAGCAGGGAAGGCAATAAAAGGGAAAGTATAAGGGGGCACATTTTAAACAAATACATGAAGACTGGAACCCCAAATTTTTAACATTCAGTAAAGGAAAAACAAAACGAAACAGACACCAGCCTGAGTTCTCCACCTGGTGTCAGACCGTGAGGGGGCCCATTCTCAGTAGATGGAATCTTGAAGGCACTAATGTCTGTGATTACAGGAAGCTCATCTTTCCCTCAAATTTCTGCTCATGTACACATGGACTTTGCAGTCCAAACAAGTAAGTCAGTCTAGATATGTTTCTTCAGGTATTAAAGCGAACCTCCTTAAGCACATATGCCACATTGACTAAAATCCCGCCATTAGCAATTCAATCCTTTGGGAGTGGCATTACCCATTTCATGGCTTTTTAAAAAGGCAAATTGTCTTGGAGTATCTAATTCAGAACTCCTTGGAATTTCAATGCCATTACATTATTCAGATATTGTTATCGTTACTGGGAAAGAAGAATGAAGAACAAGATAAAAAAAATATTGAGAGCCTGATTTGGGGAAGAGGTTCTGAAAAGTTGGGGAAGGACCCCAGGGGCAGAGATGACAAATTCACAAACTTTGCCTGCCATTATCTTTCCAGTGTGCCCAGTCCCATGCTACGTGCTTTGGAGAGGAATATGAGAAGAGAGAAAGGCAAAATCTGTAATCAGTATGTCGTTGAGCTGAGACACCATGAATGGGAAGCAGAGCACATGTGCTCTCTTTATAATTCATACCTTGCATTTGTATGCACTTTTTAACTTTTCAAAGCATGCTTACATCCAAGCACAAATTACATGTTTGTGAAACACTTGGCATCAACAATTGCTATCTCTATGCCCAGACTCTCTCAGAATCTCAGACCCACTGGGGTGGTTAACTTCCACTTTATTCATTTAGGCTCCTCTGGCATTTGTCCCTCACTCTTCTGCTTTTTCTCTCTGCCTGTTTAACCTCTGGAATGGTTTGAACTGTAAAACCCCATTTCTGATCATTCACTTTCTGTGTAGGCTAGCCAGAGTGGATCTGAGCACCACAGAAGAGGTTTCTGAAGTATAAGATTCAGGTAGTTTGTTTGTTATGGGTGGTGGGCAGGCAGGTGGGTGTGTATCCTATTTGAGTCTTTTACTGTTCAAGGCATCTTATTAAGTCATAAACAGCCCAGATGGATGTGGTTGTGATAGGCATGGGCTAAATGAGGAAATAAAAATAGATAGTTTGTGCATCGATCGGAGCTTGTGTTTAGATTGCATCTTTTTATTTTAATACTACTCTATTAGAAAAAAAATCTAGCAAGAGTCTGTAGGGCAGAGCCACGAGGCTATTTTTCACTTGAGTATTATGCTGCCTTAATTGTATCTTCTCTGAGTAGACACAAACAGTGAGTTACTGGCAGAGAGAACAAAAAGGCCAGTTCATTTTCTGGTATATCCATGAGCCCTGACAAACATAACACGTTTGAAGGTCTTTCCCACAGCTTGCCTTGTCAAGAAAGGTCAGAAGGGCAAGCAGAAGTCTTAAAAGAAAGAGAAGATGACATTGCTTGGCTGTTGATTAAAAAATGGAAGGAGATTGTACTTGATGGCAAGCCAAAAAAGCCTGGCTTGAGTAAACTCTGTGAAGTCTTGCCGCCTGTAAGCTTTAGCTGCTGAATTAAAGGCACCGAGCGGAGGTCACCAGGACCATGAATGCCTTAGAGCATCAAGTAGCCAAGAGGCTGGAGGATCCTAGAGATGGAAGAGGTTAATGAGGGCATATCTGTGCTTTCCCAAGCAAGGGAGCATCTACAACATACATACTAGGGCTTCCCTGGTGGCGCACTGGTTGAGAGTCTGCCTGCCCATGCAGGGGACACGGGTTCGAGCCCTGGTCTGGGAAGATCCCACATGCCGCGGAGCAACTAGGCCCGTGAGCCACAATGACTGAGGCTGTGTGTCTGGAGCCTGTGCTCCGCAACAAGAGAGGCCGCGATAGTGAGAGGCCCGCGCACCGCAATGAAGAGTGGCCCCCGCTCGCCGCAACTAGAGAAAGCCCTCGCACAGAAACGAAGACCCAACACAGCCATTACTAAATAAATAAATAATTTAAAAAACAAAAAACAACAAAAAAAAAAAAAAAAAAAAAAAACATACATACTATACATACATACTGTAAGCTTGCTAGTTCACAGTGGGGGCTATGGACTGAGTGTTGGTGTCTCTCCCCCCATCACCCCCAAATTAAGCCCTAATTCCCAGTGTGGTGGAATTTGGAGATGGGGACTTTGGAAAATAATTGGATAAGGTCATGGAGGTGGAGCTCTCATGATGGGATTGGTGCCCACACAAGGGGATAAAGAGACCAGAGCTCTCTCTTAACCATGTGGAGATACAGAGAAAAGGCAGGGAGTGGGTTCTCACTAGAACCTGACCACACTGGCACTCTAATCTTGGACTTCTAATCTTGGACTCTTAGAACTGTGAGATTTAAATGTCTGTTGCTTAAGCCACCCAATCCAGTGTTTTATTACAGCAGCCTGAGGTGATTAAGTCAGTGGGGCTCTCATCTGTATTCTTTCAGTATTCCCTTTTTTGGAATCTCTTCCAGCAAAGGAAACCCTCACTACCTTCATGGATAAAACAGAAGGGACTGAGATGTGGACAGTTATAATGAATATAAGGTTGAAGGCATCCATAAAATTACTAGATCTCAGGAACTCTGTTTCCTTTATCAGAATCCTCCCCACCATGCACACATAGAAAGAAATTGAAGTGAAAACAAACAAGCGAAAAAACAAAACAAAACCAAGCATATAAATGCAAAGCTAATAAATTATTCTCTTTTCTGATCTGGGCAGCTATTAGATATTGTAGAGTTTATTTTGAGGACCCACCTAGAAAGAGTTGAAAATAAGGAGACTTAATGGAAATACTAAAAGCACATCAACCCAAAAAGTGACAAGAAAATGGCTTCTTATGTTCTTGGTTGAAGCAGTAAATACAACAAAAATACTTATTTTCAGAATATTTATGGAGAACAGGAAATGAGATAAGGACTTTCACCTTCTAGACACTAACTCATGTTTGACCTGGGTCAATAACGACAACTTAATTGGCCCAACTTTTACATTTCCCAACTGCTGACTAAGTTAATTTGCAACTTAACAGGCAGCCTGGTTTTCAAAGCCTTGAACTAAAGCCAGTCTCAGCAGGATCTTTACCCAGAAATGAGTTGGCACACTGAAACTTGAAGGTGAAAAAAATACTCCAAGAAGAGGTTTCCTCTCCTCTATGACTGTCCCAGAAGAGGTTTCCTCTCCTCTATGACTGTCTCCTCTATGACTCTAGGTTCTGGTTTATGGCAATTCCAAGTGCTTAGGCACAGAAATCCTCTCTTCTAATTTTAAATGACATCAAAGGAAGCTTTCACAGCCTTAATCCTCCCCTTTGTCGCTTTTTACTTTAGTAGAATGATTCTGGAAAATGGTAGGCGCCAGCAAAAAGGAAGCCTTGTGTAGCCGAAAGAACCAGATTACCTTGGGTTCAAATCCTAGCTTCCCTGCAAAAGAACTCTCTGATGCTAGTTGATTGCTTACCTTTTCTGAATGTCAGTATCCCTGTCTATAAAGTGCAGATTAACTGAAATGTATTTAAAACACCTGGCCCCAAATAGGTGCTGAAAAATTGTTGATTTTAGACAATCGGCTTTATTTACTGAAGTGTAATTTAACAAATAATACTATTCACTCATTTTAACTCTTTGAGGAGTTTTTACAAATTCATATATTTTGTAACAACCATCACAATCAAGTTATAGAACATCTCCATGAGCCTTAAAATTTCCTTTGCACCCCTTCCCAGACAATCCCCACCATCACCCTTGGCCCCAACAAGTACTGATGTGCTTCCTGTCACAATAGATTAGATATTCTTTCTTCAAGTTTCATATAGATAGAATTATTTGGTGTATGGTATATTCTTTTGTGTTTCGCTTCTTTGCCTGAGACTTGAGACTCATCCATGTTGTTGTGTTGGTAGTTTATTCCCTTTTATTACTTATTCATACTCTGTTGTATGAATAGAACATAATTTTGTTTACCCAGTGACCTGGTGATGAGTACTTGGATTGTTTTTAGTTTGGAGCTATTATGAATAAATCTGTTATGAACATTCTTGAACAAGTCTTTGTGTGGACATATGTTTTCATTTCTCTTGGATAAATACTTTATAAGGAACTGTCAAACTCTTTCCCAAAGGGGTTGTACTATTTTGCAGTCTCACCAGATACATATGAGAGTTCCAGTCACTCCGCAGTTTCACCAATGCCTATATTGTCAGTCTTTAATTCTAGCTATTCTAGTGGGTATGGGTATGTAATGGTATTTCTTTAAGGTTTTAAAATTCATTTCTGTAATGGCCACTAATGTTGAATATCTTTTCATGTGCTTAGTGTCCATTTGTGTATCTTTGGGAAGTATCCATTCAGATCTTTTGCCTAGTTTCAATTGGATTGTTTATCTACTTATTTTTCACTTTTAAGAGTTCTTTATGTATTCTTAATCCAAGTCCCTTTTCAGAAGCATGTTTTGGAAATATTTTTCTCCCCGCCTGTGGCTTGGTTTTTCACTTTCCTGATAGCTGTTCTTTTGAAGCGCAGAGATTTTATTTTCACTTCATCAAAATAAAATCTGATCTTATGCTTTGTGTGTCCTATTTAAGAAATCTTTGCCTATCCCAAGATTGTGAAGATTTTCTCCTATATTTTCTTCTAGATGTTTTAAAGTTTTAGCTTTTACATTTAAGTCTATGATCTGTTTAGAGGTGGATTTTGTATATGACATGAGGTAAGGGTTGAGGTTTATTTTTTTTTCCCATGTGAATACCGAGTTGATTCAGCACCGTTTGTGGAAAAAAAGTATTCTTTCCTTATTGTAACCAACTCTTTCAAGATACAGAGGATGAGGGGACATTTCCCAACTCATTTTATAGCACCAGTATAACAAAACAAAACAGAGCAATTATAAGAAAAGAAATATACAAACTAACACCTCTACAAATATAGACACAAAAATTCTTAACAAAATATTAGTAAAGCAAAATCTGTGTGTGCAAGTGAACTTTAACAAATCCAAGTCAGATAGTTAGTTGCTTAAAATAACCCAGGTAATTTCCATCATGCTCACTATGACACTCAAACTTTTCCCCATGGCCTATAAGGTTCTCCATGACCTTACCCCAGCTTCTTCTATGACCTCATCTCCTACCACCTCCCCTCTGTTTATTCTCCTTCAACCACACCATGTAGTTACACTATACATGTTGTGGTGAATATTCTTTCTACAAATTGGATTCAGACTTAAATATCATCCACTCAGTAGCTGTCACCTGTGACCGTATATTAGAATCATCAAGGGAGTTTTATAAAATGATCAATCCTTGGCCCTACCCTAGACAAATAGAATGAAAAATCCCTGGAAATGACATTCAAGCTTGTGCATTATTTTTTAAAATAATTTTTTAGAAGTTCCCCAGAGAATTCTAAAGTACAACCTGAACCTCATTATCACTTTTTTTTTTTTTTGCCCTGGGATTCAGATCCCCTCTTCCCATTCAGAGGTCCAGCCACTCCAACACTGGCCTTCAGTTTTTTATCAGGAGCCTGTACAATCATCAGCCTTTCCTTCTTGCTTTATTTCAGTAAGTGGGACTCAAGCCTTCTTTGCCCATTAACTCTCAGAATCACAGATGGTCAGAGTAGGAACAGACCTAAGGAAATGTTAGGGAGGCAAAGCAGATTGGAACCCAAATTTTCTAGCACCGGTGCCATTAGTATTTTAGTTACCTGACTTATTTCCTTTCCCTTTATCTGTGCTGAGTGAGCCCGAAGAACTGAGAATTGGAGGATATTCAGCATTTTTAGTGTGCTTGCAACCGTTTTCATTCAATAAATCTCTTCCTCTAAAAGTCCCTCTGTTAACTTTTCTTCCCCCAGTGATCTGGGGGTGGAGGGTGGAGTGTCAGACTAGTATTCTCATTTTTATATGTGAATAAATCACTTGATTATACTTTTTGTCCTTATGTTATCATGAATATTTCAGATGAATTTTATATGGTTCATATTTATGGTTTGGGAGCTATTTCACATTTTGGCTCATTGCCGTCTCATCTGCATATACCATATCTTAGCTGATGTTGATTGGTCTCATTTGCATATTCATCATGCTCCTATTTTCAAAGATATTTTATTATACACTGGCTTTTCTTCCCCCTCCAGTGTTACAATAGCACGTAGATGTGTTTTTAAATTGCACTCATTTCCATACATAATTTTTCTGGTTACCATAAATCACCACATTGTCACCTCCTCCCCTCCACCCTATTTAGTGTAGTCTTCACACTTTATACCAAGCTGATATATGACTCCAAAATAATTAAAGATAAGGTAAACAGTTTACAGTGCACTTTGCAAAGCCACTTCACACTGCAGAGAGTTTAATGATTTCCTTTTCCCCCAGTCAGTCCCAAAGCAGTGAAGAGTCAGGAGGTTTGAGATAGTGATGCTGAGGAAAGCTAAGGTGTGACAGTGATCATTTCATTTCTGTTGGAGAAGCTCCTGCTCCACTTCTACCAAAAGACTCCGTTCCCTCTTGACTTCTTATAGAAGCAGAGGTGGGTGGGTTAAGCTGGATTAATTAAAGATGGATTAGCATGGATTGGGGCAGAGTTACTGGATTCTTTCAATTATTCTAACAGGAGGAAGGGGGAAGAATCAAACGTAGCAAATCCCCAGCTACCCAGGTCACAAAGCCCTCTCTCTTCTGGATGAGAAGAGGACTAATTTTCTTTTTAGGCATTCATTGTTTGCCCAACTACCACCATCTAGTCTCCACTTTTTTTTTTTTTTTTTCCAGCAGTGGCCTCAGTTTTTGTTTGTGGATCTCCCTCCCCCATTCCAAATCCATGTGGTTGGGGTAGGTTTTCTCACCTCTAGGTATGGAGCCCGTTACCCAGGCCACAGCCAATTTGAACATCACATTCTCTTAGCTGCAGTGGTTGGTCCAGGGATGGTTGTGTGATCTAAGCAAGTCAGACTTAAATCTTAAGACTTTTGTGGGATTGAGCAAGAAAAAGGGCAGCACATTCCCCCAAATAGAACCTGAGATGATGTTTGAAGGCAGGACTGCTACTGCTTTCTTGCCACCAAGGGTGGGGCTCAGGGCTGGAATGAACATAGTGAAGGGAGACCAGAGAGAGGGGGAGAGGCCAAGTTCTAAGGACCTTGAACCTGAATAGAGCTGTTTCTAAAGCCATTCCTTCTCGCTGACCATCAAGTTAAATGAGCCATTAAACTCCCTTCTTTTCTTCAGCCTGTTTGAGGTTTATTTTATTTTGCCCTCACACAACAGAAAGAGTCCGAACAAATACAATGTTTGTATCACTTATTTTGCACATATTGTCCTGTACATTTTTGTCCTGGGTTTGATTTTAAACTATAGCCATGTAAGTGCCTAGATCAGAGTAGAGGCTCAGCCAGTGTTTGTATGTCTGTTAACTCCTCCATCAGTTATCATTATCATTCCTACAACTTAGTATTTTCTTGTTATATCTGGGTATCTTCTCTCTCCAACTACTTATATTTGTTCATTTTTATTTGTGCATGTATCAGATATTGATTGTAGGTACCTGACTCTGTGTGAGACACCATGGATCCAATAATGAGTAAAAGCAATCATGTCCTTGTGCTCATGGAACTTACAGTCCAATAGGGGAGTTAGACATTAATTCAAGTAATACATAAGTAAGTATAAGAGTGTTAAAATGATAGTCACCACCTAGAGTCTAGTGGTGATATGAGAGTGTGTTATATTAGCAGGAGGTTTTGTCCTAGTTGGGGAGGTCAAGGGGAGCATTCCTGGGCAAGTGATACTGGTGTCAGGGTCTGAAGAATGAGGAGGAACTGACTAAATTAAGAGGGCAGAGTGGAAAGGAAGTTCTAGTCAGAAGGAACAAGCAAGGCCCACGGTGGGCTGCATAACATAGTACCTTTTATGAACTGAAGAAGGGCCAGTAGAGCAAAGGAGAAAATGTGAGCAGTCTAGTTTCTTTTTTATGTTAAGAGCAGCAGTAAGGTATGGAGAGAGAGAGAGAGAGAGTGTGCATGTGTACCAGGTGTTGAAGGTGACATGATTAGGTATGAATTTAGAAAATGTCACTCTGGTTGCTGTGTAGAGAATGGATGAGGGTGAGGGGAGAGCATGCTCGTGGATGGGGAGGCACAAGTAGAAGATTGGTGCAGTTTTCCAGGACAAGATAATGGTAGCTGGAGGAGACGAGTGGATAGATTAGAGGTGAAGCCAGGAGATAAAACAACAGGACTTGGTGTTGTACTTAATACAAAGTTAAGTTACACTCTGGCCTTGCTCTGAAAGAACAATCTAAGGATCTGGAAAAACGTGTAAACTCCAAATGCAATCTGATAAACATGCTATTGCTACTACAAGCACGAGATTATGGTTTGGAAGCACTGGGAGGGTTCTGGAAAGGCTGTACGGGGGGTTGGGGGGTAAACATTTGCTCTGCCTCTTGGGGAAAAAGCAGGCTTCTACCAAGTGGAATTTTAGGCAGAAGGACAGCATCTATATAAGACTGGTGTGAAAGTATATTTGTTCACTTGTTCATTTATACCTTCACCTGCACCTATTTTTTGGTCTACGTGCCAGGCATTGTCCAAAGAACCAGTCATCACATTCTAAATAAGCAATACGATGTCTGGTAATGGTAGTGCTTGGGAAATGGCAAATCTTCCTACCTGGCAAAAGTGTGGGGTACACTGTGTATGGTGGGAGATAATGAGCTTTGATTTCTGTGTCAGAGACTTAAGACTGAAACCTGTAACAGTGATGGTCCCTAGAGGGACCCAAAGTCCCTGCAAGGAACTTTGAGCAGAGCAGGTCTGGAAACAGAGTGGTGGGAGATTGGAGCTGGGACAGGCAGAGCAGCCTCATGCAGTAGGCTATGCAAGGGACTTTAAACCTCATAGCTGCAGGAGTAAGATGAGGATAGGGTTCCAGAGATATTTTTGAGAGGGAGTCAATAGAACCGGAAGAGCACCTGCACAGAAGAAAGAGAGAAGGCACATGAGTCAAGGGAGACTGAATTTTCTTGCTTGGGAATCTGGGCAGATGGTGATGTTATTCACTGGGCAATATGGGAAGATGAGAAATTTAAGGGTAAAGATAATGAGTTTGTCTGGATATGCTGAATTTGAGGCACTTGTGGTTCACTTAAGGGTAGATATTGAGGAATCTCTCCATTTCAAAACAAGAATTATGGCCTCAGAAGAGAGGTGGGGTTTGCAGATGAAGGTTTAGGAGCCCTGGTAGTAAGATATAATTGATAAATAATAATGAGGATGTGACTATGAAAAAAGAAAATGGCCAAAACTGGCACCCTGGAATATCTGAACTTTTGAGGGGCAACTGAGGAAAAAGAAAAGGGACAGAACTGGTTATGGAGTAGTCTGGAAGGTTCAGAGGACAGGCAGGAGGATGTGGTGTCACTGAAGTTAAAGGGGAAAGAGTATTGAGAAGGATGGCATGAACGGTCAGTGTAATCAAAAGCTACCTATCGGTTAAATACTAAGAGGACAAAGTAGAAGTCATTAGTTCTGACAGTTTTGGTATTGTTGGGACCTTTGATAGAGTAATTTAATAGTGTTAGAGAATCTGTGGTTGAATAGCAAGAGGACAGGCTGAGGAGTAATTGAACGGAAAAGGATAGAGAGGCAGTGAATACGGGCTGCTTTTTCAAAAGAGTGGCAGTGATGGGGAAGAGAGAGGATGGTAGCAGAGAAGGAAAGCAGGATTTATCCAGAAAGCTTTCTCCCCTTCTTTTTAATAAGGATATGTGAAACCAGGCCACATGTGCAGAATGAGTGAAAGGGATTTTGTGATTCGTGAAGAGGGAGATATTGAAGAGGAAGCCAATATTTATTAAGTTCAGAAAACTGGTTAAAAACTGGAGGAAGAACATACATGAAGAACATAAATGTGGAAAGGAGATGAGAACTTATCAGTGACCAAGAATAGGAGGTGAGACAATGGATGAAGGTGAGCATAGGGACTGAAGGGTACAAATAGTCTGTTCAGAGTTCAGTTCAGTACTGGGTTCTCTGCTCTGGAATGTTTTGGAAATCTTAGGACATAAAGAGTATTGAAAACATAAGATTAATTTTTCTGGCATCTGTGGCAGTGCAGGCTGACTAATAAAGGCATGAGGTAGAAATGGGCAACCTGTGTCTGAGGAAGTTGAGTTTCTGAACCAGCTGTTCTGTCTCTGGAATTATTGCTATGTCAGCTCAGATCAACCATCTATCGCCAAAGGAAGGTCTCATGGTAACCTGAGTACCCAATGAGAGGTCAATCACATTTGCTGGATTGAATTTATTAAGGTGAATTCTTTGTGGTACCTGGGATTCCTGTCTTTAGAATTATTTCTATGTAATTACAGAACTTTTGGGGGCGGGGTGAGGCAAGACCTATCCAGTAGTCACCTAGTCTCTGTTAATTCCTGGCAGGGCAATGGCTGATCCATCCAGGAATACACCTTGAGTCAAAAGCTCTCCAACTCTGTTCCTTCTCTGTTTTCCTTGGTGAGCTCTGCTCAGATGAGTGCCCCATCTCCCAGTTCCTATGCATGTTGATTGTCTTCAAGAATTGTAAACAGTGAAGACTCAGGTCTTAAACTGGGCTCTCATCCAACTGGGAGATGCTTGCGCAGAGAAATTAGAGATCACATAAGCTACCTCCTCCTTTAAAATCTCCTCCCGTAATACACAGATGAGGAAGCCAAGGTTCTGAGAGATAAGGTGATTTAATCAAGGTTACACAGTACGTTTATATTAAAATCAACACTCAGACCCAGGATTCTGACCAACCTCGTCTAAGCAGTTGGCATAACTGCTCAAACACATTGCCACTCTCTCTGCTTTGTGTTTCTTGCATTAATGGATTTCTTTCTCGCTTCCTCAGACCTGGGCAAGTGTTCTTTTTAAAAGTGCGGTGAAAGAACCAAGACAAAAATTGAATGACTTAAAGAAGGAGAAGCTTATATAACTGGGGGTGTGGGGGGGTGGGCGTTGCTTTATTCTTATAATGAAAAAAACCCATTCTCTTCTGTGTAATCCATCTATCTGTTGGTGTACTTACTGTCATTAATTTCTAGATTCTGGCTGTGGTGAAAAACACTTTTCCCATCCCTAAAAGCCTAGGGGATGGGATCAAGGACCTTCAAAGGCAGGGTGGGTTACCTTAAGCATGAAAGAATTTGCTGTTTTTTCTTACTCCACCCTACTTTGAGAAAAGCCTATTTTGGGAAACCCCTACATTACACTAGCCCAGTAAAAAGCAAGTGTTTACGTTAACAAAGTCTTCTCTTTTCAAAGGAAATCGCCCTCAGTGCTCTAAACTTTCCCAATACTTTTGAATGTTTATGTATCACTTACCACTTGTCAGCATGGCTTAGGAACAAGAAGTCCAGAAAATCTCTAGAGCACAAATGTTAGGCCCTGCTGTCAATTAAAAATTAATCAGAGAGTTAATAATAATTAACTCTATTAATAGTTAATTAATAGAGAGTATCTCTTGAAAAGAATGGATGTCAGCAGAGAAAATAGGCTTTGATTTATAAAACTTTCACTCACAGGTACTTTGGGAGCAACACCTTATACCAAAAAAGTGAGAATTGCTTGGATTGACCTTATGCTTATTTCAGTGGCCACATGCTGAAAGATCCCACACTACTGTTTAGGAACTGTGGTAAGGAAATACAGTGGGACAAGGTGCGAAACCTTCGCTTAGTGTGTTATTCTGGTTCCTAAGCACAGAGAATCATGCTAGATGTGGTCTGAGGTTGCTGCCCATAGCCCATTTGAAGCATTCACACACTGCTCAGGTACATACATTTTCTCCAGGTCCCCAAATCCCGAAAATGCTCCTTTTGGGATGACTTGAAGCTTGGTGAGAACAAACCTCCTGAAAAGAGAGTGGACATAAAATATCACAACCTATCCATTCATTGATAAGTCATTGAGTGCCTAATGTATAATAGCAGATAACAGCCAAAATATACCGAGTGCTTGCCATTTAGTAGTGCTTATGATTGCTTCTCCATGATCTCTTTTCACCCACACCACAAAGCAGTGATGTTGGCAGTATCGTTATCCCCATTTTGTATAAGAGGAAACTGAGGTTTAGGGAGGTTAGAAAACTTACCCAGGGTCACATGGCTAATATGTGGCAGAGCTAGGATATGAACCTTCTTGTCACCACTACTCCATTTGACTCCTATAGCCCTGTGAGGCCCCTTCTCTTTCTCTATTCCAACTCCCAATACCTCTTCCCTATTATCCTTCTTAGCTGACCTTGCTTCTTACTTCAGAGAAAATGAAACCAGTAGAAGAGAACTTCCTCATACTCTCACATGGCTCCCAGCCATCCTCCCACCTGTACCTGGGCTTTATACACCTTGCCTTCCCTCCTGTTACCATGGGTGAGTTGTCCAGGGTCCTGATTAAAAACAGTCCCTCCAGCCCATGCCATATCTCTTTCCTTGTCTTGTAGTGAAGGTAACCACTACAGCAATTCCGCCCTTTCTTTCATACATTTCCTTCACCTACTTTTGCTTCTTTTTTGGATCCTGCCCATCAGTATACAAACATGCCTTAATTTCTCCCATCTAAGAAAAGTCTTAACCTCAGCCACCTTCAGCTTTTGCCATTTTCTTCTGCTTGAAATATTTGTCTCACACCTGCCTCAAAATTCCTTCCAATGGCTCCTCATCTCAGTCAGGAAAAAAACCCTATTGTATTGTGCTGACCAAAAGGTTCATTCGGTTTTTTCTGTAAGGTGGCTCTAGTAACACTTAGTTGTCTTTAACTTCATTTGAAGCAATTTTGTTAGATTGTATGTGACAGCTGTCATATCAGCGTGCATTGAAAAAAAGACTTATCAAAATTGGTGAATTTTTGTGTGGCCATTTTGATATTGAAGATGGAAGAAAAAAGCAACATTTTCGGCATATTATGCATTATTATTTCAAGAAAGGTAAAAATGGGACCGAAATGCAAAAAAAGATTTGTGCAGTGTATGGAGAAGGTGCTGTGACTGATCGAACGTGTCAAAGTGGTTTGCGAAGTTTTGTGCTGGAGATTTCTCGTTGGATGATGCTCCACGGTCGGGTAGACCAGTTGAAGTTGATAGCGATCAAATCGAGACATTAACTGAGAACGATCAATGTTATACCATGAGGGAGAGAGCCGACATACTCAAAATATCCAAATCAAGCCTTGAAAATCATTTGTACCAGCTTGGTTATGTTAATCACTTTGCTGTCTGGGTTCCACATAAGTTAAGCAAAAAAAACCCTTCTTGACCATATTTCTGCATGCGATTCTCTACTTAAACATAACAAAAACATTCCGTTTTTAAAACAAATTGTGACTGGCAATGAAAAGTGGATACTGTACAATAATGTGGAACAGAAGGGATCGTGGGGCAAGCGAAATGAACCACCAACAAACGCATCAAGGCCAGTCTTCATTCAAAGAAGGTAATGTTGTGTATATGGTGGGATTGGAAGGGAGTCCTCTATTATGAGCTCCTTCCAGAAAACCAAACAATTAATTCCAACAACTACTGCTCCCAGTTAGACCAACTGAAAGCAGCACTCGATGAAAAGCATCAGGAATTAGTCAACAGAAAATGCATAATCTTCCATCAGGATAATGCAAGACCGCACGTTTATTTGATGACCAGGCAAAAACTGTTACGGCTTGGCTGGGAAGTTGATTCATCTGCTGTATTCACCAGACATGGCATCTTGGGATTTCCATTTATTTCGGCCTTTACAAAATTCTCTTAATGGAAAAATTTCCATTCCCTGGAAGACTGTAAAAGGCACCTGGAACAGTTCTTTGCTCAAAAAGATAAAAAGTTTTGGGAAGATGGAATTATGAAGTTGCCTGAAAAATGGCAGAAGGTAGTGGAACAAAAGGATGAATACATTGTTCAATAAAGTTCTTGGTGAAAATGAAAAGTGTGTCTTTTATTTTTACTTAAAAATCGAAGTCACTTTTTGGCCAACCCAATATATAACGGCCTGCAGGACCCTATAGGATCTTCCCACTCTCCCTTCCCGTATATCCTCTAACCTCAATTTTGACAGCTCACACCATTGCTTATCTCATTCTCTTCACAGTAATCTCTTGCTATTCTTTGTACCTGCCAGGTTCCTTCTTGCCTAATATTTCTGCATTTGCAATTCTCTCTTCCTGGAGCATTCCTCTCTCAGATATCCTTCTTGCTTGCTTTTCATCCAGCTGCTTGTTCAAATGTCACTTTCTCAGTGAGGCTTTCCCTAACCACCCTATTTAAAATGACAATTTTCCCAACTTAGTCCCTTAACGCCTTTCTTCATAGTTCTTCTGACATGTTATACCTTATATTTATTTATCTATTTATGTATTCATATATTTATTTATCTTTTACCCATAACTAGAATGCAAGCCCTGTGAAGGCAGGAATTTTTGTCTGATTTGTCTACTGTTTTATACCAAATGCCTAGAACAGTGGCTGGTACATGACACATATTCAGAAAAACATTTCTTGAATGGCTATTGAAGTGTGAGAGTTCAAGGCTTGAGGGTAGAATTACAAGTGACTCTTTGGGAATCTCTACAGTGGAAATACTATTTCTTCCTCTGCCTTTCCTCCCTCCCACTTTCTCTTACTTTGCAATTGGTTAATAGGGAGTTGGTTTTCTTTCCACTTTAATCCTTCCTTCTGCAAGGCAGTCTTTCAGTAGGAATTCAGTACTGTGGACTTGGATAGTTTCACAAACTTTCATTGCTTTAGTCTCCTGTTATTTATTGGTATTAGTGAAATACCCATTTCATATAAGGTTATTGTTTAGGCAAACAGTTCTTTTCTTCCACTTTGTTTGTTTGCCTTTGGCCACCATGTGCACCAGCTCCATGGTGAGGAATCATGAGAGAGAATCCTGTGTGCTTTTCTCACTCTGGAGGAGTTTATATACATGGGAAGGCAAAAACAGAAGCCTTGGAATCACCAGAAAACAGATGTGGGATACAGTTGATGTAATAACTATAGATGTTATACAGGAATGAAATGTGAAAGATCCCAAAGTACATAAATATATAAGAGGAAGATTGGAAGGAGTGGGTGAATTTGAGCCTGGGTCTCAAAACTATCAGATCATACTAAAAGCATAGTCTCTGTGAAACTATTGGATCTAATTTAGGATTGAGTGTAATGGTTTTAGAACAGTATCAACTTCTAGAACACTCATCTGGAAAGAATCAAGGTCAGTTCATAGTCTCTTAATGTACTCAATCTTAGTTAACATAGACAAGTTCCTTTTGTTCCTATTTATCACAAGACAGAAGAATGATGAAAACAAATTGGTAAAAGCAAATAATAAAATTGCTTTAAACTACTCAATCAGTCTAAAATTTCAAGGGAGTTGAAATATTAAGGTAAATATTAGTTAATAAGATGTGCAAAGAGTAGAATCTTGGATAATTGACTCTATTTAATAACAAGTCAACTAGATCTTTTTGGTTCAACTCTAGTAGCAGGCACATTTTCTAAAAATGTCAACGTCTGTGCCTGTATTAAATGGTTCAAACTAATTAATATAATTAAATCTTTTTTGAAGATTGAAAGTCTTGACTTCCATTTCCTGCAATGCTATAAATTAGATAACCTGAAGATATTTCCACTAAAGATCACCCAGACGTCATCTATAAAACATAACCACTATTGTTTTAATTGCATAGCTGAGCTTATTAGAAAATATAAGAAATTCCTAGGGTCCTACAGTAGAACAACTGAATACCAAATGGAACCTTGAGTTGTGAATGTAAGCATAATTCTAAGAGGGTAAATTGAAGTCAGTGTATTTTGGGGGGGCAGAAGGGAGGAGTGGGGAGAGGATTGTCTGGACTTGGTAGACAAGGAATTTGTGTTTTGATGCCAAACTGGTACATGAGATGAAACATGGATGATGGAATGCAAAGATCTGTTTCTGTGTGTCACTTGTCTGTCTACCTAGCTACCTGCCTACCTAACTATCTATCACATGTGCATTCTAGAAAGAAAGATACAGAAAATGGAGAACAGGCAACTTTCAATGAAATAACATGTGGATAATTTCCAGAAATTATGAAAGACATAAATCCTCAGATTCAGAAATCTCAACAAGTTCCAGGAAGGATAACAAATCCACTGCTGGATACCTATGAATTAAAACTGTAGAGCCAAAAAAGAAAATATTTTAAATGCAAACAGAGAAAAAAAGACATATTATCTTCAAAGAAAAAACAATTAGAAAACTTCTTAAAAATATCTTCAAAATTATTAGAGAAAATAACTGCCAGTTTAGAATCCTATGCCCAGAAATAATCATTCAAATGTGAGGGTAAAATAAAAACACTTTTAGACAAATTTAATTAGCCATTAACAAAGTTTTAGCAAAAGAATTCCCTTAGAAAATAAGATAATTTAATCCAGTAGGAAGTCTCCAAAAATAAGAAGGAATAGTGAACAAAGAAATTAATGCTCCTTATTGAATAGGTTGGTTTTTCATAATGGTTGGAAAATTCACCTATTTAATAAGGAACACTAAAAAAATGTTGACCAAGAAGTGGGTCACAAAGGAAAGCAAATTGTTATCAAACAAATCATTTTCTTTGACAATGATGCATTTGAATTACTTAGAAGTCAGTAATAAGAGGTAATTATCCCCCCTGCCCCGCCACATGTACACACGCATTTGGAGAGCCAAAACAAAACCAAATCAAACAAACAAAACACTCTTTTAAATCATACATGGGTCAAAGGAGCAATTACATTAATAATTGGAAATTATTTGGACTTGAACCATGATGCAAATGCAACATATCAAACTTATGAGATGCAGCTAAACTGCTTCTTATAGAGAAATTTGTAGCTTTAAATTATTATACCAGAAAAAGAGGCAAAAAAGATGGAAAATTAATGAGCTAACACAGGAAAGTAATGAAAGAACAACAGAATTGTGGAAACAGAAAACTATAAAGACAATATTTATTCCATTTCTGGCTAGAACTTAAAATGCAAACTCAAAAGAAGTTTAATAAAAAAAAAATGGTAAAATGAGGGGCTGTTGATAGAGATGTTTTGAGAAGATAAACACTCATCTAGACATTACAACTTGATATATAGAGTTTGAGTTTTAATTTTTCATTTTAGAAATAAAGCAAATGAGAGTCTAACAGGATTAACTTTAAACACATTGCGAAATTTGTTTGCCTTGAGAGAAGAAACCTAGAGAGAGTAGAGAGAAAAAAATAATAAAGATAAGAGTAGAAATACATTAGAGAGAATCAATAAAATCAAAAGCTAACTCTTTGGAAAGATTAATAGACTAAAAAGAAATCTGTTCATATCAACCAAGGGGAAAAAAAATCCAATAAAGCAATGAGAGACATGAAAAATGGCACTTAACTACAAATAAAACATGTTTTAAATCAGAGAGCCCTAAGAACAATTTTATAACATTAGATTTTAAAAAATCAGACAGTATGGATAATTTTCCTAGAAGTATATACTTACTAAAACTGACTCATGAAGATATAGAAAACTGAACAGATCTATAAAGATCAACAAATTGGATTGGTAGTTTAAAACCTATTCACCAAAAACAAGGTCAGCATCATATGATTTTAGAAGTAAATTCTACCCCTTTAAAGTGATGAAAAATCTCAGTCTTTTACAAACTATTCCAGAGACTAGCAAAAGATGGAATGTTCTTCAACCCATTTAATGTGGCTGGTGTAACACCAGTAATAAAATAGACAGGGACAATAAAAGAATGGAAAGATTTAGACCAATCTCACTTATTAATATAAATGGAAAAAATCTGAAATAGTGTAGTGACAGTGTATATCCAAACGGAGGCTAAACAAATAATATATCATTATCATTTGGGTTTGTCCCAGATTTCAAGGGTTGCTAAATATTAGATAACTCTATTAAAGGAAATTTCCACATTAAGAAATTAAAAGTGAAAAATCACATGATTTTATTAATAGGCATAGAAAATATATTTGATAAAAACCCAAAACATTTTGACAAACAAGAAAAGGGAGGAATATTCTTAATCTGATAAGGGGTAAAATCTATCAACCACTACAATAAATGTCATACTCAGTGGTGAAATATTAGACACATTCCATTTAAAGTTAGGAATGAGGCAAGGATGTCTACTATTATACCTTCCATTCAGTATTGTGCTAGATGCCCTAGCCTATACAGTAAGATTAAAAAAAAGATATTCAATATTATTGATGAAAAACTGTCATTATCTATAGATAACATGATTGTCTATACAAACAAACTCTAACCTAAGAGATCAGTAGTAGAACTAATAAGGAAGTCTGGTAAGGTAGGTGGCTATGTAATTAATTTTCATTCTTATATTATTTTAAAGTACATCAATATCAATGGCTAAAAACTTATAAAATATAAGAAATTAATCTTAAAAAAAGATTTAGGGATTTATGGAGAATAATCAAATACTGAATTGAAAAACATTAAAAAATAAAAACCCTGAAATAGCACATTTAAGGGAAGTCTCAATATTGTGAAGATATCAGTTTTAATCCACATTAATGTAGAAATTAAATTCAAGACCCATCTAAGACACAGTAGTTCTTTTGCTTTTGTTTCTTTTGATATGTGTGTATGGAAATGCAGCAGTTGGTTAATATTCATAGGGAAGAGCAGTTTTGAGGGGTAGCCAAAATAATTTTGAAGAAGTAAAACAAGATTGGGAGAATCGGCATGCTAGGCAATATGATTTTTATAAAGCTGTAGTGATTAAAATGCTGTGGTTCTGGCAGAGATTAAATAGACCAGTGGGAGAGAAAACGAACACAGAAATAGACCATTAAACAAAAGAAAACGACAAATGACAGAGTAGCATTAAAAATGTATGGAGGAAGATATGGATTAATCAATAAGGGATGCTGAAACTATTGATTATCCTTGTGGATAAAAATAACACCTTTGCTTGTTACCATATTAAAATCTCAACTCCAGGTTTATTAAAAATCTAAATGGGAAAAATCAACACTTTAAAATTTTTAAATAAAATATAACATTCTATTGAGGAGACTTTCTTTAAAGAGGACACAAAAACTGCACACCAAAATTGAAAAGCTGATAGATTTGACAATAATAAACTTAAAATTTCTCTAAAACAAAGATATATTGTAGGTTGGGGAAAGACATTTGCAACACATACAACTAACAAGGGTTAGCATCCAGAATACAAAGAACTTTACAAAATAATGAGAAAAATACAAACAACCCAGTAGAAAGATAGGCAAAAGATATGAACAGGCAGTCCATATAAGAGAAAATGCAAATGGCCAATAAACGTATGCAAAGATACTCAACTTCACTAGTAATCAAGAAAATGCAAATTTAAGCAATTATTAGGTACCTTTAAACACCATCATATTGGCAAACATTAAAAGGAAAACCCCACAATAACAGTGCTGGTGAGGCAGTGGAACAATAGGACATTTTCTACACTCTTGATGGAAGGGTAATTTTCTACAAGTACTTTCAGTAGCCATTTGGCAAAATGTATTAAAGTCAAAGAAACAAATGCCTTAGAATCCAGTTATTCTATGTCTCCTGGCCACATGTGCACCTGGAGACGGGTAAAAGATTAACCACTGCAACATCATTTGTAATCGTAGAAAACTGGAGACAAATGCTCACAAACAAGGGGATGAATAAATATTAATAAACTATGATATATTGACACAATGCCAAATTATAAAGCAGTGAAAAGGAACAAATTGACTGGCGCTACATACAACAATTTGGATAAATTCCTAAAGCATAATGTTGAGAAAAAAAAAAGAAAGAAGTCAATTATATGCACAATATGTGCAGCATGATATGATTTTCATAGAGGTTAACAACATAGAAAATAACACAGTGTATTGTTTTGTATGAATCATGTTTTTTCATTCCATATTTTTGATGTTTTGACATCTTGGGGTTTGCTGACTCTGGAGGGACTACTTCTCCTATGGCTAACTCCTAGAGATAGCAAACAACTGGCCTGAGAGTGTGCCTTTCTTATGCAAACCAACTAATCCATACCCCCAAGCACCTCCTTTAAGGGGCCCTTACACTCTGGGCCACCATTCCTCTGTCCCAATCACCCCAGGGAAGCTCCTACACCACAGAATCCACTGAAATTATTTAGACTAGCCAATCCTAAACCTGTTTACCCTGTTTCACCCGTTTTTATTTCCCTTGGAAGCCACAATAAAGTGTTTTCCCCCAGCTCCCTCTGCCTCATGACCAACCCTGGTGCTTCCGTGCCCCCTTCTCCTGGGAGCTGTGAGAATACCAAACTATCTTTTCAATGGCAGTTTTCTCCTAATCTTTTGGCCTCACCATACTCAAATAGTAATAGGACCCATATTGAAAAACATGTTTAGAGATGCATATATGTCTATCAAAAGGAAAATTCTGAGAATCACAACACCAAAATCAGCATAGTGTTTACCTCTGTGACGAGAAGAAAAGGAGTGAAACACAACTATCTCTAAAATGTTTTGTATTTTTTAAAAAGATCTAAACCATTTTGACCAAACGTTAAGATTTGGCAAAGCTGAGCGGTGCTTTATGAGTGTTTATGATACCATTCTCTATGCTTCATACTTGAAATATTTCATAATTAGTTTTTCAAGATTGAAATTCTCAGCAGGCCATATCCCAAGCATCATTTATTTATCTGTTTGTGTTTAAACAGGGAGAGCTATTTAAAAGTATCATCATATCCTTCATGTCAGATGGCAACTTTACTTCACTCTGTAAGGGGGCATGAAGTACCTGAATGATTTCTATAAAGATGCACAATTCATCAAGATGGCTCTGAAAAGAAAATTTTCTTCACTGTATTGCAAGTTACTTAATGTCTCTTCCATGATAAATGGGGTGTGGGGGGTTTATTTTTATTTTTTTCTTTCCTGAAATGGAGAAGCTTTAGGATTCCCTTGAACTCTGTTTCTGTTAGAAGCAATCCATATCTTGGGCAGTCCATTCACCCTTGGCCAAATTTAATTCCTCTTTGTGGATTAAAGGAGAATAGTTTAAAAGATCCCATAAAAAGCTTTCTGGCAGCCTGGAAAACAGCCAATATTCTTTTTGAGGAAGCTGCCTTTTTATGATGGCCCAAGTTTAAATGACACTGGGCTCTGTGTTCTTTGAATTTCACACAAGTTTAAAAAATTAAAGTGAGAACAGCTTGGCCCAGGATATACAAAAAGAAATTGATCATCATCCTGACCTCAAAATGCCAAGAGTTTTTGCGCTTCACACTCTTTAGGTCAAACTGCTACCCTAATTAACTTTCTGGGAATGTGTCCAGGAAAACTATCCAAGGGGGTGGATTGAACTAAATGAGGAAATCATCCAGAAAAAAAGAGAGTTTAAATAACTTGATTTGGCTCTTTACCATGACCCAGGAGATAACTATCCCACTGTCAAAATCATTTAGGCACCTAATTGGTTGTATTTCTCATGTTGTTACACATGAGTCTTGAAGCCAGTGGGGCAGCCAATAGTAGGAAGGAAGAGGTGGGAAGGTAGGAAGAGGTGGCTTCCTTATATAACTGAACTTTAAGTTTTTTTTAAAGAAAAAAATCTTCACATTTTGGCATAAGTCTTAACTGCCTAGATGTGGGGTGCTTTGTAATGTGTAACGTGAGGTGCTCTGTAAAACACAGAGAAATTGGTTCAACTAGCATTAGCCCTTCATCCACCTTCCGGCTGTGTATGAAAATGCCAACGATTCATTGGGGGTTGCAAAGCCTCCCATGGGGGTTTCTTGGGATAGAGGTGTCAGTGTTCTTTGTATCCTTCTTCCATGGTGTGGAGGAGACTCTTGTCCTTAACCTTAAACCAAATGTGAGAGGTATTAGGAGAACTAATTAAAGGGGTTGTCACTCATTTCCTGTAAATCTGGAAGATACAGAGCCTGGCTTATGACTAAAGTCTGACCTCTGAAGGTGAGAAGTGGCCAGCTGCTTTGGGAGAGGGCTGCAGTTCCACAGACAAAGGTGTGGGTTTCCCAGAAGCCAGACCTATACCCAGCTGAAGGGAGCTGGATTCTCATCCTCAAAAAAATGGACTTGCCTGCATAGTGACCAGACCCCAAAAGAAAACCTGTCTGGAGCTTCTACTCCCGGAAGCCAGTGAGAGGAAGGAACTGCTCTCCCAGAACCACAGATGGAGGTCATAAGAATTAGCCTTTGAATATCTGCCACACCCAGAGGGGTCCAAAGCCAGGTGGCCACTGTGCCATCAGTGTTGGATCCACTTCCTTTCCCTCCAGTCTCTCTACCACCTAGGCCCAAGCCAGGCAAGGCCAGAAACAACAGCAAGCTGGGGAGGAGTTAATAAGGAAGAGAGAAGAAACACCCCCTTCCTCACCAGTTACAGGTTTCTGAGTCTGAAGTGGGCCCAAGCAGTGGAATAGGGTGGTTTTAAATAGGATGAAAGAGTGGACCTTTAATAATAGTCAACACTAGACTTTCATGACATTTATGAGACTGGAACAGCTATGGTACCTGCCCCGAATTTCATCTGGGACGGGGGAAAATGAGTCAACAGAGTAGGGTTTGCCTGGCAGTGGTAGTAAAGAAGAGAGCTACTTCTGGTTGTACCCTGTTGAATCCATCTTGATCAATATGTTATGATTTCTGAGTTGGTGAAAACCTTCCCCAGGTCTTCCTCTGTAGAACTTTATCTGTGAGAGAAAAAGTATTATGAACTTAAATGGGAGAAGGAATGGAAAGCATTCTTATTCTTATTTCCTCCCCTGTTATTTAGCTCTTATTCCCTGGGCTGTCAATGAGCAGTTTAGGACAGAGAGGGTAATTTGGCTTTTCCTTTTGGTGTGGTTTGATGTAGAAGAAACATTTGCAAGTCAGAGCCCCAGCCATGGGGATTATCTACATAATAGCAGAATGGCTGGCTAAAGGAAGGGAAATGAGTGCCCAGATGTTCAGTTTCCATTGACCTTCTATTCAGTTAAAGTTCCAGATAATCTGTCTCATGTAGACACTGCCACATGCCATTGTGTCAACTCACGATACCATGATGTTTTCTTTAGGAGAGAAAGTTTATGGTTGTAGGATAGAAACTCATGAGGCGGGCGCCTCTCCAAACCCAGCTCCCATGACACCTTGCTGTCCCCTGGGTCTCCAGGATTTCCCGTCACCAACCTTCCTGGAGTGGTGATTCTTCACTTTTATCATCTTCCAGTGAACAGGGATTTCTAATAGCTCTTTTGAATCTGCTTTCCTTTATATTCCACTATGTCCCCTTATCTCAACATCTGTGCTGGGCTGATAAAGGGGATGTTGGCTCTCCTGCTAACTGTATATCATCGCTGACTTTATCTCCTCCTTTGTATAACCTTTACATCAAGGTGGTGGAGACTTTTTTTTCTCCTGTCTCCCCCCTCCCTTGTTTGCACTGAGTGGCCCTGGAATTATTCTCTACACCACGTTTTATCACCTGTTCACTTTCATTTTATCAGCTGTGCACTTTCGTCGTCTTACCTGAATCTGATGCCTGATTTGTAACTCATTTATATGAAAGCTCGGGATGAAGACGGAACATGGTGAAGAGAAAAGACCACTAGGATAAAAAATTGGAAATCTGGGTTCCATTCTGGCTCTGCTACAAAGTATGCAAATAACTGAGAAAAGTCAGGTCCAATCTGTAAAGTGAGGGGAATGGACCCGATGATCTCTAAAGCCCTAGAAGATAGATTTTACACTGTGGTTATGTAGTAGAATCCTCCTCAAATGCTCTCCCATTTCAGTCACATTCTGTTTAAAGCAAAAGAAATCATTTTACATTAAGTGCTCAACACAGAATGAAGCCCATCATAGGGGATTACTGAATAATAGCTAGCCCTCCTTCTTCTCTAGTCAAGGTTAAAATCACTTGAGCCTGCCCTTTCCTTCCCATCCCTCTGCCACCACTCAGGCCAGACCCTCATCCCCTCATGTCTGCAGCCTTGGCTGTGACCTATTAACAGGATTTCCTCCTCTGGTCTCTACTGTCTAGTCTGTCTCATCTAAGACCAGAGTGCTCCTTCTAACACTGCTTGCCTCAACACTCTCCTACTCAAAAGCAAGACAAAACAAAAGAAAAAAAGCCAACAAAGATTAATGACACATAAAGCCCCTTCAATTGCTTGCCAGTACCTCTAGGAATCTTAACTCATTTGTCATCCATTTGAGGCACTCCACAGTCTGCCTCCATTCCTTTTCAGGGAAATGTTCTACTACTTCCTACATAGAAACTCTAGCCAGGGCCTCACCATTAATACATGGCTTGTGCTGTATATGTACTAAAATGCCATGCGTGTATGTCCAGTCTCCCTAAGTATATGGAATGGTCTCATAGAGCAGGAACCATGCCACTTGTCTGTATTCCAAAGGGCCTCATCTCATCAGTGCTTTGTGTATTTCAAATATTAATGCATAGTAGTAGATGGGGGATAATGTATATAATGGCAATAGCTCTAAGTTTTAGGCATATGAGCATCTCATACTCTAAATCACAGAATTTTTTGCCCTTTAAAGTTATTCCAACCACACCAATCAGTTTTGTTCAAAACAATATCTAGAACATACATGAATGATGAAAAAGGAATCTAGCTTTCTACGAATTTAATACAGACTTGGTGAAGGATATAGAAAGGGTTTCTTAGGATATGGGAGAGCAGTTGGTAGAAAGTACAAACTGCAAGCTATTGGCCCATGAACTGAATCCAGCTCCAGACATGTTTTGTTCAGCCCACACAGTATTTTAAAGAAATTTGAATTGGTTGCCAGCACTTCAAATTGTGAAAGTTCATCTAAAATTGCAGATCTGTGGCCTCTCTTGAAGACTTAGAATATCTAGCAACACTGGGCTACATTCCCACATAACTGCAATTGGCTACAGTTGAGTGATGGCTGACACAGCATAAGCTACCGGGTTGGTCAGATTCCTTGCTGGCTTGTTTTTCTGTCTTGTGCCCTACGACTTTGTGTTTGGGATTTCTGGTACTTGAAAAGCTAGTCTGAATAGGTTTGAACCTTTTAGATCCCAGTGGTTCTCAACCTTGGGTGCGTATGAGAATCACTTGGGGTTGTTTTTGTTGCTGTTGTTTTCTACATAATTATAAATGCCTGAGCCCCACCTGTGGGCGGGTGGTGCAGTCAGGAATCCTTATTTTAAAAGCTCGCTAGGTGATTCTCATGCACTGTGAAGATTAGGAACACCTGCTTTGGAGGGACAGCACAAAGAACCAGCGGCAAGCTGCCTTGATCAGTAGCTAGGGGGTTGGCATGATGGGGAAGGTGTTTACAAAGCTGCTCCTATCCCAAGTCTAACTCCCCTCAGTACATGGTTGAGGGGTAATCTAAGCAGTTCCTTATAATCTAGGAGCAGTAGGAAACCCTAAATTAAACATCACCATGATTCACTGGAATAACAGCACAGACAGGACATGTGCATGTCCCCTTGGAGACGTCCTTCTTCAGTCAATGGAGCTTAAGTTTTTGGCTGGGGCTGGATCAGGGTGGAGAGGACTTGAGCTCAGAGGGTATATAGTGCTATGAATAAGAGTCATGTATTTCACAGTAAAGAAGGAGGGCATTGAATGGAAGTGAGACAGCAAGCCAGAGAGAGGAGTCCAAGGGACAGGACCAGAGGCAGATTTTTGAAAGTCAGAGAAAGTCCATTTGTTCTTTTGACAAATATTTATTGTGTTCCTACTTATATGTCTGACACTGTTCTAGGCCCTGATGACATAGTGGTAACAAAGACAAAGTGTCTTCTCTAATGAGTTTATATTCTAGCCAGAGAAGTAAGGAATGAGAAATAATTTGAGAAAAAAAGCAGGTACAGTCATGGGGCAATTACTTGGAATGAAAGGAAGGTGAGTCATGTATAAATTACAGCTATAAAGAAGAAACAGTTCTTTAAAAATTACATCCTATGGATGGATGGAGAGAGAGAGAGGAGGGAGGCAGGGAAGGAGGGGGTGGGAGAGAGAGATCGAATGAGCTACCTTACACGGTTATTCATTTACAGATTATTTATTGATCAACTACTAATGATACACATTATCTAAAGTTCTGGGAAAAGCATTGGTTAGCAAGATACATTTCTTGCCCTACCAATTTTAATTCTATTATGATATACATATATATATATAATCTAATAATTATAGTACAGCGTGTATGGTGATGATGACAATGGGCATTTTTAGCGCTTGCTGTGTCAGGCACTATGCTAAATATTTCATTTACATGACTTCCCTGGTGGTGCAGTGGTTAAGAATCCACCTGCCAATGCAGGGGGCATGGGTTCAAACCCTGGTCTGGGAAGATCCCACATGCCACGGAGCAACTAAGCCCGTGTGCCACAACTACTGAGCCTGCGCTCTAGAACCTGCGAACCACAACTACTGAGCCTGTGTGACACAACTACTGAAGCCCGCCTGCCTAGAGCCTATGCTCTGCAACAGTAGAAGCCACCGCAATGAGAAGCCCACGCACCGCAAGGAAGAGTAGCCGCTGCTCGCTGCAACTAGAGAAAGCCTGTGTGCAGCAACAAAGACCCAACACAGCCCAAAATAATAAATAAATAAATAAATAAATAAGTGGATTAGTCCACAGCATGGACTATTTCATTTGCATTATCTAATATAATCCTCAAAACCCCCTTATGAAGTAAGTAACTATATTTGTATCTATTTATAGATGAGAGCTTTGAGTTAAGAGTGGTGTAGTAAGTTGATCAAGGACACAGTGGCAGATCTGATTTTCAAAGTCAAGTCTGGCCCCCAAAGCCCATGCTCACATATGTATATGTGAATTCATATATACATGAGAGGGATAAGAGATTGGGGCCAGGGCTGGTAAGATTTTAATGGGAGCAAGTGGGATGAAAGAGAACAAAGCAGATCTGGAGCTTAGATGTTTTTTTAAAAAGCAGTACCAGGTAAATTAATTCAAAGGGGGGACTGCAGTCATTTGAGATTGTGCTGGGAATTTGGGAAAACACAACGATGGGTCAAGAAGGTGAAAGCAGAGATCTTATTAGAAATTCCTCTGAAGGCCAGTCTTACTAAATTAATTCAGAATTGGATTTTTGTTACTCTAGATTCTGGGTCTTGGTCTGGATAGAATTCAGGGCTGCCCTTACTCTGTTGGAGTGAATAAACAGAATTCCACTTTAATGACTCACCAGGGTCTCAGGCAGCATCTGATAAAATGGCAAATATATTATGCCTCTAAAGCAGTTCTTTCGGTCCCCTTGGTTAATGTCAACCTGGTTTAACTGTGACTTTTATTGACAACATTTAGCTCAAGAGGGAATAATGAAAGGCGACTGTCACATAAAGGTCAGTTTGGGGCAACTTCTGCTCAGATATAGGAGGATTAACTAGGGATAAACTTCCTTCTGGAATCTATGGGCTCTGCCTAACTGTGACAATCACTGAGAATGAAACCACAAGAACAGCACCAAAAAAACTCATCACTGCTCCATGAACCAAAGATAAATTTAAGTCTTTCATAATGCACTTAAAACTAATTTCCGTTTTCTATTTGGGAGTTTCACACATTTAATCAGAAAGCACATGCGTTGAATAATTATCTTTTACTGACTCTGTAAAATGCAAATGTCGAATGTTCAAATGAACTCTGTTAGAGACAAGAACAAATGAGTAAAACTATTTAAAATAGATTCAGAGAAAAGCTAACAAGACATTGCTCAGAATGCAACCCTGGATCCAAAATCACTCCTCAGATAATAAAAATGTAATTTATTACAGGATTTTGAAGTATGCTTTATTTAATCTTTAAGGTAATAATGTGATGATATCTATACCTAATCCTTAAGACCAACATGTATTTTGACAGAAAAAGATTCCCTGAAAAATTTAATTTCCTCTGTGAGGATAAGAAGAAAGCATTATTTAGCATTGTTTCTTTTGAATATGGACCAGAGATTTTACTGGAAATCAAGATAAATACCTCTGCTTTGCATCAGAAGAACATTAAATATTAAGCACACATTATGCTTCTCTAGATACTAACTGCTAGCACAGAGCAGATCCTGAATAAATAGTTCCTACATTGTAATAGAGGCAAAGCATTATTTGTCTATACTACTTAACTGGTAGAAATAAATAGCAATGGCCAGTAGAAACACAAGGACTCTATACTTCATTAAAAATATTGCAATCTATAAATGATAATTTCTAGATTAACTGTGTGTGACAAAGTAACAGCATTGCAACAATGATGTAATAGTATTGGTACCTTGCATTTAACAAAGAGGGTCATGTCTCCAATTTTTTGAGCATGGGATGTATTTCATTTTACTCTAGGAATGAAATCTCTATCTTGGCTCTTGACATTTCCTATTTTGAAAACACCCATTGATCTAAGAAATAAATGTTCCTGTTAAACGAGGCCTTTGTACTAACTGAAGACTAAAACATGGTGGTGAAGAGCTGGGTCTTTGCTGATGGGATGCACTCTCCACCAGACTTTTCTAATTCTAAGCTGTGCAAAGCACATGGATCCTAGCTTGTGGGGACACTGACCACTGACTGGTAAGGGGCTTAGCCTTGGCTGAGAGGAAGAAAAAATGGGGGAAGTGAACTAACATTTGGTGAAGACTTGCTATGTGCAGCCATTGTTCAAGGCTGTTTACCACATGCTCTTACTTTTTAGTTCTCACTGCAGCGTAACAAAGTAAATTTGTTTTTTTCAAACTAACATACAGTTTGAGTGTATGTGTACAATTCTAAGAGTTTTAACACACGAGTAGATTCATATAACCCTCACCACCACAATCAGGATACAGAACAGTTCCATCCATCTCCCCAAAACTCACTGTGCTGCCCCTTTAAAGTCACACTGATTCCCACCTCTCCCCACCCCTCCCCCACAAGTCTTAAGCCCTGGTAACCACTGATCTGTGTTCTGTTGCTATATTTTTGCCTTTCTCAAATACTATATAAATGGTACGACCCAGTATATTACCTTTTGAGACTGGCTTTTTTCCAATCAGTACTCTTCAGTTAAGTTTGTCTTGTATATCAATTGTTTGTTTTTGTTGCTGAGTAGTATTTCATTGTATGTATATACTACAATTTGTTTACTTATTCACTTGTTGAAGGACATTTGGGTTGTTTCCATTTTTGAGCGATTAGGACTAGAGCTACTATAAACACTGATGTGCAGGGTTTTGTATGAATATATATTTTCACTTTTCTAGGATCAATACCTAGGAGTGAAATTACTGGGTTATATGGTAAATGTAAATTTAACTGTATAAGAAACTGCCAAGTTATTTTGCAGAACAGCTTTACCATTTTGCAGTCTTACTAGTTATATGTGACAGTTCCAGGTGTGCTGCATTCTTGTCAGCATTTGGTAGTATCAGTTTTGTTTTTATTTTAGCTGTTCTATTAGCTGTGCAGTTTTATCACATTGAGATTTTAATTACTTCCTTAATGGCCACTGAGGTTGAGCATCTCTTTATCTCTTTATATCTTCTTTGGTGAAGTGTCTGTTCATATCTTTACCCTGACTTTTTTTTGTTGTTTCCTTTCTGCTGAGTTCTAAGAGTTTTCCTTTTTTAAAACATAATCTGGATACATGTTCCTTCTTAGATATGTGATTTACAAATATTTTCTCCAACTCTGTAGTTTGTCTTTCATTCTCCTGATAGTATGTTACACAGAACAAAAGTTTTTAATTTTGATAAAGTCCAATTTATCAGTTGTTTCTTTTATGGGTAGTGCTTTTAATGTTATATCTAAAAACTCTTTGCCTAACTCCAGGTCATAGAGATTTTCTCCAATGTGTTCTAAGAATTTTATAATTTTATATTTTACATTTAGATTTATGATCCATTTTGGGTTTGGGGTTAATTTTTGTATAAGGGGTGAGGTTTAGGCCAAGCTTCTTTTTTTGCATACGTTCCAACACTGTTTAAAAAGACTATCTTCTTGCCATTGAATCACTTTTGCACTTAAATCAATCAGCCATAATTGTGTGGGTTTATTATTGGACTCTCTATTCTGTTACATTGATCTGTGTCTATCCCTTTGCCAATGCCATATTTTCTTGATTACTGTAGTTTTATAGTAAGTCTTGAAATTTCATAATGTGAATTCTCTTTATTCTTTTTTAGAATTGTTTTAGCTATTTTAATTCCTTTGACTTTCCATGTAAATTTTTAAATCAACTAATCTGTATTTATAAAAAACCTGCTGGGATTTTGAATGAAATTGCGTTAACCTACAGATCAGTTTGGGGAGAATTGACATCTTAACTATATTACTTTTTCCAATTATGAACACAACAGAGTATATCTCTTTTATTTAGGTCTTTTTTGGTTTCTTTCATCAGCATTTTGTAGCTATCAGGATACAGATCCTTTATTTTATAGGGTTTATAACTAAGAATTTCATTTTTTTTTTAGTGATTGTCAATGGTATTGGATTTTATTTTTGTTTTCTAATTGTTGTTCATTGTTAATTTAAACGTAAAAATGATTTTTACTTGTTGCATCCTGCAGCTTTCCTAAACTCACTTATTACTTCTGGGACCATTTTTTTGAGATTGCATGGACTTTCTATATAGACAATCATATCATCTATTAATAGAAACAATTTTATTTCTTATTTTCCAATCTGAATGCCTTTTATTTATCTTTCTTGCCATATTGCACTGGGAAGGTTTCCAGTACTACGTTAAAGGGAAGTGGAGAGAGTGGACATTCTTGCTTTATTCCTGATCTCAGTGGACATTCTTGCCTTTTACCTCTCATGATTAAGTATGATATTAGTGGTAGCTATTTTTCTTGATGCTCTTTATCAAGTAGGAAGTTACCTTCTATTCCAGGTTTGCTGAGTGTTTTACCATGAGTGGATATTGAATTATTTTCAAATGCTTTTTCTACATTAATTGATATAATCTTGTTTTTGTTCTTTAGTCTTTTCAGTCTGTAGGTTGCATTGTTTGATTTTCAAATATTGAAAGTCTTGCATTCTTGGGATAAACCCTACTTGGTCATTGTGTGTAATTCTTATTATATGTTGCTGGTTTTGATTTGCTTATATGTTGTTGAAGATTTATCATCTGTGTTCATGGTGGGTATTAGTCCTTAGTTTTCTTCTGTTGCACTATCTCTGTCTAGTTTTGATATCAGAGTAATGCTGGCCTCATAAAATGAGTTTGGAAATGTCAATTAGATCCACTTGGCTGATGATGTTGTTCATTCTTCTAGATCCTTACTGATGTTATACCTACTTGTTCTTTTCATTACTGAGAAAGGAATGTTAAAGCCTCCAAATATAGCTGTAGATTTGTCCATTTCTCATTTCAGTTGTATCAATTTTTGCTTCATATATTTTGAAGCAGTGTTGTTAGGTGCATACACATTTAAAATTATTAAGTCTTCTTGACCCTTTTGTCATTATGTAATGTGTCTTTTTATTCTTAGTAGTTTTCTTTGCTCTGAAGTCTACTATTTCTTTGCTCTGACGTTTGATATTAATGTAGCCACTCCTACTTTGTTTTGATCAGTGTTTGCATGATATATCTTTATTCATCCTTTATTTTCAACCTTCCTATAACATTATATTTAAAGTAGATTTCGTTTAGTGTATAGTTTAATGTCTTTATTTTAATTGGGGTGCTTAAGTTATTTACACATAAGGTAAATTATTAATATGTTTAGACTTAGGTCTATCATTTTCTAATTTGTTTCTTCTGTTTTTTTACTCTGTTACCCCTTTCCTTCCTTCTTTTGGATTATTTCAATTTTTTTCAAATTTTATTTGACCATATTTCTTTATATAAATTATTAAGTGGTTGCTCTAGGGATTAAAATATTCACACTTAAAATTTCAGAATCCACTTAGAATTTATATTTTATGATTTCAAGATGAATGTAGAAACCTTACCATCATATAGTCCTTTTAACCTTCTTTCATGTTGTACTTGTCATACGCATTTCATCTACATATATTGAAAAACCTATCAGATAAAGTTATAATTTTTTTTTGAGTTTGTTATATTTATCTACATCTTTCAGATATTTTATTATTTATATTATATGTGTCTCTCTATATTATATATATTATTTAATATATACTATTAACTGTTAATGTTCTAAGTTTACTTTTGGAATAATTTTCCTTCAAACTGAAGAAGTTTCTTCAGAATTTCTTTTAGGGCAGTTTTGCTAGCAACAAATTCTCTTGGATTTCTTTCTTTTGATAATGTTTTATTTTATCTCTATTCTTTAAGGCTATTTTCATAGGACATGGAATTCTGGGTTTTTCTTTTAGAACTTTAAAATGTTTTTCCATGAATGAAAAGAAAAACACAACATACTAAAGCTTATGGGATACCAACAAATTAGATAACCTAGGTTAAATGGACAAGTTTCTAGGAAGACACAAACTACCAAAACCTACTAAAGAATAAACAGAAAATCTGAATAGATATAATAAATCAAGACTCTGAATTAGTAAGCAAAAAAACTTTTCACAGAGAAAAGCCCAGGACAAGATGTCTTCACTGGTGAATTCTGTCAACTGTTTAAAGAAGAATTAACCCCTTTTTCACAAAATTCAAAAATTCAAATCCTTCACAAAACTTTCTAAAATATAGAAGATGAATGAGTAGTTTCTAATCTCATGTCTTATTCCATGAGACAAGTATTACTGTAATACCAAAATCAAAGACATCACAAGAAAATAAAATTACATACCAATAACCCTTATGAATACAGATGCAAAAATCCTCAACAAAATATAAGCAAACCAAATCCAATAACATATAAAAAAGATTGTACACCATGATCAAGTGGAATCTATGCCAGGAATACATGGTGGTTTAACGTGCAAAAATCAATATGTTACATTGTAATAATAGGATAGAGGATAAAAATGATATTATCACCCCAAGAAGTGCAGAAAAAGCATTTGACAAAATCCAGCACTGAACAAACTAGGAACAAAAGCACGCTTCCTCGAGCTGATAAAAGGCATCTATGAATACCTCACAGCTAACAACATACTTAATGGTGTAAGACTGAAAACTTATCACCAAGATCAGGAACAAGACAAAGATGTCCACTCACAATTTCAGTTTAATAATACTGGAGGTTCTAGCCAGAACAATTGAGTAAGAAAAATAAATAAAAGGCCTCCGGATTGAAAAAGAAGTAAAACTATCTCTTTTCACAGATGACATGATCTGTGAAAAGTGATAGTTATAATACAGAAAATTCTGTATCATAGTTCAGTTGTGATACAGAAAATTCTAAGGAATCCACAAAAAATATTAGAGCTGATAAACAAGTTCATCAAGGTTGCAGAAAAATCAATTGCATTTTTATACAGTTGCAATAAACAATTCAAAAACAGAAGGAAGAAAACAATTCCATTTACAATAGCATGAAAAACAATAAAATACTTAGAAATAAACTTAATAAAAACAGTGTTAAATTTCTACTCTGAAAACTGCAAAATATTGTTGAAAGAAATTAAAGAAGACCTAAATAAATGGAAAGACATCCTGTTTTATGGAATGGAAGACTGAATTACTATTGATATGAAAATACTCTCCAAATTAATCTACAGATTCAAAGCAATACCTATCTAAATCTCAGCTGTCTTTTCTTTTTTTTAAACAGAAATTAACAAGCTGATTCTAGAACCCACGTGATAATTCAAGGGACTCAGAATAGCCAAAATAATCATGAAAAAGAACAAAGTTGGAGGACTTACACTTTCTGATTTAAAAAGTAACTACAACATTACAGTAAGCAGGTTCACGTGGTACTGGCAAAAGGATAAAAATATAGATTAATGAAATAGAACTGAGAGGCCAGAAGTAAGCCCATAGATTTTTGGGCAATTGATTTTTGACAAGGCATTTTAATGGGAGGAAGAACAGTCTTTTCAACGAATGGCATTGACACAACTGAATAGCCATATGCAAAAGAAGGGAATTGAACCACTACCGTACACCGTATACAAAAGTAACTCAAAATGGATCAAAGATCTAAATGTAAGAGTGAAAACTTTAAAAGTCTCAGAAGTAAATCCCTGTGTCCTTAGATGAGTTCATTCCTTATTAAATATGATACCAAAAGCAAACGTGACAAAAGAAAAATAAAGTTGTAATTCATCAAAAATAAAAATGTTTGTGCTTTAAAGGACACTATCAAGAAAGTGAAAAGTTATCCCACAGATAGGGAAAAAATATTTGTAGATCATATATATGATAAGGGTCTTGTATCCAGAATATATATATATATAAATAAATATAATTCAACAATAAGACAAATAATCCAATTTAAAAATAGGCAGGGGATTTGAATAGATATTTCTTCAGTAAAGATATACAAGTGGCCAATAAGTGTGTGAAAAGGTACTCTACATCTTTAGTCATTAGGGAAATGCAAATTGAAGCCACACTGAGATGCCACTTCACATCCACTAGATCACTGTAATAAAAAAGATGGAAAATAACAAGTGTTGATGAGGATGAGGAGACATTAGAATATTCTTACTTTGCTAGTGCAAATGTATAATGATGTAGGTGCTTAGAAAGAATTGCTTTGATGGTTCTTCAAAAAGTTTGTAGAGTTCTCGTATAATCCATCAATTCCATTCCTATGTATCAATATATACCCAAGAGAATGGAAAACATATATCTACAAAAAAACAAGTACATGAATGTTCATAGCAACATTATTCATAATAGTCAAAAGTGGAAACAACCCAAATGTCCATCAATGGATGAATGGATAAATAAAATGTGGTATATCCACACAATGGAATGCTACTTGGCTATAAAAAGGAATGAAGTACTGATAGATGATATAACATAGTTGAACTTTGAAAACATTATGCTAAGTAAAAGAGCAGACATAATAGGCCACATATTGTATGATTAGTTTACATGAACTGCCTGTAGTAAGCAAATATATAGAGGCAAAAAGTATTTTGGTGTTTTCCAAGGGATGGACGGAGAAGGAGATAGGGTGATTACTAATGCGTATGGAGTTTCTTTTTGTGATGAAAATATTCTGGAATTATATAGTGGGGATGGTTGTAAAACCTAGTGAATATACTAAAAATAACTGAATTGTTCACTTTAAAAGAGTGAATTTTATGGTATGTGAATATCTCAATACAGCAGAATAATAATAACAATAATACTAATACTAATAACTGTTACACTTCTTTCTGGCTTCCATATTTTCTGATGAGAAATCCATAATCATTTGAATTGTTGTTCCCTTATATGAAACGTTGTTTTTCTGCTTTCAGTAAATTTTTTTTAAAGCATTACTTTTTTTTATCGCTTTTATTTTTAAAAATTTATTTATTTAATTTATTTATTTCCTTTATTTTTTTGGCTGCATCGGATCTTAGTTGTGGGATTTTCGTTGAGGCACGTGGGATCTTTTGTTGCAGCACGGGCTCTTCATTGTGGCCCGCGGGCTTCTCTCTAGTTGTGGCACGCAGGCTTCTCTTCTCTCTAGTTGTGGCTCGTGGGCTTCTCTCTAGTTATAGTGTGTGGATTTTCTCTCTCTAGCTGTGGTGCGTAGGCTCTGTAGTTTGTGGCACTCGGGCTCTCTTGTTGAGGTGTGCAAGCGCAGTAGTTGTGGTGTGAGGGCTTAGTTGCCCCACGGCATGTGGGATCCTAGTTCCCTGACCAGGGATCGAACCCGCATCCCCTGCATTGGAAGGTGGATTCTTTACCACTGGACCACCAGGGAAGTCCCCAGTAAATTTTCTTTTTCTGTAGTTTTCATCAGTTAAATTATATTATTCTAGACATGGATTTCTTTGAGTCTTTCCTGTTTGAGATTTGCTAAATTTCTTGAATCTATAGGTTTATGTATTTCACCAAAATTGAGAAGTTTTCAGCTAGTTTTTCCATTCTATTTTCTGCTTCAGCTTCTTTTTCCTCTCCTCCTGGAACTCAGATAATACAAATAATAGACATTATGATACTGACCCACAGGTTCCTGAGACTCTGTTCATTTCTCTTCTGTCTTTCTTTTCTCTGTTTTTCAGGTTGGATAATTCCTCCTGATCTATGTTTAAACTCTTGACCAGGATCTTGGATTTAATAGAAAATGGATGAACTTTTGGATAATTTGGAATTGTAGTGGCTATTTGGAGGAATCTTTCACTTAGATAAGATAGTCTACCTTAGGGGAACTCTTAAAAAGAGAGGATTCCTAACCTCTCAGAGACAATAGAATGCATTCTTTGATTGGTATGCGGAAAAATGACTCCAAAAATAGCTTCTCTGAATCCTCACGACATGTAAATAAAAAATATTTGGTAAAAACTTTAGCCATCTTAGCAGGTAACTAACTTATTCTATCTCCTAGGAACACAGTTTGGATCCAGCTTTTCTTTTGAGTTTTGTGTTATTGTACCTGATACATACTTAAAATTTTTAGATGAAAGCTGTAAGATCTCTGTTTGCGTCTGTCTGTATGTTTATGTACATCTATGTATGTATGTATATTATGTATATATGATATTTTTTAAAAGTTCTATTTAATTGGTTTAAAAAATAAGCCAATTAAGTATTCCTAAAATAGGTGTTATATAAAGTATTCCTAAAACTCTCAGAAATATAGAGGCTAACCCAAAGGTTTTCCAAGCTCACACGATCTAGGATAATATTCAATAAATAAAAGCTAGTTTAAGTTTGTTGGTTTAGTTAAAACAGGCATATCCTCAGAGTTGACAACATAAAATATAATTCAAACATACTGCTTTTTCTACCTAGATTTACTAGTTATATAAGCTCATGCTATCTGTATGTTACAAAATTTGTCAGCAAGAAAAATAACTAAAGATGATGGTTAGCTGTTTAACATCTAATCCAAGCCTACTTGTTTAGAAAAACAAGTAATTTAAATAAATGTAAATAAGATAAAAGTTTATACTAAATTAAGTTAAATTAAATGATAAATATTCATTGAATATAGGTCATTTCTATACTAAAACATTAATAGCTAAACATAAATTTAGCTACTGTTGGCTTGTTAATTTTTTAAAAAAATTAATTAATTTATTTATTTTTTTGGCTATGTTGGGTCTTCGTCTCTGTGCTAGGGCTTTCTCTAGTTGTGGGAAGTGGGGGCCACTCTTCATCGCGGTGCACGGGCCTCTCACTATCGTGACCTCTCTTGTTGCGGAGCACAGGCTCCAGACGCGCAGGCTCAGTAGTTGTGGCTCATGGGCCTAGTTGCTCCGCGGCATGTGGAATCTTCCCAGACCAGGGCTCGAACACGTGTCCCCTGCATTAGCAGGCAGATTCTCAACCACTGCGCCACCAGGGAAGCCCCAGGCTTGTTAATTTTTACAGATGAAAAATATCTGGGTCTATTGATAAATATGTCTTTTGCCACATTAAAAAATTATACTATGAAAATATGTGTTAAAAATTATAAATTTTTATAATTATATATTCATAAATTTGCTAATCTACTACAAGATGCTGATATATGACACAGTTCCTAATTGCCTGCTTCCTAGTTTTCACTAGAAAATATAGGTTACTAATAGTTAAATTTTATGATCAATATGTAAAAATAAAACTACTAGAAACAGTTAAGAGTGAAGGGAAACAGCTTTGTATACAAAGTATGGCAGGAAAAGGGGATGTGTTTTTAAATGAAGAGCATGCAAGGAATATAGGATGTGTTTTTTTAAAGAAAAAAGGGAGTAATTTTGTCCTAAAGTAAAATGCCTGGTTGTTCCAGAATGAAAAAGAAAAAAAGAAATAGGACAAAATATAAATGGATATAGAAAGTTGCAGAAGCTTTGTGGAAAGGAAATTATTTGTTGTGAGATCAAGGCTAACAAATTAAATGGATTTATTTATAAGTTTTTAAAATGTGCTCCATAATGTACTGATTAAAAAAAAACCTAGAGTTTAATTTTCTCTCTGTTAAAATGAGAAAATTTCTTAAATTATTGGTCTGCTCTTAATAAGAGATTATAAAAGATTTTCTTTTTGTGATCTGCCTAGGAAACAAAGATCCTTTGTCTTATCAAAATAATTTCCTGTGCACATAGTCTTTATCAGGTCTTTGATTATTTAGAAAAACTGAGTCTTTTCACTGTTAAAAGAGTTGAGGTTTTTTGTTTTTGTTTTTTAACAGTTATGTGATTTTCTGTATTTGCTTTTGAAATCTTTTAATTGTCACTGTGGTTGAATGATTAAGTTTTGTTTCACAGTGGCCTATGATCCTGTTTGATCAAGTGTTTTAAGTCTTTTGACATTTTTGACAGACTTCCCCAAATCAATTCTGAATGAAGTCTTTTTTTCGGTTTTTCCAGAGGGTTCTTGGAAGATCTCAAAAGATTTGGTCTCTCTTCTTAGAAAAAGAGAAATATTAAATTAATAGGCTTATTTGATATATTCAATTACATTGGAAACATTGTCAAATAAAAGTGATGATTAACCTTCTTTAGGTTATGCATGCATGGGTATATATTACTAATGTTCCCAAAACTATACAAAATTCTGTAAGATTTGTCAATGTCCTTATTGTCTATATAATCAGTCATAATTCCAGTTTTTTCTTAAAATATTGTATATCACAAAAGTAACCAAATTCCTTTGTCAATTGCATTATAATGAACTCTCACCGGATCTTTAACAGTGGCCATTTTAATTATAGTTACTCTTTTACTTTCATGCTTTCCTGAAAGCTTTTGCAAGCAGCTATGATATAAAATTGCAAGAGATTAATGGGAAGGACCCTGAAAAGTACTCTAGAATACAGGTTTCTGATAATTTTAAGATCATAACACTGACCTAGGTAGGGATTTCTAAAATTCTAATTGAAAAACCAATGGATTCTTAAAACTGCTAACCAAGCAAAACAAGAATTAGTTACATGGAACTGAATGAACTTATAGAAGTGATTACAATTTTTATGACTTTGTTTGAAACATTACTGGTTCTTCAATGTTTTGTTTTCTAGCTGTAAAGAACCTGTGCCCCATCCCTCCCCCCACAAATCTCAATCTCTGTCTCTCTCCCTTTCTCTCACCTATCCATAACTTATACCTGTTTGGTAAAGTATACTTTCACAAGCAAAATAAAACACTTATCTTTTTCTCCTTACCTGATCCCTCCAGAATACTCTTATTGAGTATTCTCATTTTCATGGCAATATAGGTGTTTAGATAAGTTCAATAAGAATTTGTATTCCTTATAACAAGATACAATTGGGCAAGTCCTTAACTTAGCTTCTTAGCCTAAAGAGACTTTTAAAGATATAATCTTAAATTCCTTATCACTAGACAGTTTTAAAGAACTAAGGTTGACTTTATGGAGCCAGGAAAGCCCCTTGGATATTAATAAAGCTTTGGCTGGAATATCATATTTGAGAATATTGCATAGACTCACTATTCTTGCTGCACTATGTAAATAATCAGGCCAACTGTAATGAGACTAGACTTGTTTACAGACAAATTAGTCTTACCGTGATTGTCTTTGATAAAAATGAGATGACTATAGAAAAGAAGAGAATAGTAAAAAATAGATAAGAATAGTAGAAAACTATAAGTGCTCTTGTTATCATATTCTAGTTGTGTTCATTGTCTTTGAGGTTTTGTTATCTACCTGTAAACTTCAGAGAAATCACAACAGATCATGTATGCACAACCTTCTGTGTGGTTGTACTTCTCTGTGGGCCACTCAGAGAGTTCAACAGAATACCCAGTGACATCATCAAGGACATTCAAACTGCAAACCAGAAGAATCCATCTGATTGGAACTGCCATTCCCATTCTACTATCTAAAGGTGCTTTGAGCTCAAATCTAGATAATTTCTTGACTGGCTGCTCTCTAGACTTGGAAACTGAGTTTATAATTTGCTTCAACTATTAAGCTTTATTTTTCTTTTGTGTCTATAGGAATCCCTCATAAAATACCCGATTCCTTACACCAATAGAGTTCTAAGCCAGGTGGAAGCTCGCCTGCAAAACTACCTCCTGAAATGAAACATCCCCCTGCTCTAAATAATTATGATGTGGTTCAGTAATATAAGGCACTAATACAATATTCAAAGGCTTATTTCCACCAAGTCTAAAAAGCTTTCTGTGATCTGCATTCAAAAGAAGACAATATGTCCCATACACTAGAACATGGAGTCTTTAATTTATTGAAGTCACTGATGAAAGACTGCATTTAAACCTCCTTAAAAGAGACCTTATCTGCTTATCTACAATTACAACAAGAATCTATAAATTTTTTAGCCAGAATTGTATTTGACAGTTGCATAACCTTAGACCATTTACTGGCTGAATGAGAAAGAATATATGTTATTGCTAATATGTCATGTTGTGTCTATGTAAATAACTCAGGAAAAAAATGGAAACTTAATTACACGTTATCCAAAACACACAGATTGGCTTTGAAAAGTAAAACTTGAATCTGGGGACTTCCCTGGTGGCGCAGTGGTTAAGAATCCGCCTGCCAATGCAGGGGACATGGGTTCAATCCCTGATCCAGGAAGATCCCACATGCTGCGGAGCAACTAAGCCTGTGCGCCACAACTACTTGAGCCCACATGCTGCAACTACTGAAGCCTGTGCTCCTAGAGCCCGTGCTCCGCAATAAGAGAAGCCACCACAATGAGAAGCCCGCGTACCGCAGTGAAAAGTAGCCCCTGCTTGCCGCAACTAGAGAAAGCCTGCCCACAGAACGAAAACCCAACCCGCGGCCAAAAATAAATAAATAAATTTATTAAAAAAAAAAAACAAAAACTTGAACTGATTATAACTTCTTTGATTGTTTTAGTTGGTTAAATCTTAGTTCCTAGGAATATTTGGTCTGGGGAGTTTTTCAATACTTGGCTTATTATTCTATGCATAGTCATGATATTAACCTCCCAAGTGCATTGTGTCCTCTTCGAGGGTTTTAACTGCCTTTCGGCAGCCACTCACACTTCAAATGAAATCCATCAGGATTAGACAGCTTGAAGGACTCAGTCATCTGACTGCCCATGTCTATGATGCCTGTGCAACTACTGGAAACAGTGACTATATGACCATCTGTCCCAGCAACTATATTAACAGTGGTACTGAGAGTAATGCTGTACTATTTGGTCACACCCTCAGCTTGCAGAAAGAATGATCAAAAGGGAAGAATTATTAAAATTAAAAAAATGGAGACCAGGGTTGAAGATCCCTCAGGCAGACAAAACCAGTTAAGCCACATAAGTGAAGCCATCTTGCATATTTCATGAATATAAGCAAAATTTAATTTAGGCTATTTCTTGCAAATGCCTCTGATAATCATAAATGAAACTTAACGACATCTTCCTAAAATGATATGTGATAATAACTTTTAACCTCCCCTGTCATCTGGAGACCTCCATTATAATAACCAATCACTGTAAAAGTCCTCATTTTTACTTTACAAGCCACCCTGTAACATAACATCCTGCTTCTGAGAGTCAATACCAGTTTCAGGTTTGCAGTATCCCAGTTCATGAACAGTTTTTTTCTTGCTCGATAAAATATTCATATCAAGTAAAGCTCTCTGAATTTTCTTTTGACAATGGAAAAGGTCATTATCTAAGCAAACCCTCACATGGAAGAAAATTAAGAGTAGGTTTAATCTTTACAAAGTGCTGACCCTGGGCCCAGTGACCTCTTGGAGCAAGGGGTGGTCCTAGAAGCTGGCCAACTGCTTTCCTCCAGAGTCCCAGCAGGCTGATCGGATGAACAGGCCCACCGTGACTTTCCCGTCAGCCACTGCCATTTCCTTCCCACTGACAGAGAATTGCTGTGCATTGAGTAGGAGCAGGTGGTGCTGTGGAGAGGCCACCTGAGCCAGAATTCTTTGCGAAGGAGAAAAATGCTGAAAACATGGAGGGAACTCTGCTTGGTCAGGGTTCAAAACAGTCCTCCATGGAAAGTTGCTTTGAGAGCCATTCTGCCTCCATTCTCTTTCACATCCATCAAAGCTTTTCTTTTACGTAGAAAAAAAGGAAAAGTTTAAGCAAGAGAAAACGTTTCGTTCAGTCTTGTCTTTGCATTCTTTGCAAGCTGTAACCTTGACAGAAGCAAGCTGATTAGCAGAGTTAATAAGGGAAAAATAGTTTGCAGAAAGGCATCGTGTTCCAGAGTGTATATGGCATCGTGTGAGAAGGGGACTGGAGAATGCCGTGAACGTGAGGAGGACGGGAGTTGCTTCAGTGGGTCTTTCTTTTGGTTCCTGTCTACCTCTGACTGTTGTCCTCAAAGGAGCAGGGTAGAGAGAAGGGAGCAGTCACCCCATCCCACCCAGACAGTCCAGCGGGTCCAGTTGTGCTTGGCCCCAAGATACAGGTGGTGGGGGAAGATGGAGCACATTGGTGGTGGAGAGGAGACCAGCCTTCCAAAACTACTTGGGGCGTGTGGAGGGTGAGAAGCGTTTGGCACTGGGACTCCAGAATTAAAGTTTAGTGAATCCAGGTAACAGAAATATCTGTTCTGAGTAGAAAACCCTACAGATTAGAAGACTTTGGGGAAAAAGGCTTAAGCCATCAATTCTGGACAGGGCAAGGGTGGGGGATGAGGGTTTGGGGCCAATCTTACTTTGTTCTTCTCAAAGAAACATAATGCAGAGCATGAAGATTGCGTGTATTTTCACCAATGTAGTCTGGTTTATGTGAATATCAGGAATGGCCTTGAAGAGCTAAAGCCAGCCTGTATTGCAAGAGCAGGGATGGTGTCCTCTTTGCCTTTGTGTCCTGGGGGAGGGCTGTTGGTATTTATAACCTCAATCATGTTGCACTGGAAAGCTCCCCTCCTTCACTTTCTCCACCACCTGCTGCCACCCAGTTACTCCTGAGACCGGATGCCTTATTTCCTAAGTTCAGAGAAAGGGCTGTGGTCCCAAGAAAGCCCACTTGAGGTCACCTCATGCATTAGAAGGCCAGACACCTCCCCTTTTGTGCTTGAAAAACAGAAATTGACAGTTAAACTTCAAAAGTCAGGAGGCTGAGAAAAAATAAACAGAAAAGATTTAAATGAGGAAAACAAAATTTCTGCTTTCTCAGAAAGATCAGCCTCTACAAGCCGACTCTCAACAACGTTCCTGTTGGTTCCCACCCCCCAAACGCTCCATCTCAGTCTCAACACTGATACATTCAGTCTTTTGGGACAAAGCACCTCTGTCCTCGTGAGCTGCACTCCCCTGCCAGCCAGCTGGGAGCTGCCGGACCCAAGGCCGCCAGGCGGACAAACAAAGCTCTTCGAGGAGGTTCGTCTGGATGTACTGACCTCGATTCACTGTGGGGGTCTGGTTGGTTTCATCTGCTTCCAAGTGGAAATGGGAGTTGAAGAACACTGATTCAGAAGTGGTTCATGGCAAGCTGAGCGTTCTCCTCCCCACAGCCATCAGCAAGCTAGAATTTACCCAGAGAGTGAACTGTGTGGCCTTAAGCAAGTCTCTTGGAACTCCTCCAGATCTCAGTTTTCTCCCCTGTAAAATGGGCATATCACCATCTGCTCTGCCTTCTGACCAGGTTATTAGGAAGGCCAAATGAAGGAATATTTGGTAACTATTAAATACCATACAGGTGTTTTTAGAGACACCTTCTTAGTGTGATTTCAGGAGTGTGAAGCTAAGGCTCTCTAACCTGCCCACCTCTTCTTCCTTAGCCTTAAGGCCTGAAATAGCTTGAAAAGGAAGCAAGTCTTCTTGTTTACTAATAAGATGCCACCTGACATGCAGTTACTCCAGGGAGGCGATGTGCAGTGATACACTTAGGCCTCCGGATGAGTGACTGCATCAGATGTGCAGAGCCAGGTGTGATAGGAGGAGGGACAGAGAAAACTGTTATAGTTGGAATGTGGGTGCATAGGGAAGGATGAAGATGAGGAAGACAAGATTCCCGGGATAAACCTCACTTATTTTACAGTTTGGCTGGGGACTGATCCAGCCATTCAGGGCTTTTCTTCAGAGATACAGATTGAAATTATTAAGGAAGAAGAAAGATATATTTCATCCCATCTGGCTCTTTAGGAGGTTTGATGCCGTGGAAAGCAGCATTTTATTAAACTCCACCAAACCCCAGGCCCATGGCCATGGAGCAACATTTTTTTTTAAATTATTTATTTATTTATGGCTGTGTTGGGTCTTCGTTTCTGTGCGAGGGCTTTCTCTAGTTGCGGCAAGTGGGGGCCAGTCTTCATTGCGGTGCGCGGGCCTCTCACTATCGCGGCCTCTCTTGTTGCGGAGCACAGGCTCCAGACGGGCAGGCTCAGTAATTGTGGCTCACGGGCCCAGCTGCTCCGCGGCATGTGGGATCTTCCCAGACCAGGGCTCGAACCCGTGTCCCCTGCATTGGCAGGCAGACTCTCAACGACTGCGCCACCAGGGAAGCCCGAGCAACATTCTTGACACCAAATCTATGTCCCTGGCCGTTACCCACATTTCGCTCATTAGGATTTGCCCAGACAACCTCAGTGTAGTTTATTTCCTGAGACATTTCTTGCCTGATGATCTAACCTCTCCTCTAATCCACAGCTTCCTAACCCATGTGCCACGTCACACTGGTGGGCTACAAGGACGCTATATGTGTGCAAACCCTTTCAGCCCCCTGGGCAGCTGTGTGGAACCAGGATAGCCTCTCACCTTAGGTAGTCCTGGAACCATCCCTTTATTGCCTAAGTCTGTGTGTGCCATGATGTGAACAAAGTTGGAAAGCATTGCTCTAGTCTACGTTCTACAACATCTAAAGAAAACGTTCTCAATGCAAATCCTATCCCATCATTTCCTTTCAGTGACGCCTTATTACCCATAGAATAAAGTTGAGACTCTTTAGCAGGAAAGTTGTGAATGAGCCCTGAGTGATCTGGCTCCTGCTTTTCCTCCCAGTTCTGCATTCTGGTCACCGCAAGCTGCCTGCTGTTTCCTGAATGCATCATGTTACTCTTCTCTCTGCTTTTTGCACATGCTGTTTCCTCTGCTTAAAATGGCCTTCCTTTTTAGTTCTCATGGGGATTTCTTCCCTTCCTTTAAAATTCGTCTCCACTATCACTTCCTCTGGGCAGGTGTCTCTGGTCTCTGACCTCCTTAGGCTCTGCTAAGCCTTTATTTGGAAGCGCTCATGTGGCCTTGCACATACCATCTTACAGCGTTTATCTTACCGCTGTGATCATTTGTGGACCTATTTTACTCCATTATAATTAGCCCCAGGAGGGTAGGCTCTGTGTTTCATTTATCTTGAGACTTGAAAATAATAGGTGTTTAACAATTACTTATTGGAGAATAATTGATCCATCTATAATGTTACAAAAGAAACTGATTTTCAGATGAAAGCTGATCGACAATATTAAATCACAAAATTCTTATTAGTGATCACTAACTTTTATTGGAAATGTACTATGTGACAAGCACACAGTGTGGAGAGTTTTATGCGCCTACTTTGTAGTCCTACAGTGTAAAAACAACTATCTCCAATTTTCCAGGTGAGGAAAATGAGGCTGAGAGAGATTAGGTGACTTTGCCAAGTTCACCAAATTATTTAGCAGCAAAGATACGTTTCATTCAAGGCATTTCTGCCTTCAGAGATGGAGTTCTTTCTTCTCTCCCACTGCGGCTTTGAAATGCACATTGGGATATATGTTGAGTACACATTCCTTACCTGGACACTTCAGTACCTGTCAATACCTAAGTGTGTTTGCTTCCAAGTCTCACATGCATTTTGCTTCCCTCACGCCTTGCTCTGCTCTATTTGGCTAAACCCAGCCTAGAACTTTGGCACCTTTGGATCTGGTCATAAAGCGGGCAAAGGGCTGAGGAGGCTCATTGAGTGTTGACTACGTCCCATCTGTAATTTCTCCTGCCGAGAATCTATTGTGTAGAAGCTTAAGCATAAGGGTTTTCAGAAATCAAAGTGGAACAGAGCGAGGCAAACGGTAGAGGGAGGGTAAGGAGACCTGCACGGCTACTTTCGGGTGTGCTAATGGGAACACTGAGCCTGGGCTTGCACGGAGGGAAAAATCATGACCTAAAGGTAAAGGTACCTGTCATAGTGAGAATGATGATGAGGGGATATACACCAGAGATAGTTAAGAGAGTCAAAAGCCAGAGGCCTTGTGTGGGGAGGGGGTTTAAATGGGAAATTTCTGTACCTTCCTGTCAATTTTGTTAGAAACCTGAAACTGCCAAAAAAAAAAAAAAAAAAAAAAGGTCTTAAAAAAAAGAACACTCAGTGTTAAGTAGACGTTTTTGGCAACACTTTTGTTTCAGATATATATATGTATATAGACACACACACATATATATATATATATATATATATATATATATATATATATATACACACATGCATATATATATACACACATATGTGTGTGTGTTTGTTGGATAGTGATGTAAGATGTATTTTTTAGGTCAAAAAAGTTTGCAAGCCACTGTAGTTAAGTTATACTTGCAAATAAAAGCTCAAATTAACCTCAGAAAAAGTTAGATGCTTAAATAGATGCAGGACATTGAAAAGTCATTGATACATTTATTCTAAACATTTATAACCTAATATGTACCAGCTGGGTAACAAAAGGACAGTTAGGACCAAAGGGACAATTAGGACAGTCAGGGGAAGGGGGCAAGTCTAGTTTTGGATATGTAGACCAGACATACTGAGAGCCGGTCAAATAAAGAGAAAACCAGCAGCCACAGAAAGTTTCCTGCACCTGACACAATCCTACACAGCTCAGTATCACTTCTTCTGAGAAGGCCTCTCTAATCCCTTAGAAATTAAGGCCTTTCTCCTTCCCACCACCATGATGGGGATATGGGAAGCCATTCTGCCACATTAGGAAAATGAAACTAAAATTTCAAATTAGGGAAAGGATAAAATATCATCCAGTAAAAAAAAAAAAAAAAATTAAGATGTTTCCACTTCTCCTAGGAAATCAGGACAAGTCTGTTCAGGTGGGACCAGAGATAAGGAGTAAGGAAAAGAAGCTGTCTAGGATAAGGGCAGTGGGCTACGTAGGTGGCAAATCATGCAGGAGTGCCTGAGAGGCAGGCCAGGACAGTTGCAGTAGGAGAATGCCAAGAAGAGTGCATTTGGGAGCAGAATTTGCATGTTGCAAACCGAGTCATTCAAGAATTCTCATGTTTACATGTGGTCTACACCCTCTATATTTAATACCGCATTACTCAGTAACAACAGCCAACATTAACTTGGTGCCTACTCCCTGCAAAGCATGGTTCTAAGTGTTTTACCTTTATAATCCATCTAATCCTTTCAGTAACCCATGAGGTAGGGACAATCTCCACCCTCATTTTATAGGTGAGAAAACTGAACACAAAGCAGATACCTTTTTGGAAGCAGCAGACTCAAGACTTGAACACAGGCGGTCTGTCCCTAACGCTGATCCTTAACCACTTAATATACTGCCTCGGCTCGTTAAATTCTTCAGTGTAAATTTCTGTGATGAGTATTTGTCTTGTCAATCATTTATTTCCAGGCAAGTGTATGACATTCGTCAATATTCCATAAAAGTAAATTAGCTGGCACAATTCAAGGAAAACGGAATGGGAGAAGGTTTAACATTTGTCACCCTCACTAGGTTTTAAGTCTCTTGAGGATCAAGGGTCCTCCCTTGATCTCCCTTATAACAGGTGGTTTAGATCTTCGCACAAAGCAGGTGATCATAAACACCTTTCAGTCAGTTCTCCCCTCCCAGCAATTTAAGTTCTGTACAGTTTCCAGCCAAACCAGGGTTTGTCAGAATCACCAGACCCGCCTCCTTGCGCTACCCTCCCATGGCCTGGAGTGGTTGCCAGGAAATGGCTGCCCAGCCAGGAACAATATTTCCAGGCCCCTGCATCCTGGTGGGGCTGTATGGAATTCTGGAAATGGAATTGAGCGAAAGATCTACCCAGCCAGAATTTGCTGGAAGGAGAAATAAATTTTTGTCATGTTAAGCCACTGTGATGTGGGGAGGTTGCTTGTTCATAGCAGTTGAGCCTACCCTTATGAAGACACGGTGATTTCTTTAAAAAAGAAAGAAGGAAATGGGATTCCGAGTCTGCATCACATATGGCTTTTGGCCATGTAGCTTGACTGGAGGCAGAAGCCCCCCGGGGACTTGTTTTCGTCCAGATTAGTTATTTGTCGCTGTCTTGTCCTTATCCGATCATTAGAACACAGGAGAACCCCTGTTCTGAGTGTCAGAGAGAATGGCAGCCCCAGGACGCTTCTCTGACAGACGAAGGGCTATTGTATAATCAACCATTATGTCATCCCTTCACAGTGCCTGCTCTGCCTCCTGTTCTTTTTTGGCCGGCCCTGTGAAGAAAACAGGTGAGGGGAATTTTTGTTTTAATCCACTGACCATTGTTCTCCCCGGGTGTTTTGCCTTTAAAACGCCTTTGGTCTTCGAATGCAGACTGATCATGGCTTTTGCTGAAAGAATCATCATCTCCTTGCTGCTCAGCTGGTCACTTTGTCTCTCTGTCTGGCAGCAGCAAGTATTATTATTAGACAATTTCTCTTCCCTCTCAGGGGAAAGAGCAGACGGTGACAAACACACTTTTTCTGGTGGCTTTTGTGTCTGAACCCTCCATGCAGTGGAGGAGGAGGCAGCCACTGCCCAGGGTGGCAGGTTTATTGATCGAGATCGTCAGCAGGGAGGCCTCTCCCAACACAGTCTGGCAGCTGGCACTCCCCACGACTCCTCAGCAAGCATCCATTACGAGCTTGCACAGAAGTCCCCAGGAGCCGTAACAGGAGAGCTGGCAGGGAAATTCTCCGTATTCTGTACACACGCCCACTGAGCTTGGCTTCTGCAACGTGTCTTTTTTTCTTTTCTTCTTAGTAATTATGTCCTACACTTGAACAGTACATTGTCTTTACAAAGTGAGTCCGCCTGGCTCACCCCATGGGATTCTCACATCCTGGTGAAGTAAGGGGGGCAGGTTCTATCACTCCCAATTTATAGAGGGGAAACGAAGGATAAAGCAATTTACTTAGGGTAACACAGCTTCTGAGTGCTACGGATCCAGGGAGGAGACTCTCTTACACATTCTCTTCACTTCATGGCGTCACTTCTCATAGAAAATGAGCTGAAGCCTTGGGTGGTGTGTGAGACTGCTTCCACTGGAGTCCTCAAGTCCAGCAAAGACAAAAATCCCCTGCTAATCGTTACGTTGCCGTTCACAAAACTGCAAATCCGCACGCCCAAGGTACTTCAGGATAATGTGTATGTATTGTAGTAAGGAGGCAAAGTTGGGTAAGAGAAAATGTCACTTTTTCCCAATAAAATACAGACGAAAATATGAGTAATTAATAATAGTCTGGGCTTTTCTTTAAAATGATATAGTAGAGGAGGATTTGGGGGGAGTGGGGAGACCTAGATGAAACAAGGTTGGCCATTTATTGATAAGTGTTGAAGCTGAGTATTAGGGACGTTGGAGTTATTGTTACTTTCTGCAAAGGTTTGAATATTTAAATATTTTCAAAACAAAATGCTAAACATATAAAGATGCACTGATAGGGTAGAGAAGCCCCTGTCTTTGGAATCTGTAAGTAGAAGTAGCAGACCCCGTGGTGAGCATATGCAAAAGAGCACCAGGTGAGAGGACCCCCGCCCAAAACCACTAGAAGCAAAGGCTGTCTGCCACTGTGTTTTTATTTTGGGGAGAGAAACTTCCCAATAGTAAGTAAGTAAAGGAGATGGTAAGTCCTTCTTGCTCCTAACAGCTTTTGTTATTGTGAACCATGCTTTATTTAGGTTTTCGAGTTGCACCAAGTGTTTGGATGAACTGGTGGTCGTGCTGTGTGTTTGAAAGCTGCATTAATGCCAAATAGGCCATTAGGGATCCAGCCCTGAGAACTTTTATTCCTGAGACAAATCCCAAATGCCCTGTTGGGAGAAAGCAATTGGAGAGGAAGAGAAAAGCCCCGAAAAGCCCCCAGGAATGTGAGAGGAGAAGAAGAGGGGAGGGTTGGTAGACCACGTTCGAACAGCAGGAAGGAGGGAGGCGGGACAGCACTCTGGGAGCTGCGATGTAAGAGGTGGGGATGGATGCATTGCGGGCAGGTTGCCCTTCATCACCAGCCTTAGCTACCGGTGACCTTGAGGGGATGCCACTGCCTGCAGGCCTGTGAGGCTGGAAGCTCCCAGAGCCAGTTCTGCCTGACAGGGCTAAGCCGTTTTAACACATTGCTTATTCTGCTGTCAAGGCACAGGTTAGAAATCTGTAGATGGTTTTCTATGGCTCTGTGCAAGTCTGGAAGGCCCGAGGTGGGGGGCTGTTGGGGAGAGAAGAGGCTGAGCCCTGAGAAGGTTACATTCTGAGCTCCTCTGAGTCCTTGTCTCCTCAGTGCCGGAATTTTTTTTCTTTTTTTTTGTCTGCATACATATAGAATTTTATTATGTGGTTGCATTGCACTGGAAAAACATCACCAAAATAAGACATAGCCTGTGGACATTCATATCATTATCCGTCGGGTTATGCTGGTTTATTACTGACACATAACATAACACATAAAGGACTTCTCTCCAGAAAACTATGTCAGTGCCGGAATTTAAAAGGATGATTATTTGTGAAAACAGTTCATCCAGCTGCATTCCCACCTTATGTTCTGGGAAGCAGCGGATTCACACAGACAGGGAGAGAGCTGATGTTAACTCAGCAGGTTAGGAGACGAGATTGAATTCGAAAACAATTCAGGCTTTTTAAAAATCTGTTTTCCTTTTGCCTAAATGTATCTTTTCCCCCTTTAACTAGAGGATAACTAACTAGGGCCTGTGAGAACATGAGTTTGTTCATTTGGTCCGCTCCCAGCCCCAGCAACTTGTTTTAATTGAACTGAGTAGTTTCATTAGAGACATGGCTGCTGGTTTCCTATATTGACAGTGACATTTTGTGGGAGGTGGTTTCTGAACTAAACCTGTGCAGAAGAGGACCCCAGGGCACACTGAGGAAGGCCTCGGAGCTCAGGTACACAGGTCCCGACACAGGTGCCAGACTTACTGGCAGTAAATTCTGCCTTTCCCTTGATTATGTGCAAAGCGCCTTTAATGTTTTACACCCATTAATCTCCTGTCATTCTCAAGTGACCTGGGAGTGGTCTCAGTGAGCCTTTTACTCCCATTTAGAAGATAGAATAATTAAGGCCTAGAGCTATGGCGGAGTTAGTTAAGAGCTCATTTCCCCAGATCCCGGGTCACAGCAGCAAAGCATGCTGCCTGCCATTCCAGTCAGCAGGGCTGTTACGCTCTCATGCCTCTCTTGCTGCAGACTTGCTTTCCAGCAAATCCATCTTTTTACCTCCCTTCTTGGTTACCAGAGGGTGACCCAGAGACCACTGTGCAAACGAATAACTTTGGAACCCTAGCGTCACCCCACTGCCAGTACAACCACCTGCACTTATGGAAGCTTTGCGGAGTCTCACGTCACAGGGCTGAGCGTTACCTAAATGCTAAACATGGTGATTGAAGAACAATCAATTCTGCATCCTGGGGAGCCTCTGTGGACTCATACATTCATTCTAGACCAAGACGATATTCTCTTAATGCATCGCTTTGACATAATGTGTCAGAACCAGCCTGCTCTATTTTCCTTTGTTTATAAACCACAGTCTTGCCTTTGGGGAAGTGCTTCAGAGAAAAAAAAAATCAACAAGCAGGTTTGCACATTAGCTTGGAGTCCCATGTTTAAACTTTGGCTCCAACACTTAACAGCTATGTGACCTAGGGTAAATGAGTTACTGTTTCTGAGTCTCGGTTGCCACAACTCTAAACAATAAAAAGAGTACTTAAAGGGGACAGTATTTGTGAAGATGTCTTGGAAAGGGTAATAAAGATGAGAGCAACAATCATAATACTTTTATATTATTGAAGAAGTAAGAAGTTGGGATGGTTTTTCACTCTGCCTTGGGGAAGCTGAGATGCCCTGAATTCCAATCAAAGCAGAAATCTTGTAGGGGGGAGGGAGCATTAAAAGCATACTAGGCTCAGAGCTCAATACTGTTACAGTGATCAAACAAGCCTTTGATTGTGGTAAAAACAATATGACACAAAGGAATAAGGATCCTTTGAAAGATATACAGATGTACAGAAAAAGTATCATTATCTAATGCTAAAACACAAAGGACTAAAATTTGATTTAAGTCATTTGGTGGACAGATTTGTTTGGCCTTCTTCCTGCTCTTAAAGAATGATCCAATGGAAGCCCAGTTCTAGGGGCAGGAGGTACATGGGAAGCAGACGGCCCCCTCCAACCACAGAGTGATGAGCGGAGAGCACCTGGCTTACAGGAAGAAGGGCAGATGGAAAAAAGACTTGGCCACAGCATGGCCCTTCACGGGGCCCAACCAGAACCTCTGGAGGGATGAGAGCAGAGAGAGATTATTGCAGCCAGATGCACCTCCTGAATACCTCCAGACATGTTTTGAACACCAACTCTGAACCCAGCATTTTATACATGGGAGACATGCCAATCACCAGTGATATTTATCATTATCTCACACCAAGTTCAAAGAGGTAGATCATTCATTCACTCAGCATGTATTTATTGAGCATCTTCTATGTGCCAGACAGTGTTCCAGGTTAGTGGAAGGAGGGAAGAACCGGGTTGACAATGGTCCCGGTTTGTGTGGACTGTGAAATCCAAAGGATGCGATGATTGTAATTTGAGGTAAGTGCTGGGGTGAAAACAAAGATGGGACTGTCGCTGTGAAGATGAGAGGAAAATGACAAGGAAAAGCTTCTCTTGATGAGGACTCACTTTGGGGAATTGTTGGTAACAGTTGGGACTTGAAACTAGGGGGCCACGTGCATTCCAGTAGGACACACCGCTAGAGACACAACCCCCCTAAATCATGCTGTCTTATATCATGAAAAGGGAAACAAAACCATTCTGTCAGGCTCTCCTGCCCTCCTTGCATCATTAGTAAGAGCTGGCTTTTAGCATTGAGGTTTCCGCACTTGCTCTGTTGATTAACGGAAGGCCTGGTTTATGTCAGTCATGGTGCCAACTTCAGGGGCTAAGACAGTGAATAAGGTACAGTTGTTGCTCTCAAGGACCCAATCTAGAGGTTAGAGAGAAAAGTGATTTGGTGTGATATGTGCAATGACACAGGTGCAGGGGTGGCTCTGGGACCCCCGAAAAAGGGGCAGCTCATGGAACCTGTGGGATCTTGAAGACTTCTGAGAGGAGGTGAACCTGTACCAAATCCTGTAGGTGTATTTGTATTAAAATAAAATAGGTAATCAGAACAGGGGAGGGAGGGACAAGACTATTTTGGTAGGGGGAGCTTCTTGTTCCGAGACTTGCAAAGAAGAGGAAACTTGGCGTTTTCCAGGAACTGCAGGAAAATCATCGTGGGTAGAGGAGAAGCGTGAGGAATGTGTATGAACTGAGTCTGTATGTGAGCAAGCATCAAGTCAGGAAGGCTCTTGCTAAACTGTACTGGGGAATTTAGGGAATACAGGGAGCCCGGAGAGGGTTTAAGCAGGGGTGTGAAATGATCAGACTTGAGTTTCGGAAGTCCCCTCTGCTGCTCTGTGGCGATGGGTGGGAGGGATGAGACCGAGGCAGGCCACCATGATGAGTTCGAAGGCTCCAGCAAACACTTGGCTCAGAAGCGACCTGGTGAGGTTAAGGGCGTGGCTTTAGCATTAGACGGATCAGGGTCTCAGTCTTTGCTATGCTATTCATATGCTATGTATCCTTTAAACATGAGTTTTCCTCTCTGTAAAATGAGGATAAAAATAGTGCTTCCTAATAAGCATGTTGTGAAGATTAAATGAGGTGTTGTGAATGCACGTAAAGTTCTTAGCACAGGGCCTAACACGTGGTAGTTGGAAAAGCAAGCTAGAATTTTTTCATAACCTCCAATTATGTCACCAATAGCTTTTCACGTGACCGCATTTTGCTACCATACGTCTTAGAGTAATGTTCTTAGTTCAAGATTCTGGCCTCCTTCCCCAATATCTGCTTTGTTGACTTCAATTAGAAGCCAAAAAGCAAACAAAGGAACAGTCATTCTGCCCTATTGTATTTCTGTCTGAGACTGATAAGGATGGAAGCATTTTCAGTCCAACTAGCTCTAGGAGTAAGAAAAACACATGAGAAAGGAGAGCTTGGGGAGGAGAGGGGTTCTTTTCTCTTTTCATCTACTGCTAGGTAAACATGGCCCTGGTGCTTTGTGAACGCCCAACTGGTGTTAGCTAGAATTGTTATTGTTGGCTTGGTCAGAGTTTGGAGGCTGCCGGCCCACAATCAGGCCAAGAAAAAGGTTCACAGGAGAGATCTACTTCTGTTTTAGATTAAAAATCACTGAGGGCAACTCTGGCATATGCAGCTTCTATGTTTAATACTCACCCTTCCAGGCTACCAGGATGATTTTTCCAAATCAGAGCAACCCCTTCTATCGCCACTACACACACCCCTTTGCATCTCTGGTCTGTCATTGGCGTCATTGAAGGAACTCCTCTATTGAATGGGACACACCTGCTAACGCCTTTCATTTGATTTGGCTTTCTCTGGCTCTACTGAGTATCTGCATACTAATAGTTCACTGATGACCAAGTAGAAGCAAAGAAAAATTAGTTTATACGTGGATAATCATTTTACCATTTGCTTCTCTGGAATTCAATCTGAACCAAACAAACTAGCAGCTGCTCCTGTTTACCTGTGCTGAGGACTAATCAGAGTTCTAAAGTGTAGAGTTTTATTCCAGATAACTGGGGCATCTGGAAGCACTGGGCAATGCAACTGAAGAGGAAGAAAAAAGGTTTAGTGACATTGAGAACTTGATAAATGTGTACCAATGAGTTAGACTGAGCATACCACAGAGGAGATGACGTACGTCATCTTCGCTCTCATTCTGTTCTGCACATTTCTTTGTATATGTGCCCCTATGGCCACCTTCACTGTTTATTTTGCTTGACCATTCTTAGAAGTGAATTATTTCATCTCAACTTTTCTCCTGATCCCATGTTATCATTTTTATTGACTACTCCCATGGGCTCTGTTTTGTATCACAGCAATACTCACCCATTACAGCAAAGAGAGAGAGAGAAAAAAAAAAAAAACCCAGTGCAAAGGAAAGGTATGGGATTATTTTAGGAAACTATGAAGTGGCACCGCAACTTAATCACTTAGCAATATTGCTGAGCCTTTCACTAAGAACTAGGGTGACTTACAGATGTATGGGATCCAGATGACTTTAACATTTAGAGATTTGGAAGTGTTTGAATTTAGTCGATGAGTAGATGTGGCCAGTAGCTTTGGGGCATCTCTTTAAAAATGCTGATTTGATGGATGACTGAGTGAGAAGAGGATGCCCCTAGGAACCTGATTGGTGTGTGGAATGTCTGGAAGCAGTCAGCTCAGGGAAAACTCAGGAAGATCTTTAACCTCTCCCAAGAATGTGGACGGTGTTTGAGCACCCTGAAGGGAGGGGCTCTAGGTGGAAGTTGAGGGAACTTTTTCCACGGGAGGGGTGAGGAGTGGAGGGGCAGTGGAGGAGTTGGGGGAGATGGAGACAGGCTTAGGGTGTGTCAAGGACAGTGGCCAACACAGGAGGCTTTGGTTCACGGCCGGCTGAATGGGACATAGTGAAGTAAGAGTTCTCTCTTCTCAGTCCAACTAATGAGCTAGTGCCCACGAGAGACAGTGGATCCTCACCCCCATGGCTCTCCTCGTGGCAGCAGTGGGACTGGAGAGGCGTCATATGGAGTGACTTCATGGGCAGTGGACACTGGCAAGTTGGCCAGAACCAGAGGACCACATCTGGCCACATGTGATCCTCCCCCAGAATTTGCCAGTGTATCTCAGGGACACTTTACAGGCGAAGTGAAAGCTGACTTTATAAAGGGAGTGAGGGAGTTGGGCAAGAAATAAGATACTTTATAATTTACTGTTACTACAACATGATTTGTTTCTACTATGCTGGTGGAATTTGAGGAAATTTAGGTTATGTATATTGGGAAATGTTCCATAAGCAAATAATGCATAATTTGGCCAAACATCCAGATAAGAAGCATCCTCTGGTTTTGGTTTTGGTTTTTTATTTTTATTTTTTTTATTGTTTTGTTTTTATTTTGGTTTTTTTTGTTTGTTTGTTTTTTGTTTTTTCATTCTCATCACCTTCTTTTTTTACGGTAAATTTCATGCTGAAAGCCTAAATCATTTCCTTAATGTTCCTTTCTAACCCATCAATTCTACCTACCTCACACCTGCGCCGTTTCCTCCCTTTTTTCCAATGGCACATTTAAAATCACTGGTTTGGTTTGTTTTGTTTGACCAAATCTGTTAGCACTGAATTATCTTCCCAGATTCTTGTGCAAATATTATGTAAACATTAATAATAGATTGCCACTGAAATCCCAGGCAACACACATTGCCCTTGGGCACTCTCCCTTTGCAGCTGTTATGATTGTAAGAGATGATTTTCAACATCAAAAAAGTGGACAGAAGTAAAAAGTGAGCAAACAGCCCAGACTCAGGGCTTAAAGCTGTGTGAGCCGGAATGTTGTGCAACCTCTCTGAGTCTCAGTTTCCCCATCTTCAAACTGGGTCTAATGATACTCTCTACATCCTGGGGTCACTGTGAGGATTAAATGAGAGAACGTGATCACAGCACACAGCTGCGGCAACACATACAGAGGCTCAGTGAAGAAGGAAACCCTTACAACGCTGTGCTCTAGGTGTAGAATTTCATCTTCTAAGTCAGGATGATAGTGGAATCCCTTGTGAATCAAAACTGGGGGGAAATGTACTGTGGCCCCCTGAAGATGATACTAAAGAATTCTGGTTTCTGTCTTTGGACCAGGTGGCCTTTTGTGGTTACCTGACGCTTCAACATAAGTCAGCAGGGAACCTGGCACTTTGACTTATATGGATGCAGTGATGTAGCATTATGTCCTTGAAAGAGCTAGAGAATTTGGTGCGGTTCAGTAGCACTCAGTAGAATTCTAGCAATTTCTAGAATCAAGACATCTGTGCTATAGTTGAAATAGGATGGACTAGGAGGCAGACACACTTTCTGGGGTCAAATCTTGGCTCAGTGATGCACCAGTCACACCATGGACAAATCTTATAGCCTTCCTGGGCCTCGCTGTCTTGTGTACCAAGAGGCTTTAATGCCAGCTGTCTCACGAGGTTGTTTTGGGCTAATCACAGTTGCTGACGTATGGTAGGTGCTGGGTAAATCTTGGTTTCCTTTCCATTGTGCTTCCGCCTTCTAAGTTCTACACCAACATTATGCTCAGTATACATTAATTGAGTATTAGAATATGAGAGCAAAATGCATTGCAATGTTCCAGGAAAACACTGGTGAATCTGGGTTTTTCTTCTTTGCCTAATAAATTAGCAGGAATTAGAAATCCTTTTGAGACTTCCAGACAGCGAGTAATTATGAACCAAATTATTCTACTTTGTTTGCATGGTCATCCTTTGAAGGAAGAATTGCTAAAGTATTTGACAAGTTGTTTTGGTGAAGTTCTTGTGTGTTGTGGTATATAGGTGGTACTGTTTATTGAACAGCATCTATGTGACAGACACCGGACTGAGTATTTTACATAACCTACCTTTGGTCTTCACAGCAACCTTGGATTCAGATTCTGCTTTCGTTTTAAAGTGTATACTTTTGGGCAAATCATTTAACCTCTCTGACCCTCAGTTTCCTCATCAGTACAGAACAATAACCTCTGAATGTTTGTGTCCCCTAAATTGGCATGCTAAAATTCTAACCCCCAAGGTGATGGTATTAGGAGGTAGGGCCTTTGTAAGATGATTAGGTCATGAGGGTGGAGCCCTTATGAATGAGATCAATGCCTTTATAAAAGAGGCCCCAGAGAGACACCTTGCCCCTTCTACTATGCGAGGATGCAGTGAGAAGGTGCTATGAACCAAAAAGTAGGTTCCTATCATACACTGAATCTGCCAGCACCTGGAACTTGGTCTTTCTAGCCTCCAGAACTGTGAGAAATAAATTTCTGTTGTTTGTTAAGTCACCGAGTCTATGGTATTTTGCTATAGCAGCCCAAATGGACTGAAATATTTGCACATTGTGAGAATCAAATGAGATAATGTCTGTCAAAGTGCTTTGCAAACTGTAAATGTTAGCTATTGTTATGAATTAAAAGAACCATTAGGAACAGAAATCTGGGCTGTTTTGATGTCTCTAAAAGCCGTAGCCCTGTGCATCACTATAGTTGAGAACAGTGCAGGAAGAGACTAATCTTTCGGGGGGTATCTACTATATTCTAGATATTCAGTGAGGGCTTTTGCATACACATTCCTGGAGTTCTGGGTATCAGTGGTAGACTCCTCAATAACTTCCTTTGCCTTCAAGTTGTCATTTCCGAGTGCCTCAGTGCATATGAAAAATGCAGCTCAGGGGCAGAGCTACATGCATAGCTATCTAAACGTCAACATCAAAGTCCATCACAGGAAGACTGAGGACCACCACATCAAAATCCCCAACTCTTTCATTCTTAATAACAGAGGTCTTTTTTCCTTAAGAAAAATATCCATAAGGTAACATCTCTTCTCTGCCTCATCCTTTCGTGATCTGTGCCTTCAGGACAAAAATGAGCCCACTTTTTCTTGAACGGGATGCTTTTCCAGTTATTTATTTATTTATTTGAGAAAATTGTCATCCAAAGCACTTCAATCAAATCTCCTTTTGTATTTCTCCTCCCCGATGCCTGCTCAGCCAGGCGACATGCATGCCACTTCAAATTGCTCCTAACTAAAGAATCAGAACACTTGCTGCAGCTTGTTTTCTTTTATCCATTTCTTGGTGCTTTCAAAATCCTGGCACTGATGGCGTGAAAGGTGAACTTTTTTGTTCCTCAGCTTTGGGATAAAATATGCTTTGCCTAAAGCACACTCTGAGCATTTTCCTTTGTACCTTCGAGATGGAAAGAAAGAGCTGCAAACAGAGTGACAGACCTACGTGTGCATGTTCTTGGCTGACAAAGGAATGAGCTGGTGCCTTTCTGATGTTGCTGACAGAACTGCCATCCTCCTAATGGAGGGGTGGGGGAAGGCCCTGCCTTTCTCTAGGAATGGGGCCACAGAGTGACTACAAGCTTGTGAAACAGTGAGCCAGCCTCCATGGTTACGACAGTTGGGTTTGTCTTTGACTGTCTCTTGTTCTCAACCCTCATTACCACAAAATCTGATTGCTTGTTCCTTGGAAAATTTTCTTGGATCCACCCTTTCTTCTCCATTTCTACTTTTATTCTGGTCCAGAGTCTTGTTCACCTCATGACCGAATAACTGTAATGGCCTCTGTTCTGGTCTCCATTTCACCAGTTTCTCTCTTTTCCAGTTTGTCTTGAACACTTTTACTTTCAAGCCAAGGCTCCAAAAACATGACTTCACACTCCTGCTCCCAGGCCTACAATGGCTTTCTGTTGCCTGCTCAATTGAACCTACAATCCTCTGCCTCACTTTCAAGGTCCCTCCTGGTGAAGAGGTCTCACTGCTGCTGAAGATCAAGGTCCAAAATCTTGGGTGCCATTCTTGGTTTTTCCAAATTCTGGCTCTGGGTCTTTGGGAAGGTCACCTCACCCCTCTGGAATCTCAACTTCGACATTTATAAAATGAAGGATGTAGACAGAGCTGGCGGCCCAGGGGACATGGCAGAGTCCGGAAAATCTCTCCTGCGCCTCTGTGTCAAATGGGGACTGTACAAGAACATCTTTTGGAATCTTTGCAAGAAATGGAATAGGTATTCATACCACTCCTAATGGAATTGTCTACAATGGAAGCTGGAAAGATGACAAGGGTGGAAGGTGAAGGGCAATATACTGATATCCAAGGACTAGAATGGTGTGGTCACTTTCATTTCACAGCTGCTCCAGGCCTGAGACTAAAGCTCCACATGTAGATATTCTGCATTAAAGTTTTAATGTGGTAATTGCAGCTTTTAGTTGTAAGGAAAACAACTAAATCTGTCCTCTGAAATAACTTCCTACACTACCTATATATTATAATTTTGCCAATAAAACCATCACTCACTTAAAAAATAAATAAATAAAATGAAAGGATGTAGTAGCTACGTTGGGGTCTATCTGCCTAGCCCACTATAATCCTTTTCTCTAAGAACTGTAGTATTTCTCTCTCCTCATTTCCCTCAGTGCCTTCCTCCTTCCCTCTCTCCCTTCTTCCCTCCCTTCCTCCTTTTATCCACGTTTTGATTTGAGATAGAAACATTCAGGGCATGAGGAATTTAAGTGACTTACTTACTTGAGTCATATAAACTCTATGTTCTATATATATGAACATAGAGTTTATTATATAATAATTATATTTATTATATTCATATATATGAATAAAGTATATATTCTATACTTTATGTCCATAAAGTCTGTTTTAAAAGGAATCATGCCCCCTAAGCAAGGTTCAGATGTCAGGGAGCTCCACCCAGAGTTGCTTTCTGGGGGAGGGGGCGGGGAGGGAGAGGGGAGATTGAGTAGAAGCGCCAGGACTTTGCCAAGGGGCAGGACAAAACGAAGAGTGTTGATGATAAGATGAACAGATGCAGCAGTTTTCTTCAAGGGAGAGAGGGTCCTCCCTGAACCATCACTAAAAAAGAGGGTACATGGTTTACGTCCGTAGCCAGAGGGAACTTGCTTAGCTATTAGGAGACATTTAAAAAAGCTAATCCTGAGGTATAATGTAATTATTCAGAAGCTCTTTTTTTTTTTTTAAGTGTAAGTTTTTAGTGTAACATTCTAAGAGCTAGGGACAGGCATAAGTTTAGCCTGGGCAGTATCAGAAAACAAGAATGTAATTAAATATCCAAATCACAATCTGTAGACTCTGGAACTATTTTTAAGAAGATAAAGGTCTGTTTTCTTTAAGGTTACATCTGTCTCATATTCGTTACTGTGCCTCCCCTTCACCTCTTTAAGGAATTTTAAGGCCATCCACTGCCTCAAATTTCCAGGGCTCTTGGTTTTAAATATTGGACTTAGGAAAGGAAAGCCAGGAATTATCACACACATACACACCCACTGAAATGGCCCTCACTCCTGGGTTGTGCCACTCGCTGTAGTGATGAGGATAAAATGTCAGTTGCTAACAGACCTAAAGCCTAGGAAACTGTGGATGGCTGATGAGCTCTGTTAACCTCTGCTCCTCCTCCTCCCGGGGCAGGGTCTACAGGGCAAGCTGTCAATAAAAAGACACCTGGTCCTTTAGCTTTTCCCTGCTGCCACTTAATCATGACAAGCCTGAAGAAAGAGGCAGCAAAAAAATGCAGGACTTTCACTGCACAGGTGAGATTCCTAGAATCACATATGACAAAGCTGTCGGGGTCTCTGGAAGTGGTAGGCTGGGAAGGACAGTGACCGTGTCATGAAGCTGGTGTGATTCTTAAAGGGTTGAATGTTTTCAGTCAGAGTTCATTCTCAGGGCTCAAATTTTCCTTCTGTTTAGTGGGGAGGGAAGCAACTTCAGGGATTCTCGTGTTCAGTTCTGTGACTTTATAGGAGAGTAAACGGAGGCCCTTAGATGTTAGATGATTTTCCTAGGTTGAATAAGAAGGTGCTCTTCTGTTGGTGGGAATGTAAATTGATACAGCCACTATGGAGAACAGTATGGAGGTTCCTTAAAAAACTACAAATAGAACTACCATACGACCCAGCAATCCCACTACTGGGCATATACCCTGAGAAAACCATAGGTCAAAAAGAGTCATGTACCAAAATGTTCATTGCAGCTCTATTTACAATAGCCAGGACATGGAAGCAACCTAAATGTCCATCGACAGATGAATGGATAAAGAAGATGTGGCACATATATACAATGGAATATTACTCAGCCATCAAAAGAAATGAAATGGAGGTATTTGTAATGAGGTGGATGGAGTTAGAGTCTGTCATACAGAGTGAAGTAAGTCAGAAAGAGAAAAACAAATACAGTATGCTAACACATATATATGGAATCTAAGGGGAAAAAAAAAAAGGCCATGAAGAACCTAGTGGCAAGATGGGAATAAAGACACAGACCTACTAGAGAATGGACTTGAGGATATGGGGAGGGGGTGGGGTGAGATGTGACAGGGTAAGAGAGTGTCATGGACATATATACACTACCAAATGTAAAATAGATAGCTAGTGGGAAGCAGCCGCATAGCACAGGGAGATCAGCTCGGTGCTTTGTGACCACCTAGAGGGGTGGGATGGGGAGGGTGGGAGGGAGGGAGATGCAAGAGGGAAGAGAAATGGGAACATATTGTATATGTATAACAGATTCACTTTGTTATAAAGCAGATGCTAACACACTATTGTAAGGCAATTATACTTCAATAAAGATGTTTGAAAAAAAAAAAAAAAAAAAAAAGAAGGTGCTCTTGGGATTAGAACCAGATCCCGGGTCTTCTCACGCCTAGTCCTGGGATCCTTCCATGATGCTGTTTGGCCTCCTTGCCCTGTGATACACCTGTCATAAGGTGGAACGACAGGGTTTCAGAGATGGCCTGCAGGCCTGCCCCACAGGGAGGCATCCATCCTTTCTCTCTGCTTCCTGAACTCACCAGAAAAATTGTCGACTTCCATCAAGGTGCCAGAGACATGGGGAGGGACCAAGGATGGGTTTGCACAAACTTGTGGAAGCCAAGGGACTCTGAAGAGCTGGGATCTTCAGAACTAGAATTCAGTAATTAGAATCATGTGTGTGGTTCTGATTCTCTAGGGTGATTAGAACACCTCTATGTGCAGGGCTCAGTGGAGGCACTCAGTCACGCCTCACGGATGGGAGCAGAAAATTCAGCAGTGGATAGGCCTTTTGGTGCACACAGGGCAGGGAGATAACGCCATGTCAGTATTCCCGGTCATTCTGGAAGTATGAACATGGTGTCCAGCACTAACTAGGGCCTCTGTGTCCCAAGATATTAATTGAACATTTTCAACGTTATGGGGCTATGTTTTGGATTTTAAAGGATAGATAAATATAAATATGAGATTATGTATTATTTTTAAAAACCTTTTATTTTATGACATTCCCAGAAATTAGAACCCTGACATACCTACACTCTGTACAATATGGTTCAGCAGATCCTACTAGGGTCAAACTTCAGGAAGTCCAAGAGATGTGAAATCTGGATGTCTTAAAAATGTTTACATTAAGGAGATTGGAACAGGCTTATAATTGCACGTCCTCAAGAGGGGAAAAAATTCCTCCTTTCTGCTGTTTCTCCATTTCCTCAAATTGTTGTCATTATCCTTTCTTAAAACTTTTATTTAAGCTGTGGTTATAAACTCTTTTTCTTCCCTGCCCATGATGTCTTGCAATGGTTAACAGCAGTGTCTTGGGGTCTTGCTTCCTGAGTCCAGATCCTGGATGTACCCCTCGGGCAAATTACTTAATTGCTTGATGCCTAGTTGCTTTATGTGAAAGTGTGGGTAATAGTGGGGCTTGCCCCAAGGGGTTGCTATGAGGAGTAAAAAAGATGATACCGTGAGACACTTAGAGCTGTGCCTGTCATTCTACTCACACAGTACACATAAGCCCAATTATTTGTCTTTACTGTTACTATGTCTGGAGTCTCTGCCCTGCTCCCATTTTGCTATCTGTCCTTGGGAAATCACTTAACCTCTGGTCCTCAGCAGCTAGGAGGGCCTGGACTCCCTGATCGTTCCAGGTTCTGGCCCTGATTAGCTAGTGAATGGCGCACCCTGACCTTCCTTCTCCTTTCATGATAGCTGCTCTGTCAGTGCAGAGAAGTCCAATTCAATTCATTTCAACCCAATCCAGTTCAATTTAACCCATCATTTCAACTCAGTGCAAGCCATTCATTTCATTTATTCAGAAATATCTCTTGCGGTAGGTCTAAGACATGCATGATACTTGCCAGACCTAAGACAGGGGCATGGGCATCCTTGTTTTTGAGGATCTTACAAATCTAAATGCTTTCTGTAGACGTCACATCTTTCTAAGTAGAAAGGAAATGAGAAAGACTCTATCCCTTTAGGGGTTTAAAGGAGTTTTCCTTTAAACAATCTTGAGAAAAGCAACATGGAGCCAGTCTCTAGGAAATGCAATTCTGATATCTGAGTGGTTGTAATTATTCCCTACTCAAGGGGGGCAGTTCCTAAAGGCTGGCAAATCTTCCCCGGAGGCTGCAGGAGACAAGCTATTCAACTTCGGTGAAAACAAGATGGTGGTTGTCGGCTGTCTGTCGAAGGGTTCACACAACAGCAGAAAAAACAAAGTCCCAATTATGACTCGAGGAAGGATTTTGTATTTAGTCAAAAGGAATTGATTTCCCCTGGAGTGTCACTTACACCATAATGATTATTGGAAGGGAGACAACTTAAGAGTGATGCAAAAACAAAAGTAGATGGTAGTATATATATGTCAATGCTACTCTCTCAGTTTGTCCCAGTTTTCCTTTCCCCCTCCCCATGTCCTCAAGTCCATTATCTACGTCTGCGTCTTTATTCCTGTCCTACCCCTAGGTTCAAATGTAAACTAGATAGCTAGTGGGAAGCAGCTACATAGCATAGGGAGATCAGCTCGGTGCTTTGTGACCGCCTAGAGGGGTGGGATAGGGAGCGTGGGAGGGAGACACAAGAGGGAGGAGATATGGGGATATATGTATACGTATAGGGGATTCACTTTGTTATACAGCAGAAACTAACACAGCATTCCAAAGCAATTATACTCCAATGAAGATGTTAAAAGAAAAAAAAAAAAAGTAGCTGGGCTGCCATCAGTAGCTGATCTTGACTGCTCACCTTGAAAGCAGAGTTAGAAAAATACAATAGATGGGGAGACAGAATATTTGGAACATTTTCTTGATATTTATTGTTTTATGCTCACTTATTCATTCATTTTTTTCCTTTCTTTTGAAAAACAATTGGGTTGGGGATCAACAAACAAAATGGCTAATTTCAGGTTAATTCTAGGAAAAGTTATCTAGATCTCATTGGCATCTATTTGCTTACTGTGTGAAAGAGTAAATTAGCCCAATGTTTAAGTAAGTTTTTCTGAAGGAATTATTTATTTCAGAAACATATGGTTTTAGATCCAAAGATCTCCTAGGTGTAATATGACCTCAGCTAGTCCCTACTCCAGGCAATTGAAATAAATAATTGAGTAAAAAACTGTTTCTATTTGAAAAGACTTCTAGTGACTTAAGTAATTTGTATTTCTTAATTGCAAAATCAGGCTGGGTCTAGTCTGTTCTGCATTCAGTCAGAGATTTGTAAAGCCATTTGACACATTCCACTAAATTTCTCTGAATCATGCCTTGGTTCTTTCTACCCAAACCTCCACTAATTATTAAAACAGAACATTTTTTTTTTCCCCCTGCTAGATAACCTTTCTTGAATTTGGAGATCTGGAATGGAAATGCTCCAATTTCCCCCACTGTCACCCAAGTGCTGTGCTTGGCACATTTTGAGAAATGAAATTGATAATTCAGAAACAATAGTATTTCCTTCAGGAGAAAAAGCTATTTCTTTGATTTGCTGCTGTTGGACTAGCTCTCCAGATGTTCTTTCTACCTACTAAACATCTTCCCTCACTGTTACATATTTAAATTTTTTTTTTTTCTTATCTAGCACATGTCTCACCTCTTCAAGGAAGTACCCTTGTTTGTTTATTGCAAGCGTGGGTACCTCTCCCTTCAAGGAACTTCCACAGTAGTCAAATTTTGTCCTGCATTCCCTGTCCTTATCGTGTTATCACATGATCACTTGAAAAGCCTTGTTCTCTTTTTCTATGTCTCTCTTTGTGTCTACTCTCTTCAGCTACATTAAAAGGGTCATATGTCAGGGCTGCAGAATTGGCTCTTATATCCCAGCAAATGGCTGTACACACAATAAGTATTCAATAAAGGTGTGATGCGTGTAGTAGCAGGTCGTGGGTGATGTACCGCTTTGTTTAGGGTCTCAGTGATTTTTCGGGGAAGATGCTGAACTCAAGATTTTGATATTACTTTTGGCTTGTTTTCCATTTGGTACAACTGCATGCTCCCTGTTGCTGAAATTACTTCAGTCAAATGGTCAGGACTGTCAATACACAGGGAGAAGGTCATTTTGTCTCTAGCCTGCTCAGGAGAAAAGAAATCTGTTTTTCTCTTTTGATCTAATAAACTAGAGCAACCCTGGAAACCATCCTTTCAGATATAATTCCATTTCCACTTGTTTTGCTCACCATATCACAATGTTTAAGAAACTGTTATGCCTGCCAAAAGAGCAGTTAGTGGCCTTATTTGGTAGGTGATAGAGCCATTACTATTCACCAGACCAACATTTAGGACATGTGTACTGAATTATTTAAAACTAATAATGCACATGAAAAACATTAAAGTAAAAATGGGATGAAAAACTTCATTGTGAAAACATTTATTTATTCCTGGCTTGCCCAACTGTTCTCCTTTGTTCAAGGGCACACCAAGAACTTCAGAGATGATAATCCTGGGTACCTGACTGCTTTTCTGCTTTCAGCCACCACCAGCTCCCCCTTTGCTTTGCTTGATCAAGAACATAGTGGTGTGATTGATGTTCAGCATGACTGTGTGAGGAGCTCAGCCTACCAGCTCTGTAGTGAACCTGGTAAAAATTATAAAAACAAAGCAAAACAACCAAAGAAGAAAGAAAACTATTCAAAGCCTCTGGAAATGGTCCTAAGGGCAAAGAGCAAAGGAGGAAACATCTATTCAAGAAAATCTATAAAATCTAGTTAAAAGAAGGCAAGAGTGTGTTACTTAAATCAAAACTACGGCCTCCCTCTCCCCTCCCACCTCAGAGAAGTGGAGACTCTACTCCAGAATGCAAGAAGTCAAGAACACAGGGTTTCCTCTCCTCCCAGCTTCCAGGTGGAGGGCTTTCTTCCAGGAGAAGCAGGACTTCAGCATTTCTCATTCTGCCTCCAGCTGCTTGTTGCTGAGGCTGCATTCTGGGCAAGTGTGGTTGGGTAGTGGGGGCTCCTTTCTTTTTACCAAGGCACACTTGTGCACCAGAGGCTCTATCTTGGGTATGGCCTGCTGAGAATATTGGAGATCCAAAACTCTTGCCAGGGCTCATGAGGTGGTGGTTCCAAGCCAAAAGAATCAAGCCAAGAACGTCTCAGGTTGTTACTCTACCTTCCTTCAAGTGTTTAACTCCTGGAATGAGAGTCTCAGAGAGAAGTTTGCCTTTGAATCTGCTCCTGGCTCCAGAGCCCTGGCTGAGATTTTGCCTGAAGTGAGAAGCAGACTGTGAAATGCATATCTGGTATTCTCTTCCCAAGGGAACTGATTTCATTTGCAACAGAGGATGGAGAAGTTTAAGCCTGAGAGCACTCTCAAGAACAGCAAAGGTATGGTAAAGGCAATTGGGATATTCATGGATCTAATAGATATATAACGTAGGGCAATTAGTTTGCAGGAGAGAACCGGGGGGATAAGACAGCTGGAAGGAGTCCCCCTGGGGTCAGAATGGATATCAAACATTGACCCCATAAATGATTTATTTGAAGGAGCCACAATTTGACTGGATTAGTTTATAGAGGAATTTATGCCCTGGGAATTGTTGAAAGTAGTAGCGTAGTCTGCCTGCAAGTAAGTTTAACATCTGGTTGTGGTCAGGGGAAGAATGGAAGAGAGCCCTGCCAATACCTTGTCTTCCCAGGGTGACTGTGGGCATATTCAAAGCTGTGCCTTCTTGAGAATCAACATCAAAGGCTTTCACTAAAATAATCTAGCTAGTAGTCACTAAACAAACAAACAAACAAACAGCACTAGTAAGTCATGGAGGTGGAACCAGTACCCAGAATGCTACACTAGATTGTCTGAAATGTTTCCAGAAAAAAAGAAAGAAAAAAGAAAAAGAAAAAACAAACCAAAAATCAAAGGGATACAAAGAAACAGGAAAATAAAGCAGGCAACAGAAACTGCCTGTGAGAATAACCAGATGTCAGATCTAACAGAAAAATATTTGAAAAAAGTCATTATGAATATGTTCACAGAAGTAAAGAAAAGCATGATTAAAGAAATAGAGGAAAATATGTTGGCAATATTGCATTGAATAGAGAATATAAATAAAGAGATATCAATTATTTTAAAAAATAAAATGAAATTTTAAAAAATCACGAGTGTCTCAAATCACAGTAGATTTGAACTTGCAGAAGAAAGAAATAGAAAAATTGAAAATAAACCAATAGTGATTATGCAAGCCAAAAACAGAAAAAAAGAATGAAGAAAAATGAAGAGAACCTCAGAGAAATATGGGACAAAATTGAGCACGCCAATATGTGCATAATGGAAGTATCAGGGAGAGAAGAAAGAAAAAGGAGGAAAAAAATATTTGGAAAAATAATAGCTGAAAACCTCCTAGGTTTATTGAAAACATCTAGTAAGCTCAATATTATTCCAGTAGAATATACACAAAGAGACCCATAAACAGACACAATATAGTAAAAATACTGAAAATCAAAGACAAGGAGAAAATCTTGAAAGCAGCAAGAGACAAATGACTCATTACTTACAAGGGACCCTCAACAAGGTTAACAGCTCACTTCTCATCAGAAACAATGGAGGCCAGAGGTGGAGCTGGGATAACATATTTATAGTGTTCAAAGAAAAAAAAACCCTGTTAACCAAGAACACTATAACCAGAAACCCCATGTTTCAAAAATGAAGGCAAAATAAAGGTTTTCCAAGGTAAACAAAAGCTTAGAGAATTTGTTGCTATTAGATCTGCCTTATAAGAAATGTTAAAGGAAGTTTTTCAGGCTGAAACAAGTGACCCCTGATAGTAGTTCAAATCCACACAAACAAAAAGCATTGGTAAAGGTAATTATGTAATTATAAAAGACTCTATAACTGCAATTTTTTTCTTTTCTTCTCTTAATTGTTAGGGAGTAGAGCTATATAGGGGTAACATATTCCACACCATACAGCTTGCGCTCTCTCTCTCTCTCTCTTTCTCATTAACCTAGCTGATTCTGATAAGATGTATATGATAAACCTTAGAGCAACCACTAGAAAAACAAAATCTCAAAAATATAGTAAAAAGTCATTAAAATATTTAAAAGCTACATTAGAAAAGATTCACTTGATGTGAAAGAAAGTAGTAAATGAGGAATAGAGGAGGAAAAAAAACATGAGACATATAGAAAACAAAAAGTCAGATGTAAATAAAACCAAAGTCAGATGAAAACAAAAATGGCGAATGTAAATCCACCTATATCAGTAATAACATTAAATGTGAATGGATCAAACAATCCAGTCATAAGACAGAGATGATCAAACTAGACTAAAAATATGATCTAGCCATATATTTTCTAAAGGACACACATTAAATTCAAAGGCACAAATAGATTCAAACTAAAAGGATTGAAATAGTATATGCATCATGCAAATAGCAGCCACAGGAAATCTGGAGTAGCTATACAAATACCAGCTATACTAATACCTGTCACAGGAAATCTGGAGTAGCTATACTAATACAAGAAAAAAGAAACTTTAAAACAAAACAATGTTACTAGATATAAAGAGGAATATTTTATGAGGATAACAGTTTCTATCCATCAGGAAGATATAACAGTTAAAAACATATATACACCTAATAACAGAGCACCAATATACGTGAAGCAAGAACTGACAGAAATTAAGAAATAGGTTATTTGACAATAAAAGTTGAAGACTTCAATACCCTGCTTTCAATAATAGAACAGCTAGACAGAAGATCAACAAATATATAGGAGACTTGAACAATGCTATAAACCAACTAGATCTAACAGACATGTATAGAACCCTCAACCCAACAACAAGAGATTATACAGTCTTCTCAAGTGCACATGGAACATTCTCCATATAACCAAGACAGTTTGGTACTGATACAAGGATAGATATATAGATCAATGGAACAGAATTTAGAGTCCAGAAATAAATTCACATCTCTATGGTCAACTAATTTTCAACAAAGGTGCCAAGACTATTCAGTAGGGGAAAAATAGTCCTTTCAACAAATGGTGCTGGAACAACTGGATAGCCACGTGCAAAAAATGATGTTGGACAATTACCTGACATCATATACAAAAATTAACTCAAAATGGATCAAAGACCAACATGTAAGATCTAAAACTTTAAGTCTCAGGAGAAAACATAGAAATAAATTTTCGTGACCTTGGATTTGGCAAGAAATTCTTGGATATGAAACCAAAAACAAATATCACAACAACAAAAAATACACTGGATTTGATCAATATTAAAAAGCTTTGTGCTTCAAAGGACACCACCAAGAAGGTGAAAAGACAACCCACAGAATGGGACAAAATATGTGCAGATCATACATCTGATAAGGGACTTGTATCTAGAATGTACCACGAATTCTTGCAACTCAGTAATAAAAAGATATTGTTAAAATGACCATACTACCCAAGGCAATCTACAGATTTAATGTAATCCCTATCAAAATACCAATGTCGTTTTGTACAGAAGTAGAACAAATAAGTTAAAAATTTGTATGGAAACACAAAAGACTCCAAATAGCCAAAACAATCTTGAGAAAGAAGAACAGAGATGAAGGAATCATGTGCCCTGACTTCAGACTATACTACAAAGCTACAGTAATCAAAACAGTATGATACTGGCACAAAAACAGACACATAGATCAGTGGAACAGAATAGAGTCCAGAAATAAACCAACAAACTTGTGGCCAATTACTCTTCGACAAAGGAGTCAAGAATATACAATGGAGAAAAGACAATCTCTTCAGTAAGTGGTGCTGGGAAAACTGGACAGCTACATGTAAAACAATGAAATTAGAACATTCTCTAACACCATATACAGAAATAAACTCAAAACGGATTAAAGACCTAAATATAGGAGCAGAAACCATAAGACTCCTAGAGGAAAATATAGACAGAACACTCTGTGATATACATCATAGCAATATTTTTTTGGATCTGTCTCTTAAAGCAAAGGACATAAAAGCAAAAATGAACAAATGGGACCTAATTAAACTTGAAAGCTTTTGCACAACAAAGGAAACCATTGACAAGATGAAAAGACAACCTACTGAATGGGAGAAAATATTTGCAACTGATATGACTGATAGGGGTTAATATGGGAAATATGTAATCAGCTCATACAACTCAACTTCAAAAAAAGCCCCAAAAACCCATCTGATTAAAAATTGGGCAGAAGTAGTGAATAGACATTTTTCCAAAGAGGACAAGCAGATGGGCAACAGGCACATGAAAAAATGCTCAACATTGCTAATCATCAGGGAAATGCAAATCAAAACCAGAATGAGATATCACCTCACACCTGTCAGAAGGCTATCATCCAAAAGAACCCAAATAACAAATGTTGGCAAGGATGTGGAGAAAAGGGAACCCTTATACATTACTGGTGGGAATGTATATTGGTGGGGCTGCTGTAGAAAACAGGATGGAGGTTCTCAGAAAACTAAAAATAGAACTACCATAGGACTCAGCAATTCCATTCCTGGATATATATCTGAAGAAAACAAAAGCTCTAATTCGAAAAGATACATACACCCCAATGTTCATAGCAGCATTATTTACAATTGCCAAGAAATGGAAGCAACCTAAGTATCCATCAACAGATGAAAGGATAAAGAAGATATGGTATACATATACAATGGAATACTACTCAACCATAAAATAGAATGTAATTTGGCATTTGCAGCAACATGTATGGACCTACAGAGTATTATGCTTAGTAAAATAAGTCAGACGGAGAAAGACAAATACTGTATGATACCACTTATATGTGGAATCTAAAAAATAAAACAAACTAGTGAATATAACAAAAAAGAAACAGACTCACAGATATAGAGAGCAGACTATATGTTACAAGTGGAGAGAGGGAAGGGGAGAAGGGCAATATTGGGGTAGGAGACTTAAGAAGTACCAACTAGTGTATTATGTATAAAATAAGTTACAAGAATATATTGTACAACACAGGAATATAGCCAATATTTTATAATAACTATAAATGGAATATAATCTTTAAAAATTGTGAATCACTGTATTGCATACCTGTAACATATAATATTGTACATTAACTATACTTCAATTTTTAAAAAAGACAACCCAATTAAAAATTGGATAATGCATCTGAATAGATACTCAATAGAGGAGATACAGATGACCAATAAGTATATGAAAAGCTTGACATCATTACTCATCAGGGAAATGCAAATCAAAACCACGGTGATACTTGATACTAGGATGGCTAGAATCAAAAAGTCAGATAACAACAAGTGTTGATGAGGATATGGAGAAATGGGCAACTTCACTCCCTGTTTATGGGACTGTAAAATGGTTCAACCACTCTGGAAAATAGTTTGGAAAATAGTTTTCCAAAGGATTAAAAATAGAGTTATCATATCTCACCTATTCCATTCCTAGGTTTATACTAAAAGAAATAAAAACAGATGTCCACACAAAAACTTATATATAAATGTTTAAAGCAAACATTGTTAATAGCCAAAAAGTGAATAATCCAATGTCTATCAGCAGATGAATGGATAAACAAAATGTGTTTTATCTAAACAAAGGAATATTTTTGACCATAAAAAGAATGGAGTATAGATACCTGTTACAACTTGAATAAACCTTGAAAGTATGCTAAGTGAAAGAAGCTAGTCACAAAGATCTCGTATAATTCCATTCATATGAAAGTCCAGAATAGAGAAATCTGTAAAGACAAAGTAGATTAGTGGTTTCTTAGGGCTGGATGGAGCATGGGTAGGCAGAGGAGTGATAGCTCAAGGGTTAGGTGATAAAAATGTTTTAAAATTGATTATGATGATGGTTGAACATATCTGTGAATATACAAAATACCATTGAAATATAAACTTTAAATAAGTAAATTGTATGCTATGTGTTATGTCTCAAGAAAGCTGTTTTTGAAAAGCAAGCAAAGGTAAAAAGAATAATGGTAGAATTCTAATGCTCATACCTCCTTGGGTGTGAGGGGATAAGAAGTGGACATGCTGGGGGGTTGTCTGTTCTTTGCGGGAGTAGAGAGGAATGTTTTACCACTAAGCCTGGCACAGTACCTTGGAAATAGAGGATTTAAAGTTTGTGGCTTTGGAAACAGTAGATAGAGAATACCTTTAATTACCCATATGCCCTTAGACAGATCATTTTACTGGGCTTCATTTCTCATTCCTAAAACAAGTAAGGGGAAGGAGGAAGTGTATGCTCTCTTAAGTTCATCTAGCAAAAAACTGTCGATTTGGGACTTCCCTGATGGTCCAGTGGTTAGGATTCCATGCTTCCACTGCAGGGGGGCATGGGTTCGTTCCCTGGTTGGGGAACTGGGATCCCACATGCCGCATGGCAAAAAAAAAAAAAAAAAAAATTCTCTGTTTTGAAGAACAGGGCAGGTTTGCACAGGGGAAGACCTGGCCTACATAGAATTTTAAAATATGTGTCTATCATATATTTTGGGTTGTATATACTACCTTTCTCAACCCTTCCATTTCCATGGGTATCTATGGAGACCTATTCACCAAAGCATATTCTTGGTTAAATACATCTCATTAAATCAGAGTTTCCTAGTGAGTTTTGTGCAACAGTTATAAGTGATATAAGATTGGGACACCTCTGAAACCCTTTTACATGTTAGGTCCATTGTTAATCTCTAAGATGGGGATATAGCATACAGCATTTTCCAAACCTATTTGATTATGTTAGACCTTTTAAACATTTACTTTTTCTAGAGTGTCTTATGAAACTCAGGTTGTGAAGAATGCACTTTGAAAAATGCTAAAGGGCCATTTTAAAAGCTTAAAATATTTCTCCTCCAAGAGGATTTTGTATTTCAACTGCAGAGTCTTAGAAATTAGGGAAATCTTTAAGGCTCCAAGGATTAATTAATTAATGGTGGCTTTGTGGCAAGTAGCAGGGGAGATATTTGAGGGCAACTGAGCTAACTTGGTGCCTCTCAAATCATATCACATAAAGAGCTATGGGTCGGTTGGAGTAGCCTTGCTCCAGACTTTAAATCCTATCCAAAATGAGAAAACAGAGGTAGAATTCCTCAGATCTAGAAAGAAATCTTGCAAGAGTCTGTGAGTTCGCAGTAGACCAATAAGGATTTTTTTTCTTTTAGAATTCTGTGGAACTTTTCAAACATCATCACGATTCATCTAATTGTAGGTGGACCATTTAGGGAGTACTGTCTGCAGAGATCTCCAAACCCCCATCAGCACTCCATGTTCACATGGCAGTCACTTCTGCTAGGCCTCTCCACCTGCTGAAGATGAGCTACTCAACCTGCTGAGGGTTAATTATGAATGGGGAGCCATCTTCACTGGAAATGTGTAAAAGGCAGCAAAGCTGGAACCAGTTCTGCCAGCTACCTCCTCTATAGGCTTGCCTATCATTCAAACAGCTCCTTGGCATTATTACACAGCTTCTGGTTATTTTGCAACTTATCACTGAAAATGGCCAGTGACATCTACTTTTCAGTCCTCCTATTTATTTGTGATCCCGCTCATTCATTTTCTCTGTCCTCCTTATTGAGTAGTTACTGAGTATCCAGTGCTGCTGACAGCAGGAGAGGGGTGCGGTGCTAGCCCTCAGAGAGCTTTACTGTATTTGAGAGGCAAGATAATATGTTAAATTGGTATTATAGATAACTCCAGCACCGTGCATATTTAAGCTCAGATGATGAGTTTAGATGGTTTTTCTTTAGGGATTGAGTTCAGAGGACAGGGAGGTCTTCTTTCTCTTTTTTCTTGGTTAGTACAAAGATTGGACGTTTTCTAATCAGGTATATCAAGAATTTCAGTTTCAATCCTGACATTCAGAATGGATTGATTTCATTTTTCTTATTTCCTAAAATAGGAACAGTAATAGCTACAGTGCAAGACTGTTGGGTGAGATACTATAAGAGGCATACAGCATGATGATATAGTAGGATTAATAGGTGTCTGTTACATTCAGTCTCTCCTTCTAGTTCTTATTTGTTGAAGGGGCCTTTCATTTATTCATTCAATTCATGTAGGTATTGAGCATCTACTCTGTACCAGGAGCTATCATCCTTGATCATCCTCTGTACCATCCTTGCCATCATGAAGCTTTAGTTCTGGTTTCTAGTGGTGGGGGGGGGGAATAGATAAACAAATAAAAACATTCAAATTGCAGCGAGTTTATGGAAGAAAGTGGTCATAAGCTAGTGCAAGGTAGGGGTGCTACTATAGTGGATTGGTCAAGGAAGACCACTCTAAGTGGTTGGAATTTGGGTGGAGACGGAAGAGGAGAGAAAAAAACATTCTAGACAGAAAGAAAAGCAAGTGAAAGATTTAAGGTGGTGAGAGCCTGGTGTGTTTGTAGAGCAGAAAAGGGTCCAGGGTGGCTGGAGCATAGTGGAAATGGGCAAGTGATGCGTGATATGCACTATGCCTATGGAAAGGCAGGCAGAGGTCAGATCATAGAGTACCTTGTAGCCATGACAAAGCATGTAAGCGCCCCAAAGTAAGAGATTTTGTTTGTTTTGCCCAGTGCTGGATCTCTGACACCTGGACTAGTGCTGTTATAATAGGTAGTCATGAATGTGGATTGAATAAATTTTATTCTAAGTGAATTCTAAGTAATTGCATGCCATCTTCTTTGTCAGAGTCTCTCTAGATGCTGTGTGGGGAATGAATTTAAGTGGAACTAGGGGATAGAAGCATTGGAGACACTTGTAGTAGGTGAGAGAGGTGGTGGTTTGAGCTGGGGTGGTGATAAGGAAGGTGAGAAGTAGAGATATTTGAGGTGTATTGTAGGGGTCTAGTCCCCAGCACTTGGATTGGATTTGATGGTGAGGAGTTGGTGATATGTGCATTAATTCAGATGATGAAGCCTGGGAGAGGATATTCTGAGGAATTTAGGGGAGGGCGATTAAGTGTACTATTTTCTGCTTGCTGGTTTTGAGATGCCAGCAAGAGATCCAGTGACAATGTCAAGGTTTCAGATGGGTATTACTTGTCTGGGGATCAATGAAGAGGTCAGACATGACACATGGATTTTGAATGTAGGTGGCATTTAAAGCCATGGGACTGATGAGATCACTGTAGAGAGAGTACAGATTCATGAGAGAAGACGGTCCAGAGGAAGTCGGGGGAACTCCAACATTTAGAGACTGGGTAGCAGAGAAGACGAAGGTCTGGTGTGAGATGTAAGAGGAAAACTAGTATGGTGTCACAGAAGCTGGAGGTCAAGAGAGAAAAGTGTTTCATGCAGGAGGATGGTCTCCTGTGAGGCATGTTCCTGAGACACAGGTAACATGTAGGTGGGGAAGTGCCCTTGAATCTGATATCTGAATGGTGCGCCTTCCTCTTATATGCAAACTTTTATTTGAAAAGTAATATAAACATACACAGTGTAAAACATACTTAAAATATTTAAGAGAAATTTATTATTTCTCTTAAATAGGGCCACAATCAGGGTACCTGTGACAAGATAACTTTTAGTGGAACGATGGGCAGAGAGTCAGATTGAGTGGGTTGAATAATGAATGGGGATTCCTGGGAAGAGAAGGCAGAGTAAACAAATAACTAAATAACCATTGGTTTCCTCTTAAAACCCCACTGAGAAGATAGTAAGGGGAATTTTTTTTCTTTCTTTTAAAGCCATAAAGCCATAAGGACAGAGGAACAAGAGCAATAGAATTTTAGGGTTATAAAGAACATGGATGAATGTGGTTCTTGTACTAGTACAGCCAGGGTATCCTGGACCTGGTTAGAAATGTAGAATCTCAGACCCCTCCCGAGACTTACTGAGTCGGAATCTGCATTTTCCCAGTATATTCCTCTGATGTGCTTGCACATTAAAGTTTGAGGATCGCTGACTTGGCAGACGCTAGAGAATGGAATCCTAAACCAATGTGATTTACACTGCACAATCCCTAAAACACTCAGGAATTGGAGGCACTTGTGTCCCCAGAAGCGGAACTGGGGACGGTGAATAAGGTTGAGGTGGCCAAAATAAAGAGGGTTGGTGGAAAGTTTGTTTAAGAAACAGCCACACTACCCACTTGGTATAGTCAGGCCCGTGCTCCTCCCCACCTGAGAAAAACACCAAAGGTTTACTCTTTAAAGAGAGTAGAATAGAGAGTTTCTGAACTGGAGATCGCAGAGACCACTTATGGCTGCCGGATGCTGAGACCCCCAGCCCTTTTCCCGTCACCAGAATGCTGGCAGTAGGGCTTCACGCTCCAGGTAGGAGGAGCTTGGAAGAATCTTCTCCAGGGACTTTGTCCAGCCCAAGAGGCAAGACCTAGATATTGACACAGTGATTCCCTGACTCAGTGGCCCAGCCCCTCCTTTTATTTATACTTCTGTGGCTCTTGTTTTGTTTCTTCTTAACCTATAGCTCTGCTTCCAGAGCTACTTTGTAATTTCCCTATCTGGTTATCATAACTGTTTGTTCTCTTTCCTCTTGTCTGTAATATTTGTTTGGGGGAATCAGATGCCATTCTAAGACTGTATGTTCTTATTGAAGGAGCTCAGCCGATTTTCACAATCAGGGGCCTGATAAACAATTTTGCTACTGTGTGCAGGATTCCAGATGACCGCTTTGCTATTCACCATAAATCTCATATTTGCTTTCATTGCCTTTCCAGTTTGTTTTCTAAATTAAGAGAGTGTTTCTTGTTGTATTTTCTGCTGCACCCGCCCCCTCGCCCCCAATATATTTACTTACGGAAAGTCTACACTGCTTGCCCATAAAAGAAACACCAATTAAATGAAGAAAGAAACACCATAAAGAAACACCAATTAAATTCCTTCCTGCCCTGAGCAGAAATTAGCCGTGGTGGGCATATGGCAGTGGCAAGGGATTGGTGCTGACTGTTGATACTTGCTCAGGCTGTGATCTGATGATGGAGAGTGATCATTTTTTTTTTTGCATTCAATTTCTTTTTCTAGTCTAAACATAGCCATGCAAAAATAGTTTGAAATTTAGAAGAAAGAGAAATTGCTTATAAATTCAAGAACACTCAAGAATTTCTTATTAGTGGCCTGCTTATGCCAAGGTAGACATTTTTAAGGTATATCATTTTCAGAAGAGACATCTGGGCTTTGTTAAGACTAACTCTGTGTGATTACCAGATTAGATGATGTTCAGCTGCTCTGAAGGGAAGCCGTCGTACACTGTCCATTGACAAGTAAACTCCTTTTACCCACTGTCTCCCCAATATCCACTTAATAGTATTCACGGGCACAAGCAGCTTTGGGAAATTATGAGGGTAGCAAAGAAAACAGTGCAGCCTAAGCTTCCGCTTTTGGTGCTGTTTTCCACCTTCTGTACCCTTCTCCTCTATCCCAACTCAAAGGACCCAGACCCTTGTATTTGCCCAATTTGAAAATTTCTAGTCAAACTTAAATATTTGGACATCTGCCAGTTAAGCCTTACCATAAATTTGCTGGTGTTCGTTTGTCGTTCTATTTTATTTGAGGGCTGTGTTTTCCTTGTAAAATAAAGACAGGAGTTTCTGACCTTTTAAAAAAATAAGGTGTCTGGAAGTGGCCCTGCACAGCTCCCGAAATCAACCCTAGGTGGTCAAAAGAGCAAATCGATTGTAGATGGGACAGGCAGACACCCGTCTTCGCATCCATTTTTTTTCTGGTATCAGGCAGGCAGACGTCTCCTCATTGGCCTTCATTAGGCATCTGTTTCTTCCAGCTCTCACAATCTATGATTTCAGATTGTACAAGGCAACTTGCAATTCATTGTCAAATGAGTGGTTTTGACAGTGACCATTCCGGGTTCTGAGGGGGATTTTTATTGTTGTGGGTAAAAGTGAGGAAAAGCATTATTGTCATTTCTTGTTTGATACTCTTCTCTTTTAGCAACTCCATGAGTACAGGCCCCGTGCCTCCCCTATTGATTCTTTTCTCCCAAGTGTCCAGCATAGTGCCTTGCACAAATATAATCAATAAATATTTGATGTTGAAAGAAAACTTCATGAAAAATGAGCATCTTTACCTGGTCTCAAAAGCTGACTATATTAGAGTAGGATTCATTTCAGGTTGGAGAAAATAATAGTATTTAGGTAGGGGAATATAAAGTATGTTTGGGAGCTGGGGATTAGGAAATAGTCCATAGAGCAAAGCGTAGAAAGGCTAGAAGATGAGAGAGAAGACAGGAGAGTTAATTTGAGGACAAAATATGGAGGAACTTGATATCAAACTTATGACTTTGGACTTTTGTCCTGAATCTGGGCATTGGAGCCCACAGAGGAATTAAACCAGAGCAGAGGGTTGGGAGGGGAGAAGGCTGAAGGCACAGAGGCTGATTCAGAAGCTGTTACCCTGAGCTGATGAGTGAAGCACAAGTACAGGCACCCTGTCTTCTAGGGATGTGATCCTATCTTCCGAACCAAAACTTAGTAGACTTTCTTAGAAGGGACAAGATATTTTATCCTGGGGCCCCTCCTGAAATCTAATGCTCAAGGCTCTGGCTCTTCTTTTATTTTTTTCAATGCCCTTCTATTCCAGGAGGTTCTGTATGAAATGTTCCATGACCTCCAATCAGCCTTTGTTTATCTAGTTACAAAGTCATTTTTGCAGCTGGGATCCCTCACAAAGTCTTTGTTTAAAACCCCAAACTGAAAGTAACCATAGAGAGGTGTCTGTGGGGAGGTTTTCCATGTTGCATTTATAAATAACAGAACTTAACAGAACTGTCTATTAAGCCTAAGAACCACCACCCCCCTTCAAAATCCCACAACTGACATACAGAAATTTAGGAATTACATACATGTTGGACTCTGGAGGCCTAGAAAATACCTATTGGTTTTGGGAAGTTTGATGCCTGAAGATGTTTGTAAAATCGAAGCATTTTAAAATTGAAAGAAACTTCAGCACTGTTTTACTTCTACCTTTCACCAATCTACTGATGAATTTTCTCTCCCATATCCTCAATTGATCTCTCTTTCATTGAAACAGCTGAACTTTTAGGGTTCCTATTTCTTAGAGGTTTTCATCAATCTTAGCATTAAGGATATACAAAAGTTGGCTCATGCTGTATGTTTTCCAGATTTGTGATAACAGGATTCTGTGATGGCTGTGTGTTGGCTCTTGCTGAAAAGAGAGCCAACTCTGGGAGAGGGTATGAAAGAGAGTAGACACTAGCCACTCCTGAGACTAAAAATATAATTGACTTCAGGTCTATGGCAAGGGTTTGGTTGCTTTACTCAAAAAACGTTTTTGAACATCCCTTGAAGACTTTCAGATCAGTTGCCATATTCCATATGAAAGAACAAGGTAATGACATGTTCAGGTCAGAGACCTAAACCATGCTCAGAGATACTTCAGGGAGAGGTCAGATTAAGGAGAAACATCCAAGTCTCATTATAATCATCAGATCCTAAGCAATTAAAAATAATTACTCTCTTTCCTAGGTGACCTTATGGGATATATAAGCTAGAATCTAGTCTAAATAAAGCTAAATTGGAGAGTTTAAATCTAACAGCTTAAAAAAAGTAGTCCAATCAACCACAGTGACTGGATAACCCAATTAGTGGTTTTGGAGAAGGATAATCAAACGTTAAATGAATTTTCCATTTGCTGCCAAGATTTCCTGCTTCTGAAGCTTAGGCTTCTTTGGCAGAAGACTTGGGTGAGGAAGGACAGCACTGACCTTTAGGTAAACAAGGGGATTTTATCATCACCAAGTAGTGCAGTTCTACACTATCAAACCCTTACTTTTCAATAGCCGAAATGACTCTGTAAATTATATCTCTTAGCCAATTCTCAGAGTAGAGTTCATCTTCTACTTTAAAGAATTTATTTCCCCTGCAATATAATTTTTACTTTTCCCCTTTCAAGTTACTGCATTCTATAGCTGTTCCTTTTTCTGATTCCTCTGCAGGAAATATAAACCTTCCTTATCCAATTAAATTCCAAATGTTGGACATAGACATATCATTTCTCACTAAAGTAGGTGCAGGGTTTTGTTTTGAGAGGAAAGATTATGTATGCATTAACATGAAAACTGTGCTGTTTGTTTCTTTCAAAGAAATATCTAAATAAGACAGTAAGAGTCTCCAGATATGGGCGCCCAGAGTAATCTGCACAGTGGGGTGTTTGGTTTTAATATCCAGGCAGACTACAATAATCAAAGCACATCTGGGAAACACAAGAAACCTAACATTCAGGGTTTGGAATTTGACCTTAATTGGCAAAAATTATATTTCTTTGAACATTTTTGTCTGGTTTAAAGTGATTTTGTTTAGGTAATTTCACTCATCCTTTTAGTATTCTTTTTAGAAATAGAGAGGCAGGTATTATTAAGTCAAGAGAACTGAGTGGCGTGCCTAAAATAAAGAATATTCAGCTTTTAACTTAGTAGACTTTGTTTCTAGTCTATGTATCTCTCTTTCTGAATAAATTAATGGATTCCAGAATGATATACAGGCATTTTTTTAAAACAAACACATAAAAAAGCGAAGAAAACAAGGAAACTATCAAATCCTATAGTAGTTCACCGCAGGGAGAGCAATAATCATCTTTTATAAGAATCTTTTCTTCGATACTGAGGAGCGGAGCAAATAAATAGATGCAATTCCCCCTTATTTATTGTACCATTTGTTCTACATGTAATCGAGGCCCCAGAACCTACATTGCCTTGAGCTGGGCACAATAAGGAGTACAAAGGAAATTTTCACTTCAGTTGTGGAAATAAGATACATATGAAAAATTAAGGGCAAAGCAAAATTATAAAATGAACTGCACCGGGATTCAGATTAAATGAAAATGTAATGGTCAGGGAAGCAACCTTTGAGTAAGCTTATGATAAGTAGGTTGGATTTCAAGAGACAAAGAAGAAATTGAAGATTACATAAGCAAGTGTGAACTTGAGAGCAAGTCTTTATCAGCCTGGCGGAGTAGATGGCTCCTGTCGGTGAAAGGTGAGAGGTAAAGTCAGAAAGATGAGCCACGGAATGATTTTGAACTGGGGAATCATAACATGGTGGCCGTGGTGTTTTATGGAGAAACCTAGAATGACGGTGTTCAGGCTGGTTTGGAGAAGAGAGAGATTGGTAGCAAGGAGGTAGATTAGGACATAATTATTTAATCCAGGCTTTAGATGTTCAGATCCCAAACAAAGATGATGGCAATGAAAAAAAAGAATTACTTATTGTAGCAGTATGAAGGGAGTTTGTAAAACTGATTAGATGTGGGCAATTGGAAACATGAAACCTACATGATGAGGTGAATTGAATTATCAATATTCAACAAATGAAGAAGTCAACTGTGGCTTTAGTAGTTTTGTAATCCATCCCTTTCTACACCTCTGAAAGAGTAACACCTAGTTCTGTTGTGGCTTTAGTCTATAGTTCAGAATCATCTCCTTCATGAGGACACATGGTGGTCTTAAATAGTTGCTTGTCAGGCATAAAGCAATGAAAATCAGCCAAAGGCCCATCTTTAGCTGTTATTGAGCACTGAATTGGGAGTCAGGGGATCTGGGCTGCAGTGCAGACTTTACAGGGGATCTGTACTGGTGGCTGGGGTTGGATAGACCAACTTCGAACCAGTCTTTCTCAAACTGTTCTCAGAATATTAATCCTGGAAGACACTCTTAAAGAAAAAATTCCACAATTGAAATTGTTTGCAAGCATCAAAAAATCTATTTTCCTCTTGGAGATCACAGAACCTTATTGGCATAGCGAAAGGCTTTCCTTTTGGCTCGTAATACTGATACATCCCTCCGAACGAAGGACCTACTAAGGAAAGAATAAACTAGTTCCTAGCTAAACAATAATCTATGGTTATGGGATATGGCTAGTGATCTAAACCAAAACAGCAAAACAAGGAATATATAGCAAAGGAAGAAAATCAAAGGAAAAAATATAATTAGATAATTAGAAGTAAGTGCTGGTCAATTGAGATGGCAATGAGATACAGGAACTTGCTGTGAGGAGAGGGGTCAACACAGGCAGCCTATAATATAATCTCAGTACAGATCTCCCTTCGCCAAGAACGGCCATCAGTGGAGTCTTTTCTTCTAGTATTGTGGTCATCTGACCCTGCTGGAGAAAAAGATATCTGTATCCACACAGTCACTTAGACTTAAAACTTCAAGTTTTGAATGGGTGTTCACATTCTTCTTAGAAATTCTAACTCCAGGAAGAATTAAGCAAGATGAAAGGGTCCTTTCTAGATTCATTGACTGCCTCCAGGTAAAGCTGAGTTTCTAAGTTAAGTCTGAAATCAAAAATCCTTTGCCCATGGTCAGGATGAAACCTGCTCCTTGAGTTCTTGGAAAATATTGAAAGCCTAAAGGAACACATTTTCTTACTCAGAAAGTAAGTGCACGGAGAAGGAGTGCTCCAGCCACTGGGAGGAGGAGGAGATTATTCTTAAATCAGTGGGTTGCTATAAACTATCTCAGAGTTATGAAGAGCTTTACATCAATTTTTCAAAGCATTCTCATTCCTATTGATTCATTTGATCATCCTGAATGCCCTCTGTGGTGTTTTTTTCTCTAGTATTTTGCAGATGACGATAGCAACAATAATCCCCCCCTCCCCTGCCACTTGCGAGGCATTGTGCTGGATGTTTTAATACACCATTTAATCCTCACAGCAACTCTGAAAAAGGTACACATTGCAATTTCCATGATACAGCCAAGAGCCCACGTGATAGAACAAAAAGCAATGTCATAGTCTGGGTTAGAACCCAGGTCTCTTGCGATCTGGAGTCCACACTCTTCCATCTCTGACTTGTCATAATCAGTTAAAGGCCCACCTGTGAATATGACCTGAGAATTCCCTCCATTCCTGACCCTGCTCACCTAGTTGAGTACTTTATTCACAGTGCTATGTTGTCTCAGGCTGCCTAAACCCTACTGAAGCCAGAAATATTTAGCCACTCTCAGCTATAGTCTAAATCAGAAGTGGGCATTCCATAGACTGCGGCTCACATCTGGCTACTCCCTGTTATTCTATGCAGAATGAAAAAAATTCTCTCTTCTAGTAAAGAGATACCAGAAAGCAGACAGCCTAGCACAGAAGGGAGTTTTGGATAGAGGAGTATCACCCTAAAATTAAGTCTTGTTAGAGGCTGTCTGCTTTAGTGACTGGTTGGCACTGCTTGGCCCATGGGGAAACATTGAAAACAGAGAAGGGCCAGGAGAGGTAGAAATTGTGTGTGTGTGTTGGGGGGCTGTATCATTTAGCGTTCACAACCATCCGACTAAGCAGGTCATATTAAACCCTCTAGAAGTTAGGAACCTGAGGCTCAAAAGAGGTTAAGTAATTGTTCAAAGTCGCTTAGGAATGAGTGACTTCTTACAGGAGCTCAGGTACACCGGCTTTCTCCTGTGTTTATGATCATCTAACAAAGCAGACTGTGCATAGGTGCGTTCTTCCTTATAATCAGGAGTAGCTGTCCATCTGAGGCAGTTCAGCCAAAACACGGAGTTGGTCACTTATTTTCCCTGCCGCTGCAGCTGCCTTTGGGTAGGAATGGAGGGCTTGTGATGCCAAGGGAAAAAGGAGCAAGCAGAACCAAGTCAGTCTCGCGGCCATTTGTCCCTGAATGAAAATCTGAAGTGCAACACCATCATGTTTGAGTGTAGATATGGTAATTGGTAAATAAAAAGATGACCACCTTCGGCAGTAACATAAGAGTCATGCATAGCTTTGGGGAACCAAGATTAAAACAGGGTTCCAGAATAGCAGCTTCTGTTTAAAATCCTTGGGATAAAACCACTGAGGATATCTACAAACTCTCAGCCGCCACTTGCCAGTTCTCGGGGGAAATATCAATAGTAACTGGACAATTAAACAGTCCTGCCTTCCTCTTGCTCTAATGCAGTAGACATGAGACTTTACGGGAAGAACAGTGGGCTGTGAGTCAAAAGGCCTGCTTTCTAGTTTTGGCTCTGCCTCAACTCATTGTGAGAGTTTGGGCAATTCTCTTTACTCTCCAGACCCCAGATTCCTCAATTGCAAAATAAAGAGATAGAGTGAAATGATGTCTAAGATCTTGTCCAATTCTTAGAGTCTGTCTACTTCCTATTAAAACAGTTCAGTAAAAATCTAAAGTTGGGAATCACATTTTCCCAGGGGTATGAAAGATTATCCTGTCTCTCTCCATCCCTCTCTGCCTCCTTTTTTCTTTTCTTTCTTCCTTTTTTCACACCCCTTCCCTCCCGTACAATTCCTTTTTCCCCAGGAAGCAGAGTCTCAGTTCAGGGATTACTTGCTGGTGCCTCCAAAGCAGCAGTGACTCTTGCCTTCTTGAATTCAGTGTCCTCAGGAAACGCACTGCGCTTTCCACTTAAATCGAAGGCATCTTTCTCCCTCCAATCCTAACTCTTCTAGCTTTCTGATTTTTCTTAGTTTTATTTTTCTGGTTTCACCAAAGAGTCTATGGCATCCAAGAGCAAAAGTGTTGAAAACAACGAAAAACTCTTCCTTTTGCTTTTGGATTTGGGTCTCCGTGCTGCCCTTCGCCGACAATTCTGAGACAAAGTCTCACTACGATCCTTAGAGAACCGCAGGGCAGGAGTGTTGGGCCGGGGGAGTTTGTTTGATTTAAGCCTTTGGTCGGCAGAAATATTTTACTTCAACAGTTATCAGTCCAATGTGAAAATAATAATAGCACGCAGCATACAAATACCGGACACGCTGTCGTTCCCGCTGTCTCTGATACTCACAGTTCAACCGCATTCCTGGGGAGGTCGGAGGGAATCTCTGTCACCTTGCTCTCCTGGCAGAGGAAAACCCTGTTAGAGCAGTGACAGATCCGATGATGACATCCTGAGCCCAAGCTCAGGAATGTGAGCAAGGCCACCAGGAGCAAGGCCATGTTTATTTATCCATCCACCTGCTTTCTTCCTGCATCTGCAGAGAAAAACCTACACAGGTTTCCAAGGCTTCCCACTGAGCCCTTGTGAGAAGAGATCTGCCTTGGGAGCTGGTAGGGTCACGTGACCCACCCAGGGATGCTTCCCCCCCCCCCCCCCCCCCGCCTTCAGTCATTTCCAGACAAATAGCAAAATTCCTGTGTGCTAGCGTTGATTTTAGGGGAAGCAAGCTAAGTTACTCCCTTATCTTTCTTGATTGAGTTTATTACACCCTGACCCAAGGAAGAGAGCAAATAGAACCTTGATGCATGTCTGGAATAGTTTATATTAATTTGACTGTAGAAATGTCCTTCCTGGTCACTATTTTTTTTCTCAAACCAGTGACATGACTGGTCACTGACTTTGACTTTTTTCAAAAGAGACACAATCTGGAATGTGAAACATCACTTATAGTGTCACTGGGTGAAGGGCAGGGACCTGTTTCCAGTCTTGGCCTCAACGTCTTCCTCCAATCCACTTGACATAAAACCAGAACTTCTGGGTTGTGCTCATTGATCCTCTTCCTTCCTGGAATTGCTAACCAAAAATGGTGTTGCTCAGAAGACAGGCAGTGCATTAGTGAGCCCCAGGCAGATAGTGTTAGGTAGAAGGCACTTCTGAGAGGGGAGTCCACAGAGATAACTGACTCATCTGAGTGACCTATGGAATGGGCTGTGTTTTCAGGGGGGTTTAGTAGATGCCAGCTGTCTACTCTCTATGGCATATCCTTTCTGGCTTCTCTCATTTCCAGGCTCTGAAGATTGCCTTTGCCTTTCGGCAGCTGGCACAAATGAATTTATTTAATCTATGCTTTTAACTTAGTTTTAAATGTTCTCTGTAGGTGACGATCATGGCGCTTTTGTTGACACTCGCCATCAAGGAGATGGCGAGGATCTGAGGAACGTTTGGCCACACTGTCAGTAAAGGGGCCTTCAACTTTCAACTGCAGAACCTATGAAGTTTAAAAGGCAGAATATTCTCTAAGATCCTGCCTAAAGCTTATTACTTGCTAAAATTAGTTTCAACACTATCTTTAAGTAATTAGTTGCATAAAATTGAGTTATGTGAAAATGCTAAGCAGTATATATTGATCCCACTCCTTTCTTCCTCTCCACTACCTCGTCAAGGAATAATGACATATGATGAATGGATTAAATAATCATTAAGGGAAAAACAGAAGCAAGTGACTTTTAGGGTGAAGTTGTTCCCTGGCTTCTTCTGGGAGCAACTGATTCATTCTAACTCCAGGACTGAAAGATCAAGGCAGTATCTATATAGACTCTATATGCCAGCAGTTTTGGCTAACATGAACCGTTAAATTATTTCATTCACCAATTGATGCATGGAGTCATAGTCTCAGATGTGGAAGGGTCTTAATTCAATAAATTAACTAAGGCTTAAGTTTACTTTAAAATATCCACATTGATTTAAAGGGGTTGACTTACCTCTGTTTGAATAACTCCACTGACCAAAAAACTCATTACCAGTTGAACTTCTCACCCATACACCTACCCCACAAATCCCCACTGAGATGTTGGAGAGCTCTAGTTATAACTAAATTAGTCCTCATATAATGAGCGGAAATTTTTTTTAACTGAGATTTTGATTTTAAAACTATGTCCTCTTCACAATTGACAGATGACATGTATAACGTAAATTTAAATTATTAAGCAAAATAATAAAACAGTTATAGACTGAAGAAATAGATGCCAACAACATTTTATCTATGTAGTTGTTTCTCCTTTATCCCTCTCATGTTCCTATGCCTAGAACTGACCCTTAATCTGAATTTTGTGTTTATTATTCCTTTGTTTTTTAAAATTAATTTTATTACCAAAGTATGCATCTCCAAACAGTATATTGCTTAATTTTGCTTGTTTTCGAGTTTTATACAAATTGTATTACTCTTAACTAGTTTTTGGTTACTTGCTATTTTACACTATGACATTTTAAAGGACCATCCGTATTTCTATATGTAGCTGTAGTTTGTAAAATTTCACTACTGCGTAATATTCCATTATATAAATATACTACTATTTATGTTTTCATTCTCCTGTGATCTTTCTTTATTCTGAGGCCATAAAAATATTCTCCTATGTTTTCTTCTAAAACATTTATCATTTTACTCTGCACATTTAAGTCTTTATTAGGTATTAATATTTATGTGTGGTATGTGTCGGGAACTCAATTTCGGTTTTATTCAATGGCATATGGTTTTTATCCACATGGATAAACAATTTTCCCAGAACCACTTTTTGAATAGACCCTCCTTTTTTTCTCTCATTTGTAAAATTATCACATCTCAAGTAACTACTATTTTGCATAGGTTTGCATTTAAGCTCTTTTATATATAGCCCATCGTCCTTTTTACATGCACCAATGCTATACTGTCTTAATTACTAGAACTTTAAAATCGTCTTGACATGTGGTAAGGAAATTTCTTCTTTTCTAATTTCTTCCTTCCTCCTTCTTCCCTATCCCTCTCCTTCCCTCCTTCTTCCCTCTCCTTCCCTCCCCCTCTCCCTCCCTCATTCTCTCTTCCTTCTCTCTGTCTCTTTCTCTCTCTCTCTCTTCCTTTCTTTTTCTTCTCTGGTTGAGATACCCAGTGCAATGATGAGTAGAAATTATGATGAGCATTCTTGTCATGTTCCTGATTTTAGAGAAAATGTTTTCTAATTTTTCACCTTTAAAATGATACTTGTTATAGGCTTTTGATGCCTACTAGGTTAGATATCAGGTTAAAGATCGTAGAAAAGTTTTCTAAGAATTTTTTTATTACCATGAATAGAAATGAATATCATCAAATGCCTTTTCTGCATTTGTTTCACCCCTAACCTATTAATTTGCTGAGTTACGATGATAATTTTATACTATAAAACTCCTCATATTCCTAGGATTAACAGACCTGGTTATGACTTACTGTTATTTTATACGCCGAGAGATTTGACTTCCTAGTATTTTATTTAGAATTTTGGCATCTGTGTTCATAAGCAATTTGTCATTTAGTAATGAGTAATGTAATTTCTAATTTTCCTTTCTCTTGTTGTCCTTATATGGTTTGGTATCACGGGTGTATTTACCTCACAGACTGAGTTGGGCCATAATCCCTCTTATTTTGCTCTTAGGGAAAAACTGTTTCAGATTAGAATAATCTATTCCTTGAAAGTATGGATTTACTTGCCTGTAAACCATCCAAGCCTGGTCTTATGGTGTGTGTGTGTGTGTGTGTGTGTGTGTGTGTGTGTGTGTGTGAAGATTTAAAAATATTCTTTCAACTTCTTTGTTATTGGGCTAGTCAAGCTTCCTATTTCTTAAATTTTACACTGTAAGTTTTCTAGGAATTTTCCATTTCATTCAAGTTTTTAAATGTATTGTGATCAAGGTTTTTAGTATTCTCTTTTTAAATCTTTTAAAAACTATTCCTAGTGTTCTTTATTTCTGTCCATTTTCTTCGTATTAGCCAACCTTGCCAAATTTTTTTCTTTTTAATTGTCCTCTCACGGACTGACTTCTGCCTTTGCCAATCATATTCTATCTTTATTTTCCTTTTCCACAATTTTTCCCGTTGTTTTCTCATCTGTTTTCTTTTTGCTCTGTTTTTTTTTTTAACCTCTTATTTGGATGTCAGTTCATTCGTTTTTCAGCTCTTCCTCCTTTTTAATATATATATGTATACTTACATATAAGTGTATATATATACACACATACTTACTCTGTAAATTTCCCTGTAGTCTTTGCCTTAGCTCTATCCCATAAATATTGATGGATAAATTTTTCATTATAGCTAAGTCCTAAGTATTTCTCAATTTTCCATTATGATTTCTTCTTTAACTCCCAGATAATTGAGATGTACAGTTTTGAAATCTACAAAATACAGATATTTAAATTTATCTCTTTGTTATTGACCTCTAATTTAAATTGCATAATGGTCAGAGGATGTGCTATTGATTTTTCCCCCAAATATGTTGATATGTGTTTTATGGCTTAGTACAGTTAATTTTTGTAAATATTCAATGTGAGCTTGAGAAGGATCGGCATTCTCTATTTACTTGTGACAGGCTCTATATTTGTCCCATAAATCCAATATATTATTATTTTCCTAAAATTGTCTATATATCAATATTTACTAACATGTTAAGTTTTAATTAAACTAATGAAAGGATTTCTGTTGAAATTTCACATGATCAGAATGACACAAGTTGTCCCTATATTTTTCTTCACATATAAATGATACTTGGGGCATACACATTTAGAATGGAATATATACATGGTGAATTAAACCTTCTCGAATTTTGTAGCATCTTACTGTACACAAAGTATTGTCTTTTATCTTAAAATCTATCTGTCCGATATTAACATAGAGATACCACCTTTTCATTTGCTAAATATTTTTCTAGTATAATTTTTTCTTCCTTTGTGCTTTCAACCTTTCTGTGCCTTTATGTTTTAGGCATGTCTTTTATAACCACTGGTAGAATTTTATAACCACTTAGCTGAATTTTTTGTTTTAATACATTCTTACAATCTCTTTTAACAGATGACCTTAATAATTTACATTTATTCTGATTATTGATCCATATGGATGCTTTTTTTCTGCCATGCAGCTTGCTTTCTACTTTGTTCTAATTTTACATGCTCCATTTTTTTCCCTTTTTTGTCTTTTATTTGTTGAATTTTGTGTGTTTGTCTCTTTTATTGCTTTGTTTTGTTTTCTTATTCTATTTTGTTCCATCTACCATTTTGGATGTTATAGACTCTCCTTATTAATTTTAATGGTTACTCTGAAATTTTTACCTCATACTTTAACTTATACCTTTTATTTAAAAAGTTTAATTTTATCAGTATTTAAAATCCCTTCCTGAAAGATGCATGGTCTTTAAATTTTTAAGCCTACTCACTGGCTAGATAAAACATATTTTTTTGCTGTCCAGTATTTTAGTTCTGTCATTATTATATATGTTCATTATTTTATATGTTCAATATTTGCTTAGATTCTCTGCCACTTTGGACATGTTACTGGATCTCCAAGGAGTTTGTATTCTCATTTGCCTTTGTCAATACTGCATTGGAAAGTTTTGAGAAGCTTTGCTTATGACCAAATATAATCTCTTTCCAAAGATAAGCCTCAAAATAATGGAAGACAGCTATTTTCAGGGAAATGCTGGTAAATGTTTAACAATCAGCTTTCCAGGGAAAAATGTCCTTGTTTATAGTGTTTGTTAACTTCCACGGTGTAAATTCTCCTGCCACAGCTTATATCAAGCTACCAATGTGATGTCAACCAGCTTGACAAATTCCTCAACATTTGTCTATCTGCTCTTATGAGTTGGTAAGAGCTGGTTCTAGCACATCACTGGCTATTTTGTACCTCTTGAATCATCTTTTTACTTGTTTAGATGATCCCCGATTCCTTCAAGCCATTCCTTACCTGACGTAGCTTTGAGTGTTCGATAGTTTATCTGGATCTTCACTTTAGAATAATCTCCAACATGGGTTGCGATATCTCAGGGCCCGAAGCCTAAAGTGTTGTTTGGGGTTGTTTAACATCATCATGAGTTCTGTGAGCTTTATGAGAGTCTGGCTGGATGGGAAGTGTTGTAGGGTGTGAATATATAGACATACTCTCAGAAGCAGCTATTTGGATTTGCAGCCTTCTCAAATGAAGAAAGTGGCTACTCTTACCATGATCGGAGAATTGGGCATAGCAATTGTGGCAGCAATGTTTGGCTCTGATATTGGATACTGAAGGGAAAAACCCTTCTCTAACATAAAAGGGAATCTAATATGTGGAAAATGAGGCTCTAAATGAGCTTACCAGGAGATTAGTGGTGTTAAACCTGAATTAAATGCCTTATTACTGAGTGTTTAGTCCTGAAAAATTATGTGGGATACAGATCTTTTTCTGCCCCTGTATATCTCCCACCAAACCCTCATCATTCTTTTTATCCTGTCATCAGCTTCCCTTGCCTTTTCTTTTACTTATTCTATTTCGAGAAGAGCTTTCTTTTGAGGTCATTTGCCAGTTCTTCCTTGCATCAGAGGACACCTTGTATTCGGCACTGCCATCAGGTTGCTCAGACTTCCCTGTAGATTTCTGAGAGATTAAGAACAATGCAAGCATCAGATGACGATGATTATGATTATGGTTGTTGTCTTAAGAATGTGTTCTTAGGAATCTATCTCTTAGGAAATCAGGGTCCCTTTTAGCTTCCTGATTTCATAAGTTAAAGTTTGTCAGATCACAAAGATCTTGAATCTCAGAGATGAGGTAGCCTGTCTGCACCATTGGAATGGAGGACTAAATGCAGTTTCTTCTGGTGGCTTTTATTCTGTGGACTCTGATGGTCTCACACAACTATGTGCAAGTCTTCACCCAGGAAAGTTTGTCACAGGTTGGAAATTTGAAGTGGCTTATAAATCTGAAAAATTAATTTCCAAACCAATTTTCTTTTCATTTCACGGTAGTCATGTAAAGATAGGGTCTCTGGGGTCACTGGGAGAACATCTGTGTGTCTGCTGATTGGGCAGAAAGCTGTCCTATTGATGGAGATAACTTCTGTTGCAATCTATTGGTCATGCCAAGTCACAAGGCTAGATCAGATTCAAGGGCTGGGAAACAGACTCCCCCTCGGTGAGAGGAACACAAAGGCACATGGCAAAGTGACGTGCACACAGGGGGAAATAATTGCAGCCACTTCTGCCAATATTTACTGCAGGTATCTAAGCATTTAGAGAGGACATCATTGTTTAGGCTAGGTAATTTTTGCTTCTTCTTTTCTTAATGTTTTCCAAAGTACCAGTTAGGCCAACTAATAGAGATACTGACGATGATAATGTTGAAGATTCATTTTCAGCCTTTAGTAGTTTGTTCAATTATCAACTAAGCATGTTGCTACCCCAAGAAAGACAATAATGTAAGCTGGTCATCGTAACACTATGATGGTTTTTTTTTTTTTTTTTTAATACACATGAGAATGTCTTTTTTTTTAAAATTATTTATTTATTTATTTATTTATTTATTTATTTATTTATTTATTTATTTATGGCTATGCTGGGTCTTTCATCTCTGTGCAAGGGCTTCCTCCAGGTGCGGCAAGCGGGGGCCACTCCTCATCGCGGTGCCCGGGCCTCTCACCATCGCGGCCTCTCCTGTTGCGGAGCACAGGCTCCAGACGCGCAGGCTCAGCAGTTGTGGCTCACGGGCCCAGTTGCTCCGCGGCACGTGGGATCCCCCCAGACCAGGGCTCGAACCCGCGTCCCATGCACTGGCAGGCAGACTCCCAACCACTGCGCCACCAGGGAAGCGCTACTATGATGTTTTAAAATGACCAAAGATATTTATTTTCCATTCAGAAATTTGTATTTGGTAGGTTTGTATTTATTCAAAAAAACTAAATTCCTTTTCTCCTTTTATACATTGTTATACTGTAATTTCAGTTGTTCGTGTGAATCTAATGTAGACTTGCTATAATATTAGTGGCCTTAGTGAAGTATACTATGAGACTTATGGCAGGAATAAAAATTCCTTGTGATATGACAAGAACATAAAGGTATCATTTGTGAATATGCAGTAAAACATGATAATCTTTGGACACTAAGTCTTTCAAGTAGCAGCCTTGAATCCACTTTATTATCAATATTATAATCTTAATTACAGTTCCTATTATACTTATTTTTTTATACATTAAGCTTTATTTATAGACATTTTACTGTTCTATCATATAATTTCTAATAACAATTAGATGGGATTATGTAAACCTGGTAGGGCATTACATAGGAGCCTAGCACACCAGCCCCATCAGTCATACCTGGCACATGTTTTCCTATTGAGACAGACAGTCATTTAGGCCGTAATGTTAATGAACCCTCTTGGGTTGAGCAGTGCACGACCTGTACAGCTGCACCTGACAGTCCTACACCAGGGAATCAGGATGGGTGCCAGTGATTAGTGCTTGACCCGGTGACGGTAAGTTTATTGGACAGTAGCAGTGGAGGCTGAGGAGAAGCACTTTGACAAAGTACTCAGAGTGCTGGGCTGGTGGTCCAGAGGAGCATCCTTTAGGACATCACACAGCTGATCATCTGCATTACCTATTCCTAAGGTCAACAAAGGAAGAAGCAGTGCACTGGAGTTGGGAGACCTGGGCTCTGTCCATAACTCTGTCACTCCTGTGGCATCCCTGGAGATTTTTAATCATCTGCAAGTCAGTTTCTTCTCCTCCAGCATGTGAGTGTAAACACTTAACCTACAGGGCTGTTGTGAAGACAGCCTGGGATTCACATGTGAAAGCACTGTGACAGAGCCTGGTGTCAGTGTGTGCTATTCTTCTCCTTGTGGCTGTTGTGATGAAAAGGAAAGGTAAACAGCTCATTACTGGAGGAGAGAATCTTTTTCATGACGATTTTCCATTTGGTTTATGTGGTGAGGTGGTAGGCGAACAACCTTGGCCACATGATCGTTTAACCCTGTGTGCCCCTGACCTTGTCCGAGCCAGTCATCACCATTACTCCAGGGGCAACACCGACCTTCACGGACCCTTGTCTCCCCTTCTTGGACCCTTCTCCCACTCAGGACTTGGGGAGTTCAAGGCCAACCTATTGTGGGCAGAGAGATGATGTAGCCTCCCGACGTGTCCTTGACTGATTGGGTAACAAACGAAGTATACGGTCAAAACAAAAATGTTACAATGAATACTAATGATAGGTGAAGCGGAGGCCTGTTTGTAAGCCTGATGGCCAATTGGTGCTGCTTTTGAACAAACAAAGTGGATTTTGAAATTCTTGCATTAGTTTAATTTCTCACAGACGTGGAATGTCTCAGACTCTTTTAAAAACGCAGTGGGGAGAATGCAAATCACATCTTAGTCATTGCAAATGATCTTTGGGCCAGTGTTTTGACCCCCAACATTTCTAGACTTCAGAGTAAGTTGAAATTGAAAGGGAGCACACTTGGGATTTGGGGTGCACTGATATAAGGGTCAGATGCATCATATGTTCCGACACCAGGCAGGGGCTGGTGAGAAGCAGGGTAGTGACTGCATCTAGTCACTGGTTTGATCCTGGGAAGTTTCATAAAAAATTCAAGGGCAATGAATGTTTTCAGGAATGCTTGTAGTGAAGCCATTATTAATATAAATCTACACCTGGTATCTTCCAAAAATTTAGCCCTAGGAATTGGTGCGTACCAAAGTCTAGGATCCTGTCCCTTGCCTCGAGGAGCTTAAACGTTTGGTTATGACAACGTGACTATACAACATATGATGTTCTTTACTTCACAGGAATATAACCAAGAATTAAAGTATTGCCTTATACCTAATTACAAACTATGTAGGCTGCAGTGCTCCAGGAAACACTGATTTTGAACTGAGTCTCCATAGCTGTGAAGATAAATAGTTTTGGCAGTTTTCTGACTTAGCTGTTTCCTGCACCCACTTAGACCTCTCCACCAAACCCCCAGTTAAACAAAATATTTTAAATATGAATATATATATATATATGCAGTATATAGACATATTCAAAAGAACGGCATGGCAGAGTAGGGTCACTGTTTGTGAAAGCATGAGTGTCAGTTGCCAGCAACACAGCATTGCAGGCTAAAAACCCAGGGTCTATTTTCTGTTTCTATTCTTTGGAATGAAGAAAAGTAATACCGACATTCCATTATTTATGGACATGGTTAAAGAAAAGAGAAGCAATGAAATTTCACTGCTTTCAGAGGATAGTTTATTTTGATTCCACATAGGGCCCTGGGCCTTTGCCTCACAATGATGTCCCCTTCTCTGTCGATACCTCAGGCAACCCTGGTGCTGTGATGTCTCAGTGCCCTCTAGGGCAAGGGAAAGAGCTGGCAGAACCTAGCCATCAGTATTCACTGGGCTTGGGAGGCAACTGGTTAATTGATCAGGAACGTATGGGAGGCCTGCTTTGTGTCTTGCACTCTGGAACCTTGGGTGCTGTGAGCAAAGCTGAGGTAGAAAATGGAGACTCTGTTCTCAAGGGATTGCTGATGCACAGGATTGACGGGAGCCGGGCCTATAAAAATAGGGTCCCATGTATATAAGACGTGCAGAATGCAGAACACAGCTTCTGTTTATTTTGTGCTAACTTTGCAGTAGACCCCAGGCTAAATACTTGCATAATCTCTGATCCTTCTACCAACGCTACAAGGCAGCTCTGATTATTCTCATTTTGTGGATGGAAAAACTGAGGCTTAGAAAGGTTAAGTGTATCTGCCCTGGGTCACGCAGCTGGTAACTGATGAGCCTAGAATTGGAATATGAATGGTATCCCTCTGAAGTCAGAGCACCTCTGCTTAGGTGCAGCACAGCCTTGGAAAGCAAGGCCGCCTGGGAGGGGGCACCGGAAGCAGCAGGCTGGCGATGGTTGGCAGGCAGGCTGACTGACACAGTGACTTCTGCTGGGCTGTGCTCAGCCACGTTCCAGGGAAGAGGAACCCCTCCCTCTGTTGTTCCTTGATGACCCTGGAAGGCAGTGGACCCTCATTTGTTTCTGCGGGATAGTCCTGCTGAATCATTCCAACCACGCTGTGGCCAACTTACCTACTACCTTAATGTTCTATTTTTATTTTTGTGGCTCTCAGCTGGAAATAGCTCAGCTTTAATGGCAGCTTTTAGAGTGAGGTTTTGAAAGAAACCATTTAATTTATCATGTAAACTAGGACAATTTTGAGAGTGAAAGGGAAATCTGTTAGTAATTATGCCAGGGCTATCCTGGGCACCCAAGGCTATGATCACCCTACCGATATTGGATCAAAGGATGTAGCTACCATGGAAATAAGATCTACATTATTCAGACAAGAACATCTTTAGAATCGGGAGCAGCCAAATGGAAGTAAGCTTCTTCTACTACAGCAATGTTATCTTCTGTCTGATGTTAGGGCATGAAGTAGGACCACTTAAGTCCCTCAACCTTCACCCACCTTGGACAAGGCCAAGGCAGCTCTGATTTACCACGTCAGCGTGACATTGTTATGTGGAGACATCTTGCTTACTGCCAAACTTAATGAATCTGGACTGTTCTAACTTACAGGACTTAAAGAACTTTTTTTTTTTTTTTTTAAAGCTGTTCTTTATTTTTTAAATTTTTATTTATTTATTTATTTATTTATGGCTGTGTTAGGTCTTCGTTTCTGTGCGAGGGCTTTCTCTAGTTGCGGCGAGCGGCGCCACTCTTCATCGCGGTGCGCGGGCCTCTCACCATCGCGGCCTCTCTTGTTGCGGAGCACAGGCTCCAGACGCGCAGGCTCGGCAATTGTGGCTCACGGGCCTAGTCGCTCCGCGGCATGTGGGATCTTCCCAGACCAGGGCTTGACCCCGTGTGCCCTGCATTGGCAGGCAGACTCTCAACCACTGTGCCACCAGGGAAGCCCGAGAACTTCTTATTCTTGAAGATCTTTGAACATTTTTGCTTAAAATTTATGAATTGGACTGTAACAAGGCATGCTGGGCTTTCCCTTAATAGGTCAGCTAACAAAAGGCATTGCAAGAATCTGGAAAATATCACATATTGCTGGTCCGGGACTCCAAAAGAGGGGAGAGGAGGAGTGGAGAGAAGGAGAGGGAGGGAAGAAAGAGGAAGGAAGAGAGGGAGGACAGACTAGATGGCTTTAAGCCAAAAAAGTCCAGGAACGTTTTGTGACAGTGGACTTCTAGCCCAGGATCCTGCTCTTTTCAATCCCTGACCCTCTTGTCATTTGTTCTCTTTGGGCTGACAAATGGGTGTTGATTCGTGACAGCATCATTGATCAAATGACATGTTGTCTTGTATCATGTCTGATAATAAAGCAACGTAAAAATGCTTCTAGGCTTAACTTGACAGTATCCATTTAGATGGTAGCTTCTAGTCCTAAATCCTTCCGAGAATGACAGAAAATTCCCTTTGTCTAAAACATGAGTGTTTTTCATCACTAATACCCCAAATAATGCTTGGTCTGAGACCAGGCTCCTCAATAATTTCCATCAAATGACTCCTAATGGGAGGAGGGGTGGGTTTCCAAAGAGGTCCTCAATAAAGTCAGCATTGCTTTGAGCCTCTTATTTTATATTATAAATGTATGCAAATACTACATTCTATTTTACAATATATCCATGTTTGCTGTAGAATTTGTCAAAATGTCTTTAGTAAGAGTTATATGCAAAGAAGATGTGCTATTTTTTTTTTTTTTAAAGAATTTCACTTTATTTATTTATTTATCTTTGGCTGTGTTGGGTCTTCGTTTCTGTGCGAGGGCTTTCTCTAATTGTGGCAAGTGGGGGCCACTCTTCATCGCGGTGCGCGGGCCTCTCACTATCGCGGCCTCTCTTGTTGCGGAGCACAGGCTCCAGACGCGCAGGCTCAGTAGTTGTGGCTCACGGGCCCAGTTGCTCCGCGGCATGTGGGATCTTCCCAGACCAGGGCTCGAACCCGTGTCCCCTGCATTGGCAGGCAGATTCTCAACCGCTGCGCCACCAGGGAAGGCCAATGTGCCATTTTTATTCTGCAGTTTCACATTATCCCTGACGTAAGACCACATCCTCCATTTTAAGAATGAGGGAATAAAACCTCCCCACAGCACTGACGGTAGGGAGGAGTTGATTATTTTTGGAGTCAGAGGTCTAGAGTTTTGCTTCTGAAAGTCAAATAGAAACCTGGCCATATTAATTTTATTTCAAAACTTTTTTTCCTCCAAATTCTTCAGAAGATCAGAAATACAGTACCAGATAAACAAGTGATTCTGACCATGTTATTGCACACAATATTGACCTGCAAGGAGCCAGGGAGAGGAAACAAGGAGAGAAATATCATAACACGATTTTGGTACCAAGCAAATAAAACCCTTAGTGACTCTTTTCTCCCACATGGCTCCATCTCCCTAAACAGTTCATTGGTTTTTATCAGAAGGATAATTTATAATTTGGAATTTCAGGGTACAGTAGGATTAAAATAAAGTCACAAAATTAAGACTCAACTCTGAATTTTCCCTTCTCTCAACTCTGAATTTTCCCTTCCCTTCTTTTTTTTGATGGAGATGTGTTTGTCCTTCCCTGAGGGAAGGACAGATGAGTATGAACTTTGGTATTCTTGGAGGAGACTTAAAAAACAGATGTACTTTCAAATTCTTTTGATGTTCTGATAAGAACATAATTAACCTCAGGATAAATCTGTCGGCATAATATAGTCCTTCCCTATACATTACTGTCAGTATCCTAAATACTGATAACAGAAAGCAAAAAATGAATGACCTCCCTAAAACCAAAACAAAGCAATAAAACTGAAGATGTTGATAACATTAAAGGAAAAAAGCCAATTTGATTTTAGAAAACATTTCACCATTTTCTCTACATTTTAAGTACATATGTTGATATAGATAATCAAATTTATCTTCCACGGTAGAGTTCTTCTATATTTATTTAGTCACTAGAATTCAGTCTTATCACATGAGAGATCTGATCCCGAGAATGCCTAATACCATTCCCACCATCTACTCTGAGAACGGTTGAACACAAATGCCTTCTCAGCTACGCTAGTGCCCTTCTTTCATTGTCCAGACCTCTGCTGAGTTTCTCTTAGGCCCTGTGCTTGATGCCGAAGAGTTGAAAATGGATTGAAACATACTCCCTGTCTTCTGATGTCATAGTCCAGAGTAGAGACAGACAGGTAAGGTGTGCTGGACCACGTGAGGTCAACTCGGCCAAATCTGGAAACTATGTTTCCCAGGAAAACCTTGCCTGACTCCTTTTCCGAAAGCAAAAATTCTTTCATGTGGTTTGGCCATCAGAAATGAAGCCGAATCCATTGCTCTCAGGTCTTTGTGGTCAACTACGGCCATGGACAGAGGCATAGGTACCTGGTGGGCTCCAGCCGTTCTCTCTTCCATTCCTCATCCAGCTTGTCTTCATGCAGTGGCTCCAGGCCCACCACCAGGTTCTTGGCTGGTGACCCATCAAGCCTACAGCTGTGCAGAGGCAACTTCTTCCCCAGAGGGGGGCAGTTTCCAAAGACTTCCCTCTGAACTCTCTTTTGGTGGTCCCACTTTGGTGGCTTCTTGGATTTGTCTTTGAGCTGCCACCCCTTTGCTCCATGGAGCCTGGCTAATGACTTTTTCTGACCCTCCCACTTCCCCTTCCAGATCATCTCTTCCCCAGCTCCTGGTGTATTTGTATACAGTCTAACTCCTATAATAAAGCCTTTATTTCCATACTACTTATAGTGGCCCTGTTTTCCTGTCTGAATATTATTCAAACCACTATGAGAGGATGCTATAATAAAGGCAAGTGGTGGGCACAAAGGAAGATCAGAAAGGAGTGGTGTCTCACACAGATTGGCAGTGCTGCAGGCATGGTCAGGGGAGGTTACCTGGAGGTGGGGCTGGATGGGCAAAGAAGGGAAGGGCACTCCATAGAGATGGCATGAACATTTTGGAGCTGCAGATAATTCTGGATCATACGATACACGTTGAGAGGTGTAGTGGGAGATAATTTGGAGAGGTTAGGCAGGAGCCAGATTATAAAATCATTTTGTGCCTGGCCAAGGAGTCTGTGTTTGTGGATAATGGGGAACCTTGGAGTGTTTTTAAACAAGGAGAACTTCGGGGAGATTTACTTTGGAAAATTTCTCTGGCAGTTGTATAGAAGCTGAATTGGAGAGAAGCAAGACTAAAGGCAAGAGGACCAAGGAGACAATTGCATCAGAACAAAGTAAAACAAAAATGTAATAAAACAACCTGGGCTCACTGATGCAGAGGAAGAGGGACCAGAGAGAAAGAGGGAACATCATATAATGGGCTGAAGGAAGAAATTTGTGAAAGAAGCTGATGAGGAAGGGTCAGAGAGGTTGTAGGATAATAAGAATGGGAGCAAACGGAGGGGAGAACCTTAAGAGAGGAAAGTGGTCAACATTGCAAAGAAATTGGAAGGACAGGAAATTGCCCATTCTTTTTTTTTAACCAAGTATATGCTATTGGTAACCATAAGGTGGAGTAGTTCCAGTTATATTTGTATTATTATTCTTTCACTAGCTTTCTGGACACAGAATCTCTGGAGAAAATTGCATTATGCGTATAGTGAACTTCGGCAATGAAGGGAACAAAGCAGCCTTAGCTCCAGTGATCAGCTAATTTCCCTGGTTCACAGAGTCCAGCTCATCCACAAATAAGAGAAAATGTGCTGATCAAGGTCTTAAAAGCCACTTCCCCCCACTATCCCTCAAGAGAAGTCAATTCTGATTCTTATACGTAGTAGGCCATTTCAAACCTTTCAATAACTTGTCAATAACTTGGATGATGACGAGAGAGAGGTGGGAAGTGAGATAGCTTTTACTAAATCTGACGCTTGCTTTGTTTTTGCCTCTTCAGTCAGAAAACACATTTTTAGATTTCTCTGAGTCATCATCTTTCTTCGCGAGACAAACTGCATGGGGTGATTCTCCATCAGTCTCTGCTGTAGCCCAGGTGACCCGAGGAGGAAGTTAAAGCCACTTCGCCATGTTGATAGGAAAAGCCCACAGAGGCTGAAACCCAGAGTACAATCTTCCTCTTCCTTATTAGCAGAGGAAGTTAATTATATGTTACTGTCTTTGCTTCTTTTTGGCATTCAGTTCACAGAGATTCATTTTTTCCTCTGCTTTCTCCGGATGTTTTTAAAAAAAAATGCTGTTTCTTTCTTTTGGTAAATCTACTCATTTACTTTATAAGGAGTGGGATGAACCGCAGTCCCCACGGAGCAATTCCTACCTTCCAGGGGCTGTGACTGAGGAGCCACTGCTCTAGGTTAGCGAGGGCTTGTTACAGAGAAGGAACATTTCGAGGCATCATATCCTTTCCTTTTATACAAATAGATTAGAAACCTGGAAATGACATTTCATACTTTGAGCTCCTATTGTTAAAAGGCAACCCTCCCAAACTGCCTATCACCTCCTCACCCTCCCAACATACACACACAGATGACCACCCACTAGATTTTAAGAACCTTGAAGGCTGAGACCATGCTTTGTTTACCTTTGTAATATATATCAACAATATATCTCCTCAAGTCTGAGATATTACCTTTGTAATATATATTAATAATATATCTCCTCAAGTCTGAGATATTCTCATGTAAATAATACCACTTAAGGAATATTAATTGTTAATCTTACTTTAGAACAGTTATCTAAATCTTTAGGGGCCCGGTCTGCCTTACAACGAATGCAATCAAAAATAGGCAAACTTCAGCCTACGCCATCTGCATTCACATTTGTGGGGAAACCATGGTTTTCTCTGAGAACAATTGTTGGCGTTGACATCTGCATTTTCTATGTGTAACTGAAGGGTCTATCCTGTTGATTTCTCCCAAACCAAGGAAGTCTGTTTCAAAAGATTCTAACGATACCCAAATAGAAGTTTTCCCATTAAAATAAAAGGAAAACATTTAAAGTTTGTCTTTATGGGTACCCTATTACATGAGTATTTGTTGAATTAATAAATGAATTTTAGGGAATTCCCTGGCGGTCCAGTGGTTAGGACTCAGCGTTTTCACTGCCATGAGGCTGGGTTCAATCCCTGGTCAGGGAACTAAGATCTCGCAAGCAACATGGCATGGCCAAAAAAAAAAAAGGGGGCGGGGTGATTTTAAAGTCCTATGATATTAAAAAAAAATTACCTTTAATAATTACATCTCAAACCAATGGCAAAGAGAGTAAGTGACAATGGCCAGAGAAGTTAACCTAAAATTCTGCATCATAAGGAGTACTGTTATTGTTGTTGTTGTTGCTATTTGTAAAATAAGAGGTTCCAGTATTATATCTTAATACAAATGCATACTGGCTCCTTTTTAAAAAATTTATTTTATTGAAGTATAGTTGATTTACAGTGTTGTGTTAATTTCTACTGTACAGCAAACTGATTCATTTATACGTATATATAAATTCTTTTTCATATTCTTTTCCATTATGGTTTATCACAGGATATTGAGTATAGTTCCCTGTGCTCTATGGTAGGATCTTGTTGTTTATCCATTCTGTATATAATAGTTTGCATCTGCTAACCCCAAACTCCCTATCCATCCCTCCCCTCCCCCACCATAATGGCTCTTGATTCTTCCTTTGTTCTTGTGTACCCTCCTCCCTCTCTAGTCATATTAATAATGTGGAGGTCCCCTGCTGCTGCAAAGTGGGCAGGTCTATTAGCCAGATGAGCTCGTGTGTTTTTATGAGAACAGCATGAACCCAGAGCCCAGGAATCATGGGTTCACATTCTGGATCTGTAACTTCTTCCTTCAATGATGTCAGACGAGTCAATTCTTTCTGCTACAATTTCTTCAACAATCTAAAGAGGGTGATGAGGCTTCTCTCCCTACAAGGAAAAGCATAACAAGTCCATGCAGGGCTCAGGGCCATTGCTTTCCTTACTGATGTACCTCTCCTGGGGAAACCTGGGCGCTAGGAAACAGGAGTTTCTTTGTCTGAGGGTGGGGCATATAGAAACAGGAATGTGGGGCTGGGTTTAGGGTCCAGTAGAAAGGTGACTCTAGGAGCAGGTTTCTGGTTTTTTGGTTCTTTTTTTGGCTGGACTGGGGCTTCATTGCTGCGCGCGGGCTTTCTCTGGTTGCGGCAAGCAGAGGGCTACTGTTCGTTGCGGTGCGCGGGCTTCTCATTGCGGTGGCTTCTCTTGTTGCGGAGCACGGGCTCTAGGTGCACGGGCTTCAGTAGTTGCAGCACGCGGGCTCAGTAGTTGTGGTGCACGGGCTTAGTTGCTCCGTGGCATGTGGGAGCTTCCCGGACCAGGGCTTGAACCTGTGTCCCCTGCATTGGCAGACGGATTCTTAACCACTGCACCACCAGGGAAGTCCCAGGACCAAGGTTTTTTAATAGCAGAGAATTCTTCAAGGAGCTGCGCCCCTCTCTGTGCACTGAATGCTGGGAAATCAGCAGCCTTGGTCCATGTTTCTCAAACTGGAACGCATGGGCAAATGTCTCAGAAAAGAAGTTTTAAAAGTTGGTGTGGCATTTCAAAGATAATCTAATAAATTAAGAGGCATACTCTGAATTATTTTAACATCATTCATTCCAAGAACTGCCACATAATATCCATGTGGACATTTGCATTTGTTTTTAGAAATTTCATTTTGACTAAGTGAAGATCAAATGACTTCAGAGATTGATGCACTAATAAAAGTATCACAGGAAGAAATATAATGGGAGAACTGAGCCATCAGAGAGTGCAAGGGCCTATATGCACATCACACTCAAAACAGGATACCCCTGGGCAGCCCTCCCCCTGATTACACAGATAGCCACCACAGAACCCATCATTGAACAAGCCGTACCATCCATACTCATTCACTTTAAGCATGGCCGGACACAGGAAATGAGACCTGCTTCTGGCAATCAGGGTTTATTCAATGAAACTGTCAGTAATGCTGCAATCATAACCCTCTTTTCAAGTAAACAAGACACCATTACAGAGTTATCAAATGACACTTAATTAAAATTGACACTTGAAGATTGTTCGTTGGCGGCTTTTTGGAAACATGTGAGGTCTATTTATTGTGAACCAGCAAGCAAAGCCTTGAAATAATTAATAACGTACTTATGCTAACAGGCATTATCTGATTTACTGAAGCCAAAATGCATGCAAAAAATGTATTAAATGCAGAACCTGACCTGAGGCTCATCTTTCTCCTTTTAAAACCCACACTGACAATCTAGTTTCAGCAGAGCAACATCCTTCATCACACTGAATTAATGTTTTTAATTGGAATGTTATGGGTCTTATAGTTTAGTTATTAAATATTTCTAATATATATGTTTGGGTTTTGTTTCATTATTTTAGAATGAGTTGCGAGCTAATTTTATATTCACATTTTAATAACGTTGTAATAAAAGTAATTTAAGTCAATACTGGAAGTGCACCAGATTTTTATTTTTCTTTAAAGGGGTCTGCGCATCCTTCAAATTTAGGAGACGTTGTTATAGGGGTTAAGAGCATAGCATTCGTAATCAGGGAGACCTGGGTTCAAATCTATGCTCTGTTGCTTAAAAACAGTAAACTTGAGCATGTTATTGAACTGAATTGTGCTTCATTTTCCTGATTTAATAAAAAGGTATAATAATAATACTTCATCATGGGGTTATTGTGAGGAATAAACAAAATGATAGCTTCCCAGTGTATGATCTTGGGCACATAGTAAGTGCTTAGAAAAAGTTAGCCATTATCATCATCGTTACTATTTTTTAAACTTTGTCTGAGGGACCCAAGGGATGGCAGAGGAGTCAAGTAGGTAAGAATTGCTGTAGCAGTAGCTGCTAGGAGCCATTGCTGTCAACAAGAGCAACGTCTTTTAAGGAGTGCTGGGCTCGAGCAGCCTCAATAACTCCCAGAGGGAGTAGTTCTCCCCCAAGTAGCAGCCTGGTACAACCACTATCTCTCGGAGCAGCCGAAGCTGTCAGTCTGGTGAGACCTTATTACCCGGAGGTCCCACCCTCTCTAACAGCCCTAAAGCGTGGGTCACCTCTGAGGAAGAAAACCATGGTTCAGTCCCTGTTGTTGCTTTGACTGTTGCTTCCAGAACTTTCTTGATGTGCTCAGCGTGGCTGCCTGCCCTGTGCTCTCACAGTCACCCCTAGCATGTGACGCATTACATAGTTTTCCTGGTCTCGGTCCTTGATTTTGTTCAGATTATGTCTGTTGTGGCCATTCACGGGACATCCAGCCTCACCTGTTGTGTTGTCTGGGACCTCTGTGGCTGTCATCCTCTGTGGGTTCCGTCAAATCCTAATCAGGGAAACCAGAGACTTTCTGTGGGTGTGAGATGGCTGGTGGGAGCATTTCATAGTGTCAGTTATCTTCTCCCATTGTTCTCTTTTCGTGCCTGGAGGTTTGTTGAAATATACCTATGAGTCCAAGACCTAACAGCAATCCTGATTAGATCATCCAGTGGGGTCCTCCAACTTTAACTCCCCCTGCAGTTTTTGGATCACGAGTTTTTCAGATTTGGTCCAGATACCTCAGAGCTACTGTCCTGCAAAGCAGGAAGGCAGGGTAGACACCAATGGCTTAAGCCGACCTGGAGAGAAAGGAGGCAGAAACCTGTAAGGATTATGGAGGAGAAGAAAACAGGTGGGCTGTTTCAGTCTTGCAGAGCACGCAGAATGTTCACTGTATGATGATTTTTTAAAAATCATTTGCAAAGCTGGTTGAACTCCCATAGAAAGCCAGCCTGATTCCTTATCACATGATCTACAGCAAGATTTGCTGATCCGGACACCTGGCTAGAGTTGCATTAGCATGTAGCACACATACCCCTCTCTTCCCAAACCCACAAACCCCTCCGGACAGCTTTTTTTCCTCCTCCTTCTTTTTCCTAGAACATCTCAAAGCCTTCTGTGATCCCAGAGAGCATGAATTATTCACTATATGTAGCATCAGGCTTCAAAGCATACTTTTTAAAAAGTAAATCTGCCTAAACCATCCAAGGCTTTGCCTCTGCCTTCACTGTCATTAACTGGATGGTCATCTTTAGAATCATTACCCATCTTCCTTCCTGCCATCTTGTTGTTGGCTTGGTTCCCCTTCCTACCTCCCTCCACCTTTATAAGTAACACAGGAGCTCATCCTATCTTGCCTCAGGCATGTCCTGCTCAAGGGTGTGGTTTACACATATAGCCATGATCCATGTAAATGTCATCATTTTCATTTTAAAGGGCTTCATGATCACAAGTGGAAGTATATAATATCTCTCTCAAACAGTGTCAGCCCAGCTGCAAATTTTACTCACTGAGGTAATGACCACCTACCTGCATGTCTTTAGCATTTATTAAGATTTAGGAAGCACCCACAGCTTAGGTTTGCTTTCTGGCACTGCCATTAATTAAATGTATGAGCTTCCTTCGGTCAATCATGTAAGTTTCTGAGTCCCAGATTCTTCATCTGCAAAAGAGAATCTAGCAACAAGGTGAAAGTTAAAGACTGGATGTGTACCCAGCATCTAGCATAAAGAAAATTCTTAAATAGTGGTGTCAGTAATTTATTTAATCAGTGGTGATTTGTTATGCATAATCTAGGTTCATGACATCTTAACCCCTGGCTCCAGCAGTTATAGCCGGTCCAGACATCACATGTTAGGAGCTCAGGCTCTGAGATTTATCAGATTTGAGTTCAAATCCTGTCTTGGCTACTTGACCATGTGACTTTGGGCAATTTATTTCATCTGTGAGTCGTTTCATCTCTTTAAGCTTTATTTCCTCATGTGTGAAATGGGGACCATAAAAGTGCCAACCCCGTTGTTTTTGTGATAATCAAATAAGATATTGGATATAAAGTTTTTAGTCCAGTGCTTGACACTTGACAAATATTTGTTTTTAAACTGCAACTTAAATGCATTAACTCTGGCCATTCCGTCCTTTCTCCACAGCTATAGAGAAACGTTGAAAAATGTGTGAAGGGGAAGAGGGAAATGGCCATAGACAAAGTGATCTGGTGTTTTCCAGACCAATCTCTTTATTTGTTTCCCCTCATTTTATTATGAAGAATTTAATACATACAAAATAATAAATATACCATATGTGAGATGTGAATTAGAATACTAATAGGGCCACTTATGAAGACACCATGAGGAATGAAAATTTACCTAAACCTTTGAAACTACTGTGAATTCTCCTGATTCCATTTTCCTGCCTTCCCTCAGAGGTAACTAGTTTCTTTGACTGTTTGTTTTTATTCCCTTATTTTCCTTTATAATGTTACCACATATGTATGTATCTCAAAACAACATATTGTCTAGTTTTGCTTTCTTTGGGACTTTATGAAAATGATATTATACTGTATACATTCCCATGAAACTTGCTTTTCTCATTCAGCATTTGTTTCTAAGATTTGTTCATAGTGTTTGTGGCTGCTGTTCATTCATTTTTATTGCCGCATAGTATTCCATTATCTGAGCAGTCTAACTAAATTAGCCATTCTCTTGTCAATGAGTATTTGGACTGTTTCCATGTTTTTGCTGTTGAGAACAAGGCTGCCACGGACACAAACATTGCCGTACGTGTTTGCCGTGACTCCGTAAGTTATGCTGTCCAATATGGCAGGCACTATCCACTTGGCTATTGAGCACATGAAATGCGGCTAGTCTGAGTTGATATATGCCCTAAGATTTAGTAGAAAAATGTAAAATATCTGGTTCACATTTTTTATATTAGTTTCATGTTGAACTGATATATTGTGTTAAATAAAATATACTAAATCTATTGTTAGAGTAAGTTTACCTTTTTTGAAAACTATTTTTAATGTGGCTATTGGAAAAAATTATATTATATATGTGGCTTGCATTAAATTTCCGTTGCACAGTGCTGCTATAGGGTATAATTTGGGTATTCTTAGGAGTGGAACTTCTGGGTCAGAGAGTTATGCTCATCAGCTTTACAAGATGATGTCACTTGTACTTCCAAGTGGTTACGCTAATTTGAATTTCCATCTATGTGTACGATCCTTCATTGCTCCACATTTTTGTCGTAATTGATATTGTCAGATTTTAAAATGTTTGTCAGATTGGTGATTGTAAATCACATTTCATTATCTTATTTTCATTACTCTGATTACTATTTTGTGTGACTATTTCCCCCACCTATTTATTAGTCATTTGTTTTTCTTCTTCTGGGAAATGCTTGTCAATATCTTTTGAAGATTCTTATGTGGGGTTGTTTGCCTTTTTCTTGTTGAGTTTTTGAAGGCATTTAAAAATATAATCTTTGTTCTATTCTTTCTCACAGGCTATGGCTTGTATTTTTAGTTTCTTCCTGGAATCTTTTGATAAATGAAAATTCTTAATGTAGTCATTAAAATTTTTTAAATCTATTAAAATATTTTCATTTTATGGTCAGCTCTTTTTTCTCTACCCAGAAATCATAGAATTGTATTTCAAAATGGTGTCTTTTACATCTAAGTCTTCAATCCAGTAGGTATTGATTTGTGTATGTAACGTGACCTTGGAGATAGAATTTTAATTTTTCCTTATGGATAACCAATTTTCCTAGCATCATTTATTAAACACTTTCTCATTTCCCCACATCCACCAATATAAGCAAATTACATACATGTAACACTATTTCTGGATTCTCTTTTCTGTTCTATTGTATTTGTCTATCATTGAGCTGATTCTCATTATTTTATTGCAGCTTTATGATGAATCTTTTTCTCTGGTTGAGTAAGGCCTCCCTTTCTTATGAGTGTTGGCTCTTCTTGGCTTTTGGTCTATTATATAGATTTTAGAATCAGCAGATTCAACAATCAGAAATTGTTGAATTTCTTTTAAAAACTTCTTGGGCTTTCGATAATATTGTGTTCAAACTATAGGTAAACTTAGGGATAACTTATATGTGTTCATGATATTTAGTCTTCCAATCCGAGATCGTTGTATATCATTGACCTCAAAGATCATTTATTTAGTTCTTTAATGACTTTAAATCAAGTTCTATAATTTCCTTCTACAAATGATTTTCACATCATTTGTTAATTGTATTTTTAGGTAAAATGCATATGTTATATTACTGTTGTTAATATGCAGAGCATTTTCTCATTGTTTCTATTGTATAGAAATACAATTAATTATATATCAATCTTTTATCTAATTATATTTCAAAACTCTTATAAGTACTAACATTTTGTCTGTAGACTGCTTTTGGTTTTCACTGTAGACAATTATATAATAATTCTTGAATAATAAGATTTTGTGTCTTCTATGCCAATCCTTATACATTGGACATTTTATTCTTACTTACTAAGATCATTAAGACCTTCAATACAATGCTTAATAGAATATATTGACTAGTGAGCACCCTTACCTTACCTTTTATTTTTAAAAGACAGTTCCAGTATTTGAATATCCAGTGGATCATGGCTGTAGATATTTTAGTGGGCACCTTTAATCAAGTTAAGAGATATTCAGTCTTCTACTAGTTTGCTGGAAACACTTATTATAAATTGAATTTTATTAAGTACTTGTCTGCACCCTTAATGTGATCACTTGATTTTCCTCTTTTAATGCTAGTATGGTAAATACCCTAATACATTTTCTAAGGCAATATTAGTCTTGCATCCCTGTGATAAATCCAACTTGATCATTATACGGTTTCATTTTTAAGACACTGCTGAATGTAATTTGCTGTTACTGTTTAAGACTTTTGTACCTATATCCAGTCCTTATCCTGCTTAACCTATCAACTGCATTTGATGCCCTTGGTCACTCTGGGTTTCTTCCTTTATGTCTGATCACTCCTCAGTCAGCATTGTTAGCTCCTCCTTAGTTTCCTAACTCACAGTGTGGGTTGACCCCCAAACTCAATCCTTGGACCTCTTCCCTTTTCTGTCTACACTCACCCTCTTGGTGATCTCATCTAGTCTCATGGCTTTAAAAACCATCCATATACTGATGACTGTCAAGTGTTTAGCTCTAGCCTGTACCACTCCTCTGAACTCCAGACTCGTGTCTAACTGCCTATACGATATCTCTCCTGGATGTCTACTCGATGTCTAAAGGTTGATGTGTCTAAATCTGAGCTTCTATCCCTCCCACTGCTCTCCCCTTTAGGAAATGGCAATTCCATCCTTCCAGGTGTTCAGACCAAACACCTTGGCATCTTGCTTGACTCTAATACTCTGCATCCAATCTGTCAGCACATCGCCTAGGCTTTCTCTCAGAATGACTCCAGAAACTGGCCATTTCTCACCATTTTTATAACTACCACCAAGATCCAAGCCACCGTGATTTTTCACTTAGTTATTATAGTAACCTCCTAAGTTGTTGTTTTGTCCCTTCAGTCTATTCACAACATAATAGAGTGTTATTATTAAAATACAGATCAGATCAAATCCTCTTCCAATATTGTCCTTTCTCATTCATAGTAAAATCGAACATTTCTTACAATAGCTATGAAGCCCTACCCTGTCTGGCATCCCTTATCTCTCTGGCCTGATCTCCTACTACTCTCCCTCAGGTTTATTCTGCTCTAGGCTCCAGCCACACTGGTCCATCTTATTGGAACAATATAGATGGACGTCAGCTTCAGGCCTTTTTCACTTCCTGTCCCATCTGCCTGGAATGTTTTCCCTTCAGAGACCACATTGTTCCCTCCATCACCTCCTGGTCTTTACTCAAATGTTTCTTTCTCAGTGAGGTTTGCCATGGCCCACCTCCCTATGATTGATACTCTAATCCCCCTCTATTCTCTTGCCTCACTTGCAGTTTTATTTTTTTCTCCTTATTATTTATCATTCTCTAATATACTATATACTTTATTTACTTATTTAACGTCTGTCTTCTTTCAGGAGAATATAAGCTCCATGAGGTGGTGGTCTTTGTTAACATTTGTGAATAATCCATGTGTGTCTGAAAATCAAGTGTTAGGCACAACATTCTTCACATATTCATGATTGAAGCTTAGGAATAGTAATATGCAAATCTTTATGCTTGCTGATTTTTGTTCTGCTTGATCTGTGAATCACTAAGAAAGGATTTAATACCTCCCACAGAGTGGTAGGTTTGCCATTTTCCCTCATAGTTGTTTCAGTTTTGTTCTACATATTTCAAGATATTTTGGGGCAATACAAATTTAGAATTATTACATCACCCAGGAAAACCGAACCTTTTCTCACTGTAGTAGGAACTTCTTTAACTCTGGTCTTATATATGTACAAAGCCGATTTTGACTGGAATTATAAAGATGTACTAAATACCAGATATCTTTGGTTAATGTTTGCTGAGTATGTTTGTTTCATCTCTTTATCCTTGATATTTCTCTGTCTTTCTGTGTGAGGCTTCCTTCATCTAAAGGGCATATATTGCTTGATTTCTTTGCAATCAAGTCTGACAGCTCATGCCATTTCCCCAGAGAGCTCAGTCCATCCTCATTTACTGTAATTTCTGAAATATTTTGATTTATTTTTATCAGCTTATTTTTAAGCTTTCCATCTGTCCCACTCTTCCTGTCTCGGATTTTCCTCCTCTCTTGGTTTCTTCTGAATTAATTGAGCCCCACTGCCCCAATTCCATTATCTACCCTCTTTAAAACTATTTGGAAGATATATATTCTACTTCTGTTTTTCATTTTTAAAAATTTAACATCCATACTTCATATACTTAAGTCTAAATTTAATGGAGTTTTACTCTCTTTCAAAACTTTAAAGCCCTAGAATAATTTTCTATTTTTCATAAGATGTATGAATAGGAAGGATCCATGGACTGTGTGATAGATACAAAGGGATGAGAAGTCCCCCTCAGCTCACTGGCTCGCTTGCTTGCTTTCCTATATTTTTCTGTAGAGAATTTATTATCCTCTGACTTTATCTGTTTGTTTATTGCCTGCTTTTCTATACTAACATGCAAATTTCATGGAGACAAGAATTTTTGACTGTTTTATTCACTCTTACCTACCTAGTGGGTCAGATAGTTCCTGCTTATAGTAAGTGCTCACCAAATATTGTTGAATGAACAAATGCTACAATTGCAAACACACACTCCAAACTTACACGATATGATTGCTTAGCTTTTTAATGTTCTTATTTGTTTTTAACCTCACTATTTCTATTATTTTAAAAATAATATTTATTTCATTATTTTTAATTATTTTTCTTATTTTGTAGAAGAATTGTTTGTTTAGTTTAATCTACATGCCTAGCATTTTATTTACCCACTGTTTGTTCTTAGGGTCACCTTCCTTTTGTCTTCAGTAGCATCCTTTATAAGCTTTAGTGTAGGTCTGTAGGTTGCAAACTCTTTCATTTACTATTTATAGGAGTATTTTTATTTTATTCTTGTTATTAAAAGATAATTTTTAATGGGATACAAATGTAGGTTTGAGATGGGACACAAATGACAGTTCTCTCACAATATGAAAATGTTGGAAGATACTCTTCCTCAACTTTCTGGCTTTTATTTTCCCCATCAAAAAGTTAGGTGTCAATCTAAATATTGCTCTTGGTGTGTAGTCTATCTGTTCTCTGCAGTCTGTAGTTACACTTAAGAACTTCTCTTTACCTTTAGTGTAATTTGATTGCACTCTACCTAAAAATGGATTTTTTAGTATTACTCTTCTTGGGGTTGAATGACTTCCTGGATTTGAGGGTCCATGTCTTTCCCAGAGTTTGGGAAATTCTGGACACTATCTCTCTTTCCCTTTTTTTTTTTTTTTTTTAAAGATTTGTTTATTATTATTATTATTTTTTAAATTTTTGAACATTTATTATGTGCTAGGTATGGTTCATAGCATTTTGAACACATTAACTCTTTTTTCTTAGCATCTTTATTGGAGTATAATTGCTTTACAATGGTGTGTTAGTTTCTGCTTTATAACCAAGTGAATCAGCTATACATATACATATATCCCCATATCTCCTCCCTCTTGCGACTCTCTCCCACCCTCCCTATCCCACCCCTCTAGGTGATCACAAGACAGGAATAAAGATGCAGACGTAGAAAATGGACTTGAGGACACGGGGAGGGGGAAGGGTAAGCTGGGACGAAGTGAGAGAGTGGCATGGACATATATACACTACCACATGTAAAATAGCTAGCTAGTGGGAAGCAGCCACATAGCACAGGGAGATCAGCTCGATTTATTTATTATTAATTTATTTATTTTATTTATTTTTGGCTGTGTCAGGTCTTAGTTGGGGCACGTGAGATCTTCGTTGAGGCATGCAGGATCTTTTGTTGTGGCGCATGGGTTTCTCTCTAGTTGTGGCTTGGGGGTTTTCTCTTCTTTAGTTGTGGCTTGCAGACTGGGGGGGTGGGCTCTGTAGTTTGTGGCACGCAGGCTCTGTAGTTGAGGCGCTCAAGCTCAGTATTTGTGGCGTGCGGGCTTAGTTGCTCTGCAACATGTGGGATCTTAGTTCCCTGACCAGGGATCAAACCCACGTCCTCTACATTGCAAGGCGGATTCTTTACCACTGGACCACCAGAGAAGTCCCTGGACACTATCTCTTCAAATATTATCCATTCCCCATTTTCTCTTTTATTTCCTTCCACCGCTGTACTTAGATATGTGTTGCTCCTTTCCCCATGTTCTTAACCTCTCTTTCCTATTTTCAGTCTTATTGTCTCTCTGTGCTTCATCCTGTTCGGTTTCATCATATCTACCTTCCAGTTACTTAGCCTCTCTTTAAACATGTCTCTTTCAATGTTTAACCATTCAGTTGCATTTTTTATTTCTGTGATCATATTCTTCAATTCTAAAAGTTCTATCTGAACCTTTATCAAACTAGTTTGTTTTTTTTTATAGTTTATTCATTTTTGATAGTCTCCTGCTATTTATTCTCATTTTTATTTTGTATGTCTGATTTCTTTTATTTGTATTTCTACTCACTTTCACTGTCTGTTAGAGCATAAGAGGCCTATGCTGAGGTGTGTTCCTCCTAAGGGATGTACTTTTGATTCTTTAGGCATCTAAGGGCATTACTACAGAACCAGGTCTACTTTAAATTAAAATGGTAAGGTTGTGGTTTTTTTCAATTGAAAAAATAAAGTGTAAATTCAGACCCAAACTCATGTGAATCTCAGGGGGTCAAGAGCAAAGGGCATCCTTGTTTTTTGACTCTACTGGGTAACTTCTCTTCTGATCCACCACATATACCCCTTCCTGAGCCCTTACTTGGTGTGGGATGATCAATGATCCAGTGCTCTGTGATGCACATGTATAGGCTTAGTTAACCTTCCCCCTCATCGGCTGATGCTTTGGCCCAGATGGATTCCTGGATGTGTCTTGGGTATGTAACAGCTATAGTGCTGGTTTATCTCCCCAGACTCACATTCTCATTTTTTTCTGAAGTTAGAGGAATTCATTTACTTTATTCTAGTTTTATTTGTTAATTTATAAAGGTCTTTTAAAAATATTTTGGCTAATATTTTTAGATTTTCTGTAACAGTGTGTTGTAGGATTTCTGTTACGTTGTTGGAAACAAAACTGTGGAACAATCTTTCTTGATAGTATTTCCCAGAAACTAATTACCATCCACCGAGGCAGGGGAAGAGCAAGATAAATAGCCTTGTCCATGTGCTCTGTGATCATGAGATCAGGGAGACCAGACTAGATTGTTGGCATCTTCCCTCAGTTCTGTGACTTTGTCTCTGTTGTACCTTGAATCACTTCTCTGTTCTCTTCTACAGATCCCAACAAATCTCAGCTCCTGTACAATGCACCCCTCTGTGGCTCAGCATGGGGTATGATGTAGCATCTGGAGTCAAACAATGACCCTTACAATTCTTGTTGATTTAAAAGCTTACTATATTATAATGTTACAGCAGCCAATACTATGGGAGACTAACAGAGATGGTTGTTTTCTCTCCCCAGTTCAGGAGCTGTATTATTTATTTCGTGGCAACTCACCTGTGTGTGGCTGAGTTCTTGCTTTATTCATGCAAATATAGCCTGGCAGGGAGTGTACCACAAGCCTGTAAAGGTTGTTGCAAAATCCACAACTTATTGCTCCATAATGGCTATTCTGAAGTTTATGCTTTTTATCCTCTTCCTCTGTCTTACCATTAGAAGAAGATTCTGTGAAGTTGTAGGGTTTTAGCAAAGTTTTGGATAAGCACTTCCACTGGGAACTCTGGTCATCATACCCTTTCTGTCTAGGGTCCAGCTTGTTGAAGTGATTAGAATGAGGTTAATACTCACCAGAGGGCCATCGTGGTTGATCTGGCCATTTATCACAGTCACAAAAGTAGCCAATATATCAGAAAAAGTGGCCAGAGAGGCCACTCAGTGGTTCGCTGAGTCACAGAGCGTCTCAGCATTGAGATGGATATTTTGGCAGTGGATATCCTGGCTCCTGGGGACAGAAGAACAGAAGAGAGAGTATTCTCCTATCCTGGCTTCCTTGCCTTGCTTTCATGTGTACTTGTGCATCTTCTGCCCCAGTCGTCTGGTGCCAGAATGTTCCAGTGGGAAGAGATCCCAGAAGCCATCATGAGTTTCATGTTTCCCTTTTATTTAAGAAAATTCTGCTACACAGAAAATAAAAGAAACAAATATACAAGGTAGAGATAAGACTAATCATAGACAGTAGGTAAGCAAGTAGCTTGTGAGTCACAGTGAGAACTCATAAAGAGTAAGTTAGTAACCTGTGAGGCACAGTAGAACTAGCTAGAATGAATGGAACATTTATACCAGATGAACTCCTGCAATGTGGGGTTTTTCCCTATCTTCTACTCAAATTTTGACACTCACCTTCAAAAGCTACTCTAATGTACCTTATTGTGCTTACATAGGACTTAGTTCCTTTATAGGTTCCTCTCCTATTTTTCCTGAAGATAAACTTCCTCACATTCACCAGGGTGGTCTACTCACTGTTTGTGCCTCCTTTGTCCCTACTTCCTCATCCCCTCATGCTGGGGTACAGCACGTGTGTTTGGAGCCTTCTAAAGCTGTGGGGTCTCATTTCTCTAGTTCCACTGTAGAGCCAACCAAATGCATCCACCACACCTTATGACCCAATACAGCCTCCAAATGGCCTTCTGACATGTGGCCTCAGAGGTTAGAGAAATGGGTGATGGCAGCTTTTTAACTAGGGTTAACTCTCTTGCTTGCCTTACTCATATACCTTGGGGGCCATCTGAGCCAGGAAGATTACCCAGAAGTGCCAGTCTATAGTTCTTATCTTCCGATTCAAAAGACAGATTATATACTTGCCTTTGTTTGCTCATATTTTAGTCTTCCAAACAGAATACTGGCAGGAAGTCGCTCTTAGTAAGAAAAGGTCATTACTTCTCTTCTTCATTTGCTAGCTCCCAGATGGTTAGTTTAAAACGCACTGTCATTGCTCTTCCTTCTCTGTCTCAGCAGTAAGGAATTTGGGATATGAGTCTTTAAGGTCAGATAAATAGGAAACTGGGAGCTCCATAAAGCTGAACATGTCAGATGTTAAGGTTGTGGATGTTGGGTATACATGTCTATTCATGCCTGCTCTGTCCAGCTCAACAAAGTATTGAGGGGCTTTGGTGAGGGGTTGGGCTGCACTCATGCTCTCTTTTCTGGGGAAAGTGCTCCCACTATATTCTGTGATCCTGGTGGGGCTTCCTATCAGAGCACCTAGCCTCACCAGCTATTGGGATGGACATGTGATCAAGACCAGCAATTTCCCTATCTTTTCTTGTAGTATTCATAGTGCCTGGTTGAACTGGAGAGAGAAGGGAGCCCTGCCTCTGAGTTCATGAACTAGGAAAAGTATGAGCTGAGATTTAATGCTCCTGCCTTAGGGGGAATCATTGTCTGTAGCAGGAGAGAATAAAATCTGAGACGATTAGAACTGAGAGAAGATCATATCAGCGTCAACTCCTTGTTTTAGTTCTCAATGGTAACAGAGCTGCCCTTGTCTTCTTAGCTGTACTCGTTTCTATGAGCCCATTCAGTTAAAGGGGACAATAAGCCCCTTTTGGTGTAAGCTAGTTTGTGTTCAGTTTCTTTTACGTATGTAGAGATTTCTGAGAAAACAGACATCAGTCATTGGAAGTGGAGCATTACAAATATCAGGCACCAGAATTCAGAACTGGTTGATTTCAGGTAGAGTGTGGTTAGAAAGGTTGCTTTCAACTGGGCTGGGGAAATGGAATTATTGTTATGTAATCTCATGGACGATGTAATTATTGTTATGTAATGCTTTCTTGTCACCTCTTGAGTCATAGATCAATTGTACATACCGAGAGAGCTTTTAAGAACTTGGAACTGACGTAGGGATGGTAGAAGGTATTGGCTTCCTCTTATAGTCATCAAGGGGTTCTGATAAGGGAAAAGTCTTATTACCAGCTGACATGACTAAAACTACAAAAGAAACAGAATTCAGTATTGGTACAATAAGTCCTTTCCATCTGCTAACAGCATCCTTCTTGGTCCTGTTCAAGTTCCATCTCCTGCACAGGTCTTCCCCAACTACTCCAGCCCACTCATTTTCAGTTCTTCATGCATTTACTCTGTGAATATTTATTTAGCGCCTTCTGAGCGCCAGAAGTTGGGCAAGGTGCCAGACATTTCTACTGATCCTACTGTTTCCAGGACATGATTTGTTAATAGTGCGGTTTATTTATTGATTTAAAGTTGTCATTTAACACCATAACTCAGAACCCTAAATCTATGGCAGTTCAACAAGGGAGTTCCAGTCGTGTGATTTTCCCCAGGGAAGCACCACAAAAAGCAAGAACATATTCAGCAACATTAATTGAGGGCCCATATGCAAATTTTACATGACTTCTGCCTTTGGGGAGTTCATAGACTCCTGGGAACAGTGTTAAGTCAACACGTTGGGATCATTCTAGATTATCAAGAAAACCAGCTGCTGGATTTCCCTTTACAGGGATTATATTTTCATTCTTTCCTAAAATCAAATCAGGCCAAAAGAAACTATGATATATTCTGAACACTTGGACAAAATGCCAGCGCTACAAAATCACCTTGTGAAGAAGATGAAACTTTTTACTGTTGAATAAAGTTCCTTCAGGGGGGTTGGTATTCATATCTCCCTGCTACACATTTCCTGTTTCTCTGTGCTCTGAGAATAAGATGATGGGCCATCAACTGTCATCATCAAACGAATTTGTAAGTTTACTATTTCATTTATTCATTCATTTGTTCATTTGTCTGTTCATTATTTTAAACTCAAGCTATGTAGCAAGTTGTGTACCAGGTGAAGCCAGAGGCAGCGTCAAGCTGAGAGCGAGGTAATTTGAATTACAGACCCTGTTTTGCAACTGAGTGACTGTGTGATCCTTGGCAAGTCATGAAAATGCTCTGTATCTCAAATTCTTTATTTGTGGAATTGGGATGAAAATCTGTACCTCACAATTATAAGATGATCTAGGAGCATAAATGAAATAAATATCCATGAGTCCATACAGATATAAATTAATGGTCAAATAGATAAATAAGGGGAAAGGAGCAAATCAGAGGAATTCAGAAAATACATGTGGAAGGAATTAGGAAAATAGAATCACCTTTAGATAATTGCTGCAGGCAAAATCCCCAGTAAATGCTAAAAACGGTGGATAAAACTTTAAGGAGAAACAGCCTCCAAGTATCACCCCAAAATACTTATCAAATACTGTGGTGGTTTTAACATGTCTACAAATTACTTGATATTCCTCTTCCCAGGAAATGGGGCTAATTTCCCTGTCCTTGAATGTTGGCTGGACTCAGATTCACTTCTAACACCATACTTTGAAAGGAACAAATATCACTTTGCCCTGGCAGACCCCACCTTAGCCGCATGCCCAAGGTTAACATCACCAGTAACAACTATGTTGATATCGGGTACCTCATATGATGCAATGGAAAGGGCACATTGCTTCTTTGGTATATTCCCCCCAAAGCTCATAACCACAGCCTAATCATGAGAAAACACTGGACAAACACAAACTGAGGGATATTCTGCCAACCCCTGGCCAGTGTTCTTCAAATGTGTCACCATCATAAAAAAAAATAAAGAAAAACCTCCAAACTGTCACAGATTGGAAATGTTTAAAGAGACTAAATGCAACGTGGGCTCTTGGAAAGGAAATCAGAAAAAGGATTAATAGATATTAGTGGAAATTTTTGTGAAATCTGAATTAAGTTTGTAGTTTAGTTAAGAATATTGCACCAAAATTAATTCCTTAAAGTTTTGACAAATGTACCTTGGTTATGTAAGATGTTAACACTGGGAGAAGTGAGGTGAAGGAGCTGCATGAGTTCTCTGATCTATCTTTGTGACTTTTCTGAAAATCTATAATTATGTCAAAATCAAGAGTTAAAAAAAATGCTGTACCACATGATGTTGTTTAAGGGACTCCTGCCAAAATATTTGAAAATCCCTAGAAAAGTGTAAAGTATCATACATAAAATATGACTTTTCTTTTTACTATGGGGGAATAGAAATAGTAGAGGGTGGGAGGGGGGCTGCTGGCTAACCTGAGAGATGAAGGGAAATAGTTTAAGTGGCATTTTTAAAAGATCCAAAACCAGTGTCTAACTCCTGCTTATCAGAACACCAGCTTCAAGGGAGAGGTTTTGTTTTGTTCAGGGCTGTATTCCAAACCCTAGAACAGTGCCTGGCACATAGCAAGTACCCCATAAACATTGTTGAATGAATGAATGCGTGAACAAATGAATGCTGTTCTATATTGGTCATGAAGTGAGGCAGAGTTGGAATGTGCTGCCAGCAATAAGAAGAGATGATAAACCCCCAAGTAGTGGTTAGGATGTGGGAGAATAATCTGAATCCTTGTCTGTTTGGGGAGGGGTCGGGGGTGAGGGGTGTGGTCAAGGTCAGAGCAAAATGAGGGTTATCAAAAGTAGAGGGACCGTTCGAGGGAGATATCTTGGGAGGACCAGGATTAAAAGCTCCCAGGAGAGCAAGAACAGCCAAGGTGCAGAACCTGAGGTGTGTGACGAGTGTTTTGAGCAGCTCTCGGAGTCCTTAACCTTTTTCACAAATCTAGGACTGCTCCTGACCGAGGTCTCTGTTCCTCTGAATCAGTCAGCCCACTGACCGGGGGCAGAAAGAGCTGGTTGCTTGAACAAAGCCCTCTTGTTACAACTAGACGGGGGTATGTATGCCCAGGTATACGACACCCTTAATCCCAGAACAATGAGGACTATGGATTTCTGCCCCTACATTTGGGTTCCAGCTTCTGAATAGAAGCATCTTCCAAACCCATTTGGGGAGAGGTAGAGAGAACACACTTCCCCTGCCTTGGTGGAGTTATTTAGATTGTACAGCCCCCCACGCCCTTCAGAGTTGGGATGTGCAGTCTAGCATAGCTAAACACACTGCAGACCTAGGCTGGCAATGTTTTTAATTCTGGGGAACTTTTTCTTTTTTTTAACATCTTTATTGGAGTATAATAGCTTTACAACGGTGTGTTAGTTTCTGCTGTATAACAAAGTGTAATTCTGGGGAACTTTTAAACTGTGTTTTCTAGTTAACGACTGTTTCCTAGGGCTGGGGGTTCGTTCTGCAGGCTGGCCATTTGTTAGACCTCCACCAGCACCCGTGTTTCCTGCTGAAGGAAGCCCTGTCCCCCACAGAGCCCATAATGAGCCCTAAGGAGTGCTGGTCCAGTTAGCCGAGGCCACACCAAGTGCAGAGCTGCCAGCATCTCTTTCTCCACTTATGTAACACAGAAAAATTAGTTCTTTCCTCCCATTCTTCACATTGATTTAATTTTTTCCTAAATTTCCAGGGCTGAGCCCCATAATGTGGGCTAAGGCCGGCTTCCAGGCTTATGACCATCATTACTGTCGACTTTCAGTTTCCAGCAGAAAGTTAGTTTTTCCCAGAGTTGGTAGCTCAGCTGTTTCATATCATAATGGGGAGGAAAAGTGGCAGGCGGGCTGTCAAACCTGATGCAAATGATATTTTATAAAAAGTGGTTTAAATTGGCTGAAGCTGTTTTTAGACTGATCAGTTAAAAAAGTATGTAGGGCATCTTTCTGACTTGCAGAAACACAGCTCCCAAGAATTAGATGTTTCATCATACACTTTGGGAGAGGTTTGTAGGTGGGCACAAGCTCATTAAAAAGTAGATGAGGATTTGTTAATGTGGAAATATGTAAATTGGGTTCAGGCTGCCCTCAATTAATTGGAAGGGACTTATGAGCTAAGTGGGGAAAAAGGGAAAGAGATATTGGAAGAATATACTTGCATGCCCTGGAGAGTTCATCTTTGCTCTTGGTTTCCACTGGGGCTATTTGAAGAGTTGCAGGAATTCTGCCTGAAGACACCAGAGGCAGGGCTCCTTGGCTCCTAGGGATAACAATTACAGGTTTCCCTTGCCATCTGAAAGTAGATCGTTCCTATGAAACCTTTCTAAACTGAAATGGCATAAAGCAAAGAAATAATTACCTTAGGACACATCTTGCTAACAGATGCACAAAATAGATTGAGATAGAGCACAGATGCTCACAAGACATAGTTCAAAGCCATGGCAGCTTGATGTTGAGTCTAGTTCCCGAGAAAGGAGCTCAGCGGTGCTATTCTTGCTGCTCAGGGTGCCAATGCCTCTATCATGGTTCAGCTCTCAGCAAAACAAATAGTGAATGCTATTTCTTTTCACGTTTTGCCTTTTTTTTCATGAAAGTGAAAATCCTCTTTGGATTTTAGCAAAAACAGGTACTAATGTAGGTCTTTCGTACAAATAAAATGGTGTAAATCATACTTTTGAAAAGCCGGGGCTTGTCTCTCATGTTCAGCAGGAACAGAAGAGGCAAGTAGTGTTTGATAAAGGGATTTCAGGGGTAGCAGCTAACAACTGGGGGAAGTTAACTTTTCTGAGTTCTGGGAAGATTACAGTCATCCCTTGGTATCTGCCAGGGATTGGTTCCAGGACCCACCATGGATACTAAAATTTGTGGATGTTCAAGTTCCATGGTGGGTTTTCCTTATCTGTGGGTTCCTCATCCACAGATTCAACCAACTGCAGATCATGTACTAGGTTTACCATCTGTGGTTGGTTGAATTTGCTGATAGGGAACCAACGGATGTGGAATGGTGGAACGTGAGGATACAGAGGGCCGACTGTATATTTATTGAAAAAAATCCATGTAAAGTGGACCCGAACAGTTCAAACCCATGTTGTTCAAGGGTCGCCTATGGTTTCCACTGAGGAACTTTGGAGTCTGTGGTTTATATTGGTATCTGGGCTACCAAATGCCCTTCTTTTCTTTCTTTCTACTCAAACCCTACACTCAGTCATCTTCTGAATTCAGGGCCAGCCTAGACACAGCAAGTATGCTCACCTCTCTAGAGCCAACTCTGCCAACCCAGGAAATGTGTCTCTTCTCCCTCGTTAAGTCTATGGAATTAGGCTCTTTGAAGCTCATCTCCGGTATAATCTAGATGAGACACACAATACTGAACATACCTGATCACATTTGGCTCAGCACAGAGATGCTGGAAATTTGTGTGAAAATGATGAATATGAGAACGGCTATAATATCTCCGTCCTCCTGCTGGCTATCAAAAATTCTAAGTGAGTTTATTCAGTATCTCTCTGCTTCCTCCCTGGATTCATCCTAGGACTTAGGAGATAATGAGTTGGGGGTGGGTGTGGGGAGGACCAGAGGGAGATAACAAGGAGGTTTTGGGGGGTGGCTTTAGGTGGTTTGGAGGAGAGACCCAAGAGCAGGTGAAATTCACACACTGAAGAAGGAAAGAGACTTTAACAAGCGTTGCTGTTCATTAAAGTCCTTTTCATGGTGTTAGGTGTTAGAGAAAAAACTAAGGTTTGGAGCTGAATTATGTTCATATTATTTCGATGGCATGGACCATGTTTTTTGACTATGATACCATTCTGGTGCCAAACCATGTGGATCACAGCTTCATAAGCATTATATTAGGTTCATCCAGTTGGCCAGTCCACATATACAGCTGGGTCTTTACTCTCTGCCTTCTATGAGATAAGCAGAAGTTGTGTGAGCCCTGGAGGAATCTACTTGGGAAGACAAAAGACTGGAAACACATACAGAGATGTTGCTCGTTCACTATGGTGGTGACTATGAGGAGAGAGGCTAAATCACACAAGGATTTCAGTAGCTCCTGTTTCCTGCTGGAGCTGATCTCATCTTTGTTTGGCTTTGCAGTGTATCTAAATGCTGACCTTGGTCTTTCTGCTCTTTCTTCATGGTATAGTTCAGTGCTCTTGTTTGCTTCATTCAGGTTATTCTTCTCTTTACCTTGTGTATCTCCATCAATTCTGACTCCCTGCCTTTGTTCCAGCTGTCACCCTCACTTGGGGACATCCTTTCTTCTTTTTCTCGTCTGTTCGCATCCTAACCATGCTTCAGGAGGTGATGCGAGGTTTTAATGATCTGTGAAACTTTTGGTTCCCAAGTTCACCAGAATCTTTCTGTGTTCATTGTACTCCATTTTTAAGTATTAATTATTTTATGCAGCTTAGTCATACGATTGAGAAAATTAGGATCAAAATATCAGAGAGTTGGAAGGGCGCTTACAGACCATAGGCGACCACCTCCATTCATTTTTTCAGATGATGCAGCTGAGGTTCAGTGACATATTGTTACTGACTTTAGAACATCCACTGGGAATATATATTAATGTTTACAAGCTAAAAATTGCTATAGAAATAGTAATATTCTGGTAGTGGCAGAGTCATGTCTAGGAGCCAAGTTCTCTGATCCCTTCCTCTATCCATTATATGAAGCTGCCTCCACCAAATTGCTACCATCCTCTATAGGCCTTGTCTGCCCAGTTTGAGGTCAGAGATCAAAGTTTGGAGGGAAGCATCATGTGGCAGCTGTCATGTACCAACTGCAATTTTACAAATACACTGAGAGATAGTGTATCATACTTATTCTTACAAATGAGGACCCTAAACCTCAGAGAGGTTAAAATATTTGCCCAAGATCACACAGAAAGCAATAAAGGCAGTATTCAAATGTAGATCTGCCTAACTCGAAAGCTTGTGTGTCTCCTTTCTCTTTCCTCTATATCATGCTCCTTGATGCAGAAATAGATTCCTTTTTCTTTTATTTCCCTCAGCGTTTATCCCATCTTTGGCCACAGTATACAATCAGTCACAATGTTCTGCTTCATTGATGGCTAAGTCCTCCACAGGAAGTCTCTATGAACCTTGTCTTTTTCAATGAACAATTTCCAAGCATGATCCATCTCACGAACCTTATTTTCTAATGGTTCACAATCATTAGAAAAATCCTAGGTTAAAAAGAATTTCATGTGCTTTGGCTCTCTAGAGGAAGATGTGAGAAATTCGGCTGGTGCTTTGAACTCTTCAGTTAAAAGTCACTCTTGGAGTATAAAGGACAGTTCATCTTATTTTTCAGTGGGTGAATTCCGCATGATAATTGACAAGAATGAAAATGGGGTCAGGGTCTGTCATAGCCCAAGCTGATGTGGAGAGTTGCTCTCCGCTCCAACACAAGATTGTACATGCCGACAACTACTCTTCTGGACAATGCATAGATGCAATGACTTGAATACCTACAGCGGGCTCTGGTCACCTCAAGAGGTTCTCTTTTTTCCAGTGTCAGTAGTTTTCTCTTTGTCTCTCTCAGAAGTTTCTCTTACTGAGCCTGGCCATTTTTTCTTCGGGCCTGCTCAGTTGTCTTCATTAGATGAGATGCTTCACATGACACATTATGCTGAGGTAGCCCTAAAAAAGTATTAATGCCACTGTTCTAGGGTAAATTTATTCTTTAAGAGTGCTGTTAGAGGCATAATGTCTTTAATTCCAAAGAGTGAGTATAATTTAGGGTCCTTGGAGGTATGGAAGGCTGGTGAGAAGGTTGTTTTGGCTGAGTATCTATAGATATTAGGTGGGGAAAAGGAAGGAATATATTTTTGTACCTTTCAGACTACCTGTGTTTCCATTAAGTACCATGCATCGAAAATGCACCCTAATTTGTAATGAGACAGTAGTGGCTGGGAGATGAAGGAGTAAAGGGAAAAGGTCTAAATTAGGGGACGTTCACCATGAGACCAAAGTTATTTTGAGTTATGACCTTCTCTCTTCTGTCCTAGTTGCAGACCGTACTCTTTGTGTCTATGGCTACATATGTGACTCATTAGGCATCACTGCCGTTGATGTAGCAGAAGCCAAGCATCCATCTGGCCTTCACTCAGCATCCCTTTATTTTCTTTTATTCTTTTCCTGACAGCTACTGGTGAGTGATTTGATCTCAGATCGTAATCTACACACTCAAAAATGACCCTCAGGCATACGCTATACAGAACACGGTAGCCTTCATCCAATTTTGCCTGTCACTACCTATCTCTTTCATCTAATGATGTGAGAGTCTATTTGCCAAACAATTGCAGTTTGGACTGTGGTTTTGAATAATGTCACTGGCAGATGGGTTTATTCAGCCTCTGGGGATGGCATCTCCTGATGGCCCTCTTAATGCCCCAGTGTTTATTCTTTTCACTGTGAAAGTGCTCTCGCATTCATCTGAATTGTCAATTTTTCCAATACCTGTCTTTTAAATAGTAACCATTGTCTCTCTGTGTCCCTTGAGGATAGAAAGGTTAAACAGCAAGTTTTCCGCTTCTATAGCATGCAGCTGCTGAGAGAGGAGTTCTCGACTAGACCACATCTCCATCTGAAGTGGTCTTATACAACCTTGGCTAATTAAAGACAAAGGGATGGTCTGATGGCCAATACATTCTCCTGAAGGTTGGAAGGTGCGTCTGCTTGACATCTGTCACAAACTACTCATTCATGACTACTGTGTTCTCTGTAACGTCTTGGGTGCTGAGGGGCTCTGGAGCAGTTTACGAGATATTCTTGCCCTTAAGGAATTACAGTCTAATCCACCCATTCAAGAATCTATGTGGATTATCTATTATGCACAACACATTGTGCCAGGGTATGAAATGAAAAATGTGGGCTGTGTCCTTGAGTGATCACAATACAGTAAGATTAGTTATATTCAAAACACAACGCAATGTCTTATGCGATGAATGGCATAAGGGTATGTTATAACTGTTCAGAGGCAAGGAATATCTAGCTATTTTGCAGGCATGCCACGTTTTTAATGCACAATGCCAAACTCATTTGCTTTTCTGTTTCTTTTCCTACCCTCAATTTTGCTCCTCTTTTTGTCTTCTTCAAATAGTGTCATTCTAGCCAACAGAACTAAAATATCACTCTTTTCCTTCCCTCTCTTCTACCTCCCCTTTCTCGACCAGATGTTGTCAATTCTATATGGTAAATGTTTCACAACATGCCTTCTCTTCATTGTCCCTGCCCTCTTCTCCAAGTGCATTCTCTTTTCATTTGTAATTTGGGTTCTTGCAATAATTTCTAAGTGATTGATCTGTGTACAGCTGCTTCTTCATCTAATTCATCCTCTACACTGCCGTCAGAGTTACAATTCTGATCTTATTTGACTATTTTATTTAAGTGTTCATAAGAGAAATGTTCAACTATGAAAGCATGACATATGGGAACCTGCATCAGGGGTTAGCAAACATCTTTCCTGTAAAAAGTCAGTAAATATTTTAGGCTTTGTGGACAATATAGTCTTTGTCACAACTATTCAACTTTGCACTGTAGTGCACAAGCAGCCTTAGATAATAAATAAACAAATGGATATTGCTGTGTACCAGTAAAACCTTATTTATGGACACTGATATTTGAATTTCATATAATTCACATGTAATAGTATCCTTCATGAGAAGGATACACGAAGTAGTGCCCTTCATAAGAAGGATACATTAAGTAGTATCCTTCTTTTGATTTTTTTTCAACAAGCTAAAAATGCGAAAACCATTCTTAGTGCCTGGGCCACACACACACACACAAAATGGCAGGCCAGATTTGGTCCATTGGCAAAACCCTGGCCTACAGAGTCTGATCCTTCCTTACCTCGCTGACACCTCATTACCTCCATTCCTTCACCTTCTCTGCAATCCTTTGTTTCTGCCACAACAGACTACTCACCTATTTCTGTGCATGCCATATACTTTCATACTTCTATACCTGTGATTCTTAACCCTGACTGCCACTTGGGCAAGAAGACTCAATACTGGATCCTAGGGAATCTTTTCATATCCTTGAAACCAGCCCAAGGACTTCTGTACTTAGTCTTTCAGAAAGCCATTCTCCTGCGACTATCCAGTGTCATCTGCCAAATTATCAGAAATAGTAAAGAACTGAGCTTTTCCCTGGTTTGCGAGGTAACAAATCAGTCAGCCACAATGTCATGGATGCCGGCTTGTTACCTCATCTTGAAGTAGAAGATGTCTTTGGATTTTTGGTTTTCTAATGATCTCTCTGGTTTTGTGGGGGGATTTGAGGAGCTTCAACAACTATGAATGATACTGTTGTAGCCGTCTTCCAGAATCCTGCCATTTCTTTCTCTCACTGTTTTAATCTTACCTAATAAGATCATCCATTATTTTTTCATTGTCTGCAATTTACACTCAGCCTCAAGACCTTGTTTGGAACATATCTTTTTTTTTTTTGTTCCCTCTTCCAGTTTCTAACCCAGATACCTTTCCCAGAATATGGACATTTTATATAGTGCTATAACATAATTGACAAGGTCTTAATTCACAAAACTCAACACCTTGTGTTAATATTCATTTTGTACTTAAACTTTCTTTTTTTTTTTTTATATATTTGATTAGCACTTAGCACAAGGCCTGGCACAGAATAAGCATTTAATACTTAGTTATTATTAATGATACTCCTTTTTTTTAATATTAATTAATTTATTTATTTAGGCTGTGTTGGGTCTTCATTTCTGTGTGAGGGCTTTCTCCAGTTGCGGCAAGTGGGGACCACTCTTCATCGCGGTGCGCGGGCCTCTCACCATCGCGGCCTCTCTTGTTGCGGAGCACAGGCTCCAGACGCGCAGGCTCAGTACTTGTGGCTCACGGGCCCAGTCGCTCCGCGGCATGTGGGATCTTCCCAGACCAGGGCTCGAACCCGTGTCCCCTGCATTGGCAGGCAGATTCTCAACCACTGTGCCACCAGGGAAGCCCTAAACTTTCTTTTTTAAAGAACAAAATAATGCCATTTGCAGCAACATGGATGTAACTAGAGATTATCATACTAAGTGAAGTAAGTCAGAAAGAGAAAGACAAATACCATGTGATATCACTTATATGTAGAATATGTATTATATGTAGAATCTAAAATATGGCACAAATGAACATATCTACAAAACAGAAACACACTCAGAGACATAGAGAACAAGCTTGGTTGCCGAGGGGAAGGTGGGGAGAGAAAGGGCTGGACTGGGAGTTTGGGGTTGGTGGATGCAAACTATTGCATTTAGAATGGATAAGCAGCAAGGTCCTACTGCAAGCACAGGGAACTGTATCCAGTCTCCTGGGATAAACCATAATGGAAAAGAATATTTAAAAAGAATGTGTATGTGTGTAAAGCTGAGTCCCTTTGCTGCACAGCAGAGATTGCCACAACATTGTACGTCAACTATACTTCAATACAAAAACAACATAAACTTTCTTTTTTTAAGATATGAATTAAGTTATCTTCTATAATGTGTTTTACGGCCTTTCAATACAGGCTAAAAAATAGTCTAATAGCAATGACAGAAAAAAAAAGCCAAGTTATAGTTAATGGTGTATATTAGTGTCTTTAGCTCTTTGTAAAGTTAATGAATGACCAAATCACCTTTGAAAGGCAGTTGATACTGAGAAATATCATGGGTTTCTGGCTTCTTATCCAGCTATTGAAACCCATCTTATACACAGAGGCATGTAGATTCTGTCAAGCCTCATTGATGTCTTGATGAAAGTACTTAATATTTATATCATAAAGGTCCCCTTTTCAAACACAAACTGCTACAATTTACTGTTTTTGTGTTGTAAAATTTCTGAAAATATGCTGGATCCAGTGGATCAGCTTACCCATTCTGAGTCAGATGAGACTTTACTAGATGCATGACCTGTTTGAATACCACATTAGTTCTCTTTGCTGCCATAGAATTTACCACAGACTTAGTAGTCGGTAAATTACTTGGTCAGAAGTCTGGATGGGCATGACCGGCTCCTCTGCTGAGCTTCAACAAGACCAAACTCAAGGCAGGAGGCTGCCTGCATCCTTCTTCATGTTTTCCAAGTGGCCCTACACATGGCAGGTTGAGTCCCTCTCCTGATTCTAATGTCTCCGACTTCCCCTCAGACCACTTCTCTCTTGCATCCAGCCAGAGGCAGCTCTCTGCTTCTAAGGGCTCATATGATTAGACTTCGCCACCTCGATAATCCAGAAAAATCTCCCTACTTTAAGATTAGTAATCTTTTTTGGGTTTTTTTGACTTTCTTTTTTAATAAATGTATTTATTTTTTGGCTGTTTTGGGTCTTCGTTGCTGCACGCGGGCTTTCTCTAGTTGCGGCAAGCAGGAGCTACTCTTCCTTGCAGTGCGTGGGCTTCTCATTGCGGTGGCTTCTCTTGTTGCGGAGCCCGGGCTCTAGGCGTGCAGGCTTCAGTAGTTGTGGCACATGAGCTCAATAGGTGTGGCTTGCAGGCTCTAGAGTGCAGGCTCAGTAGCTGTGGCGCACAGGCTTAGTTGCTCCGTGGCATGTGGGATCTTCCCGGACCAGGGCTCGAACCCGTTTTCCCTGCATTGGCAGGCAGATTCGTAACCACTGCTCCACCAGGGGAGTCCTAGTAATCTTTTTTTATCTTTTTATTTTATATTGGAGTATAGTTGATTAAGACTGTTGTGTTAATTTTAGGTGTACAGCAAAGTGATTCAGTTATACATAGACATGTAGCTATTCTTTTTCAAATTCTTTTCCCATTTAGGTTGTTACATAATATTGAGCAGAGTTCCCTGTGCTATACAGTAGATCCTTGTTGGTTATCCGTTTTAAATATAGCAGTGTGTACATGTCAATCCCAACCTCCCTAACTATCCCTCCCCCCTCCCCTTCCCTGCTGGTAACCATAAATTCATTCTCTAAGTCTGTGAGTCTGTTTCTTAATTACATTTGCAAAGTTTCCCTTTCCATGTAATACACATATTCATAGATTCCAGGGATTAGGACATGGACATCTTTGGAGTACCCTTCTGCTAACTACAAATATTATTATTTTTATTCCTTGGTGGCTGGAAAACATACTAGGTTAATGAGGATAATCAAAAAATAACATGAAAATTTATTTATTTATCATGGAGCAAGGATTTCCACATTACCTCCTTCATTGTCTCTCCATTTCATACTTCTGTCCTGATATAGAAAAGATAGTTAATAGTTGTACCATTAGAGGGCTTCCCTGGTGGCACAGTGGTTGAGAATCTGCCTGCCAATGCAGGGGACATGGGTTCGAGCCCTGGTCTGGGAGGATCCCACATGCCATGAAGCAACTAAGCCCGTGAGCCACAGTCACTGAGCCTGCGCGTCTGGAGCCTGTGCTCCGCAACAAGAGAGGCCGCGATAATGAGAGGCCCGCGCACCGCGATGAAGAGTGGCCCCCACTTGCCACAGCTGGAGAAAGCCCTCGCACAGAAAACGAAGACCCAACACAGCCATAAATAAATAAAATAAATAAACCCAAAAGTTAAAAAAAAAAAAAAAGTAGTTGTACCATTAGATACCAAGGGTAAGTTTATAGAAACCTTTAGTAGGCCAACGTTAATCTCAAAGGCCAGAGACAACCCTAGAAATATAGTTTTCTTTCAAAACCTCTTCCATCTCTGTTATTATGAGGATGGTATAAGAGAATCCTCAGGCAATTGACAAATTCACTTCTAGCTAACTTAAGGAATAATAATAATAGCTGACATTTATTCTGCCATTAATATTCACTAGGCTATTTGATTAACTCTTCACATACCCTATCATAGTTGACATTCACAACAATTCTGTGAGGTAGAAATGATTTCTGTGGTATACAGACAAAGAGGCATTAAAGTTCAGTGATATGCCCAAGGCTTAAAAGTGGTAGAGCCAACATTTTAAAAGCCCGATGCAAAGCCTGTGCTGTTTAGAAAAAAATAAGTGCTGTTTTTATTAAAGTTATACATGAGAACATTTTAAAGAGTTATTATACAAGGTTAGTTACCAAAAATAGCAGTCTTCTGCCCACATCTTTCCATTTTTCATCTCCCAAAGACAACCGCTTCCAATGGTTTTATCTGTTTGGTTACCTCCCTGGCTCTATATAACATGCTTACACTAGTATTTCTTGAGTTTTCAGTTTTAGTACTTGTCTTTTGACTCTTTCCCTTGGAAAACAAGAATTTAAGTCTCTCATTTGCCTTACCTAACTTCTTTTTTAAAAACCTCCCATTTTCCCTCTTGTCATTTTGCACACCTCCTGAATTTTTTAATGCATGCTATCATAGTTTTAATTTCCAGGAGATTTTTTTTTTATCCAAATGTTGTTTTTGCACAGCATATTGTTCTCATTTCTATGTGGTTATTAATTATCTATTTGTATTTTATTATTTTGTTCTTTTTCTCCCAAGTTTCTTTCTCTATTTGTTGGTTTCTGCTCTTCAAGTCGTTTTTTCTTAGTTTTCTGCTGATTCTAGGCTCCCTGCTCATGTTTAAGATAATGGAAGGTCTGTTTGCATAGACTAGTTAATTGTGGGCTTCATTACATGGTGTTATAGTGGGGAATCATCAGTGTTGTATAGACACTTTCTCTAGGCCTGGTTAGATTTCCAAGAGTGACAGCACTCTGAGGTGTTGGTAAGGAAAGAGAGCTGCTGGTGGTAGGGGTCGGGAGTGGGTATCTCAAGATTCTATATGCAGGCTTTCACATTTTCTCTCCTTTCTTGGTATCACATTCCTATTCTTACCAGCGCTTTCTGTCCTCTAGATTGAAGACCCCCTGTTTTCTTCTCAGGAGACTACATCTCTAATCTTCTGATGGAATAGAAATGTTCAGTTAATCAGACAGATGATCTTAGGGTCCAACTGCTCTGTAAACAGACTTTGAACTGATTCTCCCATTTGGAGCCCCATTTTTACCCCCACTTCCAGAGGTGATAGGTGATACCCCTTTCTGAGCTTTTCTTGGGGTTCATGAATCAAGTTGCTTCTCAGCATTCCCTATTCCATTCAAGATGCAGCTTTCGGGGTTTGCCCTTGTGCATCTGCTTCCCGACTTTCTCAGTGTTGTTGCTCTTGCCTCCTCTCTTTTCTTTACAAGCTAAACTTCTAAAAAATTGCTTTTCTATCCTTTCAATAGGTCTTGAAAGGGAGCAGGGGTAAACACTTGTGCTCGCTCTGCCATCTGCCATCTTTCGCTGGCACCCGATCCAACTGCATTATTGATGCAGGCGTGTTGTCCTTTCAGGCTCTACTCCATCGATATTGGCATTCACTTAGGTTGTTCATTCAGATGAACAATTAAGGTTGAAGGGTACGGGCGATACAAAAGGCCCTTTCCTATTCCAGGGCCTCATAGAGTACACTGGTGTGGAGTATGGATTTTCAGATGCAAATATCAACACCCACACTTCCTTCCCAACAACGACCTTCAGAAGCAACTGCAATGCTACCACTTAGTTCAGCTTAGCAAAGGATCCTAAAAGGAGTGTGGAAATTGTGGTTGAATATTCTCCAGGCTCTTTCAGAAAGAGAGCCAGAGACGAATCTTATTGTGTTCCCTCAAGAAGGAAGAAATACAATTACCTATATAAATCTGAGCACTAAAGCAAGACGTCCAGGTTTTTCTCCTCAGCAGTAACCATGCTGTTGACAAGTTACCAGGGATCCTGAAGGCAGATAGGAAATAACTGTTACAATAATAGGTGGCAGACTGTGGTTTAATTGGAAAACCTTGAGTTCCCTTGAATCTGTACTTTTTCTTGAGCTGCTCAGTTGTTTGATAGCTATGCACTAAGTACTAGCTTCAGGCCAGGCAGAGTGTGAGGCTTACGGTGTTGAAACTAAAAAGAGATGTGGGGTGACACCTGCCACAGTGCTTGGAATAGCTTGGTTCTTGGTAAATAGTTGTTAAAGTGAAAATATGGACCTTGCTCTCAAATAGTATGTTCTCTAGACAGTAAGGCAAAGGCATTTTGTAAGAGTGCATAGAAGAAACAAAACTTTAGGTAGGTGTGAAAGATAGAGTAACAATCATGTGAAAATTAATTACTAACCAGTCTCCCTTCCCCTGCATACTTGAAAAACTTGATCAAGTTAAAGCAAAAGTAAGTAATTGCTTGATAAAATGTTGTGCAAAATATTCAAGGCATTAAATATTGTCTGGTGTGAATGAAGATGTCAGGACTGCATATTTGGAATCCCAAACAATTTTGTGAGTGAACAAGGGCAAGGAAAATATTTGGATCTTAGAGCACTTACGTCTAACTTCTACACTTTTTTCTTCTTTTCTCAATGAAATGAGGCTATACATGGGCATCATAGGCTCATAAGTATTGTATATAAGGCATTTCTGAATAAACTGTTTTGACTAGATTAACCAAGTTGTTCAGTCAAAAACCCATTCCTATTGTAGGTTTGAGTGGCATTTTAAAATCGAGAATCCCTTAGTTTCATAGATGATGAAATTCATATATTCATCCAGTTATCTTGTCATCATATGAATAGAATGGTAGTCTGGGGCTTAATTTGTAAAACTAATGGAAAACACTCGAGGAATTTTGTACCATGTATTCTTTTGTGATAGTTTTAGTCTTGAAAAATATATGCCATCACTCAAAGGGAAATATTTAAACTGTTTTAATATGTGTGGCGGATATTGTTTACTGGCATATAGCCATATACTCGCCTTTCTACTGGTGGTACATTTCCCGGACCCACTTTGGGCTCAAAGGAGGTTCTGTCAGTGGGAGACCTTCATGGAGGATTAGAGGCAGGAGGGCAGTAGAAGCCATTCTGCTTCTGCTGAAACTTAGGCAGAAGAACCAGCAGTGGTAGCAGTAGGGTCATGGTTCTTGTTCAGGATTCAGTGGTACCAGCAGCAAGTGTAGTCCCTTCAGATCTTGCAAGGGCACTGGCTGCTTCTTGATCTCTGGTCAATATCACCCTCCCTCTTTTGCTGCCCCAGAACTTTCAACACTTTTCTAATTTCTTGCATTAAATCTCTCTATAGGCTATGAAGAGTGGTTTCTCTTTACTTCCCCGGGTACTGGCTGATAAAGAACAGAATTCCTTAAAACTGCAATCAGGATTTTCCTGTGTCTTTTAGTAAAAAGCGTTCTGTAATTTCTGGATATTTACCTGATACTCTGGTTTCTCTATTCTTGCCCTTATGGGGACATTAGTTTAGTCTTATTTGGAGGTCATAAATGTAACTACATAGATATTAATCCCATGTAATCAAATAGTCTTTAACCTTATCTTATTTTACATGGCATATATGTACCACACTTTACTCTTCAATTGTATGTTATATATTTAAATGTTTTGGGAAAATGTTCTTGAATTAATTATCTATTGTAGCATAACAGATTCCCTCAAAACTTAGTGGCTTAAAACAACGCTTGTTATCCCGTGGTTTCTGTAGGTCAGGAATCTGGTGTGGCTTAGCAGAGTCATCTGTCTCAGAATCTCTCTCAAGACTACAAGGTATTGACGGATGTTTTCGCCTCATTTGAAGGCTCAACTAGTGGACGATCTGCTTCCAGCACATGATTGTTGTTTGGATTCAGTTCCTCATGGGCTGTTGGACTGAAGGCCTAAATTCCTCATGGGTTGTCACCTGGAAGCTGCTCTCAGTTCCTTGCCACATGGGTTTCTCAACAGGGGAGCTCACAACATGGTATGATGGCCATCTTGGAGACACAGTCTTTTATAACCTAATCTGGGAAGGGACAGTCCATCACTTTTTCCATTTTCTGTTTGATAGAAGCAAGGCATTGCATCCGGCCCACACACAAGGGGAGAGGGATCACACAAGCATGTGAATACTGGGAGGTGGGGGTCATTTGGAGTCATTTCAGAAGGTGCCAAACACATTACTTTCCTAAACAAACAGTGCATTTCTTGATTTCTGTTTCAGTGTTTAGTAAAATATTGATGAAAGTTGGGCTTTTACGTGGTGTAGTCAGCCTAATTATGTGGCTTCAGTGACTGTATACATAAACTTATAAGCAGTAGAAACAGGCAGCCAAACAAATTAACCCACCTCCCTTTCACCCTGGGTTATACACTTATTTCTTGAGATTGCAATTAATACATTATTAGTTTTCACTTATAGATTGTGTAAAATCACCCCATAAATGAATCACCTTAGCTACTACCAGTTTATGTGAGAGATTTTCTTTAGTTAAGGAGAACTTTAGGATCTTCAAGTCAACCTCCACTCTGGAATCATCTTTTAATGGCCACAGAAATGAAAAACATGCCACCTGCAGACTTTCAGATAAACAGATCCCCATTTCCAGTGGAAATGGAAATGTCTACTTTCAGTGGGATCTTTCAAAATTGCATCATGCTTGCACTTCAGTCTCTTCCCTAAATCCTGATAAATAACGAAGTGCTCTCTTTGGATAGGGGCAGGTTTCTGCTATTAAAGACGCTCACAGGGCAACTCTGCGCTCTCTCTTAGGATTCCTGCCAGTGCTTTTATCACTTCCAATCTAAAAGGGACTTAAAGTTGCTTCGTTAAAACCCTCTCTATGAAAAGTCAAAATCCTTCCATAAGTCAGAATGAGATACATCTATATAAAGACTCAGCAGTTACGTTACTTTCCAGGTAGAAAATGTATTGGCTATGCTCCACCATATTACATTGGAAGAAGAAATTTTTTTATATAAATCTCAGATATCAGAGATATGAGCACACAAGTTTTAAACATACACACTGCAATATTTGGTACAAGGCTTTGCCTTGCATGAAGGCAGAGACAGCATTACCCAAGTGGTGAGATTTTAAGAGCAAGGGACAAACCAACACCTTAAACGAACTCTACTTCCAGTTTAACTATGATGTCAGCTATTCTCTTATTTAAGAGTTACTGCTATGGATGAATTAATTGTCCCCTTTCCAAATGCAAATGCCTGCAGAAGGAAAAAAATGTAAGTAATTTTCAGAACCCAGTAACTTTGGATAAATTAGTCATATTCTTTCCATAGGAGGGCTCTTGATAGATGGCAGAAGGTGGTGGGAAGAAAGCTGAGTACCTTCCCCAGGCAAGTGGATGGAGAGTGAGGGTCACAGGGCAGTTAGGCCACTGGAAGAACAGATGACAAACTAGATAAGGTGAGAAAATCTCATGAATAAGGCATTTATTTGTGTGTCAGTTGTTGTGTATCATATATACATCCCATAATCCATCCTCACATCTCTCTTCATGGCTAGAAGTGGCAGAGCTGGGATTCAGGTTCAGTTCTGTCTGACACTGAAGACAGTGCTCTTTCATCATACTTTCTCAGAATTATTCTGGAATTTAAAGTGGGAAGCCCCAAAGACAGAATTGGCAACTTTGTTTCCTAAGTGTATTTATGGTGAAAGAGAAAATGTGAGAGCCATCCTATGCTAGAATTGAAATGTTTGTTACTGCCTTTAGAGAGATCACATTTGGATCAGTTTCTGTTTCCCATGGAAATTGTTTGTTTGGTTATCTTAAAATTTCTGTCTTGAGTGCTCCAGGCCACTTGGCATAGATAGTTTAAGGGAACTGTGAGGGACCGCATTTGCTAATGTGCCTCCTTTCCTTCCTGCAAATGTTGGACCAAACTACATCCTCAGAGACAGAAGCAAACGATAATTGATGGTCATATTAATAACCCTGAAATATCAAGAAAATGTCAAATTGTGTTCAGTGACCTATATATAATAAGACAAAAATATACATCCTATATTTCAGAAAGATTTTTTTTTTTTTTTTTTTTTTTTTGGCTGTATTGGGTCTTTGTTGCTACGCACGGGTTTTCTGTAGTTGTGGAGAGTGGAGACTACTCTTCATTGCGGTGCTCGGGCTTCTCATTGTGGTGGCTTCTCTTGTTGCGGAGCACGGGCTCTAGGTGTGTGGGCTTCAGTAGTTGCATCACATGGGCTCAGTAGTTGTGGCTCGTGGGCTCTAGAGTGCAGGCTCAGTAGTTGTGGTGCACGGACTTAGTTGCTCCGCGGCATGTGGGATCTTCCTGGACCAGGGCTCAAACCCATGTCCCCTGCATTGGCAGGTGGATTCTTAACCACTGCACCACCAGGGAAGTCCCCAGAAAGATTTCTAATATGTTTATTTTTCTAAATATTGGTGCCTGAATCCATTGATGTCAACTCATTCGTTGACCTGTTGCTTAACTTTTAAAAATGCCTAAGAGTTGTTTGGCACAGTTCTTGTCCTCAAGAATTTCTACTCTTGTTCATCCAACAAATATTCATTAAGTACCTACTGGATACTGGGCAGAGGTCTAGAGGCTAGAGATAAAGCAGTGAATGAACTCATATAGAACAAGAAGACAAAAACGTTAAAAAGTTGAGGGGGTGGCTACACGAAGTGTACAGACTCCTAAAATATGACGATTCCACAGAGAAGGGAAGAGTACAGTATTTGGGGAAATTTGCACTTGGCCAAATAGAGGTTGATTTTAATTTCCTGAAGGGTCTAAACTTTAATTTAAAAAGATCTAGCTCCTCTTAAACTTGCTGTCTGGCCCACACGTCCTTCTCCACAGGGAAACTAGCCTGCTGCCGTCCACCCATCTATGCACTCGTTCATTCATTTGTTCAGCGATTACCTGAGTGCCTCCTACATGCAGGACAGTGGGTTGGGTCTCATCAATGTGTATGAACTAAAGGGCAAGCCCTGCCCCTCATGGGAAGATGCATACATTGCAAAGTGCGAGTGAGGAAAATAACAAAGAGTTATTTGACAGAATACATAGTGAAAGGCCTCTCTTAGGAGATGACATGCATGCTTGAAATTTGATGCATGAGGAAGGGGCAGACCAGTGAAGAAGTGAAAGAAGAGAATTGCGGGCTCAGCATTCAGCTTTCACAGGGACCAACAGCGAGAGTGAGATTAGTATGGTTAAAAATGAAAACAAGACCACTTTGGCAGGTGCATTGGGAGTGAAGGTGGCAGGTTTATAGGGTTGGAGAGGTGGGCAAGAATCAGACTGTCAGTGCCTTGTAAGTCATGGTAAAGAACTTGGGTTTTATTTTAAATGAAAAGGAAGTCACTGATTGGTTTTAAGAAGAGGGTGGTCCAAATTATGTTTATAAATATCTTTTGGCTACTTTGTGGAGAATGGACTGAAGAAGGAAGAGACTGATGGAAGACGATTAAGAGGCTTTAGTTACAGACCAGGTGAAGACATCACAAGCTTTTCACTTGGCAAAACTGGCAGGTCATAAAAATAGAGTCAGTAATTTTGCCTTCCATTTGTCTGAAGCACTTGCTCTTCTCTGAGATATTGAATCAACTCAATAGTGACAATTGGCTTTTCTCTGGGGAATCACTGACTCAATAAATTTTCAAAGCCAGTGTCCAGTTTAACCCACAGTGGGGTTTTTTTTCCTAGATGTTCAGTAGCCTCTTCTCCTATTCTCCTCCCCCTCTTCTCCCTCTCTCCTCCTCCTCTCCCTCCTCCTCCCCCTCCTCCTCCTTCTCCCCCTCCTCCTCCTCCTCCCCCTCCCCTCCCCCCTCCTCCTCCTCCTCCTCCTCTCCTTCTTTTTCCCCTTCTTCCTCCTCCTCCTATTATAATTATTATTTTCCTAGTCTTCCTTGATTCTTCCAAGCAATATTTGTTATCTCATGGCACACTTATTCTCCCTCATTCCAGCTCAAACAAGAGGCTTCTCGCATTCTCAGTCATCCTAGTCAAGTCAAAAGATAGATAATGACCACAGTCCATACTCTGTACAGAGCAGGAGAAGAAATGGTTCTTGTGTGATTAAGGATATTGTATCATGTTCACTATTAACAATATGCACGTGAAAACAACTTAGTGATGAAAAGTATGATTGCCAAGGGAGGGTGGAGTCAGTGAGAGAAGGAGGCTCTTGCTACAGGCTGGAGGAGAGTTGACCTTCACCCGGCTTACAATAATCAGGGTTCAATTCCAGAGCCTGTGAGGGGAGCAAATCCTGCCCTACCTCCTAAGTATCTACCCAGGGAGGGCGAGAGGAATGGATGGCAAGGATGCAAACTCCCTAGACTGTTATTAGTTGGCTTGGATTGCTATAACAAAATACCATAGACTGGGTGGATTAAACAACAGACATTTATCTTTTCACAGTCTTGGATGCTGGAAGTCCAAGATCAGGGTGCCTGCATGATTGGTTTCTGGTGAGGCCTCTCTCCCTAGCTTGCAGATAGCCACACATAGTAGAGAAAGAGAGCAATCTCTCTGGTATCTTTTCTTATAAGGACACTAATCCCGTCAGTAGGGTTCCCACTCATGACCTCATCTACCTCCCATGGGCCTCACCTCCAAATACCATCACATTAGGGATTAGGTCTTCAACATATAAATTTTGGGGGACACAATTCAGTCCATAACAGACTGTTTCAGGCCCTGTTTCAGAATGTTTCAGCCTTTTGTACTTTCTTTTGTAACATGTATAAATATGCATATTTATTATGGTATTATATATCATATGAAATATTATGTACATGTATAATTATTTAATTCATCTCTATCTCTCCCATGAGACTGGACTCTTTAAACACAGTGATTGAGTCCTTCGCTCATTACTTTTTCTCTAACTGTTTAAATGATAGGTGCTTAGTACATACCTGCTTAATGAATGTTTACATTTGAAGTATAATATAAATTCATATTTAAAAACCATTCTGTGATTTACATATTGTGATTCTACGTTATTATCTCACTTTTTACAATGGAATACATTGTGATAAATGCTGAGAAAATACATGTCATTCATGCTAAGAAACTTTGAAAGCACTAAATGCCTCTCTATAAGCTCCTCTGTCATTTGCATTATGGGCAAACTGACAGAAATTTATAGTGTTACATAATACCCTCTGTGGCTTATGTTTGCTAGATTCTCTTATAAAAAATCACTCTCGGTCCTTTGGTCCAGGAAATCTTAGTCAGGAATGCAGGACTCCCTACAATCTGGTTTCAGTCTACCATCTGGGTTTGTCAGCTCTTCTCCTTCAGTCCACTGTCTCCACTAGAGGCTGGTAGATAAACTCTACCACTTTATCTGTTTCAAAAACATGCCCTGCAACTTTGCCCCTGTCGTCCTCCTAACCCCACTGATGGCATTCCAAGCTGAGCTTTTCCTAAGGCTTCACATACATAATCCTATTTAATTCTTACAGTGATCCTATGAGGTGGGTATTGTTGTTCAAATTTTAGCTGAAGAAGTTTGGGGTCAGAGAAGTGAAGTAACTTGCCTAAAATGGCTAATAAGTGGCAAATCCAAGTCTCTACCCCAAAGTTTGTAATCCCCAATGTGATACCTTCACTTCTGAAAGGATCTATCCATGTCTACCTACATCCTCAAAGCCCAACTTGGGTGGTACTTCCTCTATCAAGTCTTTGCTAAACACTCTAAGTTCAATGAATTGTCCCTTCTTGTAACAAACATACCCATCATTTGTTGAGTGCCTACCATGTACCAGGACTTCTGTTAAATTCTTTTATGTAAATTATCTTATTTAATACTCTCATTGACCTTATGAAATTAGTATAACGTTATCACAGAAGAGAAGCTAGCTTCAGAGTGATACCGTACTTGTTCAAGGTCACAGGGCTATAATATTTTACAGAAGGGATTCAAACCCAGGTTGTTCTGGCCCCGGAGCCAGGGTTTTTACCTTGTCATAATCTCCCACGTTAGAAGTACCACCTACCTGACCAGGCATGGCTGTTAATGGGATAATGTGCGACTGTGAATAGTATTAATGAAGTCATCCTAATTAGAAATAATGGCATGGAGTGACCAGTACAACACAGATCTGTATAAAAGAGTATAAATTGGATGGCTATATTAGTTTCCTCTTGCTGCTGTAACTAATTACCACAAATTTAGTGGCTTAAAACAACACAAATTTAGAATCTTATGGTTCTGGACATCACAAGTCCTTAAAAGCAAGGTTTGGGCAGGGCTGTGTTTTTTTCTAGAGTCTCTAGCAGAGAATATGTTTCCTTGTCTAGTTTTTACAGGCTGCCTGCATTGCTTGGCTTCTGATTCTATCCTACAACTTCAAAGTCAGCAGTGTTGTATTTTTCAAACTTTTTCCTTCGACCCTTATACCTCTCTCTTAAAAGGACCCATTTGATTACATTGGGTCCCTCTGGATAATCCAAAGTAATCTTTCCATTTCAAAATCTTCCACTTAATCACATCTGGAAAGCACCTTTAGACAGATAAGGTAACATATTTGTGTTCTTGGGATTAGGGCATGAACATTTTGGGGGGGGGGCATTATTCAGCCTGCCACAGTGACGGTGGTGTACAGGACATTCAGATCTCAAGGGCTGGGGAGAGGGAGTTGAGGACTGATTGTTCTGATCCAAATTGTCGGTTTTTTTATTTTAAGGAAAAACAGAGAGAAATGGTTAATCCAAAGGAAGAAAGCTCTAATGGTGAGATTTCAGGCATTGCTACCTGCAGCATTTTTTCAAAATTCAAAAGGTAAACAGTTTCCCATTGTACCAACCTAGAACACCGACCTAGGAAAAATTCCCACAGAGACTTCTCAGGAAGTCCTCACTGAGGATAAACATATGATGATCAAACATCATCTTTGTGAAACTCTTCGATCCTGTTGGAGTGCTACGAGTGGAGACGTGGTCAGATAGCAGGGCAGGGTCTGCCTAGAGGCCCTGCCATGGAGATGACCACACCTGTTTTCTAGGTGATGGAGAGATGGCATCCGAGTACCTGACCTACTTGTCTAAGTTTTCATTGCACATGAGTTGAAGGGTTGGAACTAAATCTGTGGTTGCTTGAATCTCAGTCTGCTTCCCCTTTTCATTCTGAAATTGAGGGTTGTTTTTAAAGGCAGTGGAGAGAAAAGGGGTGTCAGCTGGGAAAGAACAGAATAGGCTGCTGAAGGCCAGCAGCTCAGAGCGGCATGTCAGTGGAGCGCTGGATCTCTTTCTATGCTTCACTTCTAAATAGGGCCCTACTTTCCATTTTTCTCCTCTTGGTTCCTTTGCCCTGTTTAAGACAACATCAGGGTCTACAGTGGTGGCCCATGGTGTGGGTGCTTGATACAGGAAAGGCTGGAGGTGATGGAGGAGTATAGGCAGTGTTTTTTCTTTCACCTCCAATTCTGTTCCCGTTGCTCAAGTGACTTAGAAGTTAAATGGTTAAAGAGGGCAACAGTTGTTGCAGTCGCAGAAAATGTTTCAGGTTGTTATATGTATCCTGGTATCTATATTTCCACGTGAATAATACCTTTGAAAACTGGATTCTATAAACTTGACGTTACTCTTCCCCTCCTGATTCTGCAGCAGAGGCAAAATTCTTCAGCATGGGCAAAATGCAGAATGCTGAGTTTTTTTAAAAAACACTTTATTGAGGTATTATTGAGATATAAAAAGCTGCACATATTTAATGTATACAACTTGATGAATTTTGGCATAAGATACACCAGCGGTCCCCAACCTTTTTGGCACCAGGGGCGGGTTTCGTGGGAGACAATTTTTCCGCGGGTGGGGGGGGGGCGGGGATGGTTCAGGAGGTAATGAGATGGGGAGCGGCAGATGAAGCTTTGATTGCTCACCGCTCACCTCCTGCTGTGCAACCTGGTTCCTAACAGGCTGCAGACCGGTAGCGGTCCGTGGCCTGGGGGTTGGGGACCCCTGAGATACACCCATGAAACCATCACCATCACCATCATCAAGGCCATGAACATATTTATCACCTCCCCAAATTTCCTCCCATCTCTATTGTTATTATTATTATTATTATAAGAGTTAACATAAGATCTACCTTCTTAGCAAATTTTAAGTATACAGTACAGTATTGTTAGCTATAGGTGTTATGCTATATAACAGATATCCAAAACTGATTTATCTTATATAACTAAATGCTAAAATTTTTGAGGCTATTAGATCAAGCCCTCAGAACAAAGATATAGATGTAACTCTAGCCTTTTGCAAATAGATATACAAATAGTAAGAGAAATAGATCGCAGGCATTTGCAGAGTTACCTGAAGGAAATAAATCTCTTTACTGAGAGAATTTTAACATCGTTAATTTCAACTAAGGATGTATTCTTTGAGTTGGGTATCAGTTTATTGCATTTAAGATCTTGGTGTACATAATTTGGTGAACTCAGTTAAGATAACACTTTTTGAGCAATGTTGGCTTCACAAGATATATTGGAGTCTCAAGATGCTACATATTAATGCTTTCCACTCTGGAAAAGAAAATGTGAAGCTACAGCATAAGATTTGCCTCAGCTGGTACAATTTCTTCTTTGTCTATTTACCTCATCCAAGCTGACACCGGTTCTCCTGCTCATTCACATGGACGTGTTAGAGCAGACATGCTCCCCATTTTAAGGAAATTTGCTTTTAGAAGAGTCTGAAGTGAATGATACATTCTACTGTAACTAATACAGAATTGCAGGTAAAAGTGGAGAAGATATTTGGGGAAAAGGGGATTTTCTTCCTACAAATAACCACTGCATTTTACACACTGTTTATATCTATTTTAAATCTCCTTTACCACCAAAAGGAATTTAAATGCTCATTTCTCTCTCGCTGTGATATCTAAGTATTTTTTTTCCCTAATGCTTCCATCTCTGGAATGCATACAAATCTGTTAACGGTTGACTTGGGAATGGGCATCCAAAAGGTTGATCAGCTATCATTTCCCAGTGCCAGGGCCAGGGCCAGGGCTGAATCAGCAGCATGACAACCTACAAGCAGCTGGAACATCTGGAACAACATCAGAGGTGTAAAGGGAACGATTTCTCATGGCCAGATCTCAGACTAATTCAAACAAAACAAATTCAATCTGATGATAAATTCACTTTGGCTCTTGCTCTTGTGTTGGAAGCATCAAGTCCCTATCAGGACAACCAGTATGGCTGAAAGGAGAAAGTTAAAACAGCAATTAGATGGTACTAATGTGGCTCCAATATAATCCCTCCCCTGGTTTCAGGTCTTTGCCTGCCAGGGCTCTTGGCCACCATCCCAGGGCTTAATTGCATTTTGCAAGTAGCCATAGTACAATTGCCACTGTATCTCCCTAGCTAATTTCAGACACAGTCCTCATGGCCAATTCACTAAAAAGGAACTGAAATACCTCTGACAGAAAAATGAAAGTATTTTCTAGTTTAAAGACTGACTCAATTAAGGGAATAGTTGGTTCTGAGAGAGACCGAATAGGGGGCAAAATAGATGAACAAATCATACCCTTCAACTCTAGAATTCTCTTTCAGTAAAACACGATGGAGTAATGGTTAATAAGATTTGAGACATTGCTACTGTTTAAATTTTATATACATTTTCAAGTGGAGTGGATTTTAATTGGAATTTGGCCTTATGGTGATTGAGGGGCAGTGGAGCTTAGTAGAATGGGTACTGGTCTGATTCTAGAGACCACTGGCTCTAGGCCAGGTGAACTTCATTTTAGTCTCACCTAGGCTAGTTGCTAAATATATAAACTTGGAGAAGCCACTTGGAAATTTAATATCTCCATTTTCTCATCAACATATTGAGGATAAAAAAAATGTTTCCCTTCTCTAATTTTCAGGATTGATTGTTAAAATACTTGGAAATTTACAAAATGATGAGTGTAAGGTCTTATATTAAAATCTAGCTAGTAAATATTTCTAGTAAAAATAAATAGATGTTTGTCAACTACAGTCATCTATAAAATTGTAAGGAAGGCTGGAGGAAAATTTTTTAAAAAGTATGAGTTTTAAGGAAGATGAACAAAAAGCAGCCGCAAAATGAGCACATGGGAAATATTACCTCCTAGAGCTAATTCTAATGAGAAGAGACAAACTCCATTTTTCCATTAGGCTACAGTGCAGTGGGAATGGAGCTGCTGGACCACCAGTTGACACCTATGAGCACTTACAGGGCACTTAACACTATGCTGGCCATTGTGGGAATTAGAACACTCCAGTCTCTTTTCTTAAGGGGCTCATAATCTAGCTGAAGAAACAAGACCCAGATATTATGCCACTGGACAAGAAAATATGTGCTTATAAATTGTTCAGTACACATTTAAAGGTCAGTAAAAGTTGAGGTCCTAGAAAAGAAAAATAAATAAAAGAACAGAACAGTTTAAAGAGGCTTCATGGAGGAGACAGGATTTGAGTAGGGACTGAAAGATTGTTAGGATTTGAAAATAGAAAATAGGAAAAAGTTTAGCTATTTCAGGAGAGGGGAACATACTGAATAAAAGTGTAGAGGAGGGAATAAAGATGATGAAAAGAGAGGCGGCTTTGTTAATTAAAGTATGATTTATAAACCTTGTTTATAGCTCCTACATACATAAGCGGGTATGGCAAAGTTTCTTACCAAAAAGGCATCATACATTTAATACCCATACCAAACAGGAAGTCATGTAATTTATAAACATCTGAATCTTCCTGAAAGATGACAGAGACCCTAGACAAACAAGGTTCACCTGAAAAAGGTGAGAATACTTCAAGTACAAAAGAACAGATGAAAATAAAAAGACCAGATTTAATAAGGGCCAGAATCAGGTGTCAAAAGTCGAGTTAGAGAATCGAGTTCAAAATCAGAGAGATGAGGTCAAACAAGAGCAGAATCTCTAGAGAGGGCTCAGAAAAGAGGGCCCTGAACCTTTGCCTCCAAGACCAGCTGGTCATCAAGGCTTCCTTTTATGAGCTAACAGAAGACATTCAAGAGTCTGATTCAGAGTCCTGGGGGTTGAGGAATGGACGGGAGGCCATTTAGATCAATGCAATGACAGCTTTCAATTACCAAATTCTACTTTGCAGTCCTGTTCCCTTAAGATCCTAGTCATAGGAAAAAAGCTGATGCTTACTAAGCCACAGAACCTGAAAGAGGCTTTAAATAGGTCTTCTTGTTTTATTTTAGTTGAATTATTAATACCAATAAGTTTGGAGGAATCTCTGGGAAGATTTGACTTTATAGGCTGGAAGAAAAAATAATTAAGATCAATTATATTTTGAAACATCAAATTTTGATTTCCAATAATTATAGGGCAATGTTCATCCTATACTACCTGAGATAACAAAAGAGACTTAGGGAGGTAAAATTGAATTTTCGAAGTACTGTGCTTTGAATATGTCTACAGGGTAGTCTCATGTAGATTTACTAATCCTCTCTGCAGCTTTCTCCAGAAAGACCAGCATTCCTACATGCAGTATCAATGGCCGCTTTTGCAGAGGTAATGCTTATAGTGCCTGTGGTATTCTTATAGCAACCTCAGCTCAAAGAGCAGCCTTGGCAGAAGCAAAAAAGGGAACACAATCAGAATAGTTGTTACAAAGCCCATTCACTTTATTAAATTTTATTAATAAGTTTAGTGAAGTCAGCTCAGAGTCTATTAATTAGATTCTTGCATAATATTGATTTAATGATCTGGATTTAGTTAATCTGGCTAACCTTTTCTTCCTGGTACTTTTGGTTCTGTTTTAGCTCATCAGTAAAAAAAAAAAAAAAAAAAAACCAAAAAACAAAGAATAGAAGTTATGAGCCATCAACACAATCAATTGAATTAGCATGTGAAAAAATCTAGATGCTTACTGCATAGCTTAAACCAAAATAAATGCCAGATGGACTGAAATTTTAAATATAAATAACAGAAGCCTGAGAGAACTAGAAGAAATAAGTGAATAATTATACTTGGTAAAGGAGAATTGCCTAGGCATACTCCCCAAAACAAAGCTCATAAGGGAAAATATTGATAGATTTGATAACATAAAATTTTTAAATTTGGTAAAGCAAATAAATCAATAACCCCAAATTAAAAGGCAAATCACAGTCTGGAAAAGCATTTATAATACATTTGACAGATAAAGGATTAATTTCCTTAAGGAAATCTTATAGGTCAGTAAGAGAAGACAATCCCAATGGAAAAAAATGAAATAATAACCATAAGAATGTGCGTCATCACTAGTGCTGAAATAAATCTAATGTAACTAACAATAAAAAAAACACTGAGCTCGTAAAAGAAAAATACCCAGTGTTGATAAGGATCTGGGGGAAAGATAATCCCATACACTGAAATAACAATGGTTAAATTTTATTTAATACATGTTATATGTATCAGATCCCATTTTATATTTTTATGTAAATTTTCACATTTAATCTTCAGAGCAACTGTATGAAATAGATAACATTATTTTACCTATTTTTTAGATGTGGAAATTAAGACCTAGAGGGGTTCAGTAAGTTGCCAATTACCAGAGGTTATTAAGCTAAGATTTGAACCTGGAGTCTACCTCAGAGGCCCATAGTCTTACTCATCACTGTGAGGTTATCTCTGTTTAAGAGGGATATAAATTGATAATGACTTTCTGGAAGACAATTTGGCAAAAACCAATTCAATTGCAGAAGTTGTTAAACTGTTCATATCCTTTTACCCAAGAATTCTTCGTTTAAAAATACAGTAAAAATAGTGAGAAGAATGCAAAATTATACGTGCAATGATATTTATTAGAGTATGGTCCACAATAAGAAGATAATGCAAATAGCAAAGATATAGGAAATGGCAGTGCAACTTTAAGGGACATCTATAGTGGAATGTTATGCATATATTACAAAAGATGACATAAAAATATAATGAGGGTCAGGGAAATAAATATGCTTCATTTGAGTTCAAAAAGCCTAGTACAACAGCTCCTGTATTCAGTGTGTTGCCAAGTCGAATTACAAGCTCTTCTCTGGTAATAATATACTTTTTATTATAAACATTTAGAGAGCCCTCTATGTACTGAGTATTTATGACCAAATATCTTTGTTGTCATGGAGCTTACATTCTAGTGGGGGAGACAGACTATAAACAAGAATAAAAGAGGAAAATAGCATATCAGAGGGCAAAGAGAAAAAAATAAAGCATATGCAATGTTGGCAGGAGGGTGACAATTGAAATTTAGGTGGAGTGACCAGGAAAGACCTCACAGAGAATATGGCTTTTTATCAAACAACACTTATCCCATGAGGAAATTGAAATAGAGAGTAAAGAAGTCATTTCGCTGAGGTCTAGCACCTAGTTAGTACAAGAGGCAAATGCGAGCACCCTGATTCCACTCTGCTATAAATAAAAACAGAGTTGTATTTATAATTATTAATAGTAATTATTTATGCATGGTAAGATGTGTTTTTTTTTATGTTGATTTTTTTTTGGAAACCACCGTGTTTGCTGGTGTATAAGACACATGGTGTCTTTTTTTTTTTTTAACATCTTTATTGGAGTATAATTGCTTTACAATGGTGTATTAGTTTCTGCTTTATAACAAAGTGAATCAGCTATATATATACATATATCCCCACATCTCCTCCCTCTTGCCTCTTCCTCCCACCCTCCCTATCCCACCATTCTAGGTGGTCACAAAGCACCGAGCTGATCTTCCTGTGCTATGTGGCTGCTTCCCACTAGCTATCAGTTTTACATTTGGTAGTGTATATATGTCCATGCCACTCTCTCACTAAGTCCCAGCCTACCCTTCTCACTCCCTGTGTCCTCAAGTCCATTCTCTATGACTGCATCTTTATTCCTGTCGGGCCCCTAGGTTCTTCAGAACCTTTTTTTTTTTTTTTTTTGGTTCCATATATATGTGTTAGCATACGGTATTTGTTTTTCTCTTTCTGACTTACTTCACTCTGTATGACAGTCTCTAGGTCCATCCACCTCACTACAAATAACTCAATTTCGTTTCCTTTTATGGCTGAGTAATATTCCATTGTACATAAGAACCACATCTTCTTTATCCATTCATCTGTTGATGGACACTTAGGTTGCTTCCATGTCCTGGCTATTGTAAATCGAGCTTCAATGAATATTGTGGTACATGACTCTTTTTGAATTATGGTTTTCTCAGGGTATATGCCCAGTAGTGGGATTGCTGGGTCATACGGTAGTTCTATTTTTAGTTTTTTAAGGAACCTCCATATTGTTCTCCATAGTGGCTGTATCAATTTACATTCCCGTCAACAGTGCAAGAGGGTTCCCTTTTCTCCACACCCTCTCCAGCATTTATTGTTTGTAGATTTTTTGATGATGGCCATTCTGACTGGTGTGAGGTGATACCTCATTGTAGTTTTGATTTGCATTTCTCTAATGATTAGTGATGTTGAGCATCCTTTCATGTGTTTGTTGGCAATCTGTATATCTTCTTTGGAGAAATGTCTATTTAGGTCTTCTGCCCATTTTTGGATTGGATTGTTTGTTTTTTTGTTATTGAGCTGCGTGAGCTGCTTGTAAATTTTGGAGATTAGCCCTTTGTCAGTTGCTTCGTTTGCAAATATTTTCTCCCATTCTGAGGGTTGTCTTTTCATCTTGTTTATGGTTTCCTTTGCTGTGCATAAGCTTTTAAGTTTCATTAGGTCCCATTTGTTTATTTTTGTTTTTATTTCCATTTCTCTAGGAGGTGAGTCAAAAAGGATCTTGCTGTGATATATGTCATAGAGTGTTCTGCCTATGTTTTCCTCTAAGAGTTGTATAGAGTCTGGCCTTACATTTAGGTCTTTAATCCATTTTGAGTTTATTTTTGTGTATGGTGTTAGGGAGTGTTCTAATTTCATTCTTTTACATGTAGCTGTCCAGTTTTCCCAGCACCACTTATTGAAGAGGCTATCTTTTCTCCATTGTAGATTCTTGCCTCCTTTATCAAAAATAAGGTGACCATATGTGCATGGGTTTATCTCTGGGCTTTCTATCCTGTTCCATTGATCTGTATTTCTGTTTTTATGCCAGTACCATACTGTCTTGATTACTATAGCTTTGTAGTGTAGTATAAAGGAGGCTGATTCCTCCAGCTCCGTTTTTCTTTCTCAAGATTGCTTTGGCTATTCGGCGTCTTTGGTGTTTCCATACAAATTGTGAAATTTTTCGTTCTAGTTCTGTGAAAAATGCCATTGGTATTTTGATAGGGATTGAATTGAATCTGTAGGTTGCTTTGGGTAGTATAGTCATTTTCACAATATTGATTCTTCCAATTCAAGAACATGGTATATCTCTCCATCTGTTTGTTTCATCTTTAATTTCTTTCATAACTGTCTTATGGTATTCTGCATACAGGTCTTTTGTCTCCTTAGGTAGGTTTATTCCTAGGTATTTGATTCTTTTTGTTGCAGTGGTAAATGGGAGTGTTTCCTTATTTCTCTTTCAGATTTTTCATCGTTAGTGTATAGGAATGCAAGAGATTTCTGTGCATTAATTTTGTATCCTGCTACTTTACCAAATTCATTGATTAGCTCTAGTAGTTTTCTGGTAGCATCTTTAGGATTCTCTATGTATAGTATCATGTCATCTGCAAACAGTGACAGCTTTACTTCTTCTTTTCCAATTTGGATTCCTTTTATTTCTTTTTCTTCTGTGGTTGCTGTGGCTAAAACTTCCAAAACTATGTTGAAAAATAGTGGTGAGAGTGCACAACCTTGTCTTTTTCCTGATCTTAGAGGAAATGGTTTCACTTTTTCACCATTGAGAACAATGTTGGCTGTGGGTTTGTCATATATGGCCTTTATTATGTTCAGGTAAGTTCCCTCTGTGCCTACTTTCTGGATGGTTTTTATCATAAATGGGTGTTGAATTTTGTCAAAAGCTTTTCCTGCATCTATTGAGATGATCATATGGTTTTTCTTCTTCAATTTGTTAATATGGTTTATCACATTGATTTGCGTATATTGAAGAATCCTTGCATTCCTGGGATAAACCCCACTTGATCATGGTGTATGATCCTTTTAGTGTGCTTTTGGATTCTGTTTGCTAGAATTTTGTTGAGGATTTTTGCATCTATGTTCATCAGTGATATTCTCTTTCTTTGTGATATCTTTTTCTGGTTTTGGTATCAGGGTGATGGTGGCCTCATAGAATGAGTTTGGGAGTGTTCCTCCCTCTGCTGTATTTTGGAAGAGTTTGAGAAGGATAGGTGTTAACTCTTCTCTAAATGTTTGATAGAATTTGCCTGTGAAGCCATCTGGTCCTGGACTTTTGTTTCTTGGAAGATTTTTAATGACAGTCTCAATTTCAGTGCCTGTGATTGCTCTGTTTATATTTTCTATTTCTTCCTGGTTCAGTCTCAGAAGGTTGTGCTTTTCTAAGAATTTGTCCATTTCTTCCAGGTTGTCCATTTTATTGGCATGTAGTGGCTTGTAGTAATCTCTCATGATCCTTTACGTTTCTGCAGTGTCAGTTGTTACTTTCCTTTCTCATTTCTAATTCTATTGATCTGAGTCTTCTCCCTCTTTTTCTTGATGAGTCAGGCTAATGGTTTATCAATTTTGTTTATCTTCTCAAAGAACCAGGTTTTAGTTTTATTGATCTTTGCTATCGTTTCCTTCATTTCTTTTTCATTTATTTCTGATCTGATCTTTATGATTTCTTTCCTTTTGCTAACTTTGGGATTTTTTTGTTCTTGTTTCTCTAATTGCTTTAAGTGTAAGGTTGGGTTGTTTATTTGAGATGTTTCTTGTTTCTTGAGGTAGGATTATATTGCTATAAACTTCCCTCTTAGAACCGCTTTTGCTGCATCCCATAGGTTTTGGGTTGTCCTGTTTTCTTTGTTGTTTGTTTCTAGGTATTTTTTGATTTCCTCTTTGATTTCTTCAGTGATCTCTTGGTTATTTAGTAGTGTATTGTTTAGCCTCCATGTGTTTGTATTTTTTACAGATTATTTCCTGTAATTGATATCTAGTCTCATAGCATTGTGGTCGGGAAAGATACTCGATACAATTTCAATTTTCTTAAATTTACCAAGACTTGATTTTTGACCCAAGATATGATCTATCTTGGAGAATGTTCCATGAGCACTTGAGAAGAAAGTATATTCTGTTGTTTTTGGATGGAGTGTCTCCTATAAATATCAATTAAGTTCATCTTGTTAATGTATCATTTAAAGCTTGTGTTTCCTTACTTATTTTCATCTTGGATGATCTGTCCATTGGTGAAAGTGAGGTGTTAAAGTCCCCTACTATGATTTTGTTACTGTTGATTTCCCCTTTTATGGATGTTAGCATTTGCCTTTTGTATTGAAGTGCTCCTATGTTCGGTGCATAAATACTTACAATTGTTATATCTTCTTCTTGGATTGATCCCTTGCTCATTATGTATTATTCTTCTTTTTCTCTTGTAATAGTCTTTATTTTAAAGCCTATTTTGTCTCATATGAGAATTGTTACTCCAGCTTTCTTTTGATTTCCATTTTCATGGACTATCTTTTTCCATCCCCTCACTTTCAGTCTGTATGTGTCCCTCGGTCTGAAGTGGGTCTCTTGTAGACAGCCTATATACGGATTTTGTTTTTATATCCATTCAGCCAGTCCATGTCTTCTGGTTGGAGCATTTTATCCATTTACATCTAAGGTAGTTATCATTATGTATGTTCCTATTACCATTTTCTTAATTGTTTTGGGTTTGTTATTATAGGTCTTTTCCTTCTCTTGTGTTTCCTGCCTAGAGAAGTTCCTTTAGAATTTGTTGTGAAGCTGGGTTTTTGGTGCTGATTTCTCTTAACTTTTGCTTGTCTGTAAAGGTTTTAATTTCTCTGTCAAATCTGAATGAGATCCTTGCTGGGTAGAGTAATCTTGGTTCTAGGTTTTTTCCTTTCATCACTTTAAGTATGTCCTGCCACTCCCTTCTGGCTTGCAGAGTTTCTGCTGAAAGATCAGCTGTTAACCTTATGGGGATTCCCTTATGTGTTATTTGTTGTTTTTCCCTTGCTGCTTTTAATGTTTTTTCTTTGTATGTAGTTTTTGATAGTTTGATTAATATGTGTCTTGGCGTGTTTCTCCTTGGATTTATCCTGTATGAGACTCTCTGTGCTTCCTGGGCTTGATTGACTATTTCCTTTCCCATAATAGGGAAGTTTTCAACTATAATCTCTTCAAATGTTTTCTCAGTCCCTTTCTTTTTCTCTTCTTCTTCTGGGACCCCTATAATTCGAATGTTGGTGTGTTTAATGTTGTCCCAGAGGTCTCTGAGACTGTCATCAATTCTTTGCATTCTTTTTTCTTTATTCTGCTCTGTGGTAGTTATTTCCACTATTTTATCTTCCAGGTCACTTATCCGTTCTTCTGCCTCAGTTATTCTGCTATTGATTCCTTCTAGAGGATTTTAAATTTCATTTATTGTGTTGTTCATCACTGTTTGTTTGCTCTTTAGTTCTTCTAAGTCTTTGTTAAACGTTTCTTGTATTTTCTCCATTCTATTTCCAAGATTTTGGATCATCTTCACTATCATTACTCTGAATTCTTTTTCAGGTAGACTGCCTATTTCCTCTTCATTTTTTTGGTCTGGTGGGTTTTTACCTTGCTTCTTCAACTGCTGTGTGTTGCTCTGCCTTCTTATTTTGCTTAACTTACTGTGTTTGGGGTCTCCTTTTCACAAGCTGCAGGTTCATAGTTCCCGTTGTTTTTGTTGTCTGCCCCCAGTGGGTAAGGTTGGTTCAGTGGGTTGTGTAGGCTTCCTGGTGGAGGGGACTAGTGCCTGTGTTCTGGTGGATGAGGCTGGATCTTCTCTTTCTGGTTGGCAGGCCTGCATCTGGTGGTGTATTTTGGGGTGTCTGTGAACTTATTATGATTTTAGGCAGCCTCTGTGCTAATGGATGGGGTTGTGTTCCTGTCTTGATAGTTGTTTGGCATAGGGTGTCTGGCACTGTAGCTTGCTGGTCGTTGAGTGGAGCTGGGTCTTTGCGTTCAGATGGAGATCTCAGGGAGAGCTTTTGCTGTTTGATGTTACATGGAGCCGGGAGGTCTCTGATGAACCAATGTCCTGAACTCGGCTCTCCCGCCTCAGAGGCACAGGCCAGACACCTGGCTGGAGCACCAAGACCCTGGCAGCCACACGGCTCAGAAGAAAAGGGAGAAAAAAAGAAGGAAAGAATGAAAGAAAAATATATAAAATAAAATAAAGTTATTGAAATAAAAAATTTTAATAATTATTAAAAATAAAAAATAAAAAAAAAAAAAAAGGACAGACAGAACCCTAGGACAAATGATAAAAGCAAAGCTATACAGACAAAATCACACAAAGAAGCATACACATACACACTCACAAAAAGAGAAAAAGGAAAAAATATATTTGTATAAAAAAAAAAGGAAGAGAGCAACCCAATCAATAAACAAATCTACCAATGATAATAAACTCTAATTACTAAACTAAGGTAAACATAAAATCAGAAACAAATTAGATGCAGAAAGCAAACATCAAGTCTACAGTTGCTCCTGAAGTCCACCACCTCAATTTGGGATGATTCGTTGTCTATTCAGGTATTCCACAGATGCAGGGTACATCAAGTTGATTGTGGAGATTTAATCCACTGCTCCTGAGGCTGCTGGGAGAAATTTCCCTTTGTCTTCTTTGTTCTCACAGCTCCTGGGGTTCAGCTTTGGATTTGGCCCCGCCTCCACGTGTAGGTCTCCTGAGGGCGTCTGTTCCCCGCCCAGACAGGACGGGGTTAAAGGAGCAGCTGAATCGGGGGCTCTGGCTCACTCAGGCCAGGGGGAGTGAGAGGTATAGAACGCAGGGTGAGCCTGCAGCGGCAGAGGCCAGCGTGACATTGCAACAGCCTGAGGTGCGCCGTGCGTTCTCCCAGGGAAGTTGTCCCTGGATCACGGGACCCTGGCGGTGGCGGGCCGCACAGGCTCCCAGGAGGGGAGGTGTGGATAGTGACCTGTGCTTGCACACAGGCTTCTTGGTGGCTGCAGCAGCAGCCTTAGCATCTCATGCCCGTCTCTGGGGTCCGCGCTGATAGCTGCAGCTCGTGCCCGTCTCTGGAACTTGTTTAGGTGGTGCTCTTAATCCCCTCTCCTCACACACCCCAAAACAATGGTCTCTTGCCTCTTAGGCAGTTCCAGACTTTTTTCCGGACTCCCTCCTGGCTAACTGTGGCACACCAGCCCCCTTCAGACTGTGTTCACGCAGCCAACCCCAGTCCTCTCCCTGGGATCTGACCTCCGAAGCCCGAGCCTCAGCTCCCAGCCCCTGCCCGCCCCGGCGGGTGAGCAGACAAGCCTCTTGGGCTGGTGGGTGCTGGTCGGCACCGATCCTCCATGCGGGAATCTCTCTGCTTTGCCCTCTGCACCCCTGTTGCTGCGCTCTCCTCCGTGGCTCTGAAGCTTCCCTCCTGCCACCCCTGTCTCCGCCAGTGAAGGAGCTTCCTAGTGTGTGGAAACTTTTCCTCCTTCACAGCTCCCTCCCACTGGTGCAGATCCTGTCCCTATACTTTTGTCTCTGTTTTTCCTTTTTTCTTTTGCCCTACCCAGGTACGTGGGGAGTTTCTTGCCTTTTGGGAAGTCTGAGGTCTTCTGCCAGTGTTCAGTAGGTGTTCTGTAGGAATTGTTCCACATGTAGATGTATTTCTGATGTATTTGTGGGGAGGAAGGTGATCTCTATGTCTTACTCCTCTGCCATCTTGAAGGTCTCTCCACATGGTGTCTTTTAGTGCTGATTTGTCTGGCTGTAATAGTGGTGAAGACGTAGAAGAGTAGCATATTACAAATCTTGAGACAATTTTTGAATGGTTTTCAGGGCCCACTAGACCAACTCACTTCTCTGGCTTCTACTGTAGTTGCTGTGCTTCAGTTAAACACTCCGATTCTCATCAGGATAACCTTTATCTCCCCGATATGGGGTCTCCAAAATGGCTTCTCCTCTGGCCCATATGTATGAAGGCACCACCATTATCCAAGCCACTGGCTCTCTCCTTCTTTTACTTCCTACTCCTCTGACCCCACATTCAGTTAATGGCCAAATCTAATAGATTTTTACATCATAATTTTCTTACATATGCCCTCTTCTTTCCATTGTCATGGCCATGGCACCAATTTAGGGTTTAATACTCTCCCTCTCCAGGAGACCAACTCCAGGATAATAGCTAGCTTTAACCAAACCCCATCAGGTCACTCCCCTGATCATACACTTTCAATGGCCACCGCAGTTCCTATTAACGTACATGCAAATTCCTTAACCTGCTATTCATGGCTAAAAGGGAAGGACATTTCCCATCTTATGTTTTAATCCCAATTGTACATATTTCTAGTCCAGCCATGACAGGGATAGTAATGCCCACCAAATAACCTACTTTCCCCTACATTTTTCAGCTCTTTGCAGTTAGGCAAGACATACGGCTAGTTCTGGTTAATTGGCTGTGAGCAGAAAAGACATGTGTTACTTCTGTGCCAGAATGTAGAAGAAGAGGTGGGAGTTCTACATGTGTCTTTATTCTCTGGAAGCAACAGAGGAAGCTGCATATTTCAGATCATACAGCTACAAAATGGTAACATCTGAATCCCCACTGATCTCTGATGGATATACAGTGTGAGCAAGAAATAAACCTTTGATGTGTTGGTGTGTTGTTATGTTGAGCTCCTAATTTGTTGTCATAATCTAGCCCATCTCAATTAATACATCAACCATAGTGGGTGAACTCATCAATTCCTGCCCCACTTTGTGCTTTCCCATATCCTTATATTTGCCTTGGCTTGTCTCTCCATTGGGAACTTTCTTGAATCAATTCCTTCATCCCGCTCTTAGATAGCCTCAACCACCAGAGGGCAGACAGCAGAAGCAAGAAAAACTACAATCCTGCAGCCTGTGGACCAAAAACCACAGTTACAGAAAGATAGAGAAGATGAAAAGGCAGAGGGCTATGTACCAGATGAAGGAACAAGAAAAAAACCCAGAAAAACAACTAAATGAAGTGGAGATAGGCAACCTTCCAGAAAAAGAATTCAGAATAATGATAGTGAAGATGATCCAGGACCTCGGAATAAGAATGGAGGCAAAGATTGAGAAGATGCAAGAAATGATTAACAAAGACCTAGAAGAATTAAAGAACAAACAAACAGAGATGACCAATACAATAACTGAAATGAAAACTACACTAGAAGGATTCAATAGCAGAATAACTGAGGCAGAAGAACGGATAAGTGACCTGGAAGACAGAATGGTGGAATTCACTGCTGCGGAACAGACTAAAGAAAAAAGAATGAAAAGAAATGAAGACAGCCTAAGAGACCTCTGGGACAACATTAAACGCAACAACATTCGCATTATAGGGGTCCCAGAAGGAGAAGAGAGAGAGAAAGGACCAGAGAAAATATTTGAAGAGATTATAGTCGAAAACTTCCCTAACATGGGAAAGGAAATAACCACCCAAGTCCAGGAAGCGCAGAGAGTCCCATACAGAATAAACCCAAGGAGAAACACACCGAGACACATAGTAATCAAAGTGGCAAAAATTAAAGACAAAGAAAAATTATTGAAAGCAGCAAGGGAAAAACGACAAATAACATACAAGGGAACTCCCATAAGGTTAACAGCTGATTTCTCAGCAGAAACTCTGCAAGCCAGAAGGGAGTGGCATGATATAATTAAAGTAATGAAAGGGAAGAACCTACAACCAAGATTACTCTACTCGGCAAGGATCTCATTTAGATCTGATGGAGAAATCAAAAGCTTTACAGACAAGCAAAAGCTAAGAGAATTCAGCACCACCAAACCAGCTCTACAACAAATGCTAAAGGAACTTCTCTAAGTGGGAAACACAAGAGAAGAAAAGGACCTACAAAAACAAACCCAAAACAATTAAGAAAATGGTCATAGGAACATACATATCGATAATTACCTTAAACGTGAATGGATTAAATGCCCCAACCAAAAGACATAGACTGGCTGAATGGGTACAAAAACAAGACCCATATATATGCTGTCTACAAGAGACCCACTTTAGACCTAGGGACACATACAGACTGAAAGTGAGGGGATAGAAAAAGATATTCCATGCAAATGGAAATCAAAAGAAAGCTGGAGTAGCTATACTCATATCAGATAAAATAGACTTTAAAATAAAGAATGTTACAAGAGACAAGGAAGGACACTACATAATGATCCAGGGATCAACCCAAGAAGAAGATATAACAATTATAAATATATATGCACCCAACATAGGAGCACCTCAATACATAAGGCAACTGCTAACAGCTATAAAAGAGGAAATCGACAGTAACACAATAATAGTGGGGGACTTTAACACCTCACTTACACCAATGGACAGATCATCCAAAATGAAAATAAATAAGGAAACAGAAGCTTTAAATGACACAGTAGACCAGATAGATTTAATTGATATATATAGGACATTCCATCCAAAATCGGCAGATTACACGTTCTTCTCAAGTGCGCACGGAACATTCTCCAGGATAGATCACATCTTGGGTCACAAATCAAGCCTCAGTAAATTTAAGAAAATTGAAATCATATCAAGCATCTTTTTGGACCACAACGCTATGAGATTAGAAATGAATTACAGGGAAAAAAACGTAAAAAAGACAAACACATGGAGGCTAAACAATACGTTACCAAATAACCAAGAGATCACTGAAGAAATCAAAGAGGAAATAAAAAAAATACCTAGAGACAAATGACAATGAAAACACAACGACCCAAAACCTATGGGATGCAGCAAAAGCAGTTCTAAGAGGGAAGTTTATAGCTATACAAGCCTACCTAAAAAACAAGAAAAATCTCAAGTAAACAATCTAACCTTACACCTAAAGAAACTAGAGAAAGAAGAACAAACAAAACCCAAAGTTAGCAGAAGGAAAGAAATCATAAAGATCAGAGCAGAAATAAATGAAATAGAAACAAAGAAAACAATAGCAAAGATCAATAAAACTAAAAGTTGGTTCTTTGAGAAGATAAACAAAATTGATAAGCCATTAGCCAGACTCATCAAGAAAAAGAGGGAGAGGACTCAAATCAATAAAATCAGAAATGAAAAAGGAGAAGTTACAACAGACACCGCAGAAATACAAAGCATCCTAAGAGACTATTACAAGCAACTTTATGCCAATAAAATGGACAACCTGGAAGAAATGGACAAATTCTTAGAAAGGTATAACCTTCCAAGACTGAACCAGGAAGAAACAGAAAATATGAACAGACCAATCACAAGTAATGAAATTGAAACTGTGATTAAAAATCTTCCAACAAACAAAAGTCCAGGACCAGATGGCTTCACAGGTGAATTCTATCAAACATTTAGAGAAGAGCTAACACCCATCCTTCTCAAACTCTTCCAAAAAATTGCAGAGGAAGGAACACTCCCAAACTCATTCTATGAGGCCACCATCACCCTGATACCAAAACCAGACAAAGACACTACAAAAAAAGAAAATTACAGACCAATATCACTGATGAATATAGATGCAAAAATCCTCAACAAAATACTAGCAAACAGAATCCAACAACACATTAAAAGGATCATACACCACGATCAAGTGGGATTTATCCCAGGGATGCAAGGATTCTTCAATATACGCAAATCAATCAATGTGATACACCATATTAACAAATTGAAGAATAAAAACCATATGATCATCTCAATAGATGCAGAAAAAGCTTTTGACAAAATTCAACACCCATTTCTGATAAAAACTCTCCAGAAAGTGGGCATAGAGGGAACCTACCTCAACATAATAAAGGCCATATATGACAAACCCACAGCAGACATCATTCTCAATGGTGAAAAACTGAAAGCATTTCCTCTAAGATCAGGAACAAGACAAGGATGTCCACTCTCACCACTATTATTCAACATAGTTCTGGAAGTCCTAGGCACGGCAATCAGAGAAGAAAAAGAAATAAAAGGAATACAAATTGGAAAAGAAGAAGTAAAACTGTCACTCTTTGCGGATGACATGATACTATACATAGAGAATCCTAAAACTGCCACCAGAAAACTGCTAGAGCTAATTAATGAACATGGTAAAGTTGCAGGATACAAAATTAATGCACAGAAATCTCTTGCATTCCTATACACTAATGATGAAAAATCTGAAAGAGAAATTATGGAAACACTCCCATTTACCATTGCAACAAAAAGGATAAAATACCTAGGAATAAACCTACCTAGGGAGACAAAAGACCTGTATGCAGAAAACTATAAGACACTGATGAAAGAAATTAAAGATGATACCAACAGATGGAGAGATATACCATGTTCTTGGATTGGAAGAATCAACATTGTGAAAATGAGTATACTACCCAAAGCAATCTACAGATTCAATGCAATCCCTATCAAATTACCAATGACATTTTTTACGGAGCTAGAACAAATCATCTTAAAATTTGTATGGAGACACAAAAGACCCCGAATAGCAAAAGCAGTCTTGAGGGAAGAAAACGGAGCTGGAGGAATCAGACTCCCTGACTTCAGACTATACTACAAAGCTACAGTAATCAAGACAATATGGTACTGGCACAAAAACAGAAACATAGATCAATGGAACAAGATAGAAAGCCCAGAGATTAACCCACGCACCTATGGTCAACTAATCTATGACAAAGGAGGCAAAGATATACAATGGAGAAAAGACAGTCTCTTCAATAAGTGGTGCTGGGAAAACTGGACAGCTACATGTAAAAGAATGAAATTAGAATACTCCCTAACACCATACACAAAAATAAACTCAAAATGGATTAGAGACCTAAATATAAGACTGGACACTATAAAACTCTTAGAGGAAAACATAGGAAGAACACTCTTTGACATAAATCACAGCAAGATCTTTTTTGATCCACCTCCTAGAGTAATGGAAATAAAAACAAAAATAAACAAGTGGGACCTAATGAAACTTCAAAGCTTTTGCACAGCAAAGGAAACCATAAACAAGACGAAAAGACAACCCTCAGAATGGGAGAAAATATTTGCAAACGAATCAACGGACAAAGGATTGATCTCCAAAATATATAAACAGCTCATTCAGCTCAATATTAAAGAAACAAACACCCCAATCCAAAAATGGGCAGAAGACCTAAATACACATTTCTACAAAGAAGACATACAGACGGCCACAAAGCACATGAAAAGATGCTCAACATCACTAATTATTAGAGAAATGCAAATCAAAACTACAATGAGGTATCACCTCACTCCTGTTAGAATGGGCATCATCAGAAAATCTACAAACAACAAATGCTGGAGAGGATGTGGAGAAAAGGGAACTCTCTTGCACTGTTGGTGGGAATGTAAATTGATACAGCCACTATGGAGAACAATATGGAGGTTCCTTAAAAAACTAAAAACAGAATTACCATATGACCCAGCAATCCCACTACTGGGCATATACCCAGAGAAAACCATAATTCAAAAAGACACATGCACCCGAATGTTCATTGCAGCACTATTTACAATAGCCAGGTCATGGAAGCAACCTAAATGCCCATCAACAGACGAATGGATAAAGATGTCGTGGTACATATATACAATGGAATATTACTCAGCCATAAAAAGGAACGAAATTGAGTCATTTGTTGAGACGTGGATGGATCTAGAGACTGTCATACAGAGTGAAGTAAGTCAGAAAGAGAAAAACAAATATCGTATATTAATTCATGTATGTGGAACCTAGAAATATGGTACAGATGAGCCAGTTTTCAGGGCAGAAGTTGAGACACAAATGTAGAGAATGGACATATGGACACCAAGGGGGGAAAACTGCGGTGGGGTGGGGATGGTGGTGTGCTGAATTGGGCAATTGGGATTGAAATGTATACACTGATGTGTATAAAATTTATGCCTAATAACCTGCAGTATAAAAAAACAAACAAAACAACTAATACTAAACTTTCATTGGGCTATTTGTATGGAAATATGTTAATATAAATGTTTCAAACATTAAAAAAAAAAATCAATTACTTTTAAACACCCGTGAAACAAAGACAGTGAAAGAGAGAGAAATTCTTACAAAATTCGTTCAGGGGCTGTGATGCAACCTGGATTGACCATATCTAGACCCACAACTGATTGAGACATAAGGGTGGACACTCCTGGGCCTGAGAGGTACGGTGAGGTTGGGTGAGCAAACGCAGACCCTTTAAAGTAACACTGTGTGGTACCCATCCCATGGCTCCAAAATCTCCACGTTCAAGGGCATCTTCCTACATCGAAAACATGCATGAGAAATCCAGAAGATGGTACACCGTGTGATCGGGAAAGGTTTCTAAAACGCCCCTCATTTCTCAGCTCCTTGTGCTCGGGTTCGCCATTCCAGCCGCTTTACTACCACTGTCCCTCCTTGGAGAATCAGCACCTTTAACCTCCTGTTCCGTACAGGTTGCAATTTGTCCTGAGGATGAACGGGAAGAGGGGGAACCAATGAGAGACTAGCTCTAGGTGTTGGGACAGGCACAGGTCACTCTATTTTCCCATCAGGAAGAAGAATTAACCACAGGCTCAGCCTGCCGCCCGGAACCACAATAGGGCCTGAAGCAATCCTGGGCTTTTGCGGCCAGCTCCCAAAAAAGCGAGTTGAAAAATGGAGCTCAGGGGCACTGCAATTCACAAACCTGCAGAGTTATAAATGATAACTCTCGTCCACAAATATATTGAGGGAAGGCAACGAAGAGGATTTGAAAGCAAGGCAGAATTGCAGGAAACAGATTTCAGCAGGTAGATTCGAAACGCCTTTAAAGCACAGGAAAAGCGGCAAAAACTCGACAATGACGCCCTTGGCCAAAAAGCGCGTATGCGTTTTTTACTGAATATATTCAGGAAAAAACGCATACGCTCTTTTTCGCCAACCAAGCAACCTGGAAAGGCAAATCAGCGCTACAAAGAAGTCTCGCTTCCCACCGGTCAAAAGGGCCATGCTGAATAAAGTGTCAAAACCAGAAATGCAGGACAGGCCATGGAGAAACGGGAGTCTTGCTACTCTGATGGGCAGGATGTAAATTGCCAACAGCCACTCTGGAGAAGTGTACGGTGTGTCCTGAAACATCTAAAAACTCAGCTTAGAGAGCATAGGGCACTTCCACTCATGGGCGTATAAATTGGGAAAACTAAAAATCAGCAAGACACAGGCACCCCAAAGTTTAGGGCTGCTCTGTTGACAAGAACCTCCACTTCGTTTCACCTTAAATATCCCAGGAAAGAGAAAAATGGATAAAGAAGTTGTGGTCCTTATGTACAATGGAATATCAGTCAGCCATGAAATCCACGTCATAAGGCTAGTAGCAGCATGATGAGTGGATTTAGGTACAAAATAAAAAAAAAAACAAAAAAAAAAAACAAAAGAATTCCTTCATCCCATCATCACATTACTTGTTTAAATTTTACTCATCCTTCCAGAATCATCACAAATGCCAACCTGCCTTGGTCCTTCTCCTTATTTGCCCAATCAGATGTAATTTATCTTTCTTCAAATCATAAAGAAACTTGGTAGTTACCTTTTTGATTGCTCTTCACAAATTCTGTCTTGTGTTGTAGTTATTGGTATACTTATTTTTCCTCTCAGTTAGAATAGCAGGCCCTTCTGAAGGTCTGAATCATATGTATATGTCTAACCTTCACAGCCTCTTATATCTAATAGTTTTCTGAAAAAACTATTTGTGAAACTGAGTTGAAGACTCATAAGTGTACACTATAATTTTCAAAATCTCTACCATAATGGCTAAAAGAAAATGTGATTTGGGTGTTTGGGGAACTAACTTTCATATATTGATTTTTTAAGCAAATTCTGTTAGTTTCCTGTTTCTCTTCTATTTCCATCATTAAATGGTGAACTTCTTTGCACTTTTGTCCTCTCAAGACCAATGTCTCAAGGGCATTGCTTGGTACAAAATTAAGTGCTAGATAACATGTCAGTGAAGAAGGAAGGATTCAATACATAAAATATTACTGTATTAGAAATTGAGTTAGCTAATATTTAATTGCATACAAGACCTCTAGACCTGGAAAGAGCCATTGACATATAAGATGAGAGAGTTTTAAAGCTAATAGGGATAAGGGAAATGAAAACTAAATTTTGAAGGTGTTACATTTTGAAAAAGATTCTCATATATAGTGTATCATCGCTTGATTGTTATAATCACTCTCTGAAGTAGGCAGGTATCATCCCCACTTTAGACATGAAGAAACTAAATCCCAGAAAGTTTAAGTGACTTGTGCAAGGTCAACAGTTGGTTTAAAAGTAGAGTTTTCAGACATCCTAATTTCTGGTCCACTGCTCTTTATTCTGTATATTATTGCCTTTCCTTATCTAAGTTCAGGACAAGGAACATCTTAGTATCATCTTTATGCTTGTGTAATGTGTTATTCTGGCAGCATCAAGTAGATAAGTAGCTGAAGAAGGCACATGATCACACATGCACACACACACATACATAATTGTACATGCCTCCTCCAGTCTAGGCTAAAATAGAATTAATCCTGTGTTCGTTGTTGGTGAATGCTGAATCCTTCCATATCGGTGTTTGTGTTTAAGAATAAGGCAGTATACACACTCTGTAATTGAATGTCAGGAAATATGAAAATATATTGTTTTATTGCTACTGTTCATTGATTTATGGAAGTGATTTATCGTCGATGGACATGCAGTACAACAAATCACTTTGCTGACACTATCAGCTGCCTTAACTAGGTTGTCAGTTCACGACATTAAAGGTAATGGATGGTGATTATTTTACAGTAATGGGTTTAATCAGTGCTTTGAATGACTTTAGCAGTCATGTCAGAGTAGAGCCAGACTCATTCATCAAGGCAGCATTTTGTTTACCAACATCATCTATAATTCATTTGATTGTTGACAATCATCAGCAAATACCTCTCAGGCACAGTTTTATCAGCGATGGAAATCTGCACAGCTGCAGCCTGCTAAGTCACTCCGTGGGGCTCTCTGAGCAGACACAGGTGGGGCGGGATGCCCTTGCCGTAAACCCCTAGAATGGAGGCTTCCGCCAACTGGGCTTCCAGTCTTCTCTCCATTCCCATGGATTGGATTCTTTCGTTTCCATCTCTTCAACCCCCTGATTTCACAGGGCCTTTAGTCACCCAGAAAGATTTCAGAAAGACCTTAATTCTAGAAGGTAGGAAGATGAGAAGCACGTGATCTTATGGCTTGAATCAGCTCAACACAGCTAAACACATGGTCTTGGCTCTGCTGCTTGTAACTAGTCACAGTGGGAGTCACAGTGGCAGTAAATCTACTACTGAGGTTCAGATGTGTCTGGGCAGGTTTGGTGACCCAATGGGGTAGATGTAGCAAGTACCTAATTTTGTAAGAGATTGTAGGGCCTCCTATAGTAAAGCTCAACATAAAGCTAGGACCTTTTTTGACCCTTTGAGAATTTCATATTTCTCGCCAGAAAAAATTACATAGTGCAACATTTACATATATAATTTTAGTGAGTTTGCAAACTCTGTGAAGCCTCGCCATAAAGTAGAGTGGTTAGGATCTTGGATTCTGGAGGCAGCCACACTTGGCTAGAATATCTGCTCTGCCCGTTAGCAGTTATAAGCCTTTGCACAAGTGATTAAACATCTTTTGGTTTCATCTATAAATGCGAGTTGATAATATTACCTTTGTCATGGGGTGGTTGTGAATATGAAATGCATTCATGTGGGTAAAGTGGTTAGCACCATGCCCTACACAGAGTAAATTTTCAAAGAGTGTTGGTTCTTATTTTTGTTATTGTGTTTTACTTATGAATTCAGTTTCAGAGTCCACATCCTAATGGATAGGAGAATCAGAAAGCCAAATTAAAGTAGAAACAAAAGTTGTCTGAATTCATTACTGTGTTTTTGCCCTGCTCCTCTACTCAATTTTAGATGCAACCCCAGCGAGAGACACAAGGGAGGAGAACAAGAGCCATAAGTAAGAAATTGAAAGAAAGAGTTGTTCTGAAATTTGGGAGCAGGATGCTATACAAGTTGCATTACCTTGGTTTTCTGTGTAACAGGATATACTACACAACACATACCTTTGGCACCTTATAGGTCCCAGGGCATCAGTGGGGGTACAGTGCCCAGGGGGAGGCAGCGGTGCTGGATGGGAGATGGCAGATCATTAGGAGTGCCAGCCAGAATGCTCAGTGGAAGCAACAGTGGGAACTGGCAGATGCCATAGTAGCTGGAGGCACCATGGACCCAGAAGTACTTGGAACATGACTTAGTAATTCAAAGAGTGGCCAACAGAGTGCAAAGAAGAACAGAGAAACCATGCAGTGGCTGAAAGGACAGTTTGATTTTGAGCATATGTGGGATGTTCCCTAAGGGCTGCCAGAAATTATTTGGGGAAGCATACATCACAAGAAGTTAGAGACCCTAAAACTGGCAGGGTGGGGACAAGAGCCAGAGAAGCACCGGTCCACAATACTTAGCAACATGTCTTTCTTTGGCAGAGCCATTTCTCCTCTCCTGGCCTCATTTTTCTCCTCCATAAGCTGAGAGTGTTAGTCAAGATATGTAGACTCCAGTGGACAAGAAATAGGTAGAGATATATCAGATCATCTAAGAGACTGGAGCCTAACATATAGTTGGGGCTTTCAAGGAATCGTATCAGAATTTATGTTTGAGATTTGGTAGATGTTGAATAGGATGGAGGTGGGAGGTTAGGATGGATAGTGTGTGTGTGTGTGTGTGTGTGTGTGTGTGTGTGTGTGTTAGGGTTGACAGAAGGCATATTTAAACTCCACGTTATTATGATTGATATTTTTAGGTCAGGCCATCTCTGATTTCCTTTCAGGTCCATGATACTAAAAAATTTTGTTGCATTAATTAACTTCTTATAATCATCTTTAGTTTCCTTTTATAAATCTATTCTTATTTCTTAGACTGGTCTAAGCATCCATGGTCATGGAGGGAGTAAGGCCTTCTAAGTCAGATACTGTAGGAGAGACATTTGATAAGCATGGTACTCTCAGGTAGTCTAAGGAATGAATACAAATATAATAATAATAATAACATTCATTGAGTGCTTGCAATGTGGTAAACACTGTTCAAAGTGCTTTTCATGCATTATCTCATTTAATCTCACAACAAACTTATGAGGTAGGTTTGGTCATAGATTAAAAGAAATTCAAGCTCATAGAAGTAAAAGAACTTGCCCAAGATCACTCAGCTAAAAAGTGGTAGAACCAGGCTTTGAACCCAAGCATCTGATTCCAGGGCTGTTGACTCCTGTTCTACACTGTATGGGTATGACTAATGCATAGAGTGAATTAATGCACAGTTAGTGGGGAAAATGACTCTCAGAGTCATTTTCTCAGACTCTCAAATTAGACACTCCTCTCAGACCACAGTTAGCATGTAGGTGGGTAAGAAGCCTCTCCCGTGCTTTCACTGAATGGTTGACAAACTTGCTTTTCTCCTAATGTTTGAAATAACTTAAGACATGACACAACTTCTTAGCATGTTATATTTGCACTAATAATACCCTCTTTGGTGCTGAAGGGAAGCAGAATGTAGGGCAGGCTGGCTAGGGAATCACAAAGGGACCATAGCAGACATCTGAGCCTGGAGCCCAGAAGACAACTTTGTCTGCCTCGAAACTCAATTGGGGACAGGCTACACTCTTGAAACCTGGCAAACTCCTTTTTGGCTTGGATAAGCGGTCTTCTCTCTATACACATCTCATGGAAAGAGGATCATGTCAAGGAAGGAGAGACCACTGAGCATCACCACCAGGATGTTGAGATCCCCACCATGTTCCTGTGGCAGCATCAGGGGACAAATGTGGACAATGAACCCCAAAGGAGTGGCAGAGAAGAAGGAAGGGAGGGAGGAATAAAAGAAAAGGAAAAAGGAAAGAAAAGCTCCTAAAATCCTACTTTGGATGCCAGTGGAAGAAAGTGATGATGCACCTCTTTCCAAAACAAATTTGCTTTATTTAATAGCATGGACTTTATTAGATAAACATTTTTTCAACCTATTTATCACTGCAGAAAGCTAGGAAATATTCAGATTTAAACAACTGGTGTAAAAAAGAGGAGACTATAAAGGAAACTTTTATTGCTTTTGAAATAACCCCATTTCCTCGTATCTCCATGATGCAACAAGAGCTATCTGCCTCCACTCAGGCTCCAGGAAATATAAACACGCAAGTCTTCTCTCTGCCAAAATCATCTTCTCTCATCTCCGGATGACAGAAAAGACACTCAGGAAGTGGGTAGTGGGGAAGGCAAGAGGGTCTTCAAAATGAGTTTGTTCAATTTGTGATGAGTGAAAGCTACAGAGAGATTTCTTCATTTACTAAAATGCCTTCTCGCTAAATGCCCTTCACAGATCTCCAAAACATGGGCACACCTGCTCAAACACCAGAACTTTCCACTTGTAAGGAGCTTCCCTTACCAAAAAGTAGTGTCACAGCTCAGGAGAAATGACAAGTGCTCATAAGCAGGAAATCTATACCCCTTTTTCTCCTGCTGCAAGGCGAAGGATGGAAGGTGGAATCGCTCTTTACCTTTGAAAACCCAAAGGCTCAACTAATTGAAATTTGAAGGCATGTAAACAATCAAAGTTTCACATAGATTTCAAACATTAATTGAGGGCCTGTACAAACATAAGATAAGCCATTAAATGATAATGCAAAACAGAATATAACCAGGTGATCAAATAAACTGTGCAAGAGGAGATATCAGTGTGGGCTGAGCTAGTTAGGTAAGTTAGGTGAGGCTTCAGATCACAGTGGTCCTTGAGGAAATGATAGACTACAAAGAGGTGAGGACAATTAGAAGACAGAAAGCACATTAGCAGGGCTTTAGAGATGGGAGCATTATCAAAAAACGGCGTGACCCTCGTGAGTATAACTCGATTTGGCTATAGGTATGTGTGTATTTAAATCACTGTCTGAAAGCATGCTAATATTACCATAATTTTTGATGAATAACACCTGACTCATATGTAATTTTCAACACTTCCAAACTAAATGGATGGGTGACATCTAGCAAAGTTGTGAAAAAATAGCAATGGCAGTGTGGCAGATTTCCTTCCAGAAGAATGAAGGCGAGAAGGAAGATAGTGTCTTGAAGTGGTGCTTTTGCTTTGCAATGTGTATCATTCAGCTATGTTAACGGTTCAACCAATTCTATATTGTTGAGAAATATCCACAGATAATTTTATTCACACTAATTTTGAATCTTTAATAGAAATCATGCATCCTATATATGCTCATTGTAGGAAAAATTTTAAAATGTATATTAAAAAATAAAGAAAAAATTCTTATAACCTCACTGTTGCTTATAAAGATAAATTAATATTTGGGGATGTCCCCTTCAGACTGTGTATATGAGATATGTGTGTTAGAATGTGATTATAATGCACATACAATTTTGGTAGGTTATATGTACTATGACTCCCAATGAATCATTCCTCCATGTACACACATGCCTTCGTTTAGTCCCCTCCCACATTGACTTTGGGATTAGCCCTGTGACTCTCACTGCGCAATGGGACATCAGAAAGCATAATCCAAGTAGAAGCTAAGCCTCGTTAAGGATAAAAGACCACATTTATAGATAGGTAAGTCCAGTCATCCTAGATGTCCCAGATAAGCCAGGCCCCTGGTGAGCCTCTAGCTGCACTGCCTAGCACTCCTGCATCAGTGATCCCAGAAGAATCCAGCAGAAAGACTCCTTAGCCAACCAAAAGATTATAAGATGTGCTATATTGTTATTTTAAGCCATTAAGTATTGAGGTATAACAGATGCAGTATTTTAAAACTGATTTTTCATTTAATATACTGTGAGCAGTTTCTTAACGTTCTTAAATAGAACTCAAGAACTCTATTTTTAAACCATTTCATCACATTCCATTACAGCGTGCACCATAACCTGTTTAGCTAATGCCTTACAGTTTGACATGCTTACATGTAGTTTTTAATGTTCAGTTGGTGACTCCGTAATGCCACTTCCACTCTATGTGGTTCAGGGAATGTAAACTTATTTTAAAACAAGTTTATGTATCACTACATTCTAAACTGTTTGAGAACAGTAGCCATGAGTCAATCAGCCTTTTTTCCCCCTAAGCCTTTGCACTGTGCATGGCAAATAGCGCTCCAAATATTTCTTGAATAAAAAGGAATAAATAAATGTTTGAAAAATAGCAGTTAATAGCCTATAAATTTCAATAGTGTGTCATATCCAGGCAAAAGGTAATGGGGAACTCTTGGTATTGGTGGTCTCTCTTCTTCTACCTTGCACTTCTATGCTGTCCAGAAGCACTGAGAAATGAATGTTCCCACTGAATTCAGTGTTGCCACATCTAAATTTATTATTCCCATGTCCTATCCTCTCATTGTCCTGCTTAGAGTGGAGGTGACAACTAGCTAGGCTGATGAACTAATTTGTACAAAACTGATAGTTTACCGTGTTTAGCAAACCCAAAGATATGTATGTTCATAAAGAAATAGTTTGTATTTCCTCAAATCATACAACATTACACGTATTCTGATCTTTATGACAAGAAAATACTTCGAGGCAATGTGCTGTTTTAGGGATTTTGTTTCTTTGGTTCCCTCTGTAAATAAGGATAATTCAGAGATGGCCATGACGTATTTTTCAAGAAATTACCACCCTTCATTCAGGCTAATCCAATATTCAATTTAGGTTTGAATTGAAATGTTTTAGAAAGGTAAAATAATCAAGATAACAAGTTCTTTTTCGCATTAACCTCTAGGACAACTTGTGTATTTTGTTTCCTTTGGATAAAGGGAAGTACATTGTAATCTTCATTTTTAATTAGGTTTTAAAGTATATTTAATCCCCAGGTTAAAGCAGCGTATTATTCATGTTTAACAGAGAAAATGAACAACCTTAAGAATGTCAGTTTCAGATTGAAGCTATTTGGATAACACTGTCTAGGAGACACCAAAACTTTAAAAGACATTCTTGTAGTTTCAAGCTTTGACCCAGAAAACTCTTTTCCTTTACCGCTTTTCATGGTTAACCATTTTGAATACCCACTCATTTTACTTCACTTTCCCCATCATAGCATTCTCTGTCTTTGGCAGGCAAGGGAAAGAGAATCAACATTCCTTGAGCACAGCCTGTGGTCCCATGAAATAGACACTATTATTCACATTTTATAGCTAACAAAATTGACACTCAGATGACTACAAAGGACACTGGTTTATAGAGCTGACACTCAGATCTCTCTAGATCCAAAGCATGCTGTTTCTGAAACTGAACGATCAGAGGGCCTAGATTCTAGTCATGGTTCCTGCAATACTTCTGAGGTCTTGAGCAAATTACATGAGCCTCGATTTCCTTATTAGCAAAAACTTTCTACTTTTCTATTCAGAGGGATAGCATTGCTTTTCCTACCTATCTCATAGGGTTGATGTGATAATAGTTGGGAATATGTTTTAAAAACCAAAATATCTCATAGAAATATATTGCCTTAAGCCCCACAGTATGAATGGGTTTAAATGATATGATGGGGCCCACATATGGTACATGAGCATCTTGGCCATCCCCATGAGTGAGAAAGAGTAGGGCTCTTTAAAGTGTCCCTTTGAACTGAGCCTCCTGGTCCTCCTTTTCATGATGACTCGTTGATTTTCTTTTCTTCCTGCCTCAAAGCAGTCTTTGGGATTTTTTAAAAAAACTATGTAACAGGGCTGAGATCTACTCAGCAAGAACAGCTTTTGAAGGGAGAAAAAGTGGCAGCCATAGAAAAGCAGTGTCTTAGGAACACATATTTTGAATCTGGTGAGAGAAGAACTGAGATGAATTGGATGCCTTCTAAAGGAAGTGAGAACTTGCTTTTAGTCAGTGATTGCCATGACTGACTTCTGCATTCGTATTTAGTGCATCAACACCCCCTCTATTGTCCTCTAAACTCTTAGGTACCTTCCCTTTTCTTTCATAACTTTTGTTTCTCTGCAACAGTTTTCCTCCTGTTTTCTCATTCTCTAAAATATTTTTTGTGTGTGTGCCAAGAATTGGACACTAAATGATGAGGAACATGGTGGCGATCATTTTACATTATGGTTGGCCAGTTTATTTTTAGTGGACCTTTAACCTTCCCACCTGCAAAATGGGCATATGATACTTTCTCAGGTCTCTTCATTCTGAGTATTGATGGAAAAGTTTGGGGTTCCTCAGAATCACACTGATTGCCTGCAGTATCTTTTTGTGATGACAAATGTTAGTTCAATAATTCAGCACTTTTTTTCCCTCCAAAGGCAATATGCACTTAGTAAAATAATGTAATGTTTCTATTAGGTTGAACTGTATGAGATGGCTGTATTTGTAGGGAAAAATGGTCAATTACCAGCAATTTCATATAGTTTAGTCTAGTATCTCAAATGATTGTGTTTCTACATACACGTTTACCTTTTAATATGTGGACCAAACCATATCCATCCTGCTTCCCTAGAAAGAAATGATATCCTTATGGGTTCTTATTAATAGATATTGTGAAGTAATAAAGTTTTCCTCTTCTGCAATCTAGTGTGATTATTCATCCGATGATACAGCTCAGGAGTTTGATACAGATGATACAGTCGTGAGGAAATACGGTATCGCTGTTTTGCAGGTGGACATGTTTGTGCCATTTCGGTGCTCTGGAAAACAGAAAATTGTGCAGACCATCCTCACAAATGAAGAGGAGGAGATAGGGAAAGTGGGGATTAGGTTGTGGCCTGGGCCAGGTAGCCCTGGGGGAAGGGGTACTGGGAGGGTCCCAAAGCCTTTTCTCTAGGAAATCACTTTGTTTTGGGAATGAGCTTCTGACTGTTAGAAGATATGCCCAGAGAGTAGGGAAGCCCAAAGTCTGGGAATTACAGGGTCTTTGCCTCCTAATCCTACTTTACCACTTACTCCAAGTAGTGTCTTTATTCTCATGATGAAAACAGAATTTGGTCATTTCTTTAACTGTGATTTGTAATCTCCACATTTAAAGTTTATAAAGTATATGGTTTTTTCATTAATTACATTTCTTTCTATAAATCTGTTCTCAAAATTCATGTTAGAGGACAGTATTACAATGCCTAGTGGGGTAGATATTTCTAGATATGTCAGTGAACCATGCCAAGAATAGTAGACTCCTGAAGTCGTGGGCTAGTTCCAGAGTGACAGCTATAACTTCAGTCAGGGCAGCAGCAATTGACCCCAGTCAGTCATTCCATTCCATTAATGTAGTGTAGGAATTCACTACATTTTACAAAGCAAGGAGCTTGGGAGGCAATTAGATATGGAAGATGTGAACACTACATTTTACATTTTTTTCTCAGTTGATGTTGCTTTGAATACCATTGCACAGTTTTCACTCATAGACACTGCCTGCATAGCATTAACGGTTATACAAATGATATCAAACATTTGTTGAGCACTTTTTACATGGCGGATTCTCTACTAAAAGATTAATATGCTTATCTCACTTAATCCTTACAAAATTCTTGCATGCTAGGTACTGTTAGTACTCTCATTTGCAGATGGAGAAATCTAAAATTAAGAGGTTAACAAGCCCCAGATCACACAATTAGGAAGGGCAGAAACAAGAGAAGTTACGATTTGTTCAACAGCAAAGGCAGGTTTGTTTATGACCTGTAGGTTATATCACTCTGATGAGCTTATAAAAGGACAGAAGGAAGAATCCGACCAGCCACTTAAATGACTTCTCCTAGAGGGATGAGATAAGTGCAGATAAGCGCACTAAGAGAGTGAAATAGCCAAGTAGTCTTAGCGTCTATACACAGGAATAAAGCTCTGCATTCCCATAACCATATTATCAAGTAGTCTGCTTCATTTATTCCAAATTGACTGCCCATTAATCTCCTAGTGACCCTTTGTTCTTCCATTTAGAAACCTGAAGTATTTCTAAGTGAAATAAAACGGAGATCTACACAAACCTTCACGCTCTTTCTCTTAAAGTTCGAAACACTAACATTAAAACTTAAATATTCCACTGGCCTTCACTGGCCTAATATTTCTTCTCTTACATTGATTTTGCTCACCTTGGAGATGAAATTTGAAAATAGATTAAATAATTTCAGAACCTATGTTACTATGGTGACCCTGGATGGGCCTCATGAGATTTCTTCCCTTTATATCTTGATACTGAGTAGTTTGCTTATTTGTCCCTGTCTTTTACAGAAGCTCACCGTGTGATAAGAGTGATAACATGTGGGGAGAAGTGTTATTCCAGACACGTTGGGGGAAATGCACTTTGGAACTGGCCTCTGTCTGCTTCTGAGAGCGTCAGGTGTGAATAATTCTGTGGCTCATATTCAAAGGCTAATGAAGTCTGGGATGGTTTGAAGCTTGATAACCACACTGTGCTATTTATTTATGAATGTGGCCCCAAAGCATATTCTCAGGTCTTGTCTCTTTTCTATCCATTCCTCATCCCTAGGTGATGTCAAGCAGCTTCAGTTTTTAATGATGATTCCTGAATTTGCATCCCCATCAAGAACTCTTTCCTGAACTCCACACTTGAAACTCAAATGCCTTCTTAAACTAGCACTGCCAGATAAAATACAGGATGCTCAGTTAAATTTGCATTTCAGATACAAAATGAATAATCTTTTAGCATAGGTAAATACAATATTTGGGACATGGTTATATTTAAAATTATTCATTGTGTATCTGAAATTCAAATTTAACTGGACATCTGCATTTTACTTGCTAAATTTGATAACCCTACTCCTCAACCCAACACCTCTATTTAGATAGCTAAGAAATGCTCCAAGCTTATCATTTCCCAAGAGAAACTCCCAAGTTTACTCACCTAAACTCTCTTAGTCTTTTCCAAATCAGTGAATGACCACTCCATTCTTCTGATTTCTCAGGCCAAACCCTTTGACTCTTCTCTTTTTTGCATTCCTACATTGAATCCAGTTGTAAATGATGCCGATTCTACCTTTATTATCTGCCCAAACATATGACTACCATTACCTTGTTCATTGCTACTATCTTGGACCAAGTCACAATCATCATCTCTTGGACTTTTGAAATAGCCACTTGGTTTTTGCCCCTATAGTCCCTTTTCTACACTTGCTTGGTTGATTCTTTTAAAGCATAAGTCAGAGCATGTCAGAAAACTCTAATTTTGAGTAAAAGCCAGAGTCCTTGAAATTGTCCATAAAGCCCTGTGTGCCTAGCTGCCCTCCCACTGCCATAACGTCTTCTTCCTCATCCCCAAACACTCCTCCTCTCACTTGCTTTGTGCCATGCTGGCCTCTTCACTGTTCCACAAACACACCAAGCAAACTTGACCTCAGAGCCTTTGTACTTGTAATCCCTTTTGCCTGGAAGTTTCCTTGCCCCATGTGTGCATGGCTTGCTCCCTCACTGCATCCTTCAGGCTTTCAAATGTTGTCTTGTATAAGACGCTTTCTCCACCCCTCTTCCACCCTCCAGCACTCAACGTTCCATTTGCATTGTTTAATTTTTCTCCGTTGAATTGTTTACCACCTGACATGTGCGTATTTGCTTATTTGGTCGTTGTCTGTTGATCCACGTAGAACGTAAGCTCAGTGAGAGCAGGGACCTCTAGCCCCAGGACTTAGGACAGTACCTGGCTCTGTGAAAATCTGGTGAACAAGGGAATGAAATCACCAATCATTTTGCAGTAATAAGGTGAAGAAAAAACTCACAGAAGAAAAAAGGGTCTGTGAATTGGGATATGCACGTTTGTTTATAAGGAGACACATGTGAGCACGTAGGAGTTACCATCTTTGTGTATATGTGAGGCTCTCATAATCTTAATATGCTTAAGTGACAAGGATGCCAAAAGACATACCTTTCCTTCTCTGTTCTTGTCTCTGTTGTTACCAGTAATCTATTTATGTCTTTGTCGAATGCTTTGTGTGCGTATAATCAGAGTTTATTTCTTTGCTTACATTATTTAAAGAGACTAGGGACTTTATTTCCTTAATATTTGGGGTAATGCTTCCCTGCATCATATATTAGCAGTGATAACTGTTTATCCAGGCCATCCCTCTTTCTCCTGGCATCTGCATGATTTCTTTTAATCACATTCCCATTATCCTCTAATTATGTAAAATTATGTTATATTAAGTATAATTTCTGCTGGTAGCCACAGGGTGGCATTCATGTTCTTTGCTATCACTTTAATGACTGATAGATTACAAGGTCACTTTGAGTAGATAAATAGCCTATAGATCCTTTCCAGTGAGGTTCACATTCTGATTTTTCATATTAACACTTGTAAATTGCAGAACTTATTATGCTTTCCCACCTGCATCTCATTTTGCTTCCAGCACCTCTGGTCTCCTCCTGCAGGAATCCAGGATAACTCTATCAGGTGGTCTTGTTTCAATATTCAACTCACTCAGAGTACCTAATGAAAGCCAGCCACTGACACCGCCTTGGTATTCACTTCAACTCAGGCATCATGGGAAGATTTGCCAGCAGCCTTTAGCACAGGGCTCTGACTGGATGTTGGCTGGTAAATACTCATCTGAATAACAAGTAGGATCATTCACCCCAACAGGTTTATGCTCATCTAGGTGGATTCTCCAGACTAGTCCTTGAGGCAGTAAAACCACCTCTTTAATATTTAAACATGACTTTGATTATTAAAGGAAAACACACACACAGAAATGGTTACATGAGGAATTTCAGCTCTAATGTAACATCTGAACTGGGTTTCAAGATGCAGAGCTTAGCCCTTCTTCCCTCCTAATCTCACACTAGAGCCAGGCATTCATTCATTCATTCATTCACTCTTTCTTTTAGATAACTCAACTCCATTTAACTCAATTCCATAAACTTGAGTTTATCTATCATTGTATATTTTATCACATTCATATCTCAGGTATTAGTTTTCTCATTTTATAAGTGAGGAAAGTGAGGATCAGCAAAATTAACAGTGAGTTGAAGACAACACTGAAAATAAATCACAGAGGTGATACAGATATAGAGAATTTTGATTAATAGATTAATAGTAATAGTACTTGTGTCACCCCCACAGGTGTTCTGGGGCTGACACAAGTGCTGCTTATTACCTCCAGGTCCCTCGAGCCTGAAAGGCCTCCATTCTCTCACCATCTCACATAGGATTATCATAACAGTGGCTTTTGTTTAGCATTTCTGACTTTGACCTCTTCTCCATATAACCTATATTACTTTTCCCTTCCGGAGTCATCTTCCTGAAACTGTGATGTCATTTATTTCTTACTCAGGAAAGTGGGATCTCATCAAAAACTCAACTTGTTTTTACCTCCCATCAACCCTTTAAAATTAATTCACTGAAAATTTCTTTCTCCCCCTCTGATCAAACACCTTAGAGACCTCCATGAATTTTCCAGTGACTTCTAGGTAATAGAAAGCCCTAGGGTTTCCTTAAGCCACAAATATAAACTCAATACAGAAAGCAGGATGTCCAATCTGATATATTAAGTGAGACTTTAATCTTCATTTAATGGAAAGATTTCTCCCCTTCACCTGCAGCTGAGGCTTCCTGCCTTCAAGGAGCAGAATGCAATCAGATCCATTCTTTTTGCTTGCTCACCTGTTCTCCTACCTGCTAGATGCTGTTCCTTTTTGGGATTATAGTGCATGTAAAGAAGAAAAGTAGCGGAACAAACAGTTCTTATTTGACTAGTGTATTTAGAGGACAGCTTTGCCTTCCTGATGCCTGTAAGATGTATGAAGTGTCTTTCTTATGACATTTGTGGATTCTTCAGAGGCTCCCTGGCTGGGTCCTCAGACTGAGCTCCTTTCATTTGGGAATTCCACTTCACATATACCCTCTGTTGGAAGTTCATGGTCCCCGGAAGCAACCCTTTGGATTCAGGATCACTTTCAAAATGATCTTAAGCTTGTATGCTTACCAGAGTTTCCATATCTAGTCCCCTGCATTCTTGCATCTTTGACCATCACTGAGAGTAGTTACTTCCGAGATAAAGCATTTACTCTGCTACTGTGTGACGCTTTAGCTGGCCTCTCATCTTTGGATTCTTTCAGATTAAGTCAGCACTGTTCTTCTGTGTTCTAGAACTGTTTCTCAAACTCTCAGACTAGCCTTATAAATCCTTTCTCTGGGCTTGAGAAAATCCACACTTCCATTGCATTTCTCTCAGTACCTTTTCATCTTCCTTCTAGACAAGCTGTCTCACTGGCTTTCTGAAACCTATTTTGAAAAGTCTGCATCTTCGTCACCTCACTTTTGTATTTAATATCTATTATTTGGGGCTTCAAAGTTAGGTCTCATTATATAAATTTCAAAAATATTATTTAGATTCCAGTCTTTGGAACTAGTAGACTAAGTAGTTCAGACTAATCCCACTGAGGATAAAACATAGACCAATTTTTGCTTTTTAATTTGCTGGAAGGCCTTGAGGAACTAATAAGTTTGTGAGAAATTATTATAACAGCATCTCGAAGATCCCAGTATCTGGGGTCCACTTTTGCCCAAGAGATATTTGCTAATCAAAGACACATCTAGGAAGTGGAATAGCCCTTTTGACAGCTTAGAAGGGCCAGCAGAACAGATCTAAATTTTAGAAGTTTCCCTGAAAAACTTCTGAAGAGCTGCACCCTAGGTGAAAGGATTAACTTGTAAATCAGCTATTGCACTGACTGCAGAGTTTTGAATCCTCTCAGTAATTCGGGAATTCTCAGACCTTATAGTTGTATTAAGGCGATTCCTGATTGTAGTTCTCACAGGTACTTGGATGAAACAAAGCAAAGTTCCCTAACAAGGAAATTAACATCGTTCTAGGACCCAATGAATTCCAAAAATATTTTTTAAAAATACAATATCTTGGGCAGAATCAAAGAACCAGGTGTATGCAGATAAGAAAATGTAAATGAGAAATAGTAGAAACATCAAAGATAGAAAATAGGCCCACAAGGGCTTCAGATACTAGAATTTAAAACAACTTAACCTATCATCTTCAAAAAGACAAAAGACAAGATACAAAATATTGGCAGAAAACGTGACCCTCTAAAAAGTGACACAACAGATTAAAAAAGGAACTAATATAAATTCTGAGATTGAAAATGCAATAAACAAAATTACAAACTCAGTGAAATTGTTAAACAGCATATTAGACATAGATGAAGAGAAAAGTAGTGGCCTGAAATGTAGGTTGGAAGAAAATATCTGTAACAATGCACAGAGAGACCAAAGAATTGAAAATATAGGAAAATGGGCAAGACAAGGATGACACAGTAAAATCCAAGATATACTTATGATGGAGAGAAGGGAATGGACAATCACATATTTGAAGTGTTAATGCCCAAGAATCTTCCAAAAGTGATGAAAGACTGCAATCCATAGATTGAAGAAGTCCAACAAAACCATAGCAAAGTAAATAAAAACAAATCAATACCTAGATAAATCACAGTGAAATCACAGAAAACAAAAAGAAAGATCATTTTAGAAATAAATGGAAGATGGAAAAAGAGATAATCTTTAAAGGCGCAGTATGGAGACTGAAAGCTGATTTCTCAAAAGCATTATAACTTTTGAAAAATTAGAAGAAGGCAATGAAATAATATCTTTAGTGTGCTGAAAAAAACCAATTGGCAACCTAAAATTTTAGCCCATTGGAATATCCTTCAATAATAAAAGTGACCATGACAAGTAAGTGCAACATTTGATCCTGGATTGATTCTGCATCACAAAAGATAATGCTCTGAAGGATATTATTGACACCATCAGAAATCTTCGAGTGTATACATTACATAATTGCCAATCAATGTATGATCCATGGATCAGTCGCATTAATCTCACCTGGGAGCTTATTAAACATGGATAATCATTAACATCACAAACCTACTGATTTAGATTCATATTTTAGCAAAATCCCCAGATGATTTGAATGCACACTGAAGTTTGAGGAGCACTGTATTAGTTAACTGTATTTTATTCATGTTAAATTTCCTGAATTTGATAATATGTCAGACAATGTGATATATCAGAAAGTGTCTTTGTTCTCCTGCAATGTATACTGAAGTATTTAGGGCTGAGGGGTCATGATGTTTGCAATTTAATCTGAAGATCTGAAGTGCTTCTTTAAAATGATGAATGCCAATAAGAAGTAACCATACATAGTGACAATAATAAATAAATAAATAAATAAAACTACTGTGAGGGAGAGTGCAAAGTATGTGGTAAAGCATTTATAATTAGTGAATCTAGGTGAAGAGACAAGTGTTTATTGTACTCTGCTTGCAATTTGGAATAATCCGTTTGGAAAACTTTTCTGTTAGGGTTGAAAATACATATAATCTATATTCCAACAATTCTACTACTAGATACATATCCAAGAAGAATGTGTGTGCATGTCTACTAAGAGATACATAGAAGAATATTCAGAGTAGTATTGTTTGCAGTGATCCACAAGCGGAAACACTAAAATTTCTACCAAGAATAGAATGAATAAATTATGACATAAACACACAATAGAATACTATATAGCAATAGAAATAAATCAACTACTGCTACAGACAACAATATTCATGACACTCACAAATACAATATTGAATGAAAAAAACAGAACTAAAAGAATGCATGCTTTATAATTCTATTTTAGTTAACAGATGGATGATTAAGTGATAAAAGTATAAATAAAAGTAACTTATTGTACAGGTCAAGATAGTGGTTATCTGTAAGAGGGAGGGAGATGGTTGGGGTTTGGAAGGAGATTGTTTAAGATTTATGTGCTGGTACGAGTCTGTCTAGACTTTGAACTTGGGGTGGTTCCATGGATATTTGATTTATTGTAATTCACTGAGCTGAATATTTATGTGTTGTGTTCTTTCTGTATATGTGTTTTATTTCAGGACAAAAAAAAAAGAGGTTGGAAAAAATGATTACTCTTGTTGCTGTTTGGAAAATGGATTTGAAGAGGTAAGAACGGAAACAGGGTGGTAGGGGGGACTTGCCATAATCTATGTGATAGATGGTGATGGTATAGAAATAGAGCTAAGTGGATGGATTCCAGACATGGTTAGGAGACAGACTTAATAATACTCATTACTGGAATCTATGTGTAGACTAAGTCCTATTCCCTCCAAAAAGAAGGTATGAAGAATAGCATCTCAGTTTTAGACTAACTGTACAACTGATGGGGCCACTGACTGAGTTGGAGAAGAACAAGGAAGGAACAATCTAGAAGGAAGAAATCATGAGTTTATTTTTGGAGTATACAGAGAGAAGACAATGGAGACCAGAACTGAATCTCAAGGCACTCTGGAGAATGTGGTATCATGGAAGGAAAGGAAAAGTGTTTTAAGAAGGAGGGATTAGTCAAGCAAGATTAAGACAGAGAAGTGACTTTTGAATTTGACAAGATGAAGATTATTAGTCATTGTTGCAAGAGCAGTTTTGGTGGAGAGGTAGATAGAGGGATGTGAGCCTGTTTGAAGTTAGTCAAAGCGACAGTGGGAGTGAGGATGTCTGGAAACAAAAATTAACAACTCTTAAGATATCTTGTTGTGAAGCTGAACAAGATAAATAGTGTAGTGGCTAGACAGAGACATGAGGGTCAAAAATGATTTTTTAATAAGGAAAAAAGAAGGGTCATTTCTAGGTTGATGACAGTAAATTCGATGAAAGGAAAATGATGAAGCAGAAGAAAGATGGAATACTTCCAGGCACGAGGTCCTTGAGTAGAAAAGAGGTTATGGGTATTATTGAGCATCCATTACGTGGCAGGCGTTGCTCAAGGAACATGTGTATTCAGCGTAAAAATTCATTTTCTGCCCTCAAGGACAGCACGGAGCAGGGGTGGGGTGGGAGGGTGGGGAGAGAGCTTAATAAACTGGCAATCGCAGCTTACTGTGCCATTAATATAAAGAAATGCATGGAATTCGCCAGGAGGCCAGTGCTCCTAGGTAAGTCTTGGAAACAGTGAAGACTTTCTCAAAGAAATTACACTTAAGCTTTAAAGGATTCATTTAAATCTTACCAGATGTGGGAGGGATAACATAGTAAAAGTTCTTTTATGAGTTCACCACTGCTAACCTTCCCAGCATTATCACTTGTCACGGTATCCCTGCCTCTAAACGTGCACATCTGAAGATGCACTCACATCAGCACACTCATCATTTGCCTACCATGTGATGCTATTTTGTGATGCACACGCTTGCTGGTGCTCTGTGAAATGCTCTTTGCTTCCTAGTGAACTTCTGCAAGACTCACTTTATTTATTTATTTATTTATTTATTTATTTATTTATTTATTTGGTTGGTTGTGCCGGGTCTTATTTATTTATTTATTTATTTATTTATATATTTTAAGATTTTTGGCTGTGTTGGGTCTTCGTTTCTGTGTGAGGGCTTTCTCTAGTTGCGGCAAGCGGGGGCCTCTCTTCATCGCGGTGCGCGGGCCTCTCACTATCGCGGCCTCTCTTGTTGCGGAGCACAGGCTCCAGACGCGCAGGCTCAGTAGTTGTAGCTCACGGGCCTAGTTGCTCCGCGGCATGTGGGATCTTCCCAGACCAGGGCTCAAACCCATGTCCCCTGAATTAGCAGGCAGATTCTCAACCACTGTGCCACCAGGGAAGCCCAAGACTCACTTTAAAAGCCACTTAATCACCAATACCCTCCAATACCCTTTCCAGAGAAGATGGAAAGAGGGGGCACCCAGGGCAAAAGGTCCAGTTCTTACTCTTGCCTCTGTGCTCCTGTGGTACTTTATAAGTTCCTCTATAAGGTGATTGTGATTTTTTTTAAGGGAGGGAGTTACCACAGTGGTTAAAAGTATGGACTCAGTGCCAGGCTCCCTGAGTCAAATCGTAGTTCTGCCATTTACCAGCTGTGTCACCTGGAGCAAGTTCCTTAATCTCTAGGTGTCCCAGTTTCCTCCTCTCTAAAATGGGAGCAATGAAACTAACCTGCTGGACTTGGAAGTGGGAGACAGCTCAAAAAAGGGGGAAGGTGCAGAGGATGTAGAAGCAAGGGGTGCCCAACTGAAAATTCCAGACCTTGTGGGCTTGCCTGCAGGTCTGCCCTGCTTCCCCTTGACCTGCCTTGTTCACCTCCCCTGGAGAAGAGGTGAATATACATGTTAGAGGGAAAATTGCTCCTGGTTTCATGACTGTCTTGACTATGAATTTTGTGTGATTCTAGAAAGGAACCTCGTTTTATTTTTTACAACATTTTTTTGTCCTCTGCATTCTCTCTCTTTCTTTATTTTTTTTTTGAGTGTACTGTCCATTTTGTCAATTTGTTCCCATAGAAACCACTGAAAATTTACAGTTTGTTTAAGTGGGTCTGAGAAGAGGCACAGGTTGTTGTGGGTATGAAATGAGTTTATACTGCAAAACACTTAGAGCAGCATCCGGCAAGTGAAAAACACTCCATAATTTTAGCTATTATTACTATGATTGTATACGTTTTTCAACTGTGATGATAAGAATAGCTCTTATTTATATTTATTTTTTGTATCCTGCCGCTCTTCCAACGCCCACCAACTTGCCCTGCATGACATGAAGAAACTCAATAAAGGCATATTGGAAGGGATACATGAATGGATTTCCCTCCCCTCTCCCCAACCGGTTTTATAGCAGGGCTCTTTTCTTAGTGTCTACTTTGGGCTTAGCATACATTTGGACGTAAGGCACTCATGGGATAGTGCTGTTGGAATGATTTTTTAAAGTCTTGGCCTCTAAAGATTTCTAAAATTGCAGGAATATCAGGAAAGATGGTGCATTAAATCCTTAACACATTAGTACACTTGCTAACAAAGTCAAAGGTTGCCAGAATGAAAATTTGAGCTCAAAGAGTTGAGTTTCCCTTCTGGTTAAGGACATCCCTTCCACATCTTTCACCCACGGTTAGTCATTTAAGCTTTACTTAAAAGTAGGTAATCAGGAAACTTCTCTCTGGGGAGAATGTGAGCCCTGGATGCCAGAGTGGGAATAAGAGAGAACCAAAAAGAGGGGGAAAGGGCAGAGAAGATGGAAAGAGGGGGCACCCAGGACAAAAGGTCCAGATCCTGTGAATTTGCCTGCAGGTCCTGCCCTACTGCCTCTTGCCCAGCCTTGCCCAGTTTCCTTGAAGAAAGAGTCATGTACATGCTGGAGGGAAAATTGGTTCTGACTTTTATCTTTTGAAATCATAAGTGTAATGAGAGTGACATGTGTGTGATTTTAAAAAGAAAATTGGTTTTATTTTTTGACGGGGTCCTTTTTGCACTTTGTGGTTCTGTCTGTCTCTTTTTTTCCAAGTGCCTTGTCCATTTTGCCAATTTGTTTCCATGGACACCATTGACAATTTACAGGTTATTTAAGTGGATTTGAGAAGAGGCAATAGTAATAAATAAAGCTCTGACATGGGCTATAAATAGCAAGAGTGCTCTGGACTGCCCATCTTCCACCTGTCTACTTACTACTTACTTAACAAATCAAGTTTACAATAATAACTTAAAAAGCACTAGACTCTTTTTTTTTTCCTGGAAGTGAGTGGTAGGAGGGAGGAGAAGGCTTGTCAATCCCCATCTCTTTGGATATTATAATGGAAGTTGTAGCTAATCTGAGGTGAACGGGGCATTCTCAAAGGCACAGATGAATCATCAGGTGGCATCTGGCCCACACGCAGCTCTTAGCATTTACTTTTCTCAGGGCAGCTAGGGCAAATGCGGCTCCTAAAATGATTGCAAATGGCAGGGAGGAAGGAGCTTGGCATTTTTGTCCTTTTCACTGATAACGTCCCTTTCACTGAAGGGGGTGGGCGGAGCAGGGAAGGGGTCGTTGCTGAGGGCTACAACAGACAGATGCCGAGAGCAGGAGGCAATTTTTGCATTGCAGGGGACCAGCTCCACAGTATCCAGTACAAGGAGGCAAATCAGGGAGAGCAGGAGGGCTGAGCCCCAGAGGATTGGCCGGCTCAAAAAGAGGGTTTCCTCCATTCAGATAAGTGCACCTCCAGATCCACTTCCAACCTCTGCCCCTCAATAACCATGATGTTTGGATACCATTCCCTGTCGCTCAGGTCTCAGTTAGGAGGGAGAATGTAAAAAAGGCTGAGTCACATAAGAAATAAAAGAGGGAGAGGAATAAGGGTGAGGGAAAAGATAGGAATGGAGAGATTTAGAGATATATAGAGAGAATTCAAGACTATGCTGAAGGAGAGAAATAAATCAATAAGTTGTAATGGTCTTTATGAAAAATTAGTGATTGTGCATCTGCCATTTTCCAGCATTCTGCTACGGCACAATCAATTAAAAAATGAAGGCTAAAATTTCTTCCCTAGAAAATTTATGACAGATGAAGGAAAACTTGAATATCCAAATAAAGCTTATTTCCCCAATCCCATGGGTCTTCTCTGTGGGGGGGGGGGGGGAATATTTAAAGCTGAAACAGTGGTAGATGGAAAGTCATACTTCGGACAAAGCCAAACAGCCCTGGAGAATGCAGCCACTCTTGTTGCTGTGGATTAGCGCTGGATCAGAATCAATCTAGATGCCAAAATATCCCCTGGTCAAATGCTTTGGAAAATAAAGAAGTTGAAGAAATTAGTTTCCATTTATAATATGCTAATGAGCTAACCAGGTTAGCTTTTGCAATCACGCCTCCTCCCCAGTGCTGAGCCAAATACTTGCTCTAAGGCTTAGTTGAGATATTACTTCTCATCACCAAGAGGTGGCAAAATTGGGGAGCTAATAAGAGGCTGATTACCATGCTACATCTCTTAGAGTTCTTACCAGCTAGATGTTCTGATTGGTTCAGCGTGGAAGAGAGTGGAATCTAGGAAATTCTTGGTCTGACTCTTCTCTATATACACACAGATTAGAATCTCCAGGAAGTATGGACATGGCACTCTTACAGTTTAGAGTGCTGAAACAGGTACAATTGGATGGAGTGTTTTAAATGACACTAAAATATCCATTCTACTTATTGATTCCAGTAGCCTGAAGTTGCACTGTGATTGTATGAGGTAAGGGGCTGTAAATGAGGTAACAGAACAATAAAAACAAGAACTTGGGACCTTGGTGTACATCAATGACCAGACTAATTAAATAGAAATAAAGGTCTAATGGGGGCCTAAACCTCACTAAGGAGCAAGAGAATCCTCTCAAGAAGGGCTAGTAAAGGTGGGCCATCCCTTCAAGAAACCCAAGGGATAAGCCAAGTGGACCAAATGGATAAAATGTCCAGTGAATGACATATTCTTGTACAAGATGCTAAGAACTTTGTCTGTTGACAGTTTCACCAGCTAGACAGGAGATACGCAAACAGATGAATAGCCAGATAAATATTGCATATAGTAATTATACACCAGCTATAAATAAGGTGAGTTGATGTTTTCTGCCCTCAGGGAAGTACAGTTAAAATTGGGACAGCAATTTTGATGAGAAGGGAAGCAAAACTCAGGGAACTTGAGTTCAGAATTTTAAACAGCCCTGGAGACTGGGTCATCATAATAAAGCATTATACACCACCAAGGAGAATTTCATTTTTCTGGGTCACTCTCATGAGGTTTGCATGCGAAGAGGTCATGGTCCTTTCCTGCCTGTTTGTTTCTAGCGGCAGGATTCCTTGGGCTATGATGTCCATTTGTGTTACAGACTTTAGCCACAGGCAATCTGACCTGGTTGCTTTTTTTCTTTGCTTGAATGCTCCACCGGAGTAATAATAAGATTAGCTCCAAAAAAACCAAGCATCTTGACCCCTGTCTTTGCTGAAACTTGTTCTTGAACATTAGAGAAGTGTAAATTCCAAAGCTAAATCCTGTAGTATAGGAAGAAAAAAACCCTAAGTGCACCTCAGAAAGCTGTATCTCTGCTAGTGATTTATGTTTTCTGCTTTGTAAGCTGTGATAGAAATATGGTCTTAGATATGAGGATAAAGCTCAATATCCTAGTGTTGGATATATATATCCCCAGTGCAAACTTTCCCCACGCTGAGTTGCTGTAATTTTGGTTAACTGTTTTTCTTTCACTTATTCTTGAAAAATCTTTGTTTCCTTTTATTATATGACACTCATAGGGCAACAGTGATTCTAGGAAATGGCTACCCTCCCTCCATTTTAGTAAAAGAAACAAGTAGAGGAAGTGATACCCATTGGTGTGTGCTTTTATCTATTGTGGGTTAGTCCAGACCTTGTGGGTAAGGGCATCTGGGACCCTGGGGCTCATGCTTACACTGTACATTCTTGTGAATTCCTCTGCTGGAGTTCTTTAACATGAAAGTGCTCAGGACACATCTCTACTCAAAGATATTTCCTTGGTTCCTTATCACTCGCTGGTTTGAGTATTTTTAAGTGGGGCATCCAGAGTCCTTCATAATATGGCCCCAACCATGCTCAGCCTTACTGTTCCTCTCTGTTCACGGATCACTCACTCCTAGAACCACATCCAACCTAGCACACTTTCATTTTTTTTCTTGCCTTTGAGTATTCTGCCTTCTCTGCTTGGAATGCCATTGTTTTGATCTCTCTATCATATCCCCTCTCCAAGTCTACTCATTCTCAAAGATCCAGCTTAAAAGTTACCTCTGTGAAGTCCTCCTGAATAACTCTCCTGATACTGATATAGTAAAAGGATCCCTTTACTTGTCTTTTTTCTAACAAACTGGCTCTCCCAAGGTCAGGGATGTTTTCTCATTAACCCCTGTGCCCAGTAACACATACTAAAAGCCTCTCAGGGGATAAAAATGAGGAAATAATGAATAGATATTAGTGAAATATTGGTAAAAAGGAACAACTACATTAAAAAAAAATCACATACTATCTTTCTGAATGTGTGATTTGTATTTTAATTTACACAGTTATACTATGCATATTGATTTTGTTACTGCAAAATCAACCAAAATGTAAATTCAAAAGAAAATCACAAAGTCCAATCTTTTTTGTTAGTCCATGGAAGAACTTCAGATTTACATGATGTGGATAATTATTTTGATTACCTATTTTGGTATCATAAGCTACCTTAAAACCTAGAGGCTTTCAACAATTATTTTTAAAATTCTGTGGGTCAGGAATTCAAGAAAGATTTGACTGGTTGGTTGGTGCCTACAGTTGGAGGAGCTCCTCCATGGTAGTTGCTTTGTACGTTAGCACTTCTGTGCTTCTTGGTTTCTCTCTCTGTCTCTCCACGTGACGTCTTATCCTCCAGGCCAGTTAAGAACTATCCCTGGAACTGGCATGAGTCACTTTCTGCATACTCTGTTGATCAAAGCAGTGTCCAACCAGATTCAATGGGGTGAAGAAACGGACACCACCTCTTAATGGGATGTGACAAGATTACATTGCAGAAAAGCATGTGAGATGGAGCATGATTTTGCCGCCATCTTTGGGAAATATAATCTGTGATGTAATTAATACACTTTTGACAAATCAGTGCCCATGGGACCTTGTCATAAAAATCAATTAACTAACTCTCTAGAAATGTTCAATGCCCCACACTCTGATAAGGTTTAATCCAGTGTAAGCTGCTTTTTTCATCTCTCTCTCATAGAGATGAAATCTCATGAGGAAGAGAAGGGAAATCAAGCCTACTGTTCTTCATTTAGATCTTTCGATCCCATTTATTTTATCTAACATACTACAGAATTACAAGCGAGAGAAAGTTCTTATATTGTGAGTACTTATACTTATAGAACTCATTTCCCCAAAAGGTGGCTTTAGGTAAATTTATGGCTAATAGATCCTCCCTGGGTATAAGAAATAGAAGTGTTAGAGCTGTATCCCTACCCTTTGAGGCTGACAGCATAAAGAGCAAGGTTTTTCAAGCTGTAAGTGGTGATCCTATTAGTGGATCATGAAATCAGTTTAGTAGGTCAGGGCCAGTGGTTAAAAATAAAAAAGGAATTGAATGGAATACAAAGTATCAGTTGCACGTCACATAAAGTATATATAACATACATACGTATGTATAGGTGAGGTTTTTTTGCATGTGTGTGAGCGTGAATACTGGATTACAATGTAAACTCTATTTCTTTTTTTTTTTTTTTTTTTTTTTTTTTTTTTTTTTTATTATTATTATTTTTTATTTCTTAAAATTTTATTGGAGTACAGTTGATTTACAATGTTGTGTTAGTTTCAGGTGTACAGCAAAGTGTATCTGTAGACTTTTTAATGATGGCCATTCTGACCAGTGTGAGGTGGTACCTCACTGTAGTTTTGATTTGCTTTTCTCTAATAATTAGCGATGTTGAGCATATTTTCATGTGCATATTGGCCATCTGTATTTCTTCTCTGGAAAAATGTCTATTTAGGCCTTCTGCCCATTTTTTTCTTTCTTTTTTTTTTTTTTTTCCCCCCACACACACACTGTATTTTATTTTTACAAGAGATAAATAGACTGACACCAAGCATTGTACATGGATGACCACAACAAAAGCAACAATGATTGCAATTACCAAACATGAAACACACTTATACTATGTCATAATATTGACATTCAGTCCAGTAATCCTCCACTGTAACAGCTCCTTTACTTTGCAGTGAAAATTGATTTGTATATTCTTTTCCTCTGAGTTCTTGTGGGATTTTTTTTTTTTAATTCAGACAGAAAGTCACAAAAATTATACTCATCCTCAATCAGTTCACTCAGTCCCATGTAATTAATTTCTTTTTTTTTTCATCTTGATCTTTTGTTAGCACTTTTATGAGTTCATCAGTTTTTCATTAGAGTTCTGAAAATGCTTATTCATTCAGTTCAGCAGTACAGTCAGTTACCAGAAACCTGTACTTGTCAGAGTCTTTTCCATGAATTTCTTGAAGATGAAACCTTTTTATAGGAACATATTTGCAAAATCATCAGAGTACACCCAGAACTGTCTGTAAATGACAAAAGACTTAAAAATGACCATGGTTAAAGATTTGATGAAAGTTCATAATAATGCAGTTGACAAGAAAATTAGTTATTTCTGAGATATACATTTTAAAGTAATAACTAGGATTATTACTTATAACATTATACCAGAACATATAAGATTTTTAGACGTTTCCTGTAATGTCTGAAACATTTATATTAACATATTTCCATACATATTTCCATACAAATACAAATATAAGATTTTTAGAAATTTCATGTAATGTCTGAAACATTTATATTAACATATTTCCATACATATTTCCATACAAATACAAATATAAGATTTTTAGAAATTTCATGTAATGTCTGAAACATTTATATTAACATAGTTCCATACATATTTCCATACAAATACAAATATAAGATTTTTAGAAATTTCATGTAATGTCTGAAACATTTATATTAACATATTTCCATACATATTTCCATACAAATACAAATATAAGATTTTTAGAAATTTCATGTAATGTCTGAAACATTTATATTAACATATTTTCATACAAATAACCCAATGAAAGTTTAGTATTAGTTGTTTTGTTTGTTTTTTTATACTGCAGGTTCTTATTAGGCATCAGTTTTATACACATCAGTGTATACATGTCAATCCCAATCGCCCAATTCAGCACACCACCATCCCCACCTCATTGCAGTTTTCCCCCCTTGGTGTCCATATGTCCATTCTCTACATCTGTGTCTCAACTTCTGCCCTGCAATCTGGCTCATCTGTACCATTTTTCTAGGTTCCACATACATGCATTAATATACGATATTTGTTTTTCTCTTTCTGGCTTACTTCACTCTGTATGACAGTCTCTAGATCCATCCACTTCTCAACAAATGGCTCAATTTCGTTCCTTTTTATGGCTGAGTAATATTCCATTGTATATATGTACCACAACTTCTTTATCCAGTCGTCTGTTGATGGGCATTTAGGTTGCTTCCATGACCTGGCTATTGTAAATAGTGCTGCAATGAACATTCGGGTGCACGTGTCTTTTTGAATTACGGTTTTCTCTGGGTATATGCCCAGTAGTGGGATTGCTGGGTCATATGGTAATTCTATTTTTAGTTTTTTAAGGAACCTCCATATTGTTCTCCATAGTGGCTGTATCAATTTACATTTCCACCAACAGTGCAAGAGGGTTCCCTTTTCTCCACACCCTCTCCAGCATTTGTTGTTTGTAGATTATCTGATGATGCCCATTCTAACAGGAGTGAGGTGATACCTCATTGTAGTTTTGATTTGCATTTCTCTAATAATTAGTGATGTTGAGCATCTTTTCATGTGCTTCGTGGCCGTCTGCATGTCTTCTTTGGAGAAATGTCTATTTAGGTCTTCTGCCCATTTTTGAATTGGGGTGTTTGTTTCTTTGATATTGAGCTGAATGAGCTGTTTATATATTTTGGAGATTAATCCTTTGTCCGTTGATTCATTTGCAAATATTTTCTCCCATTCTGAGGGTTGTCTTTTCGTCTTGTTTATGGTTTCCTTTGCTGTGCAAAAGCTTTGAAGTTTCATTAGGTCCCACTTGTTTATTTCTGTTTTTATTTCCATTACTCTAGGAGGTGGATCGAAAAAGATCTTGCTGTGATTTATGTCAAAGAGTGTTCTTCCTATGTTTTCCTCTAAGAGTTTTATAGTGTCCAGTCTTACATTTAGGTCTCTAATCCATTTTGAGTTTATTTTTGTGTATGGTGTTAGGGAGTATTCTAATTTCATTCTTTTACATGTGGCTGTCCAGTTTTCCCAGCACCACTTATTGAAGAGACTGTCTTTTCTCCATTGTATATCTTTGCCTCCTTTGTCATAGATTAGTTGACCATAGGTGCGTGGGTTAATCTCTGGGCTTTCTATCTTGTTCCATTGATCTATGTTTCTGTTTTTGTGCCAGTACCATATTGTCTTGATTACTGTAGCTTTGTAGTATAGTCTGAAGTCAGGGAGTCTGATTCCTCAAGCTCCATTTTTTTGCCTCAAGACTGCTTTGGCTATTCGGGGTCTTTTGTGTCTCCATACAAATTTTAAGATGATTTGTTCTAGCTCCGTAAAAAATGCCATTGGTAATTTGATAGGGATTGCATTGAATCTGTAGATTGCTTTGGGTAGTATACTCATTTTCACAATGTTGATTCTTCCAATCCAAGAACATGGTATATCTCTCCATCTGTTGGTATCATCTTTAATTTCTTTCATCAGTGTCTTATAGTTTTCTGCATACAGGTCTTTTGTCTCCCTAGGTAGGTTTATTCCTAGATATTTTATTCTTTTTGTTGCAATGGTAAATGGGAGTGTTTCCATGATTTCTCTTTCAGATTTTTCATCATTAGTGTATAGGAATGCAAGAGATTTCTGTGCATTAATTTTGTAACCTGCAACTTTACCATATTCATTAATTAGCTCTAGCAGTTTTCTGGTGGCAGTTTTAGGATTCTCTATGTATAGTATCATGTCATCCGCAAACAGTGACAGTTTTACTTCTTCTTTTCCAATTTGTATTCCTTTTATTTCTTTTTCTTCTCTGATTGCCGTGGCTAGGACTTCCAGAACTATGTTGAATAATAGTGGTGAGAGTGGACATCCTTGTCTCGTTCCTGATCTTAGAGGAAATGCTTTCAGTTTTTCACCATTGAGAATGATGTTTGCTGTGGGTTTGTCATATATGGCCTTTATTATGTTGAGGTAGGTTCCCTCTATGCCCACTTTCTGGAGAGTTTTTATCAGAAATGGGTGTTGAATTTTGTCAAAAGCTTTTTCTGCATCTATTGAGATGATCATATGGTTTTTCTTCTTCAATTTGTTAATATGGTGTATCACATTGATTGATTTGCGTATATTGAAGAATCCTTGCATCCCTGGGATAAATCCCACTTGATCGTGGTGTATGATCCTTTTAATGTGTTGTTGGATTCTGTTTGCTAGTATTTTGTTGAGGATTTTTGCATCTATATTCATCAGTGATATTGGTCTGTAATTTTCTTTTTTTGTAGTGTCTTTGTCTGGTTTTGGTATCAGGGTGATGGTGGCCTCATAGAATGAGTTTGGGAGAGTTCCTTCCTCTGCAATTTTTTGGAAGAGTTTGAGAAGGATGGGTGTTAGCTCTTCTCTAAATGTTTGATAGAATTCACCTGTGAAGCCATCTGGTCCTGGACTTTTGTTTGTTGGAAGATTTTTAATCACAGTTTCAATTTCATTACTTGTGATTGGTCTGTTGATATTTTCTGTTTCTTCCTGATTCAGTCTTGGAAGGTTATACCTTTCTAAGAATTTGTCCATTTCTTCCAGGTTGTCCATTTTATTGGCATAAAGTTGCTTGTAGTAGTCTCTTAGGATGTTTTGTATTTCTGCGGTGTCTGTTGTAACTTCTCCTTTTTCATTTCTGATTTTATTGATTTGAGTCCTCTCCCTCTTTTTCTTGATGAGTCTGGCTAATGGCTTATCAATTTTGTTTATCTTCTCAAAGAACCAACTTTTAGTTTTATTGATCTTTGCTATTGTTTTCTTTGTTTCTATTTCATTTATTTCTGCTCTGATCTTTATGATTTCTTTCCTTCTGCTAACTTTGGGTTTTGTTTGTTCTTCTTTCTCTAGTTTCTTTAGGTGTAAGGTTAGATTGTTTACTGAGATTTTTCTTGTTTCTTTAGGTAGGCTTGTATAGCTATAAACTTCCCTCTTAGAACCGCTTTTGCTGCATCCCATAGGTTTTGGGTCGTCGTGTTTTCATTGTCATTTGTCTCTAGGTATTTTTTTATTTCCTGTTTGATTTCTTCAGTGATCTCTTGGTTATTTAGTAACGTATTGTTTAGCCTCCATGTGTTTGTCTTTTTTACGTTTTTTTCCCTGTAATTCATTTCTAATCTCATAGCGTTGTGGTCAGAAAAGATGCTTGATATGATTTCAATTTTCTTAAATTTACTGAGGCTTGATTTGTGACCCAAGATGTGATCTATCCTGGAGAATGTTCCGTGTGCACTTGAGAAGAACGTGTAATCTGCCGTTTTTGGATGGAATGTCCTATATATATCAATTAAATCTATCTGGTCTATTGTGTCATTTAAAGCTTCTGTTTCCTTATTTATTTTCATTTTGGATGATCTGTCCATTGGCGTAAGTGAGGTGTTAAAGTCCCCCACTATTATTGTGTTACTGTCGATTTCCTGTTTTATAGCTGTTAGCAGTTGCCTTATGTATTGAGGTGCTCCTATGTTGGGTGCATATATATTTATAATTGTTATATCTTCTTCTTGGATTGATCCCTGGATCATTATGTAGTGTCCTTCCTTGTCTCTTGTAACATTCTTTATTTTAAATTCTATTTTATCTGATATGAGTATAGCTACTCCAGCTTTCTTTTGATTTCCATTTGCATGGAATGTCTTTTTCCATCCCCTCACTTTCAGTCTGTATGTGTCCCTAGGTCTGAAGTGGGTCTCTTGTAGACAGCATATATATGGGTCTTGTTTTTGTATCCATTCAGCCAGTCTATGTCTTTTGGTTGGGGCATTTAATCCATTCACGTTTAAGGTAATTATCGATATGTATGTTCCTATGACCATTTTCTTAAATTGTTTTGGGTTTGTTTTTGTAGGTCCTTTTCTTCTCTTGTGTTTCCCACTTAGAGAAGTTCCTTTAGCATTTGTTGTAGAGCTGGTTTGGTGGTGCTGAATTCTCTTAGCTTTTGCTTGTCTGTAAAGCTTTTGATTTCTCCATCAAATCTAAATGAGATCCTTGCTGGGTAAAGTAATCTTGGTTGTAGGTTCTTCCCTTTCATCACTTTAAGTATATCATGCCACTCCCTTCTGGCTTGCAGAGTTTCTGCTGAGAAATCAGCTGTTAACCTTATGGGGGTTCCCTTGTATGTTATTTGTCGTTTTTCCCTTGCTGCTTTCAGTAATTTTTCTTTGTCTTTAATTTTTGCCACTTTGATTACTATGTGTCTCGGCGTGTTTCTCCTTGGGTTTATTCTGTATGGGACTCTCTGCGCTTCCTGGACTTGGGTGGCTATTTCCTTTCCCATGTTAGGGAAGTTTTCGACTATAATCTCTTCAAATATTTTCTCTGGTCCTTTCTCTCTCTCTTCTCCTTCTGGGACCCCTATAATGCGAATGTTGTTGCGTTTAATGTTGTCCCAGAGGTCTCTTAGGCTGTCTTCATTTCTTTTCATTCTTTTTTCTTTAGTCTGTTCCGCAGCAGTGAATTCCACCATTCTGTCTTCCAGGTCACTTATCCGTTCTTCTGCCTCAGTTATTCTGCTATTGATTCCTTCTAGTGTAGTTTTCATTTCAGTTATTGTATTGGTCATCTCTGTTTGTTTGTTCTTTAATTCTTCTAGGTCTTTGTTAATCATTTCTTGCATCTTCTCAATCTTTGCCTCCATTCTTATTCCGAGGTCCTGGATCATCTTCACTATCATTATTCTGAATTCTTTTTCTGGAAGGTTGCCTATCTCCACTTCATTTAGTTGTTTTTCTGGGGTTTTTTCTTGTTCCTTCATCTGGTACATAGCCCTCTGCCTTTTCATCTTCTCTGTCTTTCTGTAACTGTGGTTTTTGGTCCACAGGCTGCAGGATTGTAGTTTTTCTTGCTTCTGTTGTCTGCCCTCTGGTGGTTGAGGCTAAGAGGCTTGATGAGAGGCTCTGGTGGTGGGTAGAGCTGACTGTTGCTGTGGCGGTCAGAGCTCAGTAAAACCTTAATCCACTTGACTGTTGATGGGTGGGGCTGGGTTCCTTCCCTGTTGCTGTGGCGATCAGAGCTCAGTAAAACCTTAATCCACTTGACTGTTGATGGGTGGGGCTGGGTTCCCTCCCTGTTGGTTGTTTTGCCTGAGGCAACCCAACACTGGAGCCTACCCGTGCTCTTTGGTGGGATTAATGGCAGACTCTGGGAGGGCTCACGCCAAGGAGAACTTCCCAGGACCTCTGCTGCCAGTGTCCTTATCCCCACGGTGAAACAGAGCCACCACTTGTCTCTGCAGGAGACCCCCCAACACCAGCAGGTACGTCTGGTTCAGTCTCCCCCAGGGTCACTGCTCCTTCCCCTGGGTCCCGATGCACACATTACTTTGTGTGTGCCCTCCAAGAGTGGGGTCTCTGTTTCCCCCAGTCCTGTCACAGTCCTGCAATCAATTCCCACTAGACTTCAAAGTCTGATTCTCTAGGAATTCCTCCTCCCGTTGCCGGAACCCCAGGTTGGGAAGCCTGACGTGGGGTTCAGAACCTTCACTCCAGTGGGTGGACTTCTGTGGTATAAGTGTTCGCCAGTCTGTGAGTCACCCACCCAGCAGTTATGGGATTTGATTTTACTCTGATTGCGCCCCTCCTACCGTCTCACTGTGGCTTCTCCTCTGTCCTTGGACGTGGGGTATCTTCCTTGGTGAAGTCCAGGGTCTTCCTGTCAATGATTGTCCAGCAGCCAGTTGTGATTCTGGTGCTCTCGCAAGAGGGAGTGAGAGCACGTCCTTCTACTCCGCCATCTTGGTTAATCCGTAAACTCTATTTCTAACCGGGATCCACAGTCAAAAATGTTTTTGAAGCCATTAAAATAGAGTATCTGTGCCCTTTCTTGGTGCCACTTTCAAAGGCAAAACACGGGACTAGACAGACCATCGGTTTGGTTCAGCATGGCATTTCTGATGTTCTTATGAAAGATATTTTGTTTGGGGCCCAGAATGACAAGTAGCTCAGAGTCCAATTGAAACATCATTTTCTAAGAGAAGAAATCGCTTTACAGACAGTGTACAGCAAAATAAAATATCTCACCTCCACAGCTTATGCCCTCTGTCACCTATAAAGAGTTTTTACAGAAGACTTTTTTTTCTTTCTCTTCAAACTTACGTTTGGTTGAATAGATTTCCCAAGAGCTCAATTCTTCACCTACGCAATGTTTCTGACCCTTGATGGGCTACAAGATATGGTCCAGGTTAGATCCTGAAGTGCTGAGAAATGCCTAGTTGTACAGTGAGGGCTGCATCTGATTGGACTGCGAAACTTTGGGAAACAGCACAGGTGTGGAGGGTGTGACACAGAGATGTTTTTCAGACTCTGATCTTTCACATGCCAGTCAGTCTCCTTTCCCTCTGACAGAATCTTTCCCCACTCCTGTCTCATCCACACCTGTAAAAGCATGATGGTATATTCTAGTGTCAATTTTTGACTTTCCAAATCAAGCGCCTTTAAAATTATAATTCATTATGAGCAGTAAATATAGTTTACAAAAATACTTTTCAAATATACTCTTTCATTTAATATTCAGAACACACTTATGTGCTGGTTATCATAAATATTTTCATTTTAAAGTTGGAGAAGTCACGGCTCAGAGAGGTTGAATTGCTTGTTCAAGGTCATACACATATGTGAAGCAGCAGGCCCAAGACTTGACTTTGACTCCAAATCCTACATTATGCTGCCCTCAGCCAGAGAAAACTGGGTCTGAGCTAGGTCTCTGGACTTGTGCAATGTTCCTGATTTTATTTATTTTTATTTTTTTTCCTGCTATGATTTATTAATGAACTATTTATTAGAAGATTCAATCTTGGAAAGATCTTGATTTTATTTTAAGTTTCTTTCCTAAAGATGCCTTCAGGGTATTTATTCATTTACTGGTCCAGCTCTCAAAATCAGGGGCTAGTACAAGTTTTGCCCCACTTCTAAAAGTCCATGTCACTGTAAAAAAATAAAAGTGATATAAGGGAAAATAGCCAGTCGTGGGCAAGGAGAAGTGTTTAACGGAGGCACCTTGTCTGTCTTGGGCTTGTCAGATTTCTTTACCTGTGTTTGGCTCTTGATTTGGGCATGTGGCTATTGAGCCCCCTGAGTATTGGTATATGATTTAAAAAAGGAGACATCACATGACACCTCTGTGTTGTTCTTGAAGATGTACATTCTTTAAGGATATATAATATGTGTAGAACAGGTAGAGACGTTGGTTAGACATTTTTTGTATCGATTTTCTAGGCACCTTGGGAACTTGTCAGTTTAGTATAACCATTGTAAGCTAACAAACAAGGGTTCTTGTACTGATCCTGTTCTATGAATTATAGAATATAATTATAATGATATCTCATTAGGTAAATAACTTAAGCGTAATTATAATGTAGCAAGCTACACTATTATACATTGCGTTTCAGCACTAACTTCCCTTTCTTAATGGAACATTGGTGAAACTTTCATTCCTATGTGACCCAGGGAAATGTCTCTGTTTTCACCTTTTATATACTTCTCGCATGCTTTTTTTTTTTTTTTTTTTTGTATCTTATATCAATGCATACCACATTCTTATCTGGGTAAATATGAGAATATCATTATATTAGGGCTGATAGCTTAATTATAGATATAATTTATGTGTCACAAGCCTGAATGGTGTGGGTCTATAAAATAATGACACAATTACATTGATATCCAAATGATTGTAGAGAGTTCTCATCCTTTTTAAGTTCAGGAAATCTAGTCTTTTTGCCACATTGTTCCTCCTCAGAGCCTGTTCATACTTCCTCCACGAATCTGCCTGATGTCCTCTTCTTACCTCAGCCAGCCTCTGGCTCCTGACTGCCACTCTGACCTTCTGCCTGTCACTGACTGCCTTCTTGAGCCTGACTTCCATTAGGTTTGCCTGCTCCCTCTGCACCCCAGTCTCCAAGCTAGTGGGCATTGCCAGTACCTCTGTCCTGGCCTCCAGAAGGGACATGACTTTCTCCTGAGTTACTTCTTCTGCAGTGTGGCCAGATACCCCAACTATTGCACAAAGAGACAATTCCTAAAGAGACTGTATACCTGAATCAGATTTCAGAGTTCCTTGGTGGATACGTTCCCTGCTTAGGTCCCTGACGTTCACCACATGACAGGAACAAGCTTACAGAGCCTCCATTTTCCACCAATTACTAAAAATCTCCAGGGTTCTCTACACTTTAGAGTCTAGATCCAGCAGAAGTTTCCTTACCCTGCTGCCCTTAAGAAAAATGGTTAGTGCTTGCTTTACATCTGTGTGACCAAATGGACTTTGCAAAACATTGCCCCCAAGGACAAAGAGCCTCCTTGCCTTAAAGGCAAGCCCAAGAAGCACAAATGACTTATCTTTTAAAATAGAGGTTTTCCTTGCTCTGAAAAAAAAAATAGTTAAGGCTTGGTCTTTGCTGGATACCCCATTATGCAGAGAATTCTACATCTTGCCATTTGCAATTGCCCGGAAGTTCAAAATCTTCACAACTTTTTAGGCTGTTTTTTATGTTTTTGACTCATAAGTTGAGTGTTAAGACAAATACTGATTTGTCTAAAATTGGGGAAGTGGAGAAAGAGTATATGTGTCTATAAACCTATTAGTGTTGATCTTCAGCTATTTACATTTTTGAAACCTTCTCATCAGTCTCCTTTTGACTTTATTTTTTATTCACCTCCTACCCCATGCACACAGCCTCCCCATCCTACACCCTTGATTAAGTTGTAGAAAATGTTGGCCTCCTATAGCCAAAGGTACATCATTCCTATTCTATTGTCTCATCCCCCAAAATTCTGGAGCCTAAGATGAACCGGGGAAATGGTTTTCCAGGACCCCTGCCTGTCCCAAGTTCTTCTCTAAGCCTGGGAGTCCATCAGCAAGCCAGTGATCTTGTTCCGCTGTGTATATTGATCAGGTTACCCAAATAACAAAGGAATTGCCAATTCATTTCTGTCAACCTTATTCCTTGCTCAGGGCAAACCAATTGAAAGGGGTTCAAATTGTCTTCTCCAACATTTATGGGGAAGAACAGCTGTCTGTGTAACTTCCAAGCTCCTCTCTCACCAGCTGAGTTGGAATCTTGGGACAAATTCCCATATGCACTTATACTAGCTAGTGTCAATTTGCTGACAGTTGACATTTCCCACTGCCAGCCATTCACAGAAGCATTGCCTATTCGGTTAAAAGATATTAGGTCTTGGGAGCGGAGGATGAATAGAAATGTATGAGTGAGGAAAAAAATTTGGTTCTAAAACTGTAACTAAAAACACTAATTAGAAATGACCAAACACCTAAGGCAGAGCCAGGATTGGGGGATGGTATTTTCAATATATCTGCTTTCTTCATGTGCATCTCTCTCTCTCTCTCTCTCTCTCTCTCTCTCTTTCCGTCTCTCTCTCTCTCTCTCTCTCTCACACACACACACACACACACACACACACACACAGCCCTAAATATAAATCATAAAAAGTTGTGTCATCACATAAGGCCACTAAACCCCCATTTCTACTTTACAAAACAGATTCAATATGGTCATAACCTTCTTCCTTATTGACCTTTAATCCATCATGATTTGCATTAGATGTGTAGCCTTTTTGTGAGAGTTACTAATATGAATGAGGATTTGATTGGGTAGATGAGAATTTGCAAGTGTTTTGTCAGTTCTACCCTCCCTCCTTCTCTCTGTCCTTCCTTTCGTCTTTTTTTAAAAAAATCATTGAAGGCCTACTACACATACAGAACTATCTAAGTTTTGTGAAGGAATCCAAAAAGTGCAGATGAAGATGTCTTTGCCCTCAAAGATGTTGTAGCCTGGGAGAAGAAAACAAATGCATAGAATGTCCAACTGTCATATAATCATCATCAGCACTACCACCACCACCACCACCACCACCACCACCACCACCACCACCACCATCATCATCATCATCATCATCATCATCATCATCATCATCATCCTACAATTTATGTCACAAGTTAGAGTAGGAACCATTAAATACCAAGAGGGCAAAACAGACTAGATGTGTTCAGAGGAGAGAAAGAGTGTGAGCTCAGGGAATGTTTCCCAGAAGTGGTGGAATCGTAATAGAGCTTTTATGAAAATGTAGGTTTGGAATAAATAGAAATAAGGTAAAGGAATAGATTGCAGGTGGAAAACAGAGTATCTGCAAAGCTTCTTCCCATTCAGGGAGATCTGCTTGTGAGCTCCTCAGAGCAGAGATTATGCCTTTTATACTGAAGGTCCAGCAGAGGGCCTGGAACCTAGGAGCACATGGGACAGGCTGAATGAATGCTGAGGGCAAGGGTGAGATTCCAAACAAAGCCACAAGGGCATCCACACTTAGCCTCTATACCTAAGGTTGTGTATTTTGATATGGAAGGTTTAGGGGACAAAGTGTTTTATTTGTTTGGCTTCTCTTTGCTTTTGAAGTCTATGACAGCCACTGTAGTCAGAGGTTATGTGCCACTGTCTGGGAAGAGAGTTATTTTAGGGAAGATGGGTGATGACGACAGGGAAGTAGATTACTCATAACTTATGCGATTCCGGCTCCCATACAAGAAGCCACCCATGGCCCCCTGTTCTCTAGCTCTCCTTTCAAATAAAGTAGTTCTTGGCAGTCTGGATACTCATAAGCTTTTCAATGGATAACATCCTTACTTTCCCTTTATAAGTGCTTCTCATGAATTTGGAATTAATATTTCTTTTATTACAATCAAGGGACCGTAAATCAAGACAAGGTGATTTCTTCAATTCTAGCCCAATACCACAGCCAATGAGTCTAGGAGGGGAAATGGCCCAAAACCCACATCTGTCCAAGTTTCCAACTTCTGAGTGAAAATTAAGAAGCGACCTTTTAAAATGCTCTCCTAAGATTATGGCTGCTGCATAGGAAATAAAACAATGATATTCTCCACCCCTGAGACTTTTTTGTTCCTTGTGGTGAACTTGCTTCAATTTAGATGGAGGAATCGTCTTTCATCCTTCCTGCTTATAAATAGGAATGTGTAATCTGTTTGGGTCAGCTGTCAATAGTTTGACATTTCTTCCCCAGCAGCAGAGTTGCACATATGCCCCAAAGTTTGAGTTTTATTGCTAATTTACCAGATTTATTGGGTTATTTTTTATTACACTCTTCAGGGACAAAAGTAGAAAAAAAAGAATCTAATTTCTGATGCATCTTTAATCTAGTGAACACTGTTGGGAACTAATAGAAATGCAGCCTTAAACAAAAGTGCTAGTTGGGGGCCAGGGGTGGGAGGGAAATGTGTTTGTGTTGCTTTGACTTAGAAAGTGACATCCGTATCTCAATGATAAGGGATACAATGTAACAGGCAGCTACAGAGATGCACAAATGTCGGGGAATATAAGGACTAATTCTATTCATTTTCTTGGGTCTAAACAGTTATTAGGTGAGCTTGATCTTACGTTCTTTAATGATGAAGCTTCAGGGCCCAGAGTGGCCAGGGAGTGTAGCTACCTCTAATGAGACTTGGGGACTCTGGGAGGGCTCATGCCAAGGAGTACTTCCCAGGACTTTTGCTGTCAGTGTCCTTGTCCCCTCGGTGAGCCACAGCCACCCCCCGCCTCTGCAGGAGACCCTCCAACACTAGCAGCTGTGTGGCTGACAGGGTCTTGGTGCTCCGGCCAGGTGTCAGGCCTGAGCCTGTGAGGTGGGAGAGCGAGTTCAGGACATTGGTCCACCAGAGACCTCCCGGCCCCTTGTGAGATCAATCAGCGAGAGGTCTCCCAGAGATCTCCATCTCAACGCTAAGAGCCAGCTCCACTCAACGACCAGCAAGCTCCAGTGCTGGACACCCTATGCCAAACAACTAGCAAGACGGGAACACAACCCCACCCATTAGCAGAGAGGCTGCCTAAAATCATAATAAGGTCACAGACACCCCCAAAACACACCACCGGACGCAGTCCTGCCCACCAGAAAGACAAGATCTAGGCTCATCCACCAGAACACAGGCATCAGTCCCCTCCACAAGGAAGCCTACACAAACCACTGAACCAACCTTACGCACTGGGGGCAGACACCAAAAACAATGGGAACTACGAACCTGGAGCCTATGAAAAGGAGACCCCAAACACAGCAAGTTAAGCAAAATGAGAAGAGAGAGAAATACACAGCAGATAAAGGAGCAAGGTAAAAACCCATCAGACCAAACAAAAAAGATGTTAAAAAAAAAAAAAAAAAAAGACTTGGATCAAGTGGCTGTTAATGTCTTCCCAGCCTACAGTCCTGGGCAGCTCTCCCTGGTGACGGTGATGGTGACGGTGACTGTGATGGTGCATGTGAATTGAAAAGATGAGTCATCTGCTCAGAGGGCTTACGATATGTCTTACTTGTTTCTGTATCTAGCGTCTAGAACTGTGCCTGGGACACAGGAGTTTGTCAAACACAGCATGTGTTTGTTGAACTATGTCTTTTATTGCCTGGTATGGGCTGCCACTGTGACTTTACCTCCAGGAATTTATCAAATATTCATAGACCAAATCACCAGAGAAAATAAAAGTACCATTTCACTTTCCTTTTTCTCTAACGTGGCTGTAAGATATAGAAAGAAGAGAGGAGTCTTTGTTTTCTGTGTCACACTCTATGTGGGTCCTATTGAATTGCAGAACCCTCAAAAACTCCACTGACTTTTTCCCCCAGTTTTATTGAGAAATAATTGACATACATCACTGTATAAGTTTAAGGCAAACAGCATGGTGGTTTGATATATATATGATTACCACAATATGTTCAGCTAACATCCATCTTCTCATATAAATACAATAAAAGGAAAAGAGAGAAAAAGAATAAAGTAAAAGAAATTTTTTTTTCTCTTTGTGATGAGAACTCTTAGGATCTACTCTCTTTATAACTTTCCTATGTATCATACAGCAGTGTTAGCTATAGTCATCATGCTGTACATTACATCCCTAGTGCTTATTTATCTTATAACTGAAAGTTTGTACCTTTTGACTACCTTCCTCCAATTTCCCCTCCCATCATTCCCTGCCATTGGTAACCACAAGTCTGATCTCTTTTTCTACAAGTTTTGTTTTAGGTTCCACTTATAAGTGAGATTATACAGTATTTGTCTTTCTCTGACTTATTTCACTTAGCATAATGCCTTCAGGGTCCATCCATATTGTCACAAATGGTAGAATTTCCTCATTTTGTATGACTGAATTATATTCCATTGTGCATATATATATACCACAACTTCTTTATCCATTTATCCATTGATGGACACATGGGTTGTTTCTCTGTCTTGGCTGTTGTAAATAATGCTGCTATGAACATGGGGGTGCAGATATCTTTTTGAGTTATTGTTTTTGGTATCTTTGACTATATTCCCAGAAGTGGAATTGCTTCCATTGCCTTTCTAAAGTGCATTCTCAGTGGCCTTTTCTAGCCCTGATCCTTAATTTCACTCACTGAAGTTATGCCTCTGGCCATCTTTAAAAATTCTAAATTGATACCAGTGACATTGGGTTTACAATGTTCATGTTCAGGACACCCAGATGTAAGTGGGAGTGGGAAAATATGCCATACTGAGGCAGTTCTCACAATGCTCCATGCTCTCTCACTCCTGTGCCTTAGCACAGGCTATGCTTGGAAACCCAGAGTCTGCTGGTTACTGCCTACTAGCTTCACGACACTCAGCACAGGGCTCATGTCATGTGGGAGGCTTTTACTGAATCCCGTGCTGGGATAGGGTTCTTCCCTTGCATGCCCATAAATCCCTATGTGTACTTCACCAACTGTAGTACTTGCTTCTCTATCTTAGGCTGCTGACTTCAGAACCCCAGCCCACCAACACACTAAATTATGCATTTTTTTCTTTAATTAATTAATTAATTAATTAATTTATCTTTGGCTGTGTTGGGTCTTCGTTTCTGTGCAAGGGCTCTCTCCAGTTGCGGCAAGTGGGGGCCACTCTTCATCGCGGTGCGCGGGCCTCTCACTATCGCGGCCTCTCTTGTTGCGGAGCACAGGCTCCAGACGCGCAGGCTCAGCAGTTGTGGCTCACGGGCCTAGTTGCTCCGCGGCATGTGGGATCCTCCCAGACCAGGGCTCAAACCCGTGTCCCCTGCATTGGCAGGCAGATTCTCAACCACTGCGCCACCAGGGAAGCCCCTAAATTATGAACTTTTTAAAGACAGGGAATTCATAAGTTTGATTCATCTCTGCTGTCTTTTTGCCTAGCACAATGACTGGCAGATATTAGGGGTGCAATGCATGTTTTTGAATAAATGAGTGAGGTTGTTCCCAAGAAATTATCTAGTACAATTTGGCAAATGAAAACATGGTGGAAGAAGATGAAGGGTGGAGAGGCTGTTTCAGGTACTTCTTGGATTGATCTAGTTTGTAAAAATCAACTAAAGTTCTGGGTCAAGGATGGTAGGCCTGGGTTCTCCAGTCACTGGGGTCATGAGCGTGATGCCTTCCGCCCTTTACACAGACTGTTCCCCTGAGCATAGAGACAAACATCTGCGCATCCTCACTCTATCACAGACTATTCTGTGCACAAGATACTCAAAAACCAGATGCTCAAGACCAGACTCACAGTAAAGGGGAAAAACGCAGCATTCTTGAGCCCTCAGTCCCTCTCCAAGAGCTTGAGTCTATGGCTGCACTAGGTCTGCCTAGATGGGATGGTTGTCACTTGTGGGAGAAGAAGGTACAGTGAACTTTAAAGGCCCCAAATCTTTTACAACACTAAGGGGAAAGTGCTTCCACAAGCCGTATTAGCACTTACTGAGACCTTCTTATCCAAACCTGTTTCATATGCTAGTCTATTGTTTGTGTGAAGTTGTGTGAATGAGCAACACTTAAAGGATATGTGACCCAGTTCACTCCCTTCCTGGGGCCCAGAGCTTTCAATATATCCGAAGACAGAGGATACTACAAGGCTGTATCTATTGACATATTTATTGAAAAGTAAATAAAATTGAAGTCATAAACATATATTCAACAACGTACTGCAAGTGGTCCAGAGGAGAAAGGTCAGTAGTGACTAAAGTTATTCAAATTGAAAGGTGAGAGTGTTTCAGTCTTCAGGTCCCAAGGACACTCTTCAGATCCAAGACCCCTTTTGGTTCCTGCTATCAGGCTGTCTCATCCATCCTCCAGGGTTACCTTCAAATTCATCAAATGACCCGGAACCTGGCTCACAGCTGCCCTCTTACCCCCTTGTCTGCCATGTTTTTGAGTGGTTTCAAGGTCCATGTGGGCAACTGTCCCCAAACCTTGGATTCTTGGTTTCTTAATCTGCTTAATCTTAGTAACATCTACTCCGATCTATCTGGAACCTGACATCGCTAGAACTGTTCCTGCTCTAAAATCCTAAATCCAAGCTCTGTCACCCAGGGAGAGAGAGGAGGACAGATGGAGAAGAGGGGAGAGGTAGAGCTCTGGAATGCCCTAGCATCCAGACATCAGGTAGAAGAGAAAAAGTTAGCAAAGGGCAGTGAGATTGGAAGAAAACCAGAAGGGCACGGTGTCACAGGAAAACAGAACACATATTTTGGAGGTGAAGGGGGTCAACTGTGTCAAATGCTCTTGAGAGGTTAAGATAATGAGAGAAAAATGGCTGCTGAAGTTAGCAATATTAATATTATTGGTACTGTTGATAGGTGTATGTTAGAGCCTGGTCATGGTATCTTAAACAATGCCAGGCTCTGAGTAAATACTTCCAGGAAGGTGAAGGTGACGGAGGCAGAGGGGACCCAGAAAATGAATTGGCTTGTGCACCATTGAGAGTGTGATTTATGACAAATGGGAATGATTAATCAACTAGGAGTAGATTCTGGAGATTATAGAAGTCTTTAGCTAATACTCTAAAAATATTGGGAGGAAATAAGTAACCTAGAGAGAGCCAGAGAACGAACACAATGGTTCGTTGGGTAGAGACATCCAGAGAGAACCAAATAGGAGTTCAAGCAGGGACTAGATAGAATTGGCACTAAATATTTCCTGAACATATGCTGGGCATTGCCTATTAAATACAGAGGAGGTAAAAGCTGGATCAGAAAAGGAATTTCAGGGAGAGAAAGGAATGTCATACTGAAGAAAAATCGGGGGCTTCTGAGGAACCCATTGGGTCAAAACTAGACCCTGAACCTAGATGGGTTTTGTCACAAGGCAGAACAAATAGATGGAATGCAGATAATCTCTTTAGCTGACCACAGCTCTACCTGTGTTCAGACTTTTGCAGCATAATGTAGAGAGATAAGAGGGATTAGTTAAAGCATTCTGACTAAGTAGAGAGGGACAGTCACACTCTTTGCTGAATTACAGTGTACCCTCAAGTGCAAAGTTGTTCTGGACCAACTAATGAGTTCTCTGAGTCTCAATGTACTCAACTGTAAATTGAGGGGTAATTTACCCAGTGAGTCATAGGAAACCATTTACTTTCCCATCTTTCCAATGACCTGCCTAAAGGATGATGATTATCAAACTGACCCAACTGAGAACAAAGTTTGTTTCCAATGAGGCATACATACATTGCAATGGAGCTGCGCACCCAGCAGAAGGAAGCTTGAAATAGCAATATCCAGAAAAGATGTGCTGCTGAGACTCCATCTTTAGCCTCATGCATTATGCCTTTGTTTTAAAAGATGCAGAAATCTAAGCAAGGAGCTGGAACAATTTGCTCTGGGCTGGTGACAAATCCCGTGGGCTGGTACGTGGCAAAAGGAGTTATCTCATTGTCAGCTCTCTCCTCTCTCTTTTCTGATGTGTCAAGACAATTCAGAGACTGTCTTTTAACCCATGTGATCCTTTTTTCAAACATGAATTGAGGACCACCTATGTGGTCGGTGTAGAAAAATAAATTTGGATGATGTGGTCTCTGCCCTTAAGAAACTTATGGTCTGATGAAGGGGACAGATACATATCAGAGAGTTAAAATAGTTGTAGGTGCCATAACACAAGAATAATGTGTATGGTGGGTGTCTCTCCAACCTCCATTCCACCTGCCCTGTATTGGGCAGTGCAGAGGATTGACCTGGCCTTGGGAACGGGTTTCATCAACGCTGACCCACATTTGTGTCTTCATTGGACTCCTTTTATTTTAATATTTTGAGTGCGCCATCTGTAACTCTGAAAGGACCGATAGACTGATATAGGTAGCAAACATTTTAACGTACCTGCCTTAAGCCATGGGTAATCCATAAGGCAGGTTATTGTCATCGTTTCTTAAATGGGTAAACTGAGGCTCTGATAGGTCAAATAAAGTGTCTGATTCAGTGTGTTTCAGAATCACCTAGCAACTTGTTAAGCACAGAGTGCTTAACTGCTGTTCTCTATCCCCAGAGTTTCTGATTCAGCAGGTGTGGGGCAAGACCATGGAATTCACATTTCTAACAAGTTTCCAGATGATAGTAACTCTGCTAGTCTGAGGGCCACACTTTGAGAACCACTGCTCTAGTATTTGTTCGTATCTGATAGAGCTGAGTTATGAGCCCAAGTCTGCCTGCCTGTAATAACTGTGCCCTTTCCCTTACACCACCCTTTCTCCTGTTACACAAGTATTTTTCTTAACAGCTCCTTTATGGAAGCTTAGCTTAACAGCAGCAATAAAAAGTTACATGGAATGAGCTTGGCAAACACAGACATTGTATTGCCTTTGCAAGTAGGGTGACCATACATCCCAGGATGCCTGAGGTAATTCTGTTTCGTGTCTATTAATCTGACATATGGTTACTGGTTCTCCTCTCTTCCTCTAACAAGGGTCTGAGGTTGGCTAATACATTATATGGCCATCCTACTTTTAGGGATTCACAACTCAACAACTTACGTTCACATTTTAAAGACTCCATGAAGAACTTGAAAAGGTTATTGATCTTTATTTACCCCAGTGTTCTTAAACTTACTTAAGCATGGGCACTTTTTATTCTACTCAGGTAATTCCTTTTAACATTTTGGTGAATGCTGACCTGTGTGCATTTTCTCGTGTGGTTATGTTTTGATGCATGTGTCCAACTAGGAAATGGACTCCTAATATCTTTATGTCTTATGCTCTATAACCCTCCAAAGCACCTTGCTGGGCACCTGCCACTCTCTCAGCCAATTATTGTTCTTTAAGCAAAGAAAACATATTCTCCTAGTAGAGACTTTATAGGGCAGGGCAAAATTTTAATGTTCACACACATGCTATTGAGACATGAACCATGAGTAGAGCATTTTGTTGGGGGGAAAAGCAGACCTAAGGGGCCATGTAAACTTTCAGCTCAGCCCTGACTGTCTGCGGTGAGACAGACGAATAAGAGCTTCCTCACACCACTGAACTTGTAATTGTGAAACTCATCGCCCTGGGAGCTCCCTCTCTTTGCATACCAATGAAAGAGGAAGCCATGGCTTATCCAGGGTGTGTTGCTTCCTGAGTGGCCTTGCTACTGATAGATGGAGACAAAGGGTAAGGAATGCTGTGGATTTAACACACTTGGGATTGGGGTGGCGTCTATTCACGATGTTGCTCCTAAAAATAAACTAATAAATATAGGATCTCATACTAATGTGTTGCTTGCTAGGCATCTAGTGCTGTGAAGAACTGGTATCACACACACACACACACACACACACACACACACACACACACACACAGACACAGACACACACACACACCTGAACCTCATTCTCCCACTTATAAAAGTGGATTTTTAAAAGATTTTTATTGTACACTCACTGTACACATAAGTCAATTTATATTTGGGGGAAAAAAACCCTCTCCTTGTTCCAAGTCTATCTCCTAATGCCTAACAAAGAAATCTCAAATATCTGTCCAAATCCCAGGCATAATTCTAGAACCAGTCCAAAAGCCACATTGTCCTTGAAGATTAGTTTAACTACCCAGTTTTCTTTGGTTAACTTATCTCAACTTCATGCACCAGCGCACGTCTTCTCTAGGATGTCTTCCTTCAACTTCCACCTGGACTGACCACCCTCCACTATGGAGCGAGGGCATCCTTTGCTTGACTCTATTCTGTAGCTTCCTGTGTTATGCTGGAATGATCTCTTGACTACTTCTGTCTCCCAGTGAGTGCTGGAGAGGGACAATGTATTACTGATTTATGTACCTAGTGCCACCAGGATCTAGCACAGTGATTTGTGCACATAATTTGTGCTCAGTGATTATTTGTTGAACCTAACTGAGTTATCTATGGGGGTCTTAACTGTCACTGAACCCCTAGAACACGGGTGATATCTTAATAGGGGCAAGATGGTCCCCCCAAGGGGGAGAATATTAGTTCTTGGAAGGTGAAAACAATTATACATTAATGTAGTTCATGGCCCTCTAAAGGGCCATGGTACATAAACAGATATAAAATATATCTGTGGCATTCAATTTTCATGAGAGTATGGTTAGGAAAAAATGTCTAGAAAGGCTCCTCAGTGAGTAATAATTGAAAAAAGGTTGAGAAATGCTGCCCTTGAATTGTTTCTGGAAAAATGGTCAGAAGATCATGGCCCCAGAATCAGCTTGAGTGTTTGCTAAGATACAGATTACCTGACACCACCCCACGTTTCCTGCTTCACTCACTTGGAAGAGGACAGAGGTTGGCACATAGCAAAGTGCTCAATAAATGTCTGCTGAGCAAATGTTTGCTCTCCCAATTTCTCATTGTCAGTACCATCCCAGGATGTCTTTTCTGGATAGATTCCCTCTTGTCAAGTGAGGTTTGCATTCCCACCAACTCTTATAGCCGCTGTATTTGTTACTCAAGGAAAACTTTCACTGACCTTTGGAAAACAAAGTAGCCCAGATGGGACAACATCCACAGCATAGAATGAATCCTGCTTCCTCAATTCTGGCTGGGTTAAAATGTTTAGCTGGGATAGGCCTCACTGTTAACTTCAGAATATGTGGCGTCTCAATTCTAGAATGAAGTTAAAATGCCTTTCTTTCTTTTTTTTTTTTTAACATCCTTATTGGAGTATAATTGCTTTAAAATGTTGTGTTAGTTTCTGCTGTATAACAAAATGAATCAGCTCTATGTATACATATATCCCCATAAAATGCCTTTCTTTCCACCCTCAGCCATAATCCTTGGGCCACTACTTTCAGAAGTCCCTGTCTGCCCCGCACTTCCAAAAAGCCTCTACCTGGGCCAGGGAAATAGGCTTTCTGAAAGCATTGCAAACCTGTATGAATCAGAAGAAGCCACTGCCAAGGGCCTCTTTAGAGGGTGTCAAGAGATTATGAGCTATTTTTTTTTCTATTCTTTATCCAGTTGTCAATATTCCTGCCGAGTCTCAGCAATGCCGTCTTGCTTTTCTCCCTTGGGTGAGCTCTTTTATCTCCTTCTTTCCACTCTGTTTTTTTTTTTTTCCCCTCTGTTGTATACCTTAATCTATTTATTTCCTCCATTCCCATTCAGTGTCTGTTTTCCTTTGGGCAGTTGTCCTGAATTATTTAATAGTTGTTCAGTTTTTTTTCCTGTTCACTCTTTCCCCTTTCTTCTCTTTGATGGTTTGTCTAGGTTCTCTCTTGCTCTTGTATACACCTCATCCAGTAATCCTTTTCTTTCTAAACCATAAATCACGGTGGGGCAGATTGTGTGTGTGGACACTAGGCAGGAGAGATGGGGCCTGAAGTGGGTGGGCAGGGGAGGAGCATGCATCAGTGACTTGCTTTTAGGAGGTAACAGATTTGATCATTTTTCACGGAACACAACAGGCAGCCTATAGTTGGTAATGAAGGTACATCTTTCCATCATTTTTGCTAAACTGTACAGAACTTGGGTACACTATATCTGCAGTTTTCAGACTTTTCCACTGAGATTTTCTCCTGGCAGCTCTGGGTCAAGGTAAATGGAAAATAATTTTGTTATTAATTTTTATTCTAATTTTTCAATGTGTTCATGGTTACCTGTGGCTGGAAAAATAGCTTTCAAGAGGAGAAAACACTTTTACACGTAGGTTCACACAAATCTATATAACCCACATATCACATACACATTTGGGAAACTTGTGACATTAAAAAAGGCAGTCCTTTGGTGACCTTTTTCTGAATGCTTTTTTTTTTTTTTCCGGGAACCTTTCCATGGAAGGCACTTATTTTCTCCTAAGGTCCTCTCTTTCCAACCTGTAAAAAGAGGACCATAGGATAAAATTTGTTAGGTATACATGAGAGACTCCTACCAGGGAGATTTCAATTAAGGGGCACAGGGAGAGGCCTAAACCTAAACAAAGAACTTCTATAAACATTTCAGTCTTCTGGCAAGCCAGTGCAGGGGATACTTCCGGGTAATGGCAGGCCATACTGATATTTCCTAAATCTCGGCTGTTATTTTCCCCTGCTTGTGCAGCAAACTGAGGAGGACTCAGCCACATGCCTTGATATGTCCTCTGCCAACTGCTGCTTAGACTGTTCTTCAGCCTAACTTTGTCGTAGGGATGCTACCCAGTTGGATACTTGCAAATGAGTGCTTCCAAAAGCAAGCTTTGTGGAAGGTCATCCAGAGTTTGTACTCTGTCTGTGGCCACTGAGGTCCTCTTTACTCAAGTACAAAAATAGTTATTCATGTTCATTTACTCATTGAACCAATATTTTCTCAATTCCTATTCACAAAGCAATGGGTAAATTGCATTGAGTGATTCAAAGATAAAATCTGGTCTTGTGTCCCTGCATCCATGGTCAAGGAGGGATAATACCTTCCAGTATTCCCTAAATTGTGGTCCCTTGGAACACTGGAGCCATGTGATGTTAATGGGTATTTGGGGAAAATAAGTTTCAGGGTAAAACGAATGGAGGTAACATTGGGAAAAATAAAGAATGTTTGATGCTAATAGGTATTGTCATGGTAGGACCAAATGAGTACAGTAGAGTTCTCCCAGATTCTATCTTGGGAAAGGCTGCGTAATTCAATGTGGAAAGTGGTTAAGTGCTATAAGAGAGATACAGAGAGAGTGGGTTGAATGAGTAGAGGATTTTTTTTTCAAGCCGGGAAAATCAAGGAATCCACAGAGCAGACTGCATTTAAGTTGAACCCTAAAGGATGAGTAGAATTTAGAATTGAGATTTGTGAAGACAAGTTATTTAGAAGAAGGGTACTGGAAAAAAAGGCAAACAGATAGAAAACAAAACATATATGTGAAAGTTTAGGTGAAATGGACAGAAAAATAGCCTGTTGAAGAGTTAATTGTGGTGGAAAGGGGCTGGAAAGGTAGATTAAAATTCTGGACAGTTTGACTCAAACGAAGGAGATTTTTTTTTCCAGTGGAAGTGATCAGCACTTCTTTCCTGGGACAACTACCAACACAGAGTTTGAGAGATTGGGTAGTGGAGAGACACGTAGTATCTTGTGTCCTTGAACAAGTTGCCTCATGTCATACTGATGCTCTATTTTCCATCTGAAAAAGTGGGGAAGAATATATTAACTTCTTGGGTTGTTGTGGTCACAGTGAATGCCCTGTGAAATGTGTTTAGGATAGCATCTGACATATAGTGATTACCTAATAAATATTAGTTATTTAGTTACTACTTTCCATGAAGAGAGAAAAGTATAAGCAAAAGTTACAGGTGTTCTCAAAAATATAGACCACTGGTCAATTCGACCTACTTTGACCGGCCTCTGTTAATTCTTTCATTTTTAGATTTTCTGTGACCCAGATCTCTATCTGCTCTTCTACATTTTCAATATGGAAATTTGGTCATTTCAGGCTTCGTTTTCTTTATTTTGGGGGATTTACCTTTAGTCCTATCGGCCCTATCCTCAGTCCTCAGCCGGTTTGTGTTAAGTGTCTAACAACTGGCTCTGCACACACACACACACACACACACACACACATGCACACATGCTTACTATGAATTTATTGATATAGGGGATATGTAGCACACAATTTACAAGTAATAGTAACATAAATAATACTCTTTACTGTAAATTCCATAAAGCCAATTGATTCTCATAGAATATTTTTGTTGATTTTTTAAAAAAATATTTTATCTGTGGACAATTTATGGTTACCATTGATGAACAGAGGCAATTCCAACATGAATATTGGTTGAAATTTTCTTTGCATTAAAGAGAAGATGAAAGTAAAACAATGGAGATGTATGTCAGGAATTTATTCTTTCATCAAGGATACAAGAAACTTCATTGTTGAATCAGATAAAAATTTTTAATAGTTTTAAAAAGATATTTTCTCATTTTTTGCATTATTAGCAATGTGACAACTACAGAATGACACACATAAATTTAATGTGCATTATTACTATTTTCTCTATTATTTTAAAAAGTCTAGACAATTAAGACAAACCCTATCTCTAGTACAGAGTGGTGGTAGTGTATGTATATGAGGTAAAGTATCTGCCTTCTCAAACTTGAGATCATAATTTTTGGATCGATCACCCAGCATGGAGGGCTAGTTATGTACCATGTGTTCATGTGCTGGATCTTCTGGAGGATTGAGAAAAAAATTACATAATGGTCAGTGCTTTGAAATTTGCTCCTGCCATATTCTATTCTTCGGGCAAATGGATTTACTAAGCTGTAACCCAAAAATGCCAGACTTGAATAAAGGGACTAGAGTCCTGTTCTCAGGGCTCTTTCTTATTCACAGGCTGATCTAGCAACTTGACGATGTCAAGGTAGGTTGGCAATGAATTAGCTGAAGGTGGCGTTTATGTTTTCTGAAGAGCTCGGTACTAAAACATCATTCTCGTTGGCAAGATGCTGGCACACCCCTTTCTCCTACTTTCCGCCTGCAGATTCTTGCATTGAAAAGGAAGAATGTTCTGCTTTAATTTTTCCAGCACGCTAGTGTCTCCACTGGTGCCATTTTAATTTGGTTCCAGAATACCCCTCAGTCCAGCCTGCTTTAATCGCATCACAGCACGTTCCAATAACTTCTTGGCTCATGTTTTTCTATTTGGCATCAGCAACCCTAAAATGAATGCTGTACTTTGTAGGGAGTCATGTGATTAAGCACTAGGTAAAACATCACAACTCTGGTCACCGTTTCAGGGGGGTACTCTGACAGGCATTAAGTTTCTGAAACAAATTTCATGCATAGAGATTAATTAATTTACCGGGATTACAATTTTGCTTAATGATTAACTTGTAGTCCTAATTTATGTCATCAAATATTACCCTCTCTAGAAAGTGTCAATGATAACCTGCCATGATCCAGTCTTAGGAACTTCTCTAAAATCCTATATGTAAATGAGAAACATCTGAGTCTGAGGGCATTTTCCCTCCAATTTAATATTTTTTATAAAGGTGTGATTATCACTCTTTCTGTAACTTCTGAGTAACTGAGGCTGAAGTGCAGGAATTTTTCAAAGCCATGCTACAGGCATGGAAAATAAAATTGCTATATACCAACCACATCTTGCTGAGGTTAGAGTTAATTCTAATTACTAAAAATGGAGCTGTGAACAGCAGTTTCCAATTGCACAGGTGTGGCTGTCTGCAGCACATTTAAATTATGTAAAGATTAGTCCCCAGGTTCAAATATCTCTATATTTCCTCCCAGACTGCTCTTTGAAATGATGCAGCTGGATATTGGGACCCATGTTCCTAAGTTGGCTGTCCTGCTGGGACATGTTTAAAGCCATATTCACCAACCCACACTATTGCCATTACTTCCACTGAAATCTACTGAGCTGATCTGTGTCTTTATTCCTTAGAACATACTTGTGGTTTTCAATTTGAGCTGTTTTTTTTGTTTGTTTGTTTGTTTTCCCAGTTCACTACTACAAAGGCTTTACTACAGTGTCATTCTAGACCAAGACACCGTCACTATTTATGTCATTGACAGCTTGCTGGGGTCCCTCATGTCTTTGGGGTCTTTTCTTTCTCCTTCCCCCACTTTAGGCAAAGGCAAATGTCATCCTTCATCTTAAAGGTTAATGTGGATGGAAAAATCCCATGATCTCAAAGGCAGTGCAGTGATTTTCATGAGCATTAACACCTGCATCGTTTGCAGAGGACAGACAGGACAGGTCTGCTTACCACCACATGCAAGTGGAGAAAATTAGGACAAGTGCTTGCTTAATCATTTCCCAGAGAAATATTGATAGAAATGCTACCTTTTTCAAATATGCCTTTGAGAAGGACATGCTGACTGTTAAAAACACAGGTCTCCAATTACCAAATGAAAACTGAGCTACATACTGTATTCACTGTATCCTTTCCCCTAGAAACTTCCATCCATGGGGACCTTGCCGTCTTTTCAATGTCCTTTCCTTCCTTCTTTTCTTGACTCTTTTCTCTTCCTTCCCTCCCTTCCTCCCTCCCTTCCTTCCTTCCTTCCTTCCTTCCTTCCTTCCTTCCTTCCTTCCTTCCTTCCACACAAGTAAGTAAATTCCCTATTGACAATTCAAGTAAGCTTTTGGTAGAATAGAACCATTTGTTAATAAATGAATATGCCCAAGGTTGCCTTCATGGTCCATAGCTACAGGGGGTGAATATAATGAGACAGTATTCAAATGTTGGAGTCAAGTATTCACTCATCTCCCTGAATGATTTTTCTCTGACCTATCATATTTGATCCTCTTAGGGATTAAAGCATCAGCCACTATAAAAGTGCAAGATATTGAATGCTTATTTTAAATCTGTCGGTTTCTCTCACTCTCAATAACCAGATGATTACATGATTACATGATATTTCACCTGTATTACTGCAGTAGCCTCCCGACTGGCCTCTGTGATTCCATTGTTACCGGTTCTATACAAATGGTCCCTGACTTACTGTAGTTCGACTTTGCTGCAAAAGTAGTACATATTCAGTAGAAACCATAGTTTAGATTTTGAAATTTGATCTTTTCCCAGGCTAGTGATACGTGGTAGGATACTCTTTCCGGATGCTGAGCAGTGGCAGCAAACCACAGCTCCCAGTCAGCCATGGGATGGCGAGGGTGAACAGCCAGTATGCTTACAACCATTCTGTACCAGACAACCATTCTGTTTTTCACTTTCAATGAAAGTTGAAAATGAAAGTATTCAATGAGCTGCTCAACTTTATTATAAAATAGGCTTTGTGTTAGATGATTTTGCCCAACCATAGGCTACTGTCAGTGTTCTGATCACATTTAAGGTAGGCTAGGCTAAGCTATGACGTTCAGTAGGTTAACTGTATTAAATATATTTCCTACTTATAATATTTTCAAATTATGATGGGTTTATAGAGACATAAACCCATCGAGGAAGATCCGTAATTCATTCTACAGCTTACAGATTGAGCATTTATGAATATAAACCAGATCATAACATGACGTGCATACTTAGAATTAAAATCCAAACGCTTATCCTGGTTTACAAAGCTCTACATGGTCTGGCTCCCATTTACCTCTCCCATCTCATCTCCTCATTTTAAACTTCAGCTACCATGCTCTAGCTACTCTGGCCTCCTTTCCATATTTATCACAAATTAAGTGAGCTCCCATATTAGGACCTCTGCACATGGCCTTCCCCATGCCCAATTCCCTTTATTCTCCCTGAAATTTACAGGACTGGGTCATTCATGCCATTCAGATTTCACCTTAAATATTACCTCATCACTGAAGCTTTTCTTCACTACCCTAAATGTATTAGTTGTCCAATTAATTACATCACCCAATTTTAATTCTCTGCATAGCTGTGAGCATTATTTGGTTTGTTCTTGTTTTTTAAATTTGTTTTTATTTCTTTGTTGTCTATGATCTGTTTTTCCCTTTGCAGAATGTAATTTAACGACATGAGGAAACTTTTCTATCTTGTTCGATATCATATCCTCAGTGCTTAAAATGGTGCAAGGCACATACAGAGGCACTCAATAAATGTTTGGAAAATGAATAAATAAGTACATGCAAGAAATGCAAATATGCCACATGCCAAGAGAAATCTGTCACAGTCCCATGCCCTCACTTCCCTCCTTACCCAGCTTAGATGCCATCACCATGAAAATCTCTGCCTGCATATTCTGCAGCTCCCTTGCCCCCTTTCCTTTCAGCCATTTTCCCCTGGTAAAACTCCAGTGCTGGGCAAATCCAATTATCCACCTCCTCTTAGCCAGCTAAATGTGGGTGGAGAGAAACACAAAATCATGCTGGCCAGTTCCACTTTGAATCCATGATCATAAACTTTAGATGGGATCTTAGTGCAGCCTGGAAATTATGCTACCATATTTAACCTATTCTAAGATTCATAGTTTTTCACATTTTCACATTTCTGAAATCAGGATGTAATTTACAGTCAGTGTCAATCCCTGTCATCAAGATGTCAGTTGTGATGTCAGAACTTGGTTGCATTCCTGGGGGTACGGCCAACTGAATGGCAACCCCTCTACTTTTTATTCAGGAAGCTCTTTAAGGATCATTTGAAGAAAAATCATGAATCCTACTTCTGGTTTGAAAACCTTCCATTAACATTTTCTGGTAGCAGAAAATGCATGAGCATCAAACTTGCAGAAAGGGTATCTGTGTTCATATACCCAGTCCTCTCCTCTCATTCTCTAATTGTCTTCATGGAAGTCTTAATGACATATTTTGAAAAAGTCATATATTTAAATGGTTTAAAAATCAAAACATACTGAGCCTGCGCGTCTGGAGCCTGTGCTCCGCAACAGGAGGGGCCGCGATGGTGAGAGGCCCGCGCACCGCGATGAAGAGTGGCCCCCACTTGCCGCAACTGGGGAAGGCCCTGGCACAGAAACGAGGACCCAACACAGCCATAAATAATAAAATAAAATAAATAATAAAAAAAAAAATCAAAACAATTTATAAGTTTGCAGTGAGATGTCTTGCTTCCACCTCTGTCCATCCTCCTCGTTCCTGCTACCCCTCCAACAGTTAACCTGTTTTATTAAATTTCTTATGTATCTTTCCAATGACACTTTATGCAAATATGAGCCAAAGTAAACATATATTCTATTTTATTCCTTTATTACCCAAAAGGTGTCATACAATGCAAACTGTTTTCACCTTTCTTTTTTCCACCTAACAGTGGATACCACAGGTCAGTACATGTTATTGCATAGAGTTTCCTCAATCATGTCTTCAGTTACACATATTCCATCGTGCAGATATATCACGGTTTGTTGAACTGACCCTTATTGGTAGTCACCTGGGTTATTTTCAATCATTTGTTGTTACAAACAGTGGTGCAATGAATAACTTTTACACATGTAATTTTATAACGATATACATGTATAAGATAAATGACCCCCTATAGGTTGCTAGATCAAAGGGAAAATGTATGTTTTGGATCAAATTCTGTCACCTAGAAAGATATGTTCAAGTCCTAACTTTTGAAACCTGTGACTATGACCTTATCTGGAAGTACAGTCTCTGCAAATGTAACCAAGTTAAAATGAGGTCATTTCAAGTTAAATTGAGGTTAAGTTAAAATGAGGGCCCAAACTAATCCAAAGACTGTTGTCCATATAAGAAGAGGGAGTTTAGACAGAGACACACAGGGAAGAAAACCATGTAAAGATGGAAGCAGAGATGGAAGTGTTGCATCTGTAAACCAAGGAATGCCAGTGATTGCCAGCAGCTACTAGAAGTTAAAGAGGCAAGGAAGGATTCTTCCCCAGAGCCTGCCCCGTGGCCCTGTCAACACCTTGATTTCAGACTTCTAGTGTCCAGAACTATGAAAAAAAAGTCTGTTTTAAGCTACTCTGTGTGCATCTCTTTGTTACTGAAGTCCTAGGAAACTAATACAATGCATCTGTAATTTTGATAAATATTCCTGGGTTACCCTCTCTGGATATTTACCATGTGCCCTGTCACCAGCTAAGCATGGCCATGATTGTTATCCTTTAGCCTCAGCAACAGAGAATATTGTTAAATTTCTCGGTTGCTGCCCTGCTGATCGGTGATAAATGATACTTCAGTGTAGTTTTAATTTATATTTTCCTTTTCATGAGAGGGAATCTTGTCATATGTTGAAAGGCTATTAATATCTCTTTTTCTGTGAATTCTGTTTATATCTTTTGCTGTTTTTTGTTTTTGTCATTTTTCTTCCAGTTCATAATTATATTAAGGGATTAGTACTTTGTGATATGTACTGCACATATATTTTCCAGTTTATTATTTGTCCTGTGAAACAGTGATTTGTTAAATTTTTGTTTAGAGTAATTTATTAATCTTTTGTATGGCTTCTGGAATTTTAGTCATAGTTGGGAAAGTTTTCTCCACTCCCAGTTTGTAAAGGATTTCACTTACGACTTCTTTCAGAACTTTTTTTTCCTTCATAAGCAGTTCATTGGAAATCTTGAAAGGATGAAGTTGGATCTAACTTAATCTTTTTCCAGATGGTATATAGTTTATTTCAACACCATTTATTCTTGAAATGTTACCTTTATCATATACTGAATTCTCATATATATTTGGATCTATTTCTGGAAATTCTGTTCTGATACATTGGCCAGTCTTTCTATTTATGAGCCAATAAAGCCTGTCTTAATTTTTGAAGTTTTGTAATATATTTTAATATGTAGGCAAGCTAGTCAATTTTCCACCCACTTTCTCTAATGAACCCACTCCGGTTAAGCCTCCATCCCCACTAACTTACCCAAATTGCTCTTATCAAGATTTCCAGTGAACTCCGTGTTGCTAAGGCAAATGGCTAGTTGTCAATCCTCATCTAACTAGATCAGTCAGTAACATTTGACATAGTTGAATAGTCCTTCCTTCTTAAAATACGTTCTTTGGGGAAAGCCTTCTCTTCCTACTTCACTGCTTGCTCCTCCTTACTCTCCCTTGTACACTCTTTCTCATTTCTCTGACCTGCACATGCCCCACGTGTCCCATGGCTTAGTTTTCTGACATCGTTTCCACCCTCCCCATACTCATTTTCTGGATGATTTCATCTGGGGACAAGGTTTTGAATTCTATCTGTATCCTAATGATGGCCACATTTTATAACTTCGACCAGCTCCTCTCTCATGAACTCCAAACTCATATACCCAGCTGTTCATTCAACATTTCTACTTGTACTCAAAATTTGCTCTCCCCAAAACTGAATTAATGCTTTTTCTCTACCAAATTTGTTCTTCTTTCAGTGGAACAAATCAACAATTTTGGAGTAATCCTTAACTCTTCTTCTTTTGTCTCTCATACCTCACACCCATTTCATCAGCTTCATCTGAGCTCTAACTTCAAAATATTTCTGGAATCCAAACACTTCTCAGCATGTCCACTACTGTGCTCTGGTCCCAGCTACAGTCATCTCTTGCCAGAATTTTTGTAATGTCCTTCTACCTATTCTCTGCCTCTTCTATAGTCTATTCTTTCCATAGTGGTCAGAAGGATACTCTCCACGGAAGTATCCCATCTTACTCAGAGCAAAGGTCAAAGCCTTTATCAGGACTCAAAGGCCCTAAATACTGTCTTCAGCATGATGACCTCATCTCCTGCCACCCTTGCCCACCCTCTTCCAGCTGCAGCACCCTGTTCTGTTCCTCAGACCTGCCAGCACATTCCCATTGCGAAGCCTTGCCACTTGATATTCTCTAATATTTCATTTCATTAAATCCTCACAACCATGCGCTGTGATGATTATTATCCTCATTTGGCAGATGAGAAAGCAAAGAATGGAGAATATGTAAAGTTCTTTGCAACTCTGTACAGTTACTACTTGGCAAAATAGCACTCAAATCCAGATCTCTTTGGTGGCTAATTCTGTACTCTTTTTAATCATAGAAACTTTCTGGTTTCTCATCCCACCTCTGTTGCTGTGTCGTTTGGACCACCAATCTGGGTAACATATCTTGGCCTTAGTCTATTTACCTGAGAAATGGGACTTCAGTGTAGATATTCTCAAAGTTTTGACCGATTCAGTTGCTCTGTGACTCCATGACTCCAAAAGGGCCCCCAGCAGTGCTTAAGGTGAGAATAGCAGTGATTTTGGCGAAGAGAGGAGTGTGCAGAAAAACATGGGCAGGTGTCGTTAGAGAGGGAACCTTACCATTGCAGACGTGGGGTGGCACTAAAGACTTACTTAGTACTACTTAGGGATATTCTTCTAGGTCTGTCCCTCTTGACTGTATATTATTTCAGTTCAGTGCCTACGTGTAAATAAACCACCTTGTCTTTACAGGGTACTCTTTTCACCATCTCCATTGTCAAATCAGATAGTCATGGAGACAGATAAAAACTTGCTCTTCCCTAGGCTTGTGAGCTCTAAGGACTTTCTGTTTCCATTCTTTAAACTTAGGAGGCTGGTCTAGCCACTCATCTCCCTAATTCCACTTACAGTCAGGACAAAAGTTGTCACCCCAAAAGATATAAACCCACTGTGCCCCAATCAAACCTATCAGAGGGCCAGAGAGATGATACATTTGTTCCTGACTCTAAAAGCATTAGTGTCATCATACCAACATGGCTGCCTCCTGCTCACCTGGGGCAGATCTTCCTCGCTTCTCCAGAGTTTATCAAGTGGCCGTGCTATCGCTCCACCTGGCTTTAGTGGAGTGCTCCTGCCATTTTCTTGTGATGTCATCTGCTTTGCACGTAGCCAGTCCTCCTCTCTCCTAAGGCAGGACCCTCAGGGGCTTGGAGGCAGGCCTTCCCCAGCTTCCTCCCTTCTTCCATCTGGAGTCTCCTACAGTGCCGTTAACGCTCCCACTCTTCACTTAATCATTATAGATTCTTTTTTTCCCTCTGGGAACTTGGTAAGTTCACCAGGGACTGGGAGAGAAGACAGTTTGATAGTAGATAACATCACTGCTCCATGCTTCTGTGGTAGAAATGAAACCACTTAACTTTGGGGGAAACAAGACCTCCTTCATTTCTTCATTGCCTTGTAATCAGATTGCCTTAAATCCCCTGCAGAGCCTCATTCCACCTAGATGGCAAGAAATTAAAGCTCAGTTTTCGTTTGGGGTACCTGCTCACCCTGAAATAAACGAAGTTCCATGCTTAGGGATGTTCCATGATCAAACGAGTACCTAGGCCCAGCCTTCTAAGATTCGCATGGCTGCCGCATACAACTCATCTGGGCGTGGCATTCCCGTAGACTATGATGTGAATGGAAACTCTGGAAATGAGCAATTATTTAATACAACTATACTTACAATAATAAATAAACCATAGATAAAGCAGGAAAGAAAGAAAGAAATCCAGATGGTCTTTCCTAGACCACCGTGATTTGTGATGCCCGCTCTCCTCTGAACCCAGTCCAAATGCCCCATATCTCTGTTTTCTGCCGAGTGCTAAGTGACACTGTAACCTAGGGCCGGAGAGCTCTCTGTGCTTCACCTGTCATAACCCAGTTAGTCCTCGCACTACGTGGTCGACAGGGGCTACCGTTTCTCTCACTTCACAGAGATACAGAGATGAGTAACTGGTGAAAGGTTACATAGAAAGTAAGTGGCAAAGCCAGAATTTGAGCCCGGCTGCTACGGTTCCAGAGTCCATGCTCTGAACAAATGATGCTCTTTGTCAATCTCATGTAAGCCCAAGAAGTCGGTGAGCTATGGCTCCTACTTCACAATAATGGAACGAAGGCAGGAGTGGGTTCTGTCCCTTGCTCATGATTACTCAGCTGTGAGAGTGAGAATGGAACCCAGGCCCCAGCCCAGACCTTGCCAGTCCCATTGCCCTCATTCTTTGTTTCTCTTTCATCCCTGCCTTCTTCTTGGTTCCTCTTTTTTAAAAAAGCAGATTCCGCCGAGAGGGTAATGGAACGCCCTGACTGTGTGTTTCTCAGCTTGCTCTTGTGTGCGTGGAATGTGCAGAAACGTGGGCAGTGGAGAGGCCCAAAGGGATGCAGTGACTAAGGTCGCCTGTGCCCGTGTAACTATGCCATGGCCCTCTTTCTTAACATCCATAGTCAGATATGGACCAAAGTGATGTAGACAAATACCTGAAGAGATGGAAAGCCATCCATTGTTGAGCACACTGAGAGAGAATATTCTGTCTCAAGCCCAGGCTAAAAATAAACTGTTGACAGTACGCACATCCTCCCTCACCCTGCAGTGTCTCAGGAACAGAGGCAGAATTTAATCACTTCATCCTCTGAAGTGAAGGCCTCTATGGTTTAATATGCACACATCACAGGTTTCAAATTTTGCTGCTGAAATTCAGTCTTCAACAAAAGCCTAGCTGTCTCTTTGACTTGAAATGTGTTCTAAGATGTATAATAAAGGTCTATTGAAACCAATAATGCATCTCCAGAAAATGCTGGTTTATTCCACACAGCCAATTCTCTTTTTCATAAATTCAATTTGTACTATTTGGTTGAAGAGACTGTTCGCTGAGCCCTGACATAAGTGGGTGCCGAGGTTGACACTCATGCATGGAAAAATCTTTGGGAAAAATCATGTAATTGATCTCATTTCTCAGCTTTGTCAGGCCCCGCCTGGCTCCAAGTCTCTGCACGTCTTTTCTGCCCACAGTTAAAATTGCTGGACCAACAGGGTTGGCTCTTCCCTAATCACTGGACGTAAGTAACTCCAGCCTAACTCTGATGGATGGACTCGGTGTGGCAGGGGCTTGGGCCTCTGGGCCTTAGTTCTCCTGAATAGATTCATGCTATTTCTTTCTGAGACCTAATCCTTTTTTAAAATTTTTATCGGAGTATAGTTGCTTTACAATGTTATGTTAGTTTCTACTGTACAGCAAAATGAATCAGCTATACGTATACATATATCCCCTCTTTTTTGGATTTCCTTCCCATTTAGGTCACCACAGAACATTGAATAGAGTTCCCTGTGCTATACAGTGGTTTCTCATTAGTTATCTATTTTATACATAGTATCAACAGTGTATATATGTCAATCCCAATCTCCCAATTCATCCCACCCACCCCCCTTTCCTCCTTGGTATCCATACGTTTGTTCTCTATCTCTCTGTCTCTATTTCTGCTTTGTAAATAAGATCGTCTATACCAATTTTTTGATTCCACATATATGCGTTAATATACGATATTTGTTTTTCTCTTTCTGACTTACTTCACTCTGTATGACAGTCTCTAGGTCCATCCACGTCTCTGCAAATGACCCAATTTCATTCGTTTTTATGGCTGAGAAATATTCCATTGTATATATGTACCACATCTTCTTTATCTGTTCCTCTGTTGATGGACATTTAGGTTGTTTCCATGTCCTGGCTATTGTAAATAGTGCTGCAGTGAACTCTGGGGTGCATGTGTCTGTTTGAATTATGGTTTTCTCTGGGTATATGCCCAGTAGTGAGACTGCTGGGTCACAACCCAATCAAAAAATGGGCGGAAGACCTAAATAGATATTTCTCCAGAGAAGACATATGCATGGCCAACAGACACATGAAAAAATGCTCAACATCACTAATCATTAGAGAAATGCAAATCAAAACTACAATGAGGTATCACCTCACATGGGTCAGAATGGCCATCATCACAAAATCTACAAACAACAAATGCTGGAGAGGGTGTGGAGAAAAGGGAACACTCTTTCACTGTTGGTGGGAATGTAAATTGATGCAGCCACTGTGGAGAACAGTATGGAGGTTCCTTAAGAAACTAAAAATAGAGCTACCGAGACCTAATCCTTGTACCTGGCTTCTAGTGCTGAATTTCCAGCTCCTATGTTAACATCCCTGTTCACCTCTCTGCTAAGTGCCCTGATTCTTCAGAGAATGGAGAACCTCACTTGCTTATGCTAACCCTCCTTGTGCTCAAATCTAGGGTTTCTCAGCCTTGATTTGAGGCTCTTAATGTTTTGGCTCTAAATCTCTTTGCTTTGGGAAGCCATTCTGTGCCTTGCAGGATGTTTAGCAGTAGCCCTGGGTTCTTCCCACTAAATGCCAGCAGCACCCTGAACCCAGTCACGGCAATAAAAATGTCTCCAGACGTTCAAATGTTCCTTGGAGGAGGTGGAGCAAACTTCCACTGGTTGAGAACTAGTGTTTTATTTCCATCCCATGGAAATAAAAGGACTGATGCTCTGTCCTTGCACCGCAGTAGGGTTGCTGCCCCATAGAAATATAATGTGAGCCTCCAGTGTGAGTCACATGTGTAATGTTCAATTCTCTAGTAGACTGGCAAATTAACAAGAAACAGGTGAAATTAATTTGGATAATATATGCTACTATATCCAATATATCCAAATTATTATTTTTATGCTAAATATTCGACATCTGATGTGTATTTTACATTTATAGCACATATCAATTTGGACTAGCCACATTTCAAGTGCTCAAAAGCTACATGTAGCCAGTGGCTTTTGTTTTTGTTTTTGTTTTTGTTTTTAACGTCTTTATTGGAGTATAATTGCTTTAAAATGGTGTGTTAGTTTCTGCTTTATAACAAAGTGAATCAGCTATACATATACATATATCACCACCTCTCCTCCCTCTTGCGTCTCCCTCCCACCATCCCTATCCCATCCCTTTAGGTGGTCAAAAAGCACCGAGCTGATCTCCCTGTGGTATGCAGCTGCTTCCCACTAACTATCTACTTTACATTTGGTAGTATATATTAGTCCATGCCACTCTCTCACTTCGTCCCAGCTTACGCTTCCCCCTCCCTGTGTCCTCAAGTGCATTCTCTACATCTGTGTCATTATTCCTGTCCTGCCCCTAGGTTGTTCAGATCCTTTTTTTTTTAGATTCCATATATATGTGTTAGCATATGGTATTTGTTTTTCTCTTTCTCACTTACTTCACTCTGTATGACAGTCTCTATGTCCATCCACCTCACTACAAATGACTCAATTTCATTTCTTTTTATGGCTGAGTAATATTCCGTAGTACAGATGTACCACATCTTCTTTATCCATTCATCTGTCGATGGACACTTAGGTTGCCTCTATGTCCTGGCTATTGTAAATAGAGCTGCAATGAACATTGTGGTACCTGACTCTTTTTGAATTATGGTTTTCTCAGGGTATATGCCCAGTAATGGATTCCTGGGTCATATGGTAGTTCTATTTTTAGTTTTTTAAGGAACCTCCATACTGTTCTCCATAGTGGCTGTATCAATCTACATTCCCACCAACAGTGCAAGAGGGTTCCCTTTTCTCCACACCCACTCCAGCATTTATTGTTTGTAGATTTTTTGATGATGGCCATTCTGACTGGTGTGAGGGGATACCTCATTGTAGTTTTGATTTGCATTTCTCTAATGATTAGTGATGTTGAGCATTCTTTCATATGTCTGTTGGCTGTCTGTATACCTACTTTGGAGAAATGTCTATTTAGGTCTTCTGCCCATTTTTGGATTGGGTTGTTTGTTTTTTTTGATATTGAGCTGCATGAGATGCTTGTAAATTTTGGAGATTAATCCTTTGTCAGTTGCTTCATTTGCAAATATTTTCTCCCATTCTGAGGGTTGTCTTTTCGTCTTGTTTATGGTTTCCTTTGCTGTGCAAAAGCTTTGAAGTTTCATTAAGTCCCATTTGTTTATTTTTGTCTTTATTTCCATTTCTCTAGGAGGTGGGTCAAAAAGGATCTTGCTGTGATTTATGTCATAGAGTGTTCTGTCTATGCTTTCCTCTAAGAGTTTGATAGTGGCTGGCCTTACATTTAGATCTTTAATCCATTCTGAGTTTATTTTTGTGTTTGGTGTTAGGGTGTGTTCTAACTTCATTCTTTTACATGTAGCTTTCCAGTTTTCCCAGCACCACTTATTGAAGAGGCTGTCTTTCTCCATTGTATACTCTTGCCTCCTTTATCAAAGATAAGGTGACCATATGTGCATGGATTTATCTCTGGGCTTTCTAACCTGTTCCATTGATCTATATTTCTGTTTTTGTGCCAGTACCATATGGTCTTGATTACTGTAGCTTTGTAGTATAGTCTGAAGTCAGGGAGCCTGATTCCTCTAGCTCCTTTTTTCTTTCTCAAGATTGCTTTGGCTATTTGCGGTCTTTTGTGTTTCCATACAAATTGTGAAATTGTTTGTTCTAGTTCTGTGAAAAATGCCAGTGGTAGTTTGATAGGGATTGCATTGAATCTGTAGATTGCTTTGGGTAGTAGAGTCATTTTCACAATGTTGATTCTTCCAATCCAAGAACATGGTATATCTCTCCATCTATTTGTATCATCTTTAATTTCTTTCATCAGTGTCTTATAGTTTTCTGCATACAGGTTTTTGTCTTCTTAGGTAGGTTTATTCCTAGGTATTCTATTCTTTTTGTTACAGTGGTAAATGGGAGTGTTTTCTTAATTTCTCTTTCAGATTTTTCATTATTGGTGTATAGGAATGCAAGAGATTTCTGTGCATTAATTTTGTATCCTGCTACTTTACCAAATGCATTGATTAGCTCTAGTAGTTTTCTGGTAGCATCTTTAGGATTCTCTATGTATAGTATCATGTCATCTGCAAACAGTGACAGTTTTACTTCTTCTTCTCCTGTTGAGATTCCTTTTATTTCTTTTTCTTCTCTGATTGCTGTGGCTAAAACTTCCAAAGCTATGTTGAATAATAGTGGTGAGAGTGGGCAACCTTGTCTTGTTCCTGATCTTAGTGGAAATGGTTTAATTTTTCACCATTGAGAACGATGTTTGCTGTGGGTTTGTCATATATGGCCTTTATTATGTTGAGGTAAGTTCCCTCTATGCCTACTTTCTGGAGAGGTTTTATCATAAATGGCTGTAGAATTTTGTTGAAAGTTTTTTCTGCATCTATTGAGATGATCATATGGTTTTTATCCTTCAATTTGTTAATATGGCATATCACATTGATTGATTTGCATATATTGAAGAATCCTTGCATTCCTGGGATAAACCCCACTTGATCATGGTGTATGATCCTTTTAATGTGCTGTTGGATTCTGTTTGCTAGTATTTTGCTGAGCATTTTTGCATCTATGTTCATCAGTGATATTGGCCTATAATTTTCTTTCTTTGTGACATCTTTGTCTGGTTTTGGTATCAGGGTGATGGTGGCCTCGTAGAATGAGTCTGGGAGTGTTCCTCCCTCTGCTGTATTTTGGAAGAGTTTGAGAAGGATAGGTGTTAGCTCTTCTCTAGATGTTTGATAGAATTCACCTGTGAAGCCACCTGGTCCTGGGCTTTTGTTTGTTGGAAGATTTTTAATCACAGTCTCAATTTCAGTGCCTGTGATTGCTCTGTTTATATTTTCTATTTCTTCCTGGTTCAGTCTTGGAAGGTTGTGCTTTTCTAAGAATTTGTCCATTTCTTCCAGGTTATCCATTTTATTGGCATATATTTGCTTGTAGTAATCTCTCATGATCCTTTGTATTTCTGTAGTGTCATTTGTTACTTCTCCTTATTCATTTCTAATTCCATTGATCGAGTCTTCACCCTTTTTTTCTTGGTTAGACTGGCTAATGGTTTATCAATTTTGTTTATCTTCTCAAAGAAGCAGCTTTTAGTTTTATTGATCTTTGTTATCGTTTCCTTCATTTCTTTTTCATTTATTTCTGATCTGATCTTTTTGATTTCTTTCCTTCTGCTAACTTTGGGGGTTTTTTGTTCTTCTTTCTCTAATTGCTTTAGGTGTAAGGGTAGGTTGTTTATTTGAGATGTTTCTTGTTTCTTGAGGTAAGATTTGATATAAACTTACCTCTTAGAATTGCTTTTGCTACATCCCATAGGTTTTGGGTCGTCGTGTTTTCATTGTCATTAGTTTCTAGGTACTTTTTGATTTCCTCTTTGATTTCTTCATTGATCTCTTGGTTACTAAGTAGTGTATTGTTTAACCTCCATGTATTCGTATTTTTTACAGATTGTTTCCTGTAATTGATATCTAGTCTCATAGCATTGTGGTCAGAAAAGATACTTGATACAATTTCAATTTTCTTAAATTTACCAAGGCTTGATTTTTGACCCAAGATATGATCTATCCTGGAGACTGTTCCATGAGCACTTGAGAAGAAAATGTATTATGTTGTTTTTGGATGGAATGTCCTATAAATATCAATTAAGTCCATCTTGTTTAATGTGTCATTTAAAGCTTGTGTTTCCTTATTTAGTTTCATTTTGGATGATCTGTCCATTGGTGAAAGTGGGGTGTTAAAGTCCCCTACTATGATTGTGTTACTGTCAATTTCCCCTTTTGTGGCTGTTAGCATCAGCCTTATGTATTGAGGTGCTCCTATGTTGGGTGCATAAATATTTACAATTGTTATACCTTCTTCTTGGATCGATCCCTTGATCATTATGTAGTGTCCTTCCTTGTCTCTTGTAACATTCTTTATTTTAAAGTCTATTTTTTCTGTTATGAGTATAGCTACTCCAGCTTTCTTTTGATTTCCATTTGCATGGACTATCTTTTTCCATCCCTCACTTTCAGTCTGTATGTGTCCCTAGGTCTGAAGTGGGTCTCTTGTAGACAGCTTATATACGGGTCTTGTTTTTGTATCCATTCAGCCAGTCCCTGTTTTTTGGTTGGAGCATTTAATCCATTTATATTTAAGGTAGTTATCCTTAAGTATGTTCCTATTACAATTTTCTTAATTGTTTTGGGTTTGTTATTTTAGGTTTTTTTCCTTCTCTTGTGTTTCCTGACTAGAGAAGTTCCTTTAGCATTTGTTGTAAAGCTGGTTTGGTGGTGCTGAATTTTCTTAGCTTTTGCTTGTCTGTAAAGGTTTTAATTTCTCCATCGAATCTGAATGAGATCCTTGCTGGGTAGAGTAATCTTTGTTGTAAGTTCTTCCCTTTCATGACTTTGAATATGTCCTGCCACTCCCTTCTGGTTTGCAGAGTTTCTGCTGAAAGATCAGCTGTTAACCTTATGGGGATTCCCTTGTGTGTTATTTGTTGTTTTTCCCTTGCTGCTTTTAATATTTTTTCTTTGTGTTTAATTTTTGATAGTTTGATTAATATGTGTCTTGGCATGTTTCTCCTTGGATTTATCCTGTATGGGACTCTCTGAGCTTCCTGGACTTGATTAACTATTTCCTTTCCCATATTAGGGAAGTTTTCAACTATAATCTCTTCAAATATTTTCTCAGTCCCTTTCTTTTTCTCTTCTTCTTCTGAGACCCCTATAATTAAACTGTTGGTGTGTTTAACATTGTCCCAGAGGTCTCTGCGACTGTCCTCAATTCTTTTCGTTCTTTTTTCTTTATTCTTCTGTGCAGTAGTTATTTCCACTATTTTATCTTCCAGGTCACTTATCCGGTCTTCTGCCTCAGTTATTCTGCTCTTGATTCCTTCTAGAGAATTTTTAATTTCATTTATTGTGTTCTTCATCATTGTCTGTTTGTTCTTTAGTTCTTCTAGGTCCTTGTTAAACGTTTCTTGTATTTTCTCCATTCTATTTCCAAGATTTTGGATCATCTCTCCTATCATTACTCTGAATTCTTTTTCAGGTAGACTGCCTATTTCCTCTTCATATGTTTGGTCTAGTGGGTTTTTACCTTGCTCCTTCATCTGCTGTGTGTTTCTCTGCTTTCTCATTTTGTTTAATTTACTGTGTTTGGGGTCTCCTTTTCGCAGGCTGCAGGTTCGTAGTTCCCGTTGTTTTTGGTGTCTGCCCCCAGTGGCTGAGGTTGGTTCAGTGGGTTGTGTAGGCTTCCTGGTGGAGGGGACTGGTGCCTGTGTTCTGATGGATGAGGCTGGATCTTTTCTTTCTGGTGGGCAGGACCACGTCCAGTGGTGTGTTTTGGGGTGTCTGTGACCTTATTATGATTTTAGTCAGCCTCTCTGCTAATGGTGGGGTTGTGTTCCTGTATTGGTAGTTTTTTGGCATAGGGTGTCCAGTGCTGGAGCTTGCTGGTTGTTGAGGGGAGCTGGGTCTTGCCATCGAGATGGAGGTCTATGGGAGAGCTTTTGCCACTTAATATTACGTGGAGCTGGGAGGTCTCTGGTGGACCATTGTCTTGAAGCTGAGTCTCCCACCTCAGAGGGACAGGTCTGACACCTGGCCGGAGCACCAAGCTCCTGTCAGCCAAACGGCTCAGAATAAAAGGGAGAAAGGAAGAGAGAAAGAGAGAAAAAGAGAAAGAGAGAGAGAGAGAAAGAAAGAAAGAACGAAAGAAAGGAGGGAAGGAGGGAAGGAAGGGAGGAAGGGAGGAAGAAGGGAAGGAGGGGAGGAAGGGAGGAAGGAAGGACAGAGAGAAAAAAAGTTATTAAAATAAAAAATAATTATTAAAAATTAAAAAAGAGAGCAACCAAATGAAAAAACAAATCCACCAATGATAACAAGCACTAAAAACTATACTTAAAAAAAAAAAAAAAGGACAGACAGAACTCTAGGACAAATGGTGAAAGCTGAGCTATACAGACAAAATCACATACACATACACACTCACAAAAAGAGAAAAAAATAAATATATCGTTGCTCCCAAAGTCCACCGCCTCAATTTTGGGAGGATTCGTTGTCTTTTCCACAGATTCAGGGTACATCAAGTTGATTGTGGAGATTTAATCTGCTGCTCCTGAGGCTGCTGGGAGAGATTTCCCTTTCTTTTATTTGTTCGCACAGATCCTGGGGTTCAGCTTTGGATTTGGACCCTCCTCTGCATGTAGGTCGCCTGAGGGCATCTGTTCTTTGCCCAGACATGACGCGGTTAAAGAAGCAGCTGCTTCGGGGGCTCTGGGTCACTCAGGCCTGGGGGAGGGAGGGGTATGGATGCAGGGCGAGCCTGCGGCGGCAGAGGCCAGCGTGACGTTGCAGCAGCCTGAGGCACGCCGTGGGTTCTCCTGGGGAAGTTGTCCCTGGATCACGGGACCCTGGCAGTGGCGGGCTGCACAGGCTCTGGGAGGGGCGGTGTGGAGAGTGACCTGTGCTTGCACACTGGCTTCTTGGTGGCGGCAGCAGCAGCCTTAGCATCTCATGCCCGTCTCTGGGGTCTGCGCTAATAGCCGCAGCTCGCGCCCGTCTCTGGAGCCCATTTAGGTGGTGCTCTTAATCCCCTCTCCTTGCGCACCCCAAAACAGTGGTCTCTTGCCTCTTAGGCAGGTCCAGACATTTTCCTGGACTCCCTCCTGGCTAGCTGTGGTGCACTAACCCCCTTCAGGCTGTGTTCACACAGACAACCCCAGTCCTCTCCCTGGGATCTGACCTCTGAAGCCCTAGCCTCAGCTCCCAGCCCCGGCCCGCCCCAGCAGGGAAGCAGACAAGCCTCTCAGGCTGGTGAGTGCTGGTCAGCACTGATCCTCTGTGCGGGAATCTCTCCGCTTTGCCCTCCGCACCCCTGTTGCTGCGCTCTCCTCTGTGGCTCCGAAGCTTCCCCCTCACCCACTCCCTGTCTCCTTCAGTGAAGGGGCTTCCTGGTGTGTGGAAAGTTTTCCTTCTTCACAGCTCCCTCCCAGAGGTGCAGGTCCCATCCCTATTGTTTTGTCTCTTTTTTTTCTCTTTTCTTTTGCCCTACCCAGGTACGTGGGGAGTTTCTTGCCTTTTGGGTGGTCTGAGGTCTTCTCCAGCGTTCAGTAGGTGTTCTGTAGAGTTGTTCCACATGTAGATGTATTTCTGACGTATTTGTGGGGAGGAAGGCGATCTCCAGGTCTCACTCCTCTGCCATCTTGAAGGTCTCCCTTTAAAAAAGCAGTGGCAAAAAAAAAAAAAAAAAAAAGCAGTGGCTTTTGTATGGGCAGCACTGATCTAAATTTCTAAAATACCCCTTTATTTTTCAATTCACTCCAAGCCTCAGAATAGTACAGTGATGTAAGCGAGGGCCTGGGGTGTCAGATATACCTGGTTTAAATATTTCTGAGTCTCTTTCCAACAGTATGGCCTTGAAATAATTATTTAATCTCTCTGAACCTCAGTTTTAATATTTGCATTGGAGAAATAATAATATTGCTCTTCAAAAAGTTTTTATGAGCATTACCTTAAATAATGTATATAGTGCCTAGAGCAGGTGCTTAATAAGTGGGACAGGTCCATTTTCTGTACTTCTGCTGTCATCAGCTAACATTCGTATTAAGTTCCTCTAGTGCTATCCTCTTGCTTGAAACAGCACCAATGTTCCATCTTTTGGACACCATGCTCTGGGCCTAATTGGACACTCAGTGGGCATGTAAAACACTGACTCATCCCAGGGGATCCAAGTTCATCACACTTGGTCCTGCCCAGCTGCTGTTAATTAAGCCATGTTTAGTTTTGTCTACAGAAAATGACAATTTTAAAAAATGACCCAGCCCTCTCAGTTTCTTTTGATTTCAGCTGGCATTGTTCCACCTTCACTGCAAGTCAGTAACATGGGGTAGAAAAGAAAGCATTCTGGGCTGCATCTTTCCCATCAAGAGGGTCAGCTATATAGCATAGTCCTTTAAGTCACAATCCCATAATGCTGGCAGGTTTCATCTGCAGAGACACTACATCAACATTTTGGCCAACGTTAAAAAGAGAGCAAATGCCTAGACCAGTTTGGCTAGACAAGTGGCCGGTTAATCCATCCTAATGGATGGGATGCATAAAAGATAGAAATTCATCATCATGGCAGAGACAGCCCATATTATCTGTTGCATGGCCATGAATATTCATTTAGTTCAGAACTCATATCCAGAGGTATTGGGGTCAATTGTTTATGATGGGAAGCTGACAGTCCTTCTGTATAGAACTGATTTCTTCATAGTTTTCCTACCTTTGTGGGGGAATTCCTCCTCCTGTCAATCCCCTTTCACCTGTGTGCAAACACGCATTGGCCAACACAATATGCTAATTAATGCTTTCCCATTTGGCCCTGGATTGTCTTTGTCAAAGCCTTAAAGGAGGTCATGTTTTCCCCTAATCACCAGGAAGTTATTGTGAGAAGTCTATCAGCATTAGCTGAGAGATGTATTCGAAGTATCTAAGTATGTGTCAGGCACCGGGGACTCCATATGATTAAAGGAGCTTTCACTCTTCTGGACTTCACAGCCCAGGAGGGAACAGCATGTAAATAAATGATCACAATAAGATACATAACTCATACTGTATAGAACTTTGGGAGCACAGAGAAAGGAGAAATTTTTCATTTATTGAGCACTGTATCTCTGTGTTATATCATGTAAGTATTTTTTAGATTGTACCTTTTCTAACCACCATGATTCTGAATTTATGTGCATACTCAATTAAATCAGACAAGTCCACAGAAAGACTCAACAACTTCAGCATTTGTGACTATTACACACACTCATTTCTCTGGCCAAATTAATGATGGGAGGGCTCTGGTTAATAGAGAGTTGCTGTATATATGCATAATATAATTTTAAGATTAGTTTTCACTTAAAGACTATAACACAATGAACTCTAAATTTGTTTTAAAATTAGTTTATTCTCCTGTTGCTAATTTAACTGTTCTTTAGTATCTTTCAGGGTCTTAGAATCATCACCATATATATCAATAATAATTTCACAAAGAAATGTGAACTTACGGTAAATTGTGTATATATACATATATATACACACATACATATGTACATATATATTTAAATAACATCTTAGCTAAAATCTTAGCTTTGCACATCAAGTTTTTCTTCTTCAAGTTTGTTTTGAATTCAGTGTCACAGTAGTACTATAAGGTGGAAGTATTATTACAGTATTATTTTTCTCTTCTTACCAATAAGGTCAACTGAACACAAAAGATTAAGTGACTTGCCTGACCTTATGTAGAATAACTTTAACTGTAATGCCAGGACTATATTCCAAGTTTCCTGAGTCTCAGTCTTTGAGCCTAATCAGAGAATTGTTGTTTGGTTTACTTAAAATATGTCTAAGTTTTAAAGGGTGTTTCTCAACAAGTTTCCAGCCTTTTAAATATTCTAACAACATCATTCTTTATCTATTAGTTGAGAAACTTCAAGTTTGTTATAATCAATCATTATTGACTGTCTACTAGGTATAAAATGGACAATTACAAAACAGCCAGCAAAATTGCTTTCCTCAAGTAACTTACAATGTAAATATTGATGCATAAGATCTCCTTAGCATAGGGTAGCATAGAATAGGGTAGAATAATTATAATAGTTATCATAAAAATGTGTTGGTTGTTCTAACCAATGTAAGTACTATTGGTCAGGGTTCACTACTTGGCATTCTTGGTCCTAATGTCCCTGTGATGTGTTGGCAAGAGGATAGACATATAGACCAATGGAACAGAATAGAGAGTCCAAAAATATACCCACATATCTGTAATCATCTGATTTAAAACAAAGTTGTCACTAAATTCAAGGGAGAAAAGGATAGTATTTTCAATAAATGGTGCTGAGTTACACGGATATTCATATTAGAAATAAATGTAATGTGATGCCTACCTCACACCATACAAAAAAGTAATTTGAGGTGAACCACAGACCTAAGTGTTAAAGGGAAAGAAATAAAGCATCTAGAAGATGACACAGGAGAATATCTTCATGTCCTTGGAGTAGGCAACTATTTTTAAAATATAACTCAAAAACATTAACCATAAAAAAATTGCTAAAACGGTCTGTATCATTACGTAGTTATAAAAAGCAGCGCATAAACATACCCTAGTGTAAACCACAGAGAACAGATGAGTTAAAATGGTTAATTCATTTAGTTCAATACAGGAAATAGTACCTTGGCATTCAACTTATATATTCCAAATATTCATTCACCCCCAATCACAAAAATGTCAAGCCTAATAAAATACAGATTACAAAAATAAAAACAATCAATCAATTGATCAATCAATAAAATGGTCTCTATTAAAATTAAGAACTTTTATTCACCAAAAGTTATCATTAAGAGTGAAACAGTAGTCACAGTTGAGAAATATATTGCAATACATATATCTGACAAAGACCTCTTTTCACAATATATAAAGGATATCTACAAGTTATTTTTTTTTAAAAAGGCAAATGACTGAACTAAAAGTAAAATGGGAAAAAGACTTGAAGACAATATACAAATAGTCAATTAGCATGAGAAAAGGTGCTCAACATCATTAGTCCTCAAGCAAATGCAAATATAAAACTGCAGTGAGACACCACTATAACCCTACCTGAAGCCCCCAAATCAAGAGGTCCGATAATATGATTTGTCAGTGAGGGTACAGAGCAACTGAAACTTTTACTGCTGGTAGGAGTATAAATTGTTACAACTGCTTTGAAAATTCTTCAGTGGTATCTGCTTAAGCTGAACATATGTATACATAAGAATCAACAGACATGCAAAAGAAAATTCATCATATCTTTATTCACAATAGCCCCAAACTGTAAACAAATTAAATGCCTAACAGTGGGAGAATGGGTAAATATGGTATATGCACACAGTGGAATAATACACAGAAATACAAAAGATAAATTATTGTTATAGTTGTATGAACACAAATTAATCTCACAGACAAAGTACTGAGAAAAAGAAACCCAACACAAAAGTAGTACATATTGCTTGATTCCATTTATATGAAGTTTAAAAACAGGCAAAACTAATCAATGGTGATATAGGTCAAAGAGTGATTGTTTCTGGATGAGCTTATGGACAGGAAGGGGTCACCAAGAAGTTCCAGAAAACAAGAGAGTTGAAAGTGTGCTATATCTTTTCCTAGTTGTGGTTATAAGGGTGTAGATACATCAAAATTCATCAAATTGTATACTTAAGATTTGTTCAATTTACTGTATGTTTTGTATTATGTAGTAAAGAGAATAATAGCCCCCGAAGATGTCCACAACTTAATCCCTGGGATTTGTGAATATATTCCTTATTTGACAAAAGAGAGTTTTGCAGAAGTAATTAAAGACACTGAGGTGGGGAGATTATCCAGGACTATTTGAGTGGACCTGATCTATACACATCAGCTCTTAAAAGTTGAAGAGGATAAGAAGAATGGGTTAGAACTCTGAAGCATAAGAAGGACTCAATCCACCACTGCTAGCTTTGAAAATGGAGGAAAGGGTCCATGAGCCAAAGAATGTGGGCAGCTTAGAATCTGGAGAAGGCAAGGAAAAAGATTCTCCCCTACAACTTCCAGAAAGGAACATAGCCCTGATAATGGCTTTATTTTAGCCCAGTGAGACCCATGTCAGCTTCCTGACTTACAGAGCTATACTGTGATACATTAGTGTTGTTTGAAGCCACTAAGTTTGTGGTAGTGAGTTATGGCAGCCGTGGAAAACTAATATACCTCAACAAAAAAAGTAAAAGGATATTACAAAGCATTCCTATATCTCTTTTTTGAAGGGTCTTAAAAGTGACACTGTATCCACTTGCTAAACCTGGTTACTCTATCCCTGGAGTGCTCACATAATTCCATTTTACTGCTATTCACCTGTCTTATCTTTCATCCCCACTGGATTGTGAGTTCTCTGAGAGCATCTTCATATCGTCCACAATGCCAGGCACTGTACATATGTACATTTTATAGAGTAGATGCTCCATACGTGCTTGGTAAATTAAATTACATTACACCACTTATCTGTATGAGAGGCGGAGACCAAGACAGACAGGATCGTGCTAATGTGTTCTTTGAGTCGACTTAGCAAGCTCTCCACTGCAAAGACACGTTAATGTTAGTGGTTCTAAATAATGAGGCTGAAGTTGTTTAAAACAGCAGGCTGGCATCAGATGAAACATTTCCATATCATTCTAGATTAAACAAAACATTTACCATTTCATGCTTTCTTTCCTAGTAATTTTTGCCTCGTCCTTCACATTAGTGATTTGTTCCACATGGCCACTCATTTAGGATAACAGCAAGCCAATAGGCGTGACAAAAAGAGATGGGTCCATACCTGATCACTAATATTCCATTACACTTCCTTGAGCTGTGGGCCTGGTAAATCTGTCAGTGTCTTTAAACAAAGGAACTGTGCTCGAGTCTACGTATTAGGAATTCAATGACTGCAGTAGCAATAATCAAATTATATAGTAAGTGGAGCGACATGGCTATAAAGGGAGGCCACCATCACAAGGAACTGTTTTCCCTGTGTCCAGTCAAACAACAAATATTTTTTAGCCCGTATTATATGTACAGCCCTGTGATAAGTACTGTGGGGGGATATGAAAGACAGATTCCTTGTACTTCAAAAATGTATAATACAATTGGGGAAATCAAACATTTAAGAAAAGTAACACAGGAAAGGGACCAATACATAGTATAAAATTTCAGAAGAGGGAGGGAGCATTTGGAAAGGATTCGGGGAGTTGGTAGGAGTCAAGGCAGGAGTTATACTTTGGAATTAAAGGTGGAAAACTGAGGTGGTATGGTAGGGAGTTGTGCCCAGAATATTCCAGGAACAATTTGCAGCCCCGTTTATCTAGAGCAGGGTTTCCCAATCTCAGCGCTATTGATGTTTGAGACCGTAATTTTTTATGGGAGGTTGTCTTGGGTATTATAGGACATTTCGCAGCATCCCTAATCTCTACCAACTACATGCCAATAACTTCCCTCCCTGCAAAGCTATGACAACCAAATGTGCCCTCTGGGGGTAAAATTGCCCCTCGCTGAGAACCAGTGTTCTGGAGTAAACATTCCCAGGGGGAACTCATGGGAGTTACATGGCATGGCAAGGAATTTGGATTTTACTCTACGTATATAATAGGGAACCACTGAAAACATTTGTGCTGAAGACTGACAGGCTGAAGACTGTAGTTTGAAGGGAATTTATCTGATTGAGATCCCCTCCCAAAATTGGAGCAAGGCATTGTGGGAAAAAGGAAGAACAACCCAAATCCTATCACAATAGTCCAAGCACGAAATGATGAAGATTGGTAGCCACAGGATTAAAGAGCACTCAGTGCCTGCAGGTGTTCTTAATGCCCTACAACTTTAAAGTACTTTTATATTTAGATCAGCATTTCAGCATCGCCTGGCATGTTTCATCTGAATACCAAGTTCTCAGAGATACTTCTCCTTTTAGGATAATAAAGCAGCAGAACTCCCTGCACCCACTCATGGGCCTCCCTGGAGAGAGGAAGAGCCACCAGCAGTGTCTAAAGCAATCTGTAGCTTGGGAAGCTTGGCTGGGAACGCTCCACCACCTGATGGCTAGGAAAAGCAGTATAGGCAGCACAGGACCCAACATGTGGGGCAAATCCTCTGGGACCATCCTCGAGGCCCCTGGAGAGAAGACAGCAACAACTTAGAAGCCTCTAGAAGCCGCCAAGGCAATAACTTTCTTGTACTCCACTCTCTATACATTTCAAGTTTATATCTAATTATGGTAAAAAAATATTTTTTTCACAAGTATTATTTTTTAATTTCTTTTTTCTTCCATGTGAAATAGCAGTGAGAGGAGAAGGGGAAATAAGTGTATCTTGGGCTCTGCATTCTGGTGGGAGTTTCCTAAGCTCACTGAACCAGGCTGAAATATTGGGAACCCTATAAGCATGGCTGAGCTGCATGGAGGGCCACTTTCTTCATGATCTAAAAATAACACTGATGCATTCAGAGAAGTGTTTAAAAACATATGTAATGAAGATGTTTATAAGAAAAAAAAAAAACAAAGGCTTAAACGGAAAGATTACTAAAAATTGAGGAAATTTGTGAAATATAGCATAATATAAAGAGTAATTTCAAAAACATAGTAAATACTTTAATTAATAAATATTTCAGTTCTAAACTTGAAAAAATTTAATTTATCTCAGTAATATTTTAATGAGAAATTTAATGAAAGAAAACTTCAAGTGTTATTGATAGGTTTAAAAATAAACTCGAATGGGACTTCCCTGGTGGTGCAGTGGTTAAGAATCTGCCTGCCAATGCAGGGGACATGGGTTCAATCTCTGGTCCGGGAAGATCCCAAATGCTGCAGAGCAACTAAGCCCGTGAACCACAACTACTGAGCCTGTGCTCTAGGGCCCACGTGCTGCGACTACTGAGCCCACGTGCTGCAACTACTGAAGCCCGTGTGCCTAGAGCCAGTGCTCTGCAACAAGAGAAGCCACCACAATGAGAAGCCTGTGCACCGCAATTAAGACCCAATGCAGCTAAAAAAAACACCGAAAAACCTCTAATGAATGGACACAAGAGCATATACCTTAGTGGAATGGTTAAATGAATATAAAAGGTATGATTTCTTCCCCATTCAACTCACTGCATTCTGAATATTTGGGGGAATACAGCAACATGATTTTCAAGTTAATTGAGAATTCCTGTACAATTGAGATTACCCTCCCTCCAAAGCTCTAAAAAGGTGTGAAATAGAACAGGAATATCATAGACCTCCCAAATGTTAAAACTTGAAAGAAAAAAACAAAAAAGCTAAGCTAGTTGAAATAGACATTATGACTGCAAAAACAGATTTCTGGCATAGGATAGCTTAAAAAATATATAAACCATTGCAAAGTGGTATTTCAAATAAAACATTTTCTGAATAGTGAAAAAAAGCAACACTGAAATTCAGTAGATAGGTGTTCGTGTTTAGGATACACTGATAGAAATCAAGAAATCTCTTCAAATAGGTTAAAATTTCCACAAGGGCAGTAACTACATATATTCTGTTATTCTACACATCCTTACCCAGTAAAGTGATGGGCAAATGACAACTCTCAATCAACAACTGTCTGAAATTAAATTCACCATGACCCATCATTTAATGAATTGTCAAAGGAATGAAGTTCATAGTATCACAGGTTGAGGATATGTTCTCCCCAACAGAGAAATAGTGTATTTCCTTGGAGCATGAGCTCAGGACTCAGACAACTGGGGTTCAAATCCTGCCTTCACATCTTCTGGTATATGACCTTAGGAGATTCATTTATTTTCTGTGCTCCAGTTCCCTCGATTATAAAATGGGGCTAAAATAGAACCCATCTTACAGGGGAATTGTGCAGAATTAATGCATCATATATAAATATATATAAATACTTCATATACATATACTTGATAAATAAAGAAATATTATTGGAATGGTGAATGCAAATTAAAGTAAATCACTTAGTATTTTTAGTACTAATTTTTTAAATATTAGAATTTTCTATGTGCTGACTATTTAAAGGGACCTCCTAGGAAATCCTTTGGCACTATGAAGGTACCTTCTAATTTGTTTAGTGGCCAGGGATTTTAATATATTGATTTACTGAAAGCAGGAACTTTCCCTCAATCATGGATCACTTAGGAATCAACAATGGGAAGGAAAAGCACAGTCTGGGATCAGATCTCACCTGTGACACTGATTCTGTCTGTGATCTTGCTTCCCTGAGCCTCATGCCCTTGTCTATAACAAAGAGATGATGTCTACCTCCCTTGTTAAGAAAATAATTAACATGTTTGTCCTCTACTGAAGGGTCTGGGCCACAAAGAAGTTTAATGTCCCATTTACCTGTCTCAAGAAAAGAGACTTTGGTCTGTGTTACCATGTGGTGTCCTCCCTCATCCTAGAAAATATCAAAAATCTGCGAACTTCTGATAGAAAAGTTTTCATTCTCCATATAAATGCAACGATATTTCCATATCAATTACAGTCAGTCTCAAATACATGTCTCTCAGTCACCTTTACTTTTCCCATCATGTACATCAAGTAAATGGGCTTGATTAAAGTGGGCTGCCAAGCTAGATGGGGAAGGAGCAGCCAAAACATTACAGAACAAGGTCCTGCTTGATGATTTTCAAGGATGAGGCACAAGTGCTTTGTAGCAATCATTTCCTTGGCCCATGAAACACTTTTTTTATTGACTACAGAATATAGACATACTGTCAAAGGCTTTTAAATCAATTTTATACAATATCTTTCTTGAACTACCATTACTCCAACAAGATTCATATCTGCAGCTGATTTGGAGAGAATTGTGACTAAAATATCAGAGCTGCAGCTCTTATTGAAAAATTCCTCTCTGTAGATTGTTATTTTTTTGGCGCTTAAAAGCCTAATACCACAGAGAAATGAAATTCCATTTTGCATCTGCCTTTTTAAGTGTAGGCTTTTAACTATCATAATTCCTAAGCCAAGGTTCACACATATCACCTTATTCCAAACAGAACTTTGGGATTAACGGTCTGGTATTAAAAGCAGAAACAAAAATGCAATTGCTTTGGGAAGCGCTTAAGTACCTGGCTGAAGAAAAGGACTTAATACACAGCTGAAAAGCTAGCTTTGCATTAGTTATCAGTGCAATAATGTTGGAAAGTAGTAGATCATTCTTCCATTTACTGGCATTCTGAAACTATGGATGTAATTCATGTGTTTAACCCTTGATAAATTGGGTTCACTTACTGCACCATTGAAATCAATAAAAAAGACCAATCCAGGTGTCTCCCCTTCTTCACCTCTGCTAAACACTAAGCTTCCTGATGGCTGGGATTCCAGGTTATTAGCCTTCATAAAAGCCATAATATTCAACCCATATCAGGTCATCAGTAGGTCTGTCCAATACTGTCCAGGCAGTGGGGACACAAAAAAGAAGAAATGACTCTTGCCCTCAAATACTAGAAGGAAAAGGAGATGTAATCAATTAATTGCAAGTAAAGGTGTCTTATAGTACAAGTAATAGAAAGTTGACATCTAGTTTTAGACCAGTTGGAGAACAAGTAGAGACTTCCTTCCTTCCCTAGAATCTTAGAATTTCCATAAAAGGGAAACAAAGGTTAATGTGCTTCAAAACAAGTTTACCAAATAAGATAAAAACATTGTGAAACACTTTCAGAATAAGATGATCTGGCCTCTGGACATGTGTTTGTGGAAGGAGGGCTGCTGAAGACCAAGAGAAGGATTAGGGAATAAAGAGTAGACTACAACACGAGAGGACTAAGGGGACATTGGGGGATTGCTAGAAATAGTTTTCTAGTCATTCCCTTTTCTCTCTAATAGATCAACTGCACAATAGCTATCATGGGAGAGAGAAGTAGCAAATCCAGTCCAATACCAGCCATAGACAGTAAGCTCATATCAGCATGGAAATTGAATGGGGATGGATAGATGCTCCCATCAATAACCGCAGACACACTGATCTGTCCCAGAGCGTTCTTCTCCCTGCTTCCTAGTCCTCCCGTCTACTATCAGGGGACCAATTTAATATAAAAGAGAGTGGAAGACCCCAGAAAAGAGTACTACCTGAGACTGAGGTATTAGGAGACTCCTGGAGTCAAGAGATACAAGGTGAGGGAGATGTAAAAAGGAAAAGCTAAACTATAATCTGAGCTAATGTACCGGAAGATTCGATTGAGAAACTATTTCAGAAGACATCAAGACAAGATAGATCAGGAATTCCACTACTAGAATGGGGGCTCTAGGATCTCTGAGAACATGTTCCCCAGAGAAATAGGCATAACTGGCGAGTATTTCATATATATCTGAAAGATATATGTGAAGTATATATAAGAAATATAATATATACGAGAAGCCACTTAAGATCTCTAGAAATTGTTCTAACTGCATACAGCAAACGAGGAAGCATTCATTCAAGAAAATCTACTAAATCCCAGTAAGAACAGCCAGAGTGTGGCACTTGAGTCACAACCCACTCCTTTTCTAACTGCACCCCAGCCTCCTCAGCTCAGAATGATGGAACCTCTATTCTGGCCAGATGTGGCCAGGAAGACAGGGTTCCTTATCCTCTCAGCTCATAGTCAAGGTATCTCACTGAGAGGGGAAGGCCCTGAGTATGTCTCATCACCCCTCGCTCCAAGCTGCAGAAGCTAAATTCCTGGCAAGTGTTGCTTTCCCCATCCAATTTCTACGTGTAAGGTGGAGGCTATATGCCTGGGGTGGCAGGCCAAGAATACCAGGCCCCACTTGCCCTGACCCCCACTTGCTTGTAGGGCAGCGGTTCCCACATTGGGAGAGGGAAGCTGAAGAGATCAGAGGCTAGTACCCACACCGAGATCCCTGCTAGCAAAGCAGGGTGCCACTCAAGAGAAGCAAGCCACCGTCCCCCCACTCAGCCGCAGAGCTGTGGCTCAGAGATTTTTTCCCAAGCGAGATGACATAAAATGAACTCCATGTAAAAAAAAAATCCAAAGAGATCCACACCTAGACATAGGATAGCAAAAATGCTAAAAGTCAAAGACAAAAAGAAAAATTTGAAAGCAGTGAGAGGAAAAGGGCTCCTTACAAACAAGGAAACCCCAATAAGTTTAACAACTGACTTCTCATCAGAAATAATAGAGGCCAGAATGCAGTGGGTGACATATTCAAGTGTTTAAAGAAAAGAACTGTCAATCAAGGATCTCATATCCAGCAAAAAAAATCTTTTAAAAGTGAAAGGGAGGGCTTTCCTGGTGGCACAGTGGTTACGAATCTGCCTGCCAATGCAGGGGACAGGGGTTCAAGCCCTGGTCCAGGAAGATCCCACACGCCATGGAGCAACTAAGCCCATGTGCTGCAACTACTGAGCCTGCGCTCTAGAGCCCACAAGCCACAACTATTGAGCCCGTGTGCTGCAACTACTGAAGCCCACGTGCCTAGGGCCCGTGCTCCGCAACAAGAGAAGCCACAGCAATGAGAACCCCGTGCACCACAATGAAGAGTACCCCCCGCTCACCACAACTAGAGAAAGCCCGTGCGCAGCAACGAAGACCCAATGCAGCCGAAAATAAATAAATAAAAAGTAAATAAATTTTTTAAAAAGTGAAAAGGAATAAAGATATTCTCAGGTGCACAACTAAAATAATTTATTACTAGCAGAGCCATTTTAGAAGCAATACTAAAAGGAAGTTCTTCAGGCTGAAAACAAATCCAGATGGAAATTCAAATCCAGAGGAAAACAAGGAACACCAGTAAAGGTAGTTAGTTACATAATTATTAAAAAAAAAAAAACCAAACAGTACATATACATATTTATTTTTTGTTCTCTTAAGTGATTTAAAAATAATCTTTGTAAAGCAATATATATATATATATATATATATATATATATATATATATATATATGACTAGCTTCTCTGGTCTATAACATGTAATATGTCTGGTCTGTAACATGTAACATGTAATACAGTTGGCAAGAGTAGCACAAAGAGGGTGGTGGAAGTTCTACTGGAAGAAGAAAATGACACAGGGACAAACGAGGTGAGCCAGACATGGTGCATAAGGTTAATGTAACAAACTCCGTAAATACATCCTTGCTCTCCTTTCTTTTCTCAGGCGCTACAATAGACATGAAAATCTATAAAGTAATTATGACAATATATTTTTAGGTTTCTTATCTCTATAGATGCATTGCATTTAACAATAATAGCACAAAGAGAAGGAGAAAGGGGAAGCAGAACAGAGGTGTATGGAGCAATGTTTCTGTATCTTACTGGAAATAAAGATCCTCTTGTCAGTTGAAGTCTAGTTTTGCCATCATGCAGAGGTAGGGTCATTCAGTGCTGCCACTGAAAGCTCTCAGTTTTCAGAGGTTTTTGAATTTTTGAATCGTGAATAAGGAACTACAGACTGTATGATTTTAATAAATGTAGAAGATACTGCAACATGCTGAACATAAGAGATATACTTAGAAAGTGGGAAAGTATAAGAATGGAAAAGATATACCAGGCATATCAGAAATGAAATAATTCTGACAAAATTAGATGAAGGAAGATTATCTGTTATATAGATAGAGAAAGGCATATATCTACTGTTATATACTCAGAAATGGAAAACTGGAATAATAAATCAAAATAAAACATATGTAAGCTCCCCCACAGACTCAAATATAAAGTGATAATTGACGAAATTATGGGGAGATAGATAAACTAGTAATTGCAATTACAGATTTTAATATGGCCTTCTTGGTAACTTAGATCAAGCAAAAAAATCATAAGGTAGGATAAATAACACTGGAATAACACAATTAATAAATTCAATTTAAAAGCTAAATATAAAATTTTAAATCAGTAAACACAGAAACTTCATCCTTTGAAATTATAATAGTCACAGTAATTGATGACATATTAGACCACATAGTAAGGAGTAGAAAAAGAAAATATCAGGAGATGCAAGTTATTGATAATTTTCTAGTTCTTGCACTGGATGGAAGGCTCCAAAGTATCCACTATATTGTATATAAATAAGAGAATGTATAGATAGATCAAAAAAAGGTAAACCAGCAAATAAAAGAGTGTCCTGCATAGAAAAAGTTATAATGTGTTATGAACCAAGAACTGTAATTAATCAAAATCTTTGCACCTGAGGTACAAAAAAAGTAGAAAAATTAATTGTATTTTTTAACTAAGTCTTACACATCAGGGAAGATGGTGGAATAAGAAGTGGCGGGAATCTGTCTCCCGTTCCTAACCATACTCCCCTACCTAACCATACTGGCAGAATGTGTCTGATGTAATTATTTTGAAACGCTGACTGAAGCGGCTTCCAGAGAATTTAAAGGGCCAGCACTGTGTTTTTCCCCCGCCTTCATTTCCCCCTTTTCCTTCTTTTGGGAGCCAGACATATAAAGATCAGGACATTCAAAACCAACTGCATGCGTAGGGGAAGTTAGGACGCCACTTATCCCAGGAAAAGGCAGAGGCTCAGAAAAGACCTGAAAAGCCTGTGAGTTTACACCTCAGTCTGACTCTTGGCACAGATCCATCCCACAACAACTGAACAGGCAGAACAAACAAAAAGCAAACCCTGGGAAAGAAAGAAAACTTTTCCTTTAAGATAAGAACAATTCAAGGATGCTCTCTTTTACCACTTCTACTCAACATAGTATTAAAAGTTCTTACCAGAGCAATTATGCAAGAAAACGAAATAAAAGGCATCCAAATTGGAACAGAAAAAGTAAAATTCTCTCTGTTCACTGATCACATCATCTTATATACAGAAAACCCTAATATTCCCCCCACAATTGTTATAATTAACAAACAAATTCAGTAAAGTAGTAGGACACAAAATCAGTGTGCAAAAATCAGTTATATTTTTATACACTAACAATGAATAATCTGAAAAGGAATTTAAGAAGAACAATTCCATTTACAATAGCATTGAAATGAATAAAATGCTTCGGAATGAACTTAAACAAGAAGGTGAAAGACTTGTACACTGCAAACTACAAAACATTGCTGAAAGAAATTAAAGAAGATGTAAATAAAGACATCTCTGTTCACAGATTGAAAGACTTAACATTTTTAAGATGCTGATAATACCCAGAGCAATCTACAGATTTAGTGGAATCTTTATCAAAATCCCAAGAATATTTTTTTTTGCAGAAATAGAAAAATCCATTCCAAAATTCTTATTCCAAGGGACCATGAATAGCCAAAAGAATCTTGAAAAAGAACAGAGTTGAATTCCACTTCTAGATTTAAATTTTTACTGCAAAACTAGAGTAATCAAAACAGAGTAGTACTGGCATAAAGACAAACATACAGACCAATGGAATAGAATAGAGAACCCAGAAATTAACTCTTGCATATACGGTCAAATGATTTCTGAGAAGGAAGCTAAGACTACTCAATGAGGAAGGAGGGAAGATGTGAAGAACATGTTCCCCACCGAGAGGCTATAAAATTTAAAATTGATAGCAAAAGCATAGCTGACAAAAAATCCCATTTTTCTTTAATTCAAATACCCTTTTTTACTAAGGAAAGTTCAGTTAAAAAAAAAACTAAAATAAAATTTTAAACCCTATAGCCTAATGATAACTATAGCACGACAAGTCAACTTTTTAAAATGCAGCTAAAGCTGCTATCAGTTATTGGCTTGAATTCATATATTAGAAAACTAGCAAACAACAATAACAATAAAGCAGTGAAAGCAAATGATCTAAGCTCGCTATACCAAAAACTAGAAAAAGCAAAAGGTAAGAAGGAAATATTAAAGTTAAGCATATAAAACAAGAAATAAAACAAAAGGAACTACTAAAGATGATGCACAAATTAAGCTGATTCTTTAGAAAGAATATAAGATAGAAAAACTTTGGCAAGACAGAGGAAAAAACTGGTACAGATATTTAGTATATTAAAAGGGAGAAATATCTACATATATAAAGCAAGAAAAACAATATAACAATTCATTTGCAAACCTCATTAATATAGATAAACTTTTGGAAGACATATAAAAATAATACTTACAATATTTAGTAGAAAATCTGCATAGCCTAATAAACATTTGTGGAATTTAAATGGAAATCAAAACATTGGTTTTCAAAAAGACTAAACCCTGATAACTTTATAGTTGAGTTCTATAAAATTTTCAAGGACAGATCATCTTTTTTTAAATGAAGGTTTTATCAGAATAAACAAAGAAAGGGCAATCTGACCAAGTGAACAAAGTCCAAAAAAAGAAAGGTAAAGCCAATTTTATATATGGATATAAATGAAAAAAATCCTTAATGAAATAGTAAGTACCTGAGGATAAATGTTCACATATATATCATGATCAGGAAGGATTTATCCCAAGAATGCAATAACAGTTCAAGTCAGAAAATGTATTGATACTATTTTCCTTGTTACAAGATAAAAGAGAAAAACACATGATTCTATTAATAGGTGCAAATAAAGCAGCTGAAAGTTCAACACCTATTATTATTAAAAAATAAAATAGAAAACCTTAGAAAACTAGAAATAAAAGGTAAATTTTTTTTTAATCTTGATAAAGGTTATCCAACAAAGGCCTACAGCAAATATCATACTTAATGAAGAAACTTTGGACATATTCCCTTTAAGGTCAAGAATATGACAAGGATGCATGCTACCATTTTTACTGATAAACAGAGCACTGTAGTGTTGGTTAATAAGCTCCTTCTCTCTCTCGCAATCTCTCTATATGTATATATGATATATGTATATGACTTAAAAGGTGTGGTAAATGTAGAGATGGGCTGGTCAGATTCCCTTTTATAAAAGCTGCATGGAATGCAGTTGACTGATGGCCCTCAGCACTCTGCTCCTTCAGTGTGCCACTCATTGGCAGAGAACTTTCTCCCCTGAGGTCATATCCTTCCAAGAGCACCTGTTATCTGGTGATTGAACAAAGCAGTGTATAAAGGCCTGTTTTGACCCAACATGACCCAACACGGGGACAAGTCTGATTGATACTCATTCCAGAACTCCTGCTGAGATGGCTAAGGCTCTATCTAGTCTGCATAGCAGTTCAACGTCTCCCTCTTCCCTCTGCTGATTCCTCTTCTTTCTTTCATAGGTATTGATTCCCCAGTAAACATCTTGAACACTTACCCCTTTCTCCTGCAAGAGAACCCAGTCAGGGACAGAAGGGAACAAATATGACCACTGATGCAAAAACATAATGGAATGAATAAGAGAGTTCAGAAAAGTTGCTGATTAAAGGATCTGTATTTTTTTTAAGTCAATTTTTTGGGTAAGCTGGGCTAGCAAACTACAGGTCAAATGTCTCACCAATAACAACTAAGAAGTCTAGTTCTTCTAGACTAGCTCTTCTTCTAGTTCTTCAAACAATGGGAAACATTGCTTGAAAGAATTAGAGAGCTAAAAAGACAGTCAGGACTTGAGGGACCAGAAAAGCCAACTTTCCCTTTGATATGTTTGCTAATTTTTATTAGTACAGCAATGAGGCTAAGAAGCAAAGCATAAGTTAGCCATTAAGAGTTAGAAAATCTCAACAGAAATGTTAGCTTTCCCACTGTTTGGAAGGAAAAAAAGAGCAGCTTTAAAGAAAGCAGATATAAAAGTCTGTTACAAAGTCATAGTTAAAGAAACTGTGTGTTGCTAACCCTAGAATCAATCAATAGGTGATGGAATAAAATAGAAAACCTAGGATCAGACCCATATATGAATAGGAGGCATCACACATTAGCAGGCAAAGAATGGATTTTTGAAGAAATGGTATTGGAAAAACAGGTTCACTGTATTGAAAACCATAAAAACAAAATTTTACCTCCATCTCACTCCTAAACTCCAAATGAATTAGAGGCCCAAATGATTAATTATAAAGCCAATAAGAAAAACATAGAAAACATTTGTCATCTTGGGATGATGAAGGAATTCCTAAGCAATACAAAATGAAAAATACTTGCAAGGAGAAAAATTGATGAATTTGCCTGCATTCAAATTACACAATTTTTGTCACTGAGCTACTCCATAGACAAAGTTACCAGCTTTGTGACAAGATTTGAAGGTGATATTTGCACCATTTAAAGAAAGGATTGATATCTATAATATAAAAGAACACTTGGAATAAGTAAACAACAGGAAACCTAATAAAATTTTTGGGAATATGTACAAATAGTTCACAGAAAGAGATTAAATGGCTAATATGTAATAATGATGAAAATATTTATTATATTAGTAATAGCTGATACTATATTCCCAAGATTTATGTTTTATATATATTACTTTTTAAAGCATTAATGACAATTCCCTGAAGTAGATATTATGTTAAACATGTAAACGAGTATTCACCTTCATTAATGTCCCCAGAAATACAAATTAAACCAATTAGATACCATGTTACAAGTATCATGTTAGAAAAAAATAAGAAAGGTGAAAAACAGCAAGTGTTATTGAGGATATAAGTAAATAGAAATGGTTATGAACTGCTGTGGACGTTTTGATGGAGGGATCTAATCTGGAGAAAAAAAATGGGTCAGTACTCAGTAAAGGTAGGGATGTGAATACCCTATGAGCTAGTGTCACAACCCTTCTATTTATATCACAGGTCCACGGTGAGACATAAAACATAATGCCCATTTCAGAGTTAAGGTGAAAATTAGGGTAAGGAGAAAGTAGGTGGTCTTCACTATAAAATGGGATAAGATAATATAATATGCTCATGTGGTAGAATATAATATATACATACACATACATATATACATACATTTATATACACACATACATACATGAATACATATGTATATATACATGTACACACATACATACTTATATACATACATGCATGCATATGTATATATATACATACATATACCATTATGGAAGAAAGTTGAAACGGAATAAAATCAGCACACACAACACACCAATTTTAAGTTCACATGTATATCTAAGTAAATCTGTAAAGATGAATTTTGTGATTATATATTCAAAACATTGGAGTGAGTGCCTAAGTAGGAGGAGAATGAGAAAAGTGATAGGAAATGAAGGGGTGCTCCATTTAAAGGAGAGATTGAGAGAGAGAATATTGCCATTATTTTGAGAGTGTAATCAGTTCAGTTTTATAGACTTAAGGTCCTAAGTGGAAGGAGGGAGAGAGGGAGGAAAAAAGGAAGGAATGGAGGGAGGAAAGGAAGGGGAGAAATCCCATCATGAACTAACTTAAGCAGTTAGGAAATTTATTCTCTCACATACCGTGAAGGCTTAATCTAGTGACTGTCTGCTTTTCTCCAGGCGTCTCTTGGGAAACTCTGCTGTTCTACCCTATGTATTATCTTATTTTATTTAATTGGGTTATAGTTGATTTACAATGTTGTGTTAGTTTCAGGTGTACAGCAAAGTGATTCAGTTATACGTATATATAAATTCATTCTTTTTCAGATTCTTTTCTCATATAGGTTATCACAGAATATTGAGTAGAGTTCCCTGTGCTATACAGTAGGTCCTTGTTGGTTATCTATCTTATATATAGTAGTGTGTGTATGTTAATCCCAAGCTCCTGATTTATCCCTCCCCCCATGTTTCCCCTTTGGTAACCATAAGTTTATTTTCAATATCTGTAAGTCTGTTTCTGTTTTGTAAATAAGTTCATTTGTATCATTTTTAAAATTAGATTCCACATATGAGTGATATCATATGATATTTGTCTTTCTCTATCTGATTCACTTCGCTTAGTATGATAATCTCTAGGTCCATCCATGTTGCTGCAAATGGCATTATTTCGTACTTCTATATGGCTGAGTAATATTCCATTGTATATATGTACCACATCTTCTTCATTCATTCCTCTGTTGGTAGACGTTTAGGTTGCTTCCATGTCTTGGCTATTGTAAATAGTGCTGCAATGAACATTGGAGTGCATGTATTTTTTCAGATTGTGGTTTTCTCCAGATATATGCCCAGGATTGGGATTGCTAGATCACATGGTAGTTCTATTTTTATTTATTTATTTATTTATTTATTTTACATAACATTTTTTTTTAAATTCAAACAGAAAGTCACAAAATTTATAATCATCCTCATCAGTCCACTCAGTCCCAGGTAATTAATTTTTTTTTCACCTTGATCATTTGTTAGCACTTTTATGAGTTCATCAGTTTTCCATTAGAGTTCTGAAAATGCTTATTTATTCAGTTCAGCAGTATAGTCAGTTACCAGAAACCTGTACTTGTCAGAGTCTTTTCCATGAATTCCTTGAAGATGAAACCCTTTTATAGGAACATTTTTGCGAAAGCATCAGAGTACACCCAGAACTGTCTGTAAACAACAAAAGACTTAAAAATGACCACGGTTAAAGACTTGATGAAAGTTCATAATAATGCAATTCACAAGGAAATTTAGTTATTTCTGAGATATACATTTTAAGGTAATAATTAGAATTATGACTTATAACATTATACCAGAACATATAAGATTTTTAGGAATTTCATGTAATGTCTGAAACATTTATATTAACATATTTCCATACAAATAACCCAAAGAAAGTTTAGTATTATTTTTTCTTTTAATTTTTGAATTTTATTTTATTTATTTTTTTATACAGCAGGTTCTTATTAGGCATCAGTTTTATACACATCAGTGAATACATGTCAATCCCAATCGCCCAATTCAGCACACCACCAACCCCACTGCCCCGTGGCTTTCCCCCCTTGGTGTCCATACATTTGTTCTCTACATCTGTATCTCAACTTCTGCCCTGCAAACCAGTTCATCTGTACCATTTTTCTAGGTTCCATATACGTCCGTTAATATACGATATTTGTTTTTCTATTTCTGACTTACTTCACTCTGTATGACAGTCTCTAGATCCATCCACGTCTCAACGCATGACTCAATTTCTTTCCTTTTTATGGCTGAGTAATATTCCATTGTATATATGTACCACTTCTTCTTTATCCATTCGTCTGTTGATGGGCATGTAGGTTGCTTCCATGACCTGGCTATTGTAAATAGTGCTGCAATGAACATTGGGGTGCATGTGTATTTTTGAATTACGGTTTTCTCTGGGTATATGCCCAGTAGTGGGATTGCTGGATCATATGGTAATTCTATTTTTAGCTTTTTAAGGAACCTCCATACTGTTCTCCATAGTGGCTGTATCAATTTACATTCCCACCAACAGTGCAAGAGGGTTCCCTTTTCTCCACACCCTCTCCAGCATTTGTTGTTTGTAGATTTTCTGATGATGCCTATTCTAACTGGTGTGAGGTGATACCTCATTGTAGTTTTGATTTGCATTTCTCTAATAATTAGTGATGTTGAGCAGCTTTTCATGTGCTTCTTGGCCATCTGTATGTCTTCCTTGGAGAAATGTCTATTTAGGTCTTCTGCCCATTTTTGGATTGGATTGTTGGTTTCTTTGATATTGAGCTGCATGAGCTGTTTATATATTTGGAGATTAATCCTTTGTCCATTGATTGGTTTGCAAATAATTTCTCCCATTCTGAGGGGTGTCTTTTTGTCTTGTTTATGGTTTCCTTTGCTGTGCAAAAGCTTTGAAGTTTCATTAGGTCCCATTTGTTTATTTTTGTTTTTATTTCCATTACTCTAGGAGGTGGATCAAAAAAGATATTGCTGTGTTTTATGTCAAAGAGTGTTCTTCCTATGTTTTCCTCTAAGAGTTTTATAGTGTCTGGTCTTACATTTAGGTCTCTAATCCATTTTGAGTTTATTTTTGTGTGTGGTGTTAGGGAGGGTTCTAATTTCATTCTTTTACATGTAGCTGTCCACTTTTCCCAGCACCACTTATTGAAGAGACTGTCTTTTCTCCATTGTATATCCTTGCCTCCTTTGTCATAGATTAGTTGACCATAGGTGCATGGGTTTATCTCTTGGCTTTCTATCTTGTTCCATTGATCTATACTTCTGTTGCTGTGCCAGTACCATATTGTCTTGATTACTGTAGCTTTGTAGTATAGTCTGAAGTAAGGGAGTCTGATTCCTCCAGCTTGGTTCTTTTCCCTCAAGACTGCTTTGGTTATTCGGGGTCTTTTGTGTCTCCATACAAATTTTAAGATTTTTTGTTCTAGTTCTGTAAAAAACGCCATTGGTAATTTGATAGGGATTGCATTGAATCTGTAGATTGCTTTGGGTAGTAGAGTCATTTTCACAATATTGATTCTTCCAATCCAAGAACATGGTATATCTCTCCATCTGTTGGTATCATCTTTAATTTCTTTCATCAGTGTCTTATAGTTTTCTGCATACAGGTCTTTTGTCTCCCTAGGTAGGTTTATTACTAGGTATTTTATTCTTTTTGTTGCAATGGTAAATGGGAGTGTCTTCTTAATTTCTCTTTCAGATTTTTCATCATTAGTATATATGAATGCAAGAGGTTTCTGTGCATTAATTTTGTATCCTGCAACTTGACCAAATTCATTGATTAGCTCTAGGAGATTTCTGGTGGCATTTTTAGGATTCTCTATGTATAGTATCATGTCATCTGCAAAGAGTGACAGTTTTACTTCTTCTTTTCCAATTTGTATTCCTTTTATTTCTTTTTCTTCTCTGATTGCCATGGCTAGGACTTCCAAAACTATGTTGAATAATAGTGGTGAGAGTGGACATCCTTCTCTCATTCCTGATCATAGAGGAAATGCTTTCAGGTTTTCACCATTGAGAATGATGTTTGCTGTGGGTTTGTTGTATATGGCCTTTATTATGTTGACGTAGGTTCCCTCTATGCCCACTTTCTGGAGAGTTTTTATCATAAATGGGTGTTGAATTTTGTCAACAGCTCTTTCTGCATCTATTGAGATGATCGTATGGGTTTTATTCTTCAATTTGTTAATATGGTGTTTCACATTGATTGATTTGCATATATTGAAGAATCCTTGCATCCCTGGGATAAATCCCACTTGATCATGGTGTATGATCCTTTAATGTGTTGTTGGATTCTCTTCGCTAGAATTCTGTTGAGGATTTTTGCATCTATATTCATCAGTGATATTGGTCTGTAATTTTCTTTTTTTGTAGTATCTTTGTCTGGTTCTGGTATCAGAGTGATGGTGGCCTCATAGAATGAGTTTGGAAATGTTCCTTCCTCTGCAATTTTTTGGAAGAGTTTGAGAAGGATGCGTGTTAGCTCTTCTCTAAATGTTTGATAGACTTCACCTGTGAAGCCATCTGGTCCTGGACTTTTGTTTGTTGGAAGATTTTTAATCACATTTTCAATTTCATTACTTGCGATTGGTCTGTTCATATTTTCTATTTCTTCTTGGTTCAGTCTTAGAAGATTATACCTTTCTAAGAATTTGTCCATTTCTTCCAGGTTGTCCATTTTATTTGCATGGAGTTGATTGTAGTAGTCTCTTAGTATGCTTTGTATTTCTGTGGTGTCTGTTGTAACTTCTCCTTTGTCATTTCTGATTTTATTGATTTGAGTCCTCTCCCTCTTTTTCTTGATGAGTCTGGCTAATGGTTTATCAATTTTGTTTATCTTATCAAAGAACCAGCTTTTAGTTTTATTGATATTTGCTATTGTTTTCTTTGTTTCTATTTCATTTATTTCTGCTCTGATCTTTATGATTTCTTTTCTTCTGCTAACTGTGGGTTTTGTTTGTTCTTCTTTCTCTAGTTCCTTTAGGCGTAAGGTTAGATTGTTTATTTGAAATTTTTCTTGTTTCTTGAGATAGGCTTGTATAGCTATAAACTTCCCTCTTAGAACTGCTTTTGCTACATCCCATAGGTTTTGGATCATCATGTTTTCGTTGTCATTTGTCTCTAGGTATTTTTTGATTTCCTCTTTGATTTCTTCAGTGATCTCTTGGTTATTTAGTAACGTATTGTTTAGCCTCCATGTGTTTGTGTTTTTTACGATTTTTTCCCTGTAATTCATTTCTAATCTCATAGCATTGTGGTCAGAAAAGATGCTTGATATGATTTCAGTTTTCTTAAATTTACTGAGGCTTGATTTGTGACCCAAGATGTGATCTATCCTGGAGAATGTTCCATGTGCACTTGAGAAGAAAGTGTAATCTTCTGTTTTTGAATGGAATGTCCTATAAATGTCAATTAAATCTATCTGGTCTATTGTGTCCTTTAAAGCTTCTGTTTCCTTATTTATTTTCATTTTGGATGATCTGTCCATTGGTGTAAGTGAGGTGTTAAAGTCCCCCACTATTATTGTGTTACTGTCGATTTCCTCTTTTATAGCTGTTAGCAGTTGCCTTATGTATTGAGGTGCTCCTATGTTGGGTGCATATATATTTATAAGTGTTATATCTTCTTCTTGGATTGATCCCTGGATCATTATGTAGTGTCCTTCCTTGTCTCTTGTAACATTCTTTATTTTAAAGTCTATTTTATCTGATATGAGTATAGCTACTCCAGCTTTCTTTTGATTTCCATTTGCATGGGATATCTTTTTCCATCCCCTCACTTTCAGTCTGTATGTGTCCCTACGTCTGAAGTGGGTCTCTTGTAGACAGCATATAGATGGGTCTTGTTTCTGTATCCATTCAGCAAGCCTGTGTCTTTTGGTTGGAGCATTTAATCCATTCACCTTTCAGGTAATTATCTATATGTATGTTCCTATGACCATTTTCTTAATTGTTTTGGGTTTGTTTTTGTAGGTCCTTTTCTTCTCTTGTGTTTCCCACTTAGAGAAGTTCCCTTAGCATTTGTTGTGGAGCTGGTTTGGTGGTGCTGAATTCTCTTAGCTTTTGCTTGTCTGTAAAGCTTTTGATTTCTCCATCGAATCTAAATGAGATCCTTGCTGAGTAGAGTAATCTTGGTTGTAGGTTCTTCCCTTTCATCACTTTAATTATATCATGCCACTCCCTTCTGGCTTGTAGAGTTTCTGCTGAGAAATCAGCTGTTAACCTTATGGGAGTTCCCTTGTATGTTATTTGTCATTTTTCCCTTGCTGCTTTCAATAATTTTTCTTGGTCTTTAATTTTTGCCAATTTGATTACTATGTGTCTCATCGTGTTTCTTCTTGGGTTTATCCTGTATGGGACTTGCTGTGCTTCCTGGACTGGGTGGCTATTTCCTTTCCCACGTTAGGGAAGTTTTCGACTATAATCTCTTCAAATATTTTCTCGGGTCCTTTCTCTCTCTCTTCTCCTTCTGGGACCCATATAATGCGAATGTTGTTGCGCTTAATGTTGTCCCAGAGGTCTCTTAGGCTGTCTTCATTTCTTTGCATTCTTTTTTCTTTATTCTGTTCCACAGCAGTGAATTCCACCATTCTGTCTTCCAGGTCACTTATCCGTTCTTCTGCCTCAGTTATTCTGCTACTGATTCCTTCTAGTGTAGTTTTCATTTCAGTTATTGTGTTGTTCATCTCTGTTTGTTTGTTCTTTAATTCTTCAGGTCTTTGTTAAACATTTCTTGCATCTTCTCAGTCTTTGCCTCCTTTCTTTTTCTGAGGTCCTGGATCATCTTCACTATCATTTTTCTGAATTCTTTTTCTGGGAGGTTGCCTATCTCCACTTCATGTAGTTGTTTTTCTGGGGTTTTATCTTGTTCCTTCATCTGGTACATAGCCCTCTGCCTTTTCATCTTGTCTATCTTTCTGTGGATGTGGTTTTTGTTCCACAGGCTGCAGGATTGTAGTTCTTCTTGCTTCTGCTGTCTGCCCTGTGGTGGATGAGGCTATCTAAGAGGCTTGTGTAAGTTTCCTGATGGGAGGGACTGGTGGTGGGTAGAGCTGACTGTTGCTCTGGTGGGCAGAGCTCAGTAAAACACTAATCCCCTTGACTGTTGATGGGTGGGGCTGGGTTCCCTCCCTGTTGCTTCTTTGGCCTGAGGCAACCCAACACTGGAGCCTACCTGGGCTCTTTAGTAGGGCTAATGGCAGACTCTGGGAGGGCTCACGCCAAGGAATACTTCCCAGAACTTCTGCTGCCACTGTCCTTGTCCCCATGGTGAGCCACAGCCACCACCCGCCTCTGCAGGAGACCCTCCAACACTAGCACGTAGGTCTGGTTCCATCTCCCCTGCGGTCACTGCTCCTTCCCCTGGGTCCCGATGCACACACTACTTTGTGTGTGCCCACTGAGAGTGGAGTCTCTGTTTCCCCCAGTCCTGTCGAAGTCCTGCCATCAAATCCCACTAGGCTTCAAAGTCTGATTATCTAGGAATTCCTCCTCCCATTTCCAGACCCCCATGTTGGGAAGCCTGACGTGGGGCTCAGAACCTTCACCCCAGTGGGTGGACTTCTGTGGTATAAGTGTTCTCCAGTCTATGCATCACCTACCCTGCAGTTATGGGATTTGATTTTACTGTGATTGCAACCCTCCTGCCGTCTCATTGTGGCTTCTCCTTTGTGGATGTGGGGTATCTTTTTTGGTGAGTTCCAGTGTCTTCCTTTCGATGACTGTCTGGCAGCTAGTTGTGATTCTGGTGTTCTCACAAGAGGGAATGAGAGCACGTGCTTCTACTCTGCCATCTTGGTTCCTCCCCTCCACTCTATTTTTAGTTTTTTAAGGAATCTCCATACTGTTCTCCATAGTGGTTGTACCAATTTACATTCCCACCAACAGTGTAGGAGGGTTTCCTTTTCTCCACACCCTTTCCAGCATTTATTGTTTGTAGACTAACTGATGATGGCCATTCTTGACTGGTGTGAGGTGATACCTCATTGTAGTTTTGATTTGCATTTCTCTGATAATTAGTGATGTTGAACATCTTTTCATGTCCCTCTTGCCCATCTGTGTGTCTTCTTTGGAGAAATGTCTATTTAGATGTTCTGCCCATTTTTTTGATTGGGTTGTTTCTTTGACATAGAGCTGCATGAGTTGTTTGTATATTTTGGATATTAATCCTTTGTCAGCTGCTTCATTTGCAAATATTTTCACCCATTCTGTGGGTTATCTTTTTGTTTTGTTTATGGTTTCCTTTGCTATACAGAAGCTTCTAAGTTTAATTAGGTCCCATTTGTTTATTTTTGTTTTTATTTTCATTACTCTAGGAGGTGGATCAAAAAAGATATTGCTGCGATTTATGTCAAAGAGTGTCCTGCCTATGTTCTCTTCTAAGGGTTTTATAGTTTCCAGGCTTACATTTAGGTCTTTGATCCATTTTGAGTTAATTTTTTTGTACGGTATTAGAGAATGTTCTAATTTCATTCTTTTACATGTGGCTGTCCAGTTTTCCCAGCACCACTTATTGAAGAGACTGTCTTTTCTCCATTGTATATTCTTGCCTCCTTTGTCATAGATTAATTGACCATAGGTGCATGGTTTACTTCTGGGCTTTCTATCTTGTTCCATTGATCTATTTCTGTGTTTGTGCTAGTACCATACTGTCTTGATTACTGTAGCTTTGTAGTATAGTCTGAAGTCAGGGAGTCTGATTCCTCCAGCTCCATTTTTCTTTCTCAGGATTGCTTTGGCTTTTTGGGGGTCTCTTGTGTTTCCATACAAATTTAAAATTTTTTTGTTCTAGTTCTGTGAAAACTGCCATTGGTAATTTGATAGGGATTGCTTTGAATCTGTAGATTGCCTTGGGTGTTACAGTCATTTTGACAATATTGATTCTTCCAATCCAAGAATACAGTATATCTCTCCATCTGTTTGTGTCATCTTTTGTTTCTTTCATCAGCATCTTATAGTTTTCAGAATACAGGTCTTTTGTCTCCTTAGGTAGGCTTATTCTTAAGTATTTTATCCTTTTTGATGTGATAGCAAGCAACACTCCCAAGTTCATTCTATGAGACCACCATCACCCTGATACCAAAGCCAGACAAAGATACCACAAAAAAGAAAATTACAGGCCAATATCACTGATGAACATAGATGCAAAAATACTCAACAGAATACTGGCAAACCAAATCCAGTACATTAAAAGGATCATACACCATGATCAAGTGGGATTTATCCCACGGATGCAAGGATTCTTCAGTATATGCAAATCAATAAACGTGATACACCATATTAACAAATTGAAGAATAGAAACCATATGATCATCTCAATAGATGCAGAAAAAAAGCTTTTGACAAAATTCAATACCCTTTTATGATAAAAACTCTCCATAAACTGGGAATAGAGGGACCTTACCTCAACATAATAAAGACCATATATGACAAACCCACAGCTAACATTATTCTCAATGGTGAGAAGCTGAAAACATTCCTTCTAAGATCAGGAACAAGACAAGGATGTCCATTGTTGCCACTTTTATTCAACACAGTTTGGAAGTCCTAGCCATGGCAGTCAGAGAAGAAGAAGAAGTAAAAGGAATTCAAATTAGAAAAGAAGAAGTAAAACTGTCACTGTTTGCAGATGACATGATACTATACCTAGAAAATTCTAAAGATGCTACCAGAAAACTACTAGGAGTGCATCAGTGAATTCAGTAAAGTTGCAGGATACAAAATTAATACAGAGAAATCTCTTGCATTCCTATACACTAACAATGAAAGAGAAATTAAGGAAACAATCCCCTTTACCATCGCATCAAAAAGAATAAAATACCCTATGTATAGTGTTCATCCTCAGGCTGGTGGCAAGATGGCTGCAGCAGCTCCAGAGCCACCGGTACCTAATAAGCTCAGAAGGAGAGAGTTATGATAGTCTTCAAAGCCTTTTTTTTTTTAACAAAAACTTTCTCAGAAAAACCAGAGTAGACCCCAACTCCAGTTTCATTGGCCAAAATTTGGTCATATGTTCTTTCCTGAAAAAAATTACTGGTAAGGTAATGGGATTATTCTTAGAAAATTATGTAGCTAGAAGGAGGATTGCTTCCCCTAAGGCAGTGGTTCTCAACCGGGGCAGTTTTGTCCCCTGGGGAAACATTGCCAAGTTCTGGAGACTTTTTTTTTTTTTTTAATTCTCACAACAAGAGGTCAGTTGCTACATCTATTGAGTAGAGACCAGAGATGCTGTAAAACATGTTACAGTGCTCAGGACAGACCCCCACAATAAGTTTCCCAGTTCAAAATGTCAATATTCCTGCTCTATGGCATATGGGTTCTCTGTGGAAGGGATGAATTGCTGAAGAATATAGATAGGACCTCTAGATAGTAAGAAGAAAGAGGAAAACACATCAATAATTGTTTCCAGATAGAATGTTATGGAATGCCAAATAGAAAGAGAAAGAATTTGTGGGACAATAAGGTATTACTCTATCTGGTGGCAGATTTGAATAGATGAATATTTTCAAGAATGCCTTGGGAAGGCTATTTGGGGGAATAGACATGGGTTTGTATCCTAACCTTGTAATTTACTACCTATGTAAACTTGGTGAATTATTTAATCCGTCTGTAAATTTGCTAAATACAGTGTCAATGTATAGAAATTAATTGCATTTCTCTCTATAACAACAAATATCTCAAGTATTAAATTTAATAAAAATATAATTTATAATAGCATCCATAAAATACATGTAATCAAAACTAGAAAAGTATTTTAAGATTTCTATCTAGAAAGGAAATAAAAATATTGAGAGTAAATTTAGAAAACGTACATAGTTGAAGAATATACTAATTTCATGGTTTGGAAGATTCAATAGTGAACAGGCCAAATGGAATACCAATCAAAATACCACCCCATCCCCTCTTAGGTGTACAGTTTTAATTCTTGATTTCCTTTGGGATCTGTCATCTGAAAGTGGGAATAACAATATCTATCTCATGGTGGTGATGTTAAGTTTAAATGAGATAATCATGTAAATAGATTAATATTCAACACATGCTAGACATTATCATTACCAGCTCCATGAGACACTGGTGCTTAAAATGATTCTTGAAGGCGGGAGAAATTTTCCAAGAATAAAATGCAGAGTTAGGCAGCATAAGAGCATTCCAGATTGTAGGCAATCGTGGGCAAAAGCTTAAGCCATGAAGCAGTACTCATTAAGGGAACTCTTAGTATTTTGTTGGGTTGGGACCAAGGTTACACACAGGGTAAAGGTGTCAGAAGGGACTGAAGGGGTTGTCAGAAGCCAGATTGGCCGTCTTTTCACACTCTTACCATAGATTCCTATTTGCTTTATTCTAGTTGTAAATCAATGGCCTTCTTTTCCTTTCAAAACTTAATTCTAAGTCATCACCAGTATCCTTGGATTTTTAAAACTGAGAGAAGATACATCTGGTTTAACTTGAGGCTGACATAGTGGTTGTAAGGAGAACCACAGATTTCCTTAAAAAATCATGCCTCATCCTGCAAATTCAGTGATGGAAAAAGATGTTCCTTGTTGTATCAGAAGTCTTTATCAAGAGACCCCACAGGGAAGTCAGATCTTGGGATGATCTATGGCTTCCAAACCCACTGCCTCTTTCCCACATGGAGATTCTCCAAGGCATGCAGAGGTGCTGTCTGGAGCACAGCTGGAAAGAAGGATGAGAAATAATCCTATGAGACTGAATTAAGCTCAGTGACCTGTTCAGCTTTAAAAGGCCTGAGAAGGATGCAGATTTTTGAAAGAAATACAAGGTCACTTATAATAATATGCCTTTTAAAGGATTTAAAGAGGGGAGAAACAAATTACTAGATAAAGATTAATGCGTTTCATTTTTCTTCAAAATTCTACCTTGCAAGGATAAACAAAATGAAGAAAAAGACAGCAGAATGGACATAAGTCTGTATTTTCTTCTCAGATGGTAGAGAATACAAATTTCAGAGCTTAAGGTGAAGACATTCACCCCACCAACTCTGTGGGGAAGGACAAAGAAAAAAGCAATATGCTCTATACTTCATTTCTATTCTAACCATCAAATCTCCAACAATTTCCCCTTAAAATATAAAAATGAAAATAAATTGCATTCAAATGCACAAGGAGAGATAAGAAGGATGTGATTTGTTTTTATTGTTATTTCTTTATAGTTCAAATACGTCTGTGGCTTTTTTTTTTTTTTTTTTTCAGAATGACAAGTGCTCCTGTTCTAAGATGCAGTCAGTCTGTGTTCCCTGGGGCGGGGGGTGCTCAGCAATCAGCAAGTTGCTATGCTGTATTCTGAGGGCAAGATGAGATCAGGCAGGGGGCCAGGGGCCTGTCAGTGTTCTTGTACAAACTACGGAGGGTATGAAACACACAGATTGATTGGCATTACGCTGTACACTGTCACTCACTGACATGGTGAAATGAAATGTCATCCTCTGGGGCTCTCCTAGAAGTAGCCCCCAGGATTTGCATGGTTCTACTCTATTCTCACCATTTTCTAAAAACATACATTGCCACCTAACAGAGGAGACTGAGAAGAGTTGAAAATTTTGTCTCCTTTTAATAATTTCTTCTCTTTCCATGTAACCTTCCCAGCACCGAGCTGGCACTCAGGGGCTATCCCAGAGCTTCCATTTGGAGGAAGTGCACACACATTGTGTGTTCGCCCGGGATCCTGGGCTGCTACTGCTAGCAGAGATTACCCAAAGGACATGCCTCCTGTGTTCTCCCAGGGATAGAATGTGTGTATTCACAGGGAAACGTGCCTCCAAAGTGCCAAGAATGGCTATACCATCTTTATCATTATTTTGCAAAATCTATGTGCCACCCAAACTGTTTCCGTAAATCAATCAATCTTTCTCTTTCCTTCTTTCTTTTTCTTTTATTCTCCTTCTCTCCCTCTCCCCCTCCTTGTTTCTTTCTTTCCTTCTCCTTTGGAATAAATAAGAATTTATTCCATAAATTCTTATTGAGCGTGTGCTCTGTGCTGAGCACTGTTCTAGTTGGTGAAAAAGCGGTAAACAAAACAGGCAAGGGGCTTCCCTGGTGGCGCAGTGGTTGAGAGTCTGCCTGCCAATGCAGGGGACACGGGTTCAAGCCCTGGTCTGGGAAGATCCCACATGCCGCGGAGCAACTGGGCCCGTGAGCCACAACTACTGAGCCTGCGCGTCTGGAGCCTGTGCTCCGCAACGAGAGAGGCCGTGACAGTGAGAGGCCCGCGCACCGCTATGAAGAGTGGCCCCCACTTGCCGCAACTAGAGAAAGCCCTCGCACAGCAACGAAGACCCAACACAGCCAAAAATAAATAAATAAATAAATAAATAAATAAATAAATAAAATTAAGAAATTAAAAAAAAAAAAAAACAGGCAAAACCCCTCCCAACATTCTATGAGTTAAGATTGAAAATACACAAGTAAGCTATAAGTAAAATACCTAGTAAGTCAGAGGGAGATCCCTGTCATAGAAAATACTAAAGCAAGGCTGTAGGATAGGTAGTGCCGGGGTAAGATCTGGTTGCAGTTGGCAAAGAGAGCCTCAGGCAGCAGGAACAGAGCAGACAAAGCGCGTGTCCGCTCCGCTGGTGGACTGAGGAGTGGACGCTGGCAGGAGCAGAGCGGGTGAGAAGGAGCGTAGGACAGATGGGGGCGGAGACGTAACTGCAGGGGTGGGCGGCTCCCATTTGGCCTCTCGGGCCACTTTGGCTTTTACTCGGCTGAGTGTAATAACAAGCGGGTTAAGTTTGCCTCGATTGCACACTACCTCCTTGTAGCAATCTTCTCCCCTCATTGGTGGCATTCCTACTCCTGTTCCCTCTCAGATGGCCTGCAGTTTTTACTCTTGATTTCCTATGGGGTCCTGTTCTTAGGAATAGATCTGAAAAACATACTCACAATGAGTTAGGGGACTGCTATCTCTGGAAAGTTGGTGGGGGACATTCCTTTAATAAAATTTCTCTCCCAATTGGGTTTATGTCAGAATTCATTAGGTCAATGCCCTGCTTTTGTATCCTGTTGCAGAGTCAGGGACAACCAAACCCTTTTGCAATTTCTATTTTCCATATTCACACTTGGGTGCGTGGATTAGTTATCTAACCAGAAGGACAAGGGAAAAACTGTACGGAAAAACTGCAGAAAGGGCACATTAAAATAGGTCAAAATTTATGCAGAAATATAAACTAGGTGAAACTCTGTATGATGAGTCAGAATACAGCCATCAACTTTGTGATTTCTGGGTTGGGAGGAATAAGATTCTTGCAGATACTAATTTTCCATGGATTTGTGGAATGAAGGAGCTGCCTGCATGTTATGGTGGCTTGAGGAGAGCTGAAAGTCTCCCAGGTGCCAAATGCTTCCCATATTTTATCATAGTGCAAGGAATGCAGATAAAAGGAATTGATTATTGAATGTAGGTTATCTGGGAGTAGTGACTTAATACTTCATAATCAGTAATTGATGCCATAGCTGGGATTAATCCATTTGATTGGCTTATTTTCCAGCGGGAGATAAGAGCCACCATGTATTAGTTCAGATATAGAAGAAAGGGGAGAATTCAGGAAAGATCCAGAAAATGGAACTCTATCTATATGGGACTTCTTACTGAGAAGCCATGGCTGAAGCTTGTGTGTGTGTGTCTGTGTGTGTGTGTGTGTGTGTGTGTGTATGTGTGTAACTACCATAACACTGTAGGGTGTGGTTTATCTCCCCAACTCCTAAAATAGTACCTGGAACATAATAGGTACTCAAAATATATTTTTTTATTTACTGAGTAAATGGATGGTGAAAAGATGAGAGTAAGGAAAAGCTACGTTATAAATACCTCTCAGGAAGGGAGTATTTTTGACTAAGGAGAAAAATGGCTGCTTGAAGTGACTTTCCTGAGGGCAGGGCTGACATAGTGAAAGGAAAACATGGTGGGTGGTAGGGAAGGGACAGTGTAAGGAGTGGGGTAAAGAGGTCACTACCAAGCAAGCCTGTCACCTTTATAATCTGTCTCAGATTTAAAATAAAATGAAACAAAAGCAAACAAACAAACAAAAAACAGTTGGTCTACAAGTACCCCACAGACATGGCGCTGATACCAAAAGCCTGAGGGCCAGGCCATGCTCTGCATCTCCATTGCCTCAGAGCAAGTAAGGGGCCCGGATCTCATTTGAAGAGAGAGTGTTCTTGTCACCCAAGGTACAGATGTGTTTTGGAAGTTGTTCATGTTTGGAGGGAGAGAGAGAGAGAGAGATTTCCAGTATTTTATTTCTTTTTATTTTTTGGCCACACAATGCTGCATGTGGGATCTTAGTTCCCCAACAAGGGATCAAACCCCGGCCCCGACAATGAAAGCACCAATTCCTAACCACTGGACCACCAGGGAATTCCTTCCAGTATTTTAAAATAGGCTAGTAAGTTGAGGAAACAACACTGGCCTGGAATTGTACCATTATAGGTGAGCCTGGCTTCTCTATCAGGCAAATCTGAATTTGTCTGATGTTTGTATACTTGGGAATATATCAGAATCACATGGGGAACCTTTTAAAAATGTAGGTCTCTAGGCCCACAGTGATTCAGATCTACTGAATTACAACTTGTTCTTTTTGGTTTTTTGTTTCAAATAAATTTTTCCAAGTTGGAATCTTGGGAATAGGAAGCTACCTGGGTAGGGGTCAGAGCCACCTTTGACAAGTCTCTTAGACTTATCAATTTCATCTTCCTCCTTTGAAAAATGGAAGTACTAATAGTAACTTCCCTTATTGCATGTAACATTACAATATCCAATACACATTGTACAGTTAATGTACAGTTTTGCCTTATCGTACACCAGCTACGTAACCTTGGTTCCATGCTCTTCTTAGTTATTAACACTTTTTATGTAAATCATCCCCTTATCTCAAGGGACAAGATTTAGAAGTCAAAATCTCGGGTTTTAGAGTCAGTTATTCAGAATTCTGCACTGCCACCTACTTGCTGGGCAATTTGCAAAAGCTCTCTGAAGCTAGTTTGCACGTGTGTGTATGTGTGTTTGTGGTTTCTTTTCATCTGAAAAAGGAAGATAATATCCATAATATATCACAGGGATGGTAGAAGGACAAAGATAGTATGATGCCTTTAAAGCACTCAGCATCCTGCCTGGCAGAGTGAGAGCTCAAACATTGCTTTCAGGTTAACTGCATTGCATTCCAAACCAGAGTTCACTGTGTGAAATGAAATTCTGTTTTAATTGTGAAAGGAACATGCAACGAGAGGCATCAGTAGGGAAGGTATGATTTAAGACCATTTTAAAGGTAGGGATAGCAAACTAAGTTTCTGCAAATAATGGAGGGGTGGAAGCAGGAAAGAGGGACTTTGGCTATGCATTTGGAAATAAGTAGCATACAGTCAAGTCCATCTAGAGAAGACATTCTCAAAGGTTGCTCAGAACATCGGAATTTTAAACCTTAAGGGAACCCAAAAACTAAGGCCAAGCATGGTTAAATAACTTGCCTGAGATCACAGAATGGCAGACTTAAGACGAGCTGAATTCTAGTATGTTGTACAGATGTTTAATATAGTCCAAATGAGTGAAAAATAGCTATAGCAAAAGTAGTTACTGAAAATATCCACATTTATGTTCCATAGTCCCAATTTTTAAGCCTGCTGACCTTACCACCATGTAGCAATCTAGCATCTGTTTGGTTTATAGTATTAGTGCAGTGATTGAAATATGGGTGAGTTTCTTCATTTGTGAATGAGGGTTAAAAATGGTATCTTCCAAGGGAGATCACTGTGAGGCTTACATTGAAAGGACTCAGCATGGTTCCCAAAGCACAGCAATTGTTAAAATTTGGTAACTGGTAATATTATTGCTGTTAGTTGCTTCCTTAGGAAATGTATCAATGTTTTCCTCTTCCAAATGTGTGCATTTAGGCCAAAATCATCACCATTAATACAAAGCTCAGACACTCTAGAAGGAATTTCAGGGATCAGCTGGACACGGAAGTAATTTGGGTGATCAGGTACTTCTTGGAACCCCTGATATGGACTTTGATGATTCTAGAAATCCCCAAGAATGGAAAGGAACTGATATTGAGAATATGCTTACTATGTTCCTGATGTTCTTCCAGGCAATTTATGCACATTTTCTCATATTTCCCTTACAACACTCCCTTTTGGTAATCAATAATGATACAGATGAAGAAACTGAGTTTCTGAGACATGGAATAACTTAGCACAAATCATAATTAGTGGTACAGCATGAATTCAAACTCTGCTTTGTCTTCTTCTCCTCTTCTCCCTCTCCCTCTCCTCCTCCTCCCCCTTCTTCTTCCTCTTTTTCTTTTTTCTTTTTAACATCTTTATTAGAGTAAAATTGCTTTACAATGGTGTGTTAGTTTCTGCTTTATAACAAAGTGAATCAGTTATACATATGTCCCCATATCTCTTCCCTCTTGCATCTCCCTCCCTCGCACCCTCCCTATCCCACCCCTCTAGGTGGTCACAAAGCACAGACCTGATCTCCTCGTGCTATGCGGCTGCTTCCCACTAGCTATCTATTTTACGTTTGGTAAATAGTGTATATATGTCCATGCCACTCTCTCACTTTGTCCCAGCTTACCCTTCCCCTCCCCGTATCCTCAAGTCCATTCTCTAGTAGGTCTGCATCTTTATTCCTGTCTTCCCCTAGGTTCTTCTGACCATTTTTTTTCTTTTTTTTAGATTCCATATATATGTGTTAGCATATGGTATTTGTTTTCTCTTTCTGACTTACTTCACTCTGTATGACAGTCTCTAGGTCCATCCACCTCACTACAAATAACTCAGTTTCATTTCTTTTTATGGCTGAGTAATATTCCATTGTATATATGTGCCACATCTTCTTTATCCATTCATCTGTCGATGGACACTTAGGTTGCTTCCATGCCCTGGCTGTTGTAAATAGAGCTGCAGTGAACATTGTGGTACATGACTCTTTTTGAATTATGGTTTTCTCAGGGTATATGCCCAGTAGTGGGATTGCTGAGTCATATGGTAGTTCTATTTTTAGTTTTTTAAGGAACCTCCATACTGTTCTCCATAGTGGCTGTATCAATTTACATTCCCACCAACAGTGCAAGAGGGTTCCCTTTTCTCCACACCCACTCCAGCATTTACTGTTTGTAGATTTTTTGATGATGGCCATTCTGACCGGTGTGAGATGATATCTCATTGTAGTTTTGATTTGCATTTCTCTAATGATTAATGATGTTGAGCGTTCTTTCACGTGTTTGTTGGCAATCTGTATACCTTCTTTGGAGAAATGTCTATTTAGGTCTTCTGCTCATTTTTGGATTGGGTTCTTTGTTTTTTTGATATTGAGCTGCATGAGTTGGTTGTATGTTTTGGAGATTAATCCTTTGTCAGTGGCTTCATTTGCAAATATTTTCTCCCATTCTGAGGGTTGTCTTTTCGTCTTGTTTATGGTTTCCTTTGCTGTGCAAAAGCTTTGAAGTTTCATTAGGTCCCATTTGTTTATTTTTGTTTTTATTTCCATTTCTCTAGGAGGTGGGTCAAAAAGGATCTTGCTGTGATTTATGTCATAGAGTGTTCTGCCTATGTTTTCCTCTAAGAGTTTGATGGTGTCTGACCTTATATTTAGGTCTCTAATCCATTTTGAGTTTATTTTTGTGTATGGTGTTAGGGAGTGTTCTAATTTCATTCTTTTACATGTAGCTGTCCAGTTTTCCCAGCACCACTTATTGAAGAGGCTGTGTTTTCTCCACTGTATATTCTTGCCTCCTTTATCAAAGATAAGGTGACCATATGTGCATGGGTTTATCTCTGGGCTTTCTATCCTGTTCCATTGATCTATGTTTCTGTTTTTGTGCCTCTACCATACTGCCTTGATTACTGTAGCTTTGTAGTATAGTCTGAAGTCAGGGAGCCTGATTTCTCCAGCTCCGTTTTTCTTTTTTAGATTGCTTTGGCTATTCGGGGTCTTTTGTGTTTCCATACAAATTGTGAAATTTTTTGTTCTAGTTCTGTGAAAAATGCCAGTGGTAGTTTGATAGGGATTGCATTGAATCTGTAGATTGCTTTGGGTAGTAGAGTCATTTTCACAATGTTGATTCTTCCAATCCAAGAACATGGTATATCTCTCCATCTATTTGTATCATCTTTAATTTCTTTCATCAGAGTCTTATAATTTTCTGCATACAGGTCTTTTGTCTCCTTAGGTAGGAGAAATATTCCAGAGATTTTATTCCTAGATATTTTATTATTTCTGTTGCAATGGTAAATGGGAGTGTTTTCTTAATTTCTCTTTCAGATTTTTTATCATTAGTGTATAGGAATGCAAGAGATTTCTGTGCATTAATTTTGTATCCTGCTACTTTACCAGATTCATTGATTAGCTCTAGTAGTTTTCTGGTAGCATCTTTAGGATTCCCTATTTATAGTATCATGTCATCTGCAAACAGTGACAGCTTTACTTCTTCTTTTCCAATTTGGATTCCTTTTATTTCTTTTTCTTCTTTGATTACTGTGGCTAAAACTGCCAAAACTATGTTGAATAATAGTGGTGAGAGTGGGCAACCTTGTCTTGTTCCTGATCTTAGTGGAAATGGTTTCAGTTTTTCACCATTGAGGACAATGTTGGCTGTGGGTTTGTCATATATGGCCTTTATTATGTTGAGGAAAGTTCCTTCTATGCCTACTTTCTGCAGGGTTCTTATCATAAATGGGTGTTGAATTTTGTCGAAAGCTTTCTCTGCATCTATTGAGATGATCATATGGTTTTTCTCCTTCAATTTGTTAATATGCTGTATCACGTTGATTGATTTGCATATACAGAAGAATCCTTGCATTCTTGGGATAAACCCCACTTGATCATAGTGTATGATCCTTTTAATGTGCTGTTGGATTCTGTTTGCTAGTATTTTGTTGAGGATTTTTGCATCTATGTTCATCAGTGATATTGGCCTGTAGTTTTCTTTCTTTGTGACATCTTTGTCTGGTTTGGTATCAGAGTGATGGTGGCCTCATAGAATGAGTTGGGGAGTGTTCCTCCCTCTGCAATATTTTGGAAGACTTTGAGAAAGATAGGTGTTAGCTCTTCTCTCAATGTTTGATAGAATTCGCCTGTGAAACCATCTGGTCCTGGGCTTTTGTTTGTTGGAAGATTTTTAACCACAGTTTCAATTTCATTATTTGTGATTCGTCTGTTCATATTTTCTATTTCTTCCTGGTTCAGTCTCGGAAGGTTGTGCATTTCTAAGAAGTTGTCCATTTCTTCCAGGTTGTCCATTTTATTGGCATATAGTTGCTTGTAGTAATCTCTCATGATCCTTTGTATTTCTGCAGTGTCAGTTGTTACTTCTCCTTTTTCATTTCTAATTCTATTGATTTGAGTCTTCTCCTTTTTTTTCTTGATGAGTCTGGCTAATGGTTTATCAATTTTGTTTATCTTCTCAAAGAACCAGCTTTTAGTTTTATTGATCTTTGCTATCGTTTCCTTCATTTCGTTTTCATTTATTTCTGATCTGATCTTTATGATTTCTTTCCTTCTGCTAACTTCGGGGTTTTTTTGTTCTTCTTTCTCTAATTGCTTTAGGTGAAAGGTTAGGTTGTTTATTTGAGATGTTTCTTCTTTCTTAAGGTAGGCTTGTATAGCTATAAACTTCCCTCTTAGAACTGCTTTTGCTGCATCCCATAGGTTTTGGGTCGTTGTGTTTTCATTGTCATTTGTTTCTAGGTATTTTTTTATTTCCTCTTTCATTTCTTCACTTATCTCTTGGTTACTAAGTAGTGTGTTGTTTAGCCTCGATGCGTTTGTATTTCTTACAGATTTTTTCCTGTAATTGATATCTAGCCTCATAGCCTTGTGCTCGGAAAAGATACTTGATATGATTTCAATTTTCTTAAATTTACCAAGGCTTGATTTGTTACACAAGTTATGATCTATCCTGGAGAATGTTACATGAGCACTTGAGAAGAAAGTGTATTGTGTTGTTTTTGGATGGAATGTCCTATAAATATCAATTAAGTCCATCTTGTTTAATGTATCATTTAAGGCTTGTGCTTCCTTATTTATTTTCGTTTAGGATGATCTGTCCATTGGTGAAAGTGGGGTGTTAAAGTCCCCCACTATGATTCTGTTACTGTTGATTTCCCCTTTTATGGCTGTTAGTATTTGCCTTATGTATTGAGGTGTTCCTATGTTGGGTGCATAAATATTTACAATTGTTATATCTTCTTCTTGGATTGATCCCTTGATCATTATGTAGTGTCCTTCTTTATCTCTTGTGATAGTATTTGTTTTAAAGTCTATTTTGTCTGATATGAGAATTGCTACTCCAGCTTTCTTTTGATTTCCGTTTGCATGGACTATCTTTTTCCATCCCCTCACTTTCAGTCTGTATGTGTCCCTAGTTCTGAAATGGGTCTCTTGTAGACAGCATATATACGGGTCTTGTTTTTGTATCCATTCAGCCAGTCTATGACTTTTGGTGGGAGCATTGAATCCATTTACATTTAAGGTAATTATGGATATGTATGTTCCTATTACCATTTTCTTAATTGTTTTGGGTTTATTATTGTAGGTCTTTTTCTTCTCTTGTGTTTCCTACCTAGAGAAGTTCCTTTAGCATTTGTTGTAAAGCTGGTTTGGTGGTGCTGAATTCTCTTAGCTTTTGTTGTCTGTAAAGCTTTTAATTTCTCTGTCAAATCTGAATGAGATCCTTGCTGGCTAGAGTAATCTTGGTTGTAGGTTTTTCTCCTTCATCACTTTAAATATGTCCTGCCACTCCCTTCTGGCTTGCAGAGTTTCTGCTGAAAGATCAGCTGTTAACCTTACGGGGATTCCCTTATGTGTTATTTGTTGTTTTTCCCTTGCTGCTTTTAATATTTTTTCTTTGTATTTAATTTTTGATAGTTTGATTAATATGTGTCTTGGTGTGTTTCTCCTTGGATTTATCCTGTATGGGACTCTGTGTGCTTCCTGGACTTGATTAACTATTGCCTTTCCCATATTAAGGAAGTTTTCAACTATAATCTCTTCAAATATTTTCTCAGTCCCTTTCTTTTTCTCTTCTTCTTCTGGGACCCCTATAATTCGAATGTTGGTGCATTTAATGTTGTCCCAGAGGTCTCTGAGATTGTCCTCAATTCTTTTCATTCTTTTTTCTTTATTCTGCTCTGCAGTAGTTTTTTCCACTCTTTTATCTTCCAGGTCACTTATCCATTCTTCTGCCTCAGTTAGTCTGCTATTGATCCCTTCTAGAGAATTTTAAATTTCATTTATTGTGTTTTTCATCACTGTTTGTTTGCTCTTTAGTTCTTCTAGGTCCTTGTTAAACATTTCTTGTATTTTCTCCATTCCATTTCCAAGATTTTGGATCATCTTTACTATCATTATTCTGAATTCTTTTTCAGGTAGACTGCCTATTTCCTCTGCATTTGTTAGGTCTGGTGGGTTTTTGCCTTGCTCCTTCATCTGCTGTGTGTTTCTCTGTCTTCTTATTTTGCTTAACTTTCTGTGTTTGGGGTCTCCTTTTTGCAGGCTGCAGGTTCGTATTTTCCGTTGTTTTGGTGTCTGTCCCCAGTGAGTAAGGTTGTTTCAGTGAGTTGTGTAGGCTTCCTGGTGGAGGGGACTAGTGCCTGTGTTCTGGTGGATGAGGCTGGATCTTGTCTTTCTCGTGGGCAGGTCCACGTCTGGTGGTGTGTTTTGGGGTGTCTTTGGCCTTATTATGATTTTAGGCAGACTCTGTGCTAGTGGATGGGGTTGTGTTCCTGTCTTGCTAGTTTTTTGGCATAGGGTTTCCAGCACTGTAGCTTGCTGGTCATTGAATGGAGCTGGATTTTGGTGTTGAGATGGAGATCTCTGGGAGATTTTCACCGTTTGGTATTATGTGGAGCTGGGAGGTCTCTTGTGGACCAGTGTCCTGAAGTTGGCTCTCGCACCTCAGAGGCACAGCCCTGACACCTGGCTGGAGCACCAAGAGCCTGTCCTCCACACGGCTCAGAATAAAAGGGAGGAAAACAGAAAGAAAGAAAGAAAGAACATAAAATGAAATAAAAGTAAAATAAAATAAAGTTATTAAAATAAAAAATAAAAAATAATTATTAAGAAAATAAAATTTTTTTAAGAAAAAAAGAAAGAAAAAACGGACAGACAGAACCCTAGGACAAATGGTAAAAGCAAAGCTATACAGACAAAATCACACACAGAAGCATACACATACACACTCACAAAAAGAGAAAAAGGGAAAAAAATATATATAGTGGACATTGCTCTCAAAGTCCACCTCCTCTGGGTCTTCCCTGGTGGCGCGGTCGTTGAGGGTCTGCCTGCCAGTGCAGGGGACTCGGGTTCGAGCCCTGGTCTGGGAGGATCCCACATGCCGTGGAGCGACTGGGCCCGTGAGCCACAATTACTGAGCCTGCGCGTCTGGAATCTGTGCTCCGCAACGAGAGGCCACGATAGTGAGAGGCCCGCACACCGTGATGAAGAGTGGCCCCCGCTTGCCACAACTAGAGAAAGCCCTTGCACAGAAACGAAGACCCAACACAGCCAAAAATAAATTAATTAATTAATTTTAAAAAAAAAGTGGACTCACAATCTCCTTTAAAAAAAAAAAGTCCACCTCCTCAATTTGGGATGATTCATTGTCTCTTCAGGTATTCCACAGATGCAGGATACATCAAGTTGATTGTGGAGATTTAATCCACTGCTTCTGAGGCTGCTGGGAGAAATTTCCCTTTCTCTTCTTCGCACAGCTCCCGGGGTTCAGCTTTGGATTTGGACCTGCCTCTGCATGTAAGTCGCCTGAGGGTGTCTGTTCTTAACTCAGACAGGACGGGGTTAAAGGAGCAGCTGCTTCGGGGGCTCTGGCTCACTCAGCCCTGGGGGAGGGAGGGGTACGGAGGAGGCGGGGCGAGCCTGCAGCGGCAGAGGCCGGCGTGACGTTGCAGCAGCCTGAGGTGCGCCGTGCGTTCTCCCGGGGAAGTTGTCCCTGGATCACGGGACACTGGCAGTGGCGGGCTGCACAGGCTACCGGGAGGGGCGGTGTGGGTAGTGACCTGTGCTCGCACACAGGCTTCTTGGTGGCGGCAGCAGCAGCCTTAGCGTCTCATGCCCGTCTCTGGGGTCCGCGGTGATAGCCATGGCTTGCGCCCATCTCTGGAGCTTGTTTAGGCAGCGCTCTGAATCCCCTCTCCTTGCGCGCCGCGAAACAAAGAGGCAAGAAAAAGTCTCTTGCCTCTTCGGCAGCTGCAGACTTTTTCCTGGACTCCCTCCCAGCCAGCTGTGGTGCGCTAACCCCTTCAGGCTGTGTTCACGCCGCCAACCCCAGTCCTCTCTCTGCAATCCAACCGAAGCCCAAGCCTCAGCTCCCAGCCCCCGCCCGCCCCGGCGGGCGAGCAGACAAGCCCCTCGGGCTGGTGAGTGCTGCTCGGCGCCGAGCCTCTGTGCGGGAATCTCTCCGCTTTGCCCTCCGCACCTCTGTGGCTGCGCTCTCCTCCGTGGCTCCGAAGCTTCCCCCCTCTGCCACCCGCGTCTCTGCCCGCGAAGGGGCTTCCTAGTGTGTGGAAACCTTTCCTCCTTCACGGCTCCCTCCCACTGGTGCAGGTCCTGTCCCTATTCTTTTGTCTCTGTTTTTTCTTTTTTCTTTTGCCCTACCCAGGTATGTGGGGAGTTTCTTGACTTTTGGGAGGTCTGAGGTCTTCTGCCAGCGTGCAGTAGGTGTTCTGTAGGAGGTGTTCCACATGTAGATGTATTTCTGATGTGTTTGTGGGGAGGAAGGTGATCTCGCGTCTTACTCTTCCGCCATCTTGAAGCTCCTTCCTCTTTTTCTTCTTCTTCTTTCTTAAGCAGTTGAAAGTTTTCAAATTAAATTATTTCATTCTTTCAACCAGGCAACAATTACTTGTTAGTCACTTACTCTGTGGTAGGATGGTGTTAATCTATAGTGAGAATGATGATAAAAGTTTAATCATGAAGAGTGAGAGATAAAGGTACTGACCTAAGTAACTTGGGAAATAAATGGAGTCTGTAAAACTAAAGGCAGAAGGAAGTGTACATAAGCACTGTACTCCAGTATGGGTTAAAAAGTCTGATAATTCTATACGTGTATACTGGAATTGAACAATTGAGCACTAAATGGATGATAGCTGGTGGGAGCCAGGGTTTTTCCTGTTGCAGTGAGATTTTACAGATAAGCATGAGGGGAATACCATAATGATCCATGTGATCATGGATGAGAGTTGGAGACATCCGTATGAACTCATGTTTATAACTTACTATCGAGATAGATGGTTACATACATAAACATTTACAGATATGTGCATATGCACTAGTTAGGATACACACATACATGCCCTTGCTCTGTCAGAGGAAAAGATCCACAATTAACGACGATTCAGTCACAGTGAGCACATCTAGCTCTCAGATCTTTGTTTCTGTTTTTTTTTTTTTATAAATTTATTTATTTTATTTTATTTATTTTTGGCTGTGTTGGGTCTTCATTCCTGCACGTGGGTTTTCTCTAGTTGTGGCGCGCAGGGGCTACTCTTTGTTGAGGTGCACGAGCTTCTCATTGCAGTGGCATCTCTTGTTGCGGAGCACAGGCTCTAGGCACGTGGGCTCCAGTAGTTGTGGCACACAGGCTCAGCAGTTGTGGCTCACGGGCTTAGTTGCTCCACGGCATGTGGGATCTTCCCGGACCAGGGCTCGAACCCATGTCCCCTGCATTGGCAGGCAGATTCTTAACCACTGTGCCACCAGGGAAGCTCCGTCAGATCTTTGTTTCTAATACCATTCTACGATTCAAGAAATCAGAGTTTCTTGGAAAAACAGCTGATTCTAGGACTGTGGCAGAAAATGTGCAAGATAAGCTAGGTCTTAGAGTGTCAAGAAGTAGAAAAGTGCTTAAAGAGAAAAGAAACAGAATATAGTGGTGGGAATATATCAAAGGGACACAGAAGCCAACTTGAAAGAGCTCCCAATGGCCAAAGATGGAAACACTGAACAACAGTAAGGTAGTATTGGATTAAAGCCTAAAGTGTAAAATAAGTGTCCGTGAGTCTGTACTAATATAAATAAATGAATAAATAAATAAATTGAGAAGAGAGACATCTCCTGAACAGAATTCCAAATAGTTTATGTAGCTACCCCACCCTCAGAGATAGAACATAACTCTCCACTCCTTAGGTGTGGACTATACATTGTGACTTCCTTCCAAAGAGTACAGCATGGAAAAGGGCAAACAAGAATCACTGTACATTTCAGAAAAGTGATACAAATGCCTCAGTCAAGGTGATCAAGGTCAACATCAACTGTAGTAAATCATACGGATAGTATATACCCTTGATTTGATGGGATGCAAATGACTCTACCATTATGGTTTTCCTCCCCACCTCCCCCAAAACCTATAACTCCAGTGTAATCATGTTAGAAACATTAAACAAATCTCAGTAGAAGGATATTTTACAAAATACCTGACAAGTAATCCTCAAAACTGTTAAAGTCACTAAAATAAGGGAAGTCTGAAAAATAGTCACAGCCAAAAAACAAAGTTGTCACAGTTTAAGGGGACATGATGACTAAATGTAATGTGATATCCTGGAAGGCATACTGGAATGGGATAACGATGTTAGTAAAAACAAGAACAATGAACAAACTATGGGCTTTAGTTAATGATAATGTATCAATATTGGTTCATTAGTTGTAACAAATGTATCATTCTAATATAAGTTGTTAATAATAGTGGAAATTGGGTGAGAGTTTATGGGAAATCTCTCTGTCTTATCTTTGCAACTTTTTCTGTCAATTTCAACTGTTTTAAAATATAAAGTTTATCTAATGAAACAATGTAAGCATGGGTGCCTGGCCTCACAGTGATTGCAGTCTACTGGGGAAGGTATACTGGATTGGTTAGAGGGAGTAGAAGTAGTTGAACCAGCTAATAGGCTATTAAATAATACTACAGGAGATTACGGAAGTTTAGACTATGGTGGCAGTATTATAGATGTTGAAGGGGACAGGTTTTAGATTTCTTTAGGAGGTAAGTGAGCAGAATAGGAGAATGTTTAGACATAGCATTGGTTCAGACTTGCACAGACTGATGAATGGTGGTGGGACTGAGAAGATAGGAAAGATATATTATTGTCAAGGGATGACCATGGTTTGGGGGCATATTTGGTTTGTGGTATCAGAATAAAAGAAGACGATTTTATTCACTGCATATCTCAAAATCATGGTAAAGATCTAGTTTGGAGATAACATCATTTAACACATCTGCCTATGAGGGAGAATTAAATCCACAGGATGAGATCAAAGAGAGAACAAGTGTAGAGAAGGAAGAGAGCCTAGAACAAAGCCTTGAAGAACTCTAAAATGAATTGTCAGAGTAGAGTTAGGTGAGCTTGCAAAACGGATGGGCAAGAGCAGTAAAAAGATCAAGAGACAACAATGTCACAGAAGCCAAAGGAAAAGACTGTTTCAAGAAGGGAGTTGTCAGTGGGAACATCTCTGAGAAAAAAGTGAAATGAAGACTGGACATATCTGGGGATTTAGCAGGAGGAAGCTGTGATGGATCCACTGCTGCTGTGCCCAGACCCTTTGGGTCCCTTTTGTCATCCGTGCACTCTTCCTTGCTAGAGGGCTCTTATTCTAACAACTCACACCTATGGCTGTCTTTGAAGGACTTGTATCAGGCGGGAGCCACTTTGCCTGCACTTGCAGACCACTTTATAAAAATTTTTATTGCTGTATTGTTAATTTAACAATGTTAAAATGTGAAACTAACAAATGTTAGTTTCAGATGTACAGCAAAGTGAATCAGTCATATAAGAAATAAAAAATATATATATATATATATACATATATTCTTTTTCAGATTTTTTTCCCATATAGGTTATTACAGAACATTGAGTAGAGTTCCCTATGCTATACAGTAGGTCCTTGTTAGTTATCTATTTTAGGTATAGTAGTATGTATATGTTAATCGCAAACTTCTAATTTATCACTTCCCTGAACGTTTCCCCTTTGGTAACCATAAGTTTGATTTTGAGATCTGTGAGTTTCTTTCTGTCTTGTAAATAAGTTCATTTGTATCATTTTTTTCATTAGATTCCACATATAAGTGATATCATATGATATTTGTCTTTCTCTGTCTGACTTACTTCTAATCTCTAGGTCCATCCATGTTGCTGCAAATGGCATTATTTCATTCTTTTTTATGGCTGAGTAATATTCCATTGTATATATGTACCACATCATCTTTACCCATGCCTCTGTTGATGGACATTTAGGTTGCCACTTTCTTACTTTATATGAAATCACCATTTCAGAGTCTGGTTCTGGGAAACCATCCAAAGACAAATGCCCATTTTAAAAAGTTTTTTAAAAAAACTCTCATTTGAAATGGGGGTAATTGAGAAAGTGAGTCCTTTCTGCTAGAGATCCCCCCCTTTTAAGGGGTAGTGCTATAGAATGAAAGGTCTAAGATCACAATTTGCAAACCACTACACCACAACAAGCCACCGCTCCAGGAGGCCACTGAGACCTCCTGAGTCCTCATTATCAAGGACAGCCATAGTAGTATTCAGTGCCTTCTCTTTAGGGGAGAGGTGGGGGGGGGGGGTGGGCAAGTGTGGTACAGAGTACACTTTTGTGTTTCTATGAGGGGCTGAAATATGGAGGGAATCATGGCAGATACCGAATTCAAGGGCTACCAAAGAGAGAAAAGAAGAAGAAAAAAAGAAACAGGGAGAACCGTGTAGAAGCAAATGCAACTCCAACTACTTCTGGTACATGGTAGGGAGAAAGCTATGGAGATTTACAGTGGCCATGTGGCACTTATATAAGCACACATACTTGCCCACACACCACGTGATATGCTGGAATACCTCACACATGTTACATATGGAGTGCCACTTTTAAAGGGGGAGGTTTTAAAGAGAATAATATAATTTCAGAGAGAAATGAGTCAGTTGTGAACATTTGAAAAGATAAACTGTCCATTTATCAATCTAGCAGAATCAGACATTTTGATCTAATTTCTCAAAATATTATCATTTATCAAAATAAAGATCCAATCATTAGCATTTTAGATTTGTGGTATTCATTAGATTATAAGAGAGGGTTTACTTCTCAGAGCAACATGGATCAAAGACAGCTTTCAGGCAAAGACTATAAAAGTATATTGGTTTAAAACAACAGTGGCACCCTATGGCAACAGAGAAATCAATAAAAGGTTTTTTTAGGATCAATTCTTATATATTACGTTTAATTAGCTCATACATTAAAAATGTCTTTGTGTTATGGATATGGCAAATGTGCTTTAAGTGCATAGATGATTTAAGGGGCTCCAGGGTGAGGAAAAAGCAGAATACAGCAAAGGCAAAGGGTGTGAGGTCATCCATTAACCTACTTACATAAACAGGCTGCCTGGAAGCACTCGTAGAGATGGTTAGCTGTGCACATGTATGATGTCAGGGGACACAGGGGGATCAGATGCCCTGTCTTCCTCTAGCTATTTATCATGTCTCTAACAAAGCTTTAGTGAACACAGGTATGGCAGTCATTGCTCTCTGTGTCCAGTATGTGTTTTTGTCTGAAACAATTCCACCCACACCCCCTGCTCAAGGAAAGAAACTTTGCTCAGGAGCGGCCACTGATTGGACCAAGAGTGGTTACTTCCCCAAAGGTGGCCCACCCGTAGGCTAATCAGTAAGTCAATAGGTGTCCTGGTGCAAAAGTCATTATAAGAATGAGAGTTTGGGTTATTAGCTAGCTAATTAGGTCAGGGGTCTATAGACTTTTGATGGGAACATTGTAGAAGATTTTCTAGTTTGGAGGAGACACACATGAAGAAGACATTCAGTGAGGGAAATCATGGGTTCTGTGAGGGATGCAGAGAGAATAAGTACCCAAAACTATTTTCTATCCTAGTATTCTAATTCCTTAATTAAAGCCCCATCTTTTAAAGATTTCTTGAGTCTCTACTCTTTGCAAATGAAAGCCCCAATAGTATAGGGAGACATTTGGATCCAGAAGGAAGAAATATGTACTTGCAGTTAGAATATATGGATTTGCACCTTAGTTCTTTTATTTAATAAGTAAGAGAATTTGGACAAATAATTTAGTCTCACTGGGATGTAGTTTCCTATGTGATATTATTTTTTAGAGATGCTGTGAAGATTAAATGAGGTAATGTGTATGGCAGTGCTTGGTAAATAGTAGACGAATGGTAACATTTTTCCCCATATTCTGGTTTTAAAAGATGGATTTATGTAAGTAAGCATACCCTTGGAGAAGGTAACACTGGGTATTTAGTAATGATATGAAGAGAGGCCGGTCCCAGTTACCATGTCCCAGAGGGGCTGGGCAAGGTTAAAGATCAGAATGGATCATGAGTCTGGGTACCTGGTAGACAAATTTAATTGATATACTTATTTTCCATGGACTTGAAGCCTGTTTATTTTAAATTTTCTGAAATGCCGAGTTCACTAAAGTTCCAAGGCTAATATATGAGGGAAGAGAGGGTCTGAGTTTCTCAGAAGACAAAGCAATGTCAATCTAAGCGTAAGTTATTGTTTATAGCAGTGAGGTCTGTACACACCCACAGCTGGATAGAATTTTAAGTCAACTATGTGAGTACATTCTTCTTGTTAACCCTGGTATCATCTTTTGGAGAAGCCAAGAAACGTGAATAAGTTTGCCTGATTCTTTACACAGTTATGGAAAAGTTCAAAACCATTTTTTTGGGTTTGTTTTGCCAGAGGAACTGTTATAAAGTTTTCTTTCTGATTGGCGGATACCTACCTAACAGTTTTCTTTTAATTGCACCTCTAAAACATAGAACTTTTGATTTGGAGGTTGAGGATGGAGCTGAAGACTAGAAGACAGAGAATCAGATCTAGTTCTAAATCTGGAAATTCAAATCAAAGAGCCAAGTTAGAAAAGCACAAATTAGTGGTCATCCTTCTGCACTCTGCATTTCAAACAAACTGCTTTGACTCATCTAGGCTGGCCAGTGTGTTAGCTATGGACTTAATATAGGCTTCTTAAACTGAGAAGTTTATATTGCTTTTTTCCTTCTCAGTCTCATCCAAGGCAGTTTGAATTCTAGATGTACCATATAAGGTTTCTACTGTTTGTTTGTATTTTCCTAAATTGAGATTATAATGATTGCTGGAAGAGATAGAAGTGATGTTCCTCTAGGGGAAAAAAAAGGAAAAATAATATGAAGACTCATTATAACCCAGTAACACAGTGATGCTAAATATGAAATTTAGCCCTCAGGCAAACTTTTGCAAAGGTTCATCTTCTTGGCATAAAATTTTTCTCCATTATGTGCGTCTTTCCTGTACTCTTTACATATCTTGTACCTCCAAATAATAGAATTTTAGAGTCAAAAGAATTTCTAAATCCTTGGATAATTTCCATCCTTGTTCAGATGAGACAACTAAGGCACAAAGAAAATACTATGACATCACCCAGACATTTGGAGGCGTAAGCAGAATTACGTTCCAGGGTTCTTAACTCTCTCCCAGGTGGCTAGTCTTTCACAGATCACCCTATCTATAAGGCTGGCTCACCCAGTTCTATAGGAGACCATGCTTCTTGTCCATTCCACCCAGCTCTTTTGTGCACGCAGAAATCACTCCTGCCTTAGCTCAAACTCCTCGCCCAAACAAGGGACACTGATGTAGAAATCACCCCAGGTTCTCCCAACTTAACCAAATATGAGGTTCTTAATCTGGGTCACCTGTTTAGCTTTGAGGGTTATGAACTTTCTTAAATTTAATGCAAAAGTTTGGGCCCAAATACCTTCTGATAAGGGCCCATGGATTTCATCAAAGAGATTAAGAACCATGGCTTTCAAATATGAATTGTAAACCAAATTCTTGGCTTTCTTGAATTTGGTGAATGGCATTCCTCCTACTACATTCTATTAGGATTTCTGTGCATCAGTTAGGTATGACACAACCTTAACAGGGAAATACAGATATTATTACATGGTTCATCAGTTGCCATTGAAATGTCTAGCCCTAAATATTTTTTGCAAACATGTCCTGCTTCTTGAATCTCGTGGTAGTTAGCACCTTGTTTCCTGATGATGATAGATGGCTGGCATAGAAGGTAACAGAGAGAGAGACACCAGATACTCAGGCACCACAAACTTTGAGTCAGACGTGTCAAATGAGCCCCGCTTCCATAAAGTCTCTCCTGATGACACTAAGAAACCAGCAAATCTAATCCATTTCCTCTAATCAAAAAAACTCTGATGTTATTTACTTCTTCATGGCACAGAGCACAGCTAAGTTTTATTCTTGAGCAAGAATTCTTCTGCACAATCAATTGGTTAGCCATGTAAAATAGTAGAATTTAAGAGATACAAGGAAAATCTCCAGTTTTTTCACTTGGCGAGTGAGATGAGTGGGGCCCAGGTCACTTTCCACCTTGTACCTGCATACCTCATCCTCTGGAAAAAACAGAGGGTCAAATAAGACTACTTTTCACTTCAGATTTGAGTTCAGTACAAATCCTCATATTGTTTTCTTTCATCACATCATAAGGCTAAATTCAGGAAATGGGCAGCTTGCTTGGAAATACTCAGAATGGATTTGTGCAAGTTGAGGTCTGTCTGCAAAATCCCTGGGCTCCAACACCCCTTGTGGCTTTGCTTTCAATGTAGAAACAGTGTCTATATTAAGTTTAGGAGGACAAGCATTACAATCATTTATTTGTTCATCATTAATTTATTCAATAAATATTGGACACATATGAAGAGCCAAGCATCCTGCAAAGTGTTAAGGAGCATACGTATAAAAGGAAACCAAAACCAAACAAAAACCAAGGTCCCTGCGTTAAGCAGCTCATAATCTATCAATGGTATTTACTCCTGATATATTTATTGAACACTTACTGTATGCTGGAGACTTCCCTAAGCATTTCAGTTTTTTTATTTCATTTAATTTTCTTAATTTTATGAAATATTTTTAAAGTAAAACTTTTTTGGCAAATTGACCTCGGGCATATGTTAAAGTTTTATTAAGTGTGATAACATAGGAACTACAAAGAAATATATTAAGATAGCTGAAATTGAGTTAAGGGTGGCGGGGAGAACTTACATACTCTACAGCAATGCTGCTCAGTGTGTCCTAGAAATCAGGGTCGGTCTGCAAACCGTTTGCTTCCTGAGACCAGGTATGTACAAAAATTGAGAGAAAGCGTTTAGACACTTCTATAGAAATTTGGTATTGCTGCAACAGTCAGTGATTCACTGTTGCTCTCATCCCACTGAACAGGGTATAGATCATTTTATGGGTTTTTAGACTTACATGGTGAATTGTTTGTAGTGGTGTAAGGTAGACAGGTTCTCTAGAAAAAACAAGCTAACAACAACAACAAAAAACCTCACTTTGATTTGTAGTGTTTTCTGATTTCTGGTGTAAATACTCCCATCATGGCTGATTTCAAGCCACCAATGTAATGTCAAATACTGAAAATTTAACAATCAGCTCTCCTGGGCTAGCACAAGCCAGCTCCAGCACATCAGTGGGTGATGTGATCTGCATACTAGTCATATAAGGTAGGACCACATGTTAATCCACGACAGATTAGGGGAAAAAAACTAGTCCTTCTGAAATTACAAGGTATAGATTACTGGCTAGTTGCACATTACTGTAAATTGTTCCTGTTTTTATTAGTTGATCTAGGTTAACCCTAAGACATGGTGGTCCAGAGCCATCTTCCCCAAGATGCCAGTTGTGAAGAGGAGAACTTGACACGCTTACCAAGACCAATACTTCCACCTTCACCCTCTCCATTTTCCCAGTAGTTAATTCTGTTTAAGTTAACTTTCATTGTTTATCTTATTGTCACTCAGCAGGTAGTTTTCACTGCTGAACCAAGAAATAGACTAATTGGCATTCAGTGGCTTTTTTTTTTTAATTAATTAATTATTTATTTATTTATTTATTTATTTATTTATTTATGGCTGTGTTGGGTCTTCGTTTCTGTGCAAGGGCTTTCTCTAGTTGCGGCAAGTGGGGGCCACTCTTCATCGCGGTGCGCGGGCCTCTCACTATCGCGGCCTCTCTCGTTGCGGAGCACAGGCTCCAGACGCGCAGGCTCAGTAATTGTGGCTCACGGGCCTAGTTGCTCCGCGGCATGTGGGATCTTCCCAGACCAGGGCTCGAACCCGTGTCCCCTGCATTGGCAGGCAGATTCTCAACCACTGCGCCACCAGGGAAGCCCCAGTGGCTTTTTTATAATCGGGAAGACTTGACCTTCAATTCTGCTAATTTTTCTTTTCTTATTTACTTGGTGATTTTCTCTCCTCCATTTTCTCTATACAGTTCTTCCAGAACACCTTAGATTTCTTATCATTTTTTTCTTCTACTTTTTTTTAAACCATTTTAATGAGGTATAATTGATTTACAAAAGCTGTAGGTATTTGATGTATATAATCTCATGTGTTTGGAGAGAAGTATACATGTGTGAAATTATCACCACAATCAATGCTATAAACTTATCCATCACCTCCGAAAGTTTCCTCCCACCCACTTTTTTTAATTTTTATTTTCCTTTTGCAGTAAGAGCATTTAACAGATCTGCCCTCTTAACAAAATTTAAAATATACAATATACAATATTTTAACTTTTGCTAAATATTATTGATATTATTAGCATTATTAGTCATAAGCCCCCTTTTGTAGAGTAGATCTCCAGAACTTCTTTATCTTAAATAACAGAAACTTGGTATTCTTTGATCACCGCCTCCCTCTTCCCTCTCACCTCCCAACCCATAGCAACCACAATTCTAATCTCTGTTTCTAATGAGTTTGACTATTTTAGATTCCAAATATGTGAGATCATGTAGTATTTGTCTTTCTGTAACTGGCTTATTTCATTTAGCATAACGTCTTCTAGATTCATCCATGTTGTCACAAATGGCAGGATTTCCTTTTTTTATAAGGCTGAATAATATTCCATTGTATGTATATACCACATTTTCTTTAAACATTCATCCGTTGATGGGCATTTAGGTTGTTTCCATATCTTAGCTAATGTGAATAATGCTGCAGTGAGCATGGGAGTGCAGCTATCTCTTCAAGATCCAGGTGACTTCAGGGAGTTTGTGTTTCCCAAGGTTAAGCTGCTATGACCTACTTAATACTCTGTGCAGAATACCAGTTATGTAGTCCATATTGCGGTTGGCCAGACCCAGCTGGACCTCTCTGAATTTTTACTCTAGAGAGGCAAATAAAGGATCAGCCTTTGACTCTCCTCTTTCTGTAGTTTCTTCTTCGCCTCTGATCAAGACAAATAATCAAATAAAAAATGGGCAAAAGCACACTTTACCAAAGAAGAGATAAGATGGCAAACAAATACAAAAACTTTGGTCATTAAAGAAGTGCAAACAATAACCACAATGAGTACCACTGCATACTGGACAGAAATGGCTGAGATGAAAACAACAGCTGTAACTCCAACTGATAACACCAAGTGCTGGCCAGGTTGTGGGACACTGGATCCCTAATATGTTACTAGTAGGAACGCAAAATGGTACAGCTACTTTGGAAAATGATTTAACTTATAAGGTTAAATCTATACCTACCATATAACACAACAGCAATCCTATTCCTAGGTATTTACCTGAGAGAATTGAAACTATCCATACAAAGATCTGAACATGGATGTCTAAGCAGCTTTAGTCATAATTGCCCAAAACATCCCAAGTGTCCATCAACTTGTGAATGAAAAAAATTCCCTACAATGGGATACTACTCAGTAATAAAAAAATGAAAGAAGCCCAAGGCAAAGATTGTATAATACTGTATGATTTCATTTATATTTACATATAAATATTTATATGTAGTTTAAGGCAAAACTATAGAGATAGGACAGAGAACGTGTCAGTGGTTGTCAGTGTCTGGGAGTGGGAGAAGGAATTGACTTTAAAAAGGCATGAGACAATTTGGTGGCGATGATGGAAATATACTGTATTTTGATTGTGGTGGTGGTTACATGATTTTTTATATATATATACACACACATATATATATATGAGAGTGGATACTTCAGCCCCAATCAAATAGCCTTGAGATGACTGTAACCCTAGCCATCCCTTGACTGTAACCTCATGAGAGACCTTGAGCTAGAACCCCCAGCTAAGCTGCCCCCAGATTTTTGACCAACAGAAACTGTAAGATAATAAGTGTTTGTTGTTTTAAGCTGACGTTTTGGGGTAATTTATTATGCAACTATATATATATATATACACACACACACACACACACACACACACACACACATATATCCTATTATGTGTTCTATCTATCTATCATCTATCTGTCTTTATTCCAACATAATCTGTATAGGTTTAGATCCACTGAAAGATATACTCACTTTATACAGAATACTTACAATGTAAATCTGAAACATTATCATTTGTATTATTGGCTTACTTCTTCCTCATGGTTGCCTTTTATCTACCTCACCTAAAGGGCTTGTCAAAATGATTCCCTATATAATTAAGAGAAGGACTTTCTTCAAAATCACATATAACATTTATCATAAAAAGCCGTAATTTTAAACTGTTTATAATTTTTTAAATGGCAGTGCATTCATTCAATACAGTAATCACTTTTTGAGTCCCACCTCTGTACAAGACACCACGCCAGGCACAGATGTCATACTGGTGTAAGAGATCCATGTAGTCTCCACTTTCATGGGTCCTACTGTCTAGAAGGGAAGGGAGACATTAAGCGAAAAATCCAGCAACTGAATACAATTGTGATAAAATAACATGAAGGAGACAGGTAGGATTCAAATTGTTCAGTTTGGAAGGTACCTTATAGTATCCATCAGCACCTCCGTATGTAGGAAAATATTAATAATTACCTCCGGACTATAAAACATATTCATGTTTATAATTGTAGACATTTAGAAAAACAAAGCACTCATTGTAGAAAAACAAATGAAAGACTCAAAAATATTTAGGAAAAAAAGTAAAAATTATGTGAAATTGTCTTGTGCCCTTTAGAATGCCTTTGTCCATGGAGGTGGTCCTCCCTTTTCTATTGTGAGAGGAACTCGAGCTGTAGCTGATCATGTCTATGACGTTCCTCCTAAGCACCAGCTGCTGCATTGCTACCTACATCCTGCCCACACCTTGGGTCGGCTGAATTAGATATGTTTGATCCTTCTGTTTGTAGCCACTAGGGTCTACTAACAGCAGCCAGCAGCCATTCCAAGGGGCCCTGAATGGCCTTGAAGTTGTTTATGGGGTTGGTGTGAGCTGGTGCTGGACGGTGAGAAATCATAGGGGCGGTTGCCCTGAGACTGAGCTGCTGTTGTCTAGGCAACTTTATTAAGAACCACCTGTTCCTCAGAAAATGAAACCTAAATTAACTCTTGAGTTCTTAGAATTATGGCTTTTCATTCTTAACTGGTCCTTGGCATTTGGAAACTTCCAGGTCTCTTCAGTTGAGTCGTTTTCACCTTGTTTAGGGTCCTAAAATCCTCATCAAATGGAATTGCTCATAAAGGTCTCTTCTTTCTTAAATTACAATTAAAACAAGTTCTTTCACCATCCAGATGGCAGTCAATATATTTCTAGAATGAGATCCCCAGATTCAATGCTGAAATTCTGATTTGGCCTCCAATTCTAAGACCCTCCAAAGACAAACAAAAACCCAGGGGGTGGCATTTTTTAAAAGCATGTTTCTTCACCTAAGTGTAATGTGAAAAAAAATCACATGCATTTCCTGAGTTTTAGCTGTGGCAGCCTCACACCCATAATACACAGCATAAAATGAATTATGTGCTGCATTGGGGATCAGTGTAGCTTCTTTCAATATTTCCAACATGAAGAGTTTCTTCTTCAGTGTTAGAACAGACAGTTATTTGTTCAGTTGAGCAGGAGACAATAATAGTTGATCCTTTTATAAATACTTACAGTGTACCAGACTATTTTAGGCATCATTTTAAAGATACTAACTCATGTAATCCTCACAACAATCTTATGGGACAAATGTGCTAGTATGCTTATTTTATAGATACAGAAACTGAGGCACAGAGAGGTTAAATAACTTGCCCAAGGTCACAAATCAGTAAAATTCAGAGCCAGGATTTGAACTTGGGTAATCAGGCTACAGAGTCTATGCTCTTAATTACTGTTACAGCACTTTTGAAAGAAATCAGCTTGTGCTCTGGAATTACAGTACAGGAAATATTACCATTTTAAACACTGGAATTACGCTTAGCACAACCAAACACTCACACTAAGAGAGGTATGCAGAAACTAAGACTACACTACAAAATTGCAGGTTACAGATTCACACATCCCAGATAGTTAATTTAGGCTCATATTATTAAATTTCGTTCTATCTCTCTCTTATTCTTTCCATCTCGAACTTTCCCTCTCTCTCCTTGAAAAAGTATAGGCTTTGAATTCCAGTTTGAATTTTGGCTTCATTGTGCCTATAGTCTGTCCTTTTATGCTATTGTCCTTTGATGCTATTCCCTAAGTCCTTTGTTTTCCTCATCGTATGATCAGGCCACCCAAGATGGCTATTCTTTTGCTCTCTGTCCGTCCCCTGCTGGACCAGTGCCTTCTTCACCTACACCCTACTCACCCGACTGACCTTCCTACACACTTGCTCCTAGCCCCAGCTGGTGACTGTTCTAACCTTTAGATCAGAACACCTTGAGAACTTATCAAAGGGGCAGTGAGGGCCATGCCCCTCTGCTAGTTTCCCTGATAACCGGTGAGCCAATCTGATGTTGGTAACCTCCCCCTCCCCCCAGGAGCCAGGAGGGGAGACTGCCGCCATGTCCTGACCGCCTTCTGCCACGTGGTGAGGTGTCACTCCAGGACCTTGTTTCAGACAGGTAAGATCCCCCATCCATTAAGCCATCGATGTCTCTGTTGCTGACTCTGGGCTCTTTCTTCAGTCTCGAGGATGGACAAGTACAGGGCTCGCAGGCCTGCAGGGTGCGGCCCAATACTCATCTATAAAATTGGTCCGTGATTTCCATGACAAAGTTCAAAGGAGATAGAGTATATGAATACTGTGTAAAATATAATGCAGACAGAATTTCAGGGATTGATTTTTATTATCTGTATGTGGAATAGGTGACCACTTACTTGGTGTAATTTGAAATCTTCCAAGGAGTTCTTGCTTTCTCCAAATATCTCTCATTGTGTTTTTTATCAGTGCTTGAAATCCCACCATTAAAAAGCAAATCCTTTAAGTTTTGAAGATTTTTATCTTAAAGAAATGACTGTTTAGATGTATATACTAGTGGGAGGCACAACTCTTAAACCTTTCCTGCTAATGCATTGGGGATGATCTAACAGATATTTGACTGTCTGTGCCTGTGGGAATGAGACAGTCAGCACTAGACTGGGAAAAGGGTGATAGGAAATAAACACTTTGCAGGTGGTATATTGTTGATAAATCTCAGCCTTGAGCTATTTGAAAGCCAGATATCTGTGCCCTTCTATTAATGATGATGTTACCAACTCTGATAATCTTTATAATTTTCTTATAGCAAGTTTGAGTGTAATACTTTCCTTATTAGAACTGTATTTTTGTACATTTATTTATGCTATGTATACTGAGTACCCACTCTATGCTATACATTGTTTCAGGTGGATTCCATACAATGGTGAGGAAGACAGTGTCTAGTGAGGAATAGGGAATTCAGACAACAAGCAGGTGATTATTGCACAATGTGATGAGGGCTGAGAGAGAAGGCTAGTGCGGTGTGCCCTTGACATTCTGTTGGAGGAAATCCTACCAATGCTTTTGGAGGGCAGGGAGGGTTTCCCCAGAGAAATCTAAGAACACAAGTGAAAGAAAGAATGAGCCAGGCAAAGCTGTGATGGGGAGGGGGTGGGGGATTTGTGTTTCAGATTAAGGGAGAGGTACATTCAGAGATCCTGAGTTGAGATAAAGCAATGTAGCTTCAGAGAACTGAAGGGTGTTCCAAATGGCTTGATCATAGAATGTAAAATAAGAATTGGAATTTAAAAGGTAAATGAAGATAAAGTCAAGGAAGGCCTTGGAACTCACATTAAGGAGTTTGAATTCTATTAGTGTTTATGTACTGCTGAGCTGGGGAGCTGAATCAGAGTTTGCATTTTTGTGGTTCCAGACCCTCTCTGACTTCTAGAGCCTTCCTCCTCGCCCACTGTGTGCCACCCAGATGCACTCCCACCTTGTCTCCATGCACATTCTACTTAAACCAGTCTTGCCCCCAAATCCCATTCCCCTCACTTCTTATAAGCCTTTATGGAAAGGCCAGTTTCTCAGTCAGAACTTTGTTCACCCTATATTTATAAGATCAGTCCTCCTTCCTAACATTCTCTACCCCCTGCCCCCAGCTCCCCAGCTCCCTCCCTCTCTCACAGTATTTGCCAATATCTGATATACTGTGTAATCTATCTATCTATCTATCTATCTATCTATCTATCTATCTATCATCTATCTACATCATCCATCATCCATTTACCTGTTCCCCACCCTACTGTCACTAAAATGTAACTTCCCTGAGGGCTTGGATTTAAGTTGAGAGTAGTTCCTGGCACATAGGAGGAGGTAAAACGTATGTACTTACTAAGTGAAAAAATAAAAGATTTTGAGTGGTCACTCTAGCTTCAATGTGGAAATAGGATTGGTCGCAGGCCTGGAGCCAGGAAGGCCAACTGGAAGCTGTGGTGGAAATTCAGACAAGGGCAGGATAGTGTCCTGAACCACTGATTCTAGAAATTTTTAGAGAATGAATGAATAGGGCTTATTAATTGCTTGGGAATGATAGTGGTAGAGGTGGTGGTAGGGTATCAATAAGGGGAAGGAGTAATGTCAAATGATGCCTGGGTCTGATAGATTGAATTATTTGGAGAGAAAGTATTACTTCCATCCTCGCTGATGTTGGATTTGGTCATGAACTCGCTTTGGCTGATGGACTATTAACAGAGCAATGTGAGCAAGAACTTTAAATGTCCTTGTGTGGTTGGTGGGCTCTTTCCCTCTAATAATGCAGCATCTGAAGAAAATGTTCAGGGTAGCCATTTGCCTTTTTAACCTGGGCCCCAGAGTCTACACATGCAGACCAGACCTGGACCCACATCCTATTCACTTGAACTAAGCTACTTGATCTGCAGAGGAAGCAGAGTTGCCCAGCCAAGCTTACACAATCAAATAAAATGATAGTTAGCTTTTAGACCTACATGCAGGAGAATGAATGTATTAACTGAGTTTTGAGGTAGTTTGTTACACAGTGTTATTATAGAAATAGCTGACTCAGACACCAAGGTTCTGGCTTGGACTACTTTGAAGACAGTTGGTACCTTCTATAAACACAGGGAATCTAGAAAAAGAGCATATTTGAAGAGAGCAAGATATTGAGTTCAGATTTGGACAGGTCAGGTTTGAGGTGCCTATGTGACATCCAAGCACTTTGGTCCAGTTGGTAGAGAGATACTTGTGTCTGTAGCCCACGAGGGACAGCCGATCAAGAACTATGATTTGGGAACCACTACCACATACAAAATGACAGAAGCGATGAAGGAGTGAATAGAATGAGAAAAGACCCTAAGACAGAGACCTGAGAGGCATTTCATTTTAAAGGACAGCAACTGAAGAACCCTCAGAGAAGCTGGACTTCATAAGCAAGTTGAAGGCAGCACGGCATAGGTGAGAGCAACGTGCATTCCTTGTTTGGGGACTGGTTCATATGTGTCTCCCAGACCCAGAGAGTGTAGCTCTGACTAACAGCTTCTCTGAGTTTGCTTCCATTCTCTTGTCCACATCCTCCACAGCTCTCAACAGAAACAATAATAGCTCCAGAGGACTCAGAAGACCATTTTCTATTGCCCCTTCCCAGGCTATGTGCAACGGCCATTTCTGAACCCCTCATTATGGAAACACATAACGAGTCATAAGTTCCCTCTGATTATCAGGAAGGGCAAGGAAGGGCAGAAGTGTTCTCCTCTGCTCAATGATCCATGCAGCTCGAGCAATATCCATCGCAGGCAAATTCAAAGCAGAAATAAGTTGAGATGTACAGCCCAGCAGTTCTCATAAATGAACTTAGTTCAAGTTGAATTAAGGTGATCTGTGAAAATGTGTTCCAAAATGATTTTCTTCAATATTGAGGACACCAAATCATTCTGAAAAATGGTCTAGCACTTATGGTAAATGTTTCTATTATAACCTTATAATTCTATAGAAGTTAGACTAGGGACCTGTAATGAGCTTATTGAAATGGTGAACACTACATGCTATTTAATATTTGCTGTCACTCTTTTGAAGGCAAAAAGACCTCTTCATTCTGTTTTTGCTGACTGCTCTCAGCTGATTTGTGAATGGGTAAAAAGACCATGTTTGCCGGGCGTGGAAAAAACAATCTGTTGAAGCTGGAAATTACACATTATTGTTCTTGGTGAAGAAGGGTGATGGCGTTTGAAAGAGACAGGACTCTTTCTGCTGGAGAATTCTTCCAGCAGCATTTTCAGATTTTAGGGGACGAGTCAGCTTTCTGACTTCTCTCATTGCTTCCCGGTCAATCGCGCCCAGACTTGACTTAGAACTTTCTGCATCCCACTTCATAAAGTGCTGCAGGGGTGGGGAAGGTCAAAGGAGCCAGGAAAGTTTTCCCAGAGGAGCCACATCTGGAGGAGACCCAAAGGAGTATAATTTAACTGGCTACTGGAGGAGGGATTAGGTCTCTATATTCAGTACAGTGGGGAGCCATTAAGTATTTCAAGCATTAGGGGAGCATGATAAGATTTATTTTGAGAAAAGATCACTTGGGTAGCTGATTGAAAAGAAGCAAGAGTTGGTAAAGGTGAGTCCATTAGGAAGCTACTGCAATGGAGTTGTCCAGGTAAGAGATACTGCTAGGTTGGATTAGGGTGAAGGTGGTGAGAAGATGTATTTGAGAAATAATTAGAAGGTAGCCTAGGCAGAGCTTGGAAATGCATACAAAATGATGAAGATGAACAGTGTAAGAATCAACTTATAGGACTGACCAAATATTGGAAGAGAACCAGTTTCTACTCTTGATTTAGTTACTTGGAGTGCAAAGTGAGGGGAGTTGGTGCAAGAAGGTAATTAATTTGGTTTAGGACATTTTAAGAATGAAGTTTTTCTTTTAATTTAATTTAATTTAATTTTTTTTTGAATTTTTGAATTTTATTTTATTTATTTTTTTATACAGCAGGTTCTTACTAGTCATCAATTTTATACACATCAGTGTATACATGTCAATCCCCATCTCCCAATTCATCCCACCACCACCCCCACCCCCCTGCCGCTTTCCCCCCTTGGTGTCCATACGTTTGTTCTCTACATCTGTGTCTCAGTTTCTGCCCTGCAAACTGGTTCATCTGTACCATTTTTCTAGGTTCCACATATATGCGTTAATATACGATATTTGTTTTTCTCTTTCTGACTTACTTCACTCTCTATGGCAGTCTCTAGATCCATCCATGTCTCAACAAATGATCCAATTTCGTTCCTTTTTATGGCTGAGTAATATTCCATTGTATATATGTACCACTTCTTCTTTATCCATTCGTCTGTTGATGGGCATGTAGGTTGCTTCCATGACCTGGCTATTGTAAATAGTGCTGCAATGAACATTCGGGTGCATGTGTCTTTTTGAATTATGGTTTTCTCTGGGTATACGCCCAGTAGTGGGATTGCTGGTTCATATGGTAATTCTATTTTTAGTTTCTTAAGGAACCTCCATACTGTTCTCCATAGTGGCTGTAGCAATTTACATTCCCACCAACAGTGCAAGAGGGTTCCCTTTTCTCCACACCCTCTCCAGCATTCGTTGTTTGTAGATTTTCTGATGATGCCCATTCTAACTGGTGTGAGGTGATACCTCATTGTAGTTTTGATTTGCATTTCTCTAATAATTAGTGATGTTGAGCGGCTTTTCATGTGCTTCTTGGCCATCTGTAAGTCTTCTTTGGAGAAATGTGTATTTAGGTCTTCTGCCCATTTTTTGATTGGGTTGTTTGTTTCTTTAATATTGAGCTGCATGAGCTGTTTATATATTTGGAGATTAATCCTTTGTCCATTGATTCATTTGCAAATATTTTCTCCCATTCTGAGGGTTGTCTTTTCATCTTGTTTATGGTTTCCTTTGCTGTGCAAAAGCTTTGAAGTTTCATTAGGTCCCATTTGTTTATTTTTGTTTTTATTTCCATTACTCTAGGAGGTGGATCAAAAAGGATCTTGCTATGATTTATGTCATAGAGTGTTCTGCCTATGTTTTCCTCTAAGAGTTTTATAGTGTCCAGTCTTACATTTAGGTCTCTAATCCATTTTGAGTTTATTTTTGTGTATGGTGTTAGGGAGTGTTCTAATTTCATTCTTTTACATGTAGCTGTCCAGTTTTCCCAGCACCACTTATTGAAGAGACTGTCTTTTCTCCATTGTATATCCTTGCCTCCTTTGTCATAGATTAGTTGACCATGTATGTGTAGGTTTATCTCTGGGCTTTCTATCTTGTTGCATTGATCTATGTTTCTGTTTTTGTGTCAGTACCATATTATCTTCATTACTGTAGCTTTGTAGTATAGTCTGAACTCAGGGAGTCTGATTCCTCCAGCTCCGTTTTTTTCCCTCAAGACTGCTTTGGCTATTCAGATTCCTCCAGCTCCGTTTTTTTCCCTCAAGACTGCTTTGGCTATTCAGGGTCTTTTGTGTCTCCATACACATTTTAATATTTTTTGTTCTAGTTCTGTAAAAAATGCCATATGTATTTGATAGGGATTGCATTGAATCTGTAGATTGCTTTGGGTAGTATAGTCTTTTTCACAATATTGATTCTTCCACTCAAAGAACATGGTATATCTCTCCAACTGTTGGTATCATCTTTAATTTCTCTCATCATTGTCTTATAGTTTTCTGCATACAGGTCTTTTGTCTCCCTAGGTAGGTTTATTCCTAGGTATTTTATTCTTTTTGCTGCAATGGTAAATGGGAGTGTTTCCTAAATTTCTCTTTCAGATTTTTCATCATTAGTATATAGGAATGCAAGAGATTTCTGTGTGTTAATTTTGTATCCTGCAACTTTACCAAATTCATTGATTAGCTCTAGTAGTTTTCTGGTGGCATCTTTAGGATTCTCTATGTATACTATCATGTCATCTGCAAACAGTGACAGTTTTACTTCTTCTTTTCCAATTTGTATTCCTTTTATTTCTTTTTCTTCTCTGATTGCCGTGGCTAGGACTTCCAAAACTATGTTGAATAATAGTGGTGAGAGTGGCATCCTTGTCTTGTTCCTGATCTTAGAGGAAATGCTTTCAGTTTTTCACCATTGAGAATGATGTTTGCTGTGGGTTTGTCATATATGGCCTTTATTATGTTGAAGTAGGTTCCCTCTATGCCCACTTTCTGGAGAGTTTTTATCATAAATGGGTGTTGAATTTTGTCAACAGCTTTTTCTGCATCTATTGAGATGATCATACAGTTTTTATCCTTCAGTTTGTTAATATGGTGTATCACATTGATTGATTTGTGTATATTGAAGAATCCTTGCATTCCTGGGATAAATCCCACTTGATCATGATGTATGATCCTTTTAATGTGTTGTTGGATTCTGTTGGCTAGTATTTTGTTGAGGATTTTTGCATCTATACTCATCAGTGATATTGGTCTGTAATTTTCTTATCTTGCAGTATCTTTGTCTGGTTTTGGTATCATAGTGATGGTGGCCTCATAGAATGGGTTTGGGAGTGTTCCTTCCTCTGCAATTTTTTGGAAGAGTTTGAGAAGGATGGTTGTTAGCTCTTCTCTAAATGTTTGATAGAATTCACCTTTGAAGCCATCTGGTCCTGGACTTTTGTTTGTTGGAAGATTTTTAATCACAGTTTCAATTTCATTACTTGTGATTGGTCTGTTCATATTTTCTGTTTCTTCCTGGTTCAGTCTTGGGAGGGTATACCTTTGTAAGAATTTGTCCATTTCTTCCAGGTTGTCCATTTTATTGGCATAGAGTTGCTTGTAGTAGTCTCTTAGGATGCTTTGTATTTCTGCTGTGTCTGTTGTAACTTCTCCTTTTTCATTTCTAATTTTATTGATTTGAGTCCTCTCCCTCTTTTTCTTGATGAGTCTGGCTAATGGCTTATCAATTTTGTTTATCTTCTCAAATAACCAGGTTTTAGTTTTATTGATCTTTGTTATTGTTTTCTTTGTTTCTATTTCATTTATTTCTGCTCTGATCTTTAGGATTTCTTTCCTTCTACTAACTTTGGGTTTTGTTTGCTCTTCTTTCTCTAGTTCCTTTAGGCATAAGGTTAGATTGTTTATTTGAGATTTTTCTTGTTTCTTGAGGTAGGCTTGTATAGCTATAAACGTCCCTCTTAGAACTGCTTTTGCTGCATCCAATAGGTTTTGGATTGTCGTGTTTTCATTGTCATTTGTCTCTAGGTATTTTTTGATTTCCTCTTTGATTTCTTCAGTGATCTCTTAGTTATTTAGTAACGTATTGTTTAGCCTCCATGTGTTTGTGTTTTTTACGGTTTTTTCCCTGTAACTCATTTCTAATCTCATAGCGTTGTGGTCAGAAAAGATGCCTGATATGATTTCAGTTTTCTTAAATTTGCTGAGGCTGATTTTTGACCCAAGATGTGATCTATCCTGGAGAATGTTCCATGCGCACTTGAGAAGAAAGTGTAATCTGCTGTTTTTGGATGGAATGTCCTATAAATATCAATTAAATCTGTCTGGTCTATTGTGTCATTTAAAGCTTGTGTTTCCTTATTTATTTTCATTTTGGATGATCTGTCCATTGGTGTAAGTGAGGTGTTAAAGTCCCCCACTATTATTGTGTCTCTGTCTTTGATTTTTGCCAATTTGATTACTGTGTGTCTCGGCGTGTTTCTCCTTGGGTTTATCCTGCCTGGGACTCTTTGTGCTTCCTGGACTTGGGTGGCTATTTCCTTTCCCATGTTAGGGAAGTTTTCGACTATAATCTCTTCAAATATTTTCTCTGGTCCTTTCTCTCTTTCTTTTCCTTCTGGGACCCTTATAATGTGAATGTTGTTGCGTTTAATGTTGTCCCAGAGGTCTCTTAGGCTGTCTTCATTTCTTTTCATTCTTTTTTCTTTATTCTGTTCAGCAGCAGTGAATTCCACCAATCTATCTTCCAGCTCACTTATCCATTCTTCTGCCTCAATTATTCTGCTATTGATTCCTTCTAGTGTAGTTGTCATTTCCGTTATTTTATTTTTCATCTCTGTTTGTTTATTCTTTAATTCTTCTAGGTGTTTGTTAAACATTTCTTGCATCTTCTCGATCTTTGCCTCCATTCTTTTTCCGAGGTCCTGGATCGTCTTCACTATCATTATTCTGAATTCTTTTTCTGGAAGGTTGCCTATCTCCACTTCATTTAGTTGTTTTTCTGGGGTTTTATCTTGTTCCTTCATCTGGTACATAGCCCTCTGCCTTTTCATCTTATCTATCTTTCTGTGAATGTGGGTTTTGTTCCACAGGCTGCAGGATTGTAGTTCTTCTTGCTTCTGCTGTCTGCCCTCTGGTGGATGAGACTATCTCAAGAATGAAATATTATTGAGACATCAAAGTGGAGGTGTTAAGCAAGCAGGTGGATATATTGATCTAGATTGCAGAGGGAAGCCTTGAGATAAAGAGTGATTTGTAAATTACATTGGTGGTAATTAGAGCTGAAGGCATGGATAAATTCTTGTAGGGAGAGGATACCAGGTGAGTAAAGTAGAGGGTCTTGAACAGCACTGGGTAAGTACAGAATTTAATGCTGGCAGGGTGAAAGGAGATAAGATGTCAGAGAAGACAAGGCAGGGAGCAGTGAGGAGGAGGAGAAGCAGAACAATGAGATGGAGCAGAGGAAGAGAATGTCTTAAGAACAGGGAAGTGGTCAGCAGCATCAGGTAGGATGAGATTGACAAACATCCACTGAATTCAGTGGCAGGGAGGCATTTGGTAAGTAATGTGGAGAAGAAGCCACATTACAGTGGAGTGTGGCTATTGAGTGTATGTAACTCCATGTAAAGTTTTACTTCAAAAGGGAATAGAGAGACAGGGTGTTAGATGAATCAGGATGGAAATGGCAGGTCAAAAAAGGTTTTTGCGCAGTTGTTCTTTTTATGGAAGACAGTTGATCATGTTGAAAAGTAAATAGGATGATAAAGATCAAAGTAGTGTGTTGGAAGAGAGAAATGTTTTTGAAAGTAATGTCATTAAAGGGTACAACCAGGACTAAGTTATACCAGGGAATGTGCCTGGAAGATGGAGAAGCAGTGTAGGTCACTGGAGGAGGAGGGGGGCAAGGAAATGAACAGCCTGGGTGTTGGAAAGGGAATCCATGTGGAAGAATAAGTGCCCGGATTTATAGCGGGGCTTGGAATGGAGAAAATGTTATAGGCTAAGTGCCAGAATCTGTAGTTAATAAGAGGACCTAATCAAGGGTGTGACAGATGACAGCAACAAGGGAGGGGCTGGTGGGATTGCTGTAAAGCCTAGACATCAAAGCAGCAGAAATTTTTGTCAGAGGCTGGGAAGTAGTGGTAGAGAGTTAGGAGGACATCAACTCCACCTGTGGTCCCTAAGGTCACAATCTGAGAGGACTGGAAGTAGGTCCTGAAGAGTAGAGCATGCTCAGTTAAAATCAGGCATTCTGGGGAGTGCTTGGGGTGAAATTGGGGTTTGAGAGGATTTTTACTGGATATGGAGTAGCAGATTCAATGTCAACAGTGGAAGGTTAAGCATCACCAAAAATAATAATTGATTTTTTTTTTAATTTCGTCACTAAATCTTTAAAATTTAAATACTAAAAAAAGACTAAGTAAATTTAAAAACATGAAATATCTCAAAGCTTGTCTAAATCTACTTTTGGTCGGGACTTTCCTGGAGGTCCAGTGCTTAAGACTCCGAGCTTCCACTGCAGGGGGTGCAGGTTTTTTTTTTTTTAGTTATCCATTTTACACATATTAGTGTATATATGTCAATCCCAGTCTCCCAATTCATCACACCACCACCCCCCGCCCCCCGCCAGGGGGCGAAGGTTTGATCCCTGGTTGGGAACTAAGATGCCACATGCTGCCCGGAGTGGCCAAAAAAGTAAAAATAAATAAATCAATCTACTTTTTGGTGAATTCAAATTGAGGCTTTTAAATAATAAATTTTATTTCTTTTTAGACTACAATTAGGAAGCAAACAGTTTCCAGCTGGGATATTAGTGATTTTACTATATTTTTTTAAATATCAAAAATAACCATAATTACATTTCCCCTGAACATATATGTTGACTATTCCATTGGATAGTCAGGGAACTTCACCAAAGAGCCACTCTAGCGAAGAAAACAAACCTTTTATTTGAATGGGGCTTTTCAGTGCACACAACTGCAATGGGCACATAGGCTATGCTATAAAAATATATTGCTTGCAAGATTGTGCTTCACGCTGAGTGCAGTGGGACTTCTACATGGATAAAATTAAGTAAGTGGCCAACAGCTCCCAACAGCCACATATAATAACCAGAGCCTCAAGAGCTCTTACCAGCTCAACTAGGCAGGAAGATTTAAGGTTAAGTGTTGTGAAAGGAAAATCAAAATGGATACGGTATTGCTAAGAGAGCCCTCTAAAATGGAGCTGGGAGGCCATCAGGAAAGTGTGACTCATGCACGTCTCAGCCTGGATGGAATCTAATCTTTTGGCCACTTATTGTCAATGCAGGCATCCAGCACAGTGTTCCAGAAAGTCAAGATACTTATCAGACCCTTACCCTAAGATAACTTATGACAACCTATCTACTTATTGGACCCTTACCCTAAATAATTTGTGACAGTCTATTCCTTAAGGACAAATATTTCCTTTCCTGCATCAGAGTCAATCATAATTCCTGCCAAAAGAGCCTTGTGGCATTTGCCTTTTTAAGCTCCTGACTCTTTCTATTCCCCAGAACACTCTTTCAGTTTTACCGGAATCTGTGTCTCCAAAACTGCAATTCTGAAGATCCCCAAATAAACTCTTTGCAGCTTTCTGCATTTCACGGTCAATGGTGTTAGCACCCAGACAGGCAGACTTTTTGTTACTATTACTTATCTATCTGTATTCATTTCTATTCCTTGGCATGTACTCAGCTCTGTTTTGGGTAGTTTAGAGAATCTTATTCTGTGTTCAGAAAGTTGAGGAAGGAATAAGAGATACTGAGTAGTGAGCAATTTTAGTTAGAGACATTTTAATAACATGGAAACAGCAAACAGAGTTTATAAAATGAGTTATTAGTTGAACCAGGAATGGAACCCGGGATTTCTGATCCTGTTTGCCATTTAGCTTTGGGCCTTAGCATATCATGTAGTGTCATTTTATTTCCATTTTAAATGCCCAGAAGAGTTTTATTCATAGACACCTCTGTTGCCAACTATCTTTTTAGAACCTGGCTCCAAATTTTTTCCCCTTTCTCCAATACATAACAAGCATGAATGCTATAAATTGCCAATAAAGAAATGGGCACCCATCCTTACAAGATTAGCTCTAAAAAGACACAATCATCACAGCCAGTGATAAAAACCTCTATTCCTAATTGTCTATGGTAGGGAGTAGGGATATGGTTCTTGAGACCTGAAAGTCACACAGACATTGGAAAAGTGAAGAGAATGGTAATTTTCCAATGTCCCTGATTAAAGCCATCTGTGCTTCCCTAGTGCTGTTCCTCTAATGCATTCTAATGCAAAATAGTCTCTTCTCTTGTTTATTTTGGAGCACAGCTGTTGTCTTAATTGAGCCTAACAGATAATGGAAGTGTTGTTGCCCCCCCACCCCCCTTCTCCAAACAAGCAGTTTGTGGGATTTGAGGAAGATGGGAGGGGATCATCTTTGCTACTGGGAATCTGTATGTCTGTTCTAGTTCTCCAAGTGTACTTATTTATTTATGTTGTTACAACTGGGAAGTAGAAAATATGTGTGTGTATATGTGTGTGCACACGGGTGTGTGTCCTATTTCTCTTTTGGACTTGAATTTGTTTTTCCTTGTGTCTTTTGATAGATTCCCCCCCCCCCTACATCGTTATCACATGATACATCCAGTGATTCAAGTTGAGCTTTCAAAGAAAATTTTTTTCTTGCGCTTACCTTCTCCAAACTGAAGGAGTACAAATAATAGAAGTAAAATATATGCAATAATAGTGAAAAAGGCTGGGAGTGAGTGCTAATGGAATTATAGTATCATAAGGTTCTTACAGTTGTCAAATGTGAAGATGAATTGAAAACAGTGAAATATGAACTGACTCAATATTGATTCTATATAGACTGTGATATAGCTACTAAAAAATAATAAAAATGTTATACAGTAGATAAAAAGACATTACAGGGAATACAATGGAATGCAAAAGATATTTAATTAACCTAAAGATAACAGGATAAGAGGGGGGAAATCATAAAAATCTTAAAACATATGGGATGAATAAAAAACAATAACAAACTGGTACACAAATATAATAAACTAAACACTCCAATTAAAGTTAGATATTGTCAGACTAGATAAAATAGCAAGGACCAAACATAAAAGAGAAACTTTAAATGCTAAGACACAGATGGTTTGAAAGAGAAAGTTTAGCAAATGATATACCATGTTAACAGCCTAAGAAAGAAAAAGTATGTTTCACATAAATTTAGTCATTTCATAATAATAAAGGAATTACTTCAGTGGAATGACATCATAATTCTAAACTTGTATATAACTAAAAACAGAGCTTCAAAATTTATAAAGCAAAAATTGACAGAACTAAAGAAAGAAATAGGTAAATCTATAATCATAGTTGGAGATTTTAATATTTTATTCTCAGTAATTGTCAGACAAAGTTGATAAAAGAATACACAGGGATATAGAGGTTCTGAATAACACAATCAACCCAGTAGGCCTAATTAACATTTACAGAATACTAAACCCAACAATTAAAGAGCACATTTTTAAAAAATATTTCAATATATTTGAAGATACTTAAGTCTTATAGACTAATATGTCATGATCTATTAAGCAGTACAAGAATTTCAACCTTTGTAAATCATTCAAAGTAATGAACTACACTAAAAGAATAAAGGAGAAAAAAATCCGATAATTGTCTAATCGAAGCAGAAAAACATTTGAGTAAATTCACTCATGATAAAAATTCCCAGCAAATTAAGAATAAAAAATAACTTTGACCATTTAATAAAGGGCATCTATGAATATATTGAATGCTTTCTCCTAAGAATGGGAAAAAGGCAATGATGGCCACTCTTGTCATTTTATTTAGTATTATATTCAAGGTTCTCACCAGTGTAATAGGCAAGAAAAGTAAAGACTGGAGAGAAAAAGCATGATTTTTTTCATGTAGAAAATATTAAAGAATCTGCACAATTACTAAAATTAATAAGTGAATTTGATGATGTTGCAGGATAAATGGGTCAATGTACATAAATGATAAAACAATTAGAAAATAAAGTTAAAAATCAAATCCTACTTATGATAGCATCAAAAAATCAAATATCTAACAAATACTTAACAAAATATGTGTAAAACCTTTACACTGAAAACTATAAAATATTGCTGAGAGAATTTAAAGATAACCTAAAAAGTAGCAAGATAGGCCATAATCATGGATTAGAAACATAAGATATCAATTATTCTCAAATTTATCTATTCAGTACAATTCCAGTCAATACCCAAGGAAGCTTTTTTAAAAATGGGAGCTGATTAAAAAATGAGTTAATTTGCATAAATAAGGTAATATAATAGAATTTTTCTGTTCTTTAAGAAAAAAAAAGCCATAAAAGTTCAGTAAAAAAAACCGACAATTGACAATGGGTCTTGTTCTCTGGGAGACATTAGAGAGTGATGGAGTCTGTGTCACACTGGAGAGCGTTCTTACCTCAGGAGGGCAGCACCTACTGAGCTAGAGGGAACTGTTACTTTGTGGAAAAGGTGATGGCCAGTACCGCCATCTGGATTTGAAAAATGTCACTAAGGGGAAGACCATTGACTGTGTTTGTTAAAGGCAGAGTTACTAGGTTTTTAAAAATAATTTTAATCCAATGGACACGCCCTCAGAACACTCACAGCTAGTGGATAAGACCCACCCTTACTGTAACATAATCAGTACCACACAGAGATATATGCCCACGGCTTCTGAATTTTCAAAAGAAGCTAGCTATCAGGATATTTATGTGAAAGCTTCTAACTGTTAATTTTTGAAATAATTCAATCCATTTTTTCTAGCTGCGAGAATGGGAAAAATAAAATATCTGAGGATCTGAGGGTCTTATTCCACCCCTACGTGCTCTGGTAAAGACTCTAACACATGGCAATTCTGTAAAGAAAATACTCAATGGGGGATAAGATTGAGTTTGCCTTTGATGTCTTAGACCTATAATTTTTAGTATTTGTTGAATACTCTGTAATGTGTCAGGCAGTAACTTCAGGAACTACTTACATCCTACATGAGGAAATTTTGAGCCTTTGGAAACTTAAGTAGCATATACATGGAGGAGCTGGCATTCAAGCTCAGGTTTGTATGATTCCAGAACTCAGCCACAAAACTGTATTCCTCCCCAGTATGGAGCAGATGAGGAATGAGGGAATGAGAGAAGTCCATGCTGAGGAAGCAGCACAAGTAAGAGGTGAAAGTCACAACCCCGCACAAAGTTTGCCTCTTCTAATTCATGTCATCTCCTCTCACTTTCCTCCCAGAGGAACAGAAAATGCTTGTTTGTTTTTGTTATTTTATTTTACTTTTTTTAACCATGTCTGGACCAGACAATCAGTACATTTACTCTTTACATAAAGAACACCTCTTGGAATGTCATTGTTTAGGACTTACCTCTTTCTCTGCAAGCAAAGATTATATTCTTGGCTGACCTCAGTGAGCATAGTAATTTCCAGACATGGAACTAATAATCTACTTGAGCATCAGTGAGTCCAGCAAATGAGCTGCATTATCCCTTCTCATGTGTGATTAAAATCAGAATGAGAAGGCAGGCTCAGGAAGGATGCTTAAGCACAGAGATACATGGAAAAGAAACAAAAAAACAAAGGGACACACAGAGGAATAGTGGGTAATCTTCCCAGCCTGCCTGCACAATAGGGCCGCTGAAGCACATTCTCCCCTGAGCTACCAGCGAGAGCGGCTTCCCCTACCATTACTTCCTGTGAAGCCTGGCCACTTCAGCACAGACCTTCTGTGGATCAGGGAGTGAAGACCCAAGGACACAAGGTTGTTCCGAATAAGGACGGGTCTTTTCCCCCAGAGAGCCAAAGGGGCAGTCGTACTTCCAGAGGGCTCTAAGCAGGTAAACTGAGTTGAGTTGGTTCTTTTTAGCACAACATATAGGGTGGCAATCCATACACATGTAGGTGCTAAGCCACCTCCAACTGGTGTAGGCTCTTGGGCTCCCAAGCTACAATATTTGTACCTTTCCTTCTCTCCCATCACTTGCCCTGCTCACCTACTCATTCATTTCCCTCAATAAGTCTCACACGGGAAATACCAGGAACAAAGGCAAAACAAAAGTAGCCACGAAGGGTTTGAAAAATGTCACTAAGGGGAAGACCATTGAGTGTGTTTGTTAAAGGCAGAGTTACTAGGTTTTTAAAAATAATTTTAATCCAGTGGACACGCCCTCAGAACACTCACAGCTAGTGGATAAGACCCACCCTTACTGTAACATAATCAGTACCACACAGAGATATATGCCCAGTGCTTTGAGATCTCAGAGGAGGGTGTGAAGGATTTTGCCTGAAGCCAGTTGGGAGTGGAAGTAAGGAAAGGCTCAGGCATTTCAGTGGGTGGTTAGGGCCACACAGCTTGAGCCCTGCACAAGAGTGCCCAGCCCCTCCCCCCCACGATGTCGTGCAGGGCAACCCTCTCTATAATTTCCCGCCCAAGTTGGAACCTTTTCGGTGGCAGGCCTTCTCTATTTCCTGCAGCTTTTAGCACTCTGACCTCCATTCCTGTGAGATGCTTTCACTTGGTCCGCCTCACCCTTGATAACTGGCGTGAGCCTTCAGAGGAGAGCTGCCAAACATCCTGGATTCAGCAAAGGACTGATGCATGACTTGCACGGGTCCCACCCTGATGAAGGGTCTGACCCTTTGTTGCTCCATGGCTCTCCTGAATCCTAGCCCCTGTTTTTGCCCTGTCTCTTTGCCTCATCCCTGCTTCCCTTATGGTCTTTCCTGCACATTCTTGCTCTACTTTCCCCTACAGACCTCCTGGCCCCCCAATTAGTTTCTTTACTTTCAACCCAGATACTGGACTCACCTCTTTTTAGTATTTTCCCCCTGGATTTGCCTTAGGGCTCGACCTGACTTTTCTGCTTTCATATACTTTGCTATGAAATGATTGACATTATGCTAATCTACATAATAGGTGTTTACATGTGTTTATTCCTCAGGCCTATGCTCCGGCGCTTCTCATGTTTTATAGAATAGGAGCTAGGCTTCAGAGTCAGACAGGACTGGGTTTGAATCACATTTAATCACTGTTTGTCTTTGGGCAAATTACATAAACTCCGAGTCTTAGTTCCCTCACTTATGAACTTGGTATGATAATCATACCTTCCTTGCTTAAGTCATAGAGCAGTTGCAAGTAGTTCATGAAACAATGCCCATAAGCTATTTAGGACAGTGACTAAAACATAGTAAATTTTCAATAAATGTTACTTATGGTGCCAATTGGTACCCAGTCACATCTAAATAGATGTTCAGTAAACACTGTGCAAAATCAATAGGGAAAACAGCCAAAAGATCCAAAATAAGAACACACGCAAAAATATCCTTCAGAGCTGAAGTAATATTTATAAATCAGACTCATGACATATTTTATGTTCAAAGCCACGTCTTCTGGGTTAGGGAGGCTGTACAGTGTACCCAGCAGGGGACTAAGGAACCAACTCCCATGGCTCTGATTCCTGCTCCGTTAAACGATGGAAACCTCAGCCTTAGTCATGCTGTCTGGCTGTGCAGGAATGAGATCCTGAATTTGTGAGCTCTGCCACCTTTGGAGCACAAATCCAAAACACAACTCCATAATGCAGTGTGGAAATTAAGTATGACACGCTATATCAGTTCTAGGCACATTAGCAGAGATTGAAAATGGTTTCCCACTTAGACATTTTCAATGGATGATAAATAGGGTTAATGGATTGTGACTGAAGTACTCCTGCCCTCTTAAATCTTCCAGGAAGCTTTTAAAACTGGTAAATACATATTCTTCATGATGGTTTGCAAAAATCTGCTCTAATTCAATTTTGAGCTGCTTAGGACTGCCAAAATGCAAAAACCTGCCTGAGGGACCATCCAAGCCCTGGCCCTTTAAACAAAAAAAAAGACATTGAAAATGACACTTTAAATCATCAGCTTCCCAGAGTCTTTTGAAGTCCTGCACATTTGAGTTGGCCTGGTGTTAATCTTCTTTTAAGAATAAAATCCAAGGTCAGTATTTTATTTTGCATGTTTTCTCAGGAAGCTTTGGAACGCTCAGGGTGGTTCTTTGAATCAATTTGTGTATGTGTTCACATATATGAAAAGCAGAAGAGGGAATGGGGGCCATGGATCTTGTCATCTAGTTGGATGCCATGTCCCCTACTTTGCCTTGCATAGCCTGGAGGGAACTAAGCTCACTTGAGGCAAAGGAAGAACATGACAAAACAGCTAGGCTTGTGATGCTGGGTGGCGTTAGCAACCTTGCTTCCCTAATAACTCCAAAGGCTTGACAGATGCATTCCATGAAGAGCCTTGGCACCCAATGATCTTCACTTAAATGCTCAGTGGGACTCTGCTATGCTGCCCTCTAGTGTTAATGGTACAGTAGAGGTGGCAGGAGCCCCCCTGGCTGTGCCATCTCCGGGGGCAGCTCAGACACCCGGAACAAGGAAGAAATCTGAGGCAGCAGCAGTTTTCTGTAGGAAAACTGGGAGAACCCAGGGCACAGAGGCTGTTAGGGAAGGACAGGGAAGCACGGACAAACATGAAGGACAATTCAAGCTGGGACTAGATAAGTGGGTCTTACATTCTAGTTTCTAAAGTGTATCACCTTTGAGGGGAAAAGGGAAATGAATCATCCTCTTTTAACCCACATCCGGGGCATAGGAGAAATTTTCCACTGGTCGATCGACATAGCTGTGCTATAGAGAAGAGTACTTGAAGTTGGGTAGAAAATCTAGGTTTAAGCCACTTACTAGCTAGATGGTTTCAGGTTTTTAAAGTTTTTTTCTATTTTGAGATTTTAATTACTTCCTTTGAACGGTGGGGTAGTCAAATCCACCTCAAAAGATTACTTTCTATATTAAATGAGATAGCAATATTTTATAAACTTTAGAGTCCCACATAAATGTTAATTATCTTCATTAGCACTACCATTAATTTCTCAGGAAGTAATCTGGCAAGATGGAGTTTCTTTCTCCTTATGAGGATCTCAAGTCCTGAGACCTTAAAATAACATGACTACTGATTCCCAGTGAATGGACTGGGGAAGCAAGTTCACCTAGTTCACATTTATATCTTACTTAGATATAGCTTCCATAGCACCTACATAGTGAGTTAAATAAAATATTTCTTAAATGATATAGTAACAGTGATGGTGAATCAAATGTTGGTTTGTCTTAGATTTTACTCCTAAGGGATTTAGAAGAATGAACTCCTGGGGGAAGGAAGGAACCAGAGCCAGAACCAAGTGTTATATAGTTCTGTAGATCAGTAGTTCTCACTTTATTTATTTATTTATTTTTTGAGACCTTTAACATCTCCATCAACCTGGGTAACTGATAAAGAGTTGTCAAGTGCTTTGCTTGACCAAGTAAGAACACTAATACAAAATAAAACAGAAAACCACAACCTATTCTCATTCTCATTTCATAAAGGAAAGACCATCTTAACCCCCTTCCTTCCAAAGTCAGAAAGACAAAATCACAGTTTTTTTTTTAATAGCATTAAGAAAAACATACTTAAAAATTCTTCTCATGTTGTAATAAAGCCAAAACATTGTCAAGACCAGTGAGATCTGCACGCTTACATTGGAAATCATTTATATGGATGTCTCTGGATACATCAATCTTCTGAGACCTCTCCTAAACCCAATTTCTCCCTGCCTTCTTCTCTCCTATGTCTGAGTAGCTATCCCATGTTCAGAAGAAACAGGGAGAGATGAGACTATAAAATTCATAGTCTCAGAAGCTAGTAACCCTTGTTGTAGCATTTCCTGGAGTAATTGCTTTCTCATTGCAATGGGCATTTGACAGACACACATTTTCCCTTGTATGTCTTTCATCACAGACATAGAAGGCAAACCACTCAGAATAATGGAATAAAGTACCACATTAGGATCTGTAAGCATATGTGCATTTATTCATAACAATGCTGAAAAGGATCTAAGACATTTAAACCAATTGCACATGTATTCACCATATAATTTAATTAGCACTGGTGGAAGGCACCATAGAGTTCCTATTACACTGTTTCCATTACAAATAATTTTTTAAAAAAATACTTGCAGTATTAGGGATGGTGTTCTCTTTGTAATTACAGAAGGGCAATTTGTTTAAGAGCTTTACTGACGTCATGTATGCAAGAGCTATTTGTCATTTCAGCAAAATGCAACAGATAGATCTTTGCCAAAGGAAATAGTGTTTGTCATTGTAGCACTTTACATTATTTAAATATACATAATGAAGCCAGTAGACTTAGGTAGTCACTATCTACTTAATTGGCTGATTTTAAAATCAAATAGAAATTTCAGGAAAAAGGAAGGGGAATAGTAACCTCAATGTTTATATTGACAGCAATAATAACTACCACCATGTACTGAATCATACTGGTTTCTGGGTAGGAAACTAGCTTTAATACATACAATGTCTCCAATTCTCACAAATAACTAATTCTTACAAATAATCTCCATTTTACTCATGAGGAAATTGAAGCTCAGAGAGTTCCTTATGTAAATTGTACAGGATAAAATCAGAGGCATCAGGAAGTAAAGTTGTATCAATAGCCATCTTATTCCCAGTACAGAACACTATTTTTTCTAAGGTATAATGCTTTTGTGTAAACAGTAGGTAAAAATCCACTGTGAACTGTCTTAGCATTTCCGTTTAAGAAGAACCAAAGGAGTTTAAACTATATGCTGCTATGTGCAGATGATTCTATAAACAGTGACATGAATTCAGACCCACTCAATTATTTCCAACTTCCATTGTAAATATTTTTGACTACTTTAGTGAAAGAAAACACAAATGGATTTTTTGTTGTTTTTTGTCCTAAATATTTTTCATAAGAAGAGCAAAAGACTTTTTTCTTCTTCCACAATCAGAGACAAAGGCATAACCGAAAGATCTTCTGAGCACTTAAAATACAACATCACAGAGAACCTCATTTGTGCAGAGAAATGCTGAACTTGCGATAGTCAGGATAGGACATTGGTTACATCCTCTTTCCCCTTTCAAATAATTTTGATGACTTCCCCAAAACATAGCAGGACTCACCTCTCAAGCCATTTCTTCAGAGACAGTACCAATCCATTGGGTAAACATGACTGGTGAGCCCTTTAGAAGTAGACAACTTTAAAAGACTCAGCTGAAATTGCTAATTAGTAGAAAATCACACCTTGAAAGCCATCATAAGAGTGGTAGCTACATCAAGAACTTGCTTTTCTCTATAACTCTGAAACCATTCTTTGTGTTGTTGGAAAGCAGTGCATTCCTGATATATTTAATTGTGAATGTGTTTTCCCAGGAATAGGAGTTCACTTGGGACTCTATCATTGTTAAAAAAAAAACAAAACCACTATCACAATAGATCACTGTTTTTTCCAACTAGTATAAACTGAATAAAAGCATCTTGGAAATCTTTTTTGTTTCTGTCTAGGGAATCACATTGCATATTAGCCTTATAAAGGCTCTGAGAAGTTCTGCAATAAAGGAATCTGTTTAAATTTCTTTAGTGAGCAATTATGATTTGAGAGTGCAGCACTGTTTTCCATCAGTCCTGTAACATCCTGCAGAACAATTGTAGCGGACTCTGAGATGTGCTGTCCAGATACCTCTTTAAGGAATGACTTCTTGCCCCAGCTGTCAGCTCCTTTCAGGTTTGCCTCAGTCACAGAGAGCCTTACCCAGTGGTTTTCCCTTCCCAGTGGTCAGGAGGGAGGTTGGCCCACATTCAATTGCATATTGATGTGGGAGTGTAAAGACCTAGCCATTTTGCCCAAATGTGAGATAGCTTTGACTAACTATGCATACTCCAGAGCTCCCCATGGGGTTGAATGAGGTGTTGTTTGGCCTAAATAGCAGTTTCACTTTTCTGCTTAATCCTGCTTCTCGTCTTTTCTTTCTCACAGGGTTAATCCCAGTAAATAGCTTAAACACCAAGCTCCATCTCAGAACTATTTCTAGAGAACCCCATTTGTGAATTTGTTACCAGGGGTGGTCTGAGAAACCAGGCAATAAGATGGGATTTGGGAGCTCGATAACTTACTGCCCGGCAGGCAACAGAGACCCCAGTACAGGTAGTGAAGAAATCACAGAGGGCTCCTGGCACCAGGTGGCAGTAGAATTGTTCAAATTCTCACCGGTGGTGAATTGGGATGTTGTACAGAGAGACAGGAATGCAATGGCTGGTGTGATGCGTCAGATGTTTGAGAATTCCAGAGGAAATAGTATCTATGTGGATGATGGGAAGGGGTAAATATTGCTAAGCACCACTGGTACAGCAAAAATGAAAACAAAAAGCTGTGATTTGTCACCAGGAAATTGAAAGCCAGTTTTGAAAGTCAGAGGGACTCCTTGGTAGCTTATGAAGATGCTCTCATCTTCTGAAGTGGGAGAGAAGGGAAAGTTGAGGACCAGTTCTAGGATTGAATAGTCACAGCGGCTGAGTCCCAGAGGAGGTAAAATGTTCAACCAACGCAAGTCTGTTACTCCATGGTCAGAACGTAGGTTGGGAAATGTATGAGTGGTGGATATCACTCGACTGTGGTAATTGAGCCAGATGACCAAGAAGTAGCTAGCACACTGGAGGCTTTGGTAAGACACACGAGCTCCGGAAGATAGGAGATAAACCCTATGAAAATTCAGAGGCCTGCTACATCAGTAGCATGTTTAGTTGTCTAGTGTGAAGGTGTGTTTGGAATATCTGATATGAGTAAAAGACAAGTTATGAGACACTAAACAACCATGCCTCTGGGGCTTCCCACCATGAGCTGGGTCCTGCCAGATCCATCAAGTCTCATGGTGCAGCAGGCCCAGATTTCCATTATGAGATGGAGTGGTATTTGGTAAATCTGGGATGATGCACTTTTGTCATTTTGCTTTGTGGGGCACAAGCAAACTGGTAATCCAGTCTCCCGTGTCACTCCCAATGGTGCTCCAAAACTCCTTCCTCAGCTCACACCTGTGGTCATAGGAGAGCTTCCTTAAGATCAGGAACAAAAAGCCTAAGTTTGGTTTTTAGATGTGAAAGCTTGGTGTATGACTGCAAGCCAAAAAGGAATGGCAGCTGCACAGCGGCCTCATGTAGGATTGGCCTTAAAAAAGGGGAAATAATCTCAAAGGGTAGAGTGGGACACCAGGGTCTCAAACTATATAGAAGGAAAAGCGGCTTAAGGTTAGAATATATAAGAACTCATGGGCAGTCATAAAAAGTCTGGCCAGGAGCTTGAAAGAAGACAAATTGGAATTTGGGAATGAGGCCTGAGCTAAGAGGTGTGTGGAAGAACATATGGGACAGAACACAAAGTGGGATCTTTGTGTGATGTGTTAACACCAACAAGAGACTGCCCTACAGGGAAGACGCATTAAACAACCAAGTAGACAGAATGACTTGATCACTGTTATCAGTCAGCCTCGGCCACTGGCCACCCCAAGTTTGGCACAATAAGTATATGAATGGAGTGGTCATCGTTGGAGAGATGGAGGTTAACCATGGGCCTAACAGTATGGTCTTCTATTAACGAAGCCTGATTTGGCCACAACTGCTTTTGATTGTCTACCTGCCAGAAACTGAGGTAAACGCTGGGCCCCTGGTGTGGCAAATTCCTCAAGAAGACCAACCAGCCACTCAATGGCAAGTAGACTATATTAAAACACTTTCCTCTTATAAGGTCCAGATGTTTGTTCCAACAGTAATAGACACATATTCCAGATACAGTTTCACTTTTCTGACTGTAGCATAAGTCAGCACCACTTTGCCCGTGGCTTATGGGGTGTTTGACCAACCCACATGGAATCCCACATAACATTGTGTCAGATCACAGGACTCCTTACAACAAAGTAAATGTGGGAATGGACCTATGAGCATGAGATTCACTGGTAGAACCACATGCTATACAATCCAGAAGATGCTTTCCTGATAGAGAATCGGAATGATCTCTGAAGCTTAGCAGACACGGTGGCTGAAGGTGAGGAGGTTTACAATGGATAGTAGAAGAAGGAAAACTGAGCATCCCTTGTGGTCTTGAGAATGTATACATTCTCCCAGGAGAACGTATACAGTGGTATACGTATACACTCTCAAGGGAGTGTATACAGCTCCCTTGAGAGTGTACACAGTGGTGGGGGCTGCAGTATGCCCCACAAACTTTCCTCTTCAAAGTTTCACCCAGAATGAGTACTTCCCGCTCGAGTACCGGAGGAGCTTCTTCCTGAGCAAATGTGGAGTGGATCTGAGCCGCATCAAGGGGTAGACGGTGAGAGACACGGGGATGTGCTGCCCAGATGTCCTTTCAAGAAAGAACTTCTTGCCCCAGCTATCAACTCCTTCAGGGTTTGCCTCAGCCGCAAAATGCTACTTATTCCAAAGATCTATCCTTAAAGTGCAGCCCCTATGCAGTGAGGGAAAGAAGCAGATATATGAAGGCCTGGCTGATTCAGGCAAATGCAGGACCGCTCTGATGGGCTGTGTTAACTGCAGACCTCCTCCAGCGTAAATTGAGGTTTTGTTGGATGTGAATCGCAATGCACCGTCTTCCTCTGCCCGTTCTGATGCTTCCACTTCTATTCACAGATATTGGTTCTTAATAAATACCCTGAATGCTAAACTCCATTCTAAGCATTTGCTTCAGGAAACCCTGCACATGAAGTGTTCCACAAAATACCGATTTGCAAAACGTTGTACTAGGAGATTATAAGAATGAATTATATTTTTCTTCTCACTTATTAGTCCTTTAAAGATAACAAGTATCTTAAAAATTATTACCACCTCTATTTTCTCTTAAATCTTGTCACTTAATTTTCTTTTAATTGGGTATATGAGCATTAATTAGGTGCATGTGGATTAAAGCAAGCAAAAAGAACGAAAAGGAAGACAGAAAACACCTTCATGCCAGGCATTACTATATCTGGAAAATATATAAGGGAATTATGTGGCAGTATCGGCTGCCATGTTGTCTATAAGTGGCTTAGAACCCTATTGAAAAGTAAGAAACATATGAAAAAAATAAAAAGAATAAGAGATTAAAAAGCAGTTCACGTTACAGTACAACAGTCATAAGACAGGACATGATTAACTTCTCAATAAGAGAGTACAGGTAAAATGTGCTCTAGGAACTAGAGTCACAAAAGGGCAGATATAGTCAAAATACTAACAAAATAATTAGAATAAGAAAAGAAAATAATCTCAGACAGGAGTTTTGGGAATCTTCAGAGAAAAAAATAGGGATTTGAACTGAATTGGCCTCTTCCGTCCAGATATATCTGATTCTGTATAAAGTCAAAATGTTCAAAACTTACTTGAAAAATCCCCATATTTGTGAGGCACAGCACCTTGTTCCATACAAAGAAATTGCCATGGACTGAATTGTTTTCCCCCCAAATTCATATATTCAAGCCCTAATCTTCAATGTGAGTGTATCTGGAGACAGGGCTTTTAGAAGGTAATTAAGGTTAAATGAGGTCCTAAGGGTGGGGTCCTAATCCCATAGGATTGCTGGACTAAGAAGAGGCCAGCATGCACGTGCATGCAACAAGAAAGTCCATGTTAATACACAGAAAGGAAGCAGCCGTCTACAAGCCAAGAAGAGAACTTTCACCAGAAACCTTATCTGCCCTCACCTTGATCTTGGACTTCCTAGCCTCCAGAACTGGGAGAAAACAAATTTCTGTTGTTAAAGCCACCCAGTCTATGGTACTTTGATATGGCAGCCCATACTGATTCAGACAGAAATTATCCTAAAAGGAGAGGTGGCCTGTTCCCTGTCAGATTTTTATATTCTGCCAGAAGCAGAAAACACTGGCAAGACCCATGTCAAGAAGGGAAATGTTCCAAATGCATGTGTTGTGTATGAGTAGGAGAGGAGAAAGATAAAATACATACATATATCTCACTTTATTTTAGTTTGATATACCACGTTTATTTGATTATAAGATATTTATAATTTTATAATCCAGTAAGTACAAAATAAGCACATTGGGTGAGAGACATAAGGGAAGGAAAACATTCTTTGAGCAGGAGCGAAGACCCTAAAGAGAATGTATGGCAGTTTGGAGGGTGAGGGTGGTATAGGGTGAAAATTGATGATATAATCCTTTGATTTAAATAAGACAGAGCAAGCAAAACGAACAGAAGCCACTGCACCTAAATGCAGAGCTTCATTTACATAGAAACAGGAACAATTTCATGTTCAAGAAATGTCAGTTTTCTATAAATACGGAGGTTCAGTCATTACCACCAGAATTATTCATTATACTATGATTCAAAACAAGATGAACATACTGGGCCAACATTAGAACTCCATTCCCCAAAGTGGCCTTTCATGTATTTTTCAAAACTGGCTTTGCCCATCCAAAAATAAAAGTTTGCTGAGTATGTGATAAGGTCAGAATATAAAAAAGATATGAACTCATTTCTTTCCCAATTCAAGTGAGCAAGGACTAGTCATTAAGAACACTTGGGATATTTAACTGACTTGCATAGATTACCATTTCCTTAAATATTTTAAAGTTAAAGTTTGGTAATGGAAGAATATCAGCATCTGAGTTCTCATTCTAATTGTCTCTGCCCCTCTTCACCCCTATCTTCAGCCACTTCTCTCTTCTTTCTATTCTTTACCTACCTACATCACATCCATTCTTTAAGCCCTGAGTAAGACTTTTGTCTTTTCTGATGACTTCCTTTTAGGATTTTCTTGGGGACTCTGTTTGTGTCTGTGTGTGTGTGTATTAAAATATACATGTACACTCTTGTTTATCTTGCTCAAGGTCTAGTGGACCTTTTAAAATTGAAATCTCATCCCTAACTTCAATTTCAGGATATTTTGGTCTATTGTTCCTTTCATAATTTCTTTATCATCATTGCCTCCATTCTCTCTATCTGGAACTTCTATAAGAAACATTACTTACATCTTGAATACGCACTCCTAGTTTCTGCATTTTTCTCTCATATGTTCTGTCTCTTCTCTGTTCGACTCATGTTTGCTTCTGGATCACACATTTTGTCTTCAACAGTGATCATTCTAATGAGTTAGTTCAGCTATAAATACATGTTTATATTTAATTGCTAAACACTTTTTCTTGTTTTCTGTTATTTTGTCATAGCATGCTGAATTTATATTATTTATATATTACCTTCTCTAATTTCACTGAGGCTGCATAGAATTGTTTCTGAAGTCTTCCATTGACACCTCAATTATGTCTGTTTCTTCCAGGATCAGTCTTTCTATGTGTTCACTTTGTTCTTATTATTTCATGGTGTTGGTTTTTCTCAAATGAGTGGTGGTCCTTGTTGGTTTGTTCATGTTAATGCATGAACTGGATTAACGGAGTCAGGTTTCCCTGAAGTTCTTCCATTCTTTTCTTCCACTGACTCCTACCTGAATGAAAGGGCTCAATTAGGTTCTGGGTGTGTAGACATTTTGTTTCAACTAACAGGCTACTTTTTAGCTGCACAGTCATGGAGGTTCTTCAGTTTTAGATCTCCCCATTGCCAAATAAGAAGAGATTTATGCTAGTAGCAAAGAACTTTAGTATGTTTTTCTCCTCAGTAGAGCTGCCTTTCGCTACCTCTTTTTTCTTCTCTCTTCTCAGTCTTTTCTCACTGTCATAGGAATTTTAAGTAAGCCCTCAGATTAAGACTGAGCCCTCCCGAGACAGCATAGTTCCTTCACTTTTCGGATTTTAGCCTGGGATAAGATTCTTCTGCAGGCCATAGTGTGTGTGTGTGTGTGTGTGTGTGTGTGTGTGTAGAGAGAGACCAACTAGCACAGATACTTTAATATAGTTCTTTAATAAATAGCTCTGATGCATTGCTCCAGGAATCCATTTTGTTTTGTTTTGTTCTGTTTTGTTTTATTTCATGTGTTCACTTTGTATTTGATATTCCCCTGTGTCTGATTATCTTCATGATGATTTTCATCTGTTCATGCTTTATGCTATGGTTTACCCAGCTTCATCAGGCCCAGTCCATCTGCTTTTTATGTCTCAGGACTCTTTTACAATAGCTTAGATTTTCTTATTTTCCATCTGTTGTGAAGCAAGCCTTTTTTTTTTTTGTTCTTTAAGTTGAACTGAATTTGCTGAATATAATTCTAATTGTTCAGCATATTTATAAATTCAAATTCAGATTTGAAAAATGTTCTTCAACCACATAAAATGAGATATTTTAAAAACAAATGGTTGTTTTGAACATTAGCCTTTCATAATGAACTATTATTAAATTGAACAAATATACCAGTAACTTTCTTCTTTATGTATATATAACTTATTTTTTTTGTCAGTAAAATCTCAAGAAAGGCATAAAGATTCCACATCAAAGGATAACTCAAATTCATACTTTTAAAATCAGATTTGACAATGTAGAGAACTTTTTTTAACCCAGGCTTCATCTTGCTCTAATCTTTTTTTTCTAACATCTTTATTGGAGTATAATTGCTTTAGAATGTTGTGTTAGTTTCTACTGTATAACAAAGTGAATCAGCTACATGCATACATATATCCCCATATCCCCTTCCTCTTGCGTTTCCCTCCCACACTCCCTATCCCACCCCTCTAGGTGGTCACAAAGCACCGAGCTGATTTCCCTGTGCTATGCGGCTGCTTCCCACTAGCTATCTATTTTACACTTGGTAGTGTATATATGTCAGTGCTACTCTCTCACTTCATCCCAGCTTACTCTTCCACCTCCCTATGTCCTCAAGTCCATTCTCTACGTCTGCATCTTTATTCCTGTCTTCCCCCTAGGTTCATCAGAACCATTTTTTTTTTTAGATTCCATATATATGTTCTAGCATACAGTATTTGTTTTTCTCTTTCTGACTTACTTCACTCTGTATGACAGACTCTAGGTCCATCCACCTCACTACAAATAACTCAGTTTCGTTTCTTTTTATGGCTGAGTAATATTCCATTGTATATATGTACCACATCTTCTTTATCCATTCATCTGTTGATGGAAACTTAGGTTACTTCCATGTCCTGGCTATTGTAAATAGTGCTGCAATGAACATTGTGGTACATGTCTCCTTTTGAATTATGGTTTACTCAGGGTATATGCCCAGTAGTGGATTGCTGGGTTATATGGTAGTTCTATTTTTTAGCTTTTTAAGGAGCCTCCATACTGTTCTCCATAGTGGCTGTATCAATTTACATTCCCACCAACAGTGCAAGAGGGTTCTCTTTTCTCCACACCCTCTCCACCACTTATTGTTTGTGGATTTTTGATGATGGCCATTCTTGACTGGTGTGAGGAAATACCTCACTGTAGTTTTGATTTGCATTTCTCTAATGATTAGTGATGTTGAGCATCCTTTCATGTACCTCTTGGCCATCTGTAGGTCTTCTTTGGAGAAATGTCTATTTAGGTCTTCTACCTATTTTTGGATTGGGTTGTTTGTTTCTTTGATATTTAGCGGCATGAACTGCTTGTATATTTTGGAGATTAATCCTTTGTCAGTGGCTTCATTTGCAAATATTTTCTCCCATTCTGAGGGTTGTCTTTTCATCTTGTTTACGGTTTCCTTTGCTGTGCAAAAGCTTTTAAGTTTCATTAAGTCCCATTTGTTTATTTTTGCCTTTATTTCCATTTCTCTAGGATGTGGGTCAAAAAGGATCTTGCTGTGATTTATGTCATAGATTGTCTGACTCTGTTTTCCTCTAAGAGTTTGCTAGTGGCTGGCCTTACATTTAGGTCTTTAATCCATTTTGAGTTTATTTTTGTGTATGGTGTTAGGGTGTGTACTAATTTCATTCTTTTATATGTAGCTTTCCAGTTTTCCCAGCACCACTTATTGAAGAGGCTGTCTTTCTCCATTGTATACTCTTGCCTCCTTTATCAAAGATAAGGTGACCATATGTGCATGGGTTTGTCTCTGGGCTTTCTATCCTGTTCCATTGACCTATATTTCTGTTTTTATGCCAGTACCATACTGTCTTGATTACTGTAGCTTTGTAGTATAGTCTGAAGTCAGGGAGCCTGATTCCTCCAGCTCTGTTTTTCATTCTCAAGATTGCTTTGGCTCTTCGGGGTCTTTTGTGTTTCCATACAAATTGTGAAATTTTTTGTCCTAGGTCTGTAAAAATGCCAGTGGTAGTTTGATAGGGATTGCATTGAATCTGTATATTGCTTTCGGTAGTAGAGTCATTTTCACAATGTTGACTCTTCCAATCCAAGGACATGGTATACCTTTCCATCTATTCATATCATCTTTAATTTCTTTCATCAGTATCTTATAATTTTCTGCATACAGGTCTTTTGTCTCCTTAGGTAGGTTTATTCCTAGATATTTTATTCTTTTTGTTGCAGTTGTAAATGGGAGTGTTTTCTTAATTTCTCTTTCAGATTTTTCATCATTAGTGTATAGGAATGCAAGTGATTTCTGTGCATTAATTTTGTATCCTGCTACTTTACCAAATTCATTGATTAGCTCTAGTAGTTTTCTGGTAGCATCTTTAGGATTCTCTATGTATAGTATCATGTCATCTGCAGACAGAGACAGCTTTACTTCCTCTTTTCCAATTTGGATTCCTTTTACTTCTTTTTCTGCTCTGATTGCTGTGCTTAAAACTTCCAAAACTATGTTGAATAATAGTGATGAGAGTGGGCAACCTTGTCTTCTTCCTGACCTTAGTGGAAATGGTTTCAGTTTTTCACCTTGAGGATGATGTTGGCTGTGGGTTTGTCATGTATGGCCTTTATTATTTTGAGGAAAGTTCCCTCTATGCCTACTTTCTGGAGCGTTTTTATCATAAATGGGTGTTGAATTTTGTCGAAAGCTTTCTCTGCATCTATTGAGATGATCATATGGTTTTTCTCCTTCAGTTTGTTAATATGATGTATCATGTTGATTGATTTGCATATATTGAAGAATCCTTGCATTCCTGGGATAAACCCCACTTGATCATAGTGTATAATCCTTTTAATGTGCTGTTGGATTCTGTTTGCTAGTATTTTGTTGAGGATTTTTGCATCTATGTTCATCAGTGATATTGGCCTGTAGTTTTCTTTCTTTGTGACATCTTTGTCTGGTTTTGGTATCAGAGCGATGGTGGCCTCGTAGAATGAGTTTGGGAGTGTTCCTCCCTCTGCTATATTTTGGAAAAGTTTGAGAAGGATAGGTATTAGCTCTTCTCTAAATGTTTGATAGAATTCGCCTGTGAAGACATCTGGTCCTAGGCTTTTGTTTGTTGGAAGATTTTTAATCACAGTTTCAATTTCAGTGCTTGTGATTGGTCTGTTCATATATTCTATTTCTTCAGTCTTGGAAGGTTGTGCATTTCTAAGAATTTGTCCATTTCTTCCAGGTTGTCTATTTTATTGGCATAGAGTTGCTTGTAGTAGTCTCTCATGATCCTTTTTATTTCTGCAGTGTCAGTTGTTACTTTTCCCTTTTCATTTCTAATTCTATTGATTTGAATCTTCTCCCTTTTTTTCTTGATGGGTCTGGCTAATGGTTTATCAATTTTGTTTATCTTCTCAAAGAACCAGTTTTTAGTTTCATTGATCTTTGCTATCATTTCCTTCATTTCTTTTTCATTTATTTCTGATCTGATCTTTATGATTTCTTTCCTTCTGCTAACTTTGGGGGTTTTTTTGGTTTTCTTTCTCTAATTGCTTTAAGTGTAAGGTTAGGTTGTTTATTTGACATTTCTCTTGTTTCTTGAGGTAGGATTGTATTGCTATAAAATTCCCTCTTAGGACTGCTTTTGCTGCATCCCATAGGTTTTGGGTCATTGTGTTTTCATTGTCATTTGTTTCTAGGTATTTTTTTATTTCCTCTTTGATTTCTTCAGTGATCTCTTGGTTATTAAGTAGTGTATTGTTTACCCTCCATGTATTTGTATTTTTTTACAGATTTTTTCCTGTAATTGATACCTAGTCTCATAGCATTGTGGTCCAAAAAGGTACTTGATACGATTTCAATTTTCTTAAATTTACCAAGGCTTGATTTGTGACCCAAGATATGGTCTATCCTGGAGAATGTTCCATGAGCACTTGAGAAGAAAGTGTATTCTGTTGTTTTTGGATGGAATATCCTATAAATATCAATTAAGTCCATCCTGTTTAATGTATCATTTAAAGCTTGTGTTTCCTTATTTATTTTCATCTTGGATGATCTGTCCATTGGTGAAAGTGAGGTGTTAAAGTCCCCTTCTATGATTGTGTTACTGTCGACTTCCCCTTTTTTGGCTGTTAGCATTTGCCTTTTGTATTGAGGTGCTCCAATGTTGGGTGCGTAAATATTTACAATTGTTATATCTTCTTCTTGGATCAATCCCTTGATCGTTATGTAGTGTCCTTCTTTGTCTCTTGTAATAGTCTTTGTTTTAAAGTCTATTTTGTCTGATATGAGAATTGCTACTCCAGCTTTCTTTGGATTTCCATTTGCATGGACTATCTTTTTCCATCCCCTGACTTTCAGTCTGTATGTGTCCCTAGTTCTGAAGTGGGTCTCTTGTAGACAGCATATATATGGGTCTTGTTTTTGTATCCATTCAGCCAGTCTATGTCTTTTGGTTGGAGCATTTAATCCATTTACATTTAAGGTAACTATCGGTATGTATGTTCCTATGACCATTTTCTTAATTGTTTTGGGTTTATTTTTGTAGGTCTTTTCCTTCTCTTGTGTTTCCTGCCTAGAGAAGTTCCTTTAGCATTTGTTGTAAAGCTGGTTTGGTGGTGCTGAATTCTCTTAACTTTTGCTTGTCTGTAAAGGTTTTAATTTCTCCATCAAATCTAAATGAGATCCTTGCTGGGTATAGTAATCTTGGTTGTAGGTTTTTCCCTTTCATCACTTTAAATATGTCCTGCCACTCCCTTCTGGTTTGCAGAGTTTCCACTCAAAGATCATCTGTTAACCTTATGGGGATTCCCTTGTATGTTATTTGTTGCTTTTCCCTTGCTGCTTTTAATATTTTTTCTTTGTATTTAATTTTTGATAGTTTGATTAATATGTGTCTCGGCATGTTTCTCTTTGGGTTTATCCTGTATGGGACTCTGTGCTTCCTGGCCTTGATTGACTATTTCCTTTCCCATGTTAGGGAAGTTTTTGACTATAATCTCTTCAAATATTTTCTCAGACCCTTTCTTTTTCTCTTCTTCTTCTGGGACCCCTGTAATATGAATGTTGGTGCATTTAATATTGTCCCAGAAGTCTCTGAGACTGTCCAGAATTCTTTTTATTCTTTTTTCTTTATTCTGCTCCCTGGCAGTTATTTCCACTATTTTATCTTCCTGGTCACTTATCCGTTCTTCTGCCTCAGTTATTCTGCTATTGATTCCCTCTAGAGTATTTTTAATTTCAGTTATTGTGTTGTTCATCCCTGTTTGTTTGCTTTTTAGTTCTTCTAGATCCTTGTGAAATGTTTCTTGTATTTTCTCCATTCTGTTTCTGAGATTTTGGATCATCTTCACTATCATCACTCTGAATTCTTTTTCAGGTAGGTTGCCTATTTTGTGTTCATTTTTTTGGTTTTGTAGGTTTTTACCTTGCCCCTTCATCTGTAACATATTTTTTTGTTGTTTTTTGTTGTTGTTGTTGTTGTTGTTTTGATGGGTGGGTCTGTATTCCTGTCTTACTGGTGGTTTAGCCTGAGGTATCCAGCACTGGAGTTTGCAGGCAGTTGGATAGATCCAGGTCTTGGTGCTGAGATGAGGACCTCCGGGAGACCTCACTTCGATTAATACTCTCTGGAGTCTGAGGTTCTCTGTTAGTCCAGTGGTTTGGACTCGGAGCTCCCGCCACAGGAGCTCAGGCCCAACCTCCAGCCTGGGAACCAAGATCCCACAAGTTTGTTCACATGAGGCAGCAGCTGGGCCCTGCAACTTGCTCTACTTTCCCCTGGGTCTTCCCTCAGCTTCTCCAACTCCTTGGACAGGTGTGTATGTTTAGCTCTTAACTTTTTGAGGTGTGATAATGGCTGGGTGATTAGTTGTGTGTTCTTTTTTTCCCAAGTGCTCATCAAAGGAAGATTAAGTGGGAAATGACGTGCTCTGATGTGTGGCACCACCAGGGTGGCTTGGTCCGCACCACAGCCGCCTCACACACCGTGAGGGTCCCACTCGCTCTCCGGGTTCTCAAGGGCGCCATGTGCAGGGCCATTTGCCACGCTTGCCGCTCCCTGCATGCTCCTTGATCTAATCTTAAAATGTGTATCCTGACAATTTATTTTACTTACTTTATTGACTAGAAAAAATGTAAGTGGGAAAATTATACTTCTTTCTATCCACTAAAATGTTAATATCTGAGTATATTTGAAAAACAGTAACAGGGAGGCAACTTTTAAATCTTTTCTATGCAGAATTAGATCTTGGCCATAGCTTAAAGCTGCATGAAGCCTCAGGTTGTTCATTACTGGTTAAGATGTTTCCTCTCCCAGGGGCACTTGCATTTTAATAGAGAACTCTTGTAGCACAAATGCCTTCCAGACTAAAAGAAATTAATCTCTAAAAGTGAAATTTGAGATGTTATGGGAACTCTTGGGGCAAAGAGGGAGGAATTTTTAAATGGCAGTCCTTCCTACAACCTTCAAATTATATCATACCTACCATAAAACAAGCTTTAGTAGGGAAAAGCAGGAAATCATATAACCCTATTTTTCTCATAGGAAGTAAAATTTATTTTAAATGGTCAAAAGCACTAAAGGACTATCAGAATGCACCAAATCATTTACATATTTTGAAAAACATACACCATGGCTCTTTTGATATACTAAATCATTGTATAAAATGTTACTGTGAATTAATTACCTAGTCCAAATAATCTCCTTCTTCCTAATCCCTACCAAACAAAGAGTTGAATCAGAGGATTTGTGTGAAGTATAAAACATTGAATGATATCCATGCATGGATATATTGATACAGTGCCTGGTGCAGCATCAGATATTTTTGGAGTAAATAATATTGATAATCCCTGAGTTGAGTGAACTGCCAAAATTCTAGATGCCCATAAAAGAGACTGAGGCCATAATATACATCCAAAATGTATATTATAATTGACCTCTCTAACTGAAACACTGGCTCAGATAAATGACATAGTTAGGTAATTATAGACCCTAGGTTATCCAGTAATTTTCCTTTTCTCTTTTACCCCACCATGTATAAAAGTAATGAATCTTGGTTTTCTTTTCCTCTTTATTTTCTTGTACAAGCTACTTCTGAACCTACAGTTATGTGTAGAAGTTAGCAAGTAAATAGAAATGGTGGATAGTGCCCTCAAATCCTAAAACTGATGGAGACTATAGAAAATGAGCTCCTCCCCTCCCCCACATTTTGTTTAAAGAAATAAAAGAAAAGAAAAAGTGGATCAAGGAAAAGAAATAAATAAGATTCCTATTTCCAGCCAGAAGAAACCAAAATGAACTTTGATCCCCACACAACTGGAACAATTACTTAGTGACAATGTGGAGATGCTGTTTTGCAAGCCAGGTTATGTTTTCCTTTTATTTAAACAATATAGTTGTCTTTAAAATGAAGTTAAAAACTGGAGAAAGAGGTTTTTAGTTCTCAACATATAGCAAATATCAACTGGAGTATTTTAATATTCTATCCATTAAATAGGAAAAAACAACATATGAAAAGTCATGTACCTTCAACTATTTATATAGACAAAAATTCTGGTCATCTTAGGCAATCTCCTCTCTGAACTCTCTGAGTCCTGATCGTACCACTTTTATATTTACATTGGTGGAAACAATAACTGATTTCATTTGACCTAGTAACCATTTTCTTAGAAAAGTATCCCCTCCATGAATGAATGAAATATCTTTGAATAAAGCAACTAAATAAAGATTTTAGTATTATCTTTTTTTTTTCTTAGCTTAGAAAAATTATCTCTCTCTTTTTTTTTAATCTGTAAGAAACATTATCCCAGACTCCTCTGGAAATAACAGATGTCACACACAAAAAGACACTCTTTAAGTCGTGTCACAGAAAGAGCAGGTGTGCCCTCAAGGGAAAAAAAATCTTGTTTTCATGCAATTATCATTTTTAATGAAAATAACTGAAGGAGAAAAACTCACAAGACTGTATTGACATCAGTGTCTTCTCTCTTTCCCCCTCCCAAACAGTTTCCCCTGAAACGAAAGTAGCTCTTTAACCTCCTCAATTCTTGAATCATCTACTAAGTAAGCACTCATCAAGATAAGTATGAAATCTGTAAAGAATCTTACTGATTGGTTTCAAAAGCAGCCATTCAACCTCACAAGAGTAACTTTTTTAAATTAAGAACTGAACAGTAGGTAGATTGCAAGAAGATGGTAAAACAGGTAAAGGAAGCTTTAGAAATGCAAAGAGAATCTTAGATAATAAACGTGAGAAGGTATTCTGAATATGATGGCCCCAAATGTATTTTATGCTATAATTCAAGAGATCAGATGAGGAGAAAATTAGAACATTATAGTCCAGAATAAGAAATTAAGATACTTGTATCAGAGAAGGGACTGACGTATTTCATAATTGCACTCTTGTTCCATTTATAAAAGGAAGAACAATGGGAAAATTGCAGGGGTTTGTCGAGAAGTGTAAAAACAGCAGAAGCCTTGGATACCAGGTGGCTGACATTATGAGACGTTCAAGTGTCAAAACCCCAGTGAACCTAAGCTGTCCAGGAATGGGGTGAATGGTGAAGTGCTGGGGATTATACTCTTCATTTTTTTCTGTACACTTTAAATAATCTCGACTTGGCTCATTTATTCTCCCATTAGGAACGTTTTCCCCCTCTCTACAATGCTTATTATATTCCACCATTCTTTATTTCCTATCTGTTCTCGGAATACTCCTCCTGGTTTTCCCTGCTTGGGAAATACCTTTTCTACACTCCAATAATCAGAGGCAGTGAAGAATTACAGAAAGTAAATCTAAAGTTTAAGATTCCCATGTCATTAAAATACAATTGTTACAATAACCTACATGTATGGAGTGCTTCCTATGTATCAGACATTGTGGCACACTTATTATGTCAATTAATTCTCTCAACAATCCTTTGGATAGATATTGCTGTTTCTTTTTAACTGAGGCTTAAAGAGGTAGCAAGTGGCAAAATCAACATTTTTAAACACAAGAAATCTTAAATGAGAGCCAATGCTCTCAATATCCTTGCATGTGGCCTTCCTCATAAAAGAAGCTCTACTGCAAAGATTCACAAAAAGAAAAGCTAGAAGAGAGATCTGGAAAAATTCTAAATATCCAGATATCATTGGTTAGGTCATGGATGAGGCATGATATTAAATACACTGTTATAAATGCTATAAAATGATTTCTTATCACAAGACTCTACAATTAGGGTTTCCTACAAGGTGGTTACAATTAGGGATTCCTTTCCTTGGAGCTTGACAAATTTTTGGATTACCAAGTTCTCATAATAAGAAGGGAGGGATAAAACTTCCCACAGTTGAATCTTACTGAATCAGAATCTCTGAGGTTGGAAATCTGCATTTTTTTTAAAAGCTCTCCAGGTGATTCCACTGAACAGACAAGTTTGGAAACCATTGCCTCAAACTAAACCCTTGTTAAAAAGTAGTTGGAAGCCTGTTCAATGCCAGACTGATACTTGGTATTAGGACAGTGGGGGGAAAAAATAAGGGAAAATGAAAGTATTAAGTAGAAACAACACTTTCTACACTTTTTCCCAGGTGCAGCCCTGTGGAGAATTGTTTTTAACACTGCCTTACCTTGTTTAGGGCTCTGAGGGACTTTGCAGCAAATTGACCCGTTGTAGTAAGTAGAAGCATGAGAGCACATTCTGCAGATCTGACTTGGTCCCTTGGAGGAATGAGTGTCCTGGGGATAAACAACCTGAATGAATACAATATCATCCTTTGGACAGACAGCTAGAAGCCAACTTGAAGCATCATCATCACATGTTGAACAGCACAAACAATGTCACATTAAAGTGAATAGACATGACTTCACGAGCAAGTTCTTCATATCAAAATCACAAGTATTAGTGATATTTTTTCCTAATGATGAATCGATATTCTGCCTGACGTTTTGGCGTGTCACTGTGACTATTGCACTTATAAAGCAGAGAAATGGAACTGCATAGCAGGAATCCTTAGAATATGAACTGATACTGGGAAAATCTCAGAAAGCAAGGAGTTCTCAAGTCAAGGATCAGCTTCATGTTCCTCTATAAGCCCATTTGTGGCTTTATGCACAGCTTGATTTCATATCATCCTGTGGTCATTGGTCATATATATCTATTGAACTATACTGATGCTATGAGAATCATAATACCTTATGTTGTCCATATCCATTTTCTTCAAGTATTGATTTCAAGTTAATTTAATCTAAAAGAGTTTAGGAGGAGCCGCAAGACTATTTTAAGAGAGTCAGCATAATAATTATTACATGATTTATTTCTTTATCTTTAGATCTGGATGCAATGCAGGACATCTTGAGTCATTTATACCATTAGATAATGGTGATGCTGATAATAACATTTCACGTTTGATGAAAGTAAATCTTAAATGGAAGTATGAGAGGAACAGTCCAGAATATCTACGGTTTCCACTGAGTTTGAGTATTTACACAAAAATTCCTCTGTTACCTAACTCATAATTATAAAAATAGAAATGAGAGGAGGCTGATGCCAGCTGTTTGTTTAGGTTGGCATATATTCATTGGAGGATTGTGAGGGTTGTTTATTGAGAACAAGTCTATCTAGTATCTGTTTAATTTTTTTTTAATGGTAAGACTCAAAAAATTCTACTTGTCTTAGAAGATTTCAAAATCTTATTATTTGCAATGTACAGGCAAAGGAGCAAGAAGAAGATTTAACTGTCAACAGTTACTAAGATAACATTAGTATTTACACATATGGGGGAAGTGAATGAGGATGGTTCTATTCAATAAATGTGTGCACTGTCATGTTACATGGTACTGAATGTACAAAACATGAGATTCATTACAATTAGTGTGGGTTAAATTCAGATGTTGCTACTTGGTTCCAATAAAAGTTTGGATGCCTATCTGAAATTCATGGGCGATCTGTGCTTCCTAATCAGCAAAATGGTGAGGGGGAAAAACTCTAATCAATTTCTCTTTTTTCTAAAAAAATTACTTATTTATTTACTTTTGGCTGTGTTGGGTCTTCGTTTCTGTGCAAAGGCTTTCTCTAGTTGTGGCAAGCGGGGGCCACTCTTCATCGCGGTGCACGGGCCTCTCACTATCGTGGCCTCTTTTGTTGCGGAGCACAGGCTCCAGACGCGCAGGCTCAGTAGTTGTGGCTCACGGGCTTAGTTGCTCCGTGGCATGTGGGATCTTCCCAGACCAGGGCTCGAACCCATGTCCCCTGCATTAGCAGGCAGATTCTCAACCACTGCGCCACCAGGGAAGCCCCAATTTCTCTTAAAGTTGCTGAATTATTTGCTTCATCACCAATGAGAAGGTAGAGGTGGGTATACCCACCAAGTGAGGAGAAAGAAGGAGGAAAATAATGGATAAACATTTGTAAACTTGGCAACTTTGTTTGGGGTTTGATGCAAGTGAAAGGCAGAGTTTAAGGTCATTTCTCATTTCATCCAAATAAATCTCTTTAGTCTGGGTTATACATTTAGGGGGATATCATCTACAAAATCCTCCAAATCACTTAAGTTTCCTTCACCCAGATGAATTTAGTATGGCTGGAAGGCTCTGCCCAGGAAATGAAGGTTTCTAAATTGTGGCTGGTTTTATCAGAGGGTGAATCTTCCCTCAAAGAGAGGATTGGAGATGTGAGGCAAGGTCCTAGCCAGCAGCAATGACAGACTCTGTGTCACAACACTGGCGGTGGAAGAAGAATTGAAATCTAAAAATGGAATGTGCTTTTTGAAGGATGCATCTCCTTTGTCTTTTCCCCCAGATGTGATCTCTTCTCATTGGTTTAACATACTCCCTTGGCTTGGGTGTCCATAGTGAGGACAGGAGCTAGAAAGGAAAACTAAGACTTTGAGCCAGTTCATTAAATGTTTAATTATTAGTGATAGATAACTCTTTGGTTCTTATGACTTTACTTAGGATCAAGGAAGATTTTGGAGATGATGGGTCTCTATTCCTTGCATCTGACCTCTGCCTAAGCAAGCATTCCTCCCAGAACCAATTTGGTAGAGAAATGGAGTCAAGGGTGAATACTAGCATGAAGGTGATTTATTCTAGTAAAACTTGGGCCATGCATCCCTGTCATACTGTCACCTGTCAAAATGCCACTGGCCCTTTTATTTACTTTTTTCAGTGCCTATTCCTGGAAATCATTAATCTTTGGAACTGGCACTTTAATTAAAACCTAAAGGGAAGTGGTTGGCATGAATTTGTGCACGTGTGTAAGCGTGCATGTGTGAATGTGTACACTTATATGTCGTTTGGAGTTTGTGTATGTTAACATACTTAAAATATATACATACTTCCAAGTGGCATTATATATTATGCACTTAGGGTTTGTTTAAGTCACATTTGTGGTTTTGGAAAATCTTGTAATCACATGGAGATGCATCTGAAATTGTAATAGATGAGTGTATATTTTAGAGGAGACCTATTGTAAATCTTGCAAAGACAAATACTTATTTCGCAAAGTGAATAATATACCTTTTTGTAACTTTTATGCAAGCTCAGATGTTTATAGATTACATTTATTTTAAACAAGAAAACTGTAAATAATAGAACTGATTCTGGTCAGGCGGCAGAACAATTAGATCTGAGGATGTTCTTAAATAGACAAAACCCTAGAAAACCAATGTCTGTCTCTACCCACGTGAGACCCCCAGTTAGATTTTTCCATACAGAGCCCTCCTTCAGCAGGATGATAATATTGCTGATTTCCTTCCCATCTTCCTTATTAGTGGCATTTTCCAACTTGGGGCTGATTTCCTCCCTTCTGCTGTCCCCTGGATAACCAGTCAGATCTCTCCCATCTGCCACCCCGTTGGGTATGCCTTCTTCTTTTTTTTTTTTTTTTTTTTTTTTTAATTTTTTTTTTATAGCTACTTTATTTATTTATTTATTTATTTTTGGCTGTGTTGGGTCTTCGGTTCGTGCGAGGGCTTTCTCTGGTTACGGCAAGTGGGGGCCACTCTTCATCGCGGTGCGGGGACCGCTCTTCATCGCGGTGCGCGGGCTTTTCACTATTGCCGCCCCTCCCGTTGCGGGGCACAGACTCCAGACGCGCAGGCTCAGTAGCTGTGGCTCACGGGCCCAGCTGCTCCGTGGCATGTGGGATCTTCCCAGACCAGGGCTCGAACCCGTGTCCCCTGCATTAGCAGGCAGATTCTCAACCACTGCGCCACCAGGGAAGCCCCGGGTATGCCTTCTTCTAAAAGAAACTTCTCTGTGTAAACTCCAAACCCCATCAGAAGTCTTGTCTTTAGTTAACTGTCATGTTGGATAATGTTAATTAATATAAAAGGTTAGATAAGGTATTCCAAGGGGAACTGCCTTTTAACCAGGGCAAAACCATCAACAATACTAATGAACGTCTAATAGAATGTCAAGTTCCAGTAACATAGTCAATGAGACATATAAAGGAAAAAAATTAATCTCTGTCTCCAAGAAGCTTGTTCTCTTTTGGGATTATCACCCAACCGTGCAAAGAAGCATGTGATGTTCTTGCAACAGTGCAAAAACATATGTGGTTGGGAAGCTTGTGTTCTGATTTCTATAAGCTGAAAGGCCAAGTTGACTATTTGTTTCCACTGTGCAGACTACATACCATGAACATTTATCCAGCAACCTCCCTTGTGCCTGCTATCAGAGGCCCTTGTTGAACAAGCCATAGTCACCTTCACATGTTAGCAGAAGAATGAGTGAATCTGGAGAGGAAAGTCCAGGTCAGTTTTCCTGAGTCAGGAATAAGTTAAAAGGTATAGGAGTCAAGATGGCAGTGTGGGAAGACATGGAGTTCGCATCTCCCCACAACTAGGGCACCTGCACGATGCTGATGGGGGACCTCGACGCCCAAGGTGACAGGACAAACCACCAGGCGAACTGGTAGGACAGGGGGTGACTGAGGGAGGAGGAGAAGTGGAGGCCAGACGGGACCGGCGCCCCTGAGGGGTGGCTGGGGGGGAGGGGTTCCCACGCTTAGAGGGACCCTTGGGGGCTCGGATCGGGGGGAGCACACCTAGCGTATCCCCGGCCCACTCAAGCCCGGGAAGCCTGCTGAGCTCCCAGGTTGGGTCTCCCACCCTCCAAAGACCCTCTGGGCCATGTGGGTCCTGGGGGCATAAGAGGGAGGCTGGGGGTGAGCAGGAGAGGCAGGCAGGAGGGGCCCTCCAGGACCAGAGGAGTGGGAGAGGAGCAGGGGGCGTTTGCTCCACACACTTGAGCTCAGGAAGCATGCTGGGCTCCCAGGTGGGGTCCCCCGCCCTCTGAGACCAGAGGCAGGAGGCACGCCTGGGCCCCTTCTGTTCCATTGAGCCTAAGCCCCACCCTCACACCCCCCAGGGCCTTTTCCAGCCCTGTGAGTCCTAAGCATAGGCCTCGCCCACTGCCCAAACCCCACCCTTGCTTACGCCCTGCCCTCCACAGCCAAGGTCTTTTCCACATTTTTTTCCCCCTCTTTTTTACTATTGTGGTTCTGTTTTACCTTCTGGTTGTTGTTTCATCTATATCTTTATATTCTTTCTAACATATCTATTAGTTTCCTAGTCTAATTTTATTTTTTGCTTTGTTATTGTTCTTCCCTTTTCTCTTTTTTTTTTTTTTGCCACCCCACGTAGTTTGCAGGATCTTGGTTCATGAGCCGGGGCTCAGGGCAAAGCTCCTGTGGTGGGAGCTCTGAGTCCAAACCACTGAACTAAAAGAGAACCTCAGACCCCAGGGAATATTCCTCAGAGTGAGGTCTCCCAGAGGTCCTCATCTCAGCACCAAGACCCAACTCTACCCAACAGCCTAAAAACTTCAGTGTTGGAAGCCTCAGGCCAAACAACCAGTAAGACAGGAACACAATCCCACTCATGAAAAAAAAAAAAAAAAATATATATATATATATATATAAATATGAAACAGCAAAAAAATATGTCACAGATGAAAGAGCAAGGTAAAAACCTACAAGACCAAATAAATGAAGAGCAAATAAGCAATCTATCTGAAAAAGAATTCAGAGTAATGATAGTAAAGATGATCCAGAATCTCAGAAATAGAATGGAGCATAGATTGAGAAAATACAAGAAATGTTTAACAAAGATCTAGAAGAACTAAAGAACCAACAAACAGAGATGAACAACACAATAACTGAAATGAAAAAATACACTAGAAGGAATCAATAACAGAATAACTGAGGCAGAAGAACGGATAAGTGACCTGGAAGATAAAATAGTGGAAATAACCGTCAAGGAGCTGAATAAAGAAAAAAGAATGAAAAGAAGTGAAGACAATCTCAGATACCTCTGGGACAACACTAAATGCACCAACATTCGAATTATAGGGGTACCAGAAGAAGAAGAGAAAAAGAAAGGGTCTGAGAAAATATTTGAAGAGATTATAATTGAAAACTTCCCTAACATGGGAAAGGAAATAGTCAGTGAAGTCCAAGAAGTGCAAAGAGTCCCATACAGGATAAACCCAAAGAGAAACATGTCAAGACACATATTAATCAAACAATCAAAAATTAAGTACACACAAAAAATATTAAAAGCAGCAAGGGAAAAACAAAAAATAACATACAAAGGAAACCCCATAAGGTTATCAGCTGAGTTTTCAGCAGAAACTCTGCAGTCCAGAAGGGAGTGGCAGGATATACTTAAAGTGATGAAAGGGAAAAACCTACAACCAAGATTACTCTACCCAGCAAGGATCTCATTCAGATTTGATGGAGAAATGAAAACCTTTACAGACAAGCAAAAGGTAAGAGAATTCAGCACCACCAAACCAGCTCTACAACAAATGCTAAAGAAACTTCTCTAGGCGAGAAACACAGAGAAGGAAAAGACCCACAAAAGCAAACCCAGAACAATTAAGAAAATGGTAATAGGAGCAAACATATCGGTAATAACCTTAAACATAAATGGATTAAACATAAATGCCCCAACCAAAAGACACAGACTGGTTGAATGGATACAAAAACAAGACCCATATATATGCTGTCTACTTCAGACCTAGGTATACATATAGATTGAAAGTGAAGGCATGGAAAAAGATATTCCATGCAAATGGAAATCAAAAGAAAGCTGGAATAGCAATGCTTGTATCAGATAAAATAGACTTTAAGATAAAGACTGTTACAAGAGATAAGGAAGGACACTACATAATGATCAATGGATCAATCCAAGAAGACAATATAACAATTATAAATGTTTATACACCCAACATAGGAGCACCTCAATACATAAGGCAGATGCTAACAATCATGAAAGGGGAAATTGACAGTAACACAATAATAGTAGGGGACTTCCCCACTTACACCAACGGACAGATCATCCAAACAGAAAACAAATAAGGACACACAAGCTTTAAATGACACAATAGACCAGATAGATTTAATCGATATTTATAGAACATTCCACCTGAAAGTGGCAGAATACACTTTCTTCTCAAGTGCACATGGAACATTCTCCAGGATAGATCACATCTTGGGTCACAAATCAAGCCTTGGTAAATTTAAGAAAATTGAAATCGTATCAAGTATCTTTTCTGACCACAACACTGTGAGATTGGAAATCAATTACAAGAAAAAAAACTGTAAAAAACACAAATATATGGAGGCTAAACAGTGCACTACTAAATAATCAAGAGATCACTGAAAAAATCAAAGAAGAAATTAAAAAACTACATAGAAACAAATGACAATGAAAACACGATGACCCAAAACCTATGGGAAGCAGCAAAAGGAGTTCTAAGAGGGAAGTTTATAGCAATTCATCTCACCTCAAGAAACGAGAAAAATCTCAAACAATCTAACCCTACACCTAAAGCAACTAGGAAAAGAAGAACAAAGAAAACCCAAAGGCAGTAGAAGGAAAGAAATCATAAAGATCAGAGCAGAAATAAATGAAATAGAAATGAAGAAAACAGTAGCAAAGATCAATAAAACTAAAAGCTGGTTCTTTGAGAAGATAAACAAAATTGATAAACCTTTAGCCAGACTCATCAAGAAAAAAAAGGGAGAGGATGCAAATCAATAAAATTAGAAATGAAAAATGAGAAATCACAACTGACCCCACAGAAATACAAAGGATTATAAGAGACTACAACAAACAACCCTAAGCCAATAAAATGGACAACCATGAAGAAATGGACAAATTCTTGGAAAGGTACATTTTCCAAGACTGAACCAGGAGGAATTAGAAAATATAAACAGACCTGTCACAAGTAATGAAATAGAAACTGTAATTAAAAATCTTCCAACAAGCGAAAGTCCAGGATCAGATGGCTTCACAGGTGAATTCTAGCAAACATTTGGAGAAGAGCTAACACTGATCCTTCTCAAAACCTTCCAAAAAATTGCAGAGGGAAGAACACTCCCAAATTCATTCTATGAAGTCACCATCACCCTGATACCAAAACCAGAAAAAGATATCACAAAAAAGAAAATTATAGAACAATATCACTGATGAACACATATGCAAAAATCCTCAACAAAATACTAGCAAACAGAATCCAACAACATATTAAAAGGAACATACACCATGATCAAGTGGCATTTATCCCAGGGATGCAAGGATTCTTCAATATATGCAAATCAATCAATGTGATACACCACATTAACAAATTAAGGAATAAAAACCATATGATCATCTCAGTAGATGCAGAAAAAGGTTTCGACAAAATTCAACAGCCATTTATGTTAAAAACTCTCCAGAAAGTAGGCGTAGAGGGAACTTACCTTAACATAATAAAGGCCATATATGACAAACACACAGCCAACATCGTTCTCAGTGGTGAAAAAATGAAACCATTTCCTCTAAGATCAGGAACAAGACAAGGATGTCCACTCTCGCCACTCTATTCAACATAGTTTTGGAAATTCTAGCCATGGCAATCAGAGAAGAAAAAGAAATAAAAGGAATACAAATTGGAAAAGAAGTAAAACTGTCACTGTTTGCATATGACGTGATACTATACATAGAAAATCCTAAAGATGCCACCAGAAAACTACTAGAACTAATCAGTGAATTTGGTAAGGTTGCAGGATACAAAATTAATGCACAGATATCTCTGGCATTCCTATACACTAACAACGAAAAATCAGAATGAGAAATTAAGGAAACAATCCCATTTAACATTGCAACAAAAAGAATAAAATACCTAGGAATAAACCTACCTAAGGAGGTAAAAAGACTTGTACTCAGAAAACTAGAAAACACTGATGAAAGAAATCAAAGATCACATAAACAGATGGAGAAATATACCATGTTCTTTGATTGGAAGAATCAATATTGTGAAAATGACTATATTACCCAAAGCAATCTACAGATTCATTGCAATCCCTATCAAATTACCAATGGTATTCTTCACAGAATCAGAACAAAAAATTTTACAATTCATATGGAAACACAAAAGACCCCAAATAGCCAAAGCAATCTTGAGAAAGAAAAACTGAGCTGGAGGAATCAGGCTTCCTGACTTCAAATTATACTACAAAGATACAGGAATCAAAACAGTATGGTACTGGCACAAAAAACAAATATAGATCAATGGTACGGAATAGAAAGCCCAGAGATAAACCCAAGCACATACGGCCACCTAATTTACAACAAAGGAGGCAAGAATATACAATGGAGAAAAGACAGCCTCTTCAATAAGCAGTGCTGGGAAAATTGGACAGCTTCATGCCAAAGAATGAAATTAGAACACTACCTAACACCATACACAAAAATAAATCCAAATGGATTAAAGACCTAAATGTAAGACCAGATACTATAAACCTTTTAGAGGAAAACATAGGAAAAACAGTCCTTGAACTAAACCACAGCAAGATCTTTTTGACCCACCTCCTAGAGTAATGAAAATAAAAAGAAAAATAAACAAATGGGACCTAATTAAACTTAAAGCTTTTGCACAGCAAAGGAAACCATAAACAAGACAAAAAGACAACCCTCAGGATGGGAGAAAATATTTGCAAATGAAACAACAGACAAAGGATTAATCTCCAAAATATACAAACAACTCATAGAGCTCAATATCAAAAAAAACAAACAATCCAATTAAAAAATGGGTGGTGTCATCAAAAAATCTACAAACAATAAATGCTGGAGAGGGTGTGGGGAAAAGGGAACCCTCTTGCACTGTTGGTGGGAATGTAAATTGATACAGCCACTATGGAGAACAGTATGGAGGTTCCTTAAAAAATTAAAAATAGAACTACCATATGCCCCAGCAATCCACTACTGGGCATATACCCTGAGAAAACCATAATTCAAAAAGAATCATGTACCACAATGTTCATCGCAGCACTGTTTACAATAGCCAAGACATGGAAGCAACCTAATTGTCCATTGAAAGATGAATGGATAAAGAAGATGTGGCACATATATACAATGGAATATTACTCAGCCATAAAAAGAAACGAAATTGAGTTATCTGTAGTGAGGTCGATGGACCTAGAGTCTGTCATACAGAGTGAAGTAAGTCAGAAAGAGAAAAATAAATACTGTATGCTAACGCATATATATGGAATCTAAAAAAAAAAAAAAAAAGTACTGATGAACCCAGTGGCAGGGCAGGAATAAAGACATAGACATATAGAATGGACTTGAGGACACGGAAGGGAGGGGGAAGCTGGGGCGAAGTGAGAGTAGCATTGACATATATACACTACCAAATGTCAAATAGCTAGTGGGAAGCAGCAGCATAGCACAGGGTGATCAGCTCGGTGCTTTGTGACCACCTAGAGGGGTGGGATAGGGAGGGTGGGAGGGAGGCTCAAGAGGGAGGGGATATGGGGATGTATGTATGCATATGGCTGATTCACTTTGTTGTGGGACGGAGGCTAGCGCCGTATTGTGAAGCAGTTATACGCCAATAAAAATATATTTTAAAACAATTTAGAAAGGACTGGGAAATATAGTCTTTTAGCTAAGTGGCAATATGTACGGCTAAAAACTGGAATTCTGTTACTAAGGCAGAAAGGTAGAATGGATATTGGAGGCCCCCAACAGAATCAGCCATAGTAAGTTTTTCTGAAACAAGACGCAGAAGCACAAATGTTAAAGGAAAATATTGGCAACTGTGACTAAATTAAAATGTGAAACTGCTAATAAATAAAATATTTAAATTATGTTAATCAATAAATATTGACAAAAACTAATTAAATAAAAGGTAGAGTTATGATTGCTAAGAAAGGGGTCATCAACAATTGGGTCTTCTGGACAAGAAAGTATTACAAAGTTAAAGATATGTGATATTTTAGGAGCATCAACAGAAAAAGTAACTCAGAAGTAGCAATGAAATAATTGATGGATCTTGTTTTGCTGTGTATTTCTGGGTTAAACGTGCAAGAATCAGTAGCTGCTTGTTACATTACCTCAGTTTCCATTCTTTGTCTCCCAGAGATAAATCATATTGGGTAACTGTGGCATCTTGACAATCATGACCTTGCAAAAATGTGCAGGTAGGCCTGCTTTGGTGAACAGTGTGGAGAGGGGAGTGTATCATAGGCTGTGAGAATGTCTTCCATGAGTGTGAGAGAAGACAAGTGACCCTGGGACTTTTCAGTTATAGGAGAGTGAGAGAAAAACATTGTAGAAGGCCAAGGAGGAGACTATTGTGGGCGCCCCGCTGTATTTATTTGCTAGGGCTGCCGTAACAAAATACCACAGATCAGGTGGCATAAACAACAGAAATGTATTTTCTCGCAGTTCTGGATCAAGATGTTGGCATGTTTGGTTTCTTTTGAGGTTTCTCTCCTTGGTTTGCAGACAGTCACCCTCTTGCTTCCTCTTCGTGTGGTAGTCCCCCAGTGTACACATGCCCCTGGTGTCCTTTTGTGTGTCCAGATTTTCTTCTCTTACAAGTCACCAGTCAGATTGGATTAGGGCCCATTCTAACAGCCTCATTTAACTTAATCACCTCTTTAAAGGCCCTGTCTCCAAACACAGTCACATTCTGAGATACTGGGGCATAGGGTTTCGGCACATGAATTTTGAGGGAAAACAATTCAGGCCATAACACCCACTTCACTATGTACTTACCTGATCTAGGGCTTAGCTTGGTCTTGGTTACCCACAGACTATCAAAGCTCCAAGGTTAGTTTTTTTTTTTTTTCTTTGTTAGTATTTTAGCAATACAGGCTGTAAAATGATATATCTGGAATATACTTCCATGCATTTGCCATTTCCTCCATTATATTACCTCCATTTCCAGTTATATTAAGCTATTACTGTTAACCACCTGTAGAGTGTAGCTCTTCAGTCAAATGTTCATGTCCCTTGGATATTTGGTTTAGATCGGGAATCACAAATTAAATGCCTATGGGGAATGAGTAGGCAACACAATGATGAAGCTGGCCCAGCACAGGCTAAGAGGAGTGTGAGAACTATAGTGAACTGGAGATCAGAAAGCGCATGACTCTTCAAAGGGGGCAGGGCTGTGGAGCTCCAGCTGGTCGAAGTGACATGGAAATTTTGGTGGTGCTAGATTTTCTGATTTTTCAAGAGAAAGTAGGAATACAGATTTTAATCAAATGCTTACAATTTTTAAATTTTGTAAACGATTTCAAGTAAACAAAATACTGTGTAGTTCCCCAGTCTATATTGTCTCTTCATTTTCATCTATTGGAGATGCTATTTCAGAACCAATGGGGAATATAGAAATCTCAGGGATACTAGGAAAGACTAGAATAGGATATTTATTCATGGAAGGAGATGGAGACTTTTTTATTTTCCAGAATCCGTCTTAGGTGAAGCACTATGTGTGTTTCATTGGAAAATGCACTTAGAGTGAAAAGAAACCTACAAAGTCATTCTCAAGCAATAAAAAACTATATTGCTAAACCATAAATCACAAGAGGCAGGAAGGCTAACGGATGAGGCAGTCAGGAGAAGGGAAGCAGAGACAGGTGAGCTGGTGCGATGTGGAAGGCTGTTTCTTAAAAGGGGAGAAATGTTCTAAACAATCAGAAGCAATCAGAAAGTCCTCATGGAAATGGGGGCACTTGAGCTTGGTTTCATAAATGAATAGAAAAGCAACTTTTAATTTTAGGATATGGTAAAGGCAGAAAAAATGTATTGTTACATTTGGGAGATAGTAGGGACTTTAATTCTCTGAGAATGGAGACCATCCTTCTGTAAAGTTAAATGAAACCAACTGGCATCTTTAGTTTGGTATTATTTCTGGCTGAGTTTCCTAACCTTGTGATCTTTGCCTAACTAAGAAAAGCAGGCAAATGCAGAAAGGAATGGAACTTCTAAAAAGACTGTCTAGAACAGAGGTCCACAAACTTTTTCTGAGGGCCCTACGATCCCTGATATAAGCATGCAACTCGGTCATAGCACGGAAGCAGCCGTAGACAAAGCATAAGCAAATGGGCATGGCTGTGTGCCAGTAACACTTCATTTATAGCAAGGGGTGGTGGGCCAGATTTGGTCCACAGGGCATAGTTTGTCAACTCCTCGTCTGGAGAGAGAAGACCCACTAATATAGGCTAGGGGTAGGAGAGGAAGGAAGAAGCTTCCAGAGAGTGACTCTAAATACTGCCAAGCACAATACTAGACACCCTCACTAATATGTTTTGTTGAAACTCTATGGAAGTAAAAGGAAGAAAGGAAACAGTGTGGTAGGCAGTTGATGGATAAGTGATTTTTAAAAATTCAGAAAGAAATGTGTATAAATATATGGGGAAAAATAAGATCCAAATGAAATGAGAGACCAAGCCTATTTAAGAAGGCTAAATGGAAGAAGAAAAGCCAGAGCATGGAAGTCAACTCATTCAGAGAAATATCAAACATCAGAGCAGAAAGGGTACAGTAGTATAGAAACAATAGATGATGTTAAGGACTCATTGCAATAAAAGGACTAGTAAAAAAGACTTGAGTTATTAATTCTACTGGGGCTACTTCTTTGAACCAGGAGCCCATCAGCCTCATTAAGCAAGGCCTGATTTTTCTTTCAGCAGCTGCCCCAAATTTCTTCTATCTCTAATCAATTATTCCAATGCTGAGAGGCAGATGGGAAAATGAAAAATGATGATGGGAGATGGGCCTCTGTTGGTGTTTTGGTGCCCCTCCTCAGCACCAGGCCCAGTTGAGATCTCTCCTGATTTCTGAAAGCTCTGTCTATTCTGGCGAGGTGTGGACAATCCCATAGGTACAGCGTGGTTTCTAATCTACAGAGTATTAAGCCTTGCAGGTGTCATTAAAGCAATGTCCCCAGCTGACATAACGAATGCAGCCAGCAGGAGACTCAGAGAATCAAGTTTATCAAGGGGACTGTAGTAGTCTTATTATCTAGTTTAACAATTTGGGGATCACCAAGTCACACATCGTCATCACTCCCTTTCTGCCAATGTCTTCCCCTTCTCTTTCAAGACCTGCCACTAAATCATTTCACAGTACGCTTTAATGACAGTGTATATGGGGTTCACTGTGGTTTCATAATAAAGCTGCAGCTGACAGGCTTGTCTAAAGACTTACAAGGTCTTCTTTCCAAGCACAGTGAAATGAATATCACATCAAAAATAACACCTAGGATTTAAAAATAAAGGGTGCTTGGATACAACTTGCAAGAACCATATTCTCTTTTAGTTTTTCTGCCAGAGTGATTCCTGAGTCCTGAGAAGATGCCCTTTGAGTGAAGTGAATGTGAGGTGAGCATTTGCTTAGGGTAGAACTGATTGTACCTGTGGCCTCCACCTTCAACCAGCCCAAGTGACATCTTACTCACAACCATGTGCAGCCAGTACCTGGCTCAGTGCCTCAAATTAAGAGATGCTCAGTAAATGGGAGGTAGGTTGGATGGATGAATGATTACAAATTGTCTTTGTGCTTCTCAGGTCTTGGGAGGAAGCTGGTTAATGTCCTCTTCTCTTGTTATTTCGTCTGCGCTTTGCAAATCACCAGCAGGATTGGGATGCATTTCAAAGAGGGATTTTTATTTAGCAATATGAAAACTAGGCAACCTACTTTCTTATTTTCAGTCAAATTTGAACCATCGCTAAGGAAATCTTTTGAATTGGTACACAACTGGATCCTATTTCAGTACAACAGTCTACAACCTATGGCCCTGAAACTTGAGTTATTTTTTAGAGAGACTTGTTAATGTCCATGCTGTGGTCAGTCCTAATCACAACTTTAATTACTTTATAATTACACAAGTACCATCGTGTGATTAGATGTTTTCTCTCACTGAGGAGAAGGACAGACATAGCCTCCTTTTGATCATACTTTCCTCAGGCTCCTCCTTTGTCATCTCTCTGCTTCCTCTCCAGGTAATTAAAATCTATGAAATTCAGGACCAGATCCAATAGTTAAATAATTTATTGTATAGTTAACAGACAAGCTGTACTCTTCACTTATTGAAGGGACAATTAAAAACACATAAAACTTTAATTCATATGATGTTTAATTGGTAGGTTTGAAGCCAATTATGGTACAAATGTACTCTTCTCCCAATTTTAACTCCTACATTATTTTTCATTAAAAATGTTAAATGAAAAGAAATTGTCATTAAGTATCAGGAAAAGCTGTCACTGAACCTAGCAGGTAGTATCTTTTAGCACAGCTAAATTCACTGAGGGAAATGGAATCATTTCTTGATAACCACTGTCAGGCAACACAGACACAGACACACACACACACAGAGCAATATTCTATACTAATAGCTTAAGCGTGTATCCAAGCCAGAACATTGGAAAGTATCAAAATATTTTTTTAAATCCCTAATGAAATAAACATGAGTTAACACTTATTAAGACCATAAACTTGGCACTCTTAAAAAGGATAAATATGCCCCAGTACCCCTATGACACAGGATTACTCAGCTTAAAATCTTAAATGCTACCAGTTAATATCTGCTCCCCATTTTTGGTCTTGCTCCCTTCCCAAGAGATCTTTCACATCTAAGAAAAAACTAAAAAAAACATCAAAGCCACTGGTAAGATTGAACCCCTGATCTGAACCATGAAAGTTATCTTTGCCCCTTTCTGTTTCAATATTTCCCAGGAGAGGGCTGTAGTCACCATTTACAGTCTTAATCAAAGGAACTTTAAAAAAAATATTCCCCTCTCCTTTTTGTTTTATTCCTTTTCTCCAATTTCTATACTTCCTAAACTTATTTAATTAAAGACCCTGAGTGAAAAAAATATTTTGTACTGTAGTGAGAACTGTGCACAGTTGATAGAAGATGGGGGTGGGAATCATGCTGTCCCAAGGAAAAATGAAAACAATCTCAATTCTATGGACAACTATGTTTTTACCTGGGGACAGTGTTTTCTAGTATTTATGTGCTAGTGGATCTGTGAGTTCTATCAGAACTTTATTGCATGTTACTTGATTCACCTTTCAGGGCTTCCCATCTTTTCTGTCTTTCCTAAGGGTTCCGTGTTGGAAGGAACCCTAAGTATTTTACCTTAAACGCTTCCAAGGTGGAGATGGCCTCCCAAGAGCCCAGCAGTGTCATCATTCAGCTTCTGTTTGGAAATTTCCAGGGGAAGAAAGCTTGCTGTTATCAGCCATCCCAACCCACTTGTGAAACACTTCAATTTTAAGGAAGAGCTTCCCTGTGATTTCTAGCCCTTCTCCTGGATCTGGGGTCTGGTTATGGAAATAAGGACAGCGTTTTATTATCCTGGCACAGAGTTTTTCAACTTCTGCAGTCCTGATATTTTGCAGGGGGTTGGGGGGATGATTCTTTGTTGGGAGGGGCTGTCCCTTGTACTGTGGGATCCCTGCCGTTTTCCCACAAAGTAGCAGTGGTACCCCTCCATCTCCCCCTACCCACTTCCTCCCTCCCCACCAGCTGTAACCATGAAAAATCCCCTAGGTGTGTTGGGGGGTGGGAATTACCCCTGGTTGAGGAACACTGTCTAGAGAATGAGAACATAGCTAGTTTGTGACAAAGCTTGGGCTCAAACCCAGGCTTCTATCCTCTTACTATTTCTATATTCACTTAATATAGACTCTCATTTAAAAGAAGTGGTTTTAGACATATAAAGAAGACAGGGATTAGGATCCCCTGTTCTAAATGAGTGTGTGTGATGTCACCTGGTGTCACTCAGCGGACCAGCTTCTACACTTTTACGACACCAAGTGCTCGCCAGACTGGGGCATTGGACTAAAATCTATGAGAGTCTTTTTTTTCACCAAAATTCTGTGACCTTATGTATTACATAATAAAAAGATTTAAAGATACGTCATCACATCATCTCTGCCATGGCTTGGCCTGGCCTACTACTTTTTGAATAGACACTCTGGATATAGCTTTTAGTTGGACATTTTGCTAATTTCACACCCTGCTGTCCTGTTTCCCCACACTAACTTTTAAAATGTGTGTGGGTGTGGGGGGCTTCCCTGGTGGCGCAGTGGTTGAGAATCTGCCTGCCAATGCAGGGGACACGGGTTCGAGCCCTGGTCTGGGAAGATCCCACATGCCGCGGAGCAACTAGGCCCGTGGGCCACAATTACTGAGCCTGCGCATCTGGAGCCTGTTCTCCGCAACAAGAGAGGCCGTGACGGTGAGAGGCCCGCGCACCGTGATGAAGAGTGGCCCCCGCTTGCCGCAACTGGAGAAAGCCCTAGCACAGAAACGAAGACCCAACATAGCAATCAATCAATCAATTAATCAATAAAAAAAAAAAATGTGTGTGGGTGTTATTAGAATTTTACTGAGGTCTTTTTTTTTTTTTTTTTTTTAAACAAATACATTTATTTTATAGCTACTTTATTTATTTATTTTTGGCTGTGTTGGGTCTTCGGTTCGTGCGAGGGCTTTCTCTAGTTGCGGCAAGCGGGGGCCACTCTTCATCGCGGTGCGGGGACCGCTCTTCATCGCGGTGCGCGGGCCTTTCACTATCGCGGCCCCTCCCGTTGCGGGGCACAGGCTCCAGACGCGCAGGCTCAGTAGTTGTGGCTCACGGGCCCAGCCACTCCGCGGCATGTGGGATCCTCCCAGACCAGGGCTCGAACCCGTGTCCCCTGCATTAGCAGGCAGATTCTCAACCACTGCGCCACCAGGGAAGCCCGAGGTCTTTTTTTTTTGGTGCTTCGATGAACAAATCTGCCTAATTTTTGAGTTGTCTTCCCCAACCATATTTTTCTTCATGAGCCCTATTATTTTTAGTGATCAATTTTGTGGAATGTAAGGTCTCTCAGGAACCTGTATATTGTGTTATTACTGTTGTGACTTGTAGTTTAAAAAAGTAAAATAGTGCCAAAAGGCTTATAAAACTAGCCCTAGATTTCTGTCCCAAAACTTTAGAACCTTTTCTTTATCCCCAGTATTCTAAGATTTCGTGATGTGCCTTTGTGTGGGTTGTTTTTCATTCATTTCACTGGACACTCAGTGGGTATTTTTAATCTGGAGTTATATGCCTTTCACTGTGGAAATTTTTCTCATATCATTTCTTTGATAATTCTCCTTTCACCATTTTTTCTAGAACTTCTATTAATACAATGAAAGTGGAAGAAGATTTAAGTGAAACTTCCTCAGTTATGTCATCCAAACTATAAAAACAGAAGTGAAAGGAGGCTGATGCCAGCTGTTAGCCTAAGAGTTGGCATATATTAGTTGGAGGTTTATTGCAAGCCAGTCTTGCTGTTATTTGTTTAAATTTTTCAAAAGCTAAAGTCAAAATTGCCTAAATAACTTAGATCATTTCAAAAAGCTCATTATTTGCATAGTGTGTTTGAAGGAAGTTAGACTTTTAAGAGTTACTAGGAAAGGATAAAATTAGACTATCTATATGGGGAAAATGAATGAGAAAGTTGCATTCGGGTAGTATGCTCTTTACCAGCCCACGCTGCCATCCCCTAGTTGCTGGGGGTGTGGACTGATAACTCATAGCATCCCCTTCTCTAGAGAATTGTCCTGGCTAACCAGGAGCTGCCTCTTCTGAGTGGCTGTGCAGGGCTCAGAACTCAGACAGTAACTGACAGTCATGAGAGTAAACAGGCTCGACGCTTGTTCAAATGGGATTGATTGGGTAGGGTAGTGTGTACTCTACATTTTTCACTGTCAACTAGACTGAAGGAAGTTTCCAGTTGAGAACAGATTCTTGTGCAGGTTTCTTGCCCTGACCTATCCTGGTTCTCTCCTCTCTCCCAAAAACTCTCCCTCAGTCTATCACTGGAACAAGAATCCCCATCTCAGGCTCTACTTCTGTTACCAAACCAAACTTAGGTCCGATTGCCTGCCCGCAGTAAAGCCAATCTACTGACACTGGGTTGTGGTGAAGGAAAGCACAGCGTTTATTGCAGGGCACCAAGCAAGGAGTCCAGGGCAGCTAGTGCTCAAAAGGTCCACTCTCCCGATGGCTTTCAGGGAAAGGTTCCTAAAGATAGGGTGATGGAGGTGTGTTGTGAGGTACGTGATCATCTCGTGGACGTTCTTTTGATTGGTTGGTGGTGAAGTAATCAGGTAATCGGGAGTCAAAATCATCAACCTTCTGGTTCCAACTGATCTGAGGTCTACGTGCTTGTGGGCAGCATACAGTTAAATTCTTCCATCTGGTGGGAGTTCAGTATCTGCAAAACAACTAAAAGGACACGGCTCAGAATATTATCTATAGCCCTTGAGGAGGAACTAAACGTCCTTGACTTTATTTGATGGCTAAACTATTATTATTTTGTCTTGCTTGACTGTTTTCCTTCCTTTTTGCATTTTCTCACCTCTCTGATTAAATTTATTCTTTGAAATTCGGGGAAGGCCTGGAAGGCTAAAGTTTTCTCCAGACAAGAGGCAGGCGGAGGACATGGTGGGGATCTGACCCAGGAAAGCCCTATAAGGTCCCATTCAGTTACACTTCCAGGGTAGCTGACCTAAGACAAAAATAAAGCTTTTAAATTCAAAGAGCTCTGCCCACCCCTGCCCCGATTATTCCTGTTGATAGTATCCTGTTCTTGTTATATGAATGTGATATTTTAAAAGGTTTGTTCTGTTTCCTGAATCATCTCTATTTTCTTTTTATCTGTTTGTTTTGGTCTCTCCTTCACAGTGAAGGCTTTCCTCAAATGCCTGGTGATTTTTGTCTATCCATTCCTATTTAAGGTAGGAACACCAAAACATGGTTTGGAAGCTCTGTGTGGATGGTGGACTTGTTCTTGGTGGACATCGCTTGTAAGAAAGTTTTATGGTCACTGGTTTATCACTAGATGTGCCCAAATATTTTATCCTTTGTGTGGTTCAATTTCTCTGGGGAAGGATTCCCTTCTCTCTTACCTACATTGTGTAAGCTTGGTTTCCTGGCAGCTTTTTTGGAGCAGTGGGGGAAGGGTCTACACAGTCATTATACAGTGAGCTTTCACTTCATCCCCTTGTTTCAATCCAACTGATCATCCTTGCCCATTTTAAGCCTAACATATTTGCCTCCAGAGCCCCTCTGGTTCCATTTTTCTAGAAAATAAACCCAACCATCTCCTGGCAAGGGTCAGGGAGGAGAAAAGATAACCAAATATCTGATTCTTATCATAGGGACTTTCAAATAAGTCTCCCGCTTTTTTCAGTCCTATCACCTTAGTCATTCTCCCTGGATAGCCTTGCTTTTTATCAGCCCCATCACCACACATTTTAGCTGGAATAGATTTTTCTACAGTATTTTATTTACTTAACAAAAACTTATATAGTGTTTACTATATGCTAGTGCAGGTCTAAGTACTCTGCAAATACAACTTATTTCAATAACACAGTGATCCTATGCGGTAATATTATTACCCCATTTTACAAATGAGGAAACTGAGCACAGTGTAACTTTCCCAAGTCACATAGCTACACAGTGGCAGTGCCACACTTTGTTTGTTTGTTTTTTAAATTAATTAATTCTTTTATTTATTTTTGGCTGCATTGGGTCTTCGTTGCTGCACATGGGCTTTCTCTAGTTGTGGTGAGCGTGGGCTACTCTTCGTTGCGGTGCGAGGGCTTCTCATTGCGGTGACTTCTCTTGTTGCCGAGCATGGGCTCTAGGGCACGCGGGTTTCAGTAGTTGTGGCGCACAGGCTTCAGTAGTTGTGGCACACGGGCTTAGTTGCTCCGCGGCATGTGGGATCTTCCCAGACCAGGGATCGAACCCATGTCCCCTGCATTGGGCAGGCAGATTCTTAACCACTGCACCACTAGGGAAGCCCCTGAAGTCAAATTTAAAAGCTTATTTTATTGCTTATACTTTGGTATTATGTGTAAGAATTTTTGTCTAACCCAAGTTCATGAGAATCTCTCATATATTTTTTTTTTCCTAGAAGCTTTAGGTTGTACATCAAGGACTATGATACATTTTTAACTTTTTTATATAAGTATGGATCAAAGTCGATTCTTTTGCATATGAATATCATATTGTTTCAACTGTCATTTTTTGTAAAGGCTCTACTGAATTCAATTGTCAAAAATCAATTGAACATATATTTATGAGTGTATTTGTCCATTGTATTCTGTTTTCTTAATCTATTTGTCTATGTTGCTACCAATACCTCGCTCTTTTGACTTATTATAGCCCTATAATAAGTCTTGAATTCAGGATGTGTAAGACTTCTAACTTCATTCTTTTTCAAAGACATTTTGATTGTAATAGATTCTTTGCATTTTCATATAAATTTTAGAATCAGTTTGTCAATTTCTGCTAAAAAAATTCTTCTGGAATTTTGACTGAGATCATGTTGAATCTATAGATCAACTGGGGAGAATTGACCTAGTAACGACAGTGAGTCTTAGCAGTGGGCTTTCCATTTATTTAAGTCTTCTTTAATTTTTCTCAGCAATGTTTTGTAGTTTTCAGTGTAAAGATTTGATAGATCTTTGGTCAGAATTATTCTAAGTATTTCATATTTTCAGTGTCATTGTAAATCATGTTTTTCATTTTTAACTTCCAATTATTTATTGCTAACATACAGTGAATAAAATTGATTTTTGTATATTGATCTTATATTTTGCAACATTGCTAAATTTGCTTATATTCTAGTAGCTTTTGAAATATATATTCCATAGGATTTCAACATAGACAATCAAATAGTTTGTGAATAAAGATAGTTCTGCTTCTTCTGCTACTGTCACTTAACCTTAACTGTTGTTCAGTCCTAGTCCATGAATTAATATATGTGGAAACTGAGGTCCAAAGAGAATGAATTCACCAAATTAATGTTACCTGTGAAAGATAGATTCAGAATTGAATCGAAGTCTCCTGACACCAAATCTGGCGTATTCCCACAAATTATTACTGCCTTGCAGGAATAAGATTCTCACTCAAGCTGTCCTAAATGAAAAGGTACTTACTTTCCTCTCATATCAAGAGATATCAGAAAGGATAGCCCCTAACTCTCATCTTCAAGTATATTTCTGATAGTCAATTGCTCACCTTAAGGTAAATTTCTGAAACAAATTTTGGGGAAACCTCATAAAGGACTTTTTTCTATCTAGTCTCAAGCCCCATCTTGGCCCAAATTGATTCCACTTCACCCCCCCCCCCTTTTTTTTAATTAATTTATTTTTGGCTGTGTTGGGTCTTCGTTTCTGTGTGAGGGCTTTCTCTAGTTGCGGCAAGCCGGGGCCACTCTTCATCGCGGTGCGCGGGCCTCTCACTGTCGCGGCCTCTCTTGTTGCGGAGCACAGGCTCCAGATGCTCAGGCTCAGTAGTTGTGGCTCACGGGCCTAGTTGTTCCGCGGCATGTGGGATCTTCCCAGACCAGGGCTCGAACCCGTGTCCCCTGCATTGGCAGGCAGATTCTCAACCACTGCGCCACCAGGGAATCCCCCCCCCACCTTTTATAAGTTTCAAGGAAGTGGGTTTCATCCCACCTCATCTCCTTTAAAAATTGCTTACACCCCTCTACCTTTCTGGACCTTTCTCTTGCAAGCCTGCCTGCAGAATATGAAGCTATATTTCTGCTTTCTTCTTTCTTAATGTCCTGAAGATAAGCACACAGACCCTTTTTATTTTAAGGAGTTTAGTGCTAATCACTATGGGGAAACAGATGGTAATAGCAAAAATAGCATTACCAGGAAAGTTACAAAGGTTCTAGAAATTTTACAAAATTCTTACAGTTGTATTCTCTGGTCCATGGTTCTTGGGTCCCCCTAAAGGGATAATAATCAGTCTTTTGTTTACTGTTTTCATTGTTTGTATGTAGGGCTCCTCACCCACTTCTAGCAAAGGAATTTTCTTTTACATGTGCCACTCTTTCTAACTAGAGGATGCAATAAATCTAAAGATTTAATAAAGGGAAGAACTACTTTTCCTCAGGTGGGAAGTTTGTATCTCTGTAGCTTTTCAAAACTGGTGATAGCCATAGTCCTGTCCAAGAGGTGATTGCCTAGGATATTTCTACACTAAGACTCTGGGTTTACACAGTTGAATTCACACCAGGAAGTCCTGATAAATAAAATTCAGATTCAAAGTCCCATTAGATGAGTTTCCAGATGCTAGGAAAACAGAGAGGCCAACTCTTATAGTTCTCAGAAATTAGCGAATAGGTTTTAGGGTTTTCCTGTTTCCTGGAGTTCAGAGGGCAGGTAAGGATAGGGAGCCAGTCCAGAGTTATAACAACCAGAAACAAAATATCCTACAGAGTAGACAGTGGGGAGTTAAACACAGATGGCTGGAATTGGAAATGAAGTGTTGACTTGGGTCAGATAAGAGAAGGTAGTTATGTGGCTGCAATACTGAAAGCTGAGTCAGAGTGGTGACTCTGAGCTGAACAGGAGTGAAGGCAGAATAGCTGTCACTGATTATAAAGGGTAGTGTCAGAGAGTCAGGCCAGCAGCATGGCAAAGTGTCCTTGAAGGCTTTTGACATTTAGCTACATCTGGTCCTGACTTTTCTTTCATCTGGCTTCACGATGACATCCTTTGCCAATTGCCCACATGTTCTCTGCTCACTTGTGTGAGCTCATAGATGGTGAGAAGCGGCATAAACACTGAGTGGTCCTCTAGTGCAGCCCCCTCACTTAACACATAATGAAAAAGATATAAGTTTCTGAAAAACATATGAGACAACTGTGATATTGTCATGGTCTGTGAGGTATGGGGGAGAGCGCTCAAACAGATGTCAACAGGCCTTGAGGAGATCCCTGCTCAAGTCCTCTGTACATTGTGGTTTCATCTTCTACAATACCTGCCTTCCTTGTGGAATGGCATAGGTCGAAGATCAAATGAGATGATGCTTGTGGATGCTCTCTGCAAATTGTGAAGACAGCGGAAAAATAAAGCCCAAGGCTCAGGCAACAATGCATACACAGTTGATATCACAGACTGGGTAGTCCCAGGAACCAGCATTTGGAGAATTTGTGGAAGATTATATGTAGGCACCTATAAGGAGAAAAGAAATGACCAGCAAACATCTGTAAGGTAGAGAAAAAGGACACAATTAAATAACTATAATGATAATGATTACCATTTGCTAAATGAATTCCACTTTCTCATTTCATTCTCACAGTGACATTTATATGATTACCTCTATCTCATGAATGAGGTGGCTGAGACTCCAAGACACTAGGCAAACTCTCCAAGGCCAAGCAGGCAGCTGAGCCAGGGTTGGAACTCATCAGTTTGATTATAAACCCACGTGCTTAACTAACCACACTGCCCTGCCGCTCTAATAAAATAAAAGCACTTGGAAAATGTTTAGGCACAGCGTATTGTACAGTGATGGTCTCTTGTTCAGCCTGCTGCTTCTGAACAGGCAGTAGGTCTGACTTCATAACTTACCAAGAGAATTCTGAGAGGTGAGTAGGTACTTACCAAGGCGATGCCCTGGGAGAAAGTGAGTGTTTCGAAGAACAAAGTAGGCTCTCCAGGGGAGATCTCAAGGGATGAGCGAACGATGCAATTACGGGCCAGCCACAAATTTAAGGAGAAAAAGAGATTTCCTCTGACCTACTGTTTAGAAAATAGAGTATGAAGTTGCCTCATTAAAAGGGAACAGTAGTGCCTTCCATTTTACTGATAATACTTTAATGAGGGCTGCAGAGGCGCTGGCCCTATGTCATCGAATAAAGCTAATTAAGCTTGGAAATGGCCTTACTGGTTGGAGAAACAGAGTAAACCACTTCTCTGTCCCAAGCTACTGACGCTCATGCAGGAATATCTCATTAATATCAGGGTTCTGATTATGTAAGAGCCAGGGATTTGCTGTCCAAGAGAATGCAGCAACTGTTTTGATATTCCAGTGAGAACAGAATTAAGAGGAGTGAGAAATTCCACCAGGTGGGTTTACGTTAGCCAACAACAGAAACCAGGACTAACAGATTTGGACAAAAACTGATTTAGACCCCACCACTAGATTTATTAAAAGAAGATCGAATTGAATCTTCTGGAGGTCTGGAGAACCTAGCTTGGTGCTCACATCTTGGGGTGGTTGTGAATATTGAATGATTTAATGTGGTGATTCTAAATGGAAGGCTATTTCACCCTCCAGCCGGTGTTCGGCAGTGTCTACAAAGACATTTTTTATTGTCTACCTTTTATTGCCAGTAGGGTACTACGGGCATCTAGTGGGTAGAGACCAGGGATGCTGCTGAATGTCCTACAATACACGGGACAAACTCCCTCCCTCCCCGACCCACAAACACAAAGCAAAGAATTATCCAACCCAAATTGTGTACAGTGCTGAGATCGAGAATGACTAGTTCTGCGCCCTAGTCAGAGAAAACTCTTAAGACAGTACCTGGCACACGGTTAGCTCTCAGTAAGTGTCAGTTATGGCTTTTATTACTACAGAGCCAGCACAACACACACACACAAAATAGGTGGAGGAGAAAGATAAAGAACGGTATCCGTTCTAGACAGGTTGATGTTGAAATGCCTTGGGATAATGAAGTAGAGATGATAAGCAGGTAGTTGGCTATATGGGTCAGTGTTTGGGGGAGAGACCTAAGGCAAGACATTAAATGCAAATATCATTCAGCTTTAGCCGGTGTGGAACCCATGAACACAGACATGATTAATTACAGAATGTGAAGATTAAGAAGAAAAACAAGGATTAAATCCTAAATAACTTCAAGATTTAAGAGACAAGCCGAAGGAAATTTAGCCAGAGAGATCAACAAGGGTAACTCAGAAATGGCAAGGAAACCACTCCAGCTACTGCTGCTGCCACAAAGCAGTCAACTTTTCAATGGTCCCAGCTGTTTCGCCAGGAACTCGATCTGGCTGTAAGTACTCCTGCTTCCAGAGACTGACTCCTACAAGGTTCCTGATTCTTGGCATCATTAGCTCCTGGGTCAGAGTCTGGTGTTGGTGTATCTGATTGATGAAATGTAGATCACTGATCATGTCTGAGCTGCAAGGGAAGATGGAAGAGAGAATATCTGACATTTTCCTCTTCTATAATGGGAGGTGAGACCTGCTTCTCACCACGTTCGTAAGACGGAGATTCCCCAAACATAGGAAGGAATTCAGTTTGACAAAAAGAATAACAAATGCCCATTACACTGAGATACTGCAGTTAGTAACTCTGAGAGGGGATAGAGATAGATGCATTACCATGGAAATTACTGAGAGAAAGGAAAACAGTTTTCTTTGTATATTGTTCTAAAACAGTAGAGAGTTTCTACTGAGGAGTTCAACTAGAAAAGTGAGATAGAGAAACCTGTATTTTAGGCTTGTGTTCTTTTCACTCCACTGAAATTATTAGTACACAAGTTATTCTTAACTCTTCATTTATCAAGTAGTTACTTCTAGCCTATGTCTTAGCAACTACTCTGCAGTATTTGATACTTTTGACGCTTCCTATTGTTTAAAATTCTTTATTTTGATTTCTGAGTTATCCTTGTTAATCTCTTTGGCTGGATTTTCTTCTTCTGCTTGTCTCTTAAATCCTGAAATTATCTAGGGTTTAATCCTTGTTCTTCATTCTGCCCTGCACGTTCCGTAGTTGATCTTATCTATGTCCATCGGTTCTACTACTAGCTAAGACCGGATGATATTTGCATTTAATGCCATGCTGCAGGTCTCTTCCCCAAACACTGACCCATATAGCCAACTACCTACTTATCATCATACTTGACTATCCGAAGGCACCTCAACGTCAGCCTGTCTGGAATGGATATTGTTCTTTATCTTTCTCCTCTACCTATTTTTACCCATATTTTCTATCCTTTTTAGTGTTGCCAATATTTGCCAAAACACCCAAGTAAGAAGTGAAACAGTCTAGATTTCCCCTTCCTCACTGCCCATATCAGTCAACAACTATGTCCTTTTAATATGTCTCTGTCATATGTTATATCTGCTCCTTCCTCTCCAACCAAAATTATTCACTTACATGTCTTGTCACCCAAGATAGACAGTAAGTTCCTTGAGATCAGGAATATGTCTTATTCAGCTTTATGACCACAAAACTAAGAAGTGAGACCACCTGTGTCAATAAGACTTAATTGTAAAGATAAGACTGTAAACAAATACAAAGTTTGCTGTTTGTTTCAGGCAATTCTGGCAAACTAATTTATTCAGGCAACCAGTTTGTTCATCTGGGCAAACAGTTCTCTTATTGGCCACTGGGGCAAATAACTCACTTTATCAGACAATTGTTTTCTCATCAAGAAACTTAAATTTATCTGTTCACCAATTTTAAACTATTGTTATGCATTTTGCCCAATTCTAACAATATTCCCACCTTAAATCATGGGAATCCAATCTCTAAAACCCTATAAACATCTTTCCCTAACTTCTCCTTTGAGACATTAAAAGACTATCAATATGGTTTTCTCCCTTGCTGCGGGAACATCCAATAAATTTAGCTTTGCCTGATCAACAGGTTTCTCTGGTGGATTCTGTAAAGGAGTCAACAGTAAACAAACATAGTTCCTGACACATAGTAGGTTTTTTTCATAAAGTAACTAGGCAGAAATTTGGGTAGGGTGTTGTATGAGAGAAATGCAGAAGAGAAAGGTATATGTTTCTGCTCATTTATACTGAAGGGATCCTACATGACCTGGCAGAAATATTTCATAGTTCTCATGTAATAAGAAAATGTTGATATCATTTTAGCAACAATAAACCCAGGTGCTAAAGGTATATGGAATTTCCCATTGCTCAATCTGAAATAATTATAGACATGAATACTCAGTATTCCTTATTTTCACTTTACCCTGGGCCAGACTGTGACAAGTAAAATGAATCCTGTTCTCCTAATCCAGTTGCTACTTTATCCATCTGTCTCCTCCTAACCTCTGCTTCTAAGAATCTAACCTCTTAACTGGCAGTCAGGATTAGAAATTTTTATGATGCGTTAATCTTCATTAAGGTATTAATGAAGATTAACAGGAGATGTTTGATCATGAAAATACCTTAATGTATGTAATGAATCAATACGCTTTATTGAATGAGCCAAAAAGGAGCTTTAACAGAGGGTAGGGGAAGGGAGGCAGATAAATTATACATAGTTGATCCTTGATATTCTGAAATGAATTGTCATGAGACCCTAAATCTCTGAATTCACAAATACTAACATGCCGTGCTATGTCCCTTATGAGTTGTTTACCAGGTAAGAAATAGTGGGCAAAGCAAATTCCCACTGAATTGCAGATGCTGACTTGATGGGCAGTCTGCTTGGCTAACTTCCTAGCTAAAATAGTCTCCTTCCAACCCTACTCTCCATAGAGATCCCAGAATCTTGTGCATCATAATTCAAACCCATGCCTCTGCAAAATTACAAATTACTCTATGTTATAAACTTTGAACACATAGTAACTGTTGAAACCTGAATATTAAATCTAGGAATGACAAGGTTCTACTGTGCTCTTATTTACTCAATTAGTTGATGGAAATCTTTCTGAAATTAAAATCCTGAACTTGAAATGTTTTTATTTTCACCTTGACAGCACACATGATGCTAAACAGAGTAGGCATTCAATTCAAGTGTTACTGAAGACATAAATTAATTTCCCTTGGTGAAGTGAAATATACAGATGACAGTAACTTTCCTCAGGTCACACAAGGAGCCAATAGTGGTGTCTGATGTGGTGACCACACATGGGTTCTCCCAGGAAAGTCCCTACCTATACCTGTTTTCCCATTCATTCCTACTTAGAATTTTTTAGAACAAAAGTATCCAAATTTGGATGGTAAATTGTAAGATCACCCTCTGTCTAACCCTGATCTTCTCTCTCTCTAAATCTGAAACTTATTAATTGGTTGTTTTCATTTTTTGTTTGGAAAATATTTTTCCTGGAATTGAAAAAGCAGTCTTTCTCTGGCAATGACAAAGCACAGTAAGCGAAATCATATTGTGAGAAGTTCTCTCAACTTAATCCAGTGGGCACTATGCCACACAATTTAGAGACTCTATTTCATACCTGTGAACTGCTAGAGTATTTAAACGAAATAATTTTAATTAAGAGACTTTTTCTACACTTGCCAACCTTCCCTGCAGATACTTCAGTGAATGATCTTTCCTCGTTCTCAATCAGGTTAAGGGAACAGAACTGGTCCTCAGCTGTTGGGTTTTTTTAAATTAATTTATTTTTATTTATTTTATTTTGGACCGTGTTGGGTCTTTGTTGCTGCGTGCAAGCTTTCTCTAGTTGCGGTGAGTAGGGGCTACTCTTAGTTGCTGTGCATGGACTTCTCATTGTGGTGGCTTCTCTTGTTGCAGAGCACGGGCTCTAGGCACGTGGGCTTCAGTAGTTGTGGTGTGCGGGCTCAGTAGTTGTGGCTCACAGGCTCTAGAGCACAGGCTCAGTAGTTGTGGCGCACAGGCTTAGTTGTTCCGCAGCATGCGGGATCTTCCCAGACCAGGGCTTTAACCCGTGTCCTCTGCATTGGCAGGCGATTTCTTAACCACTGCGCCACCAGGGAAGATTTGGTCCTCAGTTTTAAGAATCTTAGAGCTCAATGAGACTGACAGTTCATGAAATTGACCAATCAGTATGCGGACATATATGTTAGTTTCTGCAGGTCCTCACAGAGAAGGAACAATGAAGTTACCTGATAGATCTTGCAAGAAACTGTGTGAATCTGCCAACACTTTCTGTTCCTAGAAGAAAAGCTTCTACACTTCCAGTTTATGCCGAGGCTCAAGATTTGCCTGCATGGGCCAATAGAAGATAAACATTTATTCATTCATATATTCAGTGATATTTATTTAGTATTTGCTATGTTAACAAGCACAATTCCAATTTCTAGCCAGACACTGAGATAGATAAAACAGAGTATCCGTTTTCAAGCATCTTTTGATATATGGATGGGGCTGAAAAGCTAAGATTCTATTTTCTCAAAGAGAAGCAAATGAAAGGAAATAACATTTTAGAGCTACACAATTTTAAAAGGTCTCATGTTCATAAGTTTTCAGATAATCTCCTGTTGATCCTCAAAGGTACCTACAAAAAGCAAAATCTCTCCTGGGAGGGTTCTCTTTATACAGTCCTATATTAATTTAGGAAAATATTGTGGCTTAGAAATTATTGTCAATTGCATTTTTGTTGCAGAGGGTGAAAAACCAAACCTTTCTGTTTGTTTAAAGGAGTGGAATATCAAATAATTCTTGAAATGGAAAATGACTCTTTAGATACCAATTTAGTGTCATTATGGCCTTCACCAAAGACAATGTCCATCAAGCCAAATTATTATTAACACTCTCCAGTGTGGTCGGTCTAAAATGCCACCTGGTCACTTACTCCAGCATATAACAGCTTTTAATGGTAGTAAATATTTCTTAAATCTCCTCCTCATGTGAGTGCTAGGCCTAATTCTCTTATTTTTGCCTCAGTCGAGATGGAGACAACCTGATTGCTCTCCTAGGAAGAAGAGTGTTAACACTTTCATTAATTAAGCCATTGGCACATTTGTCAAGGTTCATAAGACACTGAATTATACCTTAGGAAATAAGACATGCTTGCAATAAACAGAAAAGTAACAATTCCAGGCTCTAGAAAGGCCACAAGTATGGTCCAGGCAAAAAAGTACAGTGGGAAGAGGGAGCCAGGAAAAGGATCTTGGAGAGAATGAGACTCGTGGTAGGCATTGAGGCAGAGTAGCTGAACAGAAGCTGGACAAACAGGAGAGGTCATGGAGGGGAGGAAAGCAGCACGGACAAAGTTCCATAAGAGAATTATTTTTAGGGCAAAATGCAATTTTATTTATTCCTAACATCAGAGATCATATGCTACTTAAGAATATTTATTAAATAATTATGATAAGAACAATACATTCTTATTAAAGAAAATATCAATTTATTTAAGATAGAAAGAACAACAAAAATTACCTCTAATCCTGCCATCCCTCCCTAGCCATTATTGATGTTCTGGTGTAGTTGATTCCAGACTTATGTGGACATTTTTAAAACATGGTTTCAATATCTGTATCATGTGGGTTTTTAAATTTAATGCAGTAATAAGCATTTTCCACATTACTTATGCATTTATTTTATTCCATGCACATCTACCATAGTTTTATTTTATAATTCATATATACTTATACCTTTGCATAATATCACATTCATTATTATTGTAAATCATTTACTGTTAACATCTTTGTACATAACAGTATTTTTCCATCATGCAGTCACTTAGGCAGGGAGTACAGGGGAGTGGACAAAACACAGACTTTGAATTTAGATCTGATTTTGATTTTGATTTCTGCCATTTATAGCTTATGATCTTAGGCAATGCATCGAACTTCTCTTGAGCCTTGGTTTCCAAAAATATAAATTGAGCATCACTATGGTTACTTTGTAGTACTATTTTGAGAATGAGAATTAATAATTGCAAAGTGTGAAGTGCTTAGAACAGTCGCTGGCACATAGTGGATGCTCAATAAATAATGGTTATTATTTTTAACATTGTTATTAGTATTAATTTTGATATTATATGGCTCCCCTTGAGGATAATGGGGATTATTGAATAAAACCATCTCTTGGAAGGTTGGTGGGGGTCCTGTAAGGAAAACATGAGAAATAAATTCAGAGAAGTTCATAGCCTGATTTAGTAGGATTTGAGTGTCTGCTTAAATCCTGCTTCTTAACCTCTGGGAGCTCCTCTTAGGTCCTCTCCTAGGAGCTGTTTATGATTCTAAATAAGAGAGTGTTTTAATGAAAGCAATATTTTGAAGAAATCAATAATTAGTCTTGTTTTTTCTCCAGGTTAAACAACCCCAATATTATTAACATTTCCCTATTAGACTTTATGCTTTCCAGACTAATCCCTTTGAATTCTCCCCGTAGCTTTCCACTTACGTAGATGTGACTTATATTTAAGTCTGTGATGTGACTCTTCCCCGACCCAGTCCCTACCCTAATACAAATAAGTCCTAGTTTGGGACAGAAAGTAAAAAACTTGAAATTGCCTAACATCAGAAAAACAAAAACAAGAACAAGAATAAAAACAAAAACTCTATAATTGAATCCCGATTCCATATCTTGGTCTAGCAAAATTAATTAAATGCCCAAGACTTAAAAGGAGACTGCATAAAATACTTTGGTAGGTATTTTATTACTGAACTCTTAATATATATATTTTTGCATTCATGTTAGTCCTTCAAAGATTTATTCTCTCAATTACCAATCAAAAGAACTCATAAAGCTAGAGTCAGTGGACCAGGCAGGATTAGAGATGCCTGGGAAGACGGATGCACTCTCCGCAGCGTCCGAGCTTTAAAGAACCTCACCTGCTGCTTATTCCTGGACCAAGTGACAGCTGACAGAGTGGCTCATGATGACTCATTTGGACTTATAAAAAGCCACCTTTTTAAAAAGAAGAACTAAAGAAGTTCCCCCTTCTTAGGATTAATTAAGATAGAGACTAAATGGGTTGATTCTTAAGTCTTATTTGGAAGAAGTCAGAAACTAATTCTTTTATGGGGGAAAAAAAAAAACTAGTAAGAAATCTAAGCAAATGCTATGTTTAAAAAGTCATCAAAGCCATTCTTTGTTTTTTTCAGGAAAAAAGAAACAGTTAAATGAAGGACATGACCTTACTCGAATTTGGGCACTTTTATTGAAATCTATAAGCATTGATACTGTCTGCTTGGAAGTGGATTCATTTCACTTCCTTCTTAGGCATGAGTGGTAGTTATGAAGGGTGTTTGTTTGTGGGGTTTTGTAATACTTTTAACGAAGGCTTTCAGTGCCCTTGCCCTATCTGTATGGATTGGCTTTTCTGCAGATATATCAAAACTTTCACTGAAGTAATTCAAATAATATTTACAATATTGTTTTACTATGTACAATAAAACACTATGAGCTCAGGAAATTAACTTATAGAAATCATATAAAATACCTTCTCATAAAAACACAATCTTTCTTCATTTTCCTAATACTGTATTGAAATAGAACTACATCATTTTCTTCTTAAACTGATCTTCCATTGAAGGTGTGTCCTAAAACTTCAGATATGTTTTCCTGTCCTCCAGTTTATCCTACCATCTATTATCAATTATTAATAAACTAACATTTAAATACACTAAGGGAACTTCTATTTAAAGTCATCCAATGTTGAACTACTTTATAATGTTCATCTTTAATAAAGTAAAACAAGTACGGAAGAAGGGACCAGAACAGGGCACAGGCTATGTAAGGGGGTAAAAGGGAGGGGGCAGGTGTTTGGGGGTTGGCATGTGATGTTTGATGTTTAAAAAGAGCCATGGCTAGGGGATATGTCAATTCTATATGTCAATGTTTATTAACCCTTTTTTTTTACTATCACCTCCTGAAGATTTTTTTTTTCCTTTTTAGGCATTTTTTTCCCTATCACTGCCACCTCCCTATAAAATTTTAGTGCCATAGATATACTGTGTATCTATCTGTTTTTGTATGATATGTACTTCTGTGTTTTATACATAAAAAGAGTAAGTTTCTTTTTTTTTTTACCTCCCACTCAGGTTTACTCCCTTGGGATGATATTGAGAATCCATGTTCTATGTGCTTAAGAGATAATTTGTGCACTTAATGTGGCTCAAGAGAAATTGTGTGTATCATAAAGAATTGGCAAAAGTCAGGATTGATGCACTATTTGAATGGAAAAGATGAGAGTCACATTCCTTTGTTTTGGGGTTAAATGGAGGAGAAAACTCCAAGGTTCTTTCAGCAGAAACTACCAGGTGCTACAGTGGCAGCGTGAGGTCAGGTTTGAGTTCATCTCCTGTCCATGGAGATGGACCTTCCCATTACCCATGAGATTCACTCATTCATTGCACTAATACTTATTCATCAGCTTCTATGTTGGAGGTTAAGGTGGTATTTATCACCTGACTGTGCAAATGTTGACATTTTCCATAAAGTCAGAAGAAGTGTGTCATGTACTAGTATCACTAATACAGTTTTACAAATAATTCTACTCATTAGGCTTTGCTGGTGTCTTTTCATACAATTAAGCTCAATTACTGTGAGTATATCTTTAGTAGTCTTACATAGCAATTTAAAAAGTTAGACTTTCCAATTTGAAGGTTCCTTAATGAGCAAGAGGTATGCTTCAGACTTGGTGTCTATTATGGGTTGAATTGTAGCCCCCCCCCCAAAAAAAGATATGTTAGAAGCCTAACCCTCATTACCTGAGAAAGTGACATTATTTGGTGACAGGATTTTTACAGTTCAAATGAGGTCATTAAAGTGAACCCTAATTAATCCAATATAACCAGTTTCCTTATAAAAATTTGGACACTCTACTTGTCTGCTTGGACTGCTGAAATAAAATACCAGAGACTGAGTGGCTGAAACAACAGAAATTTATTTCCTCACAATTCTGTAGTCTAGAAGTTCAAGACCAAGGTGCCATCAGGGTAGGTGTCTGCTGAGACCTCTCTTGCTGGCTTGTAGATGGCCATCTTCTCAATGTGTTCTCACGTGGCTTTTCTTCTGTGTTCATGCAGAGCAAAACAGATATTTCTCTGTTCCTCTTCTTCTAAGTCCTATCAGATTAAGATCTCACCCTTATGACCTCATTTAACCTTCATTACCTTCTTATAGGGCCTTTCTCCAAATACAGTCACACTGAAGACACACACAGAAAACGTTGTGAACTGACACAAGGAGAAGACGGGCATCTACAAGCCAAGGAGAAAGGCCTGGAATATGGTACATAAGCTTTAGATTTCTGTCCTCCAGAACTGTGAGGGAATACATTTCTGTTGTTTAAACTATCTAGCTTGTGGCATTTTTGTTATGGCAGCCCTAACAGACTAATACAGCATGGTCTCATGAAGTAGAAGTGGTCCAAGTTAGCCTCATGGTCATTATACTGAGACATTTGAGGCCAAGCTCAAAGGAGCAAAAAAAAAAAGTAAATTAAGCCCAAGTCTTATGAAACAAATTGTGAAAGCTTTTACCAAACTGATATCTGGTCCATCATTCTGTTTTCGGCAAATATCAATATATTCAGATTTTGCTGTTCCCTTGAGTCCACCCTTCTGGCATTTTGGAGCAATTGTTATGAGGACAAAGGAAACTGTGGAAGCTTAAAAGGAAAAGCCAGATGACGGTCAACAAAGTCAGGGTGGCGAAGAAAGGACGGCCCAAAGGATGAGGCTGTGTGAACAGAGTGGGAATTGGAGATGAGGTTGATTTAAGGATGCTAGTGAAGATAAAGAACCTTTGGAATGGAGAAATGAATAAGGGTCTTGAAAAGTAATGAATTACCTAAAAGAATGGTAGTGAGAGGAAAATATATTTGTAGATAGTTTCCAGAGAGCATAGGGATCTGATGGTGAAGACTGATGGAGAATGGGAAAATGAGAGATTAGCATATTGCTAATTGCATATGCATATTGCAATTACATATTGCATATTCCCAGTAAAGATTATTTACTATATCTTTCAAGAGCAAATGTTCCTAGCTGCCCATGAGGCCAAATTACTGAGATTCTTGGTCTCCCTTTAGTAAAGTGTGTTCTTTTCTGCTTTAGCACACTGTTTGGTTAAGAGACAACCTCTTTTACACTAAAACATGGAGCCAGAATTGACTGATGTGATAGTGTAGGATTTGAAGAGGAAACAAAATGACTTTTAGCCATCTTAATACAACTCATTCTTTTTGTGGTAATCTTTAGAGGTCTTTTAGAGGACTCCTAATTCCACTTTTCTTGCGCTTTTCTATGTCTGGTAGAAAATATTTTTCCCATATTATTGCCGCTTAAAAAAAAAACATTTTGCTGAAGATCGAGATCTCTCCATATGATTGTGCTGTGGGACAGCAGGTTTTTGGCCCTCTATTTCAACATGTATGTTCACCACTCGAAGTAGCTTTTTGTTGTTGTTATGGTTGTTGCATTAGGATATAATGGAAGTTGTTTGCTTTTGCTAAAGTAAGAGGAAAAAAATGGAGTGAAATCAACTGTGAATTTTTTTTTTTTTATAATTTTTTTTTTTTTTTAAGGATTTTCTTTTTAATTAATTAATTAATTAATTTTTGTCTGTATTGGGTCTTCGGTTCGTGCGAGGGCTTTCTCCAGTTGCGGCAAGCGGGGGCCACTCTTCATCGCGGTGCGGGGACCGCTCTTCATCGCGGTGCGCGGGCCTTTCTCCATCGCGGCCCCTCCCGTTGCGGGGCACAGGCTCCAGACGCGCAGGCTCAGCAATTGTGGCTCACGGGCCCAGCTGCTCCGTGGCATGTGGGATCTTCCCAGACCAGGGCTCGAACCCGTGTCCCCTGCATTAGCAGGCAGATTCTCAACCACTGCGCCACCAGGGAAGCCCGTGAATTTTTTTTAATGCTAGTTTTTCCTGCAGAGGTTGTTACTGGTGATATGGCAGAAAACATATTGCTGTATTAACAAGGTCACTCAGTCACAAAATCCTATTAATGTGGAAAATGACAGAACCAAGCTGTGTGGTGACAAATAAGGCAAATTTTCACCTTGTATCCTTAAGATTCCTTGTTCAAATTCATATGGATGGCAGGGAAGCTGTGAATAAATTCAGGAGATGTGCATGACTCTGTAAGAAATATAATTTATATATCATCAGTATTGACTGTTTTCTAATTTTGTTTTTTACTTTTTGCAAAAATAATTGTAGCAAGCTAAATCAAGAAATATATTTTCTAATTTATGTTCATATTAAAGACATCTACAGAAGTATAAAGGAACCTGCTGAGTAGAAAATTTCAAACTAAACATATACATTCAAAATATCCCTGACATGTTTACTTATTTTAGAAGTAAAAGCACCAAATAGTCATTTGCATTTTGAACAATAGCAAATGCATTTCAGACTTAGTTTTCAATTTGATGAAGCCTCAAATATTGATTTTAGCAAAACAGTAAAGTAGGATATAAAATGAAAAGGATCATTATAATGGTACCCCAGAGAGAATAACTATGGTCACTTCAGTCAATGATAAACTCATTTTAGTGGTGTGAACTAGACAAATAAAAATAAAGATTATCTTGATTTAGCTTAAGCTGGAAAAGAAATCTTGCAGGTTTATGGCTTCATAAATTTTTCTGAATGTTTAACATCCCATGAAGAAGAAGCAAACAATGAAGATACTTCATTCAAGAATACAAAATCTGGGGCTTCCCTGGTGGCGCAGTGGTTGAGAATCTGCCTGCTAATGCAGGGGACACGGGTTCGAGCCCTGGTCTGGGAAGATCCCACATGCCACGGAGCAGCTGGGCCCGTGAGCCACAATTGCTGAGCCTGCGCGTCGGGAGCCTGTGCCCCGTGACGGGAGGGGCCGCGATAGAGAAAGGCCCGCGCACCGCGATGAAGAGTGGCCCCCGCTTGCCGCAACTGGAGAAAGACCTCGCACGAACCGAAGACCCAACACAGCCAAAAATAAATAAATAAATAAATAAATAAATAAATAAATAAATAAGAAAATCCTTTAAAAAAAAAAAAAAAAAAAAAGAATACAAAATCTGTATATTCAGGCAAAAGCCTTGTAATTCAGATTTGGCATCTTGTTTTCCATGTTTGCCTTGCTGAAGGGCCTTCTTTGATTATTCTCAGAGCATTTCCATGCAGACATTACCTACCAGGTAACTTGTAAACACCTACAAGTCTGTCTGACTTAATGGCCTTGTAGTTAAATGACACCTTTGTATATTAGGTTATTTTCTTTAATGCTTATGAGTTTTTGTTGATTACAGATAAATTACACACATTTTGAAAATAAACTATTCTTACATAGAGTGGTAACAACTAATTGTATCCACCAAAGACTTTCATTTCTCATTGGAAAACATTAGGAAAATTAAAATTAGATGTTTTAGAAAAAAGAAAAAAATAGATGTCTTATTAACTGTAAGGTTGACATAAAGCAGAATCACAAAAATATTAAAGAGTTTTACAATTATTTCCCCTTCAGTAATAAGGATGCTGTGGCAAGTTTCTCTTGAAGTCCAGGAATGCATCAATCCTGTCCTTCAGTTGAGGTGGGAATTTCTCAATGAATGTGGCATCACGACAGGCCCCAACCAAGGTTAAACCTATATCAACCCTCTATTGTATCCAAGTAGAATTCCTGGAATAGATAAATAAAGTAGAAGATTAATATATGCTTGTCAATGGTTCATTTTAAAAATTCTTTGTTGACTACTGTGCTAAATTGTTTTGGAAGTTGGTTCCTACTTCCAGTAAATTCAGTTTACTGGGAGAGAAGAAGCTAGGTTACATACAAAAGAGTCCAGATTAAGAAATAATATTATATGATTAAGGGCAAATGATTGTCCTAAATGGATTCAGCCAAAGAAGGGAAGGATGGCTTCCCTGTGACATGTAAAATGGGCCATGAAGGACTGTGGAATTGGACGAGTTGAATTTTGGGGAAGACAATTTATGAGATGGAATTAGCATAAATCAAAGAAAAGAGTCAGAAAATAACATATTGGAGGTTCAACAAATTAGAACCATCCCCAAAGAGCTGAGAGTAAATAGAATTGGTTGAAATAGATATTAGTTTTTAAAATAAAAATATATTCAAATAAACCATGAATTAGTATATAGAAAAGCTGTAAAACTGATGAATAAATTTAAGAACTGGTTCTTTAGGTAGAACAATATTGTAGATAAACCTCTTACAAAGATAATTGAAAACAAGGAGATGAATTTAAAAAAACACTAGAATGAGGAAATGGATACAAATCACAGATACAAAGGGGCTTATTTCAATGAAAATAAGATACCATCTGCTCAACCTGAAATAAATCAGATTATAAAGTTGCAATAATTAAACGGAGAAAAATTAGCACAAGAATAAACTTATAGACTAATAAAATTGAGGAAAATGTCCATAAAGAAGTCTAGATACCCATATAAATTTAATACTTCATAAAGATGGCAATTCAAATCAATTAGAAATAGAAAAATTATTCAATAACTAGTGTCAAGCAACTGGCTGATCAGTTAGGAAAAAACTAGTTATTTTTTCTCACACCATACACCATGTAGGGAAATGAGTAAAATCTTAAAAAATAAAAATTTTAAATTGTTAAAAAAATTATAGGAACGTATTTATACATTCTTGGTACGGCAAAAAGTCTTTCTGAAAATGACTCAATTTCTACAAAGAACTACTAACAACTTTATTAAAACATGTAAGCAAACAAAAAGCAATGAAGTCTGTTTAGAAAAGAGCAGAACAAGAACTGCTTTGTATAAATGGTTAAAGAAGTAAAAACCATTTATAGCCTCCACTTTTTAGTAGATAAAAATCTAAACTGTGTGGCATTGACACAGTATATTCACACACATACACACACGTTTGTTTTTGGATGTGTGGATATATATGTGAGTGTACGGATACAAGTGTGCACTCATAATACATACATACAAATATATCCCTAAGAGTTTTTATTTACAGCCAAGAAAAAAAACAAAAAAGATTTGAGGAACGGTTGAAGGGATACTGGCTGGGTCACAGATTCCCTAGGAAGCTTGAGCAATAAAAGGTCTGGATTCAAGCACTAAGTGGTACAAATCATAGCCAAAATCATGCGCAGGAGCCTTCTTCACTGCCATGGTTACCGACCCTCTCGGATCACAGGGACGCCAATTGGGTCCTTTTCTTGCCAGGTGCCGCTCGAGACAATTAAATGGAGACCAGGTTCGGCAAAGCAGAGCAGAAACTTTATTGTTGATCAAGGAATAGGGAATGAAGGGCTCATGCTCTAAAGACTCCTTCTCCCTAAGGGGAGGGAAGCCAGAAACTTTGAAGAGGTAAGAGGTGGGCGCGCCATCAGAACTCGGAGAACGGGGCAGTAACATCTAGGAAGAGTTGGAGCATGCGCAGTGCTTTAGGCCCCTCTGCCACGGAACTAATTGGGTGGAGTTCTTAGCGTGGTAATGAAGCAAAGGCAACTTTCAGACGCTTTGGGCCTCATCTGCGCAGGCGCTATCCTCGTGGTCAGGCTGGAACCGGTTCAGGGCGGTTGACTGTTGTTACCTTAGCCTGTCTGGCTCGGGCTGGTTCTGCAGTTTAGCTGGTGTGGCGTCTGCCTTAGTTTCTGTTAAGCAAGCACAGCAGTGGGCATAGACTGATGGACTGTGGTGCAGAAAATGAAAGTAGGTTAGTCTTTGCACAAGTGTGGGTCTCTTCCCGGTGACCCCACCACTACCGCTGGAAGCATTCTCACGGCCACTGATGGAAAGGATTCTCCTCTGTCTTTGCTTCTTTGCATCACTTCTGATTAGGCAGGCCTGCGTTTTACATCCTTGCCCTGGCTACCCGGTAAGTGAAAGAGCTACTTGATTGTGACTTGTGTAGTGAGAGGCAACCAGGACTCACAGGGACTCCTCCCTCAAAAACAGGGAGAACCATGGATTTGCAGATTTGCATGTGAGAGTCCTGTGAGTGTGTTTGTTTCTGTGTGCTTAGATAGCATTTGATATAATTTTGTTAAGTGTAAATCATGCTGTCAATGACATTGCGTCTAAAATATCTCACACTATGATTTGCTAAGTATTTTAGTGTATACACCAAGCACATAATTGCGATGTGTGCAAAGGATTTTTCCCCTACTCAGGAAGGTGTAGTCTGGGAGATAAAACTAGCCTATATGAATATATCTAAGGAATACGGTGAGACAGCCTATATTAAGTTTTGCAATTATTGCTACAATTGATAAATGCTGGGGTAACTTAGAAAGGAGAGTGATTTAAGTGATTTGAAGAGCTAAGAAGCATTCATAGAAAAAGTACTAATTGAAATGGACTTTAAAAGATGGATAATATTTATTACATATTGTCTGCAAGTCAGTATATGGACAAGTATGCTTACATTAGTAATTATGAATATATCATCATCCAACACAAGAAGCACTTGGTTAGTGAGTGAGTTGGTTAGTAAACTGTATATAGCTCATTTCATGGGTGGATTCAATTTTTCTCAAATAATCTATTGATTTTTATGATACAATTCTGAGCTAAAATAACTCCAATTATTTTATAAATAAACTTTTTAATGAAGTAGGTATACATAAGAAATAGTGTACAAGTTATGTGTATACATCTTGATAAAATTTCACAAAGTGAACAGACCAGCACACAGATTAGGAAACATAATATTTTCAGTATCCTAAAAGCCCCAGTTGTGCCCCTTCTAATCACTGCCTTCACAAAGGTAACTGATATCTTGACATCTCTTGCCGTAGAGTCTATATAAATAGAATCAGGCAGAATGCGTTCTTTTGTTCTAGCTTCTTAAACTCAGAATTATATTCATGAGATTTATCCATGCTCCATGAAAGTGTTTATTTTCCCTCATTACTATGTAGTACTCTGTTGTCACAATTTATCCATTCTATTCAGTTCATTTTCATTGTTTCCAAATTTTGGCTTTAACAGTATTCCTCAGTATCCTTTTTGTGAACATATATGCATGCTTATTTTTTAAGTAAACATTTAGGAGTGGAATTCCTAGGTCATAGGGTATGAATGCTTTAAGTTTTAGTGGATATTAACAAATGGTTTTCAAAAATGGTTGCTCGAATTTACTTGTCCTCCAGCTGTGTGTGAGGATTCTGTCCTCCAAATCCTTACCAATGCTTGATGTTAGCAGCTTATTTGTTTTTGTGTCTGTTTGTTGTAATATTTATCATTCTAGTGCTTGTGTAGTGGTTTCTTACTATAGCATTAACCTGGGTTTACTAAGATGATTAATGTGTTAAAATGTTAACGAATCACACTTGGGTCCGCTCGCCTGTGCATAGTGAAGCCAATCTACTGACACCTGGTTGTGGTGAAGGAAAGTGCGGTGTTTATTGCAGGGAGCCAAGCAGGGAGTTCAGGGCAGCTAGGGCTCAAAACACCTGAACTCCCCCATGGCTTTCAGCCAAGCAATTTTAAAAGCAAGGTGACAGAGGGGAGTTGTAGGGTGTGATCGCTTGGTGGCACAATTCTCTGATTGGTTGATGGTGAAGTAACAGGGTGGCGACACAAGGGTTAACATTATCAATCCTCAGGCTCCAGTAGGTTGTGCTGATGGTCATCAAGTAGTTACCTTCTTCCATTTGGTGGGGGTTTTAGCATCTGTAAAACAACTCAGGAAATGTGCTTCAGATACTGTTATCCAGGTACTTCAGAAAGGAGCCAAAGCAGAGGACATGGGGCGAAGGGGTCTGTCCCAGGAAAGCCCCATAGGCTCCTGCTCGTTTACGAAAACACCTTTCCATGTGCTTTTTGAACACTTGTATATCCTTCACTTTTTGGATGAAATTGGCTGTCCATACCTTTTGTACATTTTTTTATATGGTTGTCTGTTGTCATTGCTTTATTGTTCTTTCTATATTCTGAATGAGTTCACCTTCTATTATTTGTGTTGGAAATATTTTCTACTTTTTTACTTACCTTTTCACTCTCTTATGTTTCTTGATTAACAATGGTTTCAGTTTTAATGAGGTCCAGTTTATCAATTTTTCCTTTATGTATGGTTGGTGCTTTTGTGTGTGTGTTGGTTTGTGTGTGTGTGTGTGTGTGTGTCCTGCTTGAAATATGGATATCCAATTGACCAAGCATCAATTTTTGGATAAAAACATAATCTCACCAATGTACTGTAGTGGAATTTTTTCACAAAACAAGTGACTGAATTTTTGTGGGTCTCATTTTAGTCTTTTCTGTTCCATGGTCAGTTTTATGGATGAAAAATTAATCCGTTGGTCTAAGAAAGAAATGGAAATTTTTATTTGAGTCAAATTTGAGGATCATAACCCAGGAAGAGCATCTCAGAAAGCTCCGAGAACTGTTCCACCTGTTAGAAGTCAAGGCACAGTTATATAGGTTTTTTGAGGCAGAGAGCTGTACATTAAATGATGTACTGTTGACAGTTTACACAATCCAGATCTGTGTCATCGTAGCCCCTTACAAGATCAAGAAGGAATGTTTTAAGGATTTGTCTTGTTGATGCTAGGAGAACGTTGCTCTTTATGGTTGAGCATATTTTTTGCTGATGGGGGAGGTTCGCTCGATGCATAACGCAGATACACACAGCACAGTCCGGGGGAGAGAGGAAGCCAAACGGCAGAGAAAACTTTTTTTGTGTTTAAATTTTTCTTGTCTTGCCATAAAATATGAATTTCATTTCACAGTTTTTATATGCTTGCTGGTATAGAAAACTACTGGTCTCTTTAGATGGCAAATGATGATAAAGAATCCACTTCCATGCAAAAATCAAGTCTAGGGTATTCCCAGGGAATGTGATCTAAAGATAACTCCAAAAGTGTGGTTGTAAAATCATTCTCTCACATTTCTCCTCTAATCAGTTGTTAAATACCTGTTAAGTCCATTCTATTTTCTTCATTCGTATTACCGTCACTGATTTGCCCAGGTTAGTTCCTGCCTAGGTTATTTCAGTCGCCTAGCACTGTTTTCCCTGCCTCCCCCCACTGTTAAAGAATAATCATTCCCCTCTTTTAGTCCTTCCAATTACTTCCTTTCTAACAAAGTGTGGCCCAGCTTCTGAATATGAGAAGCAGGGCCGTTGCCTACACCACTATTTTTTTTTTTTTTAAAGAAATTCAAGTTTGTTTGTTTGTTTGTTTGTTTGTTTATGGCTGTGTTGGGTCTTCGTTTCTGTGCGAGGGCTTTCTCTAGTTGCAGTGAGCAGGGGCCACTCTTCATCGCGGTGTGCGGGCCTCTCACCATTGCGGCCTCTCTTGTTGCGGAGCACAGGCTCCAGACACGCAGGCTCAGCAATTGTGGCTCACGGGCCCAGTTGCTCCGTGGCATGTGGGATCCTCCCAGACCAGGGCCCAAACCCGTGTCCCCTGCACTGGCAGGCAGATTTTCAACCACTGCGCCACCAGGGAAGCCCTACACCACTATTTTATCTCTTTTGTTTCTTGCATTTATCTTGCAGCAGAGTCGATAGTAGTTGCCCAAACCTTAAGGTTTAGTTCCACAAATCTGTGTCTTTACCCTTGTGTTGCCTCTATGAGAAATCTTCCACTTACCTCCTGACAAGCTCTTACTCATTCTTAAAGCCCCAGCTCAAATTATAAATTCTGTATGAAGCTATTTCTCATTCCTTCCTGACAGAAGTTAATCATTCACTTCTATTTACTGGGTGCAAACTGGTATCATTTCTACTGTATCATATCCATCTTCATATCCCAAATACCTGGCAAAGATTAGATGCTTAATAAGTATTGGTTGAATTGAATCAAACTGATGAATTTTGATTTTCATCTGACATTACTCATGCCCTTTCACACACACAAACACACAAAACCCAAATGGATTTGGAGTTAAATGTTAAATATTAAAGCTTAGACATGGTACAGGATAAAATTGAATATTAAACTTCAATATTTAGAAAGCACAGAAAAAAAATCACAAAAAAGAACGTCTTTTTTTTTTTTTTTTTTTTAAACAAATTTATTTATTTATTTATTTTAGCTGTGTTGGGTCTTCGTTTCTGTGCAAGGGCTTTCTCTAGTTGCAGCAAGCGGGGGCTATTCTTCATCGCAGTGCACGGGCCTCTCACTATCGCGGCCTCTCTTGTTGCGGAGCACAGGCTCCAGAGGCGCAGACTCAGTAGTTGTGGCTCACGGGCCCAGTTGCTCCGCGGCATGTGGGATCTTCCCAGACCAGGGCTCGAACCCGTGTCCCCTGCATTGGCAGGCAGATTCTCAACCACTGTGCCACCAGGGAAGCCCTATTTTTTAAATATTTATTATAAAAAAGTTTAGTAAACCTTTTTAAAGGGGGCACACTGAAACTTTACATACCTATCAAGATCTTGTAATATTTGCTTCATCTATCTCTTTTTTACATTTTTTTCCTCTGCTGAGCAGTATTAAAGTAAATCAGTGATGGCAGGTCATTTCACTTTTACCTCTATCAGTACATATTGTTTTAAATATAAACATTTTGTTACAAAACCAAACTGTCATTATCACACCTGACAAAATAAATAATTCTTTTTAAGTGTCACTGAATATTCATTGTATAATCAAATTTTCCTGATTATCTCCATGATTATTATACTTGGTCCACCCATTGCATCTATTCTTTATATCTCTTGAGTCTTTTTTTTAAAATAAATTTATTTATTTTATTTATTTATTTTTGGCTGCACTGGGGCTTTGTTGCTGTGCACGGGCTTTCTCTAGTTGCGGTGAGCAAGGGCTACTCTTCGTTGCAGTGCGAGGGCTTCTCATTGTGGTGGCTTCTCGTTGCGGAGCATGGGCTGTAGGTGCGTGGGCTTCAGTAGTTGTGGAATGCAGGCTCAGTAGTTGTGGCTCACGGGCTTAGTTGCTTCATGGCATGTGGGATCTTCCCAGACCAGGGCTCAACCCGTGTCCCCTGCATTGGCAGGCGGATTCTTAACCACTGCGCCACTAGGGAAGCCCTCTCTTGAGTCTTTTTTATTTCTCTGCAGCCCACCTACTTCTCCCTTTCCTCCCCTCATGTTATTGAAGTTTTGCAAAAGCAGGTTAGTGGTCCTAAAGAATATTCCACATTCTGAATTTGTTTATTCACTTTTTCTTTTCAGTGTCATTTAACTAACTTCTAATTTATCTCCTGTAAATGAAGTTAGCTGTGAATCTTGATTAGATTTAGGTTCCGCGTTTTTATTTTGTTTCTTTGTTTTGCAAAAGCACTTTATAGGTAATGCTGTGTGTCATGTTGCATCACATTTCAGGATCACTATGATTGCTTGTTCCATCTTTAGTGATGCTAAGACTAATCAGTGGTTACAAGTCCTGGCAATCCAACCCTATTATTATGAAACATCTCATAACTTTTAATCTACTGTTTTCATTACTTTATGATCATTGCCTGAATCCATTATTTATTTCATTAGGAGTTGCAAAACAAGATTTCCTATTTTGTCAATCCTTCTACATTTCTAGCTGGGATTCTTCAGCAAAGAAGAACTTTTTTTCATCAACTAGAGATATTTGATTATCTTGAAATATATTGAACACAGGAAAGGCAGAATAATGTCCTTCATCTTAAATGGCCGGTTTTCAGAGTTATTGCCTTAGTTACTTCCAGTGATGTCCAATGAGGCATTTTTTTGAACTCATAGAATTTTATATATTCAGTATGTTTTAATCAGTTGTATTCATCAGATTGTTGGTGTTCAAATTGCTTTTCCTTTGAGCAAAGGGGGCTTCTGAGTTTGTCTCTTTCTTTTTTTTTTTTCTTTTTCTTTTTTTTGCATTAACCTATTATTCTTGGAAACTTCCCTGCTTTCTGGTACGAGATATCTCAGCCTAATCCTATATATTTACAGCTCTAGACCTGGAATCAGCTAGTCTTCCAAGGAGCCCTGGGTGCCAAGTTACTCATTGCTAATGGGTTGTCATTGATTCCAGGCTTTTTCAGTGGACAGAGCTAGAAAATAAAAGACAAAATAATCAAGAGTCCATACTCATAGTTCCAATTCATATGTAACATTACAGTATTTTTATTTAAGTTCTTTGATTTTATCCTTATATCTGTTTTCTTTTACACTAAATTTTTGGGTGCTAAAAGCAGTACTGTGATTTCTAACTTGGATTTTTCTACACATAAAATAGATTTAAAAATTCACTATAGTGAATAGTAGTTCACTATATAGTATAGTAGTATATAGTATAGACTATAGTAGTTATAGTGATTCACAATATCACTATAACTACTAATAATTGGACTGCATAATAAAATTTAGTATATAAGTATTACTAATAATGTAAACATAGAAATTATCCCACAAGAATAGTACAAATTCTGTGTTGTAAAGTCACTTGAAATAATTCTTATCTGTGTATGTATATTGCAACTTGATATATAGTCAAACTCTCAATCAAGTAGGAAGGAAGAATAAAGGCATTTTTGACATAAAATGACTCAGGAAATTTACTTTCCGTATACTCTATATTAAGAAATTTCTTGACGATTTTCCTCAGTAAAAAAATAAAATAAGAAAGATTTAGGAACCATGAAATAGTGCATTAACTTTAAGAGCACAGAGTGGAGACTTCCCAAAGTGGCAGACAGCTGCGGTCCTAGAGAGCAACCAGTACAGACTGGAAAAGAATCCTCAAAGTTTTAGACAGGGAGATAGCTGTAACAACAATATATATTCCATGCACAGTTCAATAGAATGCTTGAGATATTGGAATAATTTAAAGATGTAATACAGGCACTAGGTAGAAGAAATTGAGAGGGCACTTAAAAAAAAAGCCTATGAGAAGGGAAATGTGATTACAGTAGTTTCATTGGTTCTGCAGTGAACCTCCCAAACTGATACTAATTTGATGTTGCTTAGTGATTTTTAACTTTTAGCATCAATGTATGGAAAAAGCACAGAAGATTTAATTATGGTTATGGAGAAGAATATAAATATTAATATCATTGACTACGTAATAATACAGATAGCAGAATTTAGAAGGTAAAGGGATGGGGGAGATGGGCAAAGAAAGAGCAAGTGCATTAATAGCTTCCTCTTACAAAGAATGAAATCAAGAGATTCTAACTATGAAGCAGAGATTTTAGTGTATTATTTGAATACACAGAGGAAACTTATAATCATAAAAAGAACTGAAGCAGAAACTATTAAAATGTGTGCTCGGTGGGAGCAGCATTAAGACTGAAGAGTGTAGGGCTGGGATAGGTAACTGTTACATTTTTTGTAAACCATTGTGTAGTAATGGATTTATTTTATTTTATTATTATTTTTTAATAAATTTATTTATTTATTTATTTTTGTCTACGTTGGGTCTTCCTTGCTGCGTGCGGGCTTTCTTTAGTTGCGGTGAGCAGGGACTACTCTTCGTTGCTGTGCCCGGGCTTCTCATTGCGGTGGCTTCTCTTGTTGCAGAGCATGGGCTCTGGGCATGCGGGCTTCAGTAGTTGTGGCTCATGGGCTCTAGAGTGCAGGCTCAGTAGCTGTGGCGCACGGGCTTAGTTGTTCCGCGGCATGTGGGATCTTCTTGGGCCAGGGATCAAACCCGTGTCTCCTGCATTGGCAGGCGGATTCTTAACCACTGCGCCACCAGGGAAGCCCAGTAATGGATTTATTTTAAAATGTAATGGAATGCTTTGATTCAAGTATATAATATTAATATTTACAATAGTAGTGTTAGATGGCAGAATTACCACTTCAGGAAGTGTATTTCACAGTACGAAGCTGGGGATAGTCTCCCAGGATGCCAGTTAAAGTTTGAATTATTGAAAATAGTGAAAGAATGATGGTCAATATGGAGGCCAGAAAATAGAAATGCCACCAGTGAGTAATTAGTGTGCCTAGATAAATAGAGATAAAATGATATAAATGAAATAAGAGCTATATTCAAAGAATGAAGAAAAATGTCTGTACCTGGTAGAACTCTGAATCAAAGGAAAGAAATGACTTGCTCTTTATGAGAAACAAATTTTATAAAAAGCAATACTCAGACATATCTATGGATTGGAAAAAAGTTATGAAGTTAAAAAAAAGAGAGAGAGATTACCACAAACATCCAGTCAGGCTTCCTTTTTAAGTTGACTTAGAGAGACAAAGACATTGTGCTGTCCTAGGACTTCCGTTTCCTAACGTTTCATTAATATATGATCACCTATATAAGGTTGGATAAACAAAAGTAGTGACCCAAGAATTTGATATAGAAACAAGTTATTGTTTCATATGAAAAGAACAAAAGAAATTCTCAGATACTTAAGGATTCAGAGAGTCCCCCACCAAAGAAAATCACATTCTGAAACAAACCCTTAAAGGGAAGGCAGTGTGGTGCTGACATTTAAAGCAAGGGTTTGAAACCATATCTCCTAGTTCAAATGTTAATTCATTTCAGTTCTTGGTTGCATGAGGCTGATCTTGCATTTCTAGAACTTCTAGATGTCATCCAGAAGCAAATAGCATTCCTCTCTGCAAAACAATAACATCATACTAAACCACAGCATATCCCTAAAACTTTCATATGAAATATTAAACACATGATTAGAAATAGCCAGAATAAAGTGTGAAAACACATACATACACAAATTAAAAATACAGAGTAAAACATGAGACGTGTAGGTCGTGGTGAAAAGGTCTAACATACATGTAAGTGGAATCCCCAGAAAGAGGACAGAAAGAATGGGAAAACCAATATTTGAATAAATAACAGCTGTTTATTTTCTTGTAAAAGACATCAAGTCATGGAGTCAAGAAGCATTACAAACCCCAAACAAGATAAATGTAAAGAAAAGAATACTTAAGCAGAGCATAGAAAAACTGCCAAAAGCCAAAGTAGAAGGAAAAATCGTAAGGAGGCCAGAAAAAAAGGACATAATATGTAGAAAGAAAGAAAGAAAAAAAGCCTATCAGGTGATATCTCTAAAGTAACATTGGAAGGCAGTTGATAAGATTGTATCGCAAAGTAGCTGATAGAAAATAACTGCCAGGCTAGAGGTCTATGCCCAGCAAATGTACCCTATAAAAATGATGGTAAAAAAAGACATATTTTCAGACACTTTAAAATTTTGAGAATTAACCACCAGCAAATTTGTAACAAAGAAACTTTACTCCAGGCAGAAGAAAAATTATCCCGGTGGAAACTTGGAGGTGCAAGAATGAATGCAAAGCAATAAGGGTAAATTTGGATAATTCTAAAAGAACATTAAATATATAAAATCATCATCATCTTTTGTGGAATTTAAAATGTAGTGAGAATTAAAATTCCACAAGCCATTACTATTATTGAAATAAAGCTGGTCCCCGCTTCCCAAAAGAGCCAGCCTATTTCTTTATATTTATGCCTGATGTATAGCCTGTCAGCACCTTCCCTTCTTGGTGACAACTGCACTTTAATTTTTGTCCCCCTAGAGCCTCACATCTGTTGAAACAATCTTCTTCTCAGCATCTCAGCCGCATGTTCTAGGATCAGTAGGTACTCCAGGGGGATAAGAGGTCTCAAATGCTGCAAATCTTCACTGCCTTGCTAGTGATCCCAATTCTTCATTTTATTTTTTAAAATTTTGTCCAGCTTTTCTAGGTGTTTTCTATAGACAGTTTGGGCTAAATTACATGGTCTGCCATTACCAGAAATGGTATGCACATTTTAAAACGTAATAATTACCCTCTTCATTATTAGAATTTATCTTTCCAAATCACTAGAGTATGAAATAGATAGATATAGAATACAAACTCCTAGAGATCTAAAACTACTGAAACAGCAAGGCCAACATAAGAATAAAAAACATAAAGCAAAATAATTGAGGTAGTAAAAAAAAAAAAAAAGAAGACATATCTGATAGAATAATCAGTACGAGTTGAAAAACTCACCTATAAGAAGAGAAAAAATGAGCAAATAGGATTAAAAAAAAATAAATCCATCTAAATATTATTTACAGGAAGTACACATAAAGAAGCATAACTCAGGAAGTTTAAAAAATGAAGAAATATAAAGTATACACATGCAATTGAAAGAACGGAGGCTTTGATTTTTCTTTCTCAAAGTAAAATGGATGATTAAACATAAAGTATTAAATCAATTAAAAGCCCACACAGGGACTTCCCTGGCAGTCCAGTGGTTAAGACCCTGTCAATGCAGGGGGTGCGGGTTTGATCCCTGGTTGGGGAGCTAAGATCCCACATGCCTTGCGGCCAAAAAACCAAAACATGAAACAGAAGCAATATTACAACAAATTCAATAAAGACTTTAAAATTGGTCCACATCAAAAAAAAAAAAAAAGTCTGCATGAATGATTTCTCTGCAATAAACATATAACTATTAAATTATATAACTGTGTAAAATATTGAAGGAAAAATACATGACAGACAAGAAAAAAATGTAACAAAATTAGTGGGAGATTTTAACATACTTTCCTCTGTTTTTATTTTTTTTATTTTTATTTTTATTTTTTTTTAATTCCTTTTCATTCTATCTTTTTTTTTAAATTTTTTTTATTTATTATTTATTTATTATGTTTAGTTTTGGCTGTGTTGGGTCTTCGTTTCTGTGTGAGGGCTTTCTCCAGTTGCAGCGAGTGGGGGCCACTCTTCATCGCGGTGCGCGGGCCTCTCACCGTCGCGGCCTCTCTTGCTGCGGAGCAGAGGCTCCAGACGCTCAGGCTCAGTAGTTGTGGCTCACGGGCCCAGTTGCTCCGCGGCATGTGGGATCTTCCCAGACCAGGGCTCGAACCCGTGTCCCCTGCATTGGCAGGCAGACTCTCAACCACTGCGCCACCAGGGAAGCCCCTCCTCTGTTTTTAGAAAAAAATAAAAGATAACCTAACACGATAAAGGATGTGGAGCAGTGATTGTACCTCACTATACCAGCGTCACTCAGGGAGCTCTAAATGTGCAGCTACCTGGCACCACCTACACAGATTTGGTTCCAGTTGGTTTAAGGTGTGATCCAGGCATTGTTGGTTTATAAAAGCGTCCCAGGAGATCGCAATGTGTAGCCAGAGTTGAAAACTGATAACACAGAGGTAGAGAATCTGAATCTTAATTCTAATAGTTAATATCACATATGTATTAAATTCTGTATCTTACAGAGAATACCTCGTTAAAAGAACACGCACAAATTACTTATAAAACTTGCTCACGTACAAAGTTACGAAGAATCCTCAGTAAAATCTGTAATGTAAAAATGTATAGTCTATATTCTCTAATAACAATATGATAAAGTTACATTGGAAATAAAATTAAAAGTACATCTTAACAACTCTTGACTCAAAGGAAAAATCCAAACTGTTATTTAACACAATATTTAGAAACTAGAATAGTGATAAATTGTAATTATTAATTAATATAATTTTAATTATTAAATATTATAATTTGAGCATATATAGTATTTATGGCTAGTGTATTCCTTAGAGAAAAAGTAATACTGCTGAATTACTTCATTGCTAAATGAGATAGAGCACGGAGAGGAAAACTAAAGCATCTGGCTTGTGATTCATTCACTCCTTCTAGTGCAAGGACATTCCCAGAGGGAGGAAAAAAGCAGATGATCTGGTTAATCTCTTGTCACCTAGCCTTCTGGGTAAATGGACTAATAATATTCTCTAGGAGGAAAAACCTTATCTACAGAATTCCCTTAGAAGAGTATCACTAGCTAAAGGGTTAGAGTAAACAAAGTCAAAATCTATAGAAATGTGAGGCATGGCTCACTGGAAAATGGCATATAAGCTACACAACTCTTTGGGTATAAAACAGATTTTACCTAACTTAAATGTTCCTCCTGCTATGTGACAAAACTTGTGAAGTCTATTTAGGAACCTCATCTATTATTCTGGACCAGAAAGTACATGTTTGACATGGGAAGAAAGTGTCTGAGAAAACACCCTTAATGTCCCAGACTCTACCTACTTTGAACCCTTTGGAGTCCTTGTGTTACCAAACTCAGGTTCGGCTGCTCACAGCTCGCAAGCCGTACTTGAGGGACAAGTGTTGGTTGGAAAAGGAAAGGTTGCAACCTCGGGCGAAGATAGATTCGTGCCCCAGGACCAACTCCCAAGATTCTGCTTGGCCACAAAATTTTTTAAAGGGCAAAAGGGGAAATAATCTCAGTCATTAAGGTAGGGGGTCAGATGCTTCATCATTTTCCATTGAATACAAACTTTCTGACTCCTTGTGATCGTTCTCTAGATGCTATCTTGTTCACATAGTTTACTTGCAGGATTACTGAAGGGAAGGCTGGGGAGAAGATCTAGTCTTCTGTTAACTACTTAGTCTTCATTCCTACTTCTTTAATTTAAGACAAGAATCAACAGGTTAGACGAGGCATTGTGTGATCAAAAGATTTGAGAGGTGTGCTTGGGCTGAAATTTAGTAAATCTTGGGGGCACCTGGTGTGAAGGTTAAATTAAAATATAGATTGGTGAAGTCTATTTTCTGCTAGCTTTCAGGGGCTGCTTACAGATCCCCACTGTCAGACATCATTCCATTCCTGTGGGATTAGGGGCCAAGGTACATCTTCTGCAGCCGCTTTAGGCTGAGAAGGGGCGTCGAGGTCTTTGAGTGGAAGATGCCATCATGGGTCTGTAGCATCTCTTAGCTGAGAACTTCAGTGGCCCGCTTTCATATACAGGGAGAACAAGGCACAATTATTTTGATGTCCACGAAGATACAGATTATTATGCAATAGTGTTAATCCCATTCTCTTGAGGCCAGTTCTTAGAATTGTACGTGCCATAGATTCAGTGCTGCTCGCGATGGAGCAGCTTATGTCATGACTGCAGGCTGGTCATCCACAGTTAGCTTTTCTCCTCTTGTGGCAATTGTAGCTATAAAACAACTCAGTACTGTGCAGCAGATACAGTTATTTATGTCCTTTAGGGAGGAACTAAAAATTCTGTGACTGTATTGTCCCAATCATTAACTGCTTGAATCTGCTCTTTTGTGACTCAGGGGAGGCCTGGGAGACTTCAGCTTTTCTCAAAACAGGCAGGGGACTTGGAGGAGGGGCTTTTGTACCTGGGAGGGCCTTGCAGGGTCCTGCTCAGTTTCACTTGTAGCATTGAAATTATTAGTAGAGTTTGATCCTGAGCAAGAACTTTGATCTGTGGACATCAGATCTGATAATCCAAATTATTTGTATTATCTCTGAAAATAAATGAAGTAATGTTGTCTCCTAGATATTGAAAATAGAATAATATAATAAATTTAAGGAAGGTAGAGAAAGTAATTGATAAAGACAAAATAAAAAGATTAATAAGAAAATAGAAATTGGTTGTACTGACAAACCCAAGAGCTATTCATTGAGGAAAATAATCAAATTAATGAATGACCAACTGGTCTATTTATTTACTCTAGAGGATTGCTGTGGAGCTCTTTTTTTGTATAGCTCCTTTATCTCTGCCCCTCAGATTTTGGCTGCCTCAGCTTGCCCAAGCTTTGACCTCTCTCTCCTGAACTCAGCTAGTCTCTCATGCTCTGCTCGGGCTCTCCATCTCTGGCGTGATCTAGAAAGTCTCTCCAGTACAGTAAACTGGGGCTATCATAGGGCTCACCTCACTTGCTTCCTTTTCCTCCCAGCACTTAGTCCTGCTGTCCAGTGTCTGAAAACAGATGTTTGATTTGCTTTGTCCAGTTTATGATGGGAGGACAGGTCTGGTACCATCTGCTTATTCATTACGTGGAAAAGTATATAAAAGCAAGAAAAACATAAAAAGAAAGGAAGGGAGCACGAGAAAAAGATAGTTTGCAAAAGGGAAAAAGCAGAAGAAAAAACCCTGAAATCCAAATTTATGAGTAAAATGATAAATTCTCATATTCCAGTGCAAGTAGAGGAGTAATAAATGTCATCAAAAACAGAAAAAAGAATAAGGTTGTTTTAAAAATTCAACTCAAAACACATTGAGAAAACTAATAAAAATAGATAATCCACCACCTAGTTCCAGACACACAAACACACACACACACACACACACACACACACACACACACACACACATGCAAAACAGAAAAAAAATTTAATTTAGAAAGAGAGGGGGCATATTACAGCTTATCTTTTAAATATATGAGAAATATTTTTATAATTCTATAATTTTACACTTAAAATGTGAATAAAATAAGTTAATTTCTATAAAAATACAAATTGCCAAAATTAACTCAAGAAGGGGTAGAAAAACAAAAATAATCATAACCTTGGAAGGTATTGCAAATATTCTAAGAATAAAAAAACAGAAAAGCCTATGTTCTTATCTTTTTCATTTCCTCAACATGATGGTCCCAGATAATTTTGCAGACTAGTTCATTAAACCTACCAAAGAATTCAAATCTTAATCACCTTAATAGTTAAAGTGAATAGAAAAAGAATGAAAACTCCAGAACTTATTTTTGCAAAGCTAGTATTTATCTGATGCCAAATATATAATAATGGTTGATCAGTAAAGGAAAATGGCTATCTAAAATTCATGGAACAGAATAAATGTAAAAGTTACTTGGGAAATCTTACCCAAAACAAAACAGAAAACAGGGTACAGACAAAAACTCTTAAAAGTATAATTCTGTGATTATAAATACTGCATATAATGTCCGAATACACAAATGCATTAATGAATCAACATTGTCGATCTTGAAAGAGATCTAAAAATACTTGTAGGAAATAAATTAAATGATAAAAATGACATTATTTAACAGAAAAGAATGAATTATTCAGAAATGGTTTAAGAATAACTAGGTAACCACAAAAAATTTGTAAAAATCTCATTCTACCTCATACTTCACAACAAAATTTTTAGTGCTTTAAAAGCTATATTTTAAAATGGACTTATGGAAGCCTAGCAAAAATGGTGGAGAATATTTATGTAATTTTACAGAAAGGGCTGATTTCTATCTATGACATCAAAAGAGAAACCATAATATTTATTTTGATTGATAAATTTGACTATCTAGGGAAATATTTGTAGCTATAATACAACATTAACAGGAAACTGGCAACTTTTGCTGCTGGCCATAATGGAGTAACAGGGATTACCCTGCCGTCTTAAACAAATTTGAAAAAAAATAGATAGCATTTATGAAACCGTGCTTTTCAGACATTGCATATAGACTGCACAGGAGAGCGATCTTCGAAAGAAGGGAAAAAATTGAGATGAGCCCTACAATCGCCCAGTTTTTATTGCCTGCAGAGGGTTGCCAGGTTGCAGGAAGGGGGAATCCAAACAGCCCCTGGTGGTCTCCCTGGGTTAAGAAAATGGTTGAGTATTCAGGGAGGACAAAGAGCTAGAATGCACAGGGTGGAGGACTGGAGAAGAGAAAGCAGCATAGTGAAGGGCTCTGGAGGTAGGCAGAGATCCCCTTGTTTGTGCCCCGGCGTCCTGACAGAACACGTCTGTGAGGAATTACCCAAAGCTGGGGAAAGAACTCCTGTAGAGGAGTGATGAAACAATTCCTAGTTTTCACAGGGCTGGGAATAGTTCATCTTCACAACCACAGTGGAGAAACCTGCGAATATTCAGGGTATCAGGTTGAGTCCTCGGCAGTGCGGACAAATTAGCTCTAGACTCAAGGCTCCTCTGTTCTGCTGATCAGTGGTTAGAAGCAAACCTAAAAAGGGTTAAACTTTTCCAAGTAACTTCACTGTGTACCAGAATAAAGCTCAATATTTAGAAGGTTTTTTTTTTAAGTTAAATAATAAAAAATACTTCGTTGCATATTAACTAACTTTTATATACTGCTTTCCAGTTCATGAAATGATTCTCATAAACATTCTCTCACCTTAGACGTGGGTTCCTTGTATTACAAATGCAAATATATGAGTGAAATAGGATCAAGGTGATCTAAACATTTGACAGTCCTCACACATATGAGACATATCTTGGTACTTTTGTTTGTAAAACTCAGTTTAGAGATGGCTTTCTTGGAGGTGGACTGACAAATATTTACAGAAACTATGTTGCAAAAGGACTTCCTTTGTGACTGAATAAAGCCAGGATGCATTTATGACTTAGACTTGTCTCAAATCTCATCCCAAAGATCAAGTTTTCTTCAGTCAGGGTACTAATTATTCAAGGAAGTAGTGAAAACTGTTAGGTAGTTTAATTTGGTGACAGGTCTCTTTGTGTTGCAAGATGCTTTAAACTAACATACTAACAGCTGATTGTTTTCTTATTTGCCAGCTGTGCTAGTGCCAAGGTCAACTGACTAATATAGTTGGAAGTGGGGGAAGAGGGGAACATCCAAAACCTTAGGAAGTTGCTTTTGGGGAAGATGGATTTGATACGTGTGCAGTTGTTCACTGATCAGAAAGAAAAATGGCAGATGTTGCATAACTGCTTAAGGCTTTTAGTGTTTATTTAAGGCACATTTAATGGTCTCATCAATTTAAACAGTGAAATAAAATACATTCATTATTAATAAAAAATTTGCAAAAGCATTAATGTGTGCAAGGAACACCTAAACAGATGCTACGTGCAAGGTGTAAAATAGCCAAGCTGGAATAAAAAAGGGCACACTCCTATAAATTACTAATGAATCTTTTCAAAAGTTAACTTCTTCCTAGTATTTAAGTAGTTTTCATGTTATCAAATTGCCTTTTCATACATAATATTGTGTGTTGTTAAATGTTCTGTTTGATATTAATCATTGGCGGTTAGTTTTTTCCCTTGATAGTCAATATTATTACTTCATTTAATGAAACAAACACTGCCCTGTTGCTTAACAGAGGCTTACATCAGTGAGTCTTTCAGACACTCTTCAAGAGGGCACATGATCAATTTTTTAAAAAGAAATATTATATAAAACACAACTACAAGTGGATAAGAAATAAATGTGCTCTAGTCTTCTTGAATACCATGTTTATTTAATTAGTGAAGAAAGATATACATTATTATTCTTCATGCCTTAATTATCAGTTTCTTCTTTCTAGGACTAATCCTTAATATCAAACTTATGACAAAGATAATTTTGAAAGACATGGTAAACTTATTGATTTTTGTCTTTGAATAGAGATGGAGTCAAAACTCATCCTGTGTTCCTGGCAATTTTGCTTATCACCATCTTCCTGTGTATTCCTCTCTGTTCAGGTTTACTGCCTGTCACTAATGAAGTTGTGAGCATAAAAAGGACTTAAGGCTTTTGTCTTATTATCTGAAAATAAACAGTGATTTTCGTATTTCTCCTCAAGAAACATGCTTGCCACAAGATAAGGGTTTTATAGAGAGAGAAGGACAATCGTTAATTGCTTCCCATTTCTCCTTCTTTGTAACGGGTACAACAGAAAGAGATATTAGAAAACAAAGTAAAAATAAAGCCCTCTGATGCAGAATGAGATCAGGTTTAATTGACTAGGGTGTCTTCCTCTTGGTTTCTGTAAAAGTATTTTCCCTTTCAAAGCTTCCCAAGAAATGCATCCCCAAAATGATCTATCTCTGCTTCTAATGTGTCAGACTCAGAATATGTTTTTTTGCAGTGAGAGATACAGGGGAAATTGAAAGTTAGAATTAAAAGGAAGCTAGGAGGGAAATTAATATTTTTGCTTAGAGTCATTCATAAAATCTTTGCTTCTTGGCAGAATGATGAAAAACTAAACAGTTTTATTTCAGGGAATAGGAATTCAGTATCAACCTTTGTTTAATGCCTTAGAAACAATAGAGAGGGCAAAACGATCCATCACATACAATCCACAATAAAACCTTTGGAAGTAATAGCAAGAGCTTTTGCTTGCCAGTCATCTGAATGGAAGCTGGAAAATAGAGACTTGAATTGACCACTAAATAAATAAGATTAATTGTTGGACATCGACTTTTTAAACAACCAAATGCCGTTCAAACCGAGTCTCTGGAAAATTACTTCAGAATTAAAATCTGCCTATTGGACCAAACAGGAAACCAGTTAGCAGAAACCCCAGACCATATGAAAATGGCACAATTTTAATACTACTACAACAAAAGTAACAAAAAGTCCCACAAAAGGAAGCTTGATTAAGTCCCTACGTGTCATTCAGTTCACTGCTTATCATGCAGTGTGCATTACACTGTCAAAACATTGTTCTTTGAATATAAAACCTCATCTTCTTTTGAGGGGAGTTTGGCAATATTTATAACTTATGCGTTTACTTTTTGACATAGCAATCCCATGTCTAAGTATCTATACCAGTTTACAGTGGGAAACGTATGAAAAGACTTGTGTTCAAGTGTTTTATTCTGGCACTATACATAATAGTGGAAGATTGGAAATGACTCAAATGTGCAAGAAATAGACAATGACTGAACAAATTATTGCACCTCAGCACATTGAAATACTATGCAACATCGTATAAGAATGAAGATTTCTATGTATAGATATGGAGTGGTCGCCATTAAATATTGTTAATTAAGAAAAGCAAGGCATAGAATAGTATATGAAATATACTCCCTTTGGTAAAAGAAGGAAGTTACATACAGATATATATATAAGCATAGTTTTGTAAAAAGAAACACTAAAAGCATAAACCAAAAATTAATAAAAATGGTTACTTACAGAGAGTAGGAAGAAATAGGGTAGAGGGACATATAAAGAAGCAAGGTTTTTTTTAAAAAAACTTGTTGTATGGTTTTGCATTCCTAAGTGTTTTAAACACCTAAAATAAAAAACAGGAAACAATATCTAAAAATTAAAAACAAACCAAAAGAAAAAAGAACTTAATTGTAGTAAAGCACACAGAGATATGACTTTTTAAAAGCAAATTATAGAATACATTATTTTCTCTATATGGAGTTGGTGGAAAATACTCTAAGGACAAATAGAAATACAAAGAAATCTTGGATTTTAACAGTAGTCTAATTGAGAGTGATCACATTAATATTATTATTTTGAAACTACTTTATGTTATAGATTAATGAAAATAAGTAATTTTGCTGTTAAGTAACAAATTCAGCTTGAAAAAAAAGACACAGTTGTAAAATCAAAATGTTGAATGAAAGTACTACAATATTAAATTTGAATTGGAAATGTAAGTATGAACTCTTGCGATTTTTTCTCATCAAAAAAGTAATGACTGCTCAACAGCAGTGAGCACATCTATTGCCCAGATTGTGGTCTTTAAATACCATAAGAAATCAGAGCTCTTTGGGGTAATGAATGATTCCATATCTGGGGTGAAAAATTTACGAGATGACCTTGGCATATCTAGTTGTAACAGAAAGCAAGAAAACTATCAAAGATAAGTGGATTATGTCAAAGGGATACAGGAATGAACCTAGAGGAAATCTCTTGGCCAAATTTGAGACAATTTGCACATGAAAAAGAATAATGAATGCAATTGATTGTAAAAGATTGAGTATATAAAAATCCATGCATTCAAAATGTTACAAAAGCGGATGGAGAAGACAAAATGGAAAACACAACGACAAAGGATACAACTGGAAGCAACTAGAAGATCAACCCCTTAATCAGAAAATTGACAAGGAAAGGTTTAAATATTTTAAATATTCATTTATGCTGTCTTTCCTTTATAAATTATATTTCTCAGTAACCAAATAGCCTTAGCTATAGAGGAACTTCATATATATGCGTATACAAAGAATAATAAGGCTTTGTGTGGAAAGAATAATAGAACTAGAAAATACCATTCTTCAACCTCTCATGAAATAATTAGATTCAGGCAGTTATTATCAGTGGATAAAAAGATATGATGAAAACTTGATAGTGAACTTCATAATGGTGGGCTCAGTCTAGCACCATCTAAATCTTCTAATCAATCTTAACATTACTGAAAGTGGGACAAACAGATACTGCTTTTCTCTTTATATGAGACAATGTGAAGTACATAGCACCATTTTTGAAGATTTCTTGGATCCCCCCCCCAAAAAGTAAACTTGAACCTAATCAAGACTCTATCATTTATTTCTATTTGTAGGAAATAATAAAGAATAGGGAAACAAACCACACCAAAAGGAAGTTAACAGACAAATCTAAATCACAGACATTCAGTAGGAGAACTGATTCCACTTCTGTGAAAAGTTAATAACATGAAGGGGAAAAAAAGGAGGGAGGCATCAACTTTTGATTAAAAAGTCTTGAGAGACATGACACTCAAGTAAATTGTGGGCTTACCTGGTGGCGCAGTGGTTGAGAATCTGCCTGCCAATGCAGGGGATGCGGGTTCGAGCCCTGGTCTGGGAAGATCCCACATGTTGCGGAGCAACTGGGCCCGTGAGCCACAATTACTGAGCCTGCGTGTCTGGAGCCTGTGCTCCGCAACGAGAGGCCACGATAGTGAGAGGCCCACGCACCGCGATGAAGAGTGGCCCCCGCTTGCCACGACTAGAGAAAGCCCTCGCACAGAAACGAAGACCCAACACAGCCATAAATAAATAAATTAATAATAATAAAAAAAAAAGTAAATTGTGAACATTGTTTTCATCCCAATTGGAACAAACCAATTATAAAAGATACTGCTTTTTTAAAAAAAAATATTGTAGAAGTATGGGCATGAATTACATATTGATATCATGAAATTACTTTTTTTTTATGTTTGACAACAGCATTGTGGTTATGTAAGAAAATAGCCTCATAGATGCCTATTGAAGAACGTATGGGTAAAATGTATGAAGTCTGAAATGTACTTTAAAATAATTTAGCAAAGAACAAAAGAAAAAGACAAAGCACGTGTGGAAAAATCTTGATAACTGTTGAATCTGAGTTACAGTGTATATAGGGGTTAGTGGTGCTATTCTATTATTGTGTATGTTTAAAAACTTTCATAGTAATTTTTTTAAGTTGCATAAATTTAGTACTTCCAGACCACCCATATAATTAGTAATTAAGCTCCCTTACTTGAAAAGCAAGCATGTGTTTATAGATATGTTTATAAGTGAATGGGTAGATATTATACTTCATTTTTTGTCATTAGTTTTGAAATTTTTGCATGTCGAGTCATCCTTTACGCACATGTAAGAAACCATCATATTTTAATGAAAATCCATCACACTATAAATACCTAACCTTTTTCACACATTTTACGTAAGTTTATCTTTGCTTAAAATAGGTTTTCTTAAGTTTGTTCCACCTCCACTAATAATTAATAGGATATTTGCTCAATTCTGTAACTGTGAGCAACTCGAGACAAGAACTGTACATTTCTATACTCACATAAAAGGTTTAGGACATAAAAGAAGAGTTGTAATAGCACTGAAAATAATTGTTAAATATCAGAAGGCTATGTTCCAGAAGTTAGTTTTCTAACCAATTAAAACCGATATCCAAAAATACTAATTGATGTGGTTAACACTATCAATTTCTTTAAGATATCAGTGTGAGATTTTAACAAGGAGACATTTAGTAAAGAGGTAGAAAGTCATGAAGCAAGAGATTAAGTGTTCTTTACGTTAGGAGAAACATTTTTAAACAAGGATCTCATAAGATGTTTATTATTTTTTTCATTTCATTTCTAATTCTGTGTCCATTTCTTATTGTTGATTGTAACATTTGAAACACTGAGCATATATTTCTTAAATTCTAGGCCAATTCAAAGAAGGCATTCAAGCAATGGATTTCCTGGCCTATGTCTCAAACTAACTATAAAATCAGAGTGATGACTAATGTATTCTACTTAAGTCAGATATTCTCAGCATTCAATCCATGAAGGGAGTGTAGTACTTGAATATGCATTCCTTTGAATGAAAGAATTTAGCAGGTCCATTTAGCAGCATTGCTATAGAGAAAAGCATAACTATAAATGGTAAAAAACTCATTGAGTTGACATCAACTACTGAAAACATCAACAAAAAGTAAAAGCTAAAGTTGATGGCTTACAGGAATTCAGGTGGGGAAGAGGATGGAGAAGCAAACATAATAAAGTTAAGACATTGAGGATCAAATAACTTTTGTGGTTTTTTTATTTTATCTTTGGTTTGGTGTATAGGTGTGCTTTTAAAGTTTTATACAGTGTTTTCAGGAATGGTTTTAGTGCTTTAATATGGAAATCCTGTGGCCTAAGATGAGACATATATTAATGATAAAATAGTGGGTTAATTTCAAATGAACCTTATCTTGAGTGTGAGATAATATGTTTTGCTGCATGCAGAGGCAATCACAGTTTTAATAGATTTGGTGTTGGACATCAGTCTTGCTAAATCAATCATTGTAAATTATCTCGCAAACATAACTGCAATTCAATGGCAGAGCCTCAAGTGAAAAACTAGCAAAGTTCATCCAACAAAAGTGACACACAGATTTATTTTATTGTTGCCCACGAAGGATTCTCAAAGAATATTCAAAGTTCAGATATGATGATCAATACTCATTGCACTAAGCCTCCTGCGCCTCACACAGCACATAATGGAATCAGTAAAGACTTGCTAGTGTACAGTGTTTTAAAAAACCTGTTGGTCTTGGTCCCACTTATTGTATAATGGTGTCTTCATTTTAACATTCATAGTTTTCTTCAATTTAAGTTTTTGCAATATTATTGCATCCTCATAGGCAGAGTAATTTTTATACCCATATGAAAATGACAAAGTGTGTTATATTTCTGTTAGATTTCCACTCTAATGGATCTTTTATCTTTTAAATTTTTTATTTTTATACAGCTTTTAAAGGTTACTTTCCATTTACAGTTATTACAAAATATTGACTCTATTCTCCTTGTTGTACAATACATCCTTGAGCCTATCTTACACCCAATATTTTGTACCTCCCCCTCTGCCAAGCCTGTGTTGCCCCTCCGCACCCTCACAACTGGTAACCACTAGTTTGTTCTCTATATCTGTGAGTCTGATTCTTCTATGTTATATTCACTAGTTTGTTGAATTTTTTAGATTCTGCGTATAAGTGATATCATACAAGACATCTTTTTCTGACTTATTTCACTTAGCATAATGCCAAGTCCATCCATATTGCTGCAAATGGCAAAAAGTCATTCTTTTTTGTGGCTGAGTAGTATTCCATTGTGTATATATACCACAGCTTCTTCATCCATTCGCGTGTTGATGGACACTTAGGTTGTTTCCATGTCTTGGCAATTGTAAACAATGCTGCAGTGAACATTGGGGTGCATGTATCTTTTCAAATTAGTGTTTTTGTTTTTTGGATATATACCGAGGAGTGAAGTGCTGGGTCCTATGGTAGTTCTATTTTTAGTTTTTTGAGGAACCTCCATACTGTTTTCCACAGTGGCTGCACCAACTTACATTCTCACCCACAGTGTACAGGGTTCACTTTTCTCCCCATTGTTGCTAACATTTGTTACTTGTAGACTTTTTGATGATAGCCATTCTGACTGGTGTGAGGTGATATCTCATTGTGGTTTTGATTTGAATTTCCCTGATAATTAGCGATGTTGAGCATCTTTTCATGTGCCTGTCGGCCATCTGCATTTCCTCCTTGGAAAAATGTCTGTTCAGGTCTTTTGCCCCTTTTTAACTGGGTTGTTTGTTTTTTTTGATGTTGAGTTGTATGAGCTGTTTATATATGTTGGATATTAATCCTTTATCAGTCATATCATTTGCAAATATTTTCTCCCATTCAGTAGGTTGTCTTTTTGTTTAGTCAGTAGTTTCCTTTGCTGTGCAAAAGCTTTTAAGTTTGATTAGGTTCCATTTGTTTATTTTTGCTTTTTTTTCCTTCAGGAGATAGATCCAAAAAAATATTCCTTTGATTTATGTCAAAGAGTGTTCTGCCTGTGTTTTCCTTTAGGAGTTTTATAGTATCCAGTCATACATTTAGGTCTTTAATCCATTTTGAGTATATTTAGGTATATGGTATTAGAGAATGTTCTAATTTCATTCTTTTGCATGTAGCTGTCCAGTTTTTCCAGCACCACTTACTGAATAGACTGTCTTTTCTACATTGTATATCCTTGCCTCCTTTATCATAGATTGAGTATAAGTGCATGGGTTTATTTCTGGCATTTCTAGACTGTTCCATTGATTTATGTGTCTGTTTTTGTGCCAGTACCATACTGTTTTGATGACTGTAGCTTTGTAGAATAGTCTCAAGCCAGGAAGCGTGATTCCTTCAGCTCTGTTATTCTTTCTCAAGGTTTTCTTTTCTGGCTATTTGGGGTCTTTTGTGTTTTCATACAAATTATAAAATTATTTGTTCTAGTTCTGTGAAAAATGCCATTGGTCTTTTGATAGGGATTTCATTGAATCTTTAAATTGCCTTGGATAGTATGGTCATTTTAACAATATTGATTCTTCCAATCCAAGTACATGGTATATCTTTCCATCTGTTTGTGTTGTCTTCAATTTCTTTTATCAGTGTCTTATATTTTTCCAGTAAGGAATATTTTAATGGTGGATAAAGAGTTCAAGGATATCCATGGTACCCTGAAATGATATATGTACAGCTCTTTGATTTCTCGAGAATTCAACCTATAAGCTTACTCAAAAGGAGGAAAGCAGCTTCTTCTGAAAATGGAAAGATCCCCTTTCTGTCTCTCCACTCCAGGATTCTTTTTGCTAAATTTTGAAGCGTCTCAATGGTGTCATTGTTATTTTGCAACAAGATTCCTAAAATAAGTCATTTCTATTGTACATAATCTTGTTACATAAATAGAAATTTCTAAAGTTTTCCAATTAACAAGATGGGAGGAATCCTTTCACAATTTATACATATATCAAATAATCACAATGTACACTTTAAATATCTTACAATTTTATTCATAAATTATACCTCAATAAAGCTGAAGGAAAAATGACACTTGATTTTCAAAAATACATGAAAATAAAGTTTTCCATCTTCTTCCTATATATAGATAAATACATATCAAATATACATATTTCTCTTGATAGATAGATAGTGATCCTATTAGTCTAGCAAATGTTGGCTTTCAATTCCTCATCTTTAGTACTTTTAATTAAACAAAATTGGGCTGATTTCAACAGAAGATATCTTTCAGATATTGGAATGAGTAAGATTTGAATCCTACTACTACTACTACTGGGAGGTGTTTCACTTACTTTTGGCTTGAAAGAGAAGACCTGGTAAAAGAACGTACATTCACAGATAGAGTGAGTCTAGATATGTACATATATTGTTAGACTTGAAATTTCTATTTTCCTAATGTGTAAATCTCATAAAGGAAAGAGTAAGTATGACCCTCCCTTGATATGCTTAATAATATAAATGCTGAAAAATAATTATAATAATACTGTAATGAAAGACACCTTCATTGATCAACATGCTGACATACTCTGGCTAAATATTAGGCACGATTCATGTGGTTTCCATTTGGAGCTGGTGCCTCTATAAGTCATTAACAGTGTTCTCTGGCTGAGATCACGCTCCTCTGACATTTCAAATCGTCATCTAAAATGGCTACGTGATGGGATGGCCCGATGGCTTGAGGTATGAAAACCTCTTTCAGCCTGTTACAAGCTAATCTTAGCTAATGGGCTTTCATGTCACTCTGCTCCGCTGAGCTACACCCTCCCCCCACCTCCCCACCCACCTCCAGCCCCGAATCCAAGTCACCAAACACAAATATTTAAAAGCATATGAGCTGACTTGAAACTACCTGCATTTTAATTTTGTATAAAACTCATCTGGACAACCGAACCACCCAACTTGGCTCCAGACAGTATCGTAATAATGCACAACATAGCTAAAAAGGAATTCCATTTTTTTCTAACTGACCTTCATAGGAAAATGAAGTAAGGCTTTCAGCCTACTAAATTATTCAGTGGTAGTATGCATTCTCTAAATTTATTACTCTTGGCTGATCTATAGTTTTAAACATAAAATAAATGTTAGAATCTGAACTAAAAATGCAATTAATAGAACTGTCTTTATCAACTGTGGCTATAAAGAAAATTCCATTTTCATAATTCACTGACAGTGACTATATATCATCAAATTTATTTTGATAAAAAGTTTAACAAGTAAAGTACGAGAAACAGATCTAACTAAAATAGCATTCAGTACTCTAACTTCAGGACCATGTGAGGGCAAGTAATCACATATTTTTGGTTAATTGCTTCACACATATTCCTGTTCTTAACACTAATGCAGTAAATTAGACAAGACTACTAAATGTGTTATGTAACTTGTGTCAAAGATCACATATTACTCCACTTTGTTTTTGCGCTATTATAGCTTATAGAAAAAAGATAAGCAAAAGTAATACATGTAAAATCAGATGCAAAAAACCCACAATCTTTTAATTTGGCCATTGCTCTCACCCATTTTTGAAATTATTATTTCAACAATTAAATTATTTTCTATCATATAATCCATCAGTTTCTTAGTCTTCTCCATACTTTCTATCACTGCATACTCAGACACAGTTGTCTTCTTCCTTCATGAGGCTTTTAGTAGGCTTACTTAATAGTAGTGATGATTATGCAACTTTAAAGACTATTTATTGAGCATTTAGTATGTATGAGGTATCGTGCTAATAGCTTTACCTGAATCACCTTTTGTAAAATCTTCACAACATTCCTATATAATTATGATAATTAATCCCTTTCTGCACGTGGAGAAACAGACCCAGAGCAATTAAGTAACTTGACCAATGTCCTAGGGCTAGGAATTCATACATAGGCACCTGGTTCCAGTACCACACATCTAGCATTTTAAAACATAAGTCAGGTGTTATTCCCCTGCTCAGAACCATTTATCAGTTTCCCATCACACTTAGAAGAAAATCCAGGCCCTTGCCACATCTTACAAGTTGTTTCATGATCTCAGCCACTGTTTCTCTCTGTTTGCACCTCCTCCAATCGCACACTCATTTACTCTTCTTCAGCTACAATGGCTTCCTTGATTCCTTCACTATGTGAAACACACTCTGACCTCAGGGCCTTTGCACTGCTGTTACTTCTGCTTGAGCCAATTTGCCCTCATGTATTTGCTTGACTTATTTCCTTACCTCATTCAAGTCTCTGCTCAAATGACATACAAAGAGAAATTCCCTCAATATCCGCTCTAAAATGGTACTTCACTCCTACTTTTTAGCTTCATTTTTCTTTTTTGGACTAACTATCTGCCATTATGTTACATATTTGTGTGTGTATTTTTTTCTTCCTCAGAATAGTGGAAACTGCAAGAGGGCAGATACTGTGTTCTGTTCTGTTCACTGCTGTATCCCTAATGCCTGTGTTGTAGATGGCACATGGTAGGTTGTCAGCTAACAGTTGTGGAAGGAAGGAAGAAAAAAGAGGAAGGGAGGGAGGAAGAGGAGGAGGGAGGGAGGGAAGGAAAGAAATTAGAAATCACAAGCAGGATACAAGTTCTAAAGCCTGACCCTCTGTTCCCAACTCAAAGCATTGAATCAAATTTCTAACAAAAGAAAACACAGACACACACACATCACAAAAAACAAAAAAGCATGACTTGTTTAAGTTAAGGGAAAAAAAAAATTATTCAGGGAAAAAAATTTCTCAAAGCACATGATGATTAGATATCATTATGGATACATATATAATACCACATCTGGGCTAAAGTGAAAAATGTGAGATTTATAGTTATTTAATTTCATAACCCTAAGCATTCCTGGGAATTGTTCATTTTATTCTATTTTGATTGAAATTCTACTCCAAGGTTGTGTATATACTATGCTAGACATTTACTTGGAAGCCATGATATTTAATCACTGTCCAGATGTTTTCAAAGAAACACCCCAGATGGTAGACATTGTGTCTGAAATATCCAGTTTGGGAAATTTTCAGAATTTTTATTAAGCTTAAACTTCTATCCAATGCATAAAGCCAAATGAGAATGAATAATACTCTGTTTTTGTTTTTCTACCTGCTCTTGCTGTTTTTCTTCTTTCTGTTGCCACCATCCTAAATCAGCTTTCTCAAGTTTCATTGGTAAGATTGTAATAAGTGTTCTCTCACAGCTGCTTACACTATCACTCCTAATCAACTCTGGCTCCAAATGGAAGATACACTGTCTTTGTTTATAAAACCTCAGGCTCTCCATTGCTTACAAGATAAATTCAAAATTATTTAAACTAGCTTTAAGGGCTCTCAATAATCTAGTAATAACATACTATTGAATGTTATCTTTCAGAATTCCCTCCATAAAAGAAGCAACTATATTCATTGCTGCATATAATCTGAATGGGAAATAAACCCTTAGCTTAGATCAAAGTATGTTGTTGTAACAAATCCCCCCACCCCTCCAAATCCCAAAAAGGTTTATTTTTCATTCAGGTCATATGTCCATCATGGGTCAGCATGGCTGTACTCTGCCATACTGTCACCTTGGAACCCAGGCTTCTAGAACTCTCTTAAACATTTCAGAGTGGGAATGTGCAGATCACGGGGTCAAGCCTGCCATCAATGGGAAGGATCCACCACCCCAGAGAGAGGCAGGGAATTTGAACAGTAATACAGTCTAGCACAAGAAAAATTCGTTCTCTTTTAAAGGAATATATCAAATTACTAAAACAGTTACTCAAGAAAATAACAAATTCTCAGGCGTCTTGTTCCTGAGGTCCAGCCCTTTTAAGGCAAGGAACAAATTCTCACCTTTCTTGCTGAGTTGCTTAGTTCTCTGACTTTTCTTCCTACCCCTGCCCTGTAGCACCTAGCACCGTGTTTCCACATAACACACAATCCAAACACATTTCCAAACTGGAATGATTTTACATACCAGCTCATGGTAACATACTGTGTTTGAAAAGTGCGTTCTTGGTATTTTTTTCCTTTCTCTTTTCCTTCCTTATAATTTTCTCCCAAAGGAAAATAACTTCTAGAAATCAATAAGAAAAAGATACACTTTATAAATGAAAACAAATATGACCAATGAGTTCACTTAAAATAAATTTTAAACGGCCAGTAAACTTATAAAAATATGCTCAACTGTGATTGTTATTAAACACATTCACAACAAGTTGGGATAGTTTTCTACCTTTAAAATCATCAAAAATTAAAACATTTTATAAACCCAGTGTTGGTGTTAGGAAGAATATTGGTAAGTGTGACTAATCCTTATTCCATTTTCTTTTATCATTTTCTCAGTTTCATTAATGTCCCTTTGTTCCTGAAGTAAGTCAAAGAGTAATTATTTAGAACAATGCAGATTTTATTTTAAGCCCTACAATATGCTGACAGTGAACTCACAGAGCTTATTGCTTTGCCAAATAAAAACAGTGGTTAAAAGAAACATACTGCGTTACGATTGGTGGGAGTACAGCCAAGCCCACCCCTGGGTAAATGTGACCACCACCTGAAATCCAGAGATTTCTGATGAATAAAGATAATTATGAATAATATTGCACACCTTGCCTGGTCTGGAGCATATGGCAGTGGTTCTGCATTGCCAGGAAAATAATGTTTCTGTCTGCAGTGTTTCACTCAGAAGCTTTACCTGCATGCAACCCACAAAAACATAAGAGCTTTGCTGCATCATGCTGACTGAATTCACTGCAAAGGCTGATATTCTAAACAAAATCATCAGGAGTTGCACAGAATTAAATTTTAACCTGATGCTGGAACTGCAAAAGCAGTTCAGATATTGTACATACAGTATTTCTAAAGACCATGCTTTTGTGCACTCATAAATATGAAATGCTCACAGCCAGCATGATTCAATTGGTTGAGTTTCTTCCATGAAATTATTTGAGATTGTTTTCAAAAGTGTATTTTTTCTGACTGATTATTATTAGTCATAAATTTTATTTCTAAGTATAGGTTTCTCCCTGCCATTAGGAAGTATTCACCTTGGGGAGGCAAATTAACTCTTTCACTTATCCTATTCAAAACAATAAAGTAAAATCATTCACTCCGTCCCCTTGTCTGCTTCCACTCAATCTTGCTCTCAATATAAGTCCTCCCTCTAAGAATCTAGTATCTTCAAATGTCTCAATCCTCTACCATCCCCAGTTAGCAAAATTTCACTCTGGCAATGCTCCCCTAACTTTCCAAATCACTTCTGCCTTATCAAAACATTATTATTCTCTCTCTCAGCTTCTCCAGATTCCCCTCATTAAAGAGATGAACAGCTCATTTTATCCAGTAATGACAAAATTGTGAGTGAAAGATTTAACCTATTATTCTTCTCCACTAGCCTGTTACTGTTGTGATAATGCTGTGTAACAAACTACACTCTGAAAGCCATTGTCCTATAACAATAAGCATTTATTTTTCTGTCTAACAGATTTGATGAACAGCTAAGGTGCTCTGCTTCAGGGTAGGCTGGGCTTGGCTCTAGGCTCTGATCGGGTTTAGATCTGCTTCATTGAACTCTTTCTGGGGCTCAGGCTAAAGGGACAGTGGTTTTATGGAACATGCATTTCTCATGACAGTCAGAGGAACACATGAGATCAAGCCAAATTGTGCAAATACATTTAAGGCTTCTGCTCACATAGTGTCCACAAGTATTTCTTTAGCAAAAGCAAGTTGCATGACCAAGTTTACTATGGATGAGGTAGTGAAATATACTCCCCCCACTGAAGGGCACTGCAAAATCACATGGCAAAAAAATAGTGAAGAATTGAGAATCAGCATAGCTTCCAAAGAAATATATTTGCTCTTTAGTGGGAATTTCCAGTAGCTTAGGTAAAAGTAGAATTTGTATTGGTACAAAATGTTGGAATTACTGTAATTTAAAAGGCAGTTGAAGGAATGTAATATCCTATGAATCACATCCAATAGATATTCTTCTATTGAACATATAATAAGGAAAAATTCTAATACTTATTACATGCTGGGCACTGTTTTAAATGCTTTACCTATGTTAACTCATTTAATTATCACAATCATCCTATAAATTAATGACTGTTTTACTTCCATCTGATAAGTTGAGAGACTGAGGCATATGGAGATTTACCAGCTTGCCCAAGGCTACACATTTAGTAAGGTGTGTACTCCGGCTCGAGTCCCTATGCTTCTAACTGAAAGACTGAATATGCGAATGGACAAAGACCAGACTGTATGTAAAAGCAGAACTCTGGCCCATAACTTGCAGCAACCTGTACGGTAAACCAACCTATTATCTACAATAACCAGTCTAGGAGGACGGCTTGCTATAAATCACATTGGTAGGAAGTCAGATTACTATCTCTAGCAGCAATCCAGGAAGCCAAACTATAGCCCCTGTAACAATCAGCCCCAAGTGGCTATGACTTGACAACTTCCCAAACATTTGTCCCCACTTTAGACTTAGGACCAACCAGAGAAAGCCAGATGATGCACCCTAACCAATCATGTGGGATGCCCTACTTCACGTTAGTGCACCTACAGCCTCCCCATTCCAGCAACCTCCAATCAGGGCACACCTGAAGCCTTCCCATTTTATCGTTATAAAGCTTTCCCATTCCTCTGCCCGCCTTTGAGTCTCTGCCAAAACACAAGTGATGGTGGCTGACTTCTTCGCTATAGCAAACTCTGAATAAATAGCTTATGCTTTTCTCATTTGGTTAATCTTCATTTATCTCCACATAACCAGAACAATATCCGTCATAACTAGTGCAATTGAATTTGTTCATATCTGACATAAATAACTAAGACTGTAGTTGAAACTGCTTAAAGGCCAATAATCAGCTCTTTTCAGTACTTAATTTTGATACTATGGCCCCACCAATACTTGGTATTTAGAGAAGTTTATAGATATATCTACAGAAAGTCCAAGTTACTGATACTCTCAATAATAGTAATAACAGACAGTACAAGTCAATGATAAGAACAACACCAATAATAATAATAAAAACAACAGCTGTTTTATTAAGTACTTATAACCACCACACACATTACTAAAAACATTACTTTAGATTTGTTTGTTGCATACTAAAATTAACCACATGAGCTGATTACTGGGATCGCTCCATTTTATAGATTGGCTTATAGAAAGTAAGCAACTTGCTGATACATGGTTTGGATGTGTGTATATGTGTGTGTGTGTATATATATCCACACACACTGGATTTTCTATTTAGATAAAAACATCTTAAGAGCGTATATTCATTTTTGCTTTTTCCTCAAGGGTTTAATTTACCTGTGTGCATGATGTAAACAGTCAATTCTGGGGAGAAGCAGACCCAGGATTCTGTGCTACCCACTTGCCTCTGTGCCTGGTGAATCTACCAGAGACTGCTGGTAGCAATGGCTCTGACCTCTCACTTCACCAAATCCGAAGGTCCACAATCTCTCTATTAAGCAACCATCAATCTTGGCTGACTACGATGTATGCAAAAAGTTACGGCTAGGAGGTGACTTCCTGAAAATCAAGTCTCATAAGTATACTCTTAGCAGTGAAATGTTAGAAATAACCTGTTTTTCAGTTCTTCAGCAGGACAGTTAAGGAAATTGTAATCCCCATGTGCACATGAGTTAGAAGGCACAGCCCATTTACCTTAAAGAGCTTGAGATCCATTGTAAGGAGACAGTGAAATAACTTAAACTTCACTGATGAACAGCAGTGACATGAGGAATGAATTCAAGCAAAATTTATTTAAAGATAAAAAGATTGCAAGGAGAAGGTATGATTTGCAATTATGAAAAATTAAAGGCAAGAGAGAAGGGAACATTCCAGTTGGGGGGAATACTATGGCCAAAGGCACAGCAGTAGGAAAAAGAGGTGTAGAGGTACATGATCTACTGTCAGTCCTGTGGGAAAAAGCAGGTTTATGCAAGGAAATAGTGTCCCTCTTTTCTATTATGCCTTCAATGTACATGAAGAATGTCTGACCTTTAGTAGAAGATCAAAGTGTAATGGGAAGTAACACAAGTGCATATTTTGGAACCAGAACTTCCAAATGGCAGTTCTACAATTTACATTTTAGGGAATGAGTTCTCATGACTAAATGCCATTTTTCTTCATATGTGGTGATGCGTGTTCGTGTGAGAACACAACATTTTATAAATAACACTTTGTACCATCCTTCACTGTGTCAAAGGAAATATGCCTGCTGTCCACCCCATTTCTTTCTTGATATCTCACTGCTTTACCTCTTAATAAGTTATGTTCTATTCCAAGGAATTATACTGACAGCTTTTTTTCTTTTCCCCAAAAATATCTTGTAAACCATTGAACTCCAGTCTTCTTTTCTGAAAATTCAAGGGTAAGCTCACAGCTCGTATTATCATAACACTGGGAGGATTTTTTCTCCTCTCTGCCATTTACTAACACACTGAGCTTATCCCTTTATTAGTCTTTTTTTTCCTACTTGAGCTATGACATTTCTCACATCAAGCATCTCCCTATCATTATCTCCAATTTTGTTACCTGGATTTATTTTCAGTCCGTGGCACTTGTGCATCTCAGATATGTGAACATCTTTGAGATATTTCCACAGACCTGGCAGTTGACTGTGAAAGGGCTTCTCTCAGGGAACGGACACAGTACAGACCCTGGAGGACTAAAGCTTGATGTGGTCTCCTCCAGTCATACAGCCTGTGTGGCAGAATGGAGTCTGAGAGAGAATTTGGGGTCAGTTTATCACGTTCTATAAAGAGTTTCACTCGACAGTTGTCACTAACTGCCTTTTTTCACAAGGCCCTCTTCTAGGTACTGTGAGGGTACCAGGATGACAAAGATTCTGTTCTTGCCATCAAAAACTTCTAGTCTAACATATAAGATCAGATCCCAGTTATATTGGAGAGTAATGGGCATTGTAAGAAAAGTGAGAGATAAAGGGCATTGTAAGAAAAGTGAGAGATAAAGAGATAAAGAGTTGAAAGAAGAGGAAGATCCTTTCTTACTGGCCAAGGGCCAGTCATGCTTCCTGAAAAAAAAAGATGCAATATTTTACCTTTGTCCTAATGGTAAGGCAGAAAGCACATTACAATAAAACTATAGAGCTATGCACTTTGAGCTATAGAGAATTGGTCAGTATCTGTCACAATCAAACCCTCTTTTCTCCTTCCTAGAAATGGTTCTATTTAAGTCTTTTGTGCCTGATCCCAAGGAGCTCAAGCAAATACACATCAACAGTATAAAATGGCCTGCTTGATTAAGTTAATCTCAAGGTTTTACTTTTGCTCTCATTGCCTGTAACTGTTCCATTCATTTGGATAATGGTAGAAAAATAACCTAAAAAATAATTAAGTCATGGTGCCAAACGTTCCTTTCCATCATGGCATTGTAGCCTTCTCATTTCATCATAGATCTTAAATTTGCCTTAAGACTCTAACCGCACTTTAGTGAGCATGAAATGTGATTATAATTATGAAAGTAACTGAAAAAGAAAACATTAGCTTACTAGGTATGTTATTCTAAAATATAAATACTTAGGGATGGGGGAATCTCTCACTTGGAAGTGCAAAGATTCTTTGAGGATGTAAAATTCATCATCGAGCTGCTGACTCTTCTTTCTTCTTTTGTTACTTCTCTTTTGCATTATGTTATAGGTCTATATTATGAAGTAGCCTGCGTTGTTCCAATTCAAATTTTCTAATACATGAGAAGTAATTAACTGTATAATAGACCCAATTCTAGATGCCCAAATGGTCCTTTTTCTTATTATTAGTTATTTTAATTTGTCTAACATGTATTGGGAGCCTGACAATAAGCAGTCCAGATTTTAATTTTTTTTTTAAATTTTTGTTCTTGGCTGTGTTGGGTCTTCGTTTCTGTGCAAGGGCCTTCTCCAGTTGCGGCAAGCGGGGGCCACTCTTCATCAGGGTGCGCGGGCCTCTCACTGTCGCGGCCTCTCTTGTTGCGGAGCACAGGCTCCAGACGCGCAGGCTCAGTAGTTGTGGCTCACGGGCCCAGTTGCTCCGCGTCATGTGGGACCTTCCCAGACCAGGGCCCGAACCCGTGTCCCCTGCATTAGCAGGCAGATTCTCAACCGCTGCACCACCAGGGAAGCCCCAGATTTTAATTTTAATAGACTATAATCTGTCTGGAAGAGAGAACTGTCTCAATCTGTAATAAAATACTGTAATTTTTTAATGTATGTGTATTGCTGAGTGATATATTACTGTGGTTCACCCATCCATGATCATTTTAAATAAAAAGTTACTGCTTTTTAAAAATTTTCTGTTAAAAAATTTTAAAAAGTTACTATCATTATTCTCTACATTATAAAAATATCACCCAATGCACAAAATTTTTTTCTTTTTTCCAGCTTTATTGAGATATAATTGACATGTAATATTATGTAAGTTTAAGGTTTACAACACACTTATATATTATAAAATGATTACCGCCATAGCATTAACTATCACCTGTGTCACTGCATAATTACCATTTGTTTTTTGTGATGAGAACATTTAAAACCTACTGTTTTAGCAGATTTCAAGTATATAATACCGTATTGATAACTAGTCACCATGCTGAATATTAGATCCCCAGAACTTACTCATCCTATAGCTGGAAGTTTGAACTCTTTAGCTAATATCTCCCCTTTTCCCCTAGTCCCCAGCCCCTTGTAACTACCATTCTAATCCCTGTTCCTCTCAGTTGGGCCTTTTAGGATTCTACATATAAGTGATATCACGCAGTATTTGTCTTTCTCTATCTGACTTATTTCACTTAGCATAATGCCCTTAAGGTCCATTCATGTTGTCACAAACAGCAGGAAGAAATTTTTTCTCATGGCTGAGTACTATTCCATTTTATATATATATATATATATATATATATATATATATATATATATATATATATATATATATATATAACATATTCTTTATGCATTCTTGCATTGATAGACACCTAGGCTGTTTCCGTATCTTGACTATTATGAAAAATGCTGCAATAAACATGGGAGCACAGATATCTCTTTGGGATCTTGTTTGTATTTTCTTTGGATATGTACCTAAAAGTGGGATTGCTGAATCATATGGTAGTTCTTTTTTTTCATTTTTAAGGAAACTCCATACTGTTTTCCGTAATGGCTATACCAGCATACCTTCTTACCAACAGCACACAATAGTTCCCTTTCCTCTTCATCCTCACCAACACTTGTTATCCCTTATCCCTTTGTTATAGGCATTCTAGAAAGTGTGAGATGATATTTCATTGTAGTTTTGATTTGCATTTCCTGATGATTAGTAATGTTGAGCACCTTTTCATGTACCTGTTGGACATTTGTATGTCTTTGGAAAAATGCCTGTCCAGATCCTCTACCTATTTTTTAATTAGATTTTTTGGTTTTATTGTTGTTATTGAGTTGTATGAGTTCTCTCTATATTTTGGATGTTAACCCCTTATCAGATATGTAATGGGAAATATTTTCTCCCAATCCATAGGTTGCCTTTTCATTTTGTCAATGGTTTTATTTGCTGTGCAGAAGCTTTGTAGTTTGATGTAGTTCAACTTGTTTATTTTTGCTTTTATTACCTTTGCTTTTGGTGTCAAGTCGAAAAAATTATTGCCAAGACTGAGGTTGAGGAGCTTACCCTCCGTGTTTTCTTCTAGAAGTTTTATATTTTCAGGGTGTACATTCAAGTCTTGAATTCATTTTGAGCCGGTTTTTGTGTATGTCGTAGGATAGGAATCCAGTTCCATTCTTTTGCTTATGGCTATCTAGTCTTCACAACACCACTTATTGAAGAGATTATTCTTTCCCCATTTTATATTCTCGGCTCCTTTGTCATAAATTAATTGACCATATATGTGTGAGTTTATTTCTGGGTTCTAAATTTAACTTTGATTGATTATTATCTGAGTACAATGTGCTGTACCAAAGAGTTTTGTTCATACATCAGTGCCTGTAATTCATTCAGCATTTGCTGTGAAGGTGGGAGTAACATTTGGGATTTTTTTTTATTCACATGAAATGACTGTACTAGTGAGATAGAAACATGGAAATCAATTTATTTCAACAGGGACAAATTAATCTATTTCTTGGTATTCATTGCATAAAAAAACCTGTTTCCTATGAAAAAATGACCCACAGGGAGCTGAAAGGTATATTGAAAGTTAATTTTTCAAGTGCTAACATAAAATACTCTCACATATAAAAAAAAAAAACCTCTATGATTACAAGGAGAAAAAATGTTTCTGATACTTTGAATAAAATTGAGAAGTAACAAAGATCTTAAGCTATGTGTGCTGTTTGATTAAGAGCTACTACATGGGCTTCAACATTACGGTAGCTTTCAATCCTGAGGTTTTGTTTCTTAAATGTACATTTTAAACAACAGCTAGGCACATTTTATAAACTGCATCACTAAGAAAGCATCTGTACGTTTTTATATAAGCCACTTAGATTTTGTTGAATTTGTCAGCTGCTGAGCTATGGTTTCTCAAATCATTGCAAGGTAGCTCTCGAGACCTAAAGCTACTGTGGTTGTAGGTGAGAATATACCCACTACCTGTTGTGCTTTAATATGTATTGAGCGCAGATAAAAGTGTAGTGCACTTCAGAGGCTGTGTCTACGTATAGCTGAAATATCCCACAAATGTGGAGGATTTAGGTAGTCAGTTAGCCAAATGCTAGAAACCACCAGATTCTGGAGGGTTAACATTACTCTTCACATTGATTTACAAATGGTGTTTGGTAAAGGTCATGCTCCCCCAACCTCACCATGTGCTTGAGTGTTCTTGGCTGGTTTATTACCAGGAGCACCTGATAGGGGTAACCATGCTGTATAAAATTAGCCCAGGACACAAGGATTATCCTTACTTTGGCTCGTACTTACGTGTAGCTGAACAAAGCAGCTGCAATCAGCTGTTCTGGCCTCAGCTTGCCTTTGAAGTGCTTCTCTTCTGTCAGGGATACAGGCCAACAAAGTGTTTCTTTAAGCCTAAACTTTCTGTGCGGGGTTTCTGACCCGGGACTCCGCCCCACGTGAATTTCTGTTTTCTTTTGCGTGTGGCAAGGAAGCTCAGTCCTGCCCAGGATGTCTAGCAAATCATTTCTAAACTTTTAGTTTAGACAATGTACCCAGAGTAGTCCTTAGTGAAAATTCACTCTGAGTTTTTTTTTGAAGCTACTACTTTATCTTTTCCCTCTTTATTGTATGTCGTTATTTCTTATCGTTAATATTGTCCTTTGGGACTAAATTGTTTCATCTAATTATGGCCGGTAAACAGCAACAACAACACTAATAAGAAGTAACCTATATTGAACTTACGTAATATATATATTACTTTTTGTCTGAATTATTTGAGATTATGGTGCAGCTCCTAAACACTCCAGTGTGTGATTGTTAAGAACAAGGACAGGTTCTGGTGTAACTACAGAAAAATCAAAATCAGGGAATGAACATGAATACGGTACTGTTTTCTAATTTGCAAGCCTTAAATGTCACCACTTCTTCCCACAATGGCTTTTGTAGTCAGTGCTCTCCCAGGGCTCCTTCTGATGACTGTCTGAGTATGGTACAGGTACTGTAGTTGGGCCATTTATGCCCAATACTGGATTCCTGTAAATAGGCGGTCCTTTCTAGGGCTCTCATCAGCCTGGACAAGACTTCCTCAGAGCTGCACGGTGTGGACATTTTTCCATTTTGCATACCGTGCCTCATTCCTATGAGTAACAGCTGTCCTTGATTGTCTTTCACGTGCTTTTGTTTATATATTTTTGGATGTAACTATGTAGTCCCTAAATATATGTTATATGCTTTGAGCTTTTCTTCCTCCAAAAGCACCATGTGGTATTTCATTTTCTTCTTTTCATGAAGAAATGTTTGTGAGATATGATTCATTATTTTTACTATTGTATAGTATTCCAAACATACAAAAATTTTTTTTTTTTAATTTATCCCTGGACCCCCTCCACCTCCCCACGTTGGCTTTTTATTTATCTATCTATTTATTTATGTATTTTTGGCTGAGTTGGGTCTTCGTTGCTGTGTGCGGGCTTTCTCTAGTTGCGGTGAGTGGGGGCTGCTCTTCGTTGTGGTGCGTGGGCTTCTCACTGCAGTGGCTTCTCTTGTTGCGGAGCACGGGCTCGAGGTGCAAGGGCTTCAGTAGTTGTGGCTCGCGGGTTGTAGAGCGCAGGCTCAGTAGTTGTGGCCCACGGGCTTAGTCGCTCCGCGGCATGTGGGATCTTCCCGGACCAGGGCTCAACCCGTGTCCCCTGCATTGGCAGGCGGATTCTTAACCACTGCGCCACCAGGGAAGCCCCAAACATACAAAATTTATCCACAGCTTCTGCTAGTGGATATTTATTTAGGTTGTTTCAAATTTTTTTGCAGTTACAAACAGTGCTGCGATAAAAATTCTTGTGCTTTCTCCTTGTGCTCATGTGCAACAGATTCCTAGGGTCTTCAGGGAAGATGTGCTGGGTTGTAAAGTACATACGTCTTCAACTTCATGGAGATTTGTGGAGCTTTTCAAAATGGGTCTACCAGTTTACACTCTTATCAGAACTGTGTGAGAGTTCCTGTGGCTCCACATTGGCACTGATAATTGCTATTGTGAGACATTAAAACTTTTTCCACCGAAATTTGTAAAATAATATCTCATTTTGGTTTTAATTTCCATGAATATGAGTTAAATTGTCATCTTTTTGTATAATTACTGACCACAAGTGTTTCCTCCTCTGTCAGTTGCTAGTACTCATCTTTTTTCCCCTATCTTTAAATTGTTTTTTTAATCTTTTTCTCATTGATTTGGGAGAGCACTTTATATATTTATATATTCCTTTGATAATTAAGTTTTGCAAATATCTCCCTCTAATTGCTGATCTTTTTTTCAGTCGCTAAATGGTTTGTTTTGGTGGACAGAATAATGAACATAATCATACTTACCACTTTTATTTATGTTTTGTGTTTTATGTGTCTTGGTTAAGAAATTCTTCCCAATCCTGAAATCACAAAGATATTCCCTTACATTGTATTCTAAGATTCACATTTAAGTTATGCAGTCACTTTAAACTGATTCTGGGTATTATGTGAAATAAGGATCATATTTTATTTTACCTCTATATATTGTTCTAGAACAATTTCCAGAATCCTTTCCCCATTGCCGTGTAATACCACTTATTTCATATATCCAGTTTCCACATATGTGTGAGTAAGGTTTTGGGCTTTCTGCTTGTTTATTAATCTACTTTTATACCAGTATTCCCAATCTTCATTAAAATAGGTTTAAAATAAGATTTATTATAAAATGAATCCTCTTATTCTGTTCTTCAGGAATATCTTATTATCCTTGACTTTTTGTTTTTCCATATTAATTTTATAATCAGCTTGTCCAATTTCATTAAAATCCCTGTCAGGATTTCTTTGGGATTTTATTGAACATATAGATTGTTTTAATGAGAATTGCTGTGTGTGTGATATTGAAGCTATTAATGAACCTGATGTATGTAGGTCATTTTTAATGTGTTTCAATAAAGCCTTACAATTTTCTCCATAAAAATCATGAGCATCTTTATTTATACTTACTCTTATAATTTGTTTATATTTGATGCAGCTACCAATGATAGATATATATTTTTTAAATTACATTTACTGTGGTTGCTGGTATATAGAAATGCAGTTTATTTTTTTATATAGACCTTATATACCTGGTTGACTTCTCATTAATTCTAATCATTTGCCTGTAGATTCTCTTGGGGTTATCTACGTAGGCAATCATAACATCATCTGCAAATAATGGAATCTTTGTTTCTACTTTTTTTTTTTAGACCACATAACTCTTAATTGTGTCATTCTGTACTGTTCTTTTCTTTTTTTTTTTTTTTACTGCGATAGTAAGAACACCTAGTACATTAAATAGAAGTAGTAACTGCAAGTGTCTTTGTCTTATGCTTGCTAATAAGAGGAATGCTGATGCTTCCAATGTTTACATTATTATTTGGATTTTGCTATAGGATTTGTAAATACCCTTTATTATGAAAAGAAAAGTTTTCTCAGTAGTTTCCCAACTTCAGTTTTTCTTTTTGTTTGTGAATTGGTGTTGAATTCCACTAAACGCCTTTGTTGGCAACTGTTGATATAATCATGTGTATCTTCTCCTTTAATCTGTTTTTATAGCAAATTACATTAATAGATATTTAAATCTAAATTCAACCCTTCATTCCCCGGATAAAACCAACATAGTTTAAAATGTATTTCTAGATATAGTAGCTAGTATTTTGTTTAGGAGTTTTGCATCAATATTCATGAGTGATATTGGCCTGTAATTTTCCTTTTTAGTTAGTACTGCTCTTCTCTGTTTTAGTTTCAAAGTCATATTGGCCTCAGAAGTAATTAAGGAAGTCTCCCTCTTTCTATTTGCAGCGACCAAGGCAGCCTTAGTTTGACTACAGTTTAGAAAGATTTATTATTGATTATTAGCCCCTGACCTCCCTTTTCTTAGAGCAGTTATTTAGAAAGTTGCAACTATAAATTCTTTGCCCCTTTGAGATCCTCTACAACCTAGGGATGTCTTTTTTAAGAACCTGAGAACCATCTCTGAAATAAATAATAAGCTTACATTGATACTTCTTCAGTTATCAATTTTTAACTTTTATAGTTAATCTATACAAACTTCCCAGTGCCATTTACTCATATCACCTCTCCCATCCTCTCAAAAAAGTTATGTCAATTTCAGGGAGGTAAAATTTATTTAAATGTTATTTATTTATTTAAAATTTATTTAATTAATTATTTTTTCTTTTGGATCATGTCTTCTAGAGTCTTCCATCCTCCTGTTCCTCTCTTGTTTGATTGCTTTCTTGGTCAAGTGTACAACTGGCAACCTGGGTCTTCTTCCTTTCCCCATTGTTCTGCAATAGGGATCCTGGTTCCTGGGTCCTGTATTTTTCTCTTCTTGTTTTATTCTTTTTATTTTTTCACTTTAATTTCTTGAACATCACTTCTAGGATGCGAGGGAGATAAAATATTAATACCTCACAAGTGAGAAAATATCTTTATTGTATCTTATACTTGGTTGATAGATTAAGTAAGCATAGAATTCTGAGTTGGAAATAACTTTCAGTCAAATTTTTGAAGGCTTTATTACTTCTGGTTTCACATGTGACCACTGAGAATTCTGAAGCCGCAGTAAACCTTAATTCTTTTCCTATATAACGTGTTCCCCACCCCCTAGAATATTTTAGAGTCTTTTCTTTATTAGAATTCTGAAATAGCAAGATGTTTCTCAGTGGGGATTATATTTGTGTTACTTACTTATTTATGTTCATGACATTACCCAGCAAAGGGCTTGCTGCTGGAAGTGCATAGAAACCAATACCATGGCTTTTGAGAAAAGAAAAGGCTTTATTGCAAGGTTGACCAGCAAGGAGACAGGGGAAATGAAATGGCTCAAATCTGTCTCCCTGATCAGGGGTTGGATCAAACTTTTATGAGTTAGGGGAGGAGGGTTGGTGTTGGAAGCACTGGCGGGCAGGTTTCAATTGGACCTTGGCCATTTATGATAAGGTATGGTAAAGAGGGCTTCAGCAACAGATCTTCCTGGGCAATGGACTCTTCACTTCTGAAAGGGTTCTGGCATTCAGGTTCAGGTCCTTTGGTTCTGTAGGGGAGAGAAACTTTGGTTTTAGGTGTTGTTTTAGGTCAGAATTTTCTCCTCTGCACTTGCTTTGGCTGCATGACTTGTGGTTTTCTGTTGTGTCTGAAAGACAACTCAAGATCTTGTTAGAAAGAGGATAAGGCCAGTTTCAAGCCGGTTCTGTGGTTACAGTGATGTTAGACCCTTGGAGAACCCTTTCAATCTAGAAACTCAAACTCCTCAATTCTAAGAAATATTTTGATTTATTAATTTTATAATTTTCTCCACTTCTTCTTCTCTTTCAGAAGATATTATTTTTCAGTTGGATATTGAATCTCCAGGAATAATCCTCTAATTTTGATACTTCTCTCCCTCTCTCTCTCTCTTTTGCTATTGTTCATCTCTTCGTATATTTGATCTAATTTCTTGAAAATGTGCTCAACCTTATCATTTAAGCAATCTATTAAGTTGTTTCCATCACATATTTTAATTCCCACAAGCTATTTCTTTTTCTCTAATTGTCCATCGTCCTGCTTTTGTTTCACGTATAAAATATCTTCTTTTATCTCTGGTGATATAAATTGTACTTCTTTAAAAATTTTTTCTATACCATTGCTTGCATTTTTTTCACTTTGCTTGTTTTTCGTCTGTCTTTTACTTTGCTAATGATCCCCTTATATGTCCTATGATTCCTGCCTGTCCTTCGTATCTAAGAATGAAACCAAAGCACTGAAACTTTGATTGGAAACTGTGGGCATAACAAGGATTTTGACCAGAGAAATTTAGTGGAGAGTGATCCTACAGGGATTCTGGGATTTCATTGAGGGATCAAAAATGTCTGAATCTATAAGCAGTATCCCTGAAGTAATTATATTTTTTAGGATAATAATCCTCCAGTCTTTTGCCTGGTTAGGGGACGGATTATAGGCCTACTTGTAGATGAAAGAGAGCTGGACGTTATCTCACCACTCGTTATAAATGGTACAATTATTTTGAAAGAGCAGACATCAATAGTGTATAGTCATAAAGCAATTACATGGGGCACGTTTTGGGTTTCTCAGTTAGTCCCCTCACGTGGAACCCGCCCTTACATATACTGTAATGCTGCAGTGCATCTTCTTCTAGCAGTTACTTTTACTTCCTCTAACAAACCCTGCATTTCTGGCAATCCAAAACCTCCTTGTGGGTCTCATCATCAAGCAGGTCTGGAGTAGGATTTTAAAAGGACCCCAGGCCTGTTCCCACTGTGGGGTCCTCATCTGGTCCTGATAGCATGCCGCTTGGACTCATCATCTAAGAACATGCATCTATTTACTTTCCAGTGCAATTCTCTATTTTGCTATTCAGAAACATACATGGTTCTTGCACCAGTGTCTACAGCAAAGATAGTCTAGATTCTCTAGGGAGTTTTCCTGGCGCTCCTTTCACTAATCTTAAGGTGATTATTAAGCAGGCCCCTTCCTTTTCCCACAAGAGAAATACTATGAAGAAATTTTCTCTGAAAATACAACTCCTTCTTGGCATTTCATATCTCTTACATATCCTCAGGGTGAGAGTTGAGCTAAGGAGGACAAACTAGTCTTCTATTCACTTCCTTTCCAAGTCTTGCTTAGATGATCCAGCACCTGGCTGTTAGATGTAGGACTTGCTCTAAGCATCCAAAGTCTCAGACAAAACTGAGCCTAGGATCTTACTTTAGGATCACATTACCTTCTCCTTTACCTCTTAAGTAAATTATTCATAAAGGAAATAAAGGAATGAAGGAAGAAAACATTGCCTATAGCTTAGATTCTGGCCAGAGTCCTGGGTGTTTTCACATCATCCAGAGGTTTATTATTCTGTTTCTGTTTTTGTTGTGTTTTAACTTGATTTGACTCTTGGTACTTGTGGATCTCACCCATGGTGCTTCTTTTCTGTCAAGTTTAGGGTAGAGAGAATCCCACTTTAATATTGTGTCATATGGAGACTTTCACATCATCCCCATGAATTCAACATGACAGCTTTGTTTGGCTCATTTTTCTCTGACGCTCCATGATCTGAACCTCTCCAAATTAGGGTCTGCAGAGAGCAAACACTTTTTCTGATGCAGTAGAAGGATTTCCGTCTTGCTGTGATGGTTAGGGAAGAAGTGCAGAACATTGATTTCTCCTTAAACTGACCCTTAACCAATTTTTTACCCCTCACTCTTCCTTCAGATGCATCTGGTGCTATCAAACCGGTGTCTCCACACAAGACATGGCCAATGAGCTACCACCTTACAGTCTCTGCCCTAAACTAACCATCCCAGACACTAAGTTAACTCATTTACAGGCAAACTGGTTATGTAATATCATGTTAGAGATTTTTATTCCTTTTTAAAATTCATCAAAATAATGTTGTCCAAGGTGGAGTTGAGTAGCCATCCACACTTTCCAAATAAAATTAATATCTAATACACTGGCTTTTCTAGTTTTGAGAAAAATGTATTCCTTCTGATCATGATGTCATTTCCTCAAGGGACTGATCAGTCAGGCCTTCATGCACAGGTCATGCTACTGACATATTCTCAGTTGTCTAGAATTGTTTGACTGCATTTTGAACCTAATGTGTTTTAAGTGTCTACAGGCACAGTAGTTTTTCGTGAACCAAATAGCAGGACTTGCGATGGCTCTGCCAAAGCTTTATCCACAGCAACTTCAACTAGGAAATTTTTTAAAAATCTTCCATAATTTCTTTAGGAAAGGTTTCCTGAAACCAAGAAGAAACTAATTTTTATATTCACTACTGACCTACGAAATAAGCTTAGGGGGAATTTCATTTGCACATCTCAGGGGCTGCCATCCTGTATTAGCTCATTGGCCCTCCATTGTTTCCCTCTTCCCTGGAGATGTGTATTCCAGACTGGGTTTAAATTGATCATTTCCTCCTTTAAGTCACCTCAGTTCTAACACTAATTATAGCTAGAACCAAGGGATTGTAAAATTAGAAAGATAAAAGTGAAGGAAGTCAATATTTACTGAATATTGTGCTAGGCACTCTCCTAGGTACTTATATCCATTGTAAATGAAGTAATTTTCAAACAATCCTAAGAAGTAGGTATTATTCTTCTAATTTTTATAATGAGAAACTGTAGGCTGAAAGAGCAGGGTCTTATAGCTAGTAAGTTGTGGTTCAAATATTAAAATATGTTTCTCTTACTTTAAAGCTCATGCTTTGTCCTCTTGATAGCCCTGCATCAAGGTCAACATGGAGTGAAACACTCTTTAATTTCACTGGTAACCTCTTGAGGTCTGACTAATTTTTACAATCCGCTCATGACTTCTTTTGGGAGAGCTCTGTCCTCTATGAATAAGATGAACCTTAATTTCTTTGCCTGACAGATAAAGAAGTTATAATAAAATTTGTAAAGATTGCCAGAGAACTAAAGAAAAATCTGACACACACACACACACACACACACACACACAATATCACATTATTCCACAAAACAATTCCATTATAATGGATTTGAATGGGGTCTGCTCTCAGTTGTAAGGGCCAAAAATAAAGGTACATGGTAGATTTTGGCAGTGACTGGTGGAATAGATCTTGTGTCATTATTTTCTGTTTAAGAATAAGTGTGTAATTTAGTCTTATCTGTCTGCTTGGGTTTAAATCATGACAAATCTTGATAAAGTAACCAACCTTCATGTTGTTACATAAATTTCAGTAAGCTGGAGGTGACAAAATATCTTAAAAGGAGTGAGTGCTATTTATAAATATTATCAAATTATTATTACATACTAAAGCTGATTTTTTTCAAGGCCTTGATTGGATATTGTGAAAATCAGTTCTTTGGTAGATGAACACATGAAAATGTATATATACATATTACTTATTAATAAATGATTATTTTAATAGTCTAAATGCTTTTATTATTAAACTTACTCCTCAGTCCCTGGAAATGCCAAGGAACACATCATTATTAAATAAGCATTCTTTTTTTGTTCAGATCTCTGCCTTAATGCCCTGTATTTCTTTGGCCATCAAAACTGGTATTTTTTGAAGCCTGGACAGGGTCCAATAAAAGACAATTTACTAGGCCCACCTCTCCTACTAAATAATAATTCTGCAGAGATGAGTAAATCAAGAATGAGAAACTAAGTTTATTATCCACATTTTGTTTTATTTTTTTGGCGGAGGAAGAAGAAATACCTAAATGGCTTTTTGCTCTGCTCTGCTTTAATTAGGTGACAGATTCAAACCATCTACATGATAACAGTGTGTCATCTAAAAAATGCACAGTGAGTTCACCTTGTTTAACTATGAAGGAAAGGCAAACATATAGACACCCACACACACAAACACACAAATTCACAGACACAAACATGCTCAACACTTAAGTCAGAACTTCTAATTGTAAAGTCAGAAACGAAGGAGAATAAATTTTTAACAGAATTTCCCATCGGAGACAGGTTATAGCTACAAGAACTACAAATGTTTAATTGGTCAGTTTTATAAGAACAGTTATTCTATAGCAGTCTTCCTTTTACTACTCTTAAAATTTTATAATTTTTTTTAACATTCTACTATTAATGTCCCTGCATTTAATAATCTGATCTCAGTTTTTCAAAGAGTAGAATATCATTTCGGTCAAGAGTGAAATTAACTTTGGAAATAAATAGCAATATATATACTTCACATTCAATTTAATCTTTATAAAAAGATATCAATTTGTAAGATATCACTATGACTTTGGCCACTAAGATGTGTTACATTTATGTCCTGCTTTAAATCTTCAATCAGTCTCTCCCATCTGTCAAAATTTTATAGCTACTGAAAGATAAAGGCTCTGTTGCTATGGTAATTATTCCATTACCTAGGTGACAGTGTTCGAATGATGTCATTGTTAAAGTGATCTAACTCATGAAACATTTTTAATTTTAGTATGGTTAGACAGAGAGTAAAACTTACTTGTGTTACAAAATCAAGAGGGCTAGAAGAATGCTGCTCTTCTTAATAAATAGGGTGCCCACAAATGAACATTAGAAGGTGAATGTTCAAATGAATTCCTCCAATTATCTCTGCTTGTAGTTGGGTCAATACTCTCATCAGTATTTTACAAAGCTGAATGAAGAAGCTGTATGTGTGTAGAAACATAAAAAGAAAGCAAGGTGTTCTAGCGAGGGAATGGTGGAAACGGCGTCCCATTTAAAAAATAATTTTCCTTAATTATCTTTTCAGTTGAACTTTATGCTTAATAGTTACCAAGAAAAAAAATGCTGTGCCCTTTCACTTTGGTACCATATTCTACTTCTTAACCAGAGAGCTGTATACAAAGACATATGGAAGAGAACGTAGAGGAAAGAAAAACAGAAATTAGGTGAAGAAAACAGCGGAAAAGATCAGAAGCTTGGTTGTAGTTCACTATTCAAATTATGATGAAAGAGGGATTAGAGAGTAAAAAACAGGTAGCAAGACGCGTGGATAAGAGTTTCAAAAGTTTATCAGACTTCAGTAGGACTTGTCAGGAGGTGACTGCCTTGTGCCTATGCTGTTTCTGTCTCATCTAAAGGACTTTCAGATGTTGGCAGAGACAATTGGCACACCACCCCCCAGACTTATCATACAAGTGACAGGGAAAATGTCTTTTGAACTCAGAGGATTCCACAGCCAACCATGTTCTAATGACCCCAGGTGAATTAATACTCAGCAAATAAAAATCATGCGAGCATCTCCTTTATGACAGTGATGAGGCATTTCTTCAGAGATCTCTTTCTCTTTTCTCCTCTCCTGGTGTCCTCTCCCACATATTAGCCTACTCTATCCTCTTACGCAATAAGGGTTGAATGATGAAGCTTGAAGAGAAGGAAGAAATCCTGGTAGTCTATTTTGTAGGGAAGGCAGAAGGTCCAGAGAGATTCCCTGCCTTGTGCAACAATGAAAACTCAGAGCTAGAAGAAAAATGTACACATTTAGTGGTCTAATACCAATCCAAGTCCTGAACGCATGCCTGCTAACACCCTCTAGCCTCTCGCTCTGACGCTTCACTGTAGAAGAGCTCGCCACAGCTTGCAGGCAGCCCATTTCACTTTGGCCAAGTTGACATAATTCATTCAGGGCCAAAGAATTACATAAACCGGTGACAACTTAACGTATTAATCTCCCATAATATTTGAACTTTCCAGCAAGTGCATGGAGAGAGCAGAATTATTTCCAAAGCTCACAGGGCAGACTTGCAGACACCATGGTACTTGGGCTGATGTTTGGAGGACGGGCTGGGGGAAGAGGAAACTTTCCTGGAGACCCCACAGATCACACTACCGTGGACCACTGCTTTCTTTCTTTATATGTAAAGCTAGATTGGGTTTTTTTTTTCCTTGTGATGTGCTTACACACTGTGTACGTATGCATTTTCTGGCAACAGTGTGGATCAGGAAGAATAGGAACTGATGATGAGCCACGAGCTAGACCAAGTAAGCAGCAGATGTTGGGGCATCACCTCACTTTGTGAAAACAGGTAATAGATCCATTAATTGTGGAGTTTTAGGCAACTCCCAGAGCTAACATGGAAGGCATTTCTTGATTAATAATTAGTCGTTATTATTCAGTTAACAGCTTCATGAACCTTGTTCTTGATAGGGATTACACGACTTGACATTGCACCCAGGAGGTAGTTTTTATAAGAAAATGTGGTCTGTGAACAGTATGACTTTACAATGCCTGTTGCTTTCAAATTCTAGCAGGTTTCTTTCTTTTCCCAAGGGATGAGGGAGGACATACCAAAGGCTGGAATGTGAATGTCTAAAACCCAAAATAACTTGTCATACTGAACCACCAATATCGTAAATCAAGCTCATTAACAGCATCTGATAAAGCTTATCTGCCTCATATCACCAGGGAGGCGCTTGCCAGCAGGGCCTTTGCATATAGAATTTTCAGCAGATACCATCTTTGGGACTCAGTGAAATAGCCATCCGCAGGAATAGCTTGCAGCAGTAGGTTCTGTATCATAATTACAAAAATGATTACAGTAGCAAATATTAAAAAGAGTGCAGTTATGCATAATTCCTACAACACGCAATCTAATTTACCAGCAGTAAAAACAGTAATAAAAGCATTGCCCAGTGATGGTACAAAGCAATTTTCAGTCTAGATGCCTAAAAATAACAGAAGTTTTCTTACAGCTGGATTCATTGTTACCATGGTTGGCTTAGCATCCTGCTTGAGGGAGCTTAATCAAGACCTCGGCGATAACCATCTTAGCAAAAGCATGATACTAATGGATTTTCCGCACAAAATAATGCCTTCTGGCTTCCTTGAAAAGCTGTAGCTTTGGCAAGGGCCATTCATGGAGGATAATAAAGTCTCAGAAGGAAAGCACCATGTCCTTATTCCTTTGAACCCCCATTTTCCTTCCTGGCACTTTGTGCTCCTCTTGGAACTCACCTACTTGTTATTCTACTTATTTGTATCCATACTAATGCCCCCCCCCCCACCATCATAGTTTAAGCTCTTGGAGGCAAGAGACTATAATTGATTCATGTTCTTAATCTCTCCCTCCATGGAGAGTCTATCACTGCGCCAAACACAAAGTAAATGCTAGACATGTTTGTCAAATTGATGAACCTGGGATGTTATTCAGTACAAATAAAATATTACTCAGAAATGTCACAATAAAGAAAAACATAATCTGTAGTACCTGGGCCCTAATAGAATTGAGTTTTTTCATTTAAAGTGGTAATTCTCAACACTGGCTGGTCATCATATCATCTGTAAGACTTTAAGAAAAACCTAGTTGCTAAGTATCACTCGGGACCATTTAAATCGGAATTTCTAAGACTGGGTTCTGGGCATAGGGATTTTTAAAGCTCCCTCAGCAAAAACCGGGGTTAAGACTCACTGATTTAAAAGGTATGAGTAAAGACACACTGAGGATGTAAGCATGGAAAGGATCTGATGTACTGGGGTGAAGACATAACTTCCTTTGCTGTGCTCCTTTGGGCATGTACTTCATTCTCTAGGCCTCATTTGGTTCCACTATAAAATGAAGGGAGTTAATTACATATACAGTAGTCCCTAAACTATTTTTCATAACAAAATTATCAATACATGAATACACAGCAACACCAGCACAACCAGGCCAGTACCCACACCACAGGCTTACTGAGTCACACTTCCCAACACTCAGACCAGGAGTTTGTATTTTTAAAAAACTCTCCAAGTCACAACTGCTCTTTGGACAAGAATGACAGGACAGAATGACCTTTGTGGTTTGCTCTTAGAATACAAGATAAGCAATGGAAAGACAAAGTGTTCTCAAAAAGCATTGTAGTTCAGACCTTGATTGCTTAATATCATTCTCTAACACAAGGACCCAGGACTCCTTGGAGAAATGGCTAATTCTAAGGCAGGGGAAGATACCATACAAGATGAGCTTGGAGCATCTTGTAGGGCCAGAAAGTGATGAAGTGTTCAAAAAGCAAAATGATGTGGGCATGCCAAAGGGGACAGGGGACAGTCTGAAAGAGTCCCCAGTGGACAAAGGTGAAACAATTTGAGCAAAAAAATAACATAGTTTATAACGTAACGTATAAAATAAATATCCATGAGTGCACACTGATATAAATGTCTAAATAAATAAATAAGTGGGGGAGAAGGGACACCCCTCCCTTTAAGAAGAATTCCAAATAATTTATGTAGCTGTTTCCTCCTCCAGGACGTGAAGCATAACTTCCCATATCTTGGGTATGGGCTGCACTTGGTGACTCTTCCAAAGAACAGAGTATAGGAAGGAAAAATAGTTACTTGACAATGGAGAATCATGGCAGACTCCACCTTAAGCCATCGTGGTTAACATTCTCAGTGATGAGTCACGTGGTTGTTACATATCCCCTGAGAGCATGACAGAGAAGGGCACTTCATCCCTACGCTCTTCCTTCCCACACCCACAACCCCAGTCTGATCCTGAGAGAAACATCAGAGATTACTCTCACAACAGTCAAGGTCATGAAAAATGAAAGACTGAGAAACTAACTGCCATAGAGTAACGGAGACGTAATGATTAAATCCAATGTGGTATCTTGAATTGTATCCAGGAACAGAAAAAGGACATTTGTGGAGAAACTGGTGAAATCTGCATAAATCTGTAGTTTAGTTAGGAGTAATACACCAATGTTAATTTCTTAATTTTCACAAATATATCACGGTTAGTATGAGATATTAACATCAGGGAAATTGGATTATGGATACATGGGAACTCTCTGTACTATGTATATATGTATCTTTATGTAAATCTTAAAAATTCTAAAGTAAACGTTTATTAAAAATTATACACAAAAATCAAATGTAGGTATGGAAAGAAAATATATTTATAAAAATTTCTAATTTTGTGATTAAAGGTACTTGAAATGTCATGAGACATAAAAACTTTGCTACTATTTCCCTGTTAGCTTGGTCAATAATTAAATATATACTCAACAAGCATATATTAATGTATTCATATTTAACATATTATATATTCAACTTTTAAAAATAATTTGCGCTTCTCATTAAATCAGTGTGGACGTAAATTGCCAGATGGAATTAGCAGAGTGGACATTGTACTTGATGTGGCACTAGAGTGCCTTCCTGTACTATTTCCTGGGAGCCACTTCGTGGGAGGCACCTTTCCTCATTTAAAAAAAATAAAAGCCCTGTCAGGTGCATCTAATTAAGGGCCCAGAGGAGTGTCAATTCTGCGTGAACTCACCATATGGCTGCAATGTGCTGTGAACACTGCATGATGATTTATTTACATGGTGCATTTTTCTCGAGGCCTAAGTCCTATCCCAGAGCAGAATGATCCCCATGCTTACTAATGAAGGTTTAGTATCCTTTTATTTTATTTTACTAAGTTAAAATTTCTCCAAACACAACAGAAATCTCTTAGCTAAAGATGTGATGTTGAAATCAATTCAAATGAGAAATTCTAGTGGCTGATTTTTTGCTGGTTTACTTCCTAAATATTTTTGGAAAGCAGCCTTTCCACTCTTTTTATTTGGATCCAGCCTCAAGCCTTTTAGGAGGTCTCTCTTCCCCTGTTTTGTTCTGCTTCTTCCTCCTAGTTTTAGCACATGCATCTCATTCTACCCAGAGTGGTTCATTCTGAGTTGCATATACGACTTTGCCATTTCCCCTGGTACAGTTCTCTCAAAGCCACCTGATAATTATATGTTAAGTTCAAATTTGTCAGCATGGCATACCAATTTTCCATGGTATAACCCCTCATAAGCCTCTAGAGACTCTGAAAAGGAAACAGCAGCCATATCCATCATAATAAGTTATACTCTAATTTTACTAAAGAATTTATTTCCTGCATACATCGTACAGCTATGTGCTTTAGTGTCTTTCCTCTTGCTGTTCCTTTTGCTTTTTCCCTTCCTTAACTGGTAAATCCCTAATTATATTTCAATAGTCGTTGGAGGTGTCCTCTCTTCTAGGAGGTTTTCTTAGCAATACTTTTCCAACTATTCTCTTTCCCCTCTAAACAAACATTGCCTTATTTTTCTTCTCTATGTCATGCTTGGATATACCATTCTGCTGGTACCCGTCATACCACCTTTTCCTGTGCAGTGCACAAGTGTCTTTCTTTCCACTAGACAGTAAGCGTCTTTTTAAAAAAAACTAATTATACTTGATTTACAGTATTGTGTTAGCTTCAGGTGTACAGCTTCAGATTCTGTCCCATTATAGGTTATTACAAGATATTGAATATAGTGCCAAGTGCCATACAGTAAATACTTGCTTATTTTATATACAGTGATGTATATCTGTTAAACCCATATTTCTAATTTATCCCTCCCTCTCCCCTTTCCCCTTTGGTAACAATACATTTGTTTTCTATGTCTGTGAGTCTGTTTTGTAAATAAGTTCATTTGTATCTTTTTTTTTAAGATTCCACTTGTAAGTGATATCATGTAATATTTGTCTTTCTCTGCCTGATTTACTTCACTTAGTAGGTCGATCTATGTTGCTGCAAGTGGCAATATTTCATTCTTTTTAATGGCTGAGTAGTATTCCTTTGTGTATGTATACCACATCTTCTTTATCCATTCATCTGTCGACGGACATTTAGGTTGTTTCCATGTCTTGGCTATTGTAAATAATGCTGCTATGAACATTGGGGTGCGTGTATCTTTTCAAATTAGAGATTTCATCTTTTCTGAATATATGCCCAGGAATGGGACGGCTGGATCATATGGTAATTCTCTTTTTAGTTTTTTAAGGAACCTCTAGACTGTTTTTCACAGTGGCTGCACCAATTTACATTCCCACCGACAGTGTAGGAGACTTCCCTTTTCTTCACACCCTCTCTAGCATTAATTATTTGTAGACTTTTGATGATGGTCATTCCAACCAGTGTGAGTTGATACCTCATTGTAGTTTTGATTTGCATTTCTCTAATAATTAACAATGTTGAGCATCTTTTCATGTGCCTCTTGGCCATCTGTATGTCTTTTTTGGAGAAATGACTTTTTAAGCATTCTGCCCATTTTTTGATTGGATTGTTTGTTTTTTTGATATTGAGTTGTATAAGCTGTTTGTATATTTTGGAAATTAAGCCCTTTTCAGTCTCATCACTTAAAAATATTTTCTCCCAGTCAATAGGTTGTCTTTTCTTCTTGATTATGGTTTCCTTTGCTGTGCAAAAGCTTATAAGTTTGATTGGGTTCCATTTATTTATTTTTGTTTTTATTTCTTTTGCCTTGGGAGACTGATCTAAGAAGATATTACTGTGGTTTATGTCCAAGAATGTTTTGCCTATGTTCTCTTCTAGGAGTTTTATGGTGTCCTGCCTTATATTTAAGTCTTTAAGCCATTTTGAGTTTATTTTTGTGTACGGTGTGAGGGAGTGTTCTAAATTTATTGATTTACATAAGGCTGCCCAGCTTTTCTAACACCACTTGCTGAGGAGATTGTCTTTTCTCCATTGTATATTCTTGCCCCATTTGTCGAAGATTAATTGTCCATAGATGTGTGTATGGGTTTATTTCTGGGTTCTCTATTCTGTTCCATATTGATCTATTGGTCTGTTTTTGTGCCAATACTATGCTATTTTGATTACTGTGGCCTTGTGGTATTGTCTGAAGTCTGGGAGGGTTATTCCTCCTGCTTTGTTCCTTTTCTTCAGAATTGCTTTGGCAAGCCTGAGTCTTTCATGGTTCTATATAAATTTTATGGTTATTGGTTCTAGTTTTGTGAAAAATGTCATGAGTAATTCAATAGAGATCTCATTAAATCTGTAGATTGCTTTTGGTAGTATGGCCATTTTAACTATATTAATTCTTCTAATCCATGAGTATGGGGTATTTTTCCATTTCTTTGTATCATCTTCAATTTTCTTTATCAGTGTTTTATATTTCTCAGTGTATAAGTGTTTCACGTTCTTGGTCAGATATATTCCTAGGTAATTTTTTTTTGACGCAATTAAAATTTGTTTTGTTTTGTTTTACTTTCTCTTTCTGACATTTCATTGTTGGTATAAAGATGTGCAACCAATTTCTGTATGTTAGTCTTGTATCCTGCTACCTTGGTGAATTCATGTTTTAGTTCTGATAGTTTTTGTGTGGAGCCTTTAGGGTTTTCTGTATAGAGTATCATGTCTGCATACAATGACAATTTTACCTCTTCCCTTCTGATTTGGATACCTTTTTTTTTCCGTTGTCTGACTGCTGTGACTAGGACTTCCTGTACTATTTTGAATAGAAGTAGTGAGAGTGGGCATCCTTGTCTTGTTCGAGAATTTAGCAGGAAGGCTTTCAGCTTTTCACGGATTAATGATATGTTGGCTGCGGCTTTGCCATAAATAGCTTTTATTATGCTGAGATATGCTCCCTTTATACCCATTTTGGTGAGAGGTTTTTTTTTTTTTTCTATCATGAATGGATGTTGAATTTTATCAAATGCTTTTTCTGCATCCATTGGGATGATCATGTGGTTTTTGCCTTTTTGTTGTTGTTGATGTGTTATCACATTGATTAATTTGGGTACGTTGAACCAGCCTTGAGACCCTAGGAAGAATCCAACTTGATCACGGTGTATGATTGTTTTTATGTGTTGTTGGATTCTGTTTGATAATATTTTATTAAGGATTTTTACATTTATATTCATCAACGATATCGGCCTGTAATTTTTTTTTTTTGGTGTGTGTTTGTCTGGTTTTGGTATCAGAGTGATGGTGGCTTCATAGAATGACTTTAGGACTCCTCTTCAATCTTTTGGAAGAATCTGAGAAGGATAGGTATGAGTTTTTCTTTGTATGTTTGATAGAATTCCCCAGCGAAGTCATCTGGTCCTGGGCTTTTGTTTGCGGGGAGGTTTTTTTTTTAATTTCAAATTCTATTTCACTTCTAGTGGTTGGTCTGTTCAAATTATCTGTTTCTTCTTGATTCAGTTTTGGTGGTCCATACGTTTATAGAAACTTGTCCATTTCTTCTAGGTTGTCTATTTTGTCAGCGTCTAACCGTTCATATTAATTTCTTATGGTTTTTAAAAAATTTCTGCAGTATCGGTTGTTATTTCTCCTCTTTCATTTATTATTTTGTTACTTGGGTCCTCTCCCTTTTCTTCTTGATGAGGCTGGCCAGAGGTTTATCAATTTTGTTTATCCTTTCAAAAAACCAGCTCTTGGTTTTATTGATTTTTTTCTATTTTTTAATCTCTATTTTATTTATTTCCTCTCTGATCTTCATTATTTCCTTCCTTCTACTGCCTTTAAGTTTTGTTGTTTCTTCTCTTTCTGATTTTTTAGGTGGTAGGTTAGGTTGTTTATTTGAAACTTTTCTTGTTTTTTGAGGAAGACCTGTATAGCTGTGAACTTCCCTCTTAGGACTGCTTTTGCTTCATCCCATAGATTTTGTATGGTTGTGTTTTCATTGTCATTTATCTTGAGGTATTTTAAAATTTCCTCATAGATTTCATCATTGACCCATTGTTTTTTGTTTTGTTTTGTTTTTGGTGTTTTTTTGTTTGTTTTTAGTAGCATGTTGTTTAGTCTCCATGTAATCATTTTTTTCTCATTTTTTTTCCTGTGGCTAATTTCTAGTTTCATGCTGTTGTGGTCAAAGAAGATGCTTGAAATAATTTTTAATGATTATAATTAAAATTATTATAATTTTTGAGGCTTATTTTGTGCCCTAGTATGTTGTCTATCCTAGAGAATGTTCCACGCAAGCTTGAAAATAATGTGTATTCTGGTTTTTTGGATGTAGTGTCCTGTAGATATCAATTAAGTCTAACGGTTCTATTGTGTCATTTAGAGTCTCTGTTGCCTTATTGATTTTTGGTCTGAAAGATCTATTGATATCAGTGGGGTGTTAAATTCTCCTACTATTATTGTCTTCCTGTCAATTTCTCCCTTTATGTCTATTAGTATTTGTTTTATGTATTTAGTTCCTTCTATATTGGTTGTATATATGTTGACAAGTGTAATATCCTCTTCTTGTATTGATCCTTTTATCATGATATAGTGTCCTTCTTTGTCTTTCTTTATGGCCTTTGTTTTAAAGTCCATTTTGTCTGATACAAGTATTCCTACCCCTGCTCTGTTGTCATTTCCTTTTGCATGAAATATCTTCTTCCATCCTCTCACTTTCAATCTATGCGTGTCTTTCACCCTAAAGTTCATCTCTTGTAGGCAGCATATTGTAGGTTCTTGTTTTATTTTCCAGTCTGTCACTCTGTGTCTTTTGATTGGAGCATTTAGTCCATTGACATTTAAGGTAATTATTGATAAGTATGTGTTTATTGCCATTTTAAACCTTGTATTTCAGTTGATTTTGTATTTCTTCTTTGTTCCTTTCTTCTTTTTGTTTTTCCTTTTATGGTTTGATGGTTTACTTTTGTATTATGCTTGAGTTCTTTTCTTATTGGTTTTTTTGTGAGTCTGTTGTATGTTTTTAATTTGTGGTTATCCTTGTTTTCAAGTATGTTAACCCATAACTACATCTCCTTGTTTTAGACTGATAGTCATGTAAGCTCAAACATATTCTAAAAGATCTACATTTTCTGCTCCCCTCCCCCACATTTGTGCTTTTGATGTCCTATTTTACATCTTTATTTCTATCCTTTTGCTGTTCATTGTAGTTATAATCACTTTCACAAAATTTTTTGTTTGTATTTTAATCTATATACTGGCTTATTCCAGTGGTATTCAATCCTTATATATATTTGCCTTTCCTATTGTTACATTCCTTTACCTATATATTCTTGCTTCTTTTCTATTTAGAGAAGACATTTCAATATTTCTTTTGGGATAGGTTTAGTACTGCTGTATTATTTTAGTTTTTGCTGTTCTGAGAAATTCTTTGTCTCTCCTTCTATTCTAAATGATAATCTTGCCAGGTAGAATATCCTCGATTGAGGTTTTTCCCTTTCAGGACTTTGAATATATTTTGCCACTCCATTCTGGCCTGCAATGTTTCTGTAGAGGAATCAGTTGATAGCCTTATGGGGTTCCCTTGTAACTGACTCTTTGTTTTTCTCTTGCTGCCTTTTCTATCAATAGTCTTTGTTAATTCCTTCATCATATTTATTACCACCTTTTTGAACTCAGGGTCTGGTAGACTGGCAAGGTCTGTTTCATTGCTTGTTCTCTCATGGGATATCTCTTGTTCTTTTAATTGGGAGTAGTTCCTCTGCTTTTTAATTTTACTTATATTTCTCTGACTATGAATTTAGGAGAAACAGTTATCTACTGTGGTCTTGAAAGGCTGTTTTTATGTGGGAGCATCTCTGTCTACACTGAGTCCAATATTTTTGGTGCAAAGGGCTGTATTTGGTGTGGACACCTGCCACGTTTTTCCTCAGAGCGTGCTGGCCAATGTCCCCTTGATAGGAGGTGTGTTTGGTAGTGTGGTGACCAGAGCCTGCACTCGATGTTGGGCAGGGCTTTCTCTTTGCTCTGTGGCTGTCATAGCCCTGTTGGGGACAGTGTCTTCTCCCCACTCGTTGGAGTAGAAGCCCCCAGATCTGGTTCTAAGCTGTAATGTGGGGCGCTCAGGACCGAAGTGCTCCCTCTGGGAAAGGAGTTGCTGCGTGTTCCTCCCCAGGAGCTCTCCACCAGAAAGTGCAGCTCTGTGATGCCGCCTGCCACCCAGTGTGCACGCCCACAAGATCAGATTCATCTCTGCTGCAAGAGTGCCGATAATCAGATCATGTGTCAGCCTCACCTATCTTCGATGTGTGTACGCTCACAAAACATGAGCCCCCAAAGCCCAAAGAAGCTGCGCCATGCTGTGAGCACACTGACAATGAGGCTTCTGTGGCGGACCCACCCACACTCCACCCTTGACTTTGATAATGGTGCTCCGGTGGTGGATCCACGGAGCTCTGTCCCATGCATACCCCAGTTGCAGCCTGGACTATACACCAGGCCCTTCAGGCTGTCTCTGAGCAGCCAAATCAAGTCCTCTCACTGTGTCTATCTGCTCAAGCCCAAGTTTCCGCACCCAACCCCTGTGCACACCAGCAAGTGCCCATCTAGGGCTGGGAAGGTGATGACAAGAACCCCTCAGCACCGGTCCCTCTCTGTCCTGCTTTGCAGCAAGCCAGCCTGTGCAAATTCCTCGCCAGCAGATTCCAGGGCCCTGCACCTCCCTTTCTGTCCCGGCAGACCTCCCAGCCAGTGAAGGAGGTTCCAAGGTGAAGGAACCTTTCCTCTTTCACTTTTCCCTCCTAGGGGAACAGGTCATGTCCCAATTTCCTTTTTTTTTTTTTCTCTTTTCTTTAGTCCTACCCAGTTACGTGGGAATCTTCCTTGGAGTTTTAGTTGTATGAGATTTTTCTGCCCGCTTTCAGTTGGTGTTCTCGGAGAACTGTTCCAGGTGTACATGTATTTTTGATGTATTTGTTGGAGGAGGTGAACTCCATGTCCTTCTACTCCACCATCTTGATCTCCTTAGACAGTAAGCACCTCATTCATCTTTGTATCTCCAGGGAAGAGTACAGGGTCTGATATACAGGGGAGACTAAAAATCTTACTGAGCTGCTCTAAACAGAAATTTCTGCTCATTTAAACTAAAATAAATATTTTATTCCTCAAAGGATTCTTTAATTATCTAGAGTCACAATGTATCTGCAGGGCTAGGTATAAGCATTTGCCCTTTTCGTACACATTGCCTCCGCAATCAACAGTGGTTCAAATCTATCACTTGCCAACTTTTTCCACTTTAGTGTCAATCTCACATTTTATTTGTGCTTGAACGTCCGAGAGGGATCTAAAATAAATCCATTTTTAGAATTCTTTTTCAGCTTCTTCTGTCATGCTTGCTTAGATATCTTCAGTCGTCTATATTCTAGGCTCTGTACTATGAGCTGAGCATACACAACTAAGTAAGACCAATTCCTGACCTCAGGGAGTTTACAGTCTGCTAACGGACAATAGGGAAGAAACCACACATGCTGTGGTGGAGATAAGCACCAGGTGCCGCTGCGGAGCAGGAGCAGAGCTCCAAAATCATGGAATGTTTCCCAGAGAAGATGGCACTTGAGCCAGGATTTGAAGGATCAATAGAAGTTACGTGACTGAGGAAGGAAGGAAGTGAAGGGCATCACAGGTGGAGAGAGAAACACCTGAGAAGGGACAGCAAATGCAAAGTGGTGGTGGCAGGAGGTAGCTTGATATGTTTAGAGATCTTAAAGCAGGTGATGCGTTTGGGATAAGGGATGCACATGACGTTGTGCAAGGAGGGTAGGTCAGAGATAAACGTTGAAGGCGCATGCAACTAAGTTTACGTATTTGAATTTTAGATTGACAGCATCCAGGGGGTATTGAAGAATTTTAATCACATTCATGTGTTAGAAAGGTTTCTGCAGATGCTTAGAGGGGTATGGAGTGGAGAGGAATAAGGCAGAGAGAAGAAAGACAAGTTACGTGGCAGCAACAGTTATCCAGACGAGAAGAGATTAGGGCATAAGTAAAAAAAGTGGCAGTAGGTGTAGAAAGTAAGGAAAAGGTAGAATTTAGAGCACTTGGTGACTAGGGGGTCAGTAGATGGGAGGTGTCTAGGATGACTCCCAGGTTTCTGACTTGGACAGTGGGGCCAGTGGTGATGCTATTTCAAAAGACAGGGGATACAGGAGAAGGAGCAGGTTTGAGGAAGAAAATAATGTTGGGTTTTAAGCATCTTTGATTTAAGGCCCCTCTGGGCATTCAAGTAGAAATGGCAGTTGGATACTTTCTAGCATTGGCAAAGTGGTCCAGTGAAAAATAACTCTTGGAGAAGCTATTCATTTAGGTAAAATCCCTCCAAAATAAAAAAACAAAATGGGGGGAAGCTAAGGATGGAGACCAGATGAACACCAAGATTTAAGGAAAGAAAAGAGAAAAGAGAACCCTAAATGATTAGTGAGAAGGCACAAAGAGAAGGTAAGAAAAAACCAGGAGAGAGTAGTAGAATGGAATCTAAAATATCAACATAAATAACAGTTTTGAAAATGGAAGACATATGTAATGAACAGTGTCAGAGACCACAGAGAAGTTAAAATAAGTTAAGGTTAAAACTATCCCCCCACTGATATGATATTTTAAACTATTTGCTTAGTTTATAGAAAAAACTTAATAGATATTATTCGAATTTTGAGATGGACTTTAATTTGGTATGTGTAACGGTCTTTATGACTAAAGAAGGAATTAAGGTTATTACTTTTCTCAACTCACTATCATGGGAAGACTTAGTCATCACAAATGCTTGGTATTCCCAGTGTTGGTATGTGAGAAATCACGTAATTCTAAATCCTGACTTTTACGTGGTATGTATTAAAAAGATCTCCACGGAGGCTGAGAGGGGAACATACACATTTCAAAACACTCTAACAGTGGGATGTGCCCTCTTCTTTTTTGTAACCCCATTTCAGTCAGGAAATCTGTGTTCTAGGCCTAAAGATGTTACTAACTAGTTGTATACACTAGGGAGATCAGTTACCGTCTTTGGACATTTACATTAATGGGTAAATATACAGGATTAAGCTCTTCTGCTACAGATAAATTGAGATAAATCATGGTCTGGAAGATCGAAGCCATGCTTCTTTATTGATCATCTCTACTGAATTTTTACCAGGTATACATATCCTTTCTTAGCGTTTACTTCCCAGTCTTGGTGGGAATGGGCCATTTTGTCAATACTTTTTACACTGTCTACCTCCTAAATGCCTGTTTCATCTTTGCTGTACTCTTCTTCCTATTCTATCTGTTAGGCAGAGATCCTTCCTCTGTACTTTCAAAATGTATTCTCCAAATATTTATTATAGCATTTATTATATTTTACCCTAACTACCAGAAGATGTGGTCCTTGAGGCACAGACTTTAATTATGTTTGTGTGAGTACTGCAAACATAGCACATGTCTGACACAAACTGATGTTCAGTAAACATATAGGAATTGTTCAGGCAAAGGAGTCAGGTTTATCATGGTGTCTTCTTATCAGCAGGGAGAGAGATGTCTAGCTCACTGCCCAAAACTCTGAATGAAACTGAAAGTCTATGGATCTGCAGCTGTGTACAGAGTGGCAAGAGCTCATGTGGCTTGGGACTCCATAAATGGTTTCCAGAGAAGCTCTTTTGGGAAGTTCTATTTAATTAAATGGTGGGGCGGGATCACTGACAGTGAGATCCTGGAGGGAAGCCAGTCTATCCACTTTGAAGCAAAGCATATTGAAGCATAACTCTTCTGGGTGGGATATATGGGGAGATGGATGATAGCAGAATACCTAAACAACTGCTGGCTGATAGGCTCAAAGGCAGCAGGAGGGATGCTTTATTAAGTGCCTGCCACAGCACAGTTACAAACAGGGCAGAGCCACATTGCATACAGAGAGCAATGGTAGCAAGCTGGCTTACCTAGGGAAGGTCTGAAAGGCACCATAGAAAAGTGCAAATCTCAAAATGAGATCTGCCACCCTAAGCAAAGACAGACTTAGCAGGCACGTGGTATTTTGAGATCATTCATCTCCTGGTCAAATCTATGGGACCTTAGCTGGTGCATGGACACGTTTTTGTATATAGTATTGTACATCACTGTGCCAGTATCAAGCTGTTAATAAGTGTTTTTGGAAGACGATATATTGATCTGTTTTATAACCCATCATATAACTGGATAGTAAACTTAAAGTGTTATTTTCAGATAAACAATAGATACTGACTGACTAGATATGCCATGTAAGATGTAAACTGTAAAACGGATTTTTTAAAAAAGGTATTACTCACTTCTAATTCTTGATCCTTTCATCAATTAGAATTTAATATACCAATAAACTAAAATAATCTGACCTCATTTCCTCTCATAAATATTCTCATGTATCTCAGGTATACTTTGGTTTTAATTGGAAATCTAGCTACAAGTATTATCTAGTTCTTTAAATATTTGTAGCTAGCTATGGTAGGCTTAGCTCCCACTTATAAGAGGAATTCTGGTTAATCAAAATACCGTTAATCTTCCTTTAAGAGAAAATTTATAATGATGATAATGGAGTTTTCTATAAAAATCTTTAAAACGTGAATCATCATTATAAAAATAAGGTCAATACAGAAATAAACAGTCAAATCATTTAATATATCTTGAGCATCTACCATATGCAAAAGACTGTGTAAGTGCAGGAAAAATACAAGAATATTGAGAGAATACATGACCTCAGTATTTAGTAGGGAAGAAAAACCTGGGGACATAAATAACTGTGGTAAAAGATAGAATGGGATCTATGTGATAAAAGCTATAACATTTTTCTAAATGAATAAAGTGTAGTCAAGTTACAGTGATTATTTGAAGTAGTGTAATTAGGACTTAGGTAACCATTATAGTTGAGCAAACTTTTCCAAAGCAGGGCACAAGATTCTGTGGTGAAATACAGACAAAATATATGAGACTTATCCTTCAGAGATTAGTTTATCTTAAAAGGCCCATTTTAATTGAGTAGAATCCCCGGAGAGCAGTCTTGATGCTCTAGAATTCCAGAAAATTGTGAACAGATGCTCTGGTGGAATCCAAACAAAATTTATTCAATGTTACTTAAGCCAGAAATTATACTAATTTCTTGAATTTTAGCTCTGAAACTTGTTTCATATATAAGTAGTTTAAGGCAAAATATTAAAGAAAATATCATCTAACATAGGAAGTAACAAATATGTGAAACTTGGTACTCTGACTGGGTATGAATTGAAAATATTAATAAATACAAAAAGGGACTTCATTTTCTAGAGCAGCATACTTTACAGGCATATGGCAGTAGAATGAGATTTCATTCAGGGATCACTGCTTATCATTATCTCCCATTTTTCTGTCTCTCAAACCACACTTTGTGAAGGAAAGTACCACCCAGCACTAGTACACTTGCCCTTTGGTTTTAAGGATCCATGAAAAGTTCAGCACTAAAAATCAAACAGGGAACATTTTCCTTTTGTTATTTTCAAAAAATGGTGACAATTCTACCTCTTCCTAAGAGCTACTCAGTAGCAGATAAAGACTATTTCAGACCGAGGATATAATAACTACCACTTCTAATCTTTTGACAGCCCTGCCTACAGCCAAAATGCCTGGCATAACTCCCTTTCTGGCTGCAAGGTAGGAGGTTCTCATACCTGTCTATACTCAAGCTGTGCTACTTGACAACCCAAGATCTTGAAGCAACCTGGAAAATATATTCAATAAAGCAGATGTTTCTTTATGTGATAGGAAACACCCAGAAGCGTCAAAATACCATCAAATTAATATAGTTTTTCCAAGTGTAGACCTCTGCCCTCCTATCTCAAACATTTTGGGGACTTGCTAAAAATACTGGTTTCTAGGTTCCATCTCATTTTTACTAAATCCCAAGGTATTCCCAAGGCAGAGATCAGGAAACAAATTAATCTGCTCCAAATGTTTAAGTTTGAGAATCCCTTATCAAAGTTGGGGGATGTTCCCATGAAAAGATCAAAAACACACAGAAAATAATTGGGAAATCCAAATAGTGTTGACAACAAAGGGTATCATATATAAATGATATACCAATAGCAAGCAGTTAACATTTCTTGAGTATAGTTCATTTAGAGCAATGCTACATTGTTCATTGTTCATATAGAAACAGCTCCCTAGTTACATTGCAGACAAACCAAATTGAGAAAGGCTTCCCAGGAGACTCCTGCTTATGAAATAGAAGTACTCTCAGACTGAAGGAATGTATTAGATGGTTTCCTCATATAAACATGGTTAATTACTACAGCAGAGCCTTGGGTCCTTTGCAGATGAAAAGAAACTCTAGCAGTAATCCAGTACTTTACAGAAGCTGCCTTTTGAGACAGCCAGAGCTCACCTACCAGACCCCACCTCTGTCTTCTCAGTATCCTACTTTTTATATCCATTCTGGAGCCATCAGCTCCTAGAGGTCACATATGACTGTTGCCTGCTGCAACTTTGTGATTGATTCACAAAAAGTATATGGAGCATTGAATTGTGAAACTTACAGTGTTTATGAATTACTTTTGAAAAATAAGAATTTCAAACTATTTCCAACTAACCAGGAATAAATTTCCCTCACGACACTCTGAGAAACAGGAAATGGGAACAGGTGAACATCTTATCACATTCCAGCAAAGCCACACTAGGTAAAGGCTGTCCGGACAATGCCAACTTGACAAAAGCCTGTGCACACCAACTTGTCCTTGAATTTAAGATCTAAAACTGTGGTTACTGATGCACTCAGGTGACTGGTTATAAGAACCAGAGAAAATACATTCACCCTGAAGTTTCAACTAGTACCTGCATACATATAGATATTTTTATTCTATAAGGAGTAAAGAGAAAAGAAAAACAGCAACAACATGGGGCATGTGGAAGATTTTATAATAAAAAGAGAAGTTGTAAAGGATAAGCATGCTGGAGAAAAGGATCTACTACAAGAAACAAAAGACAATTTTAGACTGCATATGCTGTGTGTCCTCAATGAAATCAGTCTAATAAATAAGACACAAAAAGTTAGATTAAGATGGAGTTGTCGGGCTTCCCTGGTGGCGCAGTGGTTGAGAATCTGCCTGCTAATGCAGGGGACACGGGTTCGAGCCCTGGTCTGGGAAGATCCCACATGCCACGGAGCAGCTGGGCCCGTGAGCCACAATTGCTGAGCCTGCGCGTCTGGAGCCTGTGCCCCGCAACGGGAGGGGCCGCGATAGAGAAAGGCCCGCGCACCGCGATGAAGAGCGGTCCCCGCACCGCGATGAAGAGTGGCCCCCGCTTGCCGCAACTGGAGAAAGCCCTCGCACGAACCGAAGACCCAATACAGACAAAAATAATAAATAAATAAAGAAAGAAAGAAAGAAAGAAAGAAAATCCTTTAAAAAAAAAAAAAAAAGATGGAGTTGTCATAGATAAGAAAATAAGGTAGGGAAAACCAAAAGCACAAGAGGAGAATGATCTGTATGACTATGTTAAGAGGAGATTTCTGTATTAGAGAAAATAAATCAATAAAAATTCAGTTAATCTTTCAAAAAATAGGAAAAAAAAATACTTTAGAAATGCATTTGTTGTGGAATATAAGCACTCCTCTAAGTCTTTGAGAGATCAATTATACCAAACATAAATAAGGAAAAGGATGGGTGCAATTTATAGTGAGAGGTCTTCTGCTCTGCAGTGTTTTCTTGACATGCCATAGACTAGGGGTCAGCAAACTGAGACACAATCCAGATTGCCACCTGTTTTTGTAAATAAAGATTTATTAGAACACAGTCTCACTCATTTATTTACCTATTGTCTATGGTTGACTGTATATTACAGCAGCAAAGTTGAGTAATTGTGACACAGCCCATATGAAACAGAAAGCCTAAAATATTTACTATCTGGTTCTCTATAGAATATGTTTTCTGAGCTCTACCCTAGACCACTGGATACATAGAAATGTTACTAACGCATCAGATCCCTGAGTTTTTACGGCCTTTATGTGTCATTCGGTTATACGCTTCTTACAAAGGCATCTAAGGTGTTTGTTACCTCTTTCTCACCAGATTCAGTCAACATTTCACCAATGTAGTAGATAAGCATAATGTCCTTTTGAATCGTAACAAGGATTCTTTTGTCCAGCCATTGTTTTCTGTGCTGGACAAATGGACATATTTGATGAAGATGTTTGAGGAACCATCACTATCTGCAGAGTTTTTGATGAAAATATTTCCAGGGATGTAAATAGTTCGGGTTAAATTATTGTGATGGGTTACTTCCAGGGCATGTCTTCAGCAAAATGGTGGAATAGGAAGCCCCATACCCTCCTGCTGCCTACAGAAACTCTGACTCAACAATACATAAACCAATTCCCTTGTGAGAAATCAGAAAACATGTCAAGAGGCTCTTCCACCCCAGGTGAGCATGAAACCAGCCACATCAGCGCATGGTGATCTGAAGGAAAATTCCAGCTCTCCTGGCTTCTTCCTTGGGAGGGAAAAAGAAAACTGAAACCTACATCCAACATTTTGACCTGTGGGGTGGCAGAAAGGCTGCCCAAGGGATTGGCTTCTGTTTTGCCTGAATCTAAGCACTGACAGGAAAGGGTGCCAGGTTGGGGGCTACTAAGAATAAAGGTGATGGTTTGGACTAGAATCCACTCAGTAGCCATAGTTCCCCCTTTCCCCCCTACTACTCAGCACAGAATAAGAAAACCCTTGTTTCTCCCTGGAGAGGGAAAGAGTTGGCGCGTTAAGTCCGACATTCCATCTTTTCAGGGGGCTTCCAAGGGACTAGTTTCTGTCATCCCTCTCTCAGAGCACTAATGGGATCCTGCATCCTCGAGGTGCCTGGGGGCCACTGAGAACAGCAGAGTGGGGTGGTTTGGTGCCATTCCAGGTTTGCTCATTCAGAAAACTTGAAGACACTATCAAGGAATAATCTGAAAAGGTAATTAACAAAACAATCCCATTTACAGTCGCATCAAAATGAATAAATGAAGGAGACGAAAGAGTTGTACACTGAAAACTACAAAACATTGCTGAAAGAAATTAAGGAAGACATAGACACATGGAAATACATCCTGTGTTCATGGATTGAGAGGTTTTAATACTGTTAAAAATGTCCATACTACTCAAACTGATCTACGGATTCAACCCAAACTCTGTCAAAATCCCAGTGGCATTTTTTGCAGAAATAGAAAAATTGATCCTGAAGTTTATAGAGAAACATAAAGGACCTTGAATATCCAAAATAATCTTGAAAAAGAAGAACAAAGCTGGAGGCCTCATACTTCTTGACTGCAAAACAGATTACAAAGTTACAGTAATCAAAATGTCACCCATACCTGCACCTGAGAGCTAAAGGATCCTTGCCTTGATTTATTTCTGTGTTTGTTTCAAAAGCACTCAGTATTTGACAGAGATGTTTTGCAGCTGTGCTTTAAGAAATATGCAGTGGTCAATCACCCTGAACTGGCTCTGACTTGACCACGAGAATGTACCTGTGCAGATGAGACCTGGAGGTGTCCAAAAGTTACCTTTGCTTTATTAGCGTGCTAAGGTCTCCACCTAAGGTGGGGGGATTTGTAATCTGCTAGGCACAATTCATTCATGCCCTATGCAAAGAAATGTCGAAGACTGCCCATGCCCCAGCTGCCCCAGCTGCCCCTAGAAGTCTCCGCCCCTTTCCTAGAGCCCTGATGACATGTTTGCCTCCCACCCCTCAAAATTCTCTTGGTCCCCTCCCTTTGGAGAGAAGGTGTTTTTAGAGCAAAGCTCTCCCTTCTCCATTCCTTGATCCATGAATAAAGTTTCTGCTCTGCTATACCGAACCTGGTTTCATTCGATTGGCATTTGCGACTCCAAGCAAAAGACCCACTGAGGGGTCACAGATCCACTGGGGATCAGTAACAAAAACATATAGAACTGGCATAAAATAGACACGTAAACCAATGGAAAATAATAGAGAACCCAGAAACAAACCCCTGTCAAATGCTCTTTGATAAGACTACACAAGAGGGAAAGGACAGTCTCCAACAAATAGAGTTGGGAAAATTCGATATCTGTGTGCAAAAGAATGAACTTGGACCCTTATCTTACACCATCACAAAAATCAGCTCAACATGGATTGCTTAAACATAAGACCTGAAACTACAAAACTCTTACAAGAAAACATAGAGAAAAGCTCTCTAATGTTGGTATTGGCAAGATTTCTTGTATATGACATCTAAAGCACAAGCCACAAAAGCAAAAATAGACAAGTGGGACTACATCAAAATAAAAAACTTCTGTGTGGCAAAGGAAATAACAGAATGAGAGGGAGCCTATGGAATGGGAGAAAATTTTTGTAACCAGTATATCCCATAATAGGTTAATATCCCAAATAGATTAATGTATTTTAATATATTTATAAATATACACATATTTATAAATATATTAAAATATATTAATCTATTAATATATAATAATAAGGAACTCCTAGAACAATAACAGTTGTTCAATAGTAAAAAAAACCAAATAACTTGATTTAAAAATGGACAAAGGACTTGAATAGGTGTTTCTCGAAAGAAAACAAACAAAAGGCCAACAGGTATTTAAAAAGATGCTGAATACTACTAATCATCAGGGAAATGGAAATCAGAACTACAAGGTATTATCTCATACCTGTTAGAGTGGTCATTATCAAGAAAACAGAAAATAACAAGTATTGACAAGGATAAGGGGAAATCAGAACCCTTGTGTACTGTTGATAGGAATGTAAAATGGTATAGCCACTACAGAAAATAGCCCAGAGGTTCCTCAAAAAATTAAAAACAGAACTACCATAGGATCTAGTAATCCCACTTGTTGATATTTATCCAAAAGAATTGAAATCAAACTCTCGAAGAGCTGATTGTACTCCTGTGTTAATTGCAGCATTATTCACAATAGTCAAGAGGTGGAAACAACCTAAATGTCTATCAAAGAATGAATGGATGAAGAAAATACGGCATATATGTATAATGGAATATTATTCAGCCTTGTAAAACAAGGAAATACTGTTATAAGCTACAATATGAATAAATCTTGAAGACATTATGCTAAGTGAAATAAGTCAGTTACAGGAGGACAAATAATCCATGATTCCACTTAGGAATCTAAAGTAATCAAACTCACAGGAGCAGAAAGTAGAATGGTTGCCAGAGGCTGAGGGGAGGGGGAGAGGAAGGGTTGCTGTTCAATGAGTATAAGAACATTTTAGTTGTGCAAAATGAAAATGTTCTAGAGATCTGCTTTACAACAGTTTGCATATAGTTAACATTAGTGCTTTACTGTGAGTGTAAAAATTTGTTGAGAATAAATTCCATGTTGTGTGTTTTTTACCACATTAAAAAAAAAGTGGATCCCGTAAAAAAAAAAAAAAAAAAAAAGTGATTCCCGGTTCTGCTGAATACTATTAATGGTTAGCTATGGGGAGGTAAGTGGGAGATCAAGGACTGCAATAAAGGATATTTTCATTTTCTACTCTCTATATAATGATATTTTCTCAATTTTTAAAGGAAAAAAACAAGCTTTTTTTTTTATTACTTGTGTAATATGGAAATAAAACAATATGGTCCCAGTTAAAATAAAAAGATGGGTTACTTCCAGAGTATTTTATTGGTCCTTTCTTAGTAGCCTTTACCCCTTGGGTCAATGAGACAATGTGAGGATTCTCCTCATTGAGTATGTTCTGGATGCATCCAGGAATTGAGGAAATGACTATTAAGTGCTTTTTCAGGCTCACAGGGTCCACTGTGTAATAAATGTAGACCAAAATTTTGCTTATCTCCCAACTTCCATTAAGTGTCCTCTTTGATGGGTAGGTCACAGAAGTGTTTTCATTTTCCAAGGTTTATCTCAGTTCAGAATCAACATCTCACCCTAGAAAAGTCTATTTTCCTTTTTCTTGGATACAGTCAACTTGGTAAGTAATTGTAGGTCCCTTAGTAGAAGGATAGAAAGAAATACTGGATATACTTAAGGCAACAGGATCTGGCCTCTCCTTTGTGCACTACATTCCAGGTCTATGAATTGGCTCAGGTCTTAGAATTGGAAGAGAGGCTGTGATTCTCTATCGTGAAGCAAAACTGTTCTCTTTCCACCAGACCTTTAATTTTTTGCTTATATGGATTCTGAATTTGTTAATTTCCTAATGTTAAATCGTTTGTCACTCCTGGGATAAACTCAACTTGGTCATAAATTATTATACCTCTCATATCTTGCTAGTATCTTTAGAGTTATTTTCATCTATGTTCACAAGTGAAATCGGAATGTTTTTATTCACAAAATGATCTTGTCAGGTTTGGTACCAAGGTAATGCCAGCTTCATTATATGACTTGAGTAGTTAGTGTTCCCCCTTTACTTATTCACTAGAAGAGATTGTAGAGATTTTGATTTTTTCTTAAATATTTGACAGAACTCTCTGGAGAATCTACCTATGCCTTAACTTTTCTTTGTGCAAATATATTTGGCTAATTCAATTTCTTTAATGGTTTAGGTCTATGAAATTTTCTATTTCTTGAATTAATATCGATGTTAATTTTTCTGAGAATATGATCATTGAGTGTAAAACTTACCGGAATGACATTTTTCATAACATGTTCTTATTACCTCTTAATATGTGCAAACATCTACTATGTCTAAATAGTAAACTCTGCTACTTAATCATCTCCCTTTATTTTACTTAATTTTACCACAGTTCTGTCAATATTATTAGTCATTTATAAGAAACAACTTTTGACTTAGTTGACCTCCTCTATTATATTAGGTTATTTTCTGTCTAATACATGCCTCTTCTTGTTTTTACTTCCTTTCTTCTGCTTTCTCTATATTCACTTTGGATGTCTGGACAGTTATTGAGAAAGATTTAAATATCTCTATTCTTTAATTCCCCTTGTTGCTAATTAACATTTACGAATTTGTATAATACAAATGGTACCTAGAAGAGCAATGCTAACGTTTAAAAAAAAAAAGCAATCTAAAGTATGTGGCTCTCTTTTTTGTGATTGCTGGAAGTCAGCAAGGAAAGACAGGCTGCAGAGTGCAGCTTGTTATGCAGACACATACTTCATTACAGGGTTGCTTGAGATACCTTGGAAAGCATTCCTGCAACTAGAGCTTATAACTATAGTAGATTTGGTTGGAAAGCCTTAGAGTATCACTCTGTGTTAGCTTCTTTTTGTTGATTTGTTTTTAAGTTCTATCAGTGATATTGCAATGTAGGCTAGTTAGAACAGGTGTCTCTGAAGTGGCACCCTTCGTAGTAGGTCAGACTATAACCTCAAGTCTCTCCCAAGCATTTCCTATTACGAGTTTTCAGCCAGGCAATGAAAGTGAGCTCAGGGGCAAAAATCAGATTAGGATGTGGGGCTCTCAGTCCATTAAAGGTAGAGTAAAAGAGGCCAGTAAATTGAAGACCAGGGTATTTAAGAATAAAAAATCTTTTGATGAGATTTTTGTTTATGATTACGTGCAGGCAGAATTGGCTAGAAGCCCACTAAATTTTTGTAAGAAATTGTATTTCCAAAGAAATACGAGCTACCTACAAAAGCTTGTCATTTTTCTAACCTTACAGCAAGACTCTGGCCTCAAATCTGTACCATCAGAATGTGGACTGCACAAAATATCCAGCTTCTAAAAAGAATATCCTCTCCATTGTTTTGATTATGAAGGATAAGGACAAGGAAAATCTCCCAGAGGACAAACCCAGGGACTACAGTGACAGTATCCAGGGTCATTATAATGAGCTACCATATGCATTAACCAAGGAACTTAATTCCGTGACAAAACAGATTTTTCACCACTCTTGCCCAGTGGGATTTGATGGTTGCTATAGTCAGTGAGGAGTATGAATTTCCAATACTTCTTCCCAAAAGAGAGTTTTAAATGCATTTGTGCTGTTTATTCCTATTCCACCATTTTATATTGATGTAGGGGTGGAAAAAAGTCTTTTCCATTTATATTTTAATATCGTGAACACGATGAGCCACATCAGGAGGAATTGTTACAAGGGAGACAATTCCAAAGTTGCATCCATTTCAAAGTCCATCTCCGAGTGATGTGCAGTCCTCTCCATCAGGTCTTGGTATGGCTCCTTATGTTGTGGTTTGATGTGTGGGAAAAGGGATTTGAACTTTCAGGGGGGAGATAAGCAGTGGATTGTGGCAAAGGCTGATAGTTGCCCCTTAGATAGCCATTCTACCCTTCTGTAGGAACAGACTTTCAGTGAGGCATATGGCTGCACAGCTGGAAAGACAATTCCCAGCCTCTCTTGCACCCAGTGTGCCTGTGCCCTGGCCAGTGGGTTCTAAGTCAAAGTATTCGTAACTTCTGGGTCGTACCTTTAAAAGAAGCATCATGCCTGCTCCTTCCCTTTTTCATTACCTTTTCCCTCTGGTTGACTGAATGTGAATGGCTTAGCAGGAGCTTAAGAGAAGTTATCTAAGGTTGGCAGGTATAAAATGAGGATAATTTAGCAACAATAAATAAAGGGCCTTGGTCCTTGATACAATAAAACCAGTATACAAGCCCTAGACCATTTGTATTGGACTGCTGTGTGAGGGATCTACAAACTTCTATTTTCGCCTTCATTACAAGAAGAGAACCTGTATTGTAACTAGTATAATGCCAATGGAAGTAATTATGATGTCAGTGAGTATGTAGCTGAAAAGTTCTTTATTCTTCTTTCCACACATTTAGAATTCTAGTATTTGAACTTTGAGCAGCATTGGAAGCTATTGATGAAAGTCAGCTCTGCTCCCTTTTGATGTGCAGTAGATACAGTGTAAAAATCCCCAAGATTATTCCTTATAGTACTGATATGTCCACCGCATTTCTTTCCCTGGCATTCAGAGATCCCTGATACTATTTGAGTTTATGTTTTAGTGGTTATTGTAGTTATTGCTTTCCACCTTATCTCCCTGAAGTTAGTAAAATCTTTATAGTCCTCATGGTACTCAATATGATAAATCACATCATAGTCAAGCTATCTGGGAACTAAACCACTGGCATTTAAGATAATACATTCCACAGCAAAGCCCCTTCCTCATCTCCCACTCATCGTTTTTGCCTTCCTCAGTTTACGACTAGTTGGAAATAGTATTGCTTTGGTGTTGAGATTGCAGAGGATACAGAAATTCAAACTGTATGGTAGTTGATAAAAATAAATTTTATCAAAAAATGAGAAAATGTCTTCAGATAATGAACTTTAGATAGCTATAGAAAGATCATCTGGGTACTTAGCTGGGAGATGAATACTTAGATTACTGTACTAGACCAGCAGACGAAAACTTATTTTTTTCTTTTTGGATTTTGTATTACATGTAGAATTTCAAAACTCTTGACCTGCAAAGGCCTCCCAAATGCATTTTAATACCTGATGATTTTATGTGGTTTATTCTCTGCTTCCAAGAACGTTTGTACTTTTTAGGTAGATGAACAAACTGAGTTACGTGGCACATACAAGGTCATATTTTGAGTCACTAGTAAAACCTGGACTAAATTTTTGAACCATTGTTCAAACCAGTTTAATTCAATTTTCACTACATTGTATATGCCGGAAATTTTTGAATACTTTATATGAAAAGTTATTTTGCGTGACTCCCTGATTTTCACATTTTTCTTAACCTGTTTCTTAGTTGGCTGTGTTTTTCTTTTCTTTTCTTTTTTACTCAGTCTAACCTTTTCGCATCACTTTTTTTGCCCCTAAGGTGTATGTGTGCATTGTCTAGCTTATCACTTTTGAGGTACGTGCACATGGTAAATTCAAACCACTGAAACTTACTGAGCAATGTGAAGTGCTGTAAAAGGGGAAAGGCTTAAAGAGATTATTCCTTACACTAGGAAGGCTAGATGGATCCTTTACAGATGTGTTCTTTGTAGATGTTATGTAATAAATTTAAGGGGCTATTTGTGTGTGATGAATTAAATGCAGTAAATCAAAATGAGGCATTCACTTCCATTTAAATAAAGTGAAAACTCATTTTATAGTAGGTCAGCTTGCTAAAGAATGGATAATATTAGGGCATCAATTCTCTTTTTCCTGAGCATACAGCAACATATCTTGCATTTTCTTTGCTATCATACTTTTTCAGGATTTGGCCATTCTGAAAAAGTAGCCTGATAATAGGCTTCTCTTTATTCTTTCTCCATACTTTCAAAGAAAACACAGTTCAATTATTTTCCATCTCTTTTCCGTCATTGCTTGAGGAAAGATATATGGGCTCAGAAGTGCCAGTCAAGCCAGAAAAAGAAGAGTTTGCCAGTAGCTCAATGGATCAATCAATACTGTACACCTTTTCAAATTTATGGTATTTTGAAGTAATTATAAATAATAATGTTATTATTAGTAGTACTGTTATTACAGAAATGTCCAAACAAATCAACATGATGAGCCTTACTGACACCAAATATTTGCTTTATTCTTTATCTGTTCCTGCCTTTCCAATAGCCATTCAACCACTATTTAGAAGATCTACTTCTATGCTTCTCAGCTCTATTTGTAAATAATAATAATAAATTATAAAACATTTCGCCACTGATTAGTCAAGTGAAATTCATCACTTTTTCCTGAATCTGAGTCTGCTACCTTTAAAAATTGCTATCTCATAGTCCTTTAAATCACTTAGGCTAGAAAACTTTTGAATGTACTATATTCTTTTGGCATATATATATATGTATAAATATATATGTATGTTTGTGTGTATGTATGTGTGTGTGTGTGTATCCCCTCCCTGACCCCCAGGCTTTATCCTGGTAGTGTGTGCTGATTTCCCAGAATTCTTTTCCCTCATTATTTGGTGAGGTTCTTTGATGTCTCCTTTTTTTTTTTTTTTTGCTTTTTATGCAGAGACTTTATTAATTATATAAAGCTCAGCCAAATGTATGTAAGCATCGTGTATGATAGAAATATACAAGATCATAGAAGGATTCGACCCCTTTCTTTTTCTCATCTTGCAAAGGTAACTAAAAATAGGTCCTATGGTTTCTTATATCCCTTCCCCATTAGAACTTCTATACCTCTAGTTCTGGCTGTTCCAGCTCCTGTTCTGACTTCCAAATTATTCCTCCCATCTCTGATTTCTTCCCACTCTTATCCATTATCCTAGACACCGAAGTGATTTCACAATGCAGATTTGACCCACATTGCTTTCAGTTTCCTTAGCATGGTACTCGGGTCCTTTACCATATATGACCACAGCCTACGTCATCAGCCTCATCCTGTCACTCCTACTTGTAATACTAGGTTTGCATCATGCAGCGTCTTCTTGCAGTGTACTTTTCTATGAGGGTATCTGTTTGGGAACCTATTGTGGTAAAGAGAAACCAATAAGACCACTATTTTGATTCTTAAATTAATAAAGTGCCCTTCTTCTCCCATGAATGCCTATTCAAAAATTAAACTAAAATAAGCAGTGTGCCAAATTTTAGGACATCTTCAATACCATGAACTTGGTTGTGGCAGAATCATCTAGATCAACTGTTTAAGATACCATAAGTATACAAAAAAATAATTGTTTCCATCTTGAAATTTGGGCTCAATATGTTTTGGTTTTTTAATTCCATTTTAAAATTAAAAGAAAATAACCTGTGTTAGATGCTCTTATTCAAGAAACACACATGCACACACACACACACACACACACCTTGTCAATGCTTTGTTCCCCTAATTACTTCCAAAGTTATTCAACTGTGACTACATTAGTTTAGATAATTAACTTGAGAATGCCTTATTTGGCATAAATGCTTTAAGTATAATATTATATAGAGCTATTTTTTCTCTCTGTTTCTCTAGAGTTTGGCTTTAACCATGGCTTTAAAAATACTAGGTTTTTGGATAAATTTAGAACTAAAAAGCCATCCACAAAATTGCATTGGACACCTCTGTTTCTCTAGTGTCCAGCACAGTGTCACAAGGAAAAAGGTGCTCAATTGACAATTCTGGAAGGCAAGTGAATAATGCAGACAGAGGTAAACCAGCACATCGACTTTCAATCCACTGATCATTTACTGTGTGTAAGGCATAAGGGTAGAAAAAACAATGCTGCCAGGCAGACACCAAGGTCCATGGTATCTAGAGAAGAATAAACTTATACATGTAAAGAGAATTAATGGCAAGTGCCCATGTGAATGACACAGATATCCACCCATGAATGATATAATAATAATGGTAAAAAGAATGATGATTAATACTTATTGAGTGTTTCCTACATGCCAGGATCTGTGATAAACTCTTCTAGGCACTGTATCATTAAATCTTCATAGAAGCTCTGTAAGGCATGAACTACCATTATCCCCATTTTGCAGATTGAGAAGGATTCAAGAAGTTATATGTACACTTGGCTTTATCCATCTAGTAAGGGGTAGAGCTGGAACTGCCTTTTTCTGAGCTTATAACTTCATAATGCTCTAAAGGTAGTGTTTACTTCTGTCAGTGGCATCGCTAATATGGTGAAATTAAATGGTGAATAGAATCAAATATATTCACTATGAAATAAAATTTAAAAAAAGTTTTTTTAGTATATCAGAGCACAATTAAGACATAGCTTCTCTGTGTTATCAGCTCATAGGAAGAGGGAATTGTTTTCCAGGGATTAAAGTTCACCTTTGGTTAGAATTGGCACTCAGCTAACCTTATTTCCACAATGTTTTGAAGTCTTGGTGTATTAAGATATATATAGCATAAACATTGATAAATCGACTGTGTCATATGCTTGAGATTTCAAGTTTTAAAGAGACTTCCTATATAATTTAACAGGATTTAAAAAAATAAAGCACTGCTCCTTAAGACTATAGAAGTTACCATGGTACATTTCAAGTCATAATTCCAAAATAGCATCAGCACACATGATCATGTTACTAATTGAGTCCATAGCAGATATGGAACAGGGTGCATACATAAAGATCTACTTTGATAACTGAAGTCTATCTTGAATAAACAGCAAACAATGTATCTTAAGTTGTCATTACTGTGGTATTCAAACGAAAGGATATTCATGAATGATTATGCAAATTTCAAGAAACACATTCAAAATGCAGTTTAAAACCAGTGTGGAAAACATGAAAAGATTTCTATTTCTTGTTTTCTTAGCTGAGTTAATCTACTTGTATTTCAGAAATCTAATATTTAAGGAGGAAGAAACTGGCAATTTACTTGTCATTGGCACAGATTTAATGACGGGAACTTCCTATAAATATTTTTAGTCAATTAGGGTTGGCCAGGAAGTTTGAAAATTCACGACACAAATAGAACAATTCATAGGGAAAAAGACAAAGAAAATGGATTTTGAAACCGTGAGGTAAATTAAAGGGATAAAATAAAGGAATTTATAGGATAAATAAAGGATAAAATAAAGGATAAAATAAAGGACTATGAGATTCATTCATTCATTCATTAGCCATTCATCCAGTAGGTTTTTATCAAGCACTTTACTGTGTAAGATCCAACAATGGACAATAGCCTCTCCCCTCATGGGCACTTTCTAGTGAGAGGTACAGAAATTTTAAGACTGATAGTCCAATTCATTATTTAGCTACAGTTATGATAAAATGTTTTAAGGAGACATTAGAGTGAACTATGAGTGTAATAAGAGAGCTTGATTGAGTGGGTGCAAGAGAATGGGGACATGGCAGGTACATCAAAGACAGATTCATTAACAAAGCAACGTTTTGGTCGAGGTCTGACTAATTAGGCCAATCAACTAGTGAATGAGGCAGAAAGGCAGGTAATTTTGTGGTGTGAAGTACATGCATACAGAACTGTGGTGGACATGACGTGGGATGGAGTAATAATGATAACAAAACGTCTAACACTGGTATAGTGTTATCTATGTGCCAGACATCATGCTAAGAGCTGAATCTGTATTTCCTCATTTACTTCTCATAGCAACACCCTGAGGTCAGTTTTATTATTATCGAATTTTAAGGATAAAGAACAGGCAGAATAACTTTCTCAGGATCATGATACTGATCTGTGGTAGATCTGGTTTGAACTGAGGTCATATGATTTCAGAGACTGCATTCTTGGTCACTGTCTACCCAGATTATATGTTCATCTGTAATTGTCCAGCATCTATGTGAATTTCTATACCAAGCTTTTTCATAGTGTCGTAAGGTAGTTGTTGCAGAATTGAGCATGATTATGGTCAGGTGATGTCCAAGAAAAATGCTGTATTTAGAAGCAGTAATACATGGTGGCTAAGTTTACTTTGGAATCAGCCAGGATTTGACTCCCTTTCTTTCTCTCTGTGTGGATGTTGGGCAAGTTTCTTCAGCCTTCCAAATACCAATAAATAGCTACAAAATTGGGATAATAATGATGCTGTTATTACAAGCTTGCTATGAGGTTTACATGAGAAAATAAATGTTCAGTATATCCCTGGCACAGAGTAATTACTCAGTATACGTTAGCTATTATTATTAGCAGAAAAAAGATTGATAATGAATGTCAAAGAGGACTTTGAATGCCTTGCATAAGAGTGTGAATGTTATAAGCAGCAGGAAGCCACTGACATTTTCTGAAAAAGAATAACTTCAGCATACATGGTAAATTATGAGTGATAATCTATAGTTTACAAAGTGTTTTTGAATAGATTACTTAATTTAATCCCCCTTAATCTCAGAGGGATGATATTTTGATTGTCATTCTACAGATCAGCTAAAACTTAGAGATCTTAAATGAGGTATCCAAGCGCTCACAGGACTTAGTAGAGTAAGTGTGATTTAGATTCAGTACTTCAAATAAAAGGTCATTGTGCTTTTCATCATACCACAGCTTGCAGGTGATTTTAAGAGACATTGTAAAGAGGTTCCATAGAAAAATTAAGGGGCAAAGCTGTTTTGATCATTCTGAATTTGAAGTGGAGAAATTATTATTTTTTTAATTTTAGAATGTTGATGGAAGGAACATAGGTACCTGGTGAAGGTTTGAGAAGCTGGGAACTACGGTGTTGGTCCCATCTCTGCCACTTCTTGGCTTTGTGACAAGTCATAGACAAGTCACTTAAGTGGTTGTAGGTTTCTTCAGCTGAGAAAAGGAAAATATAATCCCATTTCTTGGGATTTTCCAGTGGATCAAATGACACACCTTCCTTCCCCAAAAGGCCACAACCAACAAAGCAGAAAACTCAGGAAAAACACACATGTATTATTGTCACTTTACATATAAAATGTTTCCATTCCCAACCATGAATTTAAAATTTTATAGGAGAAATACAGTGAGAGCCACTGGAGTTGAAAGAGAATCTATCAAATCGTTTATTATTAAAACGAAACTAAATATCCAGAAAACTAGGTTTTCAATGACATTTAATACATGTTAACCCACTGATATGGCAACTCCACGTTTTTCCGTTTACTGACCCGGCTCACCAGAAACCTTTTGGGTGCTCTCTCTCTTCCAGTTCGAACTGCGAACCTACAGACCTGTCTTGGTTCGTTGCACGTGTCATATGTACTGAGGGACATTTTTCCAAGTCTAGTCCTTTATCCAGATGTTAATGAAATTTTGCTTTTATGGCTTTGCTTTCTGTGTCCCATCATGTTTCCAGACATATCATCAGCTTCTTTAGGGAAGCAGGAGGAAAATTCTAAGATTCTGGTGTATTCTTCTCAGCTTCCTTTATTATTTGCAAGACTCCTTGAGATAGATTTTTTTTTTTTTTGCGGTGGAGGGGTGGGGAGGGTGTGAGAGTGGGAACTTTCTACTTATTCCCTTCTTTTCCTATTCCAGTCTTATGATTTCCTCCTCTTCTAATTATCCCCAACTGATTATACCTGATTCTATCTGATGTAAAAATTGGAGATGTCTGAAGATGTCCTCAGATATAATGCCACACATACTAGAAATTTCCATAGCATAACTTATATTTCTGGAGTTTAGTATAATAACCACCAACATATTGTAAGCCTTTATAAAATTACTGCTTGAAAAGAAAAAAAGGGGACTCTGACCTGTAGAACTTTTATAAAAGCTAGAATGTCTGAAATAATTTACCTGCTTGAAAGAGTAACTGTATTAAGAATTTCCCTCCTCCCCCCATCCCTTTGGCTTAAATTAGATAATGTGATATTTTCCTACACAAGATCATAAGCAGCCAATGTGGAAAAGCTTCATGTGAAAAAATATGCAAAAAGTGCTGAGATAACATTGAAATACGTTAGAGTGTTAGAGACAGCGCTGCTATACATTCTTATGAGCCACGTGATAATGTAATCTATATGATAGAAAAGCAGTCAGCATATGGAAGAATTTTACTATTCTGCAAAGGTAGTTTTGATTTGTAACTTTTGTTTGTTTGTTTGCCACACCAGCAATAACAACACTTAGAAACTTAGAAAACTAGAATGAGAATAAGCATTTGAAATCACATAGTCCAATATCCTTATTTTATACAGGAGAATGCTGGTCTCAGAGGAGAGGTGAAGTGGTTAACTAAGGTCATACTACTAGTTAGAAGCTCCAACTAGCACCCTGACATACTAATCCTGGTGCAGTACTCCTATGTTAATCCTTATTTTTTCCTCAGTGTGCTCCGTGTTTTGCACACCTCAAAACAGAAAGACTTTATCTGGGATTGGGCTTTTATGCACAGGCAAGAACAAAGCAAGAATCTAGCCTAGCCCCCAACACATGAGTCAGTTTCAAGCAAATTGATATGTGCCAACAAACAGTACTATTAAGAAAGGGATGTTTTGCGGACCAAAGAAATGACCTTCACACATGTGGAAATAGAAGCAGTGTTGAATGCACTGCAAGATGGAAGAGCAAATGAATTATATATAAAGATAGTTCAAATTGATTGTGGCAGCAAGAGACTAGTCAAGGACATTCACAGGCAACCTTACTAAAACATTTCTCTATCGTTCCTCGAGAAAATATTCCAAATCCTTCCAAATCCGGAAGAAAACGGCATCTGGATAGAGAACTCCCAAACCATCACATTTTGTCAATCCCATTGCTACTAAAACCCACCAAAATTTTAAAACTTAAAAACCAGGTAAATATGCTAAATAGGGTTCATGTGACATTACTGTGAAATAGAGGCAGCTCAGATGATGAACGCAGGGCCAGATTATGGTTTGAAAATCTGCATAATGAATGCTTTTTCATATTCACCGCCAAAGCAAAAGGGAGAGAATGCAATGCCAAACTGAGGAAGGCTTTCCCAGCAGAATGTGTGAGAGAAATATGCTGGGTGTAACTGCCAAGTTTTATGGCAGGGGCTGAAGGGCACTAGGCAGTCATTGTGAATAAAGAGTGACATGCTATTTTAGAATTTGCTCTCATGGGCGAACACTAGCTGGAAGGTGGAGGGCTCTCTTCACAAACATAAAGAACATTGAATGGATGTTCTATTGAAAACCTTGAAATCAACTCCAAAGGATGCCTGGAATGGTTGTCCTTAATGCTTATGTTTTCCTCCAACATAGATACCTTCTCCTCATCGTAAAGCAAATGATAATCAACCACCAAAGGCCTAGGAAGTAGTGTGGCATGATCAAAAGTCACCCCACTGCCTCACTGTCCTCCTGTAAATTAACTCACTGAAGTGGAATTTCTTACAGGAAAGTTTTTCATCACGTTCATCCTATAGTTATCCATGACCACTGAAGCCTGTCTTGTGTTTATATCATCACAAGTAAAGTCACTCAGTAAATAATGGAGGAAGAGGAGACAGGTGAAGAGTAAGGACCACCTGTGATGACAGATGAGCAAAGAAATCACCAAGACAACTGAAGGGAGACACATTTGGAAGTCCTAAAAGAAGCCAAGAATGAAAGGGCTTTACTTTTCCCCTTGGAAGTGCACAAACAGTTTCTGTCTACCGCCAAATGTTCAGTGGAGTCTTCCGTGTTTGGGAAATGACAGTAACTCCATTCTGGTAAAACTGCTTTCCTGATCATCGTGTCTCCATAATCACACAAGAGAGAAAGAGCTGCGTTTAAAAAGACATGTGAGAAGCTAGCCATGTAGAACTCACTCATGTAGATACAGGGAGATGAGGTACATGAGACTGAGATGAACATATTAGCTGGAACTATAATCTAGCCCTGCATTTTAGGGAAGGGCTCTTTCATACAAGAAAAGGAAGCTATGCTTTAAGGACTATTTAAGGCACCCCATGGCCACGGGTGGAGGATAACATTATTTAAGTTAGGCTATCCAGTCTATAAAAGTTTATACAAAAGGGTGACTCTAACCTTAAGAAGTGTATTTTTCATGACTGGAACATGCATATCAGACTCAGCAATGACTGTTTTATTTGGCTAAGAGGGTCCACATCTGGAGGGGCCGATGAACAATAACTGTCCTCTCTATTTATAGGCTGCTCAGCATTTTCATACTCTGTACATTGTTGTTTTATAATCATCATTAATAATAATGGCCTAAAACCCTTTTGCACAACATAAAATGAATCAATTACTTGCTTCAATCAAACATGTTCATATATTCAGAATATTTTAAAGAATTTTGACAGATTCTGTTGATTTTTTTTTTTTTTTCTTGTAGGAACGCAAACTTAATACTGGGCAGCTGACCAGAGGGTTCAGGTAGACTTGGGCGTGTGTAGAGAATCGACAAGTAAAACTTTGTGTTCCATTTGCACATGACCAAGTATCTCTTGAGGGAGAGGGACTCCAGATGACAAAGTTTATCTCAAGGCAATACTGCAGGTTCAGTCAAGAGGCAGCTCACAGAGTCCATCATTCTCTTGTGACATGGATTTGGAGTGAAAAAATAGTCAATAGAAACCAAAGAAAGTGACTTCACTGTGAGCTCTATGGAATAATTGTTCAGGTCTTAGAGGGAAGGGTGAATGAATTACAATCTTTTTCCCTCTCCAGAATTCAAAGCCAGTTGAAAGACAGACACAAGAAGCAAAGATTTAAAAAACAAACAAACAAAACCCTTTATTATGAACCAAACATGGAATGGAAGACAAGATTTCTAGGTGTAGCCAGAGGGCCTTACTAAGATTTTAACTGATCAGTTAGGCAGACTTACCCAGGCAGCCCCTGGCTGTACTGGTCCACTGCAGGACACCCCTGCAGGGCAGTCCACTTGTTGCCTTTCAAGAGAACAGACCAGAAAGCAGCCTCAGAGATGATTTGGCAGGGGCTGAGCCACACAATCCCACTTCCCTCTGCCAAACTCATTCATCAAACAGTATACTTCTCTTCCCCGAAGGAGAGAAAATGTGTCGGGGGCATGGGGAGTGGAGTTGTATGTGCCAAGCTTTCCTTCCCAAGGAAAAGTGATGAGTGGGGAACACGTGGTCCTACCAACAATACATAGAATACAGGGTATCAGCAGCTGAGGGGCTAGAAACAAGAGGAGATGATGGAGACAGTGCTCTTAGGAGACTTAATCCTCATGGCATTTGGTATAAGTAACTGTCATATAGGCCCCAGCCAACAGCGTCAGGGTTTCATGTTATCCCCAGATATGGCCTGGAAGATATGGTGCTCACCCAACGTCCACAGTACATGCTTAATATTAATGAAATATAAAGTTATATTACAAATACTTTAAACCTTATAGGTAAATAATGATATGCAGTTGGACAAACACTGTAATCAATTTTATGGTATACAGGTTACTAAATTAATTAGAATATCAATTATTCTGAATGTTTCCCCATCCCATTTCAACCATTTTGAATCAATGAGAGTTATTTGATTGAATAAACATTCCTCTTTAGAGATCCATTATTTTCCAGGCACTGTCTTGATAACAGACATAGAGAAATGAATTAGATAATTCCTTGCCCTGAAAAGTCCATATCACATAGAATTTACAGACATGTAGCTAATTAGGTACAACACAACAAAAGTGCATTGATAGAGGCAGTGCAGAAGTAGCAAAAAATAGAGAGTGTTCAGATCTGCCAGGACCTCAGGCAAGGCTGGGATTTGAGTCAAGGGTGAAAGTATTCTTTAACAGGCTCCTGAAAAATAAGTGAGATGTCACCAGGTGGGCTTGGAATGAGAGAGGACATTCTAGGTAGCAACTGGAGCAATTCTCACAATAATAGGATGCTCTGTTTGTGAAATTACAGATAATGCTATTATTGAAGAGTAGAATTCAACTGTAGCATTGACAAGAGTTAAAGGTCAAGATGTAGGCTGAGGCAAGCTCTTACAAGTTATTAAGTGCTGTGCTTCTGTTGTTATCATTATGTTTTTACTGCTTTTGTTTGTTTTTTGTTCTCTTCTTTGGCAATGGATACTGCCCTCTCATGTTAAAGAATAGGTGGGGACTAGATACCACCTTGGAATCACTGATGTTTGCCATACTTAGAAAGGGAAATGAATGAGAAAACGGTCTTAATCTTTCTGGGAGAAAAAGAGTAGTTCCACTCTGAGAGGCTTATCACTGGGCTTGGTGATTACATTTCTGTGATGTGGTAGACATTGGACTCAGGCTTCCCAGCATTCACGGGGCTGATTTGCATCTAAGAATTAATGTGCATGATAAATAAATGCATTTATAGATCTGTAGTACTTTCTTGAGGGCCTATGATTGATCCTGTTGTTGAGAAGTAATTGTTCCCCCCATTACTGTTACAAAAGGGCTTGGCGCCAGAACTGGTGATAGCTGCAAGAGATAAAGAACCTGCCTTGTTACTGACTTTTGGACCAAAATGATAAGGTCAACCTTACCTACTGGGGGAGTGCCCCATCATGTAGTCCAAATCTCCTGCAGAAGAAACTTAACTCCCTCCCTCTTCTGCCAGAAAAACTTACCATTTCTGAGCCACTTTGGTGCAGCAGCACTTGTCTGCAGTAACTGATTATCCTTGCCGTGTCATCCCCATGAGGCCAAGGAGATCTAAAGAGTTTAATTCAAATGTCTCCAGCCAGCTCGGCTGGCGCCTGTCCATTAAGCAAATCACTGGGGAGTAAGTATCCTTCCCCATAGTATTTGTTATTACAGATGATCACACTGCTTCATAACAGATAACTGCTATGGAAGATGGGATTCAGTCCATTTCTTTGCTTGGGACACAAATTGTCAAGTGAGTGAAGGGTAGCAGAATAATGCCACCCCAAAACATGTTCCTTGGGCATATTGGTTATTTTGAACTTAGGGACTTAAAAAACAGCTAATGCAGGGAGGAACTTTCTCTGAACTCCTCCTATCTGCCTAAAGACAGATCCTGCAAAAGGAACTCAATTATCATAAATCCCCTCCCAGACAGTTTCATCAACCAGGGAAGATTGACTCTCACCACAGAAGAGGAGACTAGAAGCCGACACCACACCCAGACGAACTTTGTCACAAGCTATCATGTCTCCCGTCTATTATTCTAAGGGTCAATTTATCTTTTCTAAAAGTTATTTACACTCCCCTAAGAGGCCTACATTCCCCTGTTTTTCCCCTATTAGGATGGTATGTAAGCCTGAATTTGAAGCCACCTTGGGAGTTACACAATTTTCCCTGCGTATCTCCCGTATATATTTACATAGATGAGGTATACATGTTAATATCCCTCTGTTTGTTTTTCTCTTGTTAATCTGTCTTTTATTATAGGGGTCTCAGCTTAGAACTCAGAAGGGTAGAGGGAAAATTGTTTTCCCCGAAAACCACTGCTCCTCTGTCATCCATTCACTGCATTCAGTGTAATGACATTGGACTGATCCAGTGGTGCTTTCCTACATCACTCAAGGTACATATAAGGACCCCTGTCAAGGGGAGGAAAGGCAAATATCCTCGGAAGAAGGAAAACTGGACTTTTGGATATCTTGCTATTACCTGTATGGGGAAAGTAGTCAAGGATTTTGCACTTTGGGGACAGACTGGGACAGGTTTTTGAACTCCTGTGATCTGTAGGGCCTCACCCTGGTTTTATGAACATGCTCGAGAAAGAGATAATCCGTGTTTTTAATCAATGGAGATAGACACGATCAAATATGCTTTGTAGCAGTTTATGCTGGCAACAGTAAGGCAGAGGACAAAAAGGGATCCTGGGACTAGGTGAACATCAAGGAAGCTACTGCAGATATTCAAACCCGGACTGAGAGTAGCAGTAGTGATGGAGAGAAGGAAAATATCAAGGCTTCCTCACTGGGTATATCCATATAAATGTATTTTCCATTTTAGGGCATTATTTCTCAGGAAACATTTATTGCAATCCCAGTGCCACAGGTTGGTTCATGGTTCAGTGTATCATTTACCCGAAGGAAATGGATTAGGCCATGTCCAGCCATTAATGACTTGGTTTGGGGCCTTGCTCCCTGGGGAGTGTTGGCTACCAGCCTCCTCCTGACTTTATGACTTCTGTGTAAAACTGAACCCTCCTCCTGCGTAAAGGTGTCCTACCCCTACCATCCTCCTCCTGGGTGAAGAGTGGTTTTCATCTTAAAAGAAATACCAGGCGCTGGCTCTGTGTGAAGTAAGCTGCTGCCAAGATAAAGAAGTTGCCTAGAAGCAATAATTGAAGGGACAGACAAAACTGATGTTCTTATAAAATGCTGAGGAGTAACTGGTAGTTAGGAAAAGTTAAGGTTGAAGGCAAAAACCAAAGGTGTAGTCTTGAATTTCATCCATTGATCATGTCTAGAAGCACTGATTATATGTATTTCCCTGATTCTTAGGTAGCTAATATATTTGGTGGCAAAATATTTTTCTGAGGCAAGGGATATACTTGTAAAACAAAGAAATGTAATCATTTGTTTAAAAGTATAATCCTTTACTTTAAAGATAAAGTATTTTGAATCATTCATTGGAGTGAGAAAAGAGTGAACCAATGGCTAAGGAGTTACAGTTTGAAGTTACCCAAGAACCACATCATAGTGTTTTCATTGTTTCTGAAGTTATCTTACATATCTTAGGAAGGAACGCCACTCTAATCCACTGCTGTCGGAGATACAAAACAAGCAACAGCGACAGCAACAAATAAGCCCAACAAAAACTATAAAATGCATCTCATTCTCAAAGGGATGAATAAGGCCCAGCAACCCCACAAAAGCTTCTAAATAATGTTTCAGTGTAGATATTAGGCTATTACCTTAGCAGCGACTTCAATTAGAAATATTCTGTAGGCAAAGGGTAGGAAAAGATGAGCAGACGCAATTTAACTTACTTCTCCAGTACATGCTGTGAGAGCTACATTCTCACCTCCACAAACCAGTGAATCAAAGGTACTGGGGATTCAAGCATTTTCTTCCAGCAGTGGGTGGCCCAAGTGCCTCAATTCACCTGTCTTTTCATATTAGAAGGAAAGCTGAAATCATTGTCACTCGTATTATACCTTATTTGTTCTGCTGCTCTCACTAAATCCTCTGAATTTTATCTGAGGTCTCTCTCCCACTAAGAAGATGAATCTGTGCCGCAATTTCTCTGCTTAAATTGTGGTATAACTCCTTCTTTCAGAAAAAGAAAGCGTAGAAACATTCATTTTTACAAAGAAGCCTGGCTTTGGGAGACTATCTTTTCATTACAGAAATAAACTGCAGATGATTAGATTGTTACATTTCATAAATTTACTCTGTAAATCTTAAAACAGTTTCTCTTGTTTTTGTAAAAAATGACTTATCAGCCGTCGCCTTTCAAGGATGACTAAATCATATGACTGCAAGGGACTTTCCCCAGAATGGCCAACCATTCAGCAATAAATTCCAGTGACACATTCCCTATGAGGGCAGGCACTCTTCCTATACGAGCAATCTGCCTTCTGTTTCTTGGTTTTTGCAGTTCCCTAACTCCCCACCTGGGGGAAAAAAGGCCATGGAGGAAGTGGAGCTGGAGGGAAAAGTGGAAATCACCTCACTTGGAATTATGGAAAATTATTCTGAAAAGTATTTTTTTTTTTTTTTTTTTTTTTAAAGTTTTACTTGATTTTATTTATTTATTTATTTAATTTTTGGCTGTGTTGGGTCTTCGGTTCGTGCGAGGGCTTTCTCCAGTTGCGGCAAGCGGGGGCCACTCTTCATCGCGGTGCGGGGACCGCTCTTCATCGCGGTGCGCGGGCCTTTCTCTATCGCGGCCCCTCCCGTCGCGGGGCACAGGCTCCAGACGCGCAGGCTCAGCAATTGTGGCTCACGGGCCCAGCTGCTCCGTGGCATGTGGGATCTTCCCAGACCAGGGCTCGAACCCGTGTCCCCTGCATTAGCAGGCAGATTCTCAACCACTGCGCCACCAGGGAAGCCCCCTGAAAAGTATTTTTTAAATCAATAATAAACATAGGTTGACTTCCTATGAATCCCAGGACTGTGCTGGGTGGGGCTGGAGAGAGGTACAAAGAGAAATTTAAGAAGATATTTTTCCCTGATGAGACTCTGTTTGAAGAAGAGGATTTAGTTGAAGAAATTAGCAGTATATAATAAATATAATTAGTGGAGGAGGGGGAGGAGTAAAAGACAATCCACAAAGTCTTCCAGCTTTACCCTCCTCTCCCCTTCATCTTGTATTTATAATTCATGCCCTCATAGGATCTCAATACACTGTGAGTATTGAGTCTTTCAGTTAGGGAATTCCCTGGCGGTCCATTGGTTAGGACTCCATGCTTTCACTGCACAGAGCACAGGTTCAATCCCTGGTTGAGGAACTAAGATCCCGCAAGTTGCAGCCAAAAACAAAAAAACAAAAAAAATAAACAGTGTTTCAGTTAGAAGAAAGACTCATTTGTTCCTCTCTCTCCCTTATTTTTGCAGAGAATCCTGACCACCCACACATTCCAAGATTCTGTATTTGGTGCCAGTGAAGCTTACAAATGAATGACCTGCTCTTGTTCAATCCCAGTTCTCAATTTCTGGGAGAGAGAATTTGATTGTCTCAGCTAGGGTAATCAACTCTGGCCAGGGGATTCAGGATCACATAGTTTAAATTTAACCATGGTCAGTGGAGAACCAAACTGTGGCTCAGAGTTCAATCACTGGAGAAAAGCAGATGGTTTTTGAAATCAAAAGTTATCCCCAAAGAGTGTTTGCTACACTAAGTTGAATAATTTATGAGAAGAAAATTTCTATAAGGCCATCTTTTATCAGGAGCCATACATACTTCTTATTTCTCTCTGACATTTCCAGGAGAAATAAGTATATCATTCTGCAACTGAAAAGATGCACTGTTTTTATTTTTCAGTTAGTGTGCATGTGTGTTTAAGACAAAATTATTTCTTGACTTCCTTCTGTAGTAGAAAATGGAAAGACAGTCAGCCCCAAGTCGGCTAGCTTCTTGTCCCTGACTCTGCCACTGTGTCGACAAAATTCTCTCGCCATATGCTCTCTGCAGTGTTCAGGCAGATCTGTATTATGGGGGAACCATATGTTGACTTTGCAGTAGCATATTTTCTACTTTGCAGATTTGAGCCCACCATATTGTGGACACAGGCAGTGTCCTCAGTATCTTTCATTTGAATGCCAAGAGGGCATTAAATGTGTGTGCAAACGGTACAGCTAGATGTATGATTGCTTGATTTGAATAAGTGAATGTGGGTCCCTGACAGGTGGTTCCCTACCATGTTTAGGATCCCGCAGAAACATCTTAGAATTCCACACCAAAGGAGAGGTCTTGCTTCGTTTTGGGTTCTTCACTAGACTTGGGTCTTTGTTTAAAGCTTTTTGCTTTTTCCCCATGGTTTACATTTTGAAGATGTTTGGAATTGACTTTCAAAATGGCAATTTCCTGGTGTTCTTGGAAGAAAAGTAAAAGACAGCTTACTCTAAAACTTTTTACATAGGAACATATTTATTATATATATATGCACTAATAATTGTTATCTTTGTGTTAATGTGTCTAGTGTATATTTTCCATGTATTTGCATACTTTTAACTACAGTAAGAGAAGTTTCTCTTTACAGAAATAAGATATTCTGTTTTGGTTAGGTGCCTAAAGCAAAATCACTTTTCTGTACCCTAAGGGGTGTATCTCATGAACTAGGGTGGATCATTGAGCATTCTATTTGCATTTTAAAGCAAAAAAGAAGGTAATTCACAGAGATTTTTTTAAAAGGTCTTTTTAAAGGTTTTTAGAGAACTTGTTAAAAAACACCCACAACCAAGGCACATTCCCTCTCTTGTGTCTTCTCCTCACGAAATGCTCAGACTGCCAATTTAAAGGAGAAACACAGTCAAGCCAGATAAAAAGCATCCAAATGAAGAGAAGGTTAATCGTGGATGGCCAGGGAGGTTGTCTAGACAATCTGTAGATTCCTTTGGAATGACTGCCTTTAGCCTTTTCTTCCCCAGGCCCCTGAGACAAGGCTGACATTCACTAGTCCCGAGACTCCAGGTAAAAACTGTTCATCCACAATTGGGAATCTTCCTCATGCCTCACTGTCAACCTTCTTCTGACCTAAGAGTCCTGGGAGGGGAGCCTGAGAAGGAGGTCTTAGGGACCCATAGATAAGAAAATAAGCAGAAAAATGAATAGAAATATGAAAACCTGGATGCCCTGGTTTAGCAATATTAAGTAGTAAGCTAGGTCTTCTGTCTCTTCATCTAATCCAAATAAATCCAGAAAGAGAAGTAATTTTTTATGTGATACCAAATGCAGTTTTTCAGCTTCATTTTTAGCTCATGGCATGACAGCCCAGTGAGTTGTCATGACAAACAAAAATGAGAATAAAGTATAAATTTCAAGCTGTATAATTGTTTTTTAGTCCTCCCTTCTCCCTGTGTGATAACAAAAACTAGGCCTGCATTCTGAGTTATGCTTTGATCTTGGTGGCTATTCATAATTATCATAGCAAACAAATTGCCAGTGTCCTTATCTGTAAAGTAGAAATGATAATGCTACCTACTTCACAGGATTATTGTAAAGATTGAATGAGGTAATGGATATGTAATACTTAGCACAGGCTCAGGCCTATAGTAAGAGAGCAAAGAATGTTAGCTATCCTCATGCTTATAAGTTTTGTTAGAAATAGGAATTATATACCTGTAATGTAAGTTTATAAATATATTCTATCAGGCAGAAGATTTGGGTTCTAGTATTGGCTCTGTCACTAAGAAACCAAGAGTCCTTAAATCAGCCACTTAACACCTCTGGCCTCAGCTTATAAAATGAAAAGTTTGGATTGGGTGATTATTAAGGTCACTTCTGGCCCTAATATTCTTCTGTTCTTCTGTTTGACTTTTCCATAGGAAATGTTTCCTACAATAAGACTAGCTGGGCTAGAGATCTGCTCTCCACAACATAGTTCTCTTTTTTAGAAATGTACAGATCAGGAGTGAGCTTTTCTTTGAGGAATCAGTTTCATGATCAGAATTGAGTATCACTTTCTTGGAAATTTCTGAGCCCAAAGGAGAAAAACTAAATTTCCTTACCATTGAATATTTTTAGAAAATAAATCTGGTGGGGGCTTCCCTGGTGGCGCAGTGGTTGAGAGTCCGCCTGCCAATGCAGGGGACACGGGTTCGAGCCCTGGTCTGGGAGGATCCCACATGCCACGGAGCAACTAGGCCCGTGAGCCACAATTGCTGAGCCTGCGCATCTGGAGCCTGTGCTCCGCGGCAGGAGAGGCCACGATGGTGAGAGGCCCGCGCACCGCGATGAAGAGTGGCCCCCGCTTGCCGCGGCTAGAGAGGGCCCTCGCACGGAAACGAAGACCCAACACAGCCATAAATAAATAAATAAATAAATAAATAAATAAATAAATAAATATTTTTTAAAAAAAATAAATGAGAGTAGCCTTTCTAAAAATAAATAAATAAATAAATAAATAAATCTGGTATAACAGAGGTACTGAATAAGCAGTGGGGTCTGATGGAAGTATGTATCATATCCCAGGACTTACGGAGCAGTACAGCGGTGGCGGAAGGAGAGGGAGGGTTGAATTGGAGCAGATCTGGGTGGTAAACCAATAATAACATTCCTTCCATGATGTCCAGGCACCAAATCCAAGTTGATATGTGGTTTTGGCAGTGAATGGAAGGGCCCAGGATCCCCAAAGGATATTGACAAAGGATAGTGATGGAAATGGGTTGGAGGAACATTTTGGCCGGAAACCACATGGGCAGTGGCTTCTGTTCAGGAGAGTTGTCTGCAGGGAGCTAACAGGCAGACATGAATGTGTTTCAGGGTCAAGGTAACACTAAGCAATAGCCCAGTCCTGCAAACTGGAGCAACATGGGCATGAGAGAGAGAAAAATTATAGGGGCGAATTCCTCAACTCCACTGATCACCATTGTGGCAACTGAATCTGAAACTGAGAAAAGAGAAATCAATCTGGAGGCACCCATTATATGAAGAGGCCACTCCAATGGGAGTCCTCAGGAAAAGCTCCATATACCAGAGAGTTGTCCAGGGCCATCTAAATATGGGGCTTGGGGCAAACAGATGGACAGGAAGATAGTGTGCAAACTGGCTCTGGGTTGGCCAAAGGAAGAACACCATAAAGCATTGATCTGTATCTGACCTGTGCCACAAGCCTGCCCTTTTGCCCTGAAGCCAGCAGAAAGTAGACTGAATAACATCTTTAACAGGCTCTTTGTATTCTGAATCAAGATTTCAAATAGCTCTGGAATTAAGACACTCGTGGTGGCCCTGTCACCATTACCCGCATGTGGAGATCTCAGCAGGATGCTTGATGTCCAGGTTAAAACCAGGTAAATTCTGGGGAAAGCTAAAAACCCTAGTGTGGATGGTGACCATGAGAGAAAAGCAAAGCAGAGTTGGAGGCAACTCCAGGCAGAAATGTGGTGGGATGAAGGAGAAAAAGGAAAGGTAGAGGGATCAAATGGGAAATATGCGAATCCTCCATTTCCAAAATAAACTTTTCGCTCTATTAATGTGGGGGGACAGTATGCCTCTCTCTACACCCTCCATTGGTCACCCCAAAGGGAAACCTGCACCTCAGTAGACCCAGCCTGTTACACGGAGCCCATAGGAAGTCCTTCTATTTAGGGGAAAAGAGTATGGGAAGAATGGACTCACTAAATGGAGAGAAAACCAGAACCGTTTATATATCGATATATCAATCAATATCGTTCTTATCCATAAATATTAATACACAACCAGTGAACACCTGACATTTGATAAAAATAAAACCAAAAAAACAAATAACACAAAGGACCAAGACGAACAAGTGGAACAACTAAAAATAGGAGTGAAAACATTTAATTCATGGAAAAGAAAAGGACATTTTAAGAATTCTAATTAGTATCCACCAATTTAAATTAAGTTAATACAAATTTTAAGCAAATTAGATCCAAATAAACAAGAACAGGCTGTCATCTTGTATCTTATCAGATAACAAGAAAAAGTTCTTGAAAATGGAAAATATACTTGCTTCAAGACAAAACAAGGAAAATCACTGTTCTAGGAATCATGATTAAGAAAATACACCAAGATAAAGGACAAAACACACAGCTTGAAAAAAATAATAAAAGGTATGGAAAATCAATCCTGAAAGAACAATATCTACTTAATAGGAGGTCCAGGAAGGGAAAGCTACGTTAATAGATGGGAAGAAATTATTAGAGAAAAAAAATGAGCTAAGGTAAGGCCCAGAATGCATTCAGATTGAAAGGATCTGCTGAGTGCTGAGGAAAATGAAAGAATAGTTAATGTTTCCTGAGTTCTTTAAATGTGTTGTTTTAATTTTTCCAACAATTCTATGATATGTTTATTATTAACCTAAGAGCTAAACGCTCATCATTTTAAAACTGAATAAAGTGGAATATGATTCAGTTTTCAACTTACAGGAGGTCCCACAATTTAGTGGCACAGCCAGCTTTAGAACATAGTCTTGCCTGAGGGACTTTCCTCTTAGTCACAAATTGTGTATGTAGAGAGGAAGAAGACTCACACCTGGATAGATTGTTATAAGTATCAAAGATATAGAGATGGCATTAAAAGGCTTGCATTGAGCACATACGTTGCCAGTGAAAAGGTAAGAATCTGAGTTAAATCAGTCTTTTTATTAACATAATTATGCTACTAGGAATTCTGAGTGAAAATGATTTAGAACCCAGAAATTACTTTGTGCCCCCAACCAAACTATCAATAAATTTAAGACAAAAACATATTTTAAAATCTGCAAAATCTAAAAAAGTTCATCTCCCATGTACCTATTTTTTTTTTTTTAATAAATTTATTTATTTATTTATTTATTTATTTTGACTGTGTTGGGTCTCCGTTTCTGTGCGAGGGCTTTCTCCAGTTGCGGCGAGTGGGGGCCACTCTTCATCGCGGTGCGCGGGCCTCTCACTGCCTCTCCCGTTGCGAAGCACAGGCTCAGTAGTTGTAGCTCACGGGCCCAGCCGCTCCGCGGCACGTGGGATCTTCCCAGACCGGGGCACGAACCCGTGTCCCCTGCATTGGCAGGCAGATTCCCAACCACTGTGCCACCAGGGAAGCCCCCATGTACCTATTTTTAAAAACAAAAAGAAAAATTAAATTATTGCAGCAAAATTAAAGAAAAATCCAAGAAAGACATGGGATTTAACAAACAGAAGTAACCTAGGGGTTCAGTGGACCCCCAGAATTATAGTTTTTCAGAAAAACCAGAAAGCATTGATTTACATGAGAATGAAGAATGTCTTCAAGAATATAGTAAATTCTAATTACTGGAAAAGTGGAAGATCTTAATATCTCTTCTACCAAAAATAAGAAAGAAAAGCAATTAAAAACTTCGCAAAAAGTGCAATGTGGTAAAATCATGGTTTTGCAAAAAACAAACTATAATTTTCAACTATTCTGACCAATTTTTTTTGGAGCATTGAGTAAGATAAACCGTTGGACCTTGATGCTTGGAACATTCTTCAAGTGGCACGGATTTAGTGACAATAAGATTATATTACTTTTCCTACAGATATAGTCATACAACTTGGTTGTACAATTGATCATTCCTACACAATCATATCATACATTCTAGTCAATGGTATTCAAGGTTTAGAATAAAACTAGACACACAGAAGACTTTGATATATTTACAGGGGAGAATATATATTATAAAACTTGGCAATATTAAATGATGACATAGATAACAGAGTCAGGAGGTAAGGAAGGGAGGGTATAGAGATGTGGGTAGGCTAATGTTTCTCATCTTACAATATGGGAATCCAGCTGATAGAGAGTAAAGGTAGTGGACTCAGAAATAAAGGATTAAGAATATTATTGAATATTACATTGATAAGTGTTAACGTGAGAAGAATTTAAAGTAAGGTGAGTTGGAGAAAGAAGTGGAGAGAGGGTGGTAGGGTAAATGTGCATAACTCATCACATTTTATAGATGAGAATCTATAGAGTATCTAGAAGTGATAAATCAAGAAGCACTAATAACAAAAGAATTAAGAGCAAACATGGTTAAAAGTGGAGAAAGAGGAAGGAATGGGAGTCAAAAAAGGGAGAATTTTACTTGTCTTGTGAGTCTCTTCTGTGAATATATGTTTTATTCCTTTTCTGTGAGTGCCTATATTACATCTCCAACTAAATTTTTTAAAGGGCATGTAAGTACAGGTGCAAGAAGTTATAACTATATAGAGGCCAGCTTGATCACTCTACTTATTCCTCTTGGCATAGAGGTACTGTTAATCACTCCCTTTGTTTGATGTTTAACTCTTGAGATTTGCTATTGTCATTGAGTTTCACATATTTTAAATAACGATTTCAATTAATACTCATGCCCTGGAGAAAATATAGAAAATTGTAATTTTAGAAAATTAGAAAATTATATCAGAAAATAGGAAATTGTAAATTTAAGAAGAAAAAAAAAGCAGGACTATCCTAAATCAGTGATAAGGTTCTACATCAATACCAGACTGTTCCCTCTTCCATTTCCACTGCATCCTTCTCAGTCTTGATTGAATTTGCTCTGCTGGCTTTCAGTCACAACCACTCTAGAAGATTGATATGGTTCTGACTCATGACCATTATTAAGGTTTTGGTCAATCTACATAGAATTTAAAAATGTACCACAGATAATTTTTTAAAATATATGCAGAGATATTTTTGTTGTTGTTCATATGTATTTTTTTGTTTTGTTTTCAAAATAATACTATATCTAAGATATATTATTTGCATCAGGTCTGTACAGTTGAAGACTAATAGTACATTTTGTATTTGAAAAAATTCTAAGGGTAAAGGTTTATTTGTGGTAGTCTTAAAAACAACAAGAAATAAATGCTAGACTGTATGCAGTGGCAACTATGGATGAATGTTTACTGAATATAGGCTTATTTATATTTTAAAGAAACATAAACATTCAGTAAACATCTTATTTTTTTTTTACCATCTTTTTCCCTTTATTTATTTATTTTATTTATTATTTTATGGCTGTGTTGGGTCTTTGTTTCTGTGCGACGGCTTTCCCTAGTTGCGGCAAGCGGGGGCCACTCTTCATCGCGGTGCGTGGGCCTCTCACTATCGCGGCCTCTCTTGTTGCGGAGCACAGGCTCCAGACGCGCAGGCTCAGTAGTTGTGGCTCACGGGCCCAGCTGCTCCATGGCATGCAGGATCCTCCCAGACCAGGGCTCGAACCCGTGTCCCCTGCATTAGCAGGCAGACTCTCAACCACTGCGCCACCAGGGAAGCCCCCCAAACATCTTATTTTATATGATGATCTTATGCCCATTAATTGTTCTAACAAACATAAAATATTAGGTAGTCACAGGTTTTAATTCTTTGTTCTTCAATAAAATATTTTCCAGGGACAATAAGCTATAATGCTTAATTGTGAAATCTTTCTATAGTGTGCAGAAGAAAACAGCATGTTTTCAATGATTGCTGTAGAGTGATGCACAGAAAACATCTCAATATAGAAGTAAAAGATGGACAGTAATATGTATTGCCAACCTTACCAAAAATGTTTCTGATTCTTTAGCTTAATGAATGAACGACTATTTCATTATACTCGGAGTGGGGCTGGACAGCCACTGAAAAAATATCTGCAAATTTTGCTGGGGTGGTGACCAAGACAGAACTAGAGAATCTTGTTGAAATAAAGGATTTCCAACAGATTGCATCCCTTGGTGGAAATGTTCTGCCAAATCCACTGGGAAGATATGGCCCTTCTCTAAAGACTGTAAAGCATGGAAATAAGTATTCCAGTATCTCCAGCATTTGCATCCCACCAAGTCATCTCAAATGTCATACCCTTTTGTCTGATGTTTCTGGCATGTGGACTACTTATTCTGACAATTTCTCACCTCCTTTTTCTTAACTAGTGGGATAAATGGAGAAGTAATAGGGGTAGAAAAAAAGGAAATAGAATTAGTCAACCAGTTTCCAATGCAGTTCAAGCACAGAGCTATCAGTGTCACAGAAAACATATATTTAAAAATATATATTAAAACTATTACCAGCAGCAGTGGATTTTCAGGTATGTAGTAAAGAGATGCACTGGGTTCTAGAGATGGAATTTTCTTAGCCTTCAAAATTAACAGGGCTCGGAAGAAAGATATTGGTTTTTTTTAATTTTTAGAAAACTTTTTATTGGAGTATAGTTGATTTACAATATTGTGATAGTTTCTGGTGTACAGCAAAGTGAATCAGTTATACATACACATATATACAATCATTTTTAGATTCTTTTCCCATATAGGTCATTACAGAGTATTGAGTAGAGTTCTCTGTGCTATACAGTATGTCCTTATTAGTTATCTAATTTTATATATAGTAGTGTGTATATGTCAATCCCAACCTCCCAATTTATCCCTCCCTCCCTTTCCCCACTGGTAACCATAAGTTTGTTTTTTAAATCTGTGACTCTATTTCTGTTTTGTAAATAAGTTCATTTGTACCATTTTTTAGATTCCACATATAAGTGATATCATACGATATTTGTCTTTTTCTGTCTGACTTACTTCACTTAGTATGATAATCTCCAGGTTCCTCCATGTTGCTACAAATGGCATTATTTCATTCTTGTTGTGGCTGAGTAATATTCCATTGTATGTATGTACCACATCCTCTTATCCATTCCTCTGTCGATGGACACTTAGGTTGCTTCCATGTCCTGGCTATTGTGAATAGCGCTGCAGTGAACATTGGAGTGCATGTATCTTTTCGGTTTATGGTTTTCTCAGGATATATGCCCAGAAGTGGGATTGCTGGATCACATGGTAGCTCTATTTTTGGTTCTTTAAGGAGCCTCCATACTGTTCTGCATAATGGTCGTACCAATTTACATTCCCACCAACAGTGTAGGAGGGTTCCCTTTTCTTCACACCCTCTCCAGCATTTATAGTTTGTAGATTCTTTGATGCTGGACATTCTGACCAATGTGAGGTGATACCTCATTATGGTTTTGATTTGCATTTCTCTAATGATTAGTGGTGTTAAGCATCTTGGCATGTGCCTCTTGGCCATCTGTATGTCTCCTTTGGAGAAATGTCTGTTTAGATCTTCCAGCCATTTTTCGATTGGGTTTTGTTTTTTTTTTTGATATTGAGCTGCATGAGCTGTTTATATATTTTGGAGATTAATCCCTTGTTGATCACTTTGTTTGCAAATATTTTCTCACATTCGATGGGCTGTCTTTTCGTTTTGTTTGTGGTTTCCTTTGCTGTGCAAAAGCTTTTAAGTTTACTTAGGTCCCATTTGTTTATTTTTGTTTTCATTTTCATTACTCTAGGAGTTGGGTCAAAAAAGATATTGCTACAATTTATGTCAGAGAGGTTTCTGCCTGTGTTTTCGTCTAAGAGTTTTATAGTCTCAGGCCTTACATGTAGATCTTTAATCCGTTTTGAGTTAATTTTTGTGTATGGTGTTAGAGAATGTTCTAATTTCACTCTTTTATGTATAGCTGTCCAGTTTTTCCAGCACCACTTATTGAAGAGACTGTCTTTTCTCCATTGTATATTCTTGCCTCTCCTTTGTCATAGATAAGGTGACCATAGGTGCGTGGGTTTATCTCTGGACTTTCTGTCCTGTTCCATTGATCTATATTTCTGTGTTTGTGCCAGTACCATACTGTTTTGGTGACTGTAGCTTTGTAGTATAGTCTGAAGTTAGGGAGCCTGATTCCTGCAGCTCCATTTTTTTTTTTTTTGCAAGATTGTTTTGGTTATTTTGTCTTTCCATACATATTGTAAAAATTTTCATTCTAATTCTGTGAAAAATGCTACTGCTAATTTGATAGGGGTTACATTGAATCTGTAGATTGCTTTGGGTAGTATAGTCATTTTGACAATATTGATTCTTCCAATCCAAGAACATGGAATACCTCTCCATCTGTTTGTGTCATCTTTGATTTCTTTCATCAGTATCTTATAGTTTTCTGAGTACAGATCTTTTGCCTCCTTAGGTAGGTTTATTCCTAGGTATTTTATTCTTTTTGATGTGATGGTAAATGGGATTGTTCCCTTAATTTCTCTTTCTGATCTTTCGTAGTTAGTGTATAGGAATGCAAGAGATTTCTGTGTATTAATTTTGTATCCTGCAAATTTACCAAATTCATTGATGAGTGCTAGTAGTTTTCTGGTAGCATCTTTAGCATTTTCTATGTGTAGTATCATGTCATCTGCAAACAGTGACAGTTTTTTTGTTTTTGTTTTTTAACAGTGACAGTTTTACTTCTTCTTTTCCAATTTGGATTACTTTTATTTCTTTTTCTTCTCTGATTGCTGTGGCTAGGACTTCCAAAACTATGTTGAATAAAAGTGGCAACAATGGACATCCTTGTCTTGAGCCTGATCTTAGAGGAAATGCTTTCAGCTTTTCACTGTTGAGAATGATGTTTGCTGTGCGTTTCTCATATATGGCCTTTATTATGTTGAGGTATGCCCTCTTTCTGGAGAGTTTTCATCATACATGAGTTTGAATTTTGTCAAAATCTTTTTTGCATCTATTGAAATGATCATATGGTTTTTATTCTTCAGTTTGTTAATGTGGTATATCACACTAATTGATTTGCAGATATTGAAGAATCCTTGCATCCCTGGGATAAATCCCACCTGATCATGGTGCATGATCCTTTTAATGTGTTGGGATTCTGATTGTTAGTATTTTGTTGAGGATTTTTGCATCTATGTTCATCAGTGATATTGGCCTGTAATTTTTTTTTTTTTTTGGTGGTATCTTTGTCTGGTTTTGGTATCAAGGTGATGGTGGCCTCATAGAATGAGCTTGGGAGTGTTCCTTACTCTGCAATTTTTGGGAAGAGTTTCAAAAGGATAGGTGTTAACTCTTCTCAAATGCTTGATAGAATTCACCTGTGAAGCCATCTGGTCCTGGACTTTTGTTTGTTGGGACTTTTTAAATCACAGTTTCAATTTCAGTACTTGTGATTGGTCCTTTCATATTTTGTATTTCTCCCTGGTTCAGTCTTGGAAGGTTGTACCTTTCCAAGAATTTGTCCATTTCTTCAAGGTTGTCCATTGTATTAGCATATAGTTGCTTGTAGTAGTCCCTTATGATTCTTTGTATTTCTGTGGTGTTCATTGTAACTTCTTTTTCATTTCTAATTTTATTGATTTGAGTTGTCTCCCTTTTTTTCTTGATGAATCTGGTTAAGGTTTATCAATTTTGTTTATCTTTTCAAAGAACCAGCTTTTAGGTTCATTGATCTTTTCTATTGTTTTCTTCATCTCTGTTTCATTTATTTCTGCTCTGTTCTTTATGATTTCTTTCCTTCTGCTAACTTTGGATTTAGTTTGTTCTTCTTTCTCTAGTTGCTTTAGGTGTAAGGTTAGGTTGTTTATTTAGATTTTTCTTGTTTCCTGAAGTAAGATTTTATTGCTGTAAACTTCCTGCTTAGAACTGCTTTTGCTATGTCCCATAGGTTTTGTATCATCATGTTTTCATTGTCATTTGTCTCTAGGTATTTTTTGATCTCCTCTTTGATTTCTTCAGTGATCCTTTGGTTGTTTAGTAATATATTGTTTAGCCTCCATATGTTTGTGTTTTTTACGGTTTTTTTTTTCCCTGTAATTGATTTCTAATCTCATAGCATTGTGGTCTGAAAAGATGACTGATATGATTTCAATTTTGTTAAAGTTACCAATGCTTGATTTGTGGCCCAAGATATGATCTATCCTGGAGACTGTTCCATGTGCACTTGAAAAGAAAGTGTGTTCTGCTGCTTTCAGATGGAATGTCATATAAATATCAATTAAGTCTATCTGGTCTACTGTGTCATTTAAGGCTTGTGTTTCCTTATTAATTTTCTGTCTGGATGATCTGTCCATTGGTGTATGTGGGGTGTTAAAGTCCCCCACTATTATCGTGTTACTGCCGATTTCCCCATTTATGGCTGTTAGCTTTTGCCTTATATATTGAGATGCTCCTATGTTGGATACGTTTATATTTACATTTGTCATATCTTCTTCTTGGATTGATCCCTTAATTATTACGTAGTGTCCTTCCTTGTCTCTTGTAACTGTCTTTATTTTAAAGTCTATTTTGTCTAATATGAGTATTGCTACTCCAGCTTTTTTTAAATTTCCATTTGCATGGAATACCTTTTCCATCCTCTCACTTTCAGTCCATATGTGTCCCTAGGTCTGAAGTTGGTTTCTTTTAGACAGCGTATATATATGGGTCTTGTTTTTGAATCCATTCAGCCAGTCTGTGTCTTTTGGTTGGAACATTGAATCCATTTACCTTAAAGGTGATTATCAATATGTATGTTACTATTGCCATTTTCTTAATTGTTTTGGGTTTGTTTTTTTAGGTCTTTTTTCTTCCTTTCCTCTTTCTTTCTTTTCTCTTGTGGTTTGATGACAATCTTTAGTGTTGTGTTTGGGTTGTTTTTTTCTTTCGTGTGTATCTATTGCAGTTTTTTGGTTTGCATTTCCCATGATGTTTTCATACAGCAGTCTATATATATATATATTTTTTTTGTTTTGTTTTGTTTTGTTTTGTTTTTAGTTTTTGGTCTCTTAATTTCACATGCAATTCCCATTTCCTGCATTTGTACTCTCCTCTTCTCATGGTTGCTGATTTTGATATAGTTGTGTGTGGGTGATTTCCTACTACAACTTTATGTTTGCCTTTACCAGTGAGCTTTCCCATTTGTGATTTTCTTGTTTCTAGTTGTGACCTCTTTTTTTCCCCCTGCCTAGAGATGTTCCTTTAGCATTTGTTGTAAGGCTGGTTTGGTGGTGCCAAATTCTCTTACCTTTTGCTTTTCTGTAAAGCTTTTGATTTCTCTGTCAAATCTGAATGAGAGCCTTGCTGGGTAGACTATTCTTGGTTGTAAGTTTTCCCTTTTCATCAGTTTAAATATATCATGCCACTCTCTTTTGGTCTGCAAACTTTCTGCTGAAAAATCAGCTGATAACCTTATGGAGAGTCCCTTGTATGTTATTTGTTGCTTTCAATATTTTTCTTTGTATTTAATTTCTGTCAGTTTGATTAATGTGTCTCAGCATGTTTCTCATTGTGTTTATCCCATATGGGACTCTCTATGCTTCCTGGACTTCGGTGACTGGTTCCTTTCCCATGTTAGGAAGTTTTGGGCTATAATCTCTTCAAATATTTTCTCAAGCCCTTTCCCTCTCTCTTTTTCTCCTAGGACCCCTATATGCGAATGTTGGTGTGTTTAATGTTGTCCCAGAGGTCTCTGAGACTGTCCTCATTTCTTTTCATTCTTTTTTCTTTATTCTGTTCCATGGCAGTGATTTCCTCCACTCTGTCTTCTTGCTCACTCTGATATTGATTCCTTCTAGTGTATTTTTCATTTCAGTTATTGCCTTGTTCATCTCTGTTCTTTAAATCTTCTATCTATCTCTTTGTTAAACATTTCTTGTATCTCCTCAGTCTGTTCCTCCATTCTTTTTCCGAGATTTTGAATCATCTTTACTATCATTACTTTGAATTCTTTTTCAGGTAGATTGCCTATCTCCTCTTTATTTAGTTGTTCTTTTGGGGTTTTTTCTTGTTCATTCATCTGCAACATATTTCTCTGTCATCTCATTTTGTCTAATTTTCTGTGTTTGTGGTCTCCTTTCCACAGGCTGCAGGATCATAGTTCCTTTTGCTTCTGGTGTCCGCTCCCTGGTGGGTGAGATTGATCCTGGTGCTTCTGTAGGCTTCCTGGTGGGAGGGACTGGTGCCTGTCCTCTGGTGTGTGGAGCTGGGTCTTGTCCCTCTGTTGGGCAGGGCCATGTCAAGGGGAGTGTTTTGAGGTGGCTGTGAGCTCAGTATGACTTTAGGCAGCCTGTCTTCTGATGGGTGGGGCTGTGTTTTCTGTCTTGTTGGTTGTTTGGCCTGAGGCTTTCCAGCACTGGAGCCTGTACATTGTTGGGTGGGGCTGGGTCTTGGTGCCGAAATGTGGACCTCTGGGAGAGCTCACTCCAATCAGTATTCCCTGGGGCATCCGCTACCAGTGTCCTTGCCCCCACAGTGAGCTAGAATCGACCTTCACCTCCCTAGGAGACCCTCCAAGACCCCTAGGTAGGTCTAGTCTAGGTTCCTATGGAGGTACTGCTTTGTGCTGGGTCCCGTGCATGTGAGACCTTGTGTGTGCCCTCCAAGAGTGGAGTCTCTGTTTCCCCCAGTCCTGTGGAGCTCCTGCACTCAAGTCCCACTGGTCTTGAAGACTAAATGCTCTGGGGGTTTTTCCTTCTGGTGCCAGACCCTCTAGACTGTCTTGGAGGGCTATTTTTACATGCAAACATCCTTGTGTAGCCTGCATGGGCCTAATATTTTTTGGTGTGAGGGCTGTTTTTTATAGTATAGATGTCTGCCACCTCTTTCCTCAGTGTATTATGGCCATTATGCTCTTGATAGGAGGTGTGACTGATGTTGTGGTGACCAGAACGTGCACTGAATATTGAGCGGGGCCTCCCCTTTGCACTGTAGTTGTCACTGCACTGTCAGGGGTGGGATCTGCTCCCTAGTTGTTGGAGTAGAGGCCCCCAGATCTGTTCAGTAGCTCTGTTCTGATCTGCGGTGTTAGGTAGGTGGGATTGAAGCACTCCCACTGGGAGAGAAGCCACTGAGTATTCCTCCTCTGGAGCTCTTCACCTGTGGGTGTGCTCTGTTGTGTCACCATTCACCCATTGTGCAAGCTCTCCGATTACACTGTTGTTGGCACTGCTCTCGGCCCCACCTTAACCATGAGTATGCTGGCAGTTGGCCCTGGTGTCTCTCAGACGTTTTCACCAGGCCACCAGAATAGATCCACTGAATTCAGGTCCCAGGATTGCAGTAATCATGGATCTGGACCCACTGTGGGTGCTATGGGGGCAGCTCAGACTCTAGCCTGACCCAACCCCCACAGTTACATGCCCACAAAGTCTACAACTGCTAAAGCTAGACCCACCTTGGCTGCAGGAGTACTCCTTGTCTGTTCAGATGTTCTTCAGGTGCTGAGTTTACAGTGCTGGTCTTGGGGGTGTCAGTCTGTGGTTTGTGCAGCTGTGGGGAGAGATTTCAGCTTTTTTTCTTTAGTTGCAGTCCCTGGGGCTCAGCTGTGGTTTCAGCCCCAGTTCTGTCTGTGGGCCACCCACAGAAATCTACTCCTGGAGCACACGAGTCCACCCCAGCAAGGAGGGGGCACGGAGAAGGCGGTAGCTGGGGGCACAAGAGAGCCCGCCCCAGCAGGGATGGGGCACAGAGGAAGAGGCAGCTGCCGCCAGGGTTGCAAGAGCACCCACCCTGGTGGGAGTCCTTCCTAGTGCCCGGGGGGGCAGGGGCCGATGCATCAGAAGAGAGGCTGCAATGGTGCCCCTGCCGTTTGCATATCACTCAACGACAGTGCTTTGCTTGTATGGCTGTCTGGGTTTCCTCCACAAGCATTCCTGGTTGCAGATTTCCTTGATCCCGTCCTTTCAGGCTGTCTGCTGGAATCCAACAGCAATCCTTTCCCTGGGTCTGCTCTCCAAACTCCCCATCAGCACCCAGCCCCTCCCTGTCCACATAGGTGTACACACCTCTCAGGCTGGGGGGTGCAGGCCTGTGGCACGGACCATCTGTGTAGATCCCACTCTGTCCTGCCTGCCACAGACCAATGGCTGCACTCTCCTCCAGTAGCCCCCGAAGCTCCCCTTCTGTCCCAACTTACCTCCCCGCTGGTGAGGGGGCTTCCCTGGATGCGGGAACCTCTCCTCCCCTTCAGCTCCCCCCGCCACGGGCATAGGTCTCTTCCCTCTTCCTCTCACCTTCCTTTTCCCTTCTTTCTTTCATCCTACCTGGTTATGCAGGGATCTTTCCTGTCCTTTTAGGTGTACAAGGTCCTCTGCTAGTGTTCAGCAGGTGCTCTGTGAGAATTGTTCCATTTGTAGATGTATTCCTGATGCATTTGTGGGAAGAGATGAACTCCACATCCTCCTACTCCCCCACCACCCTGGCTTCTCCCCTCAGTATTGGGTTTTTTAAAAGGTATTGGTACAGAGAAAATTTTAATCTTTAAAACTAATTCATAGGGCTTCCCTGGTGGCGCAGTGGTTGAGAATCTGCCTGCTAATGCAGGGGACACGGGTTCGAGCCCTGGTCTGGGAAGATCCCACATGCCACGGAGCAGCTGGGCCCGTGAGCCACAATTGCTGAGCCTGCGCGTCTGGAGCCTGTGCCCCGCAACGGGAGGGGCCGCGATAGAGAAAGGCCCGCGCACCGTGATGAAGAGCGGTCCCCACACTGCGATGAAGAGTGGCCCCCGCTTGCCGCAACTGGAGAAAGCCCTCGCACGAACCGAAGACCCAACACAGCCAAAAATAAATAAAAAAAAAAAAAAAAAAAAAAACAAAACTAATTCATAGAGAATTTTAATGCATTTAGCATGCAGTCAGTTAATGTAACAAAATCTAGTGTCGTTTGGGTCCATAGCTCAGGCACTCTTGTTTTAAAATGACATTATTAGAGTATGAGAGTCTGAGTCCTTTGGTGATGATGAATGCAGTGATGAATCCTGAGTTTGCTTATCATTAGTCAAGGGAAAATATGTTCAAAATGCTTTTATCCTTAATTTATGATCAGGTATATCTTTATTTCCAAAAAATACTAGATGGTGGCATAAAAGAAAGATCTGGGAATCTCCAAAAATTCTCTCCTCTTACTGCACAATTCAAAAAGAGATTATTGAGTCGCCTTTGGATTATGGAAAATAAATACAATTGTATTTTGCATCATATAGTCTATGAAGATAGCTGTTGGCTGAGGTAGCCCTATGTTGGAAAAGATCAAACTGCCAACTGTTGGAAAGAGTGGCTGCACTTAGTGTGTGGTTAGGTATGGAGAAAAGAGGAAACTCAGTCATTGGTAAGGGGAGGGTGCTGGCCCCAGAGGGCACTGACGGCTCGGAGTAAAAGATCCAAGAGATAGGACTAGGAGAAAAAGGGCCTCCAAAGAAAAGCAGGTAAACAGTTGTCTGACAAATTCCTCTGAAACTTATATGGAGTAAGTATCACAAATATACTTTAGTATGTATACTAAATATACTTCAGAGCCAGTATACAGGAGCACTGATTGTGAATTCTTGCAGTACAAGTCTACGTCTCAGAAAATGCCTTCTTTGTTAAATGAATGTGTATCAGTTCTGAGGTCCCTATGGTCTTTGTTAATGTCCTCATTTTTGTCCTGAAGATGAAAATTACAATCTTAATGTATTATTAATATTCTCAGTGTTTTGACCCATTGACAAACCTTCACTTTGTTTCTCCCGTCAACTGCTACTGTAACACCAAGCCCCAAATCAAAGCTATCCATCACAGTCCAGAGTGGACCCTAATCAATGCCAGTAAATTTTAAAAGGCAGTGGCTATGGTACAAGATTATTAATTTTTAAACAGAAAAATAATACAGTACAAAACTGCAGCCCCTAGGGCCATGGTTAACAATGTTGACATTATGGTGCTTTGTTTAAGAAAAAATCATTACAGTCCCTTAAACATGAATTTGTTTTCATTAGAAATAAAAGACTACTACCTAAAATTAAAAAAAAAAAAAAAGACTACTACCTATATTTTCCATCAATCAACAAATATTTGTAGAATACCAGCTGTGTGTAAGATGAAGAACTAGGCATATAGTGGGTACCAGAAGGTATAAAAGAGCACAAAAGCACACAATTTTTTGCAAAGAGAAAACCTGGGGATAAAAAAAATTAACTTTATAAAAGAGATGATACAATTACTGAATGGCACATATAGACAGTGAACACTATAGTATCTGCAAGAGGGAAAGATTGATAACAGGCCAGGATGGTCAGGAAGTATTCAGTTGATCGACAGCCTGGTCTTGGTCTTGGATGATGGTCAGATTTGGATCAGCAAAAACATTAAGGATGGCATCACAAGCAAAGTTGGTGGCATGAGCAAAAATATAAAGGCAGGGCTATATAAGGAATGATTAGCAGGCGGTGAGGAAACCAGTCTGATTGGAGTGAAAGGATCATGAATAGGAAAACATGGAGATAACCTGATAAATATCATTTTAGAAGGAATGGTGAAAAGTCTCCAACTTCAGAATATCTAGCAGGAGCTCCTGTCTGGATTTGTGTTCAATCTCATGAGGAATCATGGTCATGAATATTTTAACCTTTGTATTTCATCTGGCTTTACCATCTGTCTCTCCTTTTTAGTCAGTCGGTATAACAGCCGCCTCCACCATACACATGTTAAAAAAAGTTAAGTAAATAAATTAGTAGTTCTGGATAAACCATCAACCATATGGTCCAAGTACCTTGGTTTTGGGAATATGTATTTGATTAAGTGTTTAAGAATGACATCTGGACAAGCAGCAAAAACTCACAGCAGGGCTTCCCTGGTGGCGCAGTGGTTGAGAATCTGCCTGCTAATGCAGGAGACACGGGTTCGAGCCCTGGTCTGGGAAGATCCCACATGCCACGGAGCAGCTGGGCCCGTGAGCCACAGCTGCTGAGCCTGCGCGTCTGGAGCCTGTGCCCCGCAACGGGAGGGGCCGCGATAGTGAAAGGCCCGCGCACCGCGATGAAGAGCGGTCCCCGCACCGCGATGAAGAGTGGCCCCCACTTGCCGCAACTAGAGAAAGCCCTCGCACGAACCGAAGACCCAGCACAGCCAAAAATAAATAAATAAATAAATAAATAAATAAATACATAAATAAAATTAAAAAAAAAAAAAAAAAAAAAAACTCACAGCAGAGTGGCAGGGGATACTGGCCCTGGTGAGGGTTGAGTCTAACTGTTTTAAGCATTTAAATAGTAGGTTATTAAGTGTGATCTGCCAACAACTTACTTTGTTCAAATTTTCTCTCTCTGATTGTTCCAAGTTCAGGCTGTTATGGTTAGTGCCCAAAGAGTCCACCCTGTTTTGCTTCTATAAAACCCAAGGAATATTCAGGATTTAATCTAAAATATCTTCTGTATTCATCTTAATTATAGCATAACTTTAACTAGATAATGGAATTTTTTTCAATCTCAAATACCTAGACTTTTTAAAATCAAACTTTTAAGAAAAAAGGCAAATCATGTGAAAATAAACATATGCTATTTAGGGTTTTTTTTGGTTAAATTTTATTCAATTTTTAAAGGATACCTTCTCTTTACAGTTATTACAAAATATTGACTATATACCCTGTGTTGTACAATATATCCTTGAGCCTATCTTATACCATACTTTGTACCTCCCACTCTCCCATCCCTATTTGCCCCTCCCCCCTCCACTGGTAACCACTAGTTCTATATATCTGTGAGTCATCTTTTTTTTTTTTTTTTTTTAGTTATATTCACTAGTTTGTTGTATTTAGATTGCACATACGTGATATCATAAAGTACTTGTCTGTCTCTGTCTGGCTTATTTCACTTAGCATAATGCCCTCCGATTCCATTCATGTTGCTGCAGATGCAAAAATTTCATTCTTTTTTATGGGTGAGTAGTATTGCATTCCATTGTGTGTGTGTGTGTGTATGTGTATCACATCTTCTTTAACCTTTCATCTGTTGATGGGCACTTAAGTTGCTTCCATATCTTGGTAATTGTAAAAATGCTGCTATGAACATTGGGGTGCGTGTATCTTTTCAAATTAGTGCTTTTGTTTTTTTAAGGTATATATGGAGAAGTGGAATTGCTGGTCATATGGCAGTTCTATTTTTAGTTTTTTGAGAAACCTCCATACTGACTTCCACAGTGGGTTCACCAACTTACATTCCTATCAACAATGTAGGAGGGTTCCCTTTTCTCTGTATCCTTGCCAATATTTGTTATTTGTGTTCTTTTGGATGGTAGCCATTCTGACAGGTGTGAGGTGATATCTCATTTTGGTTTTGATTTGCAATTCTCTGATGATTAGCAGTGGTGAGCATCTTTTCATGTGCCTGTTGGCCATCTTCATTTCCTCTTTGGAAAAATGTCTATTCAGTTCTTCTGCCCATTTTTTAAATGTGTTTTTTTTTTGATGTTGAGTTGTACAACCTGTTTATATATGTTAGATCCCTTATTGGTAATATCATTTGCAAATTTTTTTTCTCACTCAGTAGTTTGTCTTTTCATTTTGGTGATGGTTTGCTTTGCTGTGAAAAAGCTTTTAAGTTTAATTAGGTCCCATTTGTTTTTGCTTTTGTTTCCTTTGCCTTAGGAGACAGCTCCAAAAAAATACTGCTGCGATTTATGTCAAAGAGTGTTCTGCTTGGGTTTTCCTCTAGGAGTTTTATAGTATCTAGTCTTGCATTTAGGTCTTTAATCCATTTGAGTTTATTTTTGTATATACTGTTAGAGAATGTTCTAATTCTATTCTTTTACATGCAGCTTTCCAGTCTTCCCAGCATGACTTATTGAAAAAAACTGTTCTTTCTCTATTGCATATTCTTGCCTCCTTTGTTGTAGATTAATTGACCATAAGTGTGTGGGTTTATTTCTGGGCTCTCTATTGTGTTCTGTTGATCTATGTGTCTTTTTTTTGTGCCAGTACCATACTGTTTTGATGACTGTAGCTTTGTAGTATGAAGGCAGGGAGCATGATTCTTCCAGTTCTGTTCTTCTTTTTCAAGATTTTTTTGGCTCTTAGGTCTCTTGTGCTTCCATACAATTTTTTTTAAAAAAAATATTTTATTTATTTATTTATTTATTTATTTATTTATTTATTTATTTATGGCTGTGTTGGGTCTTCGTTTCTGTTCGAGGGCTTTCTCCAGTTGCGGCAAGTGGGGGCCACTCTTTATCGCGGTGCGCGGGCCTCTCAATGTCGCGGCCTCTCTTGTTGCAGAGCACAGGCTCCAGATGCGCAGGCTCAGTAATTGTGGCTCACGGGCCTAGTCGCTCCGCGGCATGTGGGATCTTCCCAGACCAGGGCTTGAACCCGTGTCCCCTGCATTGGCAGGCAGATTCTCAACCACTGCGCCACCAGGGAAGCCCGAGATGTATTATTTTTAAAAATTTTGTTCCAACTGGTAATTTAGATTCAGAAACCTAGGTATTTTAATTATGCTTTTATGTTAATAAATGGTTTCTTTTTATAAACTAAATATTTGAACTTCAAACTTGTGTAATCTTGAAACCTAATGCATCTGGTGACGGTTGTCCTGTCTTTTACTCTTTGTTTTAAAGTAACTGGTATTTGTTCTCCCCCAGCAGCAGTAAAATCTCAGAGCGCAGAAAATACTCTGCAGCTGAGATGTGAAAAGCTAGTTAAGAATTACTCTCAGTTCTTAAATGTAAGAAGTGGCAGCAAGTATGTTTATGAGGAAATTGAGAAGGCAAAATTTTTTTTCTATTTTAATTTTATTGGAGTATAGTTGATTTACAATGCTGTGACCAGGGCGCGAACCCGTGTCTCCTGCATTGGCAGGCAGATTCTCAACCACTGCGCCACCAGGGAAGCCCCATCCATACAAATTTTAAAATTATTTGTTCTAGTTATATGAAAAATGTCATTGGTATTTTGATAGGGATTTCATTGAATCTGTATATTGCCTTGGGTAGTATGGTCATTTTAACACTATTGATTCTTCCAATCCAAGAACACAATATATCTTTCCATTTTTTTGTGTCACCTTCAGTTTCTTTCATAAGTGTCATAGTTTTCAGAGTACAGGTCTTTTGCTTCCTTAGGTAGGTTTATTCCTAGGTATTTTACTCTTTTTGTTGCAGTGGTAAATGGGATTGTTTCCTCAATTTCTCTTTCTGATCTTTCGTTGTTAGTGTATAGAAATGCAGCAGAGTTCTGTATATTAATTTTGTATCCTGCAACTACCATAGTCATTGCTGAGCTCTAGTAGTTTTCTAGTAGCGTGTTTAGGATTTTCTGTGTATAGTATCATGCCATCTGCCAAAAGTTACAGTTTTACTTCCTTTTCAGTTTGGATTCCTTTTATTTCTTTTTCTTCTTTGATTGCTTTGGCTAGGACTTCCAAAACAATATTGAATAAAAGTAGCAAAAGTGGACATCCTTCTCTTGTTCCTGATCCTAGAGGAAATGCTTTCAGCTTTTCACCATTGAGTATGATGTTAGCTATGGGTTTGTCATGTATGGCCTTTATAATGTTCCCTCTATGCCCGCTTTCTGGAGAGTTTAAAACATGATTGGGCTTTGAATTTTCTCAAAACCTTTTCCTGCATTTGTTGAGGTTATCATATGGTTTTACTCTTCAGTTTGTTAATGTGTATCACATTGATTGATTTGTGGATATTGAAAAATCCTTGCATCCCTGCAGTAAATCCCACTTGATCATGGGGTACTGTCCTTTTAATGTAACTGTTGGACTTGGTTTGCTAGTATTTTATTGAGGAATTCTGCATCTATATTCATCAGTAATATTGGCTGTAATTTTCCTTTTTTTGTGATATCTTTGTCTGGTTTTGGTATCAGAGTGATGCTGGTCTCATAGAATGAGTTCAGAAGTGTTCCTTCCTCTGCAATTTTTTGCAATAATTTCAGAAGGATAGGTATTAACTCTTCTCTAAATGTTTGGTAGAATTCACCTGTGAAGCCATTTGGTCCTGAACCTTTGTTTGTTGGGAGTTTTAAAATTACTGATTCAATTTCTGTACTGGTAATTAGTCTTTTCACATTTTCTATTTCTTCCTGGTTCAGTCTTGGGAGCATGTACCTTTCTAAGAATTGTCCATTTCTTCTAGGTTGTACATTTTATTGGCATATAGTTGTTCATAGTTGTCTCTTATGATCCTTTGTAGTCTGTCGTGTCAGTTGTCATGTCTCCTTTTCATTTCTGATTTTATTGATTTGGGCCATTTCCCTTTTCACTTGGTGAGTCTGGCTAAGATTTTATCAATTTTGGTTATTTTTTAAAAACCTAGCTTTTTGTTTTACTGCTCCTTTCTATTTTTTTAGTCTCTATTTTGTTTATTTCTTTTATGATCTTTATGATTTCTTCTACTAACTTTGGGTTTTGTTCTTTCTCTATTTGCCTTAGGTGTAAGGGTAGGTTCTTTGAGATTTTTCTTGTTTTCTGAGGTAAGCTTGTATTGCTATTAACTTCCCTCTTAGAACTGCTTTTGCTGTGTCCCACAGGTTTTGGATCTTCGTGTTTTCACTTTCATTTGTCTGTATATATTTTTTGGTATCCTCTTTAATTTCTTCAGTGATCCTTTAGTTGTTTAGTAGCATATTGTTTAGCCTCCATGTGTTTGGGTTTTTTTACAATTTTTTTCTTGTTGATTTTTTAGCCTCACAGTAGTATGGTTGGAAAAGGTGCTTGATAAGATTTCAGTTTTCTTAAATTTACTGAGGCTTGTTTTGTGGCCTAGCATGTGTTCTAGCCTGGAGAATGTTCCATGTGCACTTGAAAAGAATGTGTATTCTGTTGCCTTCAGGTGGAATGGTCTACAAATGTTAATTAAGTTCATTTGGTCTGATGTGTTACTTAAGCCCAGTTTTCCCCTATTGATATTCTGTCTGGATGATCTGTCCACTGATGTAAGTGGAGTCTTAAATTCCCCTACTATTATTGTGTTACTATAGATTTCCCCTTTTATGGCTGTTAACATTTGCCTTATATATGGATGTGCCCCTATGCTGGGGGCATGTATAGTTACAATTGTTATATCTTCTTCTTGGATTGATCCCTTGATCATTATGTAGCATCCGTCTTGTTTGTTGTAACAGTCTTTATTTTAAAGTCTATTTTGTCTAAGTATTGCTACTCTGGTTTTCTTTTGGTTTCCATTTGCATGGAATACCTTTCTCCATCCCCTCACTTTCAGCCTGTATGTGTCTCTAGATCTGAAGTGAGTCTCTTGTAGGCAGCATATATATAGGTTATTTTTTTTTTTTATCCATTCAGCCACTCTGTGTATTTTGATTGAAGCATTTAGTCAAGTTACATTTAAGGTAATTATCAATATGTATGTTTTTATTGCCATTTTGTTAATTGTTTTAAATTTGTAGGGTTTTTTTCCCTTTCTTCTTTTGTTCTTTTCTTTTGTAATTTGATGACTATCTTTAGTGTTACGTTTGGATGCCTTTTTCTGTTTTGTGTGTATATCTATGGTTACCATGTGGTTTTTGTATAGCAGATCATATATGTACATGATTGTTTTGTTTCTGATCTCTTAATTTCAAATGCATTTTTAAAAGCCTCCATTTATTCTCTTCTTCCCTCATGATTACTGTTTTTGATATCATGTTTTACATCTAATTTTTTTGTGTGTCATGTCCCTTAACGGCTTGTTGTGGATATGGGTGACTTTACTGCTTTTGTCTTTTAACCGCCCTACTAGCTTTGTGTGTGAATGATTTCCTATCTTTACTGTACGTTTGCCTTTACCAGTGAGCTTATTCATTTCATCTTTTTTTTTGTTTCTAGTTGTGGCCTTTTCTTTTTCACCTAGAGAAGTGTCTTTAACAATTGCTGTAAAGCTGGTTTGGTGGTGCTGAACTATTTCAGCTTTTTTCTTGTCTGTAAAGCTTTTGATTTCTCCATCAAATCTGAATAAGAGCCTTGCTGGGTATATTATTCTTGGTTGTAGGTTTTTCCCTTTCATCATTTTAAATATATCATACCACTCCCTTCTGACCTGAAGAGTTTCTGCTGAAAAATCAGCTGATAGCCTTGTAGGAGTTCTCTTGTATGTTATTTGTTGCTTTTCCCTTGCTGCTTTTAATATGCTCTCTTTATATTTAGTTTTTGTCATTTTAATTATAATATGTCTTGGTGTGTTCCTGTTTGGATTAATCCTGTATAGGACTTTCTGGGCTTCCCAGACTTGGGGGACTGTTTCCTTTCCCAGGTTAGGAAAGTTTTCAGCTATTATGTTTTCAGCTATGTTCTCAGGCCATTTCTCTCTCTATTCTCCTTCTGCAACCCCTGTAATGTGACTATTAGAGCACTCGATGTTGTCCCAGACTTCTCTTTATCTGTCATCATTTCTTTTCATTCTTTTGTTTTTGTTCAGTGGCAGTGATTTCCACTACTCTTTCAGCTCACTGATCCGTTCCTCTGTGTCATTTAGTCTACTATTGATTCCTTTTTTCGCTTCAATTATTGTATTCTTCATCTCTGGGTGTTCTTCATATTTTCCAGCTCTTCATTAAAAACTTCTCACTTTTTGCTCTGTGCGTCTATTCTTCTTCTTAGTTCTTTGATTATCTTTATGATTATTACTCTGAACTCTTTCTCAGGTAGATTACCTATCTCCACTTCACTATTTCTTCTTCTGAGGTTTTATTTTGTTCCTTCATCTGGAACATAATCCTCTGCCACCTAATTTTGTTGAAGTTGCTATTTGTATTTTTATGTATGCGGTAGGTTAGTTATGATTTTCAGCCTTGGGGAAATGGCCTTCTGTAGGCAATGTCCTGTTTGTCCCAGTAGCACACTCCCCTCTTGTCACCCAATCTCTATACTCTAGGGGTTCCCCCTAAGAGGGCTGTGTTTGTTCTTCTGTTTTGGTGGGCTATGTAGACAGTCTGGTAGGCTTGGTTGGTCCCTAGCCCAGTTGGTTGCCAGGCCCTGCCTTGTGTGGATGCTGCTGGCTGCCGTTTAATGGGACCTGGTCACTAGGTGACTGGCTGTGGAACCCTAGGGGGCCCTGGGGCTAGTGCTGGCTCACTAGTGGGCAGAGTCAGGGTCCTGAAGACTCCAGGGCTGTTGCTTGCCCACTGTCAGGTGAAGCCAGGTCCTGAGGTTAGTGCCTGATTACTGGCAGGCAGAGCTGGTTCCTGGAGTCCAGGGATTCTGGAGCTTCTTTCACATGTTTTTTTTTGGGGAGGGGGCGGGGGTGTATGGTTCCTGCCACAGTTGGGTATGGGGTCCGGTGTGTCCCGAAGCTTGCGTTGGCCTGCTAGTGGATAAGGCCAGTGCCCAGCTGGCCCCAGGGTAGGGTCTATAGCCTGCTGTGGTAGGCTAGGTCCACAGGCTGCAGATTGTAGTTTCTTGCATCCAGTGTTTGCCCCCTGGTGGGTGAGGCTGGTCTAGAGGCTTGTGAAGGCTACCTGGAGGAAAGGGCCGGTATCTACCCACTGGTTGGTGTAGCTGGGGTGGGCCATCTTAGAGGCTGTCTAGATGTGGCTGTGGGTTGAGGAAGTCTTTAGGCAGCTTGTCTGCTGATGCATGGGGCTCTGTCCCTGACCAGTTAGTTGTTTGGCCTGAGACATCCCAGCACTAGTGCCTACAGGCTGTTGGGTGTGGCCAGGTCTTGGAGCTAATGAGTCAAGATGGCAGCCACCAGCAGCAGTGTTCATGGAGTAAAATGTTTCCAAATATTGCTGCCACCAGTGTCTACGTCCCCATGGTGAGCCGCAGCCACCCCCTACCTTTCCAGGACACCCTCCAAGACCAGCAGGTAGGTCTGGCCCAGGCTCCTATCCAATTACTGCTTTTGCCCTGGGTCCCAGTGCATGTGAGATTTTTTGTGTGCCCTTTAAGAGTGAAGTCTCTTCACTCTTATACTGCAGGACCACCCCTCTTTTCTTCTTTATGTCTTTAGTTGTAGAAGGTCTTTTCTTGTAGGTTCCATCTGTTTCATGGGTGGTTGTTCTGCAGGTAGCTGTGATTTTGTTGTGCTTCTGAGAGGAGGTGAGCTCAGGGTCTTTCTAGTCTCCCATCTTGGCTGCTCTCCCCTTGTTTAGTATTTGGTGAACAACAGCAACTTACTATATCCTGGGCTCAATACATACTAAACTCATTCTCCTGTACTTATTTTACCTAGAGCATTGATGATTGGAATTGATGTTCAGAATGATGACTCCAAGAACTTTTAGGACTATTTATCATCAAATAACTATTCAATCCCTCATGGAATGAATGAAGGTTCAGAAAGTTGGAATGGCTCTCAACAACCTGTAATTCTTTCAGATACCTTACCTTTCATAGTTTCATTACTTTCTCCTATGCAAATGACTTCTTTACTTACATCCTAGTCCTGGCTTCATTCCCAACTCTCAGTTCCACATTTCCACCTGTCTACTGTCTACCATCTCCAAGCTTCCCTCTCATCACAGTAAATTAAGCAGGCCAATTGTCTGCTGTCATAGAGTTCACATGCTGATTGAGAAATAGGACAAATAGGAGTATGTTATAATATCACATGGTGATTAATGCTGTGGGTGGTGCTAATTTTAGATAGGGTTGTCAGAGAAGGCCTCTTAGATAAAGTGCCAAGTGTGAACATAATAAGAAAGGCATGGAAATAACTAGGAGAAAATTTTTCCAAGCTGAAGAAAAATGTCAAGAGGCCCTGAAGTGGAGTATATTTTGTGAGTTTGACTTTGAGCAAAGAGGCCAGCGGGAAGGAAAACCAGTAGTTGGGTAGTACTGCCTCTATTAAATCTATTTTTTTAATTTTGAGGTATAGTTGACTGACTTATTATGTTTCATGTGTACAACATAGTGACTCAATTTTTAAATGTTATACTCCATTTACAGTTCCTGTAAAATATTGGCTATATTCCTATGCTGTACAATATATCCTTATAGCTTATTTATTTTACACATAATGGGTTTTACCTCTTAATCCCCTGTCCCTATTAAATCTTATGGGAACTTGGTTTGATCCTTTCTTCTTTCAAAACATCAGTCATAACACTTTTACACCGACCTTTCAGAGTCTTCTCGTTTTCCTTAAACTGCTCTGTCCCTGCACTCTGTGCGTTAAACCCCAACTCCTAACATCTTCTTAATGAAGATTTCTCAGTTACTCCCACCCATGTTGAATGATTCCTTTCCTGAATTTCTGCAGAAATATTGGCCTTCAGCACACACACTTTAATACAGTGAACAGTTTTCATATACTCCCATTTTCTCTACTCACATTGTGAATTCCTTAATGCAGGTACACATCTATTTTACTCTATTAATTTAGAGAAAGAAAAGAGGATTCATACACCTTATTGATAATACTTACATACTACTGGGTACTATATAAGATTACTATAATAATACAGAGGAATTACCTGTTAACCTTTAATTAAATAGAAACATGATTCATCACAACTCTGTATTTATTGAAAACCTCAAATTGGTAGAAATTTAAGAATGTTAAAATCTCTTTGAGTAAAAGAAATTTGAAATTGCCATATTTGTATTATATATGTGCTATACATATTTATTTATAACCATCTGTGACATATACAAACACATTTATACAAACTTGATATTCATTTTAATACTTTTCCAAATAAGGATATTCAACATTTATTAAGCATTTGATAGCTTTCAAAGCATATTCACATGTTATCCTATATGAGTCTCAAAGCAGCCTGTGAATTACTAAGCAGCGTATTGTTTCGTTATTATCAGAGAAGTTAAGTGACTTGTCAGAGATCATGTACCTGGCGAGTGACAGGCTATACAGTCCCTAAGCCATTGTTTTTTCCACTATAAGCCAGAAACAATCTCAAGGTCTGCGTTTCTTCTGATTATTCCATCATTCTGTCTTTTATATTGAGAGAGAGAAGGAGAGAATAAGCAAGGGATGTGGGGTTAGTTGAATTTTGAGCAGATTTATTTTAGATAATATGTACAGTGTCTGTAGTGGATCAGGTATGCAGTTCTTATAAATTGAACTGAATATGGAAAACCCAGTTGCTGGCAAATATAGGCACTTCATACCTGTTGATGAATGAGAGTGTTGCCAAATTTTTCTAACTTGAGTGCTTTTGTTTGTTTTTTTAGAGAATTCACTTATCTTTTGCCACCTTTGATGGGCTAAAAATAATCACATACAAATTTAAGGAAAAAAACCCTATATCCACTGAGGTTTTATGAGGGAGCACAGAAAACATGCTTGTGATTACTGCCTAACTGCATCATGTCAAACATTGTGGTTACATTCTAGAAATTAGCAATGTCAATGTGGAATTATCCATGCACTCCTTGGCATCAAGATGCAGCTAATGTCAAATTAAAGTAGCTAAGCATGATGGATGATAATATAAAGAGGAGACTTGGGGGAAGCTGTTTATGGGTTGTTCTCAGAACTGCCTAAATAAAAAAGAAAGAATACGCTCACATTGTCATATACTATACATCAAATGTACAGTCACCAATATTTGATAATTACATGAATATATCAACCAACTTAGAGTTGTAAAAACTTCTCCCATCCTTGGGGATGCTGCACCCTGTTGTTATCATTTGAGAAGCTTTCCAGTGGAACCATTTAATATAGATTGCTGGTAAATAAGTTGAGGCCCAAGACCGGTGATTATTAACGTTCCTCTTTGTCCAATATATGTAGTTTCGTTATTGGGACCCATCATATATATTGACATAACATTGATATTATTTTTTATAGGATCCGGGAAGTTGATTACAAAGAATCTCTTATCTCCTGCATACTCAACCTGTTTTCAGCAATATTGTCAGTCCTGCACACCACAGCCGTTATTTCCTGTGGCTTCTGCCCTTTCACTCTGCAGCACAAAAATAGGTAATTACTTTTTTACTTTACTTTTTATATGTTTACAAATTCTAAAAACAATAATGACTTTCAGGTTAGGCACCACTGGCAGTTTAAGTAACCCCTTTTAAAAGGTCTGTGGTTGTACCTCAGGGCCTTTGCCAATTCGATAGGTCATTAAATTCCTGAAAACACTATTTTCATTTGACATCATGGCCTCTATGGAGAATGTGAGCTGTTGGTACATTCTCCATCAAATACTTGAGAGTAACTTCTGAGCTTGTATCTTGATCAATAACTTGGGATAGATTCACATTTGATATCATGACATTCAGAAATTTCCTAAGTCACTAGAGCTCTCATCTGAGCCCTTAATGAAATGTGATCATCTATCTATCTATTGATTGATCCATTGATATATAGATGAATCAGTCTACCCATCTATCATCTCTGTGATTTCTTTTTCACCTGAAACCAAACAGGATTGCTGTTTGTACAAAAGTTTTGGAGATAGATGTTTTTAAAGTCCTTGTCTTAGTCTGCCCAGGCTGTCATAACCAAATACCACAGACTAGTGGCTTAAACAACAGAAATTTATTTGTGCATAGTTCTGCAGGCTGGAAGTCTGAGATGAGGGTACCAGCGTAGTTGGCTTCTGGTGAGAACTCTTACAGGCTTATAGATGGCAGTCTCCTCGCTGAGACCTCACATGGTGGAGAGAGAGAGCTCTTTGTTGGCTCTTTTCGTAAGGACAATAATCCTATTGGATCAGGATCCCACCCTTATTATCTTATTTAACCTTAATTACTTATAGGCCTTAGTTCCAAATATAGTCACATTAGGGCTTCAACATATGAATTGGGGGAGGGGGGAAATACAATTCAGTCCATAGCAGTCCATTATAGTTTTTGCACTTCAAAATGTTAGTTTATAAGTATGAGAAAAATATCCACAGACAGCATTCTGCAGAAATTTAAATTTTCTTCTCACAAACTGAGATGAAATTCAGATCTGTTGGTCAGAGGACAGCTCAGTTACATCTTTGTTACACTGCACAAAATGTAATCATTTTTCCATAGTCACAGAATTGTTCTATGTAAATTTGCTTCAAAATATTACTTATGGCTTGCTTCTATCAAACTCACCATATAGGAAATTTAAATGCACACGTGAATTTCAGGGGGACTTTGAAGATGCATGTTACATATAAAATTACATTAAATATACACAGGGAGAGATAGGATATCATTTTAATTGGATGTGTAAAACTATCTACCTACCTATCTATATCCAGAGGACATTTGTACAGATAAAGTATGTCAAAATGTGCCCTGAAACTCATAAATTACATGACCCAGTATGGTGAAGAATTTCGTATAAATATATCAAGGTTTAAGAAAAATGATTTTTATAAATTCCAGGATTTAAAAAGTTATAAAATTAATAATTGTGATATGTTAAAAACATGGTAGAATTTTTCAAACTGTGTACTCTACAGTGCCTTAAAAATGGCACTTGCGTTAGAAAAAAATAGAGCTAATTGATTGATTTATAAATAACAGTTAAGAGACATATTTATAACTGACAGTTATGAATGCCTTGTACTCTTTCTCCTGGCATTTATTAGATGTTATCTAATAAATAGTGACAGTGTCATGGAGACAAAAGATTCAGATAGACCTGAATATGAATTCTGGGTCTGCCAGTTGATTTGCCATATGATTGTGGACTCCTCACTTAACTTTCTCGTAGAGCTTCTGGGTAGATTAATCTAATCTTTTTAAAAATCTATTTAAAGTACCTAACACTGTGCCTTGCACATAGTAGGTACTGGATATATATGTTAGTTCCCTTTCTTCTCTCTCTCTGTTTCTATCACACTGAATATAATACAAAGCCATGGTGTAGCTTAAAGCATTTAGGTCATCAACAGTGCTCACATACATGAGCTCACACCACCTGAGCCTATGGCTATAAAAATAGATAGAATTACCTGGAAGGTATGGCTCCTGTCAACAAAAAATTAATCAGTTGATGTAAGAAAGAAATGGAAAATTTTATTCGAGGCAAATTTGAAGATTATAACCCAGGAAGAGCATCTCAGAAAGCTCTGATAACTGTTCTGCCCATTAGAAGTCAAGGTACAGTAATACAAGTTTTTTGAGACAGAAGGCTATACATTAAGTGACGTATTATTAACAAACAGTTTACATACTTCAGATCTAAGCGGCCCCTTACAAAGTCAAGAAGGAATGCTATCTTTTAAGGAGCTCTCTGTCTTGTTGCTGCTAGGAGAATGTTGCTCTTTATGGTTGAGCAGGTATGTTTGCTGATGGGGGAGGTTTGGTCAATGCACAAATGCAGATATACAATGCATAGTAGGGGGGAGAGAGGAGGCCAAAGGGCAGAAAAAATTTTAAGTACTTCTTGTCTTGCCATAAAATATGGATTTCATTTCACAATGTCCCCCTGTTAATCTTTCAATAGAAAGCACCAGGTGATCAAATATTTGGCCCCTTGAAGTCAAAGCGGCTGCTTGCCTGCTCTAGGGTCCATCTCGATACTGGGGCCCAATAGCCCAGTTCTCTCTTTTTGTCGAGGTTATACTAGCAGAATGTTCAGCAAGGATTGACAGCCAGGTCTAGGTTATCCAATAAGGGACTTAAGACAGTTTTCCTTGCATGTGCATTATGTATGCCCATTATTTTATAACAAACTGTAGATGTGATCTTTAATTTCAAGTCATTTAGACTTCATCATCTTAGTGTGAGCAGGTGAAAGTCAAAAGCCTGTCAGTCACCTTATAAGTTCTACAAACTGTAATTTAAATTGGTAGTAGGAGCAACAACATCATTTTCCTATTATTTCCCCTAAACTTGGAAGAGGATTGTTCAGAGAAGAAATTTGACACTTCAAATAGTGTGGCCAACTGGTCTTACCACTGGAAAACTGATTGACAGGTGCCAGAGTGCTCACTTTACAGATTACCATCACAGACTGACAGGGGCTGTTTCCAGGGCTACCCATTGGTGACCTTGAGCCCAAGGCAAATCGATTATGTATGTATCTATCTTCCTAACCAACCTGGGGAGAACTAGGGTCATAAACTTGTTCCATAAATCCATTAGGTCCAGTTAGGAGCTACACAATATTCAACATCTAATGAAAAGGAGTATTTATGGCCAGGTTCAAAACAGGCATCATTAATTGGCCAGGGTCTCATTTAGTGATATTGGTGGTGGTAACATTAGGTTGCATGATGTAAAGTTTCTTTGTTTTAAAATATAATACAATTTCTGAGGACCATCACTTACTTAGAGTCTTGGCGAGGAGAAATCCACCAAGGCAACCTGGGAGTACTAGACATAGGTGACTGGCCACAAAGTCAGCAATCAGACTGATTTTTGAAACTTTCATATGGTTGAGCCCAAGAAATACATTTAGCTCATAAGCAAAAAATGTGAGCAATTGTCAAAGTAGAATCTTGGGTCAGCTGTCTACTTCAGATGTTGTCTTCTTCTTGTCTGGTAGTACTGGTCTTAGTTGAAGTCAGATGTCAGAAACAGGAGTTGTAGTTCATTCAGGAGAGGCCTGATAAGGTCCCTTCCAATGTGGCCATAAACAGTTCTTTATCTGATATCTTTTCCAATATGCATAATCTCCTGGTTGCAGGTCTTGGCACATCTGATTTTCATCCAAAATTATATTACTGTGATAAATTTCAGAGACAAACTTTTAATGACTAAACTTTACAAAAAGTTATATGGGAATTGCATCTTAGCCAGTAAATACAGACCTCAATTAACAAAACTAGGACTTAATATTCACTGAAACATCATCTTTTTCTCTTACCTGCATTTCTACCAATTAATTTGTTTGCAAAATAAGTCTGGTTAATTGAGACTCTTTAAATTGGCTGTGCTGGAACTTTCCATAAAGAATCTCAGATTAAACTTTAAAACCTCAAGGCCAGGAAAAATGTACCAGGTGTGTCATAGATTGTGCCTTTGGTATCTGTAGATTTGGGTGATGGATTTGGGTGAATACTTCTCTTCTCGAGGTCCCCAAAATACCTTGAGATTCCTGCATCTGTTAGGAGGTGGCCTTCCTTATATACCTGAGAAAGCTGCTGGGAACCTAAGAGTTTCCAAATTCTGGAGGGATCAGGTAGAGAGAGAAAAGATAAATGTTTCAATTTTACTTACAGAAGTATAATTTAAAGGTTTCCTTATATCTAGAAAACACAGATTAAAAACCAATAACAACATTTTGGACAAAAACCAAAAATTATAACCATATTCATACGTTTGCTTAGTCCTATGTGACTAATCCTTGATCTTAATCTTCTGTTAACAGTTTTACGAAGCCATCAGGTTTTCCATTAGAATTCTTTAATTTCTTACCCAGTTCCGTGGTATGATCTGAAAGTTATCAGAAACCTGTACTTGTCAAAAAGTCCTTGCTATGAGTCTTCTTGAAGATGAAGCATTTTGCAAAGAGGATCAGAGTACAATGATAACTGTCTGTAAATGACAAAAAAGACTTAAAAAGTCAAGGTTAAAGACTGATTACAATGCAGTTGAAAAGAAACTTGGTTGCTGCTGTGACATACAACATTTGAGGTAATTACTAAAATTATGACTGATACCATTTACCATGACATACCAGAGTCTAGGAGTTCATATAATTTCTCGAATGTGTACATTCACACTGTATACCCATAGGATAGAATCTAAGAAGTTTTATCACCACTTACTTATTTGATAATGCTTCCCATGTAATTTAACATACCAAATAAGCCTAATTAGTTTATTCTTCTTCTCTCTGAGATGTAGAGAAAACAAATATTTCAAGGTTTTAAGGACCCTTTGTAAAACCTCAAAGTTAGCTAGAGGTCGAATGAACTTCATTTAGAATTCGATCTTTGGGAAGTTTATCAAAAATATCAAGAAGTTTTAGAACACTTGATCAAATAGAAACACAAGTCACTGTGAAACAATACCCATTCACTTAACCAAATGACGATAAAAGACCTCAATGACAAATACAGATCACTTCAAGGCAAAGACCCTCACACAGTCTCACACAAAAGAAGTTCAATATTTTAAGAAAACTTTGTCTTCTTAGAGAGAAAACTAAATTCAGGTTTCGTATGACTTGACTTTACCCATAAAATTCATTTTCTAAATTAAATTCAATCTTACCTTAGCCAATTCTGACCATGTACGAAACTCTCTGTGTTCTTCCTCCACACATCTTCCGTAACTTTCTGTATCCTTATTAATCTGTCCCTCACTTCCCTTTCCATTCTGAAACAACCAGCTCTAAGAGAAAGTCACCTTTTTTTTTTGTTTTAACAAAATGCATTTCCATTACTCATACTTTTTTTTTTTTTTTTTTACGGAAAATACACACCCTACTTTCCTTGCATAGTGAAGCGTTTCCCCTTATAAGTCTTAACCTTAAACTGTCATACCAGCATTTCTTGACTGGCACTTATGAATGTATTTCATAACCTCTAGAGCTGTACACCTTCTCATAGAATTTCTTTCCTCAATGTGGTACAAGATATGTGTCTAATGAACCCAAACATCTTTAGTTTCTCATAAGACAAAAGTAGGTAAAAGATATGTGTCTAAGGAACCCAAACATCTTTAGTTTCTCATAAGACAAAAGTAGGTAAACTTAGACCTGCCCAGATATTAATGTTCCTGTATTTTATCCTAGTTGAAATGACCTGGATAGTGAATGAATTCTTGTAATTTAACTTAGTTTAGTTTCAAGTTACCAGAATCTAGAGAGATACTATCCTTAAAGCAGATTTTCCCAAAACACAAATATTCCAAAGAGTTTACCTCAAAGCTCTTAGATCATTTACCTCTATTTACTTAAAAGTTTTGTCATATTGGTTTTTTTGCTGACAGACTTTATAACAAGGAATAATAAGGTCTTATTTGATTTCTAGTAAACCTAGGTACAATAAAAGTATTATACTTAATGCTGATAACTCTACAGACATGTCTATATTAATCAAACTAACAAGCTTAAGCTAACTTTAATACCAGATATTAATTCAGTCCTGAATATTTCCCAGATCACGTGAACCTGAAGTTCATTTTGGCAAGTTTCTTTTATATTTCTGAGTATTTATATAGCACTTAATTTCCTTTAAGCCAATTAACTAGAGCTCTTCTACAGATTAATTTTGGCAGTACCACACATCTACACCACACAGATGTGTACAAACACACAAACACAGAGGATCTCATAGTTCCCATCCCCAAATTTCAGCCATGAATCAAGTACAACAATATAAAACCCATCAGTTACAAAAGAGATGGGATTCAAGTTGGGTTTCTGGCAGATGGAACAAATCAAGGTCACCTGTCTAGATGGCTAAACCCTTTTTGCAAATATTTATGGAAAAGACACTTAACATTTCTATTTGTCTCTGCCAAATCAAGTTCCAAATTCCCTACCCCATTTCCCAAAATTTGTATTTTAAAAAGATGGTGGAGATAAGGGTTCCTGGAGAAGACGGGATAGAACATTTGCATCTCAAAGGCATAGGAGGAGAAAAGTAAGTTCCTCCTAGGATGACTTTGTTCCCTTAAGGCCAGAAAAAAATCTTTTCCTCAATACTTAACAAGCCTCTTAAGATAAGTAGGGGAAGTTTGGGGAGTTTAAGATAAGTAGGGGAAGTTTGGGGAGTAGTAAAAGGATTGGTGGGCTTTGGATTATTTCTGGAGCTGCACCTCTGGTCCTGTAAATACTAGATTTGTAAAAACAAGGAGAGTTGGTTTTTTCCTCAAAGAATTGGGTGGCCACCTCAATGTATCAAAGGACTGACACACCCATTCACCTATAATGGAATATTTTACTTTCCCTCATTTAGCTTGGAGGAGAGGGCCCCCACCAAAAAAAATTCCTATCAGGCTCCAAATATCAGCTATATAGTCAGTTTAGTCAGACCGGTGGCCTTCCATTTTGGTAATCCATTTACAAATACTTTTGAGGATCCTCCCTGGACTTAAGAAACTCTCTAGTACAGCCCTCAGTTAGGCCTTTGATCTGAAGAGTCTTGCCTACAGCCTCACATGGTCCCTTTTCTAAAGGTAACCACTTAATAGTCTCTTTAGAGTGGAAAAGCAATTCAGAAGATTATTACAATGAGTACTCAAAGAAAGATAAAGGGGGGAGCAGTAGTTAAAGTTTTAGGTACCTTTTAATATCATTACTCTTTCATCAGCCTTCTACAACAAATCTTTCAATAAGGCTATTTTGGACTTTTTGAAGCCTTTTGGGGCTGCCACATACCAATTAAAATAGGTATGTGAATTTAAGATGAGAGCTGTCTAAAATTTTAACAATTTAGATGTTTCTCAAATTCAAAAGATCCATGGAGATATAGCCCTACATATATTTTCCCCTGCTATACTAATTTTAGAAAAGAGAAAAAAACACCACTGTTATTTCCAGTAGACCCTGCAGGCACAGATCCAGAAGACCACTGGCTTTAACTGCACACTCAAAATTGTTTGGGAATGTCAAAATAACCCCACCTTGGCCATTTCAGGGCCCAATTTTCTTTGGTTCCCAATTAAGTAATTGCAGCCTGTATTTCCATAGGTGACTTGTTTGCACGGGAGCTGTTTGACCTTTGAGGCACAATTTCCCAGTATCAATTTCATAGCTGAATTCAAATATGAGAGATGATCTGAACGACTTTCTGAGGACAGTGTGGTGGATCGCTCATGTGCTGCTTCTGAGTCTGGCACCCCAAGGAGTTACCCTTGGGTTGGTTCGACTTCTTTTACATGGCTTGGTTTCTCCCTATGGGAACGTAAAACCATCAGAGGTGCTCAGAGTGCTATAGAGTATCAGCTTCTGTCGTGCCTTCCCATTTGAGTGGTACTTACTTAATGGTCGCAGTGGGTCTCCCCTATAGGGCCGCTGCATGTCATGAGGATTGATTCTCAGACACTTCCGCAAGGTCCTCCGTCGCCTGAGGATACCTTGTGGCCAGAAGGAGCAAAATGGCCCTTTACTCTTCAGAGCTGAATAATTCAGTCTCGCATTTCACTAGCAAAAGTTTTGTTCAGACCATATATCAGCTCATTTTTTTCGATTTAAGGCAAATTTAACATAAACCCAGCCACCTATGTTTCCCTGGGCCTCTGCCCAGACCCCCTAGGCCCTGCCTAGGTAATGCACTGGTGCCCCTTAAGACTCCAAGTATTAAGTGAAAACCAGCTCAAATAAAATTTTTAGGATCATCACCCAAATAATGAGATCCGAATATCAGAAGAACTCATGGGAACACCTAAGGAGTACCGTGAAGCCAGTGAGGCTCAGTGGGCCCATGCTGGTACCAAGCGCCAGTTTCGGATAGACTCCAGGTGTCCTCTCACTGGTGTCTCTGATATCCTGCCAGCTGCACCAAGCATATGTCGATGAAAAATTAATCAGTCGATCTAAGAAAGAAATGGAAATTTTTATTTGAGCCAAATTTGAGGATTATAACACAGGAAGAGCATCTCAGAAAGCTCTGAGAACTGCTCCACCTGTTAGAAGTCAAGGCACAGTTATATAAACTTTTTGAGACAGAGGGCTGTACATTAAATGACATATTATTGACAATTTACATAATCCAGATCTAAGCAACCCCTTACAAGGTCAAGAAGGAATGTTTCCTTTTAAGGCGTTGTCTTATTGATGCTAGGAGAATGTTGCTCTTCACTGCTGAGCAAGTATTTTTGCCGATGGGGAGGTTTGGTCGATGTATAATGCGGACACACAAACCACAGTAGCAGGGGGAGAGGAGGCCAAAGGGCAGAGAAAACTTTTTTTAATGTTTAAATTTTTCTTGTCTTGCCATAAAATATGAATCTTATTTCACAGTCCCTTTTATAATCTGCCCATGACAGCTATTCTGGCCTGGATGGGGACAGCTCACTACCAGCCTGGGCCCCTTGCCAAACTAGTCACCATGTCTAAATGTGAGCCTCTGTTGCTCTAAGTAACTGGCCTTCAAGGAGTAAAAGAAGTGGAATCAAAAGAGTAAAGAAAAGTCAAGAAGATTCTCAAAGCTTAAGTGTTCTCATCCTGGTCTAGAGCATGCTGATTAGGTATCTAAATAAACAGATATAGCCCTGATGATATAAGTGAACAGGTGGGTTCCTGAAGTCATTGCAGAGGCCTTAGCCCTGGCAATGTTTAGTGCAGGAGAGGAAAGGGTATTGTATTTGTTCCAGGGCAAATGAAACTTTCCCAAAAATCATACCTCACCTAATCTGTTGTTAAGATTTTGCAAGAGAAGGAAAACTTTTAGTAAGCTGAATTTTGCTTTGTGGAGAGGGAAGGATGAAACTGAGCCATCTGAAAATACACATTTTATATCTTTATGGAGCTTTTCTTATATAATAAACAGTGAGGTGTAGGCACTGGAAAGAAAATGCTGAATAAAATGGCCATGGTCTTCAGCCCTCAGCCAACTCACAGTCTATAGGGATGACATACTTTTAAGTATCTCCTGATGCCAACACAAAGCTCATTTGACTATTAAAAGTGTTTCCTGCTGTTTTCCCAAATGTCAAACTCATGTCTTCTCATATCCATCCATATGGCCTAACTCACCTCAAATCCATTATCCCCTTCTCACACTTACGCCTTTTTTTTTTTTTTAATGGGCGGGGAAGTATTTCAGAATCATTATTTGGTCTCAAACCAAGGTGAATCATCATGTTCTCTGAAAGTGAAGTTCCTGAAAGTCTTGCTTCCATAAACCATCCATTGGCCAATTTGGAATCTTCTCTTGAGAAAAAGAATCAGTCAGCAGGCATTTGGGGAGAGCTTCTGTTTTAATCTTATGACGATAAAAGTTAAGGCCCCTATGAACGTACTCTTTTTCAACTCTGAATGACACACTTTCATTCAGAGATCCTTAAGTTAAACTAAATTTAGTGTCAGGATCAAGCTTTGAGAGCAAATTGATGAATTTAAATTAACTGCCTTGATGGAAGATAAACTGTAACTATGGTGTACCCTTCCTTCTTCTATGCCCAAATATCCTTATCTTGATGAGCAGCTTCTCTTGGCGCTATCTGGCCAGAGATTTCCACCTAATTCATATGGTTTCTTTGAAACTCAAACCTCAAGAACGTAATTTCCTCCTTCTGACAGCCTGTGGCCTCTGAAGTGCATTCCTCTAAGGGTAAGACATCAGCCTGAGAGGGTGGCCACGCTAAATGAGGTCTTATAACAGATAGGATCTAGGGAGAAGTGGGTGAATAAGAATAATGAGTTTAGTAAACAGCAGTAGCTAGGTATTGAGCATTCACTGCATGCTCTCGTACACGGAACCCCTACAACACCACCATGAGGCAGCTGCTAGTATTAGCACATTTTACAGAACAGCCACAGAGAAGTTAAAAATCATATATAAGATCACACAGCTAGGATGTAGCTGAGTGATCTTCAGTTCAGGTGGAGAAACTGCCCGTAATCACTACACTATAGAAAAAAGCTTTACTCTAAGACTCAGAAATAAGACTAGCTCACTCAGTACTGATAGGTTTAAAATCCTTTTTATCCTTGGTTACTTGCAAAAGAGAGACCAGTTTTTAGTAAAAGTTTTCAGCTGTTGAGTTTGTATTGGGAACCCTCGGCCAACCACATTTCATACACACAGATCTAATAACATTTGAAAAACATAACTGATAAAGGACTTCAATGTAGAATATTAAAAAAATCTCAAAACCAGTAATAATCATTTTAAAAACCCAATTAACAAATGGGTAAACTATTTGAACAGCTTGTTCACCAAAGATGATGGCCAATAAGCACAGAAAAAGATTCTCAGTATCATTAGTCATTAGAAAAATGCAAATGAAAACACAGTGCTTTCCCATTACATGCTTGCTGAATGGTTAAAAATTCAATAGTCTGTTTATACCAAGTGTTGGTGAGGATATCAAGGAACTAAAACCCTCGAATACTGGTGTTTATGTAAAATGGTAGAAACATTTTAGAAAATAACTTGGCAGTTTCTTGCACACTTACCAAATGAAGTAATAGGCATTCTACTCCCTGGTATTTACACAAAAGAAAATAAAGCAGATGTCCACATAAAGACCTGAACACAAATGTTCATATCTGACTTATTGGTAATAGCCAAAACCCTGGAATATTTGTATGGCCAAACTGTGGTATATTTATACAATGGAATACTATTAATCAACAAAAAGGCATGAAATATTGATACATTCAACAACATGGATTAACCTCTCAAAATAATTATATTGAGCAAAAGAAGCCAGACATGAAAGATTACATAATTTATGATTCCAATTATATAAAACTCTAGACAATGCAAACTAATCTACAGTGACAGAAAGCAGAGCAATGGTTGCCTAGAAGAAGGGTGACAGGGAGGGATAGGACCCAGGGACTACAGAAATATGAGAAACTTCAGGGAACAACAGATCTGGTCACTATCTTGATTATAGTTATGGTTTTTCAAAACTTATCAAATTGAACATTTTAATATGTGAAGATTATTGTATGTCAGGTATACCACAATAATAAAGCTGTAAAAAAAAAAAAGAAAGAAAGAAAGAAAAAAATGGCAGTTGAGAAACACAAAGATTTCTCTAAAATTTTCACTATTGGTGGTTTGTGGCATTAACATTTCTGGGGATATTTTATGTGTATGTTGTGGGACTCTGTAGTACTCAAAATATTCTAATTCTAGTGTATAATTCTGAAAACTTTGATAGCTCTGGAGAAAGTGTTTGCCTGCAGGGAAGTCTCCCCATTGTCTTTCAAATCTACCAAGTAGTTTGGCTGCTTTTCTTGATACAAATTTGGATTAGGCTTGACTACAAGTATGGGAGGCGATACTTGGTGATCCTCCTGAGAAGTAACCTAAGCTTTAACAGCCATTTTTTCTCCACATTATAGTACTATAAAGTGAAGGATTCTATGATGTATTTCACACATTTTTGAATGTGCATCAGAGTTTTGTAATAGTCTATGGAAAAAACAAAAAAACTTTGCAAAATGAAATCAGGCAAATTATGAGCATGTATTACAGATATTAGTATCAAAGTATATCTTCTCAAATCTACCCTTGGGAAATACCTGAATCCCTCAAAAATAGAGATGATTTTTCAGGCAGTTTTATTATACATTTCTTGTGATGATAGAATACTTTTACTTTGTTATTATAAATAAATGCATTTATATGCATATTTATGTATACATATATCCACACACTATACACAATTAATGATCATTAAATATGGTCTGTTTGTATTTTTCCGCAAGCCCAAGACTTATAAAAGTAGGAATACTGAATTATAAGTATATTAGTAATCAAATGAATTTAATTTTTACATTTCATAGATGTGATTCAGTTTCATTTTGTATTATATTTCACATCATGGATTCAGGCCTAGGCAGCATTTAATTGATACCTTTAATAAACTCAGAGTTATTTGTGAGCTAACAAATCCTAATCCTTCAAGACAGAAGTGTAAACAGGACCCGTATTCATGAGTCACATAATTGTTTTTTCTTTACTGAAAATAATTTTTGTTTGATCTACCACCATATGTGTATCTATATTTATTTACACACACACTGAAATCCACTCACTCAGTCCTATACACACACTCAAATGCAGAAGATCCATTAACTGAGGCATTCATTTGTAAACAAAATGGTTCAAATATAGTGTATTATTCAATCAAGAAAACAGATTTTTTTTAAAAAATTGGGTTGTTTTTTTTTTTCCTGGCAAAAAGTAAAGTAATTATTTCTGTTTTGTGGATTTTGATGCCACAGAACTTTTTTAAAAAAATGTATTGCACTTAGGAAAATGTTTGATAATATTCAAAATACTGATGAGGTTTTTAAAACTATTTTAGATAATTTACATGATTTCATGTGCACAAGAGCCACTGCCCTCATGCTGCTTTTTATGGACCACAAGTCACTAAATAATACTGTGATTTTACTCCTATGCTTTATCTTCTGGCAAGTGATAATCTACCTCTATAGCCTGCCAGTCAGTTTCCAAAACAGTATAAAAGGGAAGCAAATTAAATAAGGGCATTTGATAAAACTTTATTTTACACAGAAAAATACAGATTAGTGAATATTTAAAAGTAGGCTGACTGCAAGGCAATATCAAATTTCCAGAAACAGACTTATTTAAAAGATGTCTGGGTGGTTTTATTTTGTTGGGAACGGAATAGATGGAGCAACCCAGCATGGAGACAGGAACAAATGTTCTCAAAAGGCACTGTGAGCACCTCCTTCTAGAATTTCTTTTATTATACATCCCTATTATCAAATGGGCACTTCTTCAAGCTAAATTAAAAGCAAACTTTTTCATAATATTTAAGTATTTTTGGCATTTTCAGTATAAATCAGTAATGGAGAGCAGTGCCTCTATATAATCCATACTCAAACTTCTAAAATATTCTAAAACATGGTGATGGTTACAGAGAAAGTTTATCCTACAGTTGACATTGAAAACTCTTCTTAGTCTTACCTCTATGTGCACCTTGGTACCTTGTTACTGGAGGAAAAAAACATCTAGTAGCAGTTCAAGCATTTAGGTCATATTTATTATAATATTGCAGGTAATCCAGGTCATAGGCTGATACCATCATATTTTACTATCCATTATTATCTCAAATTAACCTGATGTGGTCTTGGATTGGAAGAATTAATAGTTAAAATGGCCATACTATCCAAAGCAATCTACAGATTTACTACAATTCCTATCAAATTACCCATGACATTTTTCATAGAACTAGAACAAATAATCCTAAAATTTATATGGAACAACAAAAGACCCAGACTTGCCAAAGCAATTCTGAGGAAAAAGAACAAAGCTAGAGGCATAACCTTCCCAGACTTCAGCCAGTACTACAAAGCTGCAGTAATCAAAACAGCATGGTATTGGCACAAAAACAGATATATGGAACAATGGAACAGAATAGAGGGCCCAGAAGCAAATGCACACAACTACAGTAAATTAATCTGTGACAAAGGAGGCAAGAATATACAATGGAGAAAATGCAGTTTCTTCAGTAAGTGGTAGTGGGAAAGCTGGACAGCTGCATGTAAATCAATGAAGTTAGAACACTCTGTCACACCATACACAAAAATAAACTCAAAAATGGCCTAAAGACTTAAATATAAGACATGACCCCATAAAACTCCTAGAAGAGAACATGGGCAAAACATTCTCTGACATAAATCACAGCAATGTTTTCTTAGGTCAGTCTCCCAAGGCAAAAGAAATAAAAGCAAAAATAAACAAATGGGACCTAATCAAACTTATAAGCGTTTGCACAGCAAAGGAAACCATAAACAAAACTACAACCTATGGAACGGGAGAAAATATTTGAAAATGATGTGACTAACAAAGGCTTAATTTCCAAAATATATAAACAGCTCATACAGCTCTCTCTCTCTATATATAAAAGTCCAATCAAAAAAATGGGCAGAAGACCTAAATAGACATTTCTCCAAGGAAGACCTACAGATGGCTAAGAGGCACATGAAAAGATGCTCAACATTGCTAATTATTAAATAAATGCAAATCAAAACCACAATGAGATATCACCTCACACTGGTTAGAATGGCCAGCATCAAAAATCTGCAAACAATAAATTCTGGAGAGGGTGTGGAGAGAAGGGAACCCTCCTACACTGTTGGTGGGAATGTAAATTGGTACAGCCACTATGGAAAACAGTATGGAGGTTTCTTAAAAAACTAAAAATAGAGCTACCATAGGATCCAGCAATCCCACTCCACTCCTGGGCATATATCTGGAGAAAACCATGATTTGAAAGGATACATGCACCCCAGTGTTCACTGCAGTGCAGTTTACAATAGCCAAGACATGGAAGCAACCTAAATGTCCATCGACAGATGAATGGATAAAGAAGATGTGGTGTGTATATCTGTATATACAATGGAATATTACTCAGCCATAAAAAAGAATGAAATTTCGCCATTTGCAGCAACATTGATGGACCTAGGGATTATCATACTAAGTGAAGTAAGTCAGACAGAAAGACAAATATCATATGATATCACTTATTTGTGGAATCTAAAAAAATGATACAAATGAACTTATATACAAAACAGAAACAGACTCACAGACACAGAAAACAATCTTATGGTTACCAAAGGGGAAAGGGTGGGGGAGGGATAAATTAGGAGTATGAGATTAGCAGATACAAATTACTATATATAAAATAAACAACAAGGACCTATTGTATCTCACAGGGAACTATATTCAATATCTTATAATAACCTATAATGGAAAAGAATCTGAAAAAGACTATATATATGTATATATACATATATAAGAATCACTTTGCTATACACTTGAAACTAACAGAATTGTAAATCAGCTATACTTCAAAAATTTTCTTTAAAAGAAAGTTGAAATTACTCCTTGATCCATGGGCTGCATAAAAAACATTAATCTTGTATATCTGCATCAGACCTCTTGGATGACCAGGTGCATTGTCAATGAACAGTAATATTTTGAAAGGAATCTCTTTTTCTGAGCACTAGGTCTCAACAGTGGGTTTAAAATAGTAAACCATGTTGTAAACAGATGTGCTATCATCCAGCACACCTCTTTTGTTCCCTTGATAGAGCACGAGCAGGGTAGATTTAGCCTAATTCTTAAGTGCCCTAGGACTTTTGGAATGGTACATGAGCACTGGCTTCCACTTGATGTCACCAGCTGCGTTAGCACCTAATAAGAAAGTCAGCCTGTCCTTTGAAGTTTCGAAGCCAGGCATTGACTTCTCTCTAGCTATGAAAGTCCTAAATGGCAACTACTTCCAATATAAGGCTATTCTGTGTGCAGCGAAAATCTGTTGTTTAGTGTAGCCACCTTCATTCATTATCTCAGCTAGATCTTCTGGATAACTTGCTGCAGCTTCTACATCAGCACTTGCTGCTTCACCATGCACTTTTATGATATGGAGACAGCTTCTTTTCTTAAACCTCATGAACCAACCTCTGCTCGCTTCAAACATTTCTTCTGCAGCTTCCTCAACCTCTCTCAGCCTTCATAGAGTTGAGGGGAGTTAGGGCCTTGCTCTAGATGAGGTTTTGGTTTAAGAGAATGTTGTGGCTGGTTAGATCTTCTACCCAGACCACTAAATTTTCTCCATATCAGTAATAAGGCTGTTTCACTTATCATTTGTGTGTTCACTGGAGTAGCATTTTTAATATCCTTCAAGAACTTTTCATTCACAACTTGGCTATTTGGCACAAAAGGTTTAGCTCTTGGCCTATCTGGCTTTCAACAGACCTTCCTCACTAAGCTTAATCATTTCTAGCTTTTGATTTAAAATGAGAGATGAGTGACTCTTCCTTTCACCTGAACACTGAGAGGCCACTGTAGGTTTATTAATTGGCCTGATTTCAATATTGTTGTGCCTCAGGGAATAGGGAGGCCCAAGGAGAGGAAGAGAGACAGGGGAGCGGCCAGCTGGTGGAACAGTCAGAACACAGTCTTTATCGATTAAGTTCACAGTCTTCTATTGGCGTGGTTCACGGTCCCCCAAAACAATTACAATATTAACATCAAAGATTGCTGATCAGAGTTCACCATAACAAATATAATAATAATAAAAAAGTCTGAAATAACGCGAGAATTACCCAAATGTGACAGAGACATGAAGTGAGCAAATGCTTTTGGAAAAATGGTGCCAATAAGAATTGCTTATGCAGGACTGCCACAAACCTTCAATTTGTAAAAAAAACACAGTATCTGTGAAGCACAACAATATGCAGTGCAATAAAATGAGGTTTGCCTGTATTTAGCTTTAGGCTTCTATGGCCAGTGGTTCCAATGTCAGTTCAGTTTCAGTGCTTTTGCAGCTTTGTTCAGGTCCGTACCACGTGTGCGCTGCTTAGAGGTTGGTCTGGGAGCTGGGCAAAGGTAAACACATGAGCTCAGCTCTCCAGGTTTTGGTATGCTAATTAGGATCCGGTTCACATAAGTACAGTTTGAGGACTGAACCTAGGGATTCACAAACAACTTTATGGTCTCATTTCCTCCTTACTTTCCATTCCATTCCTGGTATCTAAGCTCCTCTTTTTGGTTGTTCAGCCAGAAACCACCTACTTTTATGACTGTACCACCTCTGGGCCCAGTGAGTGGGGAGGCAGTTGGGTTTGGCTCCAACCTCTTGGAGCCGCAGCTTCACTAAAAGGAGATAAATGTTTCCTACCCTTTGAGTTTCGGCTCTTGCAGAATTCATCGCCAGCCACCGTCACTGCCACTGACATCTGCACCATGGCACTTACTGGTGAGTGGCAAGTGAAAGAACAGAGGGAAAAGGGAGAAGGTTGAGGGATTTCCTCTACTCTCTCTGAGCTTTAGGAGTTTCCTTTCACGCCCCTTCATCCAAGCTTCTCCTGGTTCTATCACTCTCTGCACTACAATGCTCACCTCTCGGTTTAGACTGCATTGATTTCAGACTGAGGGCATGGAAAAAATAAAAAGGGAAAATCACTGCTGATTCAATGGTGCTTCAAATTCTGGTATCTTTCTCTGATCCACCTGTTGCTGTTTACTTTTCAGAGTTCTCAGAGACCTGGGTCATGAATTTTGTTCAGGCTTTATAGCTGAGTTCAATGGAGTGAAACTGTTCACTTCATCTTGGGTTAATTCTATCTTACCTGGAATTGGAACTGTGTAGTGCATATAATACGCAAATATGATTTAGACAATACATATTGCATGTAATGTAAAAGAATTATTTTGGAAAAATATTGTCTTCCCTGGAATTATTAAAGTAATGTATTTTAGTCAGACATTGTAGAAACCATGGCAATAATTGATGATCATCAGTTCCGTTTTGCTTGACCAGAACTACTCTATCAAAGTATAAGACATCAGATAAAATTCAAATAATAAAAATATAAACATACCTGTTAACAATATTTATTGATGTTTTGACCCAGCTTGGCATTACTGGAATATATATAAAGTTGAAAGAAGATATACACCCTCAAAAAACTTTAAAGGTATCAGAGAAAAAATAGAAACTAGTGAAAATGTATATTATAGCAAAAAAGTAAAACAATACTTTAGCATAACAATGGGAGGAAAAGAAGAAGGCAACCCATGTCTAACTTGACAAACTACATAAACAAGATGTTCTTAAAACCAAAAAGAAGGTTCAAATACACTCTTGGGGGGAAGGTGAGATTTTTAGCTGAGTCTAGAAGGACTGTCAGAACGTACATTGGCAGTAGAGGAAGTGGAGAAATGAGTCTAAGTGAGTAGTGTGACAGGCACAAAGTATGGGATGGGAAAAAACAAAAATAGATATGCCAGTTTGGCTGAAGTTAGAGGTTTGTGCAAGGAAGTAGGCAAATATGGCTGGAAAGAGAAATAGAAATCACCTATGAATGTAAAGCTTAAGAATATAATTTCAAGTCTACATTTACTTATTGTTGTTATTTACCTTTTAATACTATATAATTGGTTCAATGAATAGAAATAATATATTTTCAGTTGCTCAGCATTATGTGTGTTCTGCCTTTGGTGGGGCAGGAAGGCCTATTGTTAAGGGCACCCACATGGGCAAGGAGTGATGAACAGCAAGGCCAGCACGGGAACTGTGCTCAACATGGTCTGTCTTTCTGGTGACGGAGCTAAGACTACAGGAGCTCAGTTTGGCAGCTTCAGAACACCCTTCCCCAGAATAAGCCTCATGTACTAGGCCAGTTCCTGAATAAAAGCAGGCTAATTCGAGTGTCTGAGAAAAGAATCTCAAGCAATCCCCTGGTAAGGAAGCTGTTCTGACAAGTTATTGAAGTGAATTATGCCCTTTGATGTATCATGCCAGCTACACTCAGAAGCAAAGACATCTCAGTTATTAAGGAACAGAGTTTGTTGCTAAAGCTTGTTTAGGTCCTCAGAGTGATAGACTGGACCCTGTGGTACCCAAGATCTGTGATATCTAAGTTGTGCATCATGTCGTGTCACTGCAGATATGTCTGCTCTGGAGAGGCATGTTCCTCATAGATCCCACAGGGGTTCCTCCCTCGTGGCCTTAATTCCCATTATCAGGTTCTTATTCTTCAATCCTGGTGCTTTCTTCTTTCATCCTTCCCTGCCTCTCTCTCCTCCTTCCCTGCCTCTCTCTCTCTCTTCCTTTTCCAATAACCTTCAAATATTCTCTGTAATACCTTCTTACAGGGCAGACTTCACAGTCTTATAGTGATTCTGTGTCTGACCCTCTGGAACGTGAGACCACAAGAGTGCAGAACACCCCCTATCCCAACTCTGTATCACCAGTGCACCAAACTGTTTGATGGTCTACTTAGCAGTCACGACAAGAAATGAAAAAAATCAGCAAACTCAGTGCCCTGTTCTGTAACTATAATTGGAGAAGAGAATAAAATAAATGGAATAAAAGAAATTAGATGATTGAAATACTAAACAACAAGCAGAAACCACATTGTGATAAATAACAGAAGCAAGGTCTCTGAACATCTGTTGTAGGTGACACTCCTTCCTACAAAAGCAAAAAGCCAGATATATTGTTTGTATGTTTCACCTCTCCTTACTGATTACATGACAATGGAAGGATAACGAGCAAATTTACCCCATCTGAATTTACCAACCTCTAACTGGTGTGATTACTGTAGTACACTTCATGGAACTATGTCAGCTTGTGACACTAAATTCCAAGGCAAATCCTATAGAGCTTTGAACAATACCTTACTGTGTCTGATAACTTTTAAACATGTGCTTTCCGTTTTAGCACAACCATATTTAGCCCATTGGTTAAAAAACTTGGTTTTCCTCTGTCCTCATGATTAGAACCTCCAAAGTAATCACATTCCTTACTCAGCCCATTCCTTGGCTCACTCTACCACCTTCATTCAGATACCAGTTGATTTCTAAGGAGCTATTAGTTCCATGTGGAGCTGTAGCCAAATCAGCACTGTTAAACTAAAAAGGCAGTAACTGATTTTGGACATAGGTTTGTTTGTTTCCTCACTGGCCTCCCCTCCTTCAAATATGAGCATGATATCCACACTATTCACGTATCTTTGTTCCTGATAGCCTCATGGCAACTAGCATTCTACTTTCTTGATTTTTGTTTTGTTTTGTTTTGTTTTATTTCTATTTCCCAGCGGAAAATCCAATCTGGTGTTATAGTTAGTGACAAAGAAAGTACTAATTAGCAAATGAATGCAATTAGTAGTTACCTCAAATGTTTTCAGGTAACTTCTGTTTCTGACATATACTTACAACAGTATATAAGTCAGCATTTTTCATTTTACGCAATATGAATTCAACAAAACAGTTAAACAGTGGGGGGCAAACACCCAGGCACTGAAACAAGTCAACATGAGTATCAGAGGAGTGGAGAATTAAGGTCTTTTCTCCACCTTAGAAGATGCATACTTGTCCTCCCTGACCAGTCAACGCTAGCCCCTTGTCAGTACCCTCATTTTTCAGATAAGAAAACTGGGACCCAGACAGGAGAAATGATCTCCATCAAGAGCAACGCTCATTTTGTATTGGCTGAATCATCTGGATGTAGTGGTTCTCAAGTCATGTGTATTCTGTCTTTTCAAACAAATTTTACCTCTTTGGTCTCTGTATTTCATTGGCATTATCAGGAGTCTCAGCATACAGCAAGTGCTCAATATTTATAAGAATTGTGGTGAAAATACTGATTTTTATCTCCTTCTCATACCACTCATCTTCTGGGGGAAAAAAGACAAGTGCCCTCCTTTGAATTCTGTACCCCTCCCTGCTGCTCACATGGTTACAGTGAGGACCAATAATAAGACCATGCCACCATTCTGGACCAGTAACTCTGGACAGGTCTGTCAGATGCCTTTCCAGAGGTTTTTCACATTGAAACTGAGGGGAGAGATTAACTCCCTGGGGGCAGAGCTGGGAAGATGTGAGCCCATGAATAGTAGACAGCGTTGGTTCTTGGGTGAGAAAGTCAGATACGGAGAGTAGAATTTTTATTCAGAGAAACGCAAAACAAGGGCCAGAAAACTGGCAAAATATTTAGTGAATGCCAAGCATTCTTTCATAATTCTACATTCCATCTTTTTTAACCCTCATAAGAAATCACATGAGTAAGGCCACCGTATGAGCTAGCCTATATGGTACCTTTGTGATCATGAGGAAAAAGTGTCTTTTCCTCAGGGCGGAGAAAGTCTTGTCCCTGGCTATGTGTCCTGGTGAGTGCAGGGCCACGGTCACCCCTTAGCAGGTTCCTTGTACAGAGCACAGTCTGCACAGGTATATGGTAACTATGAATAGCATTAGGAATGTGATTTCCATTTTATGGATGGGAAACTTGACGTTCCAATATGTTAGGTAAAATTGTTTTTAATTCAGGGGATTAAAAAAAAAAATACCCTGGTTTCCACAGCTAGTAGGTAACAGAGCCAGGATTCACACCAGTGTTTCCACAATGGCTTGTGCATTTCTCACCTACCTGTGTACTTGAATGCTCTCATAATCGTGCTTGATCTCTCCCTCCAGCTCCTCTTACACTCATTCTTTCTGTAGGTATACATATACATCTACTCTCACTTTCACCCCTCTTCCTCCAATGGTCCAAGCTAGAGGCATAAGCAGATCACTTGTATTGAAACAGAGAAGGCCATTTTTTGCACAGGGCCACTCAATCCAGAGTAGATTGCCAGCATGTGCTTTAAAATAAGCAGATAGAAATCCTTAAAAGTGTAAATATGTTACTGCTAACAAGCAAAAGTTGGTAATGCTTCTTCTACCCTTAGTCTTTTTACAATTTCCATTTGTAAACAGAGTGAAGATAGGGCCGGGAAGGGTGGCAAAGAAAAGTCCTTTCCAAAATAATGAGAAAGCATGCCACCAAAGAGCTTGTGCAGGACTGGGAATTTCCAGTTCTGCCATAATGAGTCTAAATTCAATAGCAACATAAGGAGCTAAATCTGTTGGGCGAGTTACACATACCTGGCTAAATTAGACTTGCTTGGGAGAGGTATTCATTCTTTCAAGTTGATAGGACAAATTTCATGCATTGGAACAATTACTTCTTGAATGCCAGAGGCCTAAAATAGGTAACACTGTTTCTAAAGCAGCTGCATCTAATTGAAGGTATAGCTTGTGAAAAATCATTGACCAAGGATCTTTTGGTACTGTTATGTGCTATATTTTCACACTGGGAAAAGAGAATGGAATGAGACCGGCTCCTGCCCTCCAGCAGTTTGTAATCAAAGCATAAAGCAGTGCCCCCTTTCCAGGAGGACCAGAACACTAGGCACATTTTCAGGAGAGAATTAGGTCCAGGAGTAGAATGCAAATATCCAGTTACCAAACTGAGAAAGGAAGTGGAGACTTGATTTTAGAAATAAGACAAAAACCTGGACTTTTAAACTGTGAGGAATAAAGGTAGTGCAGGGAGATTTGATGAATTTGGGCAAGATCCGGTCCACTGCCCAGGGCAAGGAGTTGCAAGGGTAGAGAAGTGAGAGCAGGCAAGCAGACTGGTAGGTCCAAATGAACAAAGACCTGATTTCAAGGAGTTTTTCATTCCCTGGAGAAGCCAGACATATATACAGTTAATTGCACTGTGCAATGGAAATGTGTAATATCATTATTTCAAAAAGGTGATGCAGATATAAATGTCTGGGGTTTTTAAAAAATATATAGATTCAGATGCAATAGGTTGGGGATGGTACCAAGAGTTTGCATTTCTAATCATCCCAGCTGATGTTGATGCTGATGGTCTATGGACCACAGGTTAAGCAGCAATAAAGGAAATTGAGGAAATAAGAAAGTACTATGGGAATGTACAGTAAGCAATGTTAAAGAGGAAGAATTCTCAGAAGATGGGAATCCTGAGCTAGGCTCTAAAAAATTGCAAACCAAGAAGACTTGGGTTTTGCGGTAATGTTCAATAAATTGGTGAGCAAAAACTCGATTGCATTTGTTCAGCCAATATTTATGGAGACTACATGGCATTCCACAGCAAAATACTTGTTATTAGAAGCTTTCATATCAATTTAATCACAAGTAAAAACCAAGCAATGGCAGCAGCAACGATGAGAAATGAAAGGCCATGGCTATTCTATTTCAGAATACCAAACTTTAAAATGTTAGTAATGCTTCACCTTTGAAAATTTAAACTGCATTCTGGTTTTCGAAATATGAATTTTTATAAGGTTAGCTCCAAATTTTCATGTACATCTCTTCTCTAAATGGGCAAGCCAAGGGGGTCGTGTGTTCATTCTGTTGGGCTTGTATTTTGCTTGCCTATTATGGAAGGCAAATTAAGGCCAAAGACCTTGTTTCTGTTGACTCAAGCACCAAATGAAGAGAGTAAACAACAGTCACGAAGACAGCCATTAACTGTGCAGCAGGTGTTAACATCTGTACCTACTTAATTCCAGCCAAGATAATCACCTCTCTCAAGGCAGCTAGCTCATGTCAAGCACTGTCCACCATGACTGAAACTGTTTGGAGATATTAAGTCATGGCTTTCTCTCAGATGTTGCAGCAAGAGATGGGGAGATTTGGATGCCAGGGAGTGCCACTTTGGTCAACAGTGCATGTAGTTTAAGCCACACCTCCTGGTACTCTGGCAGCCCAGCATGGAACACAGCACCTGGAGAGCAGGAGCCTGAGCCAGAAAACATCAGCTTGCAATGGGTACTATCTGCCAAGGGCTACATCTAGAATTGGCTGGAGAAGTGCTGTCTGAGAGGAAAAGATAAGGCATTCTCAGATAGGAAGCCACTGCATCACCAGAATTCTCTACTAAATTCAGCTATAAGCAATTGGACCCTGCAACTGATTATTATTATTATTTTTTTTTAAAGTCTTTTTTTTTTTTTTAATGCTATTCTTGTCTGCTTACATTCTTTTTTAATTTATGTATGTATGTATGTATGTATGTATGGCTTTGTTGGGTCTTCGTTTCTGTGTGAGGGCTTTCTCTAGTTGTGGCAAGCAGGGGCCACTCTTCATCGCGGTGCGCAGGCCTCTCACTATCGTGGCCTCTCCCGCTGCGGAGCACAGGCTCCAGACGCGCGCAGGCTCAGCAACTGTGGCTCACGGGCCGAGTTGCTCCGCGGCATGTGGGATCCTCCCAGACCAGGGCTCGAACCCGCGTCCCCTGCATTGGCAGGCAGACTCCCAACCACTGCGCCACCAGGGAAGCCCCTGATTATTATTATTTAGGGTTTAAGGGGTATGTGTGTGTGTATGCACATATATGGGTGAGTACTCATGATGCAAGCATGCAAACTCCCTCCCCCTCCCCCTCCCCCCCAGCAAACACTAAGTTCTTCCAGGGTGTAATCACTACAAATAGGTTTCCATTACACTGGAGATTAGCCGATGATGATTACCATTTATCAGTTTAGGCACAAGGAGAGCAAACTCCTAGGGCATTAGCTCTCCCTAATGACACCACTGTGCTTTCATGCTTCAGCAACACGGCCCTCTTTCATACTGCAGAAGACTCTACATCTCACTCTCTACTCCAAGGCCTCAAACAAAAACCTTTACATCTAAGAAATGTGTTTAAGGGACATTTAAAGCCTACTGTTAAATGAAATAACAATAGAGTAAATAAGCGATGATAAACTTAGAATAAATTGCTGAAGGTCAAATAGTTCTGCTAGCCTTCAGGTAAGAGGATACCCAAATAATTCTGGAAAGATGAGTATTCATTCTACTTTTAAAAATCTCCAGGGGAAAAAAAATCTCCTTTTCACTTGGTGATCCAGTTCTAATATATATATTTTAAAATGTCAGTGTCCATTTATTTAGTCCATTGCTAATGGAACAGATACTCCCTAGGTCCAGGTTTATATATTCAGTTTAGGACCTCAAAAATTGGAGATGACCGTACAGTAAAAAATGTGTTATATTTTAAAATGTATTAAATCTGTTATTTTCCTTATATTATATGTAATTGTATTAACAGAAAAAAGTTACTGGCAGTTCACATACAAGTAGCTAAAGCTTCCCATATCCTTTCCTGAGCATTTTCTCAGTTTGTTCTACCAAAGCATTCATCCCCGAAATGTCAAAACATCATTAAAAGCCCTCTTTACTACAACAGCCCTTGTAGGAATTTTTTAAAATCTGCTTTTTTCTGGTGTGTCATCAGCTTGAAGGGGCATTTAGAGATGACCTCGGTGGACTGGGAAGGTAGGCAAAGGACATCCTCTGTGTTCTTTGACAAACCAGTCTGTCAGACATAGGTGGACCAAATTCTTTCCCTTTCAAGGAATATCAGCATTGTGTAATATCTCCGCAAAATGCAAGCTCTTTTTAAATAACAAGTCATGATTAAGAAATTGGGGGAGTGTTGCAGCTCTGAGCTTTATCACAAATCTTTAAGAATATGCAGGAAGCCTAAATTAGTCAGTTGTTTCCCCCCAAAGTCATAAAAATAGGAAAATAGCAGACATGCAAAGCAATTTATGTCTACTGTCAGGATCATGTGAGAAGAAATGACCACCACAGCGAAAGCCACAGACTGTTCCCCAGAAATAGTCTAAGAATCAATATTTCTAAGGTCCACACCATAGTCCTCCAGAGTTGTAAGAGTCTTGGAGTTGCTTTTCATTTCCCAGTGGACAATTCCCCATTAATCTGTCTCCACACAGATTGGGACAAACCTAGTGATGGTTGCTAATCAGTATACCACTGGATGGCTAAGATCCCAGAGATAAAAATGGATAGTAAAAGTCATTTAGACCAATCATGAATTTTACAGCTAGGGAACTAAGCTGCAGAGATATTCAGGAAAATGTCCAGGGTCACATATCTTGAACTAAGATTTCCCAAATCCCAGATCAAGCCTGGATGGCACATATCAAGAAAAACTGGTATTAAATTAGAAGTTGATTTCCAGAAGATATACATACGGCACAACAGAAAAAGAAAGATCTGATAGCAAGCCAGCATTCATGTATAAGTATTAAGAAAGATGTAAATATGATGGAAAGAAAATTGTGTTTACCTGTAATAAAGCACAGAATCAATCATGGTTCTAGCCTAGATCCTTCCGTGGCTCCTTTTTCTCTTCTTGGTCTCTTAAATATTGGAGCTTTCTCTAAGTTCAGCCTTGGCTTTTTTTTCCCCTCACTTTGTTTTTATTTATAATCTCATCAACTCATATCTTTAGTCATAATTCATACACATCTGATTTACTAATTACACAGTAAATTGCTAAGACTGTCAATTCTGCCTCAGAAATGCCTCTTGAATACTTTTCTTTTCTCTGTTCCCACTTTTGCAGGCTTAATCCAAAACACTCAGTATCCTTGGAAGATTTCAAATTTTTCCCTAATGTTCTCTCTGTCTTCAGTGCCTTTCTCTTCTAAGCTGTCCTCTCTATAGTTTTCAAGGTCATCATTTCAAACTGTAACCTGATCATTTCTCACACACCCCACTGCAAAACTCAAATTTATTTATCCATTGATCTTCTATTAACAGGAGAATGTCTAATTACTTTTCCAGTTTAATTTTCTACATTTCCTTTGTGCTGTATCCACACCAACCACACCAAAGGATTTGCCCTTACTTAAACATACTAATATTTTCCTGCGTCACTACTCATAACTAAACGACTTTCCAAAGACTGTGAACTTCAACCAGGATGGGGTATCTCTCAGTCATTTCACATGTTCAAAGCCTAGCACAGCAGTTTGCACTTAGTAGGAACTCAACAAATGTCTGTTAAATGAATGAATGAATGCAGTAACTAATTGGTGAGGGAAGATACCATGAACCTGGAGTGATATCTTGCAAACGTTTTTTTTAAATTGTTGAACATTAAGAATGAGAAATGCAAATTACCTTTTTTAATGTTTGATATTGTTTAATGCAAACTGTGGTATCAAATAGAAATAGAACTATAAATATAGATCTCTGATTCACCTCTCTATGTACTCTCCTGTCCTAAAATAAAGCAGAAAAATACATAAGCCTCCACAGGAAGACATCAATACAGTTGTGCTGAATTCTTAGTGCTAGACCAGCACTTACAGCTCTGTGTATTAGTTGCCCTACATTATAAATCCTCCCCCGGCTCTTAATTATTCAGGTACCAAGGGATTCGTTTGCTACTGCTGCATTATAGTATGTTAATCCAGTGCCAATTTAACATTTCTTATATTTATTTTGCATGTGTTTTATTTCTTAAGAGGCTTTAAACATTTAAAATCTTTAGAAAGATATATATTTTGGTACAGTTTTCTATGACTTCAAGGTTGTTTATGCTGCTTGGGTTGTTATCTAACATTCCCGGTTAGCCCCTTACACAATTCAGTGGGCATGTGGGCTGCGCATTTAAGGTAGCAAATCTTACACCATCTGGTTTGGGTACCTAGGATATCATCAGTAGTGAGCTATACTTGCAAGATAATTTTGCAAAACGAGAGCTTCTAAGACTATAACTAGCTTTATATCCCACCAATTTGATGCTTATTTCCAAGCTCTGATCATGTGTTTCAGGGCAGTCATCTAAGAACAAAAGGTTTCAATTGGGGAATTTTTGCATTTATGTTCTTATTCTCTCATTATTTCATAGTATATGTATTTTTTCTCCAACTAGAGAGTAATACTGATCTTCTATTTGTTTTTTGTTTTCAAATCTCTCCCACTCTGCCAGTACCTGCATAGAGGTAGATACAGAGTTCGAAATTAACCGCAGAGTTTCTCAAGGTGTCCTTATGGACATTGAAGCATCTGTTCTGGAAAATGGCTCCGTAGATGGGTTCATGGCTGATTGAACATTCATGAGAATTGACCACTAATGGAGTCATAGGCTATAGAAGATTTCTAAGGTTCCACAATTCTCTTGTGGGGTTCTGTCTCCTACCCTCACTATGAAATTCCTGGAGGAAGAACCATATTCCCTTCATTCAATCATTTATTCATCAAATATGCACGAATGGGTCCTATGTGCTAGTTACTACACTAGCCTTTGATAATGGAACACTGGACAGAACAATTACATCTTCACTTATCTCTTTATGATAGTTTGTAGCTTTGAAAAATGTTCTTACAACTGACAGGAGGCCTTTCAATAACTAAGGCCCATCTGGCACATTTCCCTATGGTGAAGTCTGTGCTTTCTTCTTTCCTTTGCTCTTCTCTCAAGCTCCTCTCACCGTAATGGAGTGAAAAATCAGTTTTCTCCCTTACTAAGTTTTAGTCACAAAGATACGGGTACAGAAAACTTGTAAACTGAGCAAATAGGCAATTACCAAATATTAATGAGCAACTAGTATATATGGTTCATTCATTTACTAGTCAAACCTTGTTGAGCAGGTACTATGTGGCAGGCACCAATCCAGGCACTGTTCTACAGTTAGGTAGGAGGAAAACAAGTATAAAGTGAAGAAGTCCTGTCCTCAAAACATTTTCAACCTAGAGTCTGTTCTTCCCCTCTAATTAATTGGAAACAAATGGCCTGAATGGTATCTAATCACTACCACACCCAAGTCCTCCAAAGGGAACTGGGCATACTCTTCAGCTGACTGCCCCGTTTGTCCATTTCAATAACCTTTGATTCGAAGACAAGGAAAAGACACACAAAAAGCAAAATTCCCTCATCTGTACTCTCTGGCCTTCAGGCTGAAATGTCAGCAGATTATAAATGCTGCCTCATTATTGAGTAGAAGCCTAATTACCTGGCATGGAGGGACTGTGTTTGGATAGTCCAGGAGCTGGAAGAACTTTTCCATCATACAGAGCTGCCACTCCCTTTCTGGGGATTATTGATTCTGCGTCTTCCTCATAGGAGGGTCAAGCCTGCTGTGCTGACCAAGCGTGTCCCATTTAGGATATTCTCCATCAGCACACTGGGCTTGATCCTGCTTTAGGCTTTTTTACATTCCTCATGCTCTGAAACACAGTGAGAGGAAGGATTTGGGTTTAACAGCAAATGTAAAAGCTCAGTAAAATGAAATGTATCTAGGTTCCTCAGCTTCCCTAGAGCAAGACAATATTGCTTTTACAGATTATATAACACTCCTTTCTTTGTGCTGTTCTCTTGCTGAAGTAATGACAATGATTCTCCACCATTTATTAGATCATGTTCAAATTTATCTGCTCCACAATTGTGACCTTTGCATAACCTCAACCCACTCTGCCCGTTCTGATTACCTTTTGCCGCACTGGGCCACACACCTCCCTCTTTGGAAATCTCACCTTTTTTGTTTTTAAGAGCTGTATAGCTAAAATCTGTCTCTCTATTTCTTCCTCTCTTAACTGAATGTAGTTTGAATTCCTGTATGTACCATTCCATGTATGTTTCACACCTCTCAGTACTAAATTGTATACTGTCTTCAAAATATGTTGAGAGAATCCACCAGAGAATAATGAGTTGGATATTTTTCTTACTTTTACCTAAATGATCTGACTAATAGTGCTCTTGCACTGTGACACAGTAATCTCACCATGATGTAGTTATATAAAGGAAATCAGGAGAAAAAGGTAATATACATGGATGCTCATTGCACCTGGGGATGGGTGCTGGGGCTAAATTTCCAACATTAGGGGACTGGGCAATTAAATTATTGTGTATCAACTCCAAGGAATATTATTTTGACATTAAAATTATAGAGTTTAGCAACATGGAAACTTAAAAGAATCTAATCATAAACGAAAGCAAAATAAAAACTATGACTACGGTTATTGCAACCACATATCATATGTGTGTATACAGAAGAGAAATGTAAAGGAGAAAAAAATGAAAGCTGTTACTGAGGGCAAGAATTTTTGTCTATTTCATTTAGTGCTCTAGTTTCGAAATCTAGAACCATGCCTTGCACATAATAGATGCTTAATAAATATTTGTTGAGTGAATGAATAAGGGTATATAATGAGTGATGGGACTGTAGGTGATTTGTCTTCTTTTATTAGTTCCTTTTCCACTAAAATGATCTCTGTTAAAAAAAAAAAAAAGGAGGGGGGGTAACATAAGGAAAAATTCATTTATAACTAAAACACATTCTTGATTCTTACATGGACAATTCTGGGGTAACCCAGGTGAGGGAAAGAGAGAATAATGTTCAATGGCTCATATTATTCTGTCTAGTTCTCATAATAATCCATTGAGGTGAGTATTGTTATCATTTTATATATGAAGAGACTTAGGCTTAGAGAAATAACTTGCTTAAGACACCCATGAGTTTTCTCTCTCAATTACACCGCTACATATGATAGGTGGTACAACTCTATTTAAATAAGTCTTTGAACACAAAACAAAAACAGACCTAAAATATATCAAGATCATATAAGGGATTGATAAAGTAGGATTTAAAATAGTGGGCTGGGCTTCCCTGGTGGCACAGTGGTTGAGAATCTGCCTGCCACTGCAGGGCACACGGGTTTGAGCCCTGGTCTGGGAAGATCCCACATGCCGCGGAGCAACTGGGCCCGTGAGCCACAACTACTGAGCCTGCGCGTCTGGAGCTTGTGCTCCGCAACAAGAGAGGCCTGCTCACCGCGATGAAGAGTGGCCCCCGCTCGCCGCAACTAGAGAAAGCCCTTGCACAGAAACGAAGACCCAACACAGCCAAAAAAAAAAAAAAAAAAATTAATTAATTAATTAAATAGTGGGCAAACTATAGAGAACAGTATGGAGGTTCCTTAAAAAACTAAAAATAGAACTACCATATGACCCAGCAATCCCACTACTGGGCATATACCCTGAGAAAACCATAATTCAAAAAGAGTCATGTACCACAATGTTCATTGCAGCTCTATTTACAACAGCCAGGGCATGGAAGCAACCTAAGTGTCCATCGACAGATGAATGGATAAAGAAGATGTGGCACATATATACAATGGAATATTACTCAGCCATAAAAAGAAACAAAATTGAGTTATTTGTAGTGAGGTGGATGGACCTAGAGTCTGTCATACAGAGTGAAGTAAGTCAGAAAGAGAAGAACAAATACTGTATGCTAACAAACACATATATATATGGAATCTAAAAAAAAAAAAAAAAGGTCGTGAAGAACCTAGGGGCAAGACAGGAATAAAGACGCAGACCTACTAGAGAATGGACTTGAGGACACGGGGAGGGGAAGAGTAAGCTGGGACAAAGTGAGAGAGTGGCATGGACATATATACACTACCAAATGTAAAACTGATAGCTAGTGGGAAGCAGCTGCATAGCACAGGGAGATCAGCTCGGTGCTTTGTGACCACCTAGAGGGGTGGGATAGGGAGGGTGGGAGGGAGATGTAAGAGGGAGGGAATATGGGGATATATGTATAGCTGATTCACTTTGTTATACAGCAGAAACTAACAAACACACCATTGTAAAGCAATTATACTCCAATAAAGATGTTAAAAAAATAAAATAGTGGGCAAGATGCAGAGGCTACTGTGTACAGCACCCACATCACTGATTCTCTGTCTAGGCTTAATGAAGTACAATGCACAAAATAAAAAGTTAAAAAATTAAAAAAAAATAACTTTGTGAAAGCAGCGCAGTCCCTTCAGCAGTATTTAGGTTAATATGCCAGTCCTCCTCTAATACTTGAGATTGTGACTACCATAACTGATAGCAAATGCAGTGTCAAGGCACTGAATTGTGTTGTCTCAATTTATGAAACTGCAATCTTCTGTGTATTTGAATGCTGACGGATTGCTCTAAGTGATTGGATTTAAAGTGAGCAGAGAAAGGTAGTCAGCATTACAATTTCATGTGAGGATGGCCTTTTTATCCTTATATATGTGGAAGTAAATGACAGGAATGGGATCACTTTATTATTTAGTTCATCTAAGTGTTCTCCTCTATCAGCTTCAGAGCAAAGAAAGACAAAGGTTTAATCTGTGTAGAAGGTGCTCAGCGGAATGTTTTACCAGCTTGAACTGTAACTGTTTCCATACAATAGCAGTGGGTTGCTTCTGTATCAATATGTGTGTGTGTGTGTGTGCACATGTGCATGTGTGCGAGACAGATGGACAGGGCTGGAGATGGATGACATGCAAACTTTTTTTTTTTTTTTTTAGTCTCTTACATATTGCCTAGATTTGCTTGTGTCCTAAGACCAACTCTAGAAAGACTGGTGGTGGCAACCTTCTCAGGTCAGTCTCTGAGAAGAACTCTAGAGAGTTCCAGGTTCTCTTGCAATATTAGAGATTCAGGGTGAAAAATATTGAGCACTGCTGTAGACTGAATGTGTTCTCCCAAGATTCATATGTTGAAACTTAATCCCTAATGTGATGGTGTTTGGAGGTGGAGGTCTTTGTGAGGTCATGAGGGTGGACCCCTCATAAATGTGATTAGTGCCCTTATAAAAGAGATCACAGAGAGTTCCCTTCCCCTTGGACCACATGAGGACCCAGCCAGTTAGAAGACAGCTGTCTGTCTATGAACCAGGAAGCAGGCTCTCAAGAGACACTGAATATGCCAGGGCCTTTATCTTGGAATCCCCAGCCTCCAGAACTATGAGAAATAAATTTCTGTTGTTTAAGCCATTCATTCTGTCATATTTTTTTTTTTTATCATAGTCTGGACTAAGGCACTAAATTGCAATGTTCTTGTCTTGGTCATTTCAGGCTGCTGTAACAAAGTGCCATGGATTGGGTGGCTTATACACAAAGAAATTTGTTTGTTTCTCACAGTTCTGAAGGCTTGAAGTCCAAGATCAGAGTGGCAGCATGGTTGGGTTCCAGTAAGAGCCCTCTTCTGGGTCACAGACAGCTGTTTTCGCTTTGCATCCTCACATAGTGGAAAGGGTGAGAATGCTCTCTGGGGACACTCATCCCATATAGGAGGTCTCCACCCTTATGACCTTATCACCTCCCACAGGGCCACCTTCTAATAAGATCCCATGGGGGATTAGGCTTTCAAATGTGAATTTGGAGGGAGCACAAACATTCAACCCATAAGAGTCCTCACACTTTTTTTTTTTTTAAATCAATACTCTTTTTGCAAGAAGAGCAAAAATTGAAATTTAAAGCATTGTTGCCGATTTCTCATTAGGCATAAGGGTAGAGCCCAATGGCTTTTAATTTTATTCCTAAAACCAACTTCAAGGATTCTTCCTTATTACTTTAAACTTTTCTAGTAGCATGTCTCATACATTAAAATAGTTTGGGCATAAAATGACAAATAGGACAAAATTAGCCTCTTCCATCCTTTATTTATTTATTTATTTTGATGTTCTTTCCTTTCTTTGGCAAGATTCCCTCTTCAGCATGTGGAACTACCCACCTCTACTCAGCTCCCACCATCCAGTATCCACTGTCCAATACAGGCTTGCTTCTGCCTCTGAGAAGCTATATAAACGTATGTAATCCTGTCTTTGTCACATCTTCCTTATTAATAGTTCTCATCTGAAAAATGCCTTTCTCCTGGGATTATTGTAAATATTCAAATAGATGCTCTATAGCTTGTTTGTTTTGATAATGTGAAGTGCTATACAAATCTTATTTTTATTATAATGCCCCCACAGGTTCAGGGTTCCAGACTCCAGTGCATTCCCATCAAAATCCCTTTAGGACCTAATAGGTGACAGGCAATAAAAAGAAGCATTAATAGATGATGAAAACTAAATCAAATGGTACAGGTGGGTCAACCTTGATGAAAAGTAATCACTAGATATAGCAAAGTACTAGAGATTGTTAGGGAGCTTGAGAAAGTAGTTTTGGGAGGCTAGAAAGTTGGAAAACCTGACTGGAGTCATTTCAAAAAAAGAATGGGTGGAAGAGGAATCAGATATACTAAGTATAGGCAACTCTTTTGAGAAATTTTGCTGTAATAAAGCAAACAAATGAATTGGTAGCTGGAAAGAGACATAGACTCCAGAGCAGGCTTGTTTGTAAGCAAGCTAATGAGAAGGATTCAGTAGAGAGGAACTGAATTGTGTTGATGATGCAGGACAAGGTTGCTGGAATGTCCTTGGACAGACAAAAAAGGATTAGATGGGGTGCCCAAAGGAGGTGGCCTTAGCAGCACAGACGCTGCATCTACCATAACAGGGCAGAAGGCAGCTCTGGTGCTGCAAGCTGGGTGGGTATGGTGGTGGGAACCTGTGAACGTTGTCTCCTAATGGGTTCTTTTTTCTTTGTGAAATAGGAAGCAAGGTCATAAAACTGAGAGTGAGCTGGAGTTAAAATGAAACAGGAAAGGGAGTGGAATATACATCTGGGATTGTGGAGGAGGAAATGGACTAGAATTCTGCGGTATGATTTCTGGGCAGCATTAAGAGCCTGGTTGAGCTTTGCAGTCTTTAATTTAAAGTGATAAGTTATAGGCACAGAGTAGAAGACAATTTGGATTTCCCCACGGCTGAGGTTTTACTAAATGAGTACAGCAAAGCAGGAGGGGCCAAGAGAATTAAGGGAAGTGCTAGGGAGTGGTAATAATGGTTGACCATGGGATTTAAAGGGAAGTAAGGACTTGAGAAGGCTGAGAGCCAGTGAAATGGGGGTAGGATCAATGTCAGATCCAAGGACTGCTGGAGTCAGGGAGCAGAAGGAAAGAACTGAAAATAAGAGAGAGAGTGGTCAGAGCATGGAGTTTACAGTTGCGATTATGGAGGAATTACGGTTAATCAGGGTCAATGTGTAAGGTAACCAGAGTCTTCCCGTGCACACGTACGTGGCTTGCTTCCTCACCCTCTTTGGTTTTCGTCCCCTGACCACTTCTCAGGGAAACCTCTCCTCACTATCTTATTTAAACTTGCAACTTCTCCTCAAACTCACTGATGCTTGGTGTCCCCATTTTCTATTTTGTATTTCCTCAAATAGTTGTTTACATCTCATATTCTGTATATATTTATGTATTTATTTTGCTTATTGAATGCCTTCCTCCATTTGTCCTCAGTGAGGACCAGAATTTAAGTCTGTTTGAGACATGTACCATCTTTAGTGACTAGAACATTGCCTGGCACAGAGTAGACGAGGCATTCGGTATACTTTTGTTAAATGACTTGAATAAAACAACTTTATATTTTAATACAGGAATTCCAAAGAGCCAATAAAATTCATCAAGTTCTCTTAATCTTATGGTTTCTTCTAGATAGTTGAATTTTCTGAAGAGCTTATGACAAATTAGTGAAGTTCCTATTCATTCTAACTATTTTTGAATAGAAATCTAAATAAATGGAGACTGTGGAACTGGTTTTTTTTACTCTAAATGGGATTAAATAGAACACTATTTAACCTTTTTTTTTTTTTTTTTAACCATTCTAGGTCACTATTATAAAATTAACTCTTGGACTCTCCTGAGGTGAGTGTGAATTTTGGTCCCTTTGCAAAGGGTTGTTAGTGATCTTGAGATCACAATACTTTTAGTTGAATCTATTCCTTTTGTCTCCTGCTTTCTATCATGCCACCAGCTATTACTTTCTACTCCTATGTGTATGTGTGCCTGTAACAGTTTGTTCCACTACCACTCCTGCCCCTACCCCATAATCTGCTGTCTTCATGTACTTTGGACCTATTTTAAAGGATTTACATGAAATAAGAGAATATAGGACTTCCCCGGTGGTGCAGTGGTTAAGATTCCGCCTGCCAATGCAGGGGACATGGGTTCAAGCCCTAGTCCGGGAAGATCCCACATGCCACGGAGCAACTAAGCCCACAAGCCACAACTACTGAGCCCGTATGCCACAACTACTGAAGCCCGTGTGCCTAGAGCCCATGCTCCGCAACAAGAGAAGCCACTGCAATGAGAAGCCTGTACACCCTAACAAAGAGTAGCCCCTGCTCACCGCAACTAGAGAAAACCCACACACAGCAACAAAGACCCAACACAGCCAAATTAATTAATTTTTTTAAAAAAAGAGACTATAGACACTAAGTGAGGGCATGGGGGCCACTCTTAATGGGATTAAGGTCTAGGCAACACCAGTTTCTGCTGTCTTTATTGCCTACTTCTAGGTTCTTAACTGTGTGCTAAGGAGGTGAGATTGATCGACATTTGAATTACTAAGAGGTGAGGTGTCACTGTAATTGACATCACATGGTATTTTGGCCTATCAAACCCCTCCTTTCCCACATGGATGGCTGCCTCCTCCATCTGGTCCATTTTATGCAGGTCGAGCTGAACACATAATGCTGTATGAAAATGTAGGAGAAGTAGTAAGGATACCAATTAAGGTCCTCCGATTGGAGAAACCCTGCTCTGAAAATGTGCCCATTAACAAACAAAGTCCCATAGGCCCTTAGGACAAAGTTCCATCTGAAGACACATTCTTACTGAAGCAGCAAATGGTGAAACATTTAAAAAAGAAAAAAAAAAAAGCAGTGTATTCGAGTGGTTTTACAAATAATGCAAAGGTCTATGATAAATCTTGAATTTTTCACCTGACCTAGATTTAAATAGCACAGGTACTTCATGCAGCAATAGACATTTGGTTACTTAACAGATACTCCTATAGCTGCAAGTAATACATTTATATTTTTTGGTGTGTGTGCTGTTCAGAGCCTCCATCCTACTCTGAAATTTTGGGGAAAATTAGCCATCCAAGAGTCAAGAAAGCACAGTTCTCTGACTGGTCTCTGATATAAACTGTCAAGAGTCACAGCCTTGACCATTATGCCTTCTGGATGTCAGTTTCCTCATCTGTTAAAACCATCCCTAACGTCTGTCTTAGAGTTTAAATTCTACAACACGTTGCCCTGGATTAAAGGATTGAGGAGTTCTGGTTCCACCCAGTAGAGGGTAGTGTTACCTAGACAGGGTCTCAGCATGAGCCCAGCACAGATGGAGCAGTGAAAGCAGAATTTAGAATATAGAATGGGTAGCTACCTACCTCCCTGTCTTGAGTCACCAGACCACAAATGCTTCTCCACAAAATAGCAATCTCCAGCAAGTGTAGAAGTGCACTCCTCCTCAGTCGTTTGCCACTGTTCCTAAAATGGACACATTACTCATTGCTACTGGAAGATGAACAGGAATTTAAACTCCTACAATCTGTGTTGTTTTCTGAAATTTAAAGTTTGTTCTATGAATACATTCATTTATATAAAATACAGCAGCTTGTCTATACATATTGAACATTTAAAAATTACAGTTGAAAGTCACAGATTTTTCCTCCTGCAAAAATATTTAAGAAGTATTTATAAAGTTTGATGATGTTTAATATCATGCCGAGACGGAAACCTTAATTGCACTTTTTAATATACAAATAGCAAAAGTCATTGGCCTGTGACAGACAGATAATTAAAGTTCTAAGTGTCAAATCCATAGTCATAGTACTGGAGGAAACCCTGAATCTCCATCAGCCTGTGAAGTTTACAGAGTGCCTCACACTGGAGTGGTCCCCATGTGAGCCACAGAAGCTGTCTAAGAACGCATTCTCAAATAGCAAGTCCTGTCTGCTGGGATAAGATTGATGCGCATAAAGTAAAATAGTGGCAGGATTAGATAGTTTAAGATGCTGTCTCTTCAGTACAAATAGTAACTCAGTAGGAGATATGAAAGTATTTGTTGAAAAAGTGACAAAATGGATGAATTAAGACATCAGTATAAAATATAGTTCATGGAGAAGTCCTCATTAAGGGCTACTATTTACCAACAAAAAAAGAAAAAGTAGGCAGTACATGTAAAAATGCACTGAAAGATCAAAGGTACTATGCACATGTAAGATATTACTATCATCATTATTATAATTTGGGGGTTCAGGGTCACCTTGAGACCCTGTCCTAAGGGACCTTAGAAAGGCATTTTGGTAAAACTTTCCAACTTCTGCTTCCTCTTTGATCTTTATCACTGATAGAGGGCCTACTTACTTTTTTTGTTTTCGTTTAGTATAAATGCTGAAGCGTGAAAGGAAAGAGTGACTACAAGAACGATGTAATCCTACCTGGGCCGGGAAAGCACTGTGCCCTGTTCTAGTCCCAGGCTAGAGAACCACAGCCTGTCTTCCCATGCAACGCACCCCCTTTGCTATTCCTGGCTGTAAGACTGCACCCTTTTCGGGGGAGTTAAAAGTTTCTCAGATCAGGAGGAAGCCTGGCTACTTGAGAGAAAATAAAATCACAATCTGCCTGCCTCCTTCTCTTGTGCCTGTAGCAGCTGTAAGTGCAATAAAATGTGAGAGTAAAAACAAATTTGCTATGGCAACAAAGTATACTCTAATAATGAAGATAGTATCTAACAAGCAGGAGCAGCTAGAACTTTAGGGAGAGGGAAAGGAAGTACACCTTGAAGAAGCAGGAAGAAAAAACATTAAAAGTTTAAAGTTTACCATTCTCCAGCCTACATATCGTTGGCCCATTTAGACAAGATGGATTTGTATCTTGGCTAACTTCCTCCTAGCAGTATGCTAACAAAGCAAGGTTTTATATTTTGGGGTAGAGGGTACCTAGTACTTCCTAAAAGCAGGCAGAAGGGGAGATCAGACCCTCTGATACAGAAACATGGAACAGTGCGCCATCGATGGGCAACACACAGAGGTCTGTGTATCTAGATCCTCTGCTTTACCACTGGGCTTCCCGGGGCTTGGTCCAAATTCTTTGACAAGATAATTCTCAAGAAACATTTCAGAAAAATGGCTACCAAGCCGGATAGGGGCCCGGAAACAATACAAACCCATCATGAGCAGGCTGAACATAGAAGTCAAGGACCTTAAGGAAAATAGAGAGGAACTGCTGAGAATCAGACACCGGGTTGAAGCAGACTGAATTTATTCCACCTACTCTTTCAAAAAAATTTAAATGAAGGCATTCAGAATTGGCTAGGTTATGCTGCGGAATACATCAACGCCAACATTTTTAGTGATTTAAGCAACAAAGGTTAATTTCTCATTCACAGTATCTGTCAATCACACCTAAGTAGGGAGTTCAGCTCCATGCCCTCCTCATCCTGGGAGTTCAGATGGATTTTGCCAGTTGTGAGGATCTTATGTCAGAATTAAATGCTCTGATCTAAAAGTGACATATGTTGCTCATGTTACTTCTGCATAACCCACTGGCCAGAACAACACTATCCAATTTCAAGAAGGGAGAATCTTCCCACGTGTCTGGAAGAAGAAAAGTAGATGTAGACACATATTATAAGTCTCTACCATAGTTTGAGTGCACTGGGAATTTTTATATGAGATGTATATACCAAAGCTTATATGTAAAATACATGGGACTGCCCTGGTGACGCAGTGGTTAAGAATCCGCCTGTCAACGCAGGGGACACGGGTTCGAGCCCTGGTCCGGGAAAATCTCACATGCCATGGAGCAACTAAGCCCGTGCGCCACAACTACTGAGCCTGCGCTCTAGAGCCCACGAGCCACAACTACTGAAGCCTGCGTATCACAACTACTGAAGCCCGCACGCCTAGAGCCCATGGTCCACAACAAGAGAAGCCACCGCAATGAGAAGCCCGTGCACCACAACGAAGAGTAGCCTCTGCTCACCACAACTAGAGAAAGCCTGCGTGCAGCAACAAAGACCCAACTCAGACAAAAATAAATAAATTTTTTAAAAATAAAAATAAAATACATGTTTATATTCTCTGGGAAAGTACTGGGCCGTTGTGTTATATAAAAACAGCGTTCTTCCCTTCAAGAACGTGTGGGTATGAGGACGGGTGTGGTGAGCATCCTGGAAAACACTGGTAGATGGTTGTGGTCATTTGGACTCACATTTGACACTGAAGGCTTTCAGACTCTGACTGCTGGCAAGAGTTCAGTGGCAAAGTTTTGCAGGGATGTAGGTTGAGGCCTCATCATCTTTCCAAAGGCAAAAAGATGGATCTAAGGATGAGGCTTCTCAAAAATCAGAAAGCTGCCAGAACCTCGTGATGGCTGTTAGCAGACCTTTTTCCTCTTCTAGATCTTCACTAAGGGTGTCCCCCAACTTAACACAAATAACAAAACAAACTAAAACAAAGCCTGTGTTCCCCGTTCCCCTTACTTAATTTCTTCACGCTCGGTTCAAACTCTATTTCTACTCATTCCACTCTTTGTGCACTTAATACTCAGCATGAGTTTCCTTAAAAAAATTAATGGTTCTTTAACATTCCATGGATTGCACTTTTTCTCTCCACTCAGCGTAAGTTCCATGACAACAGTAACCTTACCTCTGACCCTTTCTCTTTTGTCCTCTCTTCTAGCACTTAGCACAGGGCTGTTACAGAGTTGGCCAACAATACATATTTATTTGATTATACCAGTAATTGGAAAGGGAAAAATTTTTATTGAGAACAGTGCCCCAGGCTAATGCAAATATACTTTAGGCAACTATGTTGTCATTGAAAACTATATTTTAAAAGACAGCTCTCTGATTTGGCATCTGTTGTCACTTTAGTTCCCTCAAGCCACCTTCCAATGAGGTGGAAAAGGCAATAAAAGAGAGAAAGTGAGTAGCTAGTGATGAGAACAGTATGGCCTAGGGAAATAAGAGTTGAATTGGAACCTGGATCCTGAATTCTAATCGTGATTCTGCCACTCACTAGCTCTGTAAAGATGGGTCTCGACATCTTCATCTATGAAAAGGGATACTTGCAATTGCCTTGCCTACTTCACAGAATGCTGAGAGAATTGAATAAAATCATCTAAGTTAAAGGAATCCGAAACCTTTAAAATACTTTATAAATATCATTTTCAAGTGGGATGATTAAGAAGGACTTAGTTGTGTCTAATGTCTTCTGTGCTATCAGAGCAATTTCAGGATGGGTAGGGGATACACAGTAAACCCCTGAGAGCACATGCTCTGAACTCTTTGAAAGATTTGTATCTAATCAGCACAAGGTCCTATTGCTAATCGCCGGGGGTTGCTCCCTGGGCATCCAGTTCCGTCTGTAAAGTGTTATATTTATAACTTTCTGAAGCCTCTCAGAATCCCAGGAAATAAGAGTGTGATCTGATTGTGACTGTAGTTTGCGGGTTAATATTGCCAGGCTGCTGGTGATTTCTAACAAAAGCAAAACGGCAGGTATCCGTGAGAGAAGGGCACTAAAGCTTTCCGCATCTCTGAGAGGGGCCGCTTCCCCTCCCTTCATCTTTCTCTTCCTCCCTCCCATCTGGAGCAGAAAAGACCACAGCTGGAGCCAGAATAAGCCTGCTCAACTGCAGAAGCTGATATGAGATGGGGGGGAGGGGGCGGGAACAAGCCCAGTGGGAGCTCTGGCAGTAAAGAGAGAATTACCAATGGCGGGAGAAGCTCAGATGGGGTTTGGTGGCCGTGGATAGGAAATAACGAGACCGCTTCATGAATCGTAGGAATTCTGTGCAGAAGCGATGTTAATATGTGAGCCCAGCAGCACATCCCACAGAGAAGCTGTTATGGTGGGGAATGTGGCAGATATGCCAGTGTGAAGGCAGGAGGCCTGGGCTTGAGTTTTAGTGCCAACTTTATTAGCTCCACCCTTAGTTTCTCTGAACATTTGTTGTCTCATCTGAAAAATGGCAAAAGAGGAGGGAGATTAAAAGCTAGTTCAAAGCTTTGGTGTCAGAACTGAATGAGAATGTTTACAAAAGGGCTTCTTTTATAAGAGTAATCAGTGGATCATTTGTAATTATGAAGGACTTTATGCCTGTGTTCTGCACCTCCTCAAGAGAGCTAGGCAGTGAGGATTGTGAACAACCGTGATACAGAAGGAGAGAAACAGACCTGGGAGTAGAAGAATTTACATCCAGCATCATGGACATAACACAACCTGAATGCTTCACCATGGGGAAAGCAGTCAAGAGTCCTATGATCGTATCATGGCAACTCTGAGACTATGGTTGTGAGGCTATTCAGCAAATGTTAATTGTGGCCTGACAAAGATACCCACATCCTAAGCCCCAGAACCTATGAATATGTTATTTTACATGGCAATAGGGAATTAAGGTTGCACATGGTATTAAAGCTGCAAATTAGCTGATGCCAAAAATAGAAAGATTATTGGATAGACCCAATGTAATCAAAAGGGTCCTTAAAAGTGCAAAAGAGAGTCAGAGGAAGAAACACAATGACAGAAGCAGAATCAGAGTGATGCATTGTGAGAACTCAACCAGACGTTGCTGGCTTTGAAGATGGAGAAGTGGCCCATGAGCTACGGGATGTAGGCAGTCTCTATGTGCTAGAAAAGGCAAGGGAACGATTGGTTTCCCCCTAGAATCTCAGGAAGGAATGCAGTAAGATCTTCAGCCTATACTGTGATTTTAGTGCAGTAAGATTCCTGTCAGATCTCTAACCTACAGAATGATGAGATACTAAATCTGTATTGTTTTAAACCACTAAGTGTGAGATACTGTATACAGCAGCAATAGAAAACAAATGTAATACTCAAAACAAGATATTTGATACTAAGGAAGGTCTTTTGAATGTTAACATCAAAAGGTTTGCACATCAGAAAGGTGAGTTTGTAAGTGAAACAAAGAATTCAGAGAGTTAATATAAACTAAAAAGGACATGAAGTTGTCATTTTTAACATCTGTCCCACAGCCTAAAGAAACAAGATTAAATTTGAGAGAATCACCAAAATTCATCCTCTTCACTGAGGCCCAAGTAATCTTCCTATAACACAAATCTGATCTTGGCAAGCCCTTGTTTGAATCCTTTGTGGACTTCACATTGCCAAAATAATACATTTAAAATTTTATCTCTCTCTGTGATTTAACTTATTTCTCCAATTTCATCTCCTTCAACTGTTCCATAAGCTAAAATACAGGAGAAAATCTTGTCATAGCAAATATATTCCTATTATTGAAAGTGCTGGGCTTTCTATGTCTCTGCACATATAGTATGTTTTCCACTTAAAATATACTTCATTTCCAATAATGCCATTTGCAGCAACATGGATGGACCTAGAGATTATCATACTAAATGAAGAAAGTCAGAGAAAGACAAATACCATATGATATCACTTCTATGTGGAATCTAAAATATGACACAAATGAACTTATTTACAAAATAGAAACAGACTCACAGACATAGAAAACAAACTTCTGGTTACCAAAAGGGAAAGGCATGGGGAGGGATAAATTAGGAGTTTGGGATTAGCAGATATAAACTACTATATATAAAATAGATAAACAATAACTCTATAGCACAGGGAACTGTATTCAATATCTTGTAATAAACCATAATGGAAAAGAATTTGAAAAATATGTATATATATATATATGCACACACACACGTATACATGTACATGTATGTATGTATGTATATACATAGTTTTCTTTTAAAAAACTGAATGACTTTGCTGTACACCAGAAACTAATAAATTGTAAATCAACTATGCTTCAATTAAAAAAAAAATTCTTCATTTCCTTCAGTTTGCAAACTCTGACTTGTCTTTCAGTTTAAATGATACTTCTTCAGGAACACACTTCTCTAACAAAGAAGCCTGACTTAGATTCTGTAAGCAGACATTTGTTAATTTTTTAGCTGATCACCGTCCAACCCACCACCCTTTCTGTTATCAGCTTGCTCTCCCTTTGGGGAATTCAGCATTGTGCACAGTATTTTGGTGAGAGGGATTCCCAATGTCCACTTCTCACTGTTGGCTCCTCCTTTTAAATCTTGAAGTTAGCAAGCCAAATTCTTCTTGTCTCCACCCCCTACAGCCCAAGGACAAGTATGTGATCTAAAATTGATCCAGTTCCCAGCAGTTTGAATTTTGAGTAAATGATGCAAAAAAATAAGTTCACAGATTGATCATAAGGAGTGCAATGGCCAGCAGACTGGATTTTGTTCCACAGCATGGTCTTTGCTTGCTTGATTCCTGCCCAATTTTCAAGCCTAGTTTCCCAGCCCCTTCACCTTCTCTTACTCTCTTTCCAATATTTTTCCCCCTAAATCAAGCCAGAGTCAATTTCTGTTCTTAAATCAAGAGTCATCACTGATAGATGCTTCTTTCCCTGGGCTCCCATACCACACTGTTGATGCATATATTATAATACCTATCACTTATACTGTTTACTTTATTTAGTTATTCATAATTAGGATGGGTTTGAAATAGCTCTGACCATCTCATGGCCAAACTGGATACAGCAAAGTTGTGCTTTATCTGATCAATCAGTTAGATTTTTTAAAATAGGGAATAACTTTTGGAATTTTTAAATATGATGTTAAGGGGGGAACCTTGCAGAGAAAAATCCCATTGACTTAAGCATATGTAGTATGATAAAGCCTATGAAGGAAGTATGATATGTCTATGGGGTCAGTCAAGGATGCAGGCAATAACGGAACAGCAAGGCAGAAACTCATGAGGCAATGGATTGAAGCAGAGGCTATAGAGCTTAGAGTAGACAGTTGTGTTAGATTCGATATTTGTGTATAATTGCAAAGAAGGACCTACAGAGTTCACTGTGATGTGTAAGAGGATCATATTAAGAAATTAAGAGCCCCTAAACCCTGAGAAATTTATGGAACAAAGTCTCTGATACTTAAAAAAAATACTAAGCTGTAAAATAAATATAAGAAAAATCAAAACACGTTTGAAATTTCCTGTGATAATTTCTTTTGAAATCTAAAATATTAGTATTTCCAAAAATATTTCTTGTTGTTTTTCTGGTATCTCTGAACTCTTTATACCTTAATCACTGGCTTAGTCTGCCTGTTGTCGATTCAATCCTGCATATGCTGGACATTCAGTGAATGAAAATCAATGGATTTGACCATCTTCTGGTGAAACAAAGCAAGTTGTTTACGTAACAGGTGGAGTTTTTGTTGGTGGTGTTATTTTTGTTGGGGAGGGGTTGGCTTGGGGATTAAGGGATGGAGCATTTCAAAATGCCAACCACGAACCACGAAAGCTCATTTTTTCATCCTACAGTCTAGTGGCTGTATCTATTTCAGTCTTAGCTTGAGAAAAAAAGGTCATGGATAAGGTAAGTCTCCCATGCAGCTGTTGGATAAAGGAACTTTCGTATTTTCGTGGTGTAGGTAGTAATATTCTTTTCAAATGAGATTTTTGGAAAGGATTTTTCTGAAGACTTAGAATGAAAACACCTGGACCAGTTTCTGAATGCAGAAGGCAAGCTTCACCTCAGGTGTTAAGCATTTGAATTGGGCCATGTCCTGTGGAGTCGTGCAATATCAAGTGCTTTTGGATCACATTCACTGACCAATTCTTCAAAAGGGGTGTCTTATTTTTAGCTCATTTTCTCACAGAGTTCATGAAGAAAATGCCACTGTTTTGTAGGAGCAGAATCTAAAACGTGGAAACTTTGCATCGATTACACGACCATTAAGCCTCATCAGCCTGACCCATTGCTAACCTATATACTATATCAAGACAGGAAAGCATGGATAACATTAAAATCGACCATACATAAAGTTCCCACATTAAAATATTTTCCTGTCTCTGAAATTATTGCCAAGATCTGTTAATGAAGAAACATTAACAAGACATGCAAGGTGCACATATGTGTACACATGTATATGTGCATGTGTGTGTGAGCACACGTGTGGAGTGGTGGGTGTGTTTGGAGGTTCAGTGGTATGACACCTCTAAGAAGTGTTCTTTGCACAAAATCTGGTTGAGCATTCACAGGAGGACTTTATAAATCTTTCCCTAAATGCAACTCAGCTATCGAACACAGAGTACAAACAGGGGTATTACTCTTGCTCACGCCAGCTAGATGCCTTGTTCTGAGCGTTACAGTCTTTTCAGGTTTCCAGTGGATACCATTCATCTCAAATTATGTAGCTTAAATTCACTAGATGTTCAGTGTGCTGGCCTCCATGCACCGCCTCCCAAATTTTTTAGATTTACTGGATTTTCCTGCAGCTACATGAAAATAACTGTTTCATCATACAGTGATTGAGCTTTTAGTGCTTACCTAGTCAGGGCCTAATTCCTTAATAAACTAATGCCTGCAGTAGTTTATAAAGAATACCAGGAACATTTGTTATCGAATGGAGCCCTTACCAGTCATTAGTTGCTGTTAAGCCCCAATTAGATTAGTTTTCTACAAGCTATAAAATCATTTTGGCATAACAGATGCTCAGGGAAATTTTTGCACAATCCCTTGCTTTTTTATTTCTTCGAAGTGAAAACTGACCCTCTGTGTGCTGGGTGACCCTTGTTTTGCCTATTTTTCAATATGTCTATATTTTAAAGAAGAACTGAGTATTAAGTTTACAGATGATTCCATCTTTACTTGATTTGTAGCCACTTAATTTGCACACTCAGATTTTTATTCCCTACAAATATATGGTGTATAGGGTGTGTGTACAGAATATAAAAATGAAGGCTTAGAAATTGAAATGGTTTATATAAAGGCAAGATCCATTTTTCGAATGCTTGATGGACAGGCTGCAGATTTCCATTCACTCTTTAATTTAAACCTGTGGAAATTATTTGGCTGGTATATCTGCATCAGTTGTAACTAAATGTTAAGTTATAAAGATTTGAGAAGTTTCTAAGCAGAACTTAACACTCTCCATTCCTGATTCTGCCAGGAGAAAAAGTGAAAGATTTTGTACTACTGAGAAAGGAATGGTAAGGTGTTGAAATAACATTTTCCACTATTTCTTCCTGTATAAAATGTTTAGGCTCTGAAAACTCTTCAGTTAACATCACACAACCAATTAGTTGTGTGATGTTAATAGGTTAACAGTACAGCTGGGTTAACCCACACAGTCTCAGGTTAGGGTAGTGTCCCCACACGAATAGGACCAACTTTTCACTTTTAGAAATGTCATGGTTTGAATGGTACATTATATTAACCTTCTAGATGTTAAGAAAATTATTTAAACATTTTATAAAGTTGATGTCCTCAATTATGTGATAAAGATAATATTTACTCTGCACACGCAATTAGTAAGAATTTTCTGTGATCTACCCTAGGCACACGTGAAATGTTACAGGTGTGCATGACATGATTCTGTCCCATGTGGAATTTGCAACCTGTGTGATTTTAGTCCATTATAACATATTTGACAGTACTCTGGGAAAGAAATAAGAGCACTAATTGTCCTCCCCAAATACAAAATGATAACAGTGAGATGCCACAACTTTCTAGCTTTATGACCTTGAAAGATGTGCTTGACATCACCAAGCCTATTTCTCCATCCATAAAATGGAGATAGATATAGGATTCTTCTTAAAGAACTGTGATGAAGATTCAACGAAATAAAGTCTAATGGGCTGAGCACAATTCTGGTCATACAGTTGATCTCAGAAGATGCTGGCCAAAAATAAATAGATGAATAGATGGATGAACTAATAATTAGTAACTACTGAATAAATTCACATGTGCGTGGACAGGGGTGAGGGTGGGAGAGAGAGAAAGGGGCAAGCATTCATTAAACATCTGTGTGCTAAACAATTTTGTATCCTCTCTCCTCCCTCTCTCTATACTTTTTTTTATCTCTGCCATTTACTAGCTCTGTGACCTTGAGCAGATTACTCAATCTCTTTGAGGTTGAGTAATTGAGGCACAATCTCTTTGTGCCTCAATTTCCTCAGCTCTACAATGGTAAAATATATATATATATATATATATATATATATATATATATATATATATATATATATATATATATATTTTAATTTAATACATCACATCACTGGTGCATAGTAAGTGCTCATTAAACCATAATTATTGCTATTTCATATAGCTGTTATTATTTCAGGAAAGACATAGGATGATAATGGGAGGAAATGCAGACTCCTCTACTGAGAAAAATGGGGAGAACACATTGGATCTCTCCATTACTAGGGGTTTGAAAAGGAATGGTTTGCAACTGAGTGAAACCTAGATCCTCTCAAGATTTGGTCCTGTACTCTTTCTTTCAGCGAGCATGGTTATTCACCATATGATTATTTGATGATGATTCACCACATGATTATTTGCCACAGCTTTAACAACAAAAGTGAACGAACAAACAAAAAAAGCCTAGGTGATGTGGTTAAGTCAGATTCAGCTACTGAACTGCAGGCAACCTAAGAGGTTCCTCCAAGGCCAAATCCAAATGCTTATAATTCAGAATGTTTCTTCAAAAATATTCATGAACATATTCATGTAAGCAGTGCTTCAGAAACTAAGTGTTCTTTATAATAAGCATCCATTCATCCTAACATGCCTTAAAAGGAAAATTGATCCTATTATTCTAGCTCAAAAGATGATGAGACAGGGGGAGGTGAATTGCCTGGACTAAGGTCACACATTAAGTCAAGAGCAGAGATAGACTCAGGATGAAAAGTAAAAGTAAACAATATTTTCCCCCAACAATAGTGGTACTTCAGTTCTAAGACTGTTACCTTTCATTGCCTTGTCTTTAAGTTCTGGTACATTTAATTGCTTTTGAAAGCAGCAAGCCTTACACTATTCTACCTACTTGGATGAGTTTTTAAAACTCACAAATTTCCACTCACTTGTGGTTAAACTTCAGCTAGCTGCCAGTGTATTTAAAGGAACACTCTGTGAGTCTGGACAGTGCTATGGCCTAAAACAATAAAGAGGTTGTATCCAAATCCCATCCACGTTATCTAAGCAGCTGGTTTAACTCTGGGAGGGGCTTCTGACCTTGAAACCTGACTTATCCAGTTAGCCAGGTGGTATGTGGCACTGGCTTCAAGGTCTTGTCACACACTCCTGATACTTGGGAAAACAGTTTACGAAGTTGGACTATTGGTATTTTCAATATTAATAAAAATGGCAGTACATCAAGGAGTTATAGCCAAACATCTCAAGTCAATGCGGAGACTGGGGGACAGTAAACAAAGTGAACTGTCTCAGCAGTTCACTTCCAAGTTATCTCAGAAGGAAGTCAAAACTAAAGAGCAGAGAGTATTCCTAGAAGAGCTTTTTGTAAGCTGTTTTTGACTTTATTTGGGTTTTGTTCTGTTTGTTTTGCCGCTTAGCTGTCTCACGGCAGTGATCAACACTGAAATTTCGCTCTGAGCAAAAAGAGTGAAGAGAAGGCTGGGAAGCCACCCTCCTTTCCACCTCCAAGCTTCATGGAAGAATAGCCCAAAGGGCAGTAATGCAATGCGGACAGACCCCCTGAGGTCTTTTAACAGGGGACATGACAACATGACAATCCAGCTGGAGTTTGAAGTGTGACCTTGGAGGTTTGAAGAGATAAGCCACCTGTGGAACTCTCATATTGAAGAAAATCAGCCCTGCTTTTAGGAGACTGTAAAGGACTCCCAAGAACCTTGCCCAGGACCAACATGGCCCCGCTGCCTGCAAGCAATATAGTCCCAGGCTACGTGTCCAACCGTTATCTACCGTTGTTTCCTTTCACACTCACCATGCTTTATGGAAGCAATCTCCTGTACACACCCAAAACATTCCTAACTTAGGCAATTCTTTCCCCTCAAACCTATTTTACTCTCATGTCTGCCTGTGTTCCTTGTCCCAGTAAATAGAAACTCTGTTTACCAACACTACTAATTGTCAAACTAAAAATTTGAAACCACCCTTGAATTCTTTTTTATATCTGCCTGTCAGATCCATCAACAAATCCTGATTCCAACCACTTCTCACCCCTTCCATTACTACAAAGCTGGTGCACGCCTCTGCCTCTCTTGCCTGGATCATTGCAATAACCTTCTAATGAATCTTGTTGTTTCTTCCCTTGCCCTCCTGCTGTCTATTTTCAACAAGACAGATGGTGATTCTGTTAAAATATAAATCATATTGTGTCACTCATCTACTCAAATTTTTCTTTACTTCCCATACCAGTCAGACGAAGGCCAGTGTCCCAGCAATGACCTACAAGATCTTCTATGATCTGGCTTCATCTCTACTACCCTTGCTCGCTACTCATCCTTTTCCAGTCAGAATGGTTTCTGTTTTTCCTTTTAAAAACCAATCACACTCACTCCTCACATCCTCTACACTGCTTCTGCATGAAATTCTTTTCTCCCAGTTATAAAATGATGTTTCTTCTGAACCCGTCTTCAGGTATCTGCTTAACTGTCATACTCTCTGTGAAATCTATCCTTATTTATTCCGGCACAGTATTCATCATTATCTAACATACTGCATACTTTATTTGTATTGTTTATTTGTGTTTGTATTTATGTCTCCTATCATTAGGAAGAAAGTTCATGCAAGCAAGGAGTTTTATCTATTTTGTTTATCTATCTTATTTATTGTTGTGTCCCCCAGCCCCTAGAAGAGAGCCAGGCATACAGTAGATTCTCTTTAAATGTATCTAGAACGGATGAATAAATAAAGTCACCTTTTTACATTGCTGAAAGACAATGAGTATCTCAAAAAATAATAGAGTTATTTCTTCCTTGAAGGGCCATAGTTTTTAGAGTCCAGAAGCATACAACTCCTGAATTCCAGATAGCAAGGATGATGAAATCTTCTTTTCGAAGAAATGTCACTATTACTGTTAAGTCCTGGTTACAATTCCACAAACTCCCTGTGGGCATAGTTAATCTGAGGCCCCTTTGAAAAAAATGTCAATTACCTCCTGGTTTCTTCTTTCTCCAGCACTGTGACATCCTCCCCTGATTAATTCTCATTTCATTTTCTATAGCATCAACTGTAGAGCCAGCACTCATTCTCTTCAAACAAATTACTAAAGGCAACATGATAACCTGGCAGAATTGTCTTAACTTCAGTTGTCTTTTTCCCTTTGAAGTTAAATCCCCTCTGCTCATTATCAGATGATCTGAGTAGATTGTATGTGATGTATTATTGGCTTTGTTGTTCTGTTTTAGTATAACATTTATTGTATTCTAATGAGAGGTGAAATAAATTTGCTAATGACATGAATAATTATAAGTGTAAACATTAGCTGGGTATGTGACTACTGGGAGAATGCCTCAAAAAAGAAACAAATCCCATGGAGGTCAACAAAGAGAAAAAGCGACAGCTGTAATCAAAGCCTTTCTCCCCTTCTGGCAGTTTATACTGCAGACAGGCTCTTGGTGCTGGGTACACGAGCAGAGAGGAAGGAGCAGGATTCAGACTAAGTTTTCAGTTTACAGAGTTGGTAGGTTATTGATGAACGGTGGATGTGCAGTGTTAGACTGAATTGCCCAGTGAGGAGAAGAATTGCTCACTTCATTCTAACTGCCTAAGATGTATTATGGTCTTCCTTATAACAAGGCACTGTGGTAGGCATTTCCAAGGAAACAGAGTAAGCATCATTTCTGATTCAAAAAATTTTAAACTGACTAGAGAAGACGAGAATATAAACGACTGTATTGACAAAGATATAGGCACAGTTTGCCACAAGTTATAGGCACAAATAGCCACCATGATAGAGGCACAAAACTGCTATGAAGTTCAACGGATAAAGAGGTCATAACCCATTCATTTGTGTTTGCCAGGGGAAGGAGGATGGGAAATGAATGTGGATGTGTGTAAATGCTGGAAAAAATCTTTCTGCCTCTATGAGGAGAGAATCTAGGATACATTTTGAAATATGAGTATGATTTTAACACTCAAAGAGGCTCAAGAAGAACATTCCAGAAAGTCTGTGTAAAGTTGGAAAAATTCAGAATACGGTAAGTAGTCCATTGGGATGAAGCACAGGGAAGTGACGGTAAGTAGGGCTGAAATATAAGTGGAGAACAATAAAATCCTTAAATATCAGGCTGTAAGTTTGTACTTACAGGAAATGGGGCGCCACTCAAGACTCAGCATGAGTGGGACATTATAAGAGATCTCAAAGTAAGATTCTTCTAGGAGTTCCCAGAGGAAATGTGAACATGCTGCTCTCTCTCTTTCTGTCTTTGTCTTTCTTGGCCATTGGCTTCCAAGGTCTGTGTAGAGATAATCTGACGCATTGTAAGTAATTTAGAGATTGAAGTTGAAAGTTTGATCAATATAAGTCCTGAAATAGAGTAAAGTACTCACAGCAATTGTACTGTAATTTTTCCCACTGTAAAGCTAAGGAAGCTGAGGAACAAAGAGATTAAGTAACCTGCCCAAGGTCACATAGTTAACAGCAAAGAGAAAAAAAGAGAGACAAAAAGAGACAGAGATTGAGAAGAAAACCAAACATGCATTGTTGAATTGGTATAGATACAAATACCATTAGACATTTGCTTAATGTATTATAGCTTTGGGTAAATTAATTTAAAGCACTAGAAATTTAATGAGTTGAATTAATAGTTAGAATTAATAGTTAGAATTTTTTAATATATGGCTGAATATTTTGGTAGTTTTAGTTAAATATTTCTCAGTTGCCTTATTATATTGACTGAACAGTTCTACTCAAAGAAGATTACACAGAAATATTTTATGGATTCTGAGCTTTTAAGGCTGTGGTTCTCTCTGAAGAGCAAACAGAGATATTTGAAGAATGAACAAAGAGAAAAGGCTTCTTACTTTAATTGTAGACAAATAATTTTCCTTAATACATAGTGAACAGTAAGTAAAGTTGGTTTTGGAAAGTAAGTACAAGAGTAATTCTGCAACGCTTTTTAAAAATAAAACATTCTCACTAATGCAGCTAAGGTGTTCTTGTTTGCTCCATTTAACAGCTGTTCAGCTGTATTCTCAGATGGTGTGTGTGAAGAAGTCAGTTATAAAAAATGTTGTAAGCATCTTATTAAGAAAAAAGTTGCATGATAGCCTGAGAATAAATGTTTCTTCTCTATTCATCTGTTGGCTAGGGTCCCCTCCAGATACTTGAAGGGACAAGAGCCACATTCCCAATAATATTGATTTTACCCCTCTCTTAGACCGAGACCATCATAAGGTTAAACTTATCTTTTACCTAAGTATACCCATATGTATATACTTCATTTCCATAATTAAGATGCAAAGGTCCCCATAAACAAAAACCAGAAAATGTGTGTATGTTATTGTTAAAACATTAGTTGTTGAATGAGAAATTAGAGAAACATATACAGAAAAATTCTGTGGACTCAGGAAATCTTACTTTTCTGAAAGTTTTGAAGCTATTGGGTTTCTGTACTATTCAGTTATTAGATAGCACATTCATTACATTTTTGTCAACCAAGTAAAATAGACATCACATAATTCCTTTTATTTCCTCTACTTGAGGCTGAGCTTTCAACAGAAATTAATGTTGGGTCAAGAACTTTTAAAATGTATACTTCTACCTTACCCAACAATTATTCTAGAAATATATTCCAAGTAGATAGCCTATCTTGGGTCAGGCTTCAGAAGCACCCTCTGAAGTAAGAATTCATGTGTAAGTGACTTTTTAAGAAAGTGCCCCAGGGGCTTCCCTGGTGGCGCAGTGGTTGAGAATCTGCCTGCTAATGCAGGGGACACGGGTTCGAGCCCTGGTCTGGGAAGATCCCACATGCCACGGAGCAGCTGGGCCCGTGAGCCACAATTGCTGAGCCTGCGCGTCTGGAGCCTGTGCCCCGCGACGGGAGGGGCCGCGATAGAGAAAGGCCCGCGCACCGCGATGAAGAGCGGTCCCCGCACCGCGATGAAGAGTGGCCCCCGCTTGCCGCAACTGGAGAAAGCCCTCGCACGAACCGAAGACCCAACACAGCCAAAAATAAATAAATAAATAAATAAGAAAATCCTTTAAAAAAAAAAAAAAAAAAAGAAAGTGCCCTAAGAACTACGGAGAGAAGAGGGGAAGAAGAATAGGGAATAGGAAGAATCCAAGCAAGATTTGCAGAATTAGACAAAGTCCACTATGGACACGTCAGCCTGATGACACGGGGACTCTGCAGTATAAATTATGCCTCAAAGTTTGTCCTGACCTGAGGCAGAGAACTGGGCTTTCATATTCCCATATCTGCATTGGCTAAGGGTACTTCCAGCTGTTTCTTCCATGTGGGCAAAGCAGAATCAGAACCCCAAAGGCAGTTCACAGAAGAAGAGTCCTAGGTGTCAGCAGTTCGGGCAAAGCCACTGAAGCTGGGAGAAGAGCTTTATTCACAATACGGAATACTGCACAGACATTTAAAAGTTTTAATTAATTAACAAGGATTTTTTTGAACTTATTTAGGGCACTGGGAATATATTAGAAATGTAGAAATACAGAAAACAGAAAAGACAACCTACCTACATGGGGCTAACATTCTAGAGGGGAAATAAGACAAAAAAACAAAAAAGAAATGTAATATGTAGTAGGCAGTAAGTTATATGGAAGAAAACAGAACTAGGCATGGTTAAGAAGGACTTACAAAGGCAAAAAGTTGTATGTAAGGGAGGGGACTATATATTTTAACTTAAAAATATAATTGAAAAGGACCAACTGAGCAAAGACATGAAAGAAAGAAGTATTGCTGCATGCATATTTGGGGAAAGATTTTTTCTAGTCAGAGGAAGTAGTGCAAAGGACATATGCAGAGGGAATATGCCTGCTGTGTCTGAAGAATAGTGTGAACATTAGCCTGTCTAAGGCAGATTAAGAGCTAGGAATTCGGGCTTCCCTGGTGGCTCAGTGGTTGGGGGGTCCGCCTGCCAGTGCAGGGGACACGGGTTCGAGCCCTGGTCCAGGGAGATCCCACGTGCCACGGAGCGGCTGAGCCCGTGCGCCGTGGCTGCTGAGTCTGTGCTCTGGAGCCCGCAGGCCACAACTGCTGAGCCCGCATGCCATAGCTGCTGAGGACCGCACGCCTGCAGTCTGTGCTCCGCAGCGGGAGAGGCCACCTTGGTGACAGGCCCGCGCGCCACAGCGAGGGGTGGACCCCTCTCGCCGCGGCTGGAGGGAGCCTGCACGCAGCAGCGAGGACCCAACACAGTCAAAACTAAATAAATTAATTTAAAAAAAAAAAGAGCTAGGAATTCTAATGGTATGGTGGTAATCATCTTGCAATATATAAATCTATCAAGTCAACATGTACACCTTAAACTTACACAATGTTATATGTCAATTATATCTCAATAAAGCTGGGGGGGGGGAAGTAAAAATAAATTTCAAAATAAAAAAGAGATAGGGGTCCTGTAAGTGATCAGGTCAGAGAGTTAACACAGAGCCACATCATCTAGGGCTTTGTAGGTCATAGTGAAGACTTTGGCTTGAGGAAAGTAAGAGGCCATTGGAAGGTTTTTAGATGTGTGACATGATCTGAATTACTTTTTAAAAGAATCACTTTGCATATTGAGAATAGATTATAGAGGGGCAAGGATAGAAGCAGGGAAATAAATTAGCAACTTTTGCAGTAATCCAGGCAAGTGATTAACAGTGAATTGGACCAGGACTATAGCATTGGAAATGGGTGAGAAGTACTGGATTATGTTATAAATGTAGACAACAGAATTTCCTGGTGTGTTAGACAAAAGGCATGAGAAAAATTTTAAAAGGAGTGCCAAGGAGGGTTTAAATTTTTGGCCTGAAAATTTGGAAGGACAGAGTGGCAATTAATTAAGATGACTTTAGTTTCAACCTAAAGAAAATAGAAAAAAGAGTAAAGTATATCCAAAGTTAGCAGAGAAAGGAAATAATTAAAATCAGAGCAGATTAAATTGGTAAACCTCAGCCATAGTAACAAGAAAAAAAGAGGAAAAACACAAATTACCAATATCAGGACTGAGAGAGGGAAATCACTACAGATTCTACAGTTACTGAAATAATAAAAAGAAAATTTTGTGAACAGTTTTGTGCCAGTTAATTCAACAATTTAGATGAAATGGAAAAATTCCTTGCACACAAACTACTAAAGCTCACTCAAGAAGAAACAGATAAACTCGATAGCTCTGTATCTACCAAAAGAATTGAATTTGTAATTTAAAACCTTCCCTCAAGATAAATCCAAGACCAGGTGGCTTCATGAATGGTTTCTACCAAATATTTAAGGAAAAAATAATACTATTACAACACAAACTCTTCCAGAAAACTGAAGAGCAGAGACTACATCTCAGTTCATTCTATGAGACAGACGACCTTAACACCAAAACCAAAGAAAACTAAAGATCAATGTACCTCATGGGCCTAAATACAAAACTCAAAACTTTAGCCAGTTGAATACAAATATACACACACACGATGATACATATGTTAGGACAGGGAAACTTCTCCCTTCTTTCTAGGTTCTTTGGCTCATCTAATAATTAAATCGACATAAGACATAAACAAAAGAAAAACAAATTTAATTTCATATATATGGGAATTCCAAAGATATGAGGCTCTTTTATAGTCAAGGCAACTGAGTCCTATATGCCATCCTGGGCTAAAGAGAAGGGGATCGGGGTCTGGGACTTCAAAGGGAGGAAGACAACTCACGGGTATATGGGAAAAGCAAATGTTTGGTTAAAAAATAATGTATGCCATGCCACACAGATAAGTCTTTCTGGTGTAAAAAGTTATCTCTGGTAATAGCTCTCTTCCTGGTATAAGCCTGATATCTAAATTCTTTTAGGCAGTTAAGGAAGAGTTACAAAGCTCTTATTGAATCTCTTGGGCCTTGATTGTCTTCAGCTTGAAATAATCCACATGCCTAAGTGATACATTCTGTGGCAGCCCACCCTGAACCCCATCCACACTATAAGAGGTGGAAAAGCAAGCAAGCTGCCCTATAGCTTACCTACCCCTTGTGTACACTAAACTATTCCCTCTCACTTGATAATTTGAGTGTAATGAGCTTATACTGCTGGCCCGGTTTTATGAAGGGCTCACTGATGAATAGACCATGATCACTAAAGCATTCATTTACTCGGTACCATACAGCACTGCATAAACCTTGCTATGGACTGAATTGTATCCCCCCTAAAATTCATGTGTTGAAGGCCTAACCCACAATGTGACTATATTTGGAGTTAGAGCCAGTAAGTAGGTAATCAAGATTAAATGAGGTCATAAGAGTGGGACCCTGATCCATAGGATTAGAGTCCTTGTAAGAAGAGGCACCAGAGAGCTCCAGCTTTCTCTTCCTGAGTATACTCAGAGAAAGGCCACGTGAGGGCACAGTGAGGAAGAAGCCATCTGCAAGTCAGAAATAGAGCTTTCGCCAGAAAGCTAACGCTAACAGACCTTGATCTTAGACTTTCCAACCTCCAGAACTGTCAGAAAATAAATTTCTGTTGTTTAAGCCACACAGTCTGTGGTATTTTGTTATCAGAGCCTAAGCAGACTAATACAAGCCTAAAATTAAGGAAGAGATCCACTATACCTCTTCCTGCTAAAGGACCCTCCCCTGTGGGATTAAAGTCTGGAGAAACTTAGAAAATTAAGAAGGCACACTATTTGCCTTTAGTATTTACAGAGAGAGGCTGTACCAAAATGTCCCTATAGTGGTTATACAAATACCTTTTTAAAAATATATTTATTTATTTATTTTTGCCTATGGTGGGTCTTCGTTGCTGCACACAGGCTTTCTCTGGTTGTGGTGAGCGGGGCTACTCTTTGTCGCAGTGCACAGACTTCTCATTGCAGTGGCTTCTATTGTTGTGGAGCACAGGCTCTAGGCATGCGGGCTTCAGTAGTTGTGGCTCGCAGGCTCTAGAGCACAGGCTCAGCAGTTGTGGCGCACGGGCTTAGTTGCTCCGTGGCATGTGGGATCTTCCCAGATCAGGGCTCAAACCCGGGTCCCCTGCATTGGCAGGCAGATTCTTAACCACTGCGCCACCAGAAGTCCCCAGATACCATTTTAATAATGTATTAGTATTCACCCCATGGGGGAGTTGGGATCAAGATGGCAGAGAAGTAGGACGTGGAGCTTACCTTATCCCATAAAAACATTAAAAATACATCTACAAGTGGAACGATTAGCACAGAACAACTACTGAACATCGTCGAAGACCTCAGACTCCTGAAAAGACAAGAAAACCTCCACGTAACCAGGCAGTACAAAAGGAAAAAGAAAAAGAAGGCATTCGGATGGGGCCTGCACCCTAGGGAGGCAGCTGTGAAGGAGGAAAGGTTCCTGAACCCAAGGAAGTCTCCTCACCAGCAGGGAGATCAGACTGGATGGAGGGGGAGCTTTGGAACCTAGGAGGAGAGCACAGCAACGGGTTGGGGAAGGCAAAATGGAGAGTAACCTGCACAGGTCGACTGCCCTGTGCTCCCCAGCCTGAGACACTCGTCTTTCGGTGCAAGTGGGGGCTGAGTGCTGAGGCTCAGGCTTCAGAGATCCGACACATGGAAAAGACCAGGGTTGGCTCTGTGGAGAAAGTCTGAAGAGGCTGGGCTGTGGCAACTGAGGGTGTACTCAGAAGAAGTCTGGGCCCGCCTGAGAGGCAAGGCACCATTACTGGGGGGGGGGGCACACGAGGAGACAGGCAGGACTGCCATAAGAGCTTCTTTCCCCGTGAGTGCTCCCAGGCAACAGGACACTGCCTACAGGAGCTCCAGGGGTGGGTGCGAGTCACCACCACCATCATGGGCTCCAAAGGCAGTACTGGCCACCACTATGAAACCCACAAGCAGGTGGAGGCCCTGTCCCCACAGTCCCAGGAGTGCCTAGAGAGGAGCTGCCCATAGGAGACCCCTGAGCAGGCACCAGGCTCTGCCCCTGCTGTCCCAGGAGCACGCAAGGGCCATTGTAACTGCACGCCCCATATCAATGGGATAATGGCCAGCACACACTGAGGAAAGAGGCAGCAAGCATCCAAACTAAAAGCAGCCCCTCAGTGCCAGATAAGAGGGCAGAATAGAAGGACTTGAGCTCACTGCCTCTCACAAAAACACCAAAATCACAACTAACCTACTGAACAACCATCGATAAAAGAGACTGGAACCTACCAAAAAAATACATTTCACATTCAAAGACAAAGAAGCCACAATGATACAGCAGGAGGGGCACTTTTGCAACATAAATCCCATACCTGCTGGGTGGGTGACCCAGAAACTAGAAAATAAGTATATCGCAGAGGTTCTCCCACAAGAGAGAGTCCAGAGCCCCACATCAGGCTCCCCAGCCTGAGGGTCTGGCATCAGGAAGAGGAATCCCAAAAGCATTTGGCTTTGAAGACCAGCAGGGCCTGAGTGCAGGCAGCTCCACAGTACTGGGAGAAACAGAGACTCCATTCTTGGACGGTGTACAAAGGGTTCACATACACTAGGACCCAGCACAAAGTTGTAATTCCATAGGAATTACTGGACTTACCTATGAGTCTTGGAGGGTCTCCTGGGGAGGTGGGAGGCAGCTGTGGCTCACTGGGGGTTGGGGGGTGGGGGCAACAACACTGGTGGCAGAGGCCCCAGAGAATACTGATTGGTGTGAGCGCTCCCAGAGGTCACCATTTTGCCATCAGGACCTGGCCCTACAGGCACCAGGCTCCAGTGCTGGAACGCCTCAGGTCAAACAACCAGCAGGAGGGGAACATAGACCCAGACATCAGCAGACAGGGTAACTAAAGCCATACTGAGCTCACAGCCACCTCAAAACACACCCTTTGACACATCCTGCCCACTAGAGGAATAAGACCCAGCTCCACCCACCAATGGGCAGGCACCAGTCCCTCCCACCAGGAAGCATTCACAAGCCTCAGGACCAACCCCACACACCAAAGAGAAGACACCAGAAGCAAGAGGAGCTACGACCCTCCAGCCAGAGGAAAGGAGTCCACAAACACAGAAATTTAGACAAAATGAGATGGCAGAAAAATATGTTTCAGACAAAGGAAAAAGATAAAAACCCACAAGAACAACTAAATGAAGAGGAGATAGGCAATCTACCTGAAAAAGAATTTAGAGTAATGATAATAAAGATGATCCAAGACCTCAGAAAAAGAATGGAGGCACAGACCAGAAGTTACAAGAGATGTTTAATAAAGAGTTAGAAGATTTAAAGAACAGAGATAAATGATGCAATAACTGGAATGGAAAATACACAAGAAGGAATCAATAGCAGAATAACTGAGGCAGAAGAACGAATAAGTGAGCTGGAAGACAGATTGGTGGAAATCACTGCCATGGAACAGAATAAAGAAAAAAAATGAAAAGAAATGAGGACAGTCTTAGAGATATCTGGGACAACATTAAACGCACCAACATTCACATTATAGGGGTCCCAGAAGGACAAGAAAGAGAGAAAGGGCCTGAGAAAATATTTGAAGAGATTACAGGCAAAAACTGCCCTAACATGAGAAAGGAAACATTCATTCAAGTCCAGGAAGCTCAGAGAGTCCCATACAGGATAAACCCAAGGAGGAACATGCCAAGACACATATTAATCAAACTGACAAAAATTAAAGACAAAAGATATTAAAAGCAACAAGGGAAGAGCAATAAACAACAAACAAGGGAACCCTCATAAGGTTATCACCTAATTTCTCAGCAGAAGCTCTGCAGGCCAGAAGGGAGTGGCATGATATATTTAAAGTGATGAAAGGGAAAAAACTACAACCGAGAATACTCTACCCAGCAAGGCTCTCATTCAGATTTGACAGGGAAGTCAATAGTTTAAAGGCAAGCAAAAGCTAAGAGAATTTAGCACCACCAAACCAGCCTTACAACAAATCCTAAAGGAACTTCTCTTGGCAGAAAAGAGGCCACAAGCAGAATCAAGAAACTTATGAATGGGGAAGCTCACAGATAAAGTCAAACATAAAGTAAAGGTAGGAAATCATCCACACACAAATACGATATCACAACCAGCAACCATGAGAAGAGAATACAAATGCAGGATACTGGAAATTCATTTGAAATTAAGAGATCAGCAAGTTAAAACAATCTTGTACATATATAAACTGATAGAGTAAGTCGCCTACATATGAACCTTCAAGTTGTGAACTTTGAAAGATGAGAACATGTGTTTACATAGCCAATCACGTGACCCTCAGCAAGAAGCTGTAGCTAGATCTGGAAGAGGACAACTTCACTGAACTCCTTGCTGTGCAACATGAGGAGCTTACTAATGAAGACCTGATGGAAAGTGATTCATGACGCAGGAAATGGCAAGGGGATTTTCGTTACTTGAGGAGACACTCTTAGTTTAGAGGCACAGGACCCGAACATAGAATGGTACACAAAGCTTGAAGCAGCCATTCATAAAGCAATCCAGTGCTACCATGTCATCTAAGACAAGAAAAAAAGAGCTACTATCCAGACATCACTGGTTCGTTTTTTCAAGAGGGTAGAAAGAATTGAAGCCAGCAAGGAACCAGAACCTATGCCATCAATGTCAGGCATGAGTGAAATTGCAACTTGCCCTCCGTCTCCTATTGCTGACAATCCTTCAGCTCTACCATCTCCCACCTCGCCTCCCTCTTCCTGTCAGTAACTCTTCTTGCCTGTTCACTCGGTGCCAGCCCCTGTATGCCAGCTGTTGTACTGTACTACTGAACTTTTCAAGGTACTGCACTGTAAGATTAAAAATGTTTTTTGTGTGTGTTTGTTTTTTATGTACTATTTGTGTGAAAAGTATTATAAACCTATTACAGTACAGTACTATATAACTAGTTGTGTTCATTGGATACCTAGGCTAACTTTCTTGGACTTACGAACAAGCTGGACTTACGAATGCACTCTCAGAATGGACCTCGTTTGTATGCAGGGGGCTTACTGTATAGCAAAACCTCATGGGAACCACAAACCAAAAATCTACAATAGATACAAACACAAAAAAGAAAAAGCAATCACATCACTAAAGATAGACATCAAATCACAAGAGAAGAGAACAAAGAGGAAGGGAAGAAAAAAGACCTTCAAAAATAAATCCAAGGGACTTCCCTGGTGGTGCAGTGGTTAAGAATCCACCTGCCAATGCATGGGACAAGGGTTTGAGCCCTGGTCCAGGAAGATCACACATGCCATGGAGCAACTAAGCCTGTGCACCAAAACTACTGAGCCTGAGCTCTAGAGCCCACGAGCCACAACTACTGAGCCCGAGTGCCTAGAGCCCATGCTCCGCAACAAAGAAAAGCCACTGCAATGAGAAGCCCACACACCACAACAAAGAGTAGCCCCTGCTCACCGCAACTAGAGAAAGCCCACGGGCAGCAACAAAGACCCAATGCAGCCAAAAATTAATTAATTAATTAATTAATTAAATTTATTTTTAAAAATCCAAAACAATCAACAAAATGGCAATAAGAACATTCATTTGGATAATTAACTTAAATGTAAATGGAATAAATGCTCCAACCAAAAGACACAGACTGGCTGAATGGATACAAAAACAACACCCATATATGTGCAGTCTACAAGAGACCCACTTCAGACCTAGGGACACATACAGACTGAAAGTGAGGGGATGGAAAAAGGTATTCCATGTAAATGGAAATCAAAAGAAAGCTGGAGTAGCAATACTCATATCAGACAAAATAGACTTTAAAATAAAGACTCTTACAAGAGACAAAGAAGGACACTATATAATGATCAAAAGATCAATCCAATCAGAAGATATAACAATTATAAATATATATGAACCCAACATAGGAGCACCTCAATATATAAGGCAAAGGCTAACAGGCATAAAAGGAGAAATAGACAGTAGCACAATAATAGTGGGGGACTTTAATACCCCACTCTCATCAATGGACATATCATCCAGACAGAAAATCAATAATGAAACACAGGCCTAAATGACACATTAGAACAGATGAACTTAATTGATATTTATAGAACATTCCATCCAAAAGCAGCACAATACACTTTCTTCTCAAGTGCACATGGAACATTCTCCAAGATAGATCACATGCTGGGCCACAAATCAAGCCTCAGTAAATTTAAGAAAGTTGAAATCACATCAAGCATCTTTTCTGGCCACAACGTTATGGGGTTACAAATCAATTACAAGAAAAAAACTGTAAAAAAACCACAAACACATGGAGGCTAAATAATATGTTACTAAACAACAAATGGATCACTGAAGAAATCAAAGAGAAAATTTAAAAATACCTAGAGACAAATGAAAATGAAAGCATGACAATCCAAAACCTTTGGGACACATCAAAAGAAGTTCTAAGAGGGACGTTTACAGCAATACAATCTTACCTCAAGAAACAGGAAAAATCACAAATAAATAACCTAACCTTACACCTAAAGCAACTAGAGAAAGAGAAACAAACAAAACCCAAAGTTAGTAGGAGGAAAGAAATCATAAAGATCATAGCAGAAATAAATGAGATAGAGACAAAGAAAACAATAGCAAAGATCAATGAAACTAAAAGCTGGTTCTTTGAAAAGATAAACAAAATTGAAAACCTTTAGCCAGACTCATCAAGAAAAAGAGAGAGAGGGCTCAAATCAATAAAACTGGAAGCAAAAAAGGAGACATTACAATGGACACCACAGAAATATAAAAGATCATAAGAGACTACTACAAGCAACTATATGCTAATAAAATGGACAACCTAGAAGAAATGTACTAATTCTTAGAAAGGTACAATCTCCCAAGATTGAACCAGGAAGAAATAGAAAATATGAACAGACCAATCACAAGCACTGAAAGTGAAACTGTGATTAAAAAAACTTCCAACAAACAGAAGTCTAGGACCAGATGGCTTCACAGGTGAATTCTATCAAACATTTAGAGAAGAGTTAACATCTATCCTTCTGAAACTATTCCAAGAAGTTGCAGAAGAAGGAACACTTCCAAACTCATTCTATGAGGCCACCATCACCTTGATACCAAAAGCAGACAAGGATATCACAAAAAAAGAAAATGACAAGCCAAAATCACTGATGAAACTAGACGTAAAAATCCTCAAGAAAATACTAGCAATCCGAATCCAACAATACATTAAAAGGATGATACACCATGATCAAGTGGGATTTATCCCAGGGGTGCAAGGATTCGTCAATATCCACAAATCAATCAGTGTGATACACCACATTAACAAACTGAAGAAAAAAAGCCATATGATCATCTCAATAGATACAGAAAAAGCTTTTGAAAAAATGCAATGCCCATTTATGATAAAAGCTGTCCAGACAGGAATAGAGGGAATTTACCTCAATATAATAAAGGTCATATATGACAAACCCACAGCTAACAGCATTCTCAACAGTGAAAAGCTGAAAGCATTCCCTCTAAGATCAGGAACTAGGCAAGGATGTCCAATCTTGCCACTATCATTCAACAGAGTTTTGGAAGTCCTAGCCACAGCAATCAGAGAAGAAAAAGAAATAAAAGTAATCCAAATTGGAAAAGAAGAAGTAAAACCGTCACTGTTGGCAGATGACATACTATACATAGAAAATTCTAAAGATACTGCCAGAAAACTACTAGAGCTCATCAATAAATTTGGTAAAGTTGCAGAAAACAAAATTAATACACAGAAATCTCTTGCATTCCTATATACTAACGACAAAAGATTAGAAAGAGACATTAAGGAAATGATCCCTTTTACAATCACATCAAGAAGAATAAAATACCTAGGAATAAACTTACCTAATGAGACATAAGACCTCTACTCTGAAAACTGTAAGACATTGATGAAGGAAATCGGAGATGACACAAACAGATGGAAGATATACCATGTTTGTGGATTGGAAGAATCAATATTGTGAAAATGACTATACTACCCAAGGCAATCTACAGATTCAGTGCAACCCCTATCAAATTACCAATCGCATTTTTCACAAAACTAGAACAAAAAAATCTTAATATTTGTATGGCGACACAAAAGACCTCAAATAGCCAAAGCAATCTTGAGAAGGAAAAATGGAGCTGGAGGAATCAAGCTCACTGACTTCAGACCGTACTACAGAGCTACAGTCATCAAAACAGTACAGTACTAGCAGAAAAACAGAAATATAGATCAATGGAACAGGATAGAAACCCCAGAAGTAAACTCACGCACCTATGGTCAATTAATCTATGACAAAGGAGGCAAGAATGTACAATGCAGAAAAGACAGTCTCTTCAATAAGTGGCACTGGGAAAACTGGACAGCTACATGTAAAAGAATGAAATTAGAACACTCTCTAACACCATACACAAAGATAAACTTGAAATGGGTCAAAGACCTAAATTTAAGACAGAACACTATGACACTCCTAGAGCAAAACATAGGTAGAACACTCTTTGACATAAATCACAGCAATATCTTTTTTGATCCACCTCCTAAAGTAATGAAAATTAAAATAAAAAATGGGACCTAATTAAACTTAAAAGCTTCTGCACAGCAAAGGAAACCATAAACAAAATGAAAAGACGACCCACAGAATGGGAGAAAAAATTTGCAAATGAAGCAATCAACAAGGGATTAATCTTCAAAATATACAAACAATGCATGCAGCTCAGTATCAAAAAAACAAACAACCCAATCAAAACCAAAACCCCAATGAGGTATCACCTCACACTGCTCAGAATGGACTTCATCAAAAAGTCCGCAAACCATAAATGCTGGAGAGGGTGTGGAGAAAAGGGAACCCTCCTACACTGTTGGTAGGAATGTAAATGGTATAGGTACTATGGAGAACAGTATGGAGGTTCCTTCAAAAACTAAAACTAGAAATACCGTATGATCCAGCAATCCCACTCCTGGGCATATATCTGCAGAAAAACCATAGTTCGGAAGCATACATGCACCCCAATGTTCATCGCAGCACTATTTACAGTAGCCAAGACATGGAAGCAACCTAAATGTGCTTTGATAGAGGAATGGATAAAGAAGATGTGGTACATATATACAATAGAATATTACTCAGTCATAAAAAAGAATGAAATAATGCCCTTTGCAGCAACATGGGTGGACCTAGAGATTATCATACTAAGTGAAGTAAGTCCAACAAAGACAGATATCATATGATATCATTCATATGTGGAATCTATTTTTTTTTTAAAAGAAACAAATGAACTTATTTATGAAACATACTAAAAACTAATTTATGGTTACCAAACAGGAAACATGGGTGGGGAGGGATTAATCAGAAGCCTGGGATGAACACACACACATTATATAAGATGAACAACCAACAGGGACCTACTGTATAGCACTGGGAACTCTAACCAGTATTCTGTGATAACCTATATGAGAAAAGAATCTAAAAAAGAATGAATATATGTACATGTATAACTGAATCACTTTCCTGTACACCTGAAACTAACACAACATTGTAAATCTACTATACTCCAATAAAATTTAAAAAAATTCAAACCATGGCATAGTCTCTTAACTCCAGACAATTGTGTAATCTACCTGTATAGGGAATATTAACTAGGACTCCCCCATGGCCCTCCTTTGCCTTTAACTACGTGGAGGTTATGCGGTGTCTGTTTGGGATAGGGTAGTAGGAAAACAACTCTTGGTTTCAATAAACTCATCAAGCAGCACCAAAAATGAAACACTGTCCTTCCCATGCTCAGTGTCCACTTGACTCAAGATTTCCTCTGTGGAGATATCAAGGTTCGTTGACATTGCTGATGGGATGAAAAAGTGATGAAACATTCTTAAGTGGCGGCATAAATACACATATGAAGAGGTGGGTAATAATCACTTATTGTTTATTCTCTTTTTTTTTTTTTTTTTTTTGGCCATGCCATGCAGCTTGCAGGATCTTGGTTCCCTGACCAGGGACCAGTGTAAGTGCAAAGTCATAACCACTGGACCGCCAGGGAATTCCCACTTATTGTCTACTCTTTAACTTACTTTTTTTTCCTTCTGTTTGGAGATCCCATGACTTGCCATACCCTGGAATAACTACATCCTTCCCTTCATCTTTGAATTTTTGTCACCTCAATTTTATTATTTCTGGGCACTCCCATGGAAAATCATCAAAAATGGATATGTATATTTTCTATTATTTTCGAACCTAGTGAGAGATACACTGTACACATGGTGATAGAATATGCAAAATCTGTGACTAGGACCCACCTTCTTTTTAAGTGAAAGAGTTATCCTCATGTTCAAAAGCAATGACCTCTGTGAACATAATCACACTAGCTTGCATCTGGGCTTAGTCTTATTTCCACCTTCCTACAAACATTATGGTGCTGAGTTTTCATGAAATTAAATTTTCAGACAATAAACAACTTCATATGGAAACAGTAATTTAAAGAGATAGCCTTACAAATGAATTCCTAAATCTGATTAAACCTATTATCAACCTAGTTGGTGCCTGCAGTACGCATTCAAGGTGCTAAAATTGCTAATTGGTCTAACCTTTATAATCATAACCACTAATTTCAAATTGGCCTTCAACTCTGCCCAGCAATCCCCTAGTGCTCACTCTTCGAAATCGTTATTTCACATCTTTTCTCTTCGAACTCCTAAAGCCTCCTTAGCTTGCTTCTTAAATCATTAGGAAAAAAAGAAACAGAGGCAACTGAATGACCATTGGGTCTATGAACTTACTTGTATGGATAACCATTCTCTCTAACTTCCTTCCAATTAGAAGAGTTTTCTTATCTTTCATTAAACTCCTTTACATTTGTCTTGGATTCCACCCCTTTCTGCCTTCACAAGAACTCCTTTACTCAATTATCACCCTCAGTTTGGTCATTTCTATTCTATATGTTTAGGTATGGGGAAACATTTTTAAAGACCTAGAAGTGGAATGAATATGAGCAAATTTTCATGTAAGTCTTATCTAGATCTAATTATTTTATTCATATTTCATAACAGATTTTATCACATAGTATTCCATTCATTATTCTAAGATACTTATGCAGCATGAAATATACATGTTTGCATAGGGTAATTATAAGATAATGCAAGAAGTTTCAAAGACTTAGATCAATCTACAGGTACTAGGAATACACATGTAAGCAGAAGCAGATAAATAAATATTGGTAAGATAAAAGCAAGACAAATTCCTGCCCTTTGAGAATCATGGGATGGGTTCCTCCATATTGGATGTGGAATATATATCTTGACATGGTAACAGTATATTAGCATTATTTAATGAACAAGGGAAAAATCTTTAACATGAAAAATTGACAAAGTATTGATTAAAATATACACCCTGAATATTCTTTCCACTCACTTCTGATTTCAAGCATAAAACATTAAATTTCTACTAACCACTGAGGGTTTTTACTTTTTCTTCTATTTGATATTTAGTTCTGTTTTGTTGTAAGAAAAGTATGTGTGTGTGCACGTGTGTTTAGGTGCATGTGTGTGACAGACAGAGACTTGACCTCATTGCCAATTAAAGACCATGGACATTGATTACTGAAACTGAGTCAGAAACATTTTCTCTTGCTTTTTTTTCTTTCTCCCTGATGCCCGCAAAGCTCTTCTTGACTCTGATCCTCTGACCTTTGTCAGTTTGCCTCCCCAGTGCAGGCAAGAGTTCACTACATCCCACCTCCACCCCTCTCCTGCGCGCGCACGTGCATGCACACACACACACACACACACACACACACACACACACACACACACTACTACTTATGGCTGAGTAATAAGAACCACATGGAAGAGCTGGCAAGAGAGGAATAATAAAAGGCCACCAAGTGAAGCAGTCAGTGCCCATTTTGGACCACAGAGCTGTTCTCACTGAGCAAGGATCAGAAAAACTCTAGAGATTCCCTGAATAATATCTTTCTTACCCAGAAGAACAATAAGAGTTCTTTATTTTGGGGTACCTCAGGCAACACATCTGCTCTCTTCTTCTTTCTAGGCTTTCTAAAATTTCTGCAGCCATAAACACTCATGTTCACAGTTTCCCATTTTCTACTTTGTCCAGCTAATAAAACACATCTTTGCTGGTTTGGCTTTAATGTTTCGTATTTCTTCTTTGGCTCATTAGAACAAAAGACTTTTACAGTCAAGTGTAATATTTCAGAGCTCTGTCTTTGTTAAGCATCTTCTTCATAAACACTTTGGTTTGATTGGAAGCTACATGTCGTTTATTTGTTATCCCAAGAGGCCAACATTTGGCATTAATAAAGTAAAATGGATATAAGGCCTAGGAGTGCTCTAAAATACCTATTTAGAACAAGAGTCCTGGGACCTGTGGCTCTGTACATGTTCAGCAAGTTCTGAAAACTAGAGCAGAGACCATCCCACACTCAGATTTCCACAGGAGTACTGGCAGGGGCCAAAATGATAAGTGGATATGCATATGTGTTATGAGTACTGATGAACTGGGCATGCTGGAGGGCACAGGCCCAGCTCGAGGGGGCAGAGCTACTCAGCCCCAATCAATTGTTGTCATTTGGGAAACAGGCCCTGGTTGTCTTCTGTCTTAAGAGAAAGAAGAAATATGAGTTTTCTGTAGAAGTTCCTGATAAAAGAATGCCTTTTGCATTCAAATTGCTGTTAAGTCAGTTGAGTAGAAAGATTATCCTACTTCTTATTAACTTGATGAATACTTTCTCAATGATTAAGTAAAAACAAGTCAGTTAGAAGCACAATTGTAATGATCAAGATGGCAAAGTAGTAGGATGTGAAGCTCACTCTCTCCCACAAATACAACAAAAATACATCTACATGTGGAATGATTCTCACAGAATATCTAACAAACGGTGGCAGAAGACCTCAGACTGCTGAAAGGGCAAGAAAATCAGGTAACTGGGTAGGAAAAAAGCAAAAAGGAAAAAAAAAAAAAAGCGAGAAAGGATTCGGGTCAGGACCTGTGACCCTCGGAGGCAGCTGTGAAACAGGAAAAGTTCATGCACCCTGGGAAGCTCCCTCACCAGCAGGGAGATCAGCCGGAACAGAAGGGGAGTTTCAGAGCCTTAGAGGAGAAGGCACCATTCAGGTTGCAGCAGCCAGAGCAGAGGGAGAACTGCACAGTCAGTCAGTGTCCTGGCCTGCACTCAGCCTGACACCTGCGTCCACTGGTGCTGGTGGGGGCTGGGTGCTGGAACTCGGGCTTCAGAGATCAGCTGGGGAGAGGACTGGAGTTGGCTGTGTGGAGACAGAGACTGGGCGGTGGGGGGGGGGGTGCTGGAATCCAGTGCAATCACGGCTGAGGGTGTATGTGGAGGAAGCCTGGGCCTCCTTAGAGGCCAGTAGCTGTTGTTTGGGGTATGCACACGGGTAGGGTCAGGACCCAGACTGTAACCTTTTCCCCTGTGTGTGTGCTCACAGAGGGCAGGTCACTGCCTACACAGGCCTCAACTGCCACCAGCCTCAACTGGCAGCAGCCCAGACCCCAGGAGTGGTCACAGGCCCCTGCCGCCTCCCACTCAAACTCCAGGAGTGGTTGACATCCACCTCCACTCCCACGTGTGTCATGGGGGCACATCTGAGCCACAGAGGACCCCAAGGCCAGGCACCAGCCACCGCATCTGCACACCCCCTATCTATCAAATGGATAACAACCAGCACGCTCTGAGGAAAGAGGTGACAGGCATCCATACTAAAAACGGACCTCACACCAAAAATATTAAACCCACACAAGCTACACAGGGATGACACCACAGATAAATAATCCTCCAAGACCACAGTAGATAGTTGTTTCTCCTAAACTCACAGAGTAAGAGAATATAAGTAAAATGGAGACTCAGATGAACCACTGCCGGTTAAAAGACAGAGAGCATTCCCCTGAAAGAACAAGCAATAAAGCATATCTCTTACATCTAATAGACACTGATTTCAAAAAGGAGATAATGAAAATACTGACGGAATTAAAAAAGGCTATCAACAGAAATGCAGAGTACTGTAAAAAGGAGCTAGAAACTATAAAGAGGAACCAAGAAAAATTAGAAAACTCATTTGCAGAGACGAAAGCTGAGTTAAAGGCAATGAATAATGCAGAAGAATGAATAAGTGACCTGGAAGATAGAATAATGGAAATCACCCAATCAGGACAGCAGACAGAAAGCCAAATGAAAAAAAAAAAAAAAAAAAAAAGAAAGCAATATATGAGAGACCTATTGGATAATATAAAGCGTGCCAACCTACATATAATAGATTCCAGAAGGGGAAGAAAGAAAAAAGGAGATCAAAAAATGTATTTGAAGAAATTATGGCTGAAAACTTCCCAAACCTAAAGAAGGAAACAGATGTCTAGGTACAGGTAGCACAGAGGGTTCCAAACAAGATATACCCAAATAGACCTACACCAAGATATAATAAAAATGGCAAAAGTTAAAGAGAGGATTCTAAAGACAGCAAGAGAAAAACAAAGGGTTAATTACAAGGGAACCCCCATAAGGCTATCAGCTGATGTCTCTAAAGAAATGTTGGGATAGAGAAGATGGCGGAAGAGTAAGACGCGGAGATCACATTCCTTCCCACAGATACAGTAGAAATACACCTACACGTGGAACTGCTCCTACAGTACACCCACTGAACGCTGGCAGAAAACGTCCGACCTCCAAAAAGGCAAGAAACTCCCCCCGTACTTGGGTAGGGCAAAAGAAAAAAGAAATAACAGAGACAAAAGAATAGGGACGGCACCTGCACCAGTGGGAGGGAGCCGTGAAGGAGGAAAGGTTTCCACGCACTAGGAGCCCCTTCGCGGGCGGAGACTGCGGGGGGCGGAGGGGGGAAGCTTCAGAGCCACGGAGGAGAGCGCAGCCACAGAGGTGCGGAGGGCAAAGCGGAGAGGTTCCCGCACAGAGGCTCGGCGCCGAGCAGCACTCACCAGCCCGAGAGGCTTGTCTGCTCCCCCGCCGGGGCGGGCGGGGCTGGGAGCTGAGGCTCGGGCTGCGGTCGGATCGCAGGGAGAGGACTGGGGCTGGCGGCGTGAACACAGCCTGAAGGGGTTAGCGCACCACAGCTAGCCAGGAGGGAGTCCGGGAAAAAGTCTGCAGCTGCCGAAGAGGCAAGAGACTTTTTCTTGCCTCTTTGTTTCGCGGCGGGCAAGGAGAGGGGATTCAGAGCGCCGCCTAAACGAACTCCAGAGAAGGGCGCGAGCTGCGGCTATCAGCGCGGACCCCAGAGACGGGCGTGAGACGCTGGGGCTGCTGCTGCCGCCTCCAAAAAGCCTGTGTGTGAGCACAGGTCACTCTCCACACCTCCCCTCCCGGGAGCCTGTGCAGCCCGCCACTGCCAGGGTCCCGGGATCCGGGGACAACATCCCCGGGAGAACGCACTGCGCGCCTCGAGCTGGTGCAACGTCACGCCGGCCTCGGCCGCCGCAGGCTCGCCCCGCCTCCTCTGTACCCCTCCCTCCCCGCGGCCTGGGTGAGCCAGAGCCCCCGAAGCAGCTGCTCCTTTAACCCCGTCCTGTCTGGGTGGGGAACAGACGCCCTCAGGCGACCTACACGCAGAGGCGGGTCCAAATCCAAAGCTGAACCCCAGGAGCTGTGCGAACAGGGAAGAGAAGGGGAAATCTCCCCCAGCAGCCTCAGAAGCAGCGGATTAAAACTCCACAAACAACTTGATGTGCCTGCATCTGCTGAACACCTGAATAGACAACGAATCAGCCCAAATTCAGGAGGGGGACTCTGGGAGCAGGAGATATTAATTTTTCCCCTTTTCCTTTTTTTTGTGAGTGTATATGTATATGCTTCTGGGTGAGATTTTGTCTGTATAGCTTTGCTTTACAATAGCTTTATTTTACTTCACTATATTATAGCCTCTTTCTTTCTTTCTTTCTATTTTTTCTCCCTTTTACTCTGAGCCGTGTGGACGAAAGGCTCTTGGTGCTCCAGCCAGGCATCAGGGCCGTGCCTCTGAGGTGGGAGAGCCAACTTCAGAACACTGGTCCACAAGAGACCTCCCAGCTCCACGTAATACCAAACGGCAAAAATCTCCCAGAGATCTCCATCTCAACATCAAGACCCAGCTTCACCCAACGACCAGCAAGCTACAGTGCTGGACACCCTATGCCAAACAACTAGCTAGACAGGAACACAACCCCATCCATTAGCAGAGAGGCTGCCTAAAATCATAATAAGGCCACAGACACACCAAAATACACCACCAGACGTGGACGTGCCCACCAGAAAGACAAGATCTAGCCTCATCCACCAGAACTCAGGCACTAGTTCCCTCCACCAGGAAGCCTACACAACCCACTGAACCAACCTTAGCCACTGGGGACAGATACCAAAAACAACGGGAACTACGAACCTGCAGCCTGTGAAAAGGAGACCCCAAACACAGTAAGATAGGCAAAATGAGACGACAGAAAAACACACAGCAGATGAAGGAGCAGGCTCAAAACACACTGGACTTAACAAATGAAGAGGAAATAGGTAGTCTACCTGAAAAAGAATTCAGAATAATGATAGTAAGGATGATCCAAAATCTTGGAAATAGAATAGACAAAATGCAAGAAACATTTAACAAGGATGTAGAAGAACTAAAGAGGAACCAAGCAATGATGAAAAACACAATAAATGAAATTAAAAATACTCTAGATGGGATCAATAGTAGAATAACTGAGGCAGAAGAAAGGATAAGTGACCTGGAAGATAAAATGGTGGAAATAACTACTACAGAGCAGGATAAAGAAAAAAGAATGAAAAGAACTGAGGACAGTCTCAGGGACCTCTGGGACAACATTAAACGTGCCAACATTCGAATTATAGGGGTACCAGAAGAAGAAGAGAAAAAGAAAGGGACTGAGAAAATTTTTGAAGAGATTATAGTTGAAAACTTCCCTAATATGGGAAAGGAAATAGTTAATCAAGTCCTGGAAGCACAGAGAGTCCCATACAGGATAAACCCAAGGAGGAACACGCCAAGACACATATTAATCAAACTGTCAAAAATTAAATATAAGGAAAACATATTAAAGGCAGCAAGGGAAAAAAAACAAATAACACACAAGGGAATCCCCATAAGGTTAACATCTGATCTCTCAGCAGAAACTCTGCAAGCCAGAAGGGAGTGGCAGGATATACTTAAAGTCATGAAGGAGAAAAACCTACAACCAAGATTACTCTACCCAGCAAGGATCTCATTCAGATTCGATGGAGAAATTAAAACCTTTACAGACAAGCAAAAGCTGAGAGAGTTCAGCACCACCAAACCAGCTTTACAACAAATGCTAAAGGAAATTCTCTAGGCAAGAAACACAAGAGAAGGAAAACACCTACAATAACAAACCCAATACATTTAAGAAAATGGGAATAGGAACATACATATCGATAATTACCTTGAATGTAAATGGATTAAATGCTCCCACCAAAAGACACAGGCTGGCTGAATGGATACAAAAACAAGACCCATACATATGCTGTCTACAAGAGACCCACTTCAGACCTAGGGACACATACAGACTGAAAGTGAGGGGATGGAAAAAGATATTCCATGCAAATGGAAATCAAAAGAAAGCTGGAGTAGCAATTCTCATATCAGACAAAATAGACTTTAAAATAAAGACTATTACAAGAGACAAAGAAGGACACTATATAATGATCAAGGGATCGATCCAAGAGGAAGGTATAACAATTGTAAATATTTATGCACCCAACATAGGAGCACCTCAATACATAAGGCAAATACTAACAGCCATGAAAGGGGAAATTGACAGCAACACAATCATAGTAGGGGACTTTAACACCCCACTTTCACCAATGGACAGATCATCCAAAATGAAAATAAATAAGGAAACACAAGCTTTAAATGATACATTAAACAATATGGACTTAATTGATATTTATAGGACATTCCACCCAAAAACAACAGAATACACATTTTTCTCAAGTGCTCATGGAACATTCTCCAGGATAGATCATATCTTGGGTCACAAATCAAGCCTTGGTAAATTTAAGAAAATTGAAATCGTATCAAGTATCTTTTCCGACCACAACGCTATGAGACTAGATATCAATTACAGGAAAAGATCTGTAAAAAATACAAACACATGGAGGCTACACAATACATTACTTAATAACGAAGTGATTACTGAAGAAATCAAAGGGGAAATCAAAAAATACCTAGAAACAAATGACAATGGAGACACGACGACCCAAAACCTATGGGACACAGCAAAAGCAGTGCTAAGAGGGAAGTTTATAGCAATACAAGCCTACCTCAAGAAACAGGCAACATCTCGAATAAACAACCTAACCTTGCACCTAAAGCAATTAGAGAAAGAAGAACAAAAAAACCCCAAAGCCAGCAGAAGGAAAGAAATTATAAAGATCAGGTCAGAAATAAATGAAAAAGAAATGAAGGAAACAATAGCAAAAATCAATGAAACTAAAAGCTGGTTCTTTGAGAAGATAAACAAAATTGATAAACCATTAGCCAGACTCATCAAGAGAAAAAGGGAGAAGACTCAGATCAATAGAATTAGAAATGAAAAAGGAGAAGTAACCACTGACACTGCAGAAATACAAAAGATCATGAGAGATTACTACAAGCAACTCTATGCCAATAAAATGGACAACCTGGAAGAAATGGACAGATTCTTAGAAATGCACAAACTGCCGAGACTGAACCAGGAAGAAATAGAAAATATGAACAGACCAATCACAAGCACTGAAATTGAAACTGTGATTAAAAACCTTCCAACAAACAAAAGCCCAGGACCAGATGGCTTCACAGGCGAATTCTATCAAACATTTAGAGAAGAGCTAACACCTATCCTTCTCAAACTCTTCCAAAATATTGCAGAGGGAGGAACACTCCCAAACTCATTCTACGAGGCCACCATCACCCTGATACCAAAACCAGACAAAGATGTCACAAAGAAAGAAAACTACAGGCCAATATCACTGATGAACATAGATGCAAAAATCCTCAACAAAATACTAGCAAACAGAATCCAACAGCACATTAAAAGGATCATACACCATGATCAAGTGGGGTTTATCCCAGGAATGCAAGGATTCTTCAATATACGCAAATCAATCAATGTGATACACCATATTAACAAATTGAAGGAGAAAAACCATATGATCATCTCAATAGATGCAGAGAAAGCTTTTGACAAAATTCAACACCCATTTATGATAAAAGCCCTGCAGAAAGTAGGCATAGAGGGAACTTTCCTCAACATAATAAAGGCCATATATGACAAACCCACAGCCAACATTGTCCTCAATGGTGAAAAACTGAAACCATTTCCACTAAGATCAGGAACAAGACAAGGTTGCCCACTCTCACCACTATTATTCAACATAGTTCTGGAAGTCCTAGCCACAGCAATCAGAGAAGACAAAGAAATAAAAGGAATCCAAATCGGAAAAGAAGAAGTAAAGCTGTCACTATTTGCAGATGACATGATACTATACATAGAGAATCCTAAAGATGCTACCAGAAAACTCCTAGAGCTAATCAATGAATTTGGTAAAGTAGCAGGATACAAAATTAATGCACAGAAATCTCTTGCATTTCTATACACTAATGACGAAAAATCTGAAAGTGAAATTAAGAAAACACTCCCATTTACCACTGCAACAAAAAGAATAAAATATCTAGGAATAAACCTACCTAAGGAGACAAAAGACCTGTATGCAGAAAATTATAAGACACTGATGAAAGAAATTAAAGATGATACAAATAGATGGAGAGATATACCATGTTCCTGGATTGGAAGAATCAACATTGTGAAAATGTCTCTACTACCCAAAGCAATCTACAGATTCAATGCAATCCCTATCAAACTACCACTGGCATTTTTCACAGAACTAGAACAAAAAATTTCACAATTTGTATGGAAACACAAAAGACCCCGAATAGCCAAAGCAATCTTGAGAACGAAAAATGGAGCTGGGGGAATCAGGCTCCCTGACTTCAGACTATATTACAAAGCTTCAGTAATCAAGACAGTTTGGTATTGGCACAAAAACAGAAATATAGATCAATGGAACAGGATAGAAAGCCCAGAGATAAACCCACACACATATGGTCAACTTATCTTTGATAAAGGAGGCAAGCATATACAGTGGAGAAAAGACAGCCTCTTCAATAAGTGGTGCTGGGAAAATTGGACAGGAACATGTAAAAGTATGAAACTAGAACACTCCCTGACACCATGCACAAAAATAAACTCAAAATGGATTAAAGACCTAAGTGTAAGGGCAGACACTATCAAACTCTTAGAGGAAAACATAGGCAGAACACTCTATGACATACATCACAGCAAGATTCTTTTTGACCCAGCTCCCAGAGAAATGGAAATAAGAACACAAATAAACAAATGGGACCTAATGAAACTGAAAAGCTTTTGCACAGCAAAGGAAACCATAAACAAGACCAAAAGACAACCCTCAGAATGGGAGAAAATATTTGCAAATGAAGCAACTGACAAAGGATTAATCTCCAAGATTTACAAGCAGCTCATGCAGCTCAATAACAAAAAAACGAACAACCCAATCCAAAAATGGGCAGAAGATCTAAATAGACATTTCTCCAAAGAAGATATACAGATGGCCTACAGACACATGAAAGAATGCTCAACATCATTAATCATTAGAGAAATGCAAATCAAAACTACAATGAGATATCATCTCACACCGGTCAGAATGGCCATCATCAAAAAATCTAGAAACAATAAATGCTGGAGAGGGTGTGGAGGAAAGGGAACACTCTTGCACTGTTGGTGGGAATGTAAATTGATACAGCCACTATGGAGAACAGTATGGAGGTTCCTTAAAAAACTACAAATAGAACTACCATACGACCCAGCAATCCCACTACTGGGCATATACCCTGAGAAAACCATAGGTCAAAAAGAGTCATGTACCAAAATGTTCATTGCAGCTCTATTTACAATAGCCAGGACATGGAAGCAACCTAAATGTCCATCGACAGATGAATGGATAAAGAAGATGTGGCACATATATACAATGGAATATTACTCAGCCATCAAAAGAAATGAAATGGAGGTATTTGTAATGAGGTGGATGGAGTTAGAGTCTGTCATACAGAGTGAAGTAAGTCAGAAAGAGAAAAACAAATACAGTATGCTAACACATATATATGGAATCTAAGGGAAAAAAAAAAAAGGCCATGAAGAACCTAGTGGCAAGACGGGAATAAAGACACAGACCTACTAGAGAATGGACTTGAGGATATGGGGAGGGGGTGGGGTGAGATGTGACAGGGTAAGAGAGTGTCATGGACATATATACACTACCAAATGTAAAATAGATAGCTAGTGGGAAGCAGCCGCATAGCACAGGGAGATCAGCTCGGTGCTTTGTGACCACCTAGAGGGGTGGGATGGGGAGGGTGGGAGGGAGGGAGATGCAGGAGGGAAGAGAAATGGGAACATATTGTATATGTATAACAGATTCACTTTGTTATAAAGCAGATGCTAACACACTATTGTAAGGCAATTATACTTCAATAAAGATGTTTGAAAAAAAAAAAAAAAGAAATGTTGCAGGCCAGAAGGGAGTGGCAAGATATATTCAAAGTCCTGAAAGGGAAAAATCTGCAACCTAGGATACTCTACCCAGCAAGATCATCATTTAGAATAGAAGAAGAGAAAAAGACTTTCTCAGAAAAGCAAAAACTAAAAGAATACAGCAATACTAAACCTATCCTAAAGGAAATATTGAAAGGTCTTCTCTAAATAGAAAAGAAGTAAGAATCTATAGGCAGGACAAAATCACAATTGGAAAATAAATCACTTAAATAAGCCAGTACACAGATTTTTTTTAAAAATCAAAAAAATTCTTGAGAAGGTGATGATAACCACAATGAACAGAAAAAGGATGAACGTGAAGATGTAAAAGAGGACATCAAAGTCATAAAATGAGGGGGAGGAGAGTAAGAAAATGTAGATTTTTTTTTTCCTAGAATGTGTTTAAGCCTGTATGACTACCAGTCTAAGGCAAGTAGTTATAAGAAGTGGTTAACATACTTGAAAAACGGGGTAACCACAAATCAAAAACATACAATAGATTCACAAAAACCAGAAAGAAAATAAGTATAATATTGATAGAAAAGAAAATAACCAAGCCACTAAAGGAAAAACAAAAAGTAAAAGGAACAAAGAAGAAATATAAAATCAATGGGAAGACAAGGTTTAACATGGCAACAAGTATATATCTATCAATAATTACCTTAAATGTCAATGGACTAAATGCTCTAATTAAAAGACACAGAGTGGCAGATTGGATTAAAAAAATAAGAGCCTATGATATGCTGCCTAAAAGAGACCCACTTTAGGGCAAAGGATACACACAGATTGAAAGTGAGCGGATGGAAAAAGATATTTCATGCAAACAGAAATGACAAGAAAGCAGGTGTCTGAATACTCACATCAGACAAAATAAACTTTAAAACAAAGGCCATAAAGAAAGATAAAGAAGGACAAAATTAATGATAAAAGGATCTATACAAGAAGAGGATTTTAAATTCATAAACATATATGCACCTAATATAGGAGCACCCAAATACATAAAAGAAATACTAATGAACATAAAGGGAGAAACTGACAGGAATACAATAACAGTAGGAGACTTTAACACCCCACTCACATCAGTAGATCTTCCAGACAGAGAAGCAATAAGGCAACAGAGATACTAAATGATACAATAGAACAGTTAGACTTAATTGATATTTTGAGGACATTATATCCAAAAAAACCAGAATACACATTCTTTTCAAGTGCACATGGAACATTCTCAAGGATTGACCATATACAAGGGCACAAAACAAAGCTCAGCAATTTCAAGAGTACAAATATTATCTCAAGCATCTTTTCTGACCACAACAGCATGAAACTAGAAATTAACCATAGAAAAAGAAATGATTAAAAAAAAAAAAGATTACATGGAGACTAAACAACATGCTACTGAAAAACCAATGGGTCAATGATGAAATCCAAGAGGAAATTTAAAAATACCTCGAGATAAATGACAATGAAAACACAACCATACAATATCTATGGGATGCAAAAGCAGTTATTAGAGGGAAGTTCATAGCAACACAGGCTTTACTCAAAAAATAAGAAAAATCTCAAATAAACAACCTAACCTACCACTTAAAAGAATTAGAAAAAGAAGAACAAAACAAAAGCTAAAGTCAGAAGAAGGAAGAAAATAATAGGAAATAAATAAAATAGAGATTAAAAAAAATAATAGAAAAAGTCAATAAAAGCAAGAGCTGGATCTTTGAAAGGATAAACAAGATTGACAAACCTCTGGCCAGGCTCACCAAGAAGAAAAAAGAAAGAACACACACACACACACACACACACAAAGAACACACACACACACACACACACACACACACACACACAAAACAAGAAATGAAAAAGAAGGCATAACAACTGATACTGCAGAAATACAAAAAACCGTAAGGGAATACTATGAACAATTATATGCCAACAAATTCGACAACCTAGAAGAAATGGACAAGTTTCTAAAAACATAACAGCCCACCAAAACTGAATCCAGAAGAAATAGATAATTGGAACAGACTGATCACAAGAACTGAAGAACTGAAATAGAATCTGTGATTTCAATACTCCCTACAAACAAACGTCCAAGACCAGATGGCTTCACAGGTGAATTCTATCAAACATACAAAGAAGAACATATACTGATTCTTCTCAAACTCTTCCAAAAAGTTGAAGAGGAGGGAACACTCCCAAGGACATTCTATGAAGCCACCATAACCCTGATACCAAAACCAGACAAAGACACCACCAAAAAAGAAAATTACAGGCCAATATCTTTAATGAATATAGACGCCAAAATTATCAACAAAACATTAGCAAACTGAATCCAACAATACATAAAAAATCATACACCATGAGTACAGGAGGAGGAACCAAGATGGCAGAGTAGAAGGATGTGCTCTCACTCCCTCTTGCAAGAACACCAAAATCACAACTAGCTGCTGGACAATCATCGAAAGGAAGACACTGGAACTCACCAAAAAAGATACCCCACATCCAAAGACAAAGGAGAAGCCACAATGAGATGGTAGGAGGGGCACAATCACAGTAAAATCAAATCCCATAACTGGTGGGTGGGTGACTCACAGACTGGAGAACACTTATACCACAGAAGTCCACCCACTGAAGTGAAGGTTCTGAGCCCCACGTCAGGCTTCCCAACCTGGGGGTCCGGCAACGGGAGGAGGTATCCTGAGAGAATCAGACTTTCAAGCCTAGTGGGATTGATTGCAGGACTTCGATAGGACTGGGGGAAACAGAGACACCACTCTTGGAGGGCGCACATGGAATAGTGTGTGCATCGGGACCCGGGGGAAGGAGCAGTGAACCTGGGGGAGACTGAACCAGACCTACCTGCTAGTGTTGGAGGGTCCCCTGCAGAGGCAGGGGCTGGCTCTGTTTCACCGTGGAGACAAGGACACTGGCAGCGGAGGTTCTGGGAAGTACTCCTTGGCGTGAGCCCTCCCAGAGTCTGCCATTAGCCCCACCAAAGAGCCCAGGTAGGGTCCAGTGTTGGGTTGCCTCAGGCAAAACAACCAACAGGGAGGGAACCCAGCCCCACCCATCAACAGTCAAGTGGACTAAAGCTTTAAGGAGCTCTGACCGACACAGCAACGGTCAGCTCTACCCACCACCAGTCCCTCCCATCAAGCCTCTTAGATAGCCTCAACCACCAGAGGGCAGACAACAGAAGCAAGAAGAACTACAATCCTGCAGCCTGTGGAACAAAAACCACATTTACAGAAAGATAGACAAGATGAAAAGGCAGAGGGCTATATACCAGATGAAGGAACAAGAAAAAACCCCAGAAAAACAACTAAATGAAGTGGAGATAGGCAACCTTCCAGAAAAAGAATTCAGAATAAGGATAGTGAAGATGATCCAGGACCTCAGAATAAGAATGGAGGCAAAGATTGAGAAGATGCAAGAAATGATTAACAAAGACCTAGAAGAATTAAAGAACAAACAAACAGAGATGAACAATACAATAACTGAAATGAAAACTACACTAGAAGGAATCAATAGCAGAATAACTGAGGCAGAAGAACGGATAAGTGACCTGGAAGACAGAATGGTGGAATTCACTGCTGCGGAACAGACTAAAGAAAAAAGAATAAAAAGAAATGAAGACAGCCTAAGAGACCTCTGGGACAACATTAAACGCAACAACATTCGCATTATAGAGGTCCCAGAAGGAGAAGAGAGAGAGAAAGGACCCGAGAAAATATTTGAAGAGATTATAGTCGAAAACTTCCCTAACATGGGAAAGGAAATAGCCACCCAAGTCCAGGAAGCACAACGAGTCCCATACAGGATAAACCCAAGGAGAAACACACCGAGACACATAGGAATCAAATTGGCAAAAATTAAAGAAAAAGAAAAATTATTGAAAGCAGCAAGGGAAAAATGACAAATAACATACAAGGGAACTCCCATAAGGTTAACAGCTGATTTCTCAGCAGAAACTCTATAATCCAGAAGGAGTGTCATGATATACTTAAAGTGATGAAAGGGAAGAACCTACAACCAAGATTACTCTACCCAGCAAGGATCTCATTCAGATTCGATGGAGAAATCAAAAGCTTTAAAGACAAGCAAAAGCTAAGACAATTCAGTACTACCAAACCAGCTCTACAACAAATGCTAAAGGAACTTCTCTAACTGGGAAACACAAGAGAAGAAAAGGACCTACAAAAACAAACCCAGAGCAATTAAGAAAATGGTCATAGGAACATACATACTGATAATTACCTTAAACGTGAATGGATTAAATGTTCCAACCAAAAGACACAGGCTTGCTGAATAGATACAAAAACAAGACCCATATATATGCTGTCTACAAGAAACCCACTTCAGACCTAGGGACACATACAGACTGAAAGTGAGGGGATGGAAAAAGATATTCCAGGCAAATGGAAATCAAAATAAAGCGGGAGTAGCTATACTCATATCAGATAAAATAGACTTTAAAATAAAGAAAGTTACAAGAGACAAGGAAGGACACTACATAATGATCATCGGATCAGTCCAAGAAGAAGATATAACAATTATAAATATATATGCACCCAACATAGGAGCACCTCAATACATAAGGCAACTGCTAACAGCTATAAAAGAGGAAATCGACAGTAACACAATAATAGTGGGGGACTTTAACACCTCACTTACACCAATGGACAGATCATCCAAAATGAAAATAAATAAGGAAACACAAGCTTTAAATGACACAATAGACCAGATATATTTAATTGATATTTATAGGACATTCCATCCAAAAACAGCAGATTACACTTTCTTCTCAAGTGTGCATGGAACATTCTCCAGGATAGATCACATCTTGGGTCACAAATCAAGCCTCAGTAAATTTAAGAAAATTGAAATCGTATCAAGCATCTTTTCTGACCACAATGCTATGAAACTAGGAATCAATTACAGGGAAAAAAACGTAAAAAAACACAAACACAAGGAGGCTAAACAATACGTTACTAAATAACCAATAGATCACTGAAAAAATCAAAGAAGAAACAAAAAAATACTTAGAGACAAATACTATGAAAACACGACGATCCAAAACCTATGGCATGCAGCAAAAGCAGTTCTAAGAGGGAAGTTTATAGCTATACAACCCTACCTCAAGAAACAAGAAAAATCTCAAATAAACAATCTAACCTAACACCTAAAGGAACTAGAGAAAGAAGAACACACAAAACCCACAGTTAGCAGAAGGAAAGAAATCATATAGATCAGAGCAGAAATAAATGAAATAGAAACAATAGCAAAGATCAATAAAACTAAAAACTGGTTCTTTGAGAAGATAAACAAAATTGATAAACCATTAGCCAGACTCATCAAGAAAAACAGGGAGAGGACTCAAATCAATAAAATTAGAAATGAAAAAGGAGAAGTTACAACAGACACTGTAGAAATACAAAGCATCCTAAGAGACTACTACAAGCAACTTTATGCCAATAAAATGGACAACCTGGAAGAAATGGACAAATTCTTAGAAAGGTATAACCTTCCAAGACTGAACCAGGAAGTAATAGAAAATATGAACAGACCAATCACAAGTAATGAAATTGAAACTGTGATTAAAAATCTTGCAACAAACAGTCCAGGATCAGATGGTTTCACAGGTGAACTCTATCAAACATTTAGAGAACAGCTAACACCCATTCTTCTCAAACTCTTCCAAAAAATTGCAGAGGAAGGAACACTCCCAAACTCATTCTATGAGGCCAATATCACCCTGATACCAAAACCAGACAAAGATACTACAAAAAAAGAAAATTACAGACCAATATCACTGATGAATATAGACGAAAAATACTCAACAAAATACTAGCAAACAGAAGCCAACAACACATTAAAAGGATCATACACCACAATCAAGTGGGATTTATCCCAGGGATGCAAGGGTTCTTCAATATATGCAAATCAATCAATGTGATACACCATATTAACAAACTGAAGAATAAAAACCATATGATCATCTCAATAGATGCAGAAAAAGCTTTTGACAAAATTCAACACCCATTTATGATAAAAACTCTCCAGAAAGTGGGCATAGAGGGAACCTACATCAACATATTAAAGGCCAAACATGGTAAACACACAGCCAACATTGTTCTCAATGGTGAATAACTGAAAGCATTTCCTCTAAGATCAGGAATGAAACAAGGATGTCCACTCTCACCACTATTATTAAACATAGTTTTGGAAGTCCTAGCCATGGCAATCAGAGAAGAAAAAGAAATAAAAGGAATACAAATTGGAAAAGAAGAAGTAAAACTGTCACTGTTTGCAGATGACATGATACTACACATAGAGAATCCTAAAGATGCCACCAGAAAACTACTAGAGCTAATCAATGAATTTGGTAAAGTTGCAGGATACAAAATTAATGCACAGAAATCTCTTGCATTCCTATACACTAATGATGAAAAATCTGAAAGAGAAATTAAGGAAACACTCCCATTTACCATTGCAACAAAAAGAATAAAATACCTAGGAATAAACCTACCTAGGGAGACAAAAGACCTGTATGCAGAAAACTATAAGACACTGATGAAAGAAATTAAAGATGATACCAACAGATGGAGGGATATACCATGTTCCTGGATTGGAAGAATCAATATTGTGAAAATGACTATATTACCCAAAGCAATCTGCAGATTCAATGCAATCCCTATCAAATATCAATGACATTTTTTATGGAACTAGAACAAACCATCTTAAAATTTGTATGGAGATACAAAAGACCCCGAATAGCCAAATCAGTCTTGAGGGGAAAAAAACGGAGCTGGAGGAATCAGACTCCCTGAGTTCAGACTATAAAACAAAGCTACAGTAATCAAGACAATATGGTACTGGCACAAAAACAGAAACATAGATCAATGGAACAAGATAGAAAGCCCAGAGTTAAACCCACGCACCTATGGTCAACTAATCTATGACAAAGGAGTCAAAGATATACAATGGAGAAAAGACAATCTCTTCAATAAGTGGTGCTGGGAAAACTGGACAGCTACATGTAAAAGAATGAAATTAGAACACTCCCTAACACCGTACACAAAAATAAACTCAAAATGGATTAGAGACCTAAATGTAAGACCGGACACTATACAACTCTTAGAGGAAAACATAGGAAGAACACTCTTTGACATAAATCACAGCAAGATGTTTTTTGATCCACCTCCTCGAGTAATGGAAATAAAAACAAAAACAAACAAGTGGGACCTAATGAAACTTAAAAGGTTTTGCACAGCAAAGGAAACCATAAACAAGACAAAAAGACAACCCTCAGAATGGGAGAAAACATTTGCAAACGAATCAACGGACAAAGGATTAATCTCCAAACTATATAAAACATCTCATGCAGCTCAATATTAAAGAAACAAACAACCTAATCCAAAAATGGACTGAAGACCTAAATAGACATTTCTCCAAAGAACACATACAGATGGCCAAGAAGCACATGAAAAGCTGCTCAACATCACTAATTATTAGAGAAATGCAAATCAAAACTACAATGAGGTATCACCTCACACCAGTTAGAATGGGCATCACCAGAAAATCTGCAAACAACAAATGCTGGAGAGGGTGTGGAGAAAAGGCAACCCTCTTGCACTGTTGGTGGGAATGTAAATTGATACAGCCACTATGGAGAACAGTGTGGAGGTTCCTTAAAAAACTAAAAATAGAATTACCATATGATCCAGCAATCCCAGTACTGGGCATATACCCAGAGAAAATCATAATTCAAAAACACACATGCACCCCAATGTTCACTGCAGCACTATTTACAATAGCTAGGTCATGGAAGCAACCTAAATGCCCATCGACAGACGAATGGATAAAGAAGTTGTGGTACATATATACAATGGAATATTACTAAGCCATAAAAAGGAACGAAATTGAGTCGTTTGTTGAGACGTGGATGGACCTAGAGACTGTCATACAGAGTGAAGTAAGTCAGAAAGAGAAAAACAAATATTGTTATGTTAACGCATGTATGTGGAACCTAGAAAAATGGTACAGATGAACCGGTTTGCAGGGCAGAAGTTGAGACACAGATGTAGAGGACAAACGTATGGACACCAAGGGGGGAAAACCGCGGTGGGGTGGGGATGGTGGTGTGCTGAACTGGGCGATTGGGATTGACATGTATACACTGATGTGTATAAAACTGATGACTAATAAGAACCTGCAGTATAAAAACACAAACAAACAAATGAAAAACCCAACTAATACTAAACTTTCTTTGGGTTATTTGTATGGAAATATGTTAATATAAATATTTCAGACATTTCATGAAATTTCTAAAAATCTTATATGTTCTGGTATACTGTTATAAGTCATAATTCTAGTTATTACTTTAAAATGTATATCTCAGAAATAACTAAATTTCCTTGTGAATTGCATTATTATGAACATTCATCAAATCTTTAACTGTGGTCATTTTTAAGTCTTTTGTCATTTACAGACAGTTCTGAGTGTAATCTGATGCGTTTGCAAAAATGTTCCTATAAAAGAGTTTCATCTTCAAGGAATTCATGGAAAAGACTCTGACAAGTACAGGTTTCTGGTAACTGACTATACTGTTGAACTGAATGAATAAGCATTTTCTAATGGAAAACTGATGAACTCATAAAAGTGCTAATAGAAGATCAAGATGAAAAAAAAAATTAATTACATGGGACTGAGTGAACTGATGAGGATGATTATAATTTTTGTGACTTTCTGTTTGAAAAAAAAAATCCCACAAGGACTCAGAGGCAAAAACTATACAAATCAATTTTCATTGCAAAGTAAAGGAGCTGTTACAGTGGAGAATTACTGGACTGAATGTCAATATTATGACATAGTATGAGTGTGTTTCATGTTTGGTAATTGCAATCATTGTTGCTTTTGTTGTGGTCATCCATTTACAATGCTTGGTGTCAGTTTATCTCTTGTAAAAATAAAATACAGTGTGTGTGTGTGAAAAAAAAAACAACTTAATTAGAAAAAAAAAAAATCATACACCATGACCAAGTGGGATTTATCCCAAGTTCACAAGGATGGTTCAACATATGCAAATCAATGTGATACACCACATAAACAAAAGAAAAGATCAAACCACATGATCATCTCCATAGATGCAGAAAAAGCATTTGACAAAATTAAATATCCATTCATGATAAAAACTCTTACCAAAGTGGGTATAGAGGGAACATATTTCAAAATAGTAAAAGCTATATATGACAATCCCACAGCCAATATAATACTAAATGGTGAAAAGGTGAAAACCTTCCCACTAAAATCTGGAACAAGACAAGGATGCCCACTTTTACCACTTCTCTTCAACATAGTATTGCAAGTTCTAGCCACAGCAATCAGACAAGAAAAAGAAATACGAGGTATCCAAATTGGAAGGGAAGAGGTAAAATTGTCATCATATGCAGATGATACTATATATAGAAAACCCTAAAGATGCCACACAGAAACTGCTAGAACTGATAAATGAATTCAGCAAGGTAGCAGGATACAAGATTAACACAGAAATCAGTTGCATTTCTTTTCACCAATAATGAAATATCAGAATGGGAATGTTAAAAAAAAAATACCTTTTAAAATCACAACTCCAAAAATAAAATACTTAGGAATAAACCTAACCAAGGAGGTGAAAGACTTATACGCTGAGAACTATAAAACATTAATAAAGGAAACTGAAGATGATTCAAAGAAATGGAAAGATATCCCACGCTCTTGGATTAGAAGACTTAACATTGTTAAAATGGCCATACAACCCAAAGCAATCTACAGATTTAATGTGATCCCTATCAAATTACCCATGACCTTTTTCACCGAAGTAGAACAAATAATCCTAAAATTCATAAGGAACCATAAGAGACCCAGAATTGCCAAAGCAATCCTGAAGAAAAAGCACAAAGCAGGAGGCATAACCATCCCAGACTTCAGACAATACTACAAAGCTAAAGTAATCAAAATATTGTTGTATTGGTGCAAAAAAAAAAGACATATTAATCAATGGAACAGAATAGAGAGCCCAGAAGTAAACCCACACACTACAATTAATCTTAGACAAAGGAGGCGAGTATATTGATACAATGGGAAAAAGACAGTCTCTTCAGCAAGTGGTGCTGAGAAAGTTGGACAGACACATGTATATCAATTAAGTTAGAACACACCTTCTCACCATACACAAAAATAAACTCAAAGTGGCTTAAAGACTTAAACATAAGGCATGACACCATAACCATAAAACTCCTAGAAGAGAACAGAGGCAAAACATTCTCTGACATAAATCATACCAATGTTTTCTTAGGTGGGTCTTCCAAGGCAATAGAAATTAAAACAAAAATAAACGAACGGGACCTAATCAAACTTACAAGCTTTTACACAGCAAAGGAAACCATAAACAAAATGAAAAGACAACCTAGAGAATGGGAGAAAATATTTGCAAACGATGCGACTGATAAGGGCTTAATTTCCAAAATATACTAACAGGTCATACAACTCGACAACAAAAAACAAACAACCCAATTGAAAAATGGGCAGAAGACCTAAAGAAACATCTCTCCAAAGAAGTAATACAGATGCCAATAGGCACAGGAAAAGATACTCAACATCGCTAATTATTAGAGAAATGAAAATCAGAACTATAATGACATACCACCTCACACTGGTCACAATGGCCATCATTAAAACGTCTACAAATAACAAATGCTGGAGAGGTTGTGGAGAAAAGAGAGCCCTTCTACACTGTTGGTGGGAATGTAATTTGGTGCAGCCACTGTGGAAAACAGTATGGAGATTCCCCAGAAAACTGAAAATAGAACTACCATATGATCCAGCAATCCCACTCCTGGGTGTATATCCAGACAAAACTATAATTCAAAAAGATACATGCCCCTATGTTCATAGCAGCACTATTCACAATAGCCAAGACATGGAAACAACCTAAATGTCCATCGACAGATGAGTACGTAAAGAAGATGTGGTACACATATACAATAGAATACTACTCAACCATAAAAACAATGAAATAATGCCATTTGCAGCAACATGGATACAACTAGAGATTATCATACTAAGTGAAGTAAGTCAGAAAGAGCAAGACAAATTACATATGATATCACTTATATGTGGAGTCTGAAATATAACACAAGTGAACCTATCTGTGAAACAGAATCAGGGACAAGGAAAATAGACTGGTGTTTGCCAAGGGGGAGGGGGCTGGGAAAGGGTTGGATTGGGAGCTTGGGATTAGCAGATGCAATCTGGTATATATATAATGGATAAACAAGGTCCTACTGTATAGCACAGGGAACTATATTCAATATCCTGTGATAAACCATAATGGAAAAGAACATGAAAAAGAATGTATATATGTATACCTGAATCACTTTGCTGTACAGCAGTAATTACATAAACTTGTAATTCACCTATACTTCAGTAAAAATAAATTTTTTTTGTTTTTTTGTTTTTAAACTTTGGGTTTATTTATTTATTTATTTATTTATGGCTGTGTTGGGTCTTCGTTTCTGTGCGAGGGCTTTCTCTAGTTGCAGCAAGTGGAGGCCACTCTTCATCGCGGTGCGCAGGCCTCTCACTATCGTGGCCTCTCCCGTTGCGGAGCACAGGCTCCAGACGCGCAGGCTCAGCAATTGTGGCTCACGGGCTTAGCTGCTCCGCGGCATGTGGGATCCTCCCAGACCAGGGCTCGAACCCGTGTCCCCTGCATTGGCAGGCAGATTCTCAACCACTGCGCCACCAGGGAAGCCCAAAATAAATTTTTAAAAGATCAAAACAAAACAGAACAAAAAAACAAAGACTCGGGTCCTACTCTAGATCCTTCAGATCCTTTGGTGGGAGATGGGGCGGGGGTAGTGCGAGAGTGGGGCTTGGGCGTGGTGGTGGGGAGAGACCAGGAACAAGAGTTTCAAAAAGTACCCCAGGTGACCTAGGAACCACTGCCCTGGGGAATTCTTATACTTGATGCGAAAAATAATAACTAATATTTCTCTTGGAAAAAAAAGCACAATATATGTAAGTACCAGACAAGGGGAATACAATTATGACCTAGAGAACTATATGCATTATCTAATAACTATTTTAAGAAAACTTGGAGTTCATTTCTGCCCTGGGAATGGCCTCCAATATACAAGAGGAAACATGACACAGCTCCCTGGACTGAGGGGGAAAAAATTCAGTTCTTTGCCTTCCTGTCCAAACTCTCTAGAACAGGGGTTGGCATGCTTTTTTTTGTAAAGAAGTGTTACGGACCATTTGGTCTCTGTTGCCACTACTCAGTTCTGCCTTTATAGTATAATATCAGGCACGGACAACATGTAAACGGACGGGCATGGCTATGTTCCAATAAAATCTTTATTTACAGTAACGGGCTGTGGCCCACTCTTGGCCCAAAGGCTATAGTTTGCCGACCCCTACATTAAAGGAAGGCTGGAATGTCTCAGTTGGAGTTCTAGCTAGGCAGTTTTAAAGAGGGGTTAGGTCTTGGGGCAGGAATGTTGAATTGCTTGAAGCAAAAGACGAGTATAAACTTCATTCAGCAGAGAGTTCAAGAGTAAACCCAGGGACACCGAATCTGTCTTTGGGGCCAAGGAACAGGCACACCACAAAGGAAAAGAGCAAAAATACCAGACACTAAACAAATGTAGGGAGGGAGTAATGAGTAATAAAGGAACGGATGAGGCAGGAAGAAATACCTAAGCTGTTTTTGAATAGTAAGAGGAATGGTACACACACTGTTTTTCACAAAGGCCCAAGGTAGAAGCAGATGCTATGTCTCCATTCCCTACAATTATTAAGTTACAGAAAGGAGTACTTTTCATCCTTCCTCCACCAAAAACAGAACAAAGAAGGGGTATTATACTAAGTAGTAAGCTTGCGGAAATTCAAAGAAATAGACAAATTCACTAGGTGTCAACTTCTCCTCTGCATTAGTACCTCTTAGAGATGCCTGTTATGCAATTCATAACTATACAACACTTAGAGTGAAGGTCTGATCCAGCTGCCAGACCATGCAAGGTCATACCCACCTCTAAGCTCACGCACCAGTTCTCTTTGTTGAATGCACCACTTGTCAGATGAAGCATGACGGCTATACCTCTATGTACTACACTGAGTGTGCTCAACTGATCCGACGGACCAAACAGCTAGAGGAGAATTCATTTCATTGCTAGTTTTATATTACTAGTGTTTCTGAGAAGATTTGCATACTTATTTCACCCTAGATACTTTCAGGCATTTAAGCAAAATGCTTTTAGCTAAATGCAAATGATATATGAAATGGGTTTTTTTTCTCACAAAACATTCAAAGGACTACATCTTTTGGTTTCAAGGAGCATTTATATCTATTTTACTTCTCTATCTTCAGGAGATATTCTATTTAAAAATGAAATCTTGATTCACAGCACTGAATATGGGCTTCGGTGGGTCAAATAAATTAAAATTTTAAGTTCAGGCAAGAGCTCTTAGAAAAAAAAGTTGAAGGTCAGACAAGATTGGGTAGCCTGGACCCCAAAGTAAATGAGGAGGAGGAGAGGGACTTAAAAACCAGCTTTGACACATGACCACGTGGTACTGTTTGAACAGAGCAGTTGAAGAGGGTATGTGTGCTGCCTGTTAAAGGAGCACATACACATGCTGCTCTTGTCATTTAATGACTGGATGGTCTGGCCCAGGTGAGTCATAACTGAATATGTATTATTAAAACGTATTAATGGACTTTTACTTCGTAGTTAACCCATCTGCACAAACGCTGTTTATCAACCTTTGCATTTCTCAGAGATCATCTCCTGTCATTTAAGCCATTTCTAAAGGCATTCTCTAATCTGATCACAGTTTAAAGTGGAAAAAAAGATTGATAAGAGGAGTAACTTGAAACAGAAATGTAACAATATTTCAAAGCCTTCAGGTCTCTGATTAGCCTATTACTCTGCATATAATCTCTTACTAAACTAAATTGATTCTTTTTCAATATAAAAATAGTACAAAGCCTTTGAATTTTGTACTAGCGAAGTTTTGTGAGCTCTTTGAATGGCGAGGCAGAAAATAACAAATCTTATTTAATTAACAAAAGAATAAGATAGGGATGAAAAACATGATGTTAAGGCACAGTAAGAATTGATTGGAGCTGCATTTTTAGCTGTAAATTTGGCAAGTAGACTTTGCTTGTGAGACAGGCAACATTAATTACTCTGTTCCCATAGCAGATTCTGTGTTCAAAAAAGTAAACTGCAAAGAAGTAGGGAAGCATCTGTGAGTGCATTCTTTTGCACCAATAATTTTATTGAACTCCATTCATGTGCATACTTAGAATTTAAATCCAAAAGATCTTAGAGGCCTGTATTCATTAAATATTATGTACCATGTTATATGGGTATACTCATAAAAGGGGAATATGGAATACAATTAAAAGAAATAAATTCAGCATGGCTTTGGCACTCTATAAAATCTCCTTGTCACTATGTGTCTTTAACTGACTCCTTAACACCAAGGCAGAACCAATATCCCAGTGATGGGAGAATTCAAAAGCAGTTTGTTTTCATGGTCAAAATTCACGATATTTTAAGTGATGTTAATAGTCTAGTTCCTATACAACCACAAGGGCACCAAACTGGCAAGATAAGTAATTTACTGCCTATCATTCTTTGTTCCCAGTTATATTAGAAAACACACATGAGTTCATACCTGTATTTCGTGTTCTACATAAAATTGATCCAAACTCACCTTGCACCATTTTTAAGTAGCTCAGTTGGTGGCTAATCAGGGGTGCAAGAATTAGAGGTGTTAGGAAATTGTAACTTTTACACCAACTCCTCTTGCCAATAATGGGTTTTTAGCAGTTGCGTGACACAGGTGGAAACTATAAGAGTTGAGAGAACTAACCAGGTTAGCATAAGTAATTTGGGATCACAATTCCTGGTAAAAGATCAGGATAGGAACGCTGGTATTCTAGAAGCAGGGGGTTTAGCCTGGCCTCGACAGATGGGCTCTGGGGTCACTAAGGACAAGCTAGATCTTGGAGGACTTGAGGACCTTTTCATTACATGGTTCTTTATAAGAGAGTAGTCCAAAAAGTACAATGTGCTCCTTTATTGCATTACCTTACATAAGACTCAGGGAGGGACTCCAAAAGGCAGCATATTTCCCCCTGGTTCTGTAATTAACTCAAGGCAAGAAGACAAAACCCTGTGGCACAGCTCTTGTTCTAGTGATTGGGAGGGCAACGCTCTTCCTGGAAGGAAAAGAACTTTCACTAAACAACAAAGTCCAGAGAAACAGTTTAACTTTCGTCAGTTTATCTTCTGGCCCCTTGATTAATAAACTAAGCACGGACACTGGTAATGGAACAATAGTGACACCTCACAGAAAAATACCATAGATTGGCCACTCAGATCCAAATAGTCCCTGGAAGGGGAGGATATATTCAAGTTAGTGTTTCTTCTGGAAATGATTCTATCAGTGCTATTTTAAACTTTAAATAAACAGTACTGGCATGACCCAAAACACCTTTTGATGTGGGTTGCAAGAACATTCTAGAAATGCTTATTCACTATCCGTTAATGTATTAGCATGTTTAGTCCCCATGGGGGGGACCCTTACACCCTCACTTCTCTGAACTTCTGTGAAGTTTCCTGTCTGGGTTCCCATGAATCTACTCTCCCGAGATCATCAACAGGAGTTACCATCATTAATGAATGGTCTTCCTTATTTTCCTTGACCTCACTATGCTCATGAAAACCCTGCAAAAAGAATTTCAAAATGCAATTTCTAATTCTGGTTTTGATACTAACTATACACCTTCAAGCTGTAATGAGGATTAAATAATGAATTTCCAGAGTGGGCCTCCAGTTTATGCAGCATGCCCCACGCACCGCCCCCCGCCCCACATAAAGTCATGTGATATGTGATTCTTAGCTGTCTTCTAAATCCCGTTCTAGGTTCTGGGAAATTTCTGTAGTGGAAAAAACAACGTCCTATTTCAGGATCCCAGGTGGCCAGTCTTAAGTCAAACTTGCTGATAGTCTTGACCTCATTTTTCAGTTTTAAGAGCTGGAACTCAGCCTGTTCCTTTGATCAAGCCTCAATCTTGTACACTAACATTGGTTACTGAATCTCTATCTACTCCCCCCAAGATAGTGTCTGACCTTGATTATAGTCCCATTATCCTGTGTCCTCCCCGACTGAAGCCAAGCTCTTCCCTGTCCCACTCAGCATTATTCTCTACCTGAACCACAGTCCCTTCATCAGGCTACTTGCTCTCAGATATCCTTATCACCAACTGCCTGTTACCAACTCTTCTAGATTCTGTGTTTGATCAAGTCTTGACATTCTGACAAGATCTCTTTCTTTCCCTTCCTGATGCCCAATTTGTTCAAAAGCATTCTGAACATTTTCACAAAATAATATTATTTTTAGCCATGACTCCATTTATAGACACTATTCTTCCTCAATGTGCATAGAAACACGCTACATTGATTCTTCCCTTACATGATGGATCATTACTTCACTGTCGCCATTGCTGCCTCTTGTTCTTCCTTCCACACAATAAATATAAGCCTCTCTTCAAGGCTCCCTCTTCAATCACCTGCTATTTTCTTTCTCCAAACTCCCCCTCAGAGACCCCAGCTATTCCCATGGTTACAACCAGCATCACCAGGCAACTGATACCCAGGTAAACATCAGTCAGGAACCCTACTCCTTAACTTCCAACATTCTGTCTGCCAGATACTTAGTTTAATAACTCCAAAACTAAACTAATCATCTTTTCTCACAAACCAGTGCTTTCTTCAGATAATCCTATTTTTATTGATTGTACCATCATTTTTCAAGGCATTAAGACTCAAAATTTGGCATTATTTTAACCCTTTAAACTTGCCAGCCACTTCAACTTACCAGTAAGACCTACTGATTCCCTATCACACCTCTTTTTATTCTCTCAGTGAAAACTCTAATGTAGGTCTTTATTAACTCATAACTATATGTTTACCTTAATCTTCTATTTTCCCAACTCCAATCATCCTGTATAACACCATAAGGTTAATCTTGCTAAAATTATCTGGCTAAAGCTTTAATAGCTGCCCATTAATTATAACTATCTTTACCAAAGAATAAAACACATAACATTGGTTAAAAATGGAAAAATAATTTAAATAGTCATGTATTTATCATAATGGGAATAAAAATTTTATTACTTTAAACAATGATTATGTGAATAATGTTGCTTAGGATGAACACAAAAATGTTTAAATGAGTCAATTTAAAGGAAAAATGAGTAAAAATATAGTATAGGTTGTAGGAAAGCATGACATAAAATTGGGGTAATTATGACCTATCGAATGAAATCCATATGATTTGGTCTCCTCTACTGTTTTTCCTTAATTTTTCAATCTTGTTTCCTCACTACCCAACTACAAAAATTTTTCTCTTCTCAACAAAGGAATCAATTTAGCATTACTTAAATAAAATATATGCCATTCCATCATGTTTATGAGTTTGGCAAAACGCAATAGGACCGTGAGAAGGAGAAGTAATTCAACGATAAGTATTATAAGGTGAAAAGTCATCAGAAACAGGAGCCAAGGTCAAAGGAGGGGACTAAATAGGGCATCAAGCTGGTGCGGCAAGCCAAGGATGCACGCAAGAATCAGGAAGTGAGGCTGGTAATCAAGGAGGTCAAAATTGAATTTTGGAGTGTGGCACCAGTTGTAGTTGAGACCCAAAGAAATTATTTAAAATCTAAATCTGTGACTGCCTGGAATGCAGCACAAGTAGATCTAACTCCTTCAAGACTCAAGGTTCGATCAGATTATTTCATAATTGTGAATTAGCCTTGAAATATTGGGAACCTGTAGTTCCCAATCTCCTAATATTTAACTTTCTAAATCCTACCAGGTTTTGCTGCTCAGCTCAGCTCCTACTTTTCCTAAGGACTCTTGTTTGATAAGCCCAACTGGAATTGATGCCTTCCTTCTTTGAAACGTTATAGCATTTATTATCCCTTCTAATCACATGAAGTGATATCAGCAGGTTCTGCTTTATATCACAGTGGTTTACATACATTCTTTCTCTCTGCTACTTTGGAAGCTCTTTAAAAAGGGCAACAGTGACTTGTATACATAAATCCAACAGCACCTCGTACAATTTTTTTTTATATGGTAAATCTGTGGAATACAAGCTTCTTTTGTTCCAGGTTTGTAAGGGAATAGTTTTTCTTATGCTGTGCTTAATATTTATTTAGTTTGTTTAATATGTAAACAGAAGCCAAGAACACTTCCTGCAATGTCTTGGAGGTCAGAGCGATGACAGTTAACTGCAAACTAAATTGGGGGGCAGATGCTTGTGTTGGTGCTATTCAATGAATGTTTTTTACGGGGAAGAGGGAACAGTGACATTGAATTGCCTTCTCCTAAGGAATGGATATATATGCATTTTTATGGAAAAATTATTTTGAGACCATTGCTGTACCCAAGGAGGTTTATCTTGTAGCTATTTCAAACCAAGTGGTTTAATAAAGTCCTCCCATCTAAAACATAAGATCTGTGTTATTTTGTATCTCCAGAGCCACAAGGAGATAGGACAGTAGAAAATTTTATATATATATGTAAATTTCTACTGTCCTATATATATATATATATTTTTTTTTTTAAGGAATGTAGATACATATGACAATAGAGTTTAGTAGGAATGTGCTTGCATATGCTTTTTATATGCATATGCTTTTACACGTTTTACCTTCCTAACGTTAAGAAGTTTGATCCTGATAGCTAATATTCCTCCTGCAGAAATCTTAGAAAACTCACTTTTATTGTAAGGAGTTTTAAAATGTTAGCCTTCCATTTGACCTGTCATGAGTCATCACTCTTGACCCACATAATTAGACTCAAAAATGGAAATAGACACCTCAAGTTTCTCTCATGAATTCTATTTCAAAAAAGAGAATAAAGATTTCTTTGGAAATAAAACTGCATTTTTTGCAAACATCAACACTCAAAGTTTGGCACAATTTCAAAGAAAAATATCTGATATAATTGCTGTTGTTACACCTACTACACTGAAAAAAGAAGTTCCCTGCTCTTCAATATTAACCCAATCTTTGGTCCAGTCTATCACAATAAGCACATGTTAACTCACTTACTATAGTTAACCAACTCTTTCAGGTGCCATGGGGAAATTAAAAGTATAAAGATTGTTTCTTTCCTCTCTTGAAAATATTATCTTACAATATAATTGTAGATATATGATAAACAAATACAAAAGTTAAATTAAGTCAGTGATATAATTAACATTTCAGTAAACCTTTACATCTAAATACATGCTAAAATAGCAAATGAATAATATAAAGAATAAGTATCACATATGAGAGATTCAGAATAAAAAATATCAATATGGGTTGGATATTCAAGTCAATTTTAGTGTCCTCTTAATGAGCAATTGATTTTTATCCATTTGTAAAATATGGTTGTTAAATATATTTTAAATTATCTGTAAAAACTACATGAAAGGCTTTTAGATTCTTGGACAGCTTGTTTGATAGGTTCAATTTTTCCTGTCAGTGTGAAAAAAAATAACTTTACTAGTTTCTTTAAATTAAAAAAAAAAAAAACACAACTTACTAACTCACAAATAATTTGTCCCTGCAGATTTTAACTTAGTGGTACTGTTCTCATACATCTTGCCCATTCCTCTAACTAATATTTAAAATATTAATACCTCTTACATAGACTAACTTCCTAACTATTCTCCCTCCTTACAATATCTTCTCTCTCCAATCTATCTTAGTGTTAAATTCACATTTTTATGGTATACTTCTTATCATGTCATTCCACTATTCAAAAAAAAAAATCTCAATGACTTTTTTCTGCTTGTAGAATAAAATGCAAATTTCTTAGTTTGGTGTTCTAATTAGATACTACTTTTCTGATCTTACTTCTCATTATACTGCCCTCTACTCCTTATATATGTCTCATGTTTTCCCACTTTAAGTTGTTTTTCCTGCCTGAAAATCTTACCTGCTCTTCACTTCCACGAAATCATTTCAAAGTGTCCAAGTCTTTATCTTATTCCTTAAGATGCATTTAAATGCTTTTCTTACATAAATCCCTCACGGACCTAATCCAACTTAATTAACACTCTTCTGAAATCTGGCTGTAGACTTTGGAAAGTGATAAATTTCTATGGAGAAGCAGCATTCTAGGGAGCCAAAGAAGACAGGGATTATTTCCCTTCATTTCAGAATCGATAACAGAATTCCCACACATATAGGCATCACACATATACACCTTATGATGTGGTACACTGCATCTCAGACATCTAGCCTGTGAATTTTATGTAAGAGAGCATGATTGCACATCATTTTTCTTCTTCATTTCTGTAATATTTTTCTCTGAACTTTGATAGTCCCCTAAGGAAACTTTACCATTTTCAACCTTCCCAAGTTGATAGCCTATGGAAATGTGTCAACACCATCCACTCTTTACAAGCAATATGCATAGGACGAGTTTTGAAAGGGAATGAAATACAAGCAATGGTCTCAAAATCATTTATGCATAAAACACATTTGAATGTTTTACTCTATAACATGTAAACATACATTATGAGTGTGTGTATATATATATATGTATTTTTTTAGGCTTTCCTCAAAAACCATTATGATAAGTAAGCATAAATCACTGTATGTTCACAACATAGTCAAATAAATCATGATTAAAGTAATTAAGGATAGAACAATTGTAATTATGTCTTTTGAAAGAAATGGATTACTAGGTGATCTGTCATTTCGTAAAATTTGGAGTGAGGGATCTCAAAAATCAAGGGCTTAATTTTCATCATTGTTGCAAGGAAGCATTAGATATCCCCAACCCAAAAAGTCCTGAGCTCTCTCTCTCCCTGACAAAACATCAAAACTGATCTTAATCAAAATCTGTCACATTTTCAGTCCTGCTTAGAATTGAAAGGACATGGAATTCTCCCTCTAAAGACTGTTTTAAGAATTGGTTTTCCTGACTTTTTGGAATCTATTTATTCACTCTGTGCTTTTATGCCTAAAAGTGTATCTCACAAAACCTGTTACTAGAAAAATAATTTTTTTGATGTTAAAATTTCAGATATTGGGGCAATCTCTTTATAATCATTCCCTATTTTTATGAAGTTGTCCATCTGTAATTCTCCTTCCCTAGTTTCTGTCTGTTTCCAGTATAGTCATTCTTTACAACCCACATGAGCTAAAGTAGTCTCGGCCCAAGTCTATGAGACATATCATCATGTAGAGTACTTAGTAGCAGTGCTAGTTTGGACAAGTCACTTAAATTCAGTTTCTTCATTTCTAAAATAGGCAATAAGGCAAGTGATGAGAGGTGAAGAAAATAAAGTGTGTTAAGAACTTATTAGTAGTTCTGGTATGTACATATAGGCTGGATAACAATTAGTTACTCTTTCCCCTTTGTCTGGCAGAAAAGAGAATGCCTGGCCAGCCTAGTCTCCTTTATTCTTTGCACCTTCCAAGGCTACCACAGCGACTATCCTTGGGCTTTTGTGATGAAGAGTCAAGTACAGTACAAAGCAGGACTACAGGAAGCATAGAGGAAGACACAAGGGGCTAGAAGGATTGAAACAGGGCTCAGATGTGAGAGTAACCATTCTGTGTAAGATCATTCAATAGGCGGGAACACAGAGTTTAAGAAATTTGATTGTGGAGTCAGTGTCTTCAAGGTGCTTGAAAAACACAAGAGATAAATTATTTCAAAATTGCTTTTGACAGAGGAGCCAAACCGAAAGAGCTCCCAATGGCCAAAGCTGCAATAATGTGAGCAACAAAATAAATAATAATGCTAGATTATAACCCACAAAGTAAAATAAATATCCATGAGTCCATAGTGTAATAAGTAATTGAACAAATAAATAAGTGGTGGATCTTGCCTCCAGTAATTATTGGTGTCTTATAGAAGAATTCTAATTAATAAATGCAGAAGAAATGAGGAAAATAGCAAACCACCATTTGAACTCCAGAGCACTTCTAATAAAATAATCCACAGATAGATGCTAAAATTAGTGGGTAAAAGTTTGGAAAAAAAATGGAATATTTGCAGGTTTTATTAATATTAAAGGGGAAAAAATAGTAAATTTACCATGGAGAAACTCAAAAGACAGTATCTTAACCAAGATGTCAGTGTTAACATCACCAGTAGTAAGATAAATCAACATCACGTACTTCTTGATATGATGCATTAAGAAGGGCATATCACTTATGTGATATTCTTGCTAAAAATGCAAATCCTCCAACCAATAATTAGAAAATATTAGAAAAACCTAAATCAAGAAACATTCTATAAAACAATTGCCTAGTAGTCTTCAAAGGTCATGAAAGACAAGGAAAGACTGAAAATGTCATAGGTTGGGAGAGACTAAGAAGACATCACAATGAAATGTACTGTGCTATCCTGGATTAGCTCCTGGAACAGATAAAGGACTTTAGTGAAAAAAAACTGGTGAAAACTGAATAATAAAGTCGATATTTTAGTTAATAATAGTGTACCAGTGTTAACATAGTTTGGATAATTTATCATGCTATGTAAAATACTAACAGGGGAAGCTGGGTGAAGCACATACAGGAACTAACTATATGTACTATTTTTGCAACTTTTCTGTAAGCATATAATTATTTCCAAGTAAAAACTTAAAAAATTATTTTAGCTGAATAAACTATATTTGTTTACTACACTTTTATAGGATAGAAATATGTGGTGTCGTTAATTGCCCCCTTAATTCCCAGGGGCACAAACATATTTACCATGAAGCTAATGAAGCTTAAGCTTCAGGTTGGGGCCCTCACTTGCATGGGGCTCTCCTAAGGCCCTAAACTAAATTTTGCAATCATAATTGTGTGTTCTTGTTCTAAAAAAAGGCCCCTCCTGTTGCCAGAGCTGCTTCAGGTCTTTGCTCAAAACCTGCCAACGCCCCACCTTTAGCAGGAGTTAACATAACTCTTTAAGTTAAAGGGTCCAGAGATAAGAAAGGAAGCTACAAACAGACAAAAAACAGATGGAACCAGCTGGAACCAAGATGGCGAAGAATCTGACCTCCAATAGACCCTGAGTCCCATAACATGCTGATTTTACTACATTAGCGTATTAAATGACACACCTACCAGCAGCCATAACCAGACATTAAGGACCAAAAAAGGATGAAAAGTGTTGGCACCCCACTTCCTTGAAAAAGCCCTGCCCCTTCTCCAGTAGACTAATACATATGCCTCCCCATTAGCTTCATTCCTTTCTTTGTCTTTACTGTTTAAAATTAAATCATTCTCACCATGTGGGTGAGAAGTTGATCTGTGAACTTAGTTCCCACTTCTCCATTCTTTGGCCACTGAATAATGCTTGTGCTGTGTCAATCTCAGCTTCAGTTTTGTTATCCCCTACTCGAACCCGAACAGAAAAAGGAACCCTCCCCACCGAGGCAGAGAGCCTTGGCTGGTCGGGCTAGGGCCTGAGTAGGGTCCATACAACTTAATTTGGTAACACCCCCACATTTTACAAGCTTCAAATTCCACAAAACAGGGATCTGTCTCTGCCCAATAATAAAGGAAATTCTAAGACTGGTTCGTGGCTGTTAGGGAAGGGGAGAAAGCTTGAACCAGGGCTAAAATTTCCCACCCATTTACAGGACCAATTGCCATGCGGAGTGGAAAACAACTTGCTTTTCAATGTCTAAATAGGCATGGCCAACTATAGCTTACTCAGACCTGAGATGATATTCAGGAGGTCCCATTTTACAGAGGAATCAAGACAATTATCAGCTTAAAGAAAATATGGAATGTGAAGTAGGTGGCAATATATTTGGAGATGTCTCTAGCATGGGAAGGAAAAAACCCAGGCAGAGCAGGAAAATGGGAGAGAGAAAGGGTGCTGGCAAGAACTAGGCAAGATTCCAATTAGGGGTCAGTGGTAGAGCTTCATTCCTAATGAGGATACTAAGTACTCAGCAGTAAAGAGAAGGGATATGCCAGTGTAGGAGATAGGAAAGTTGTGCTTGGGTGATTATGTGAGTGGTCCATACCCTCTTAAATGTTCAGAATGGGGATTGAAGTAATGGATTCTAGATAAATTCTAGACAATCCTTTGAGAATGGAGCTTCTACTGTTATTCTTGTCCTGGCCAGCATTGGTGTAGGAAATAGAGACTGAGCCTTTGGGTAGACATACCATAATTAAGACTATATAAACCCTGAATGACTAGGGCACTTCTGCCCAGAGCAGATGCCCGATTCTTTTGGTTTCATCATTGATTAACAAAACAGTCATGCACTCTAGTCCTCAACAATGCTAACTCAAGGATTTCCTTTTGGTTTTGTTTTGGGGTTTTTTGGTAATAAAAATGATAGAATAATAATACAAACATACATATGTGCCATTTAAGGAGAATGTATTATATGCTAGACACTCCTATGGGGGCTTGTTATTAGTAATTTTATTTACTTAAAATGGCCCTGTTTTTCTTTTCTAAGACTTGTCAACATTTGAGTCCCTGGAATCAGAGAAGTGAGCAGGGTAGTTTGTGAAGAAATTGGAGGAAGAAATGGAGTAGAATTTTGAGATCTCAAGAGGAAACAGTAAAGTCAGAACTGGGGAAAAAATGATTTATAGCATATTATCAACTTTGGGGTATTTTTTTCTATATTTTGTAATTTATCACTCTAGATAGAACATAAACTTTTTAAGGAAAAGAGTAAAACCTAGGTACTTAAGCATGCATCAAACTATTTAACACAAAAATACTGTTGACTGATCTATAAATTTGCCAGCTGTTGACCCTGAGAAGGGAGAATCTGGGATAAAATAATGAAATTGATAAAATAATTCAAATTTCACTTCTTAAACTCTCCTTATTCACAGTAGTTATTTCTTGTATATCAGATATATCCTGATATACAAGAATATTGAGTTCCTCTCTTATGAATTCCCTAAGTTAAAATAAAAGGTTATGACCACAAAGTTGTCTTGAGTGGCTTTGGAGAAGTATGTGGCTGGAATCATCCTGCACATACAGAGTTCCTGTAAAACTCCTGAATATATTTTTATCCCTCTACTCTTCCTCTCTCCCTTAAGACTGAGATTTTGCATGTAAAATTTCAACCCAGAGAGATTTTTTCTGTAGTGAAGTTACAGATCCCGACAGGCATCAGTTACCATAAAACTACTGACTGATACTTATCCTTAACGTGGCTAGTGGGCACCACAAAGGGTGCCGAATCAGTTAAAACAAAACCAAACCATGTTATATGTTATCTCTCCACCAAGTTCCAGCAGAAGTCAAATGCGTAGGTCTGTTTTCTTTAAACAGAGCCCATAATCAAGGAAGCCCAAAGACAGACAAAGGGAGATACAATGCCCTATATGCTCACCACGGAAGCAAGAGCTGCCTGAGTTTCTACTGAATAATTCAGTGTTTGGGGCTGCTAGCTGATGAATATCCTCCAAGAGAAACACCTGGCAGAAAGTATGGGAACTCAGATCTGGTAGATTTTCTTTAATGCTTTAGCCAAGTGGACATCACAATGTTTCAATAACCTGCCCAGCCTCCCAGGACCCTGCCTTTAGAACAAACATTGTCTTAGCTTTGTAATTTTTTTCTCTCCAAACAAACTTACACCTAAAGACAAGAAGCATGCATCCTTCTCTGTCACTTTCCCCATGTAGAATTAAAATAGCACCAACACATGATGCTAAAATTTTACAAATGACCATTTGAAAAGTAACTGTTCTATGTGTTAATGTAAAGATAATAAAGGCAATGATTTTGCTGTGCTTTGCTGTTATTTACTGTAACTTAATTCGACAACACAGGTCAAATATTGTTGCAGCAGAGTGGAATTTATTCATATAACACTAAACCAACTTTATCATCCTTGGTTAATAGCCTACTTACTTTAAACAATATTTAATTCTGTGAAATTCTTGAGAAACCAAAAATCTGAATAATCTCCTAGGTGTGTGTAGGAATCAATGACATTAGAGAAATAAAATAAACAAAGCATAATCATGTTTACTTTCTCTCTCAATTTTAGAAGCTGCATACTTGAAGCAAATATGGTAATTACAGTATTTGTTTTCCTTTGAAAAATGTTTTGAAGTTGGATATCCAAAGCTAATTTGACAAGACTTTTTTTTTTTTAATTAATTTATTTCATTTTATTTATTTTTGGCTGCATTGGGTCTTCGCTACTGTGCGTGGGTTTTCTCTAGTTGCAGTGAGCAGGGGCTACCCTTCATTGCAGTGCACGAGCCTCTCATTGTGGTGGCTTCTCTTGCTGTGGAGCACGGGCTCCAGGTGTGTGGGCTTTAGAAGTTGTGGTTCTTGGGCTCAGTAGTTGTGGTGCACAGGCTTAGTTGCTCCATGACATGTGGGATCTTCTGGGACCAGGGCTCAAACCCGTGTCCCCTTCATTGACAGGCGGATTCTTAACCACTGCGCCACCAGGGAAGCCCTGATAAGACCTTTTTGAACATGAGCATCTTCCTTGAAGAAGGAAGGAAGATATCGATCTTCCTTGGATATCATTTTGATAGTCAGTAAATTCTCTTAGAGGGATTGTGAGTTTCCTCTCATAACCAACAACAGAGGACCATGTTGGCAGTTGAGATTAAAGGATCATCTAATCTGGATTAGTCCAGTTGTCCTTCTAATCTGGGATCTGCACTTGATGATAGATGAAAATTCACTGTAATTGTTAATTGCGCAAAACCAGTTATAAGGACAGGCAAGGTAATTAGCTGCCTATGTATTGTCAGGAATGCTTTGTTGACTAAAAATATCAGTCGCTTCTTCCTCACAGTTTAATAATATACTGGTATATTATTTTTATCAGGTAACTAGTAAGGACCAAAATTCTTTTGTATCTAAATGAAAGTATTAGTATTTCTAAGAAGGATAATTAAATGAACCCTTATCTGATAGCATTCAGTGGATAAGCCAAGTGAAATCATTTCAGGAGCAAGGCAAAGGATAAATAATACATATGAACATTAACAAGGATTTGTCAGGTGGGTGTCTACCTGTGATGACTAGTTAAAGGAAGAGACACCTGGATATTAGGTGGTGAAGAGGTAGATCTTGACGGATTTATTACCCAAAAGTCTGTCATCAGGTTGTGGACAACCTATGCTTTAAGCAGGAATTCTTACTGGTTTCACTGTACTGGGGCAGACTGAAATGTCTTCAGCATTTCAGGTAAGACCTGAGACACTGCCATGTGTGAGCAGCCTGAGAGAAACAGACTAACAACTTGCAAGAACATTATGGAGAAATACAAAGAGCACGGACTTCAGAAACAAGAAGAAAACAACAATAATCTGGGTTTGATTCATGGCTCTGTTTCAGCCCAGCTGTTTGTCCTTGAGTAAGTCATTTAACTTCTTAGAACCTCAGTTTCATAGACCTGCTCCAGTCAGGGTTGCCACGAACCTTCCATTTCTAAACCCACAGTGTCGGCCAAGCACAGCAAAATGAGACCTTCAAGATGGTGGAGAAGCAAGACATGGAGATCACCTTCCTCCCCACAAATACATCAGAAATACATCTACATGTGGAACAACTCCTACAGAACACCTACTGAATGCTGGCAGAAGACCTCAGACTTCCCAAAAGCTGTGTGGCTGACAGGGTAAGGGTGCTCTGGCCGGGTATTAGGCCTGTGCCTCTGAGGTGGGAGAGCCCAGTTCAGGACACTGGTCCACCAGAGACCTCCAGGCTCCATGTAATATCAAACGGCAAAAGCTCTCCCAGAGATCTCCATCTCAACGCTAAGACCCAGCTCCAATCAATGACCAGCAAGCTACAGTGCTGGACACCATAAGCCAAAAAACTAGCCACACAGGAACACAACCCCACCCATTAGTAGAGAGGATGCCTAAAATCATACTAAGTTCACAGACACCCCAAAACACACCCCTGGACGCGGTCCTGCCCACCAGAGAAACAAGATCCAGCTTCATCCACCAGAACACAGGCACCAGTCCCCTCCACCAGGAACCTACGCAACCCACTGAACCAAACTTAGCCACTGGGGGCAGACACCAAAAACAACGGGAACTACGAACTTGCAGCCTGCGAAAAGGAGACCCCAAACACAGTAAGTTAAGCAAAATAAGAAGACAGAGAAACACACAGCAGATGACGGAGCAAGGCAAAAAACCACCAGACCAAACAAATGAAGAGGAAATAGGCAGTCTACCTGAAAAAGAATTCAGAGTAATGACAGTAAAGATGATACAAAATCTTGGAAATAGAATGCAGAAAATACAAGAAACGTTTAACAAGGACCAAGAAGAACTAAACAGCAAAGAAACAATGATGAACAACACAATAAATGAAATAAAAAATTCTCTAGAAGGAATCAATAGCAGAATAACTGAGGTAGAAGAACGGATAAGTGACCCGGAAGATAAAATAGTGGAAATAACTACTGCAGAGCAGAATAAAGAAAAAGAATGAAAAGAATTGAGGACAGTCTCAGAGACCTCTGGGACAACATTAAACACACCAACATATGGATTATAGGGGTCCCAGAAGAAGAAGAGAAAAAGAAAGGGACTGAGAAAATATTTGAAGAGATTATAGTTGAAAACTTCCCTAATATGGGAAAGGAAAGAGTCAATCAAGTCCAGTAAGCACAGAGAGTCCCATACAAGATAAATCCAAGGAGAAACATGCCAAGACACATATTAATCAAACTATCAAAAATTAAATACAAAGAAAACATATTAAAGGGAAAAGCAACAAATAACATACAAGAGAATCCCCATAACGTTAAGAGCTGATCTTTCAGCAGAAACTCTGCAAGTCAGAAGGGAGTGGTAGGACATATAGAAAGCAATGAAAGGGAAAAGCATGCAAACAAGATTACTCTACCCAGCAAGGATCTCATTCAGATTTGACACAGAAATTAAAACCTTTACAGACAAGAAAAAGCTAAGAGAATTCAGCACCACAAAACCAGCTTTACAACAAATGCTAAAGGAACTTCTCTAGGCAGGAAACACAAGAGAAGGAAAAGACCTACAATAACAAACCTAAAACAATTAAGAAAATGGTGATAGGAACATACACATTGATAAGTACCTTATATGTAAATGGATTAAATGCTCCAACCAAAAGACATAGACTAGCTGAATGGATACAAAATCAACCCGTATATATGATGTCTATAAGAGATCCACTTCAGACCTACGGACACATACAGACTGAAAGTGAGGGGATGGAAAAAGATATTCCATGCAAATGGAAATCAAAAGAAAGCTGGAGTAGCAATTCTCATATCAGACAAAATAGACTGTAAAATAAAGAATGTTTCAAGAGACAAGGAAGGACACTACATAATGATCAACGGATCAGTCCAAGAAGAAGATATAACAATTATAAATATATATGCACCCAACATAGGAGCACCTCAATACATAAGGCAACTGCTAACAGCTATAAAAGAGGAAATCAACAGTAACAGAATAACAGTGGAGGACTTTAACACCTCACTTACACCAATGGACAGATCATCCAAAATGAAAATAAGTAAGGAAACACAAGCTTTAAATGACACAATAGACCAGATAGATTTAAATGATATTTATAGGACATTCCATCCAAAAACAGCAGATTACACTTTCTTCTCAAGTGCACATGGAACATTCTCCAGGATAGATCACATCTTGGGTCACAAATCAAGCCTCAGCAAATTTAAGAAAATTGAAATCACATCAAGCATCTTTTCTGACCATAACGCTATGAGATTAGAAATGAATTAGAGGGGAAAAAACGTAAAAAACACAAACACAAGGAGGCTAAACAATACGTTACTAAATAACCAAGAGATCACTGAAGAAATCAAAGAGGAAATAAAAAAATACCTAGAGACAACTGACAATGAAAACACGATGATTCAAAACCTAAGGGATGCAGCAAAAGCCGTTCTAAGAGGGAAGTTTATAGCTATACAAGCCTACCTCAAAAAACAAGAAAAATCTCAAAGAAACAATCTAACCTAACACCTAAAGGAACTAGAGAAAGAAGAGCAAACAAAACCCACAGTTAGCAGAAGGAAAGAAATCATAAAGATCAGAGCAGAAATAAATGAAATAGAAACAAAGAAAACAATAACAAAGATCAATAAAACTAAAAGCTGGTTCTTTGAGAAGATAAACAAAATTGATAAACCATTAGCCAGACTCATCAAGAAAAAGTGGGAGAGGACTCAAATCAATAAAATTAGAAATGAAAAAGGAGAAGTAACAACAGACACCGCAGAAATACAAAGCATCCTAAGAGACTACTACAAGCAACTCTGCCAATAAAATAGATAACCTGGAAGAAATGGACAAAGTCTTAGAAAGGTATAACCTTCCAAGACTGAACCAGGAAGTTATAGAAAATATGAACAGACCAATCACAAGTAATGAAATTGAAACTGTGATTAAAAATCTTCCAACAAACAAAAGTCCAGGACCAGATGGCTTCACAGGTGAATTCTATCAAACATTTAGAGAAGAGCTAACACCCATCCTTCTCAAACTCTTCCAAAAAATTGCGGAGGGAGGAACACTCCCAAACTCATTCTATCAGGCCAATATCACCCTGATACCAAAACCAGACAAAGATACTACAAAAAAAGAAAATTACAGACCAATATCACTGATGAATATAGATGCAAAAATCTTCAACAAAATACTAGCAAACAGAATCCAACAACATATTAAAAGGATCATACACCATGATCAAGTGGGATTTATCCCAGGGATGCAAGGATTCTTCAATGTATGCAAATCAATCAATGTGATATACCATATTAACAAATTGAAGAAGAAAAACCATATGATAATCTCAATAGATGCAGAAAAAGCTTTTGACAAAACTCAACACCCATTTATGACAAAAACTCTCCAGAAAGTGGGCATAGAGGGAACCTACATAAACATATTAAAGGCCATACATGGCCAACCCAGAGCAAACATCATTCTCTATAGAGAAAAACGTAAAGCATTTACTCTAAGATCAGAACAAGACAAGGATGTCCACTCTTACCACTATTATTCAACATAGTTTTGGAAGTCCTAGCCACGGCAATCAGAGAAAAAAACGAAATAAAAGGAATACAAATTGGAAAAGAAGAAGTAAAACTGTCACTGTTTGCAGATGACATGATACTATACATAGAGAATCCTAAAGATGCCACCAGAAAACTACTAGAGCTAATCAATGAATTTGGTAAAGTTGCAGGATACAAAATTAATGCACAGAAATCTCCCGCATTCCTATACACTAATGATCAAAAATCTGAAAGAGAAATTAAGGAAACACTCCCATTTACCATTGCAACAAAAAAAATAAAATACCTAGGAATAAACCTACTTAGGGAGACAAAAGACCTGTATGCAGAAAACTATAAGACACTGATGAGAGCAATTAAAGATGATACCAACAGATGGAGAGATTTACCATGTTCTTGGATTGGAGGAATCCATACTGTGAAAATGACTATACTACCCAAAGCAATCTACAGATCCAATGCAATCCCTATCAAATTACCAATGGCATTTTTTACAGAACTAGAACAAAAAATCTTAAAATTTGTATGGAGACACAAAAGACCCCGAATAGCCAAAGCAGTCTTGAGGGAAAAAAACAGAGCCAGAGGAATCAGACTCCCTGACTTCAGACTATACTACAAAGCTACAGTGATCAAGACAATATGGTACTGGCACAAAAACAGAAACATAGATCAATGGAACAAGATAGAAAGCCCAGAGATAAACCCACGCACCTATGGTCAACTAATCTATGACAAAGGAGGCAAAGATATACAATGGAGAAAAGACAGTCTCTTCAATAAGTGGTGCGGGGAAAACTGCACAGCTACATGTAGAAGAATGAAATTAGAACACTCCCTAACACCATACACAAAAATAAACTCAAAATGGATTCGAGACCTAAATGTAAGACCAGACACTATAAAACTCTTAGAGGAAAACATAGGAAGAACACTCTTTGACATAAATCACAGCAAGATCTTTTTTGATCCACCTCCTAGAGTAATGGAAATAAAAACAAAAATAAACAAATGGGACGTAATGAAACTTAAAAGCTTTTTCACAGCAAAGGAAACAAGACGAAAAGCAACCCTCAGAATGGGAGAAAATATTTGCAAATGAATCAACAGACAAAGGATTAATCTCCAAAATATATAAACAGCTCATGCAGCTCAATATTAAAGAAACAAACAACCCAATCCAAAAATGGGCAGAAGACCTAAATAGACATTTCTCTAAACCAGACATACAAATGGCCAAGAAGCACATGAGAAGCTGCTCAACATCACTAATTATTAGAGAAATGCAAATCAAAACTACAATGAGGTATCACCTCACACCAGTTAGAATGGCCATCATCAGAAAATCAACAAACAACAAATGCTGGAGAGGGTGTGGAGAAAAGGGCACCCTCTTGCACTGTTGGTGTGAATGCAAATTGATACAGTCACTATGGAGAACAGT